>NC_141892.1:20315258-22715258 GCF_030686135.1 Camelina sativa | reverse complement strand
CTCAGGGATTGCACAAGCCTTAGGAGTCTTCCAAAAGGAATCAAAACTCAATCCTTGCAAACTCTTATTCTCAGTGGCTGCTCCAGCTTAAAGAAATTCCCATTGATATCGGAAAATGTTGAAGTTCTACTTTTAGATGGCACTGCTATAAAGAGCCTTCCCGAATCCATTGAAAGCTTGAGAAAACTTGCCTTGTTGAATCTGAAAAACTGCAAAAAGCTAAAGCATCTTTCTTCTGATATTTATAAGCTGAAACGTCTTCAAGAGCTAATACTCTCAGGTTGCTCACAACTAGTGGTTTTTCCGGAAATTAAGGAAGACATGGAATCTTTGGAGATTTTACTTCTTGATGATACAGCCATCACTGTGATGCCAAAGATGATGCATTTGAGCAATATCAAGACATTTTCACTATGTGGTACAAGCACTCAAGTTTCTGTTAGTATGTTCTTCATGCCACCTACATTGGGCTGCTCTCGGTTAACAGATCTTTACCTCTCAAGATGCAGTCTTTACAAACTTCCAGGTAATATAGGTGGTCTATCCTTATTGCAGTCTTTATGCTTAAGCGGAAACAACATCGAGAATCTTCCAGAAAGCTTCAACCAACTTCACAATCTGAAATGGTTTGATCTTAAGTTTTGCAAAATGCTCAAGTCTCTACCAGTCCTCCCACAAAACCTGCAGTATTTGGATGCACACGAATGCGAGTCACTTGAAACTTTGGTTAATCCATTGACCCCTTTGACGGTTGGAGAGAGGATCCATTCTATGTTCATCTTTAGCAACTGTTACAAACTGAACCAAGACGCACAAGAGAGTCTCATGGGTCATGCTCGAATCAAGAGTCAGTTGATGGCTAATGCTTCTGTAAAACTCGCTATTATCGGGTATTGTCTTTTTATCCTTCCGTCTCTCTCTCTCTCTCTCTCTCTCTCTCTCTCTCTCTCTCTCTCTCTCTCTCTCTCTCTCTCTCTCTCTCTCTCTCTCTCTCTCTCTCTCTCTCTCTCTCTCTCTCTCTTTCGCCATCAAAATAGAAAGAAAGTTTATTGTCTGTCTTTTGCAGGGTTTCATTCCAGAGCCGTTGGTGGGAATCTGTTATGCAGCGACAGAAATACCTAGCTGGTTCTGCTACCAAAGACTAGGACGTTCACTAGAAATCCCATTGCCTCCACACTGGTGTGACACTAACTTTGTTGGGCTTGCGTTATCTGTAGTTGTCTCATTCAAGGAATATGAAGACAGTGCGAAACGTTTCTCGGTAAAGTGTTGTGGCAAATTCGAGAACCAAGACGGTTCCTTCACAAGTTTTGATTTCACTCTCGCAGGCTGGAACGAACCGTGTGGTTCACTTAGCCACGAACCAAGAAAGCTCACTTCTGACCACGTTTTCATGGGATACAACAGTTGCTTCCACGTCAAGAATCTCCACGGAGAGGGTAACAATTGTTGCTACACAAAGGCTTCGTTCGAATTCTATGTGACGGATGATGAAACAAGGAAGAAGATAGAAGCTTGTGAAGTTATAAAATGTGGAATGAGTTTAGTGTATGTTCATGAAGATGATGGTTGTATGTTGCTGAAGAAGACAAACCTGGTTCTGCCGATTTTGAAGACCGAACAAACTTGTTCCTACGATCTTGATGATGTTATGGATGATGTTAGACCCAAGAGAGGACAGTGCCAGTTTAGTGGTTGTGATGAAAACCCAAATTGTAAAAGAACAAAGGAGGAGAAGATCTTGGCGTGATAAAATTTATATAGCTACTGTATTAATGTTATATTAATAAAAAAATTATTTCTGTTCTTTTATTGGTATTCTATCAGTAAAATGTTGTTTATTTTGCTCTGCAATTTTTTTTCTTCTAAGAAAACAGATGAGTGTTCCTTGTTTGGAGGACATCCAGGCGGATAAGGAGGAGTTTGTCTTCTTCTCATTAGTCTACGTCCCGCGCTCACAGAATGGTAAAGCGGATAATCTTGCGCATCGCGACGTGTTCGCACAGTTCAGTATTTAGTTATCTATGTTAACAATGTTCCTTTGTATTGACTTGTTTGAGTCAATCTTGTATCCTTTGTTGTCAAAAAAAAAAAAAAAAACAAACAAACAGATGAGTGTTATAAAAAAAAAAGAACAATTACATGAAATTCCTCTTAAGCTAAAATCATCACTCACGTAATAAACACATATAAACAAAATCTAATTAATGAATATCAGACTATGCTGATCCAAATTTGGTGCTTCTCACATTTTAAGCCTAAGCACATGTCTTGCAAATTCTCTCACTCTACATTGGATACATTTATAAACACTCTTAGGTGCATCCGTTCGAAAGAATAGAAGTAGAAACTAAGATATCTGCACTTTCTTGAGCCATCCAAATCTATTCCATAGTTTTGAAAACTTCTCTGTGTCAATCTGGCGAAACTCAACCTTAAATCTTAGGCTCCATGCGGTATCAGGCAATCTTACGAGGTTCCTGCAGCCTACAAATCTCAGTTCTTCAAGAGCAGTCATATACGAGATGGAGGAGTGTAGCTCTTTAATGGCTGTCCTGCTTAAATCCAGAAACCGTAAGCATTTCATCCTTCTTGACAAGTCTGGAAACCGATCCAGGCTTATGCAGCCTGACAGATTCAATGTTTCAAGATGCTTCAACTTGCAGATGCTGGTTGGAAGATTCTTGAGATGTTCACTGTTTTCCAGGTCCAGTTTCTCAAGCAATACCAGGTTTTTAACCGATGACGGGATTTCTTGTATCATAGTCCCACCCATGTACAGTTCTTTAACATTAGCTGAGATCTCCGGGAAAGTCTCTAGCATTGAGCAGCCAGAAAGATTAAGAACCTCAAGAGATTCTAATTCAACAGTAGATGGAATACTCTGCAGCTTTGAGCAGTTCTTTAGATTTAGAAAAACAAGCTTTTGGAGATAAGAAACGGACTGGCTAATGCTCAACAAGCTGCTACAACCTTCAAGATCAAGAAGCTCAAGATTTGCCGCACTTGAAAGTGTAGGGAGTTTAGTTAACTGGTAGGAGTAGCTAAGTCTCATCTTTTTAAGCTTTTCCAGACTCTGCAAAAGAGATAAATAAACATCAGGGTTTAACATATATAATTGAACTGGTAGTACAGAATCTTGCCCAGTTTTTTTCCATATATATTTGAGTCTTACCTTTTTTCCTTTCCAAAGTTTTTTTGCAGAGCTATTTGGCAAGTTAAGCTCCACAAGATTCCTTGGATTGAAACTCCGCGGCAAAGAGCATAAAGGATAATATTCCCAGTGGAGAAGTCTTAGCCTGCTTGGCAAATATTTAAGACCTTGGAGTAAAGATACTCTACTGTTCTTCACCACTTCGGAGTAATAAAATTTTAGCAATCTAAGGTTGCACATTTTCTCGAATATATTGGGATTTGCATCAAATTTGTGCTTTGAGATGTCGAAGAAAATGCCCTCAATAGCTGAAGTGCCCTGAAAAAGCAGAGATAGAAGTCAGCCTCTAGAAAGGCATTAACTAGAATGAACTTAGAGAGGCTAAAGCTGTGCTGATTTATGACTTACATTATCATATAAAAATACATCCATAATGTCTTCTGGATTCCACAACCTACTGCGTTTTCCTGGCATGTCGGGTGACTCCTGTCGAACAATCTCTCGACCCGCTGCCTGGATAAATCTGTGCATGTCAACCAAGTTGTCTGATATGGTTAACAGAGACCTGTCAACAAGGCTTCTAAATCCAACATGTGCGAAGAAACCACAACCATCCAACAACATTGCAACGTCATCTTTATCCATCCTTCCAAAGAAACAGGCAATATCCAAAAATATATTGATCTCGTTTTCCACAAGTCCAAAACAGCTCCTTAATATACGTGGAATGAAAATGGGAGAGGTTTGCAGAACTTCTTGTAATAACTGATCCCAGTCTCCATGGGATCTGTTCTTCAAATATTTAAGAACTTCTGGATTTCCATTAGCAAATTTGACCAACTCAAGTGACTGCTTTCTGTATTCAGCAGTTGACATTGATATAACACTTTCCAATGTACCACTATCAAGAAGTAACAGAGACGTAGAAGTATCTAATGGCTTGACCTCGTAGATATGATCGATGTTACTTTGCCCGAACACGCCTCTATTTCTAGAGGTTATAATAATTCTGCTTCCTGGACCAAAATAGTTTAGATTACCGGAAAAGGTTTCAAGATCCCTAAACTCGTTCACATCATCAAGAATAACGAGAACCCTCTTACACTGAAGCCTACTCCTCAAGAAACATGTGTTAATGTCGGAATTCCGCATCAGAGATGGTTCGACCTCTAAGAGTTTAGAAAAAAAATTCTCTCTAACTGTAACCTGTCCATTTTCTTCTACTTGTTCATGAATGTCCTTCAGGAAGACGCAAGACTTGTAGTGGACAGAGATTCTGCGGAAGACTTTTTCAGCAATGGTCGTCTTTCCTATACCAGCTGTACCCCATATACCTATTTTGCGAACATCTGTGGACTCGATGCATAGTAGCGACAGGATCTCATCAACTTGTGCATCAATCCCAATCATTTTCTCCTTATCACTGGAGCATAGCTCCTTCAAAGCATCTCTAACAATCTCACCTATAAGTTCGGACTCAGATCTGCACCATTTCATAGATAGTCAACATCAAGAAAGGAAAAATTAAAAATGATCATACTGAAGTTAGTTATAATACTAAAATGAGTGTAGAATTCTTTTAAACATAAACAAAAGAACATAAAAAGACTACTCCAGCTTACGTACTCTTTTGTCAATATGTAGTCAGGCGCTTCCTTTAAAACATCACATATTGACCACATTCGCTTGTTTTGGAGGGAATATCTCTCAAGATTCGTACCGATAGAAGATTGTGATAGTCTGTACCACATCTGAGAAACGCCTCGTTCCTTTCTATTCAAAAATATTGGGTATTTGGAAGAGACGTCACCGCTTTTTATGAATTCGATCATAACTCTATATTCTGGAACTTCATCAAATTTGTCAAAGACTGAAATCCCTTTCTGGCAGAGGGAAGCACGAAGATGGCTAATGAAACTGCTGCTTACGTCCTTTTCATTGTATGAGATGAAGACATCACACTCAGACTCAGGTGATGTGTCTGGAGGCAAAACGTTACTTTTATCAGAGGACTCACTTACGGAATCTCGTGGATTATGCTCAAAGATCTGTTTATCCACCTCGGTGAATCTAGTTACGTTTTCATAAGCGTCAAGCTTCAGTTTGTCAATAAGTTCCTGAAAATACGCGCCGACAAGAATGCTTATGTCGATAAAATTCCGAGAATGAAAAACTAAAACATAGGCAATTAGGGGAATTATGGACCTTTTGTTTAAAGGTCAACTCATTGGAGTTTAGTGTAGTGACCCCATCGAATGAAACTTCTTCTAATTCGTAAAAGTCATTGAAGAGAAAAAAGGCTCCCTCGGCTTGCACTTTGTATGCATAATACTTTCTCCCATCCTCATGGTGCTCATGGTCCTCATGGTCCTCATGGTCCTCATGGTCCTTATGGTCCTCATGGTCCTTATGGTCCTCATGGTCCTCATGGTCTTCATGGTCCTCATGGTCCTCATGGTCTTCATGGTCCTCATGGTCTTCATGGTCTTCATGGTCCTCATGGTCCTCATGGCAACTCATTGCGTGGGATACAATCGTGTCCAATGTTTTCTTGGACACCAATGCTCCTAATATCTGAAAACGTATCCCACCAAAATAGAATAAGTCGTCAAGGAACACTAAAAAGACTTGCACACTTCCATGCCAGGCTACATATCTATTATGGTTGAATTAGGCTATTCCATCGGCACTTTAGAAAAAGCCAAAAAATAAAGTCATTGTGTTTATAGTTTTTACCCGGTGGAAGGCGTCCGGATTCATCGCAATACAACGGCGAAGCTCTTGGACAGTATGGATCCCTTCTTCCGCCAAACGCGATGCTTCAACCCCATATTTGGGGATTCCCTCCAGCCTCCAAACCTCATCTTGGCGATGTGGAGGGTATGGCTTGTCAATCTCATTAGCTGCATCATCGATATGGAACATGTTGTTACATGAAGTTTCTCCTAGATGGTCATCACACAAAGCAGTTTAGATTTTAGTCAGATAACATACATGGAATATTTTGCCCAAGTATGATTGGTAAATGGTAACTACAGTTTTAACAATGACAAAAAGGAAGATGTCGTTTAGAATTAGTAAAATAAAGCGGTAAACAGTATGACTGGAACCATTGTTTAAACAAAGCAGTTTTCGAAATCACATAAAAAGCATTCCATGTATGTTATCTGACTGCAATCTAAACAGTTCTCACATTTTCTTACTGGATCCTCAGTTTCTCACATCGAACGTTTGCCACTAAATTCATATCATCGGCATGGTTAACGTCTTCATGTAAACCAATGATTAGACAGTTAGACAAAATAGAAGCTTTCTTTCAGTATAGATCATTCTTCTTTTTCCCAAAAGATTCCAATTTAAAATATCACAAGATATGAATTCCAAGTGGAAAATTTTCAATAAACACTCTCATTTGCTTATATGCCTATAATCTTAAGATATATCGCATAAAATATCTATATATATAATAAGAGCATTTTTTAAAATTGGAAGTTAACACAAGAAACCTCAGATGATAACAGGACCAAAAGGTGATACTATGTCTCCCTGTAGTTTAAACGGCGAACGTACCAGACAGATTCCCACGTGTTACAAGCGGCGATCCTGCTTCTGTGAAGTAAGACGCCAGATTGATCCCTGAGTAGTCGTATTTGTTCAAAAAAGGATGTTCCTGAAATTTTTTTTTGACCCAGAGGATGGTTTAACACTTGAATGGATAAAACAAAATCAGCAAAAGGGATTATTATACAACAATAGTTCATTTTTGATCCAGAAGATGCTTCAACGTTTGAATCGATAAAAAAGATGCAAAACAGATTTTATAAAAAAAAACAAACCATTAGTTCCTTAGCAGAGCTTCTGCTGTTCGGATCCTTCTGCAAACTGAAAGAGAGTGTAGTGTAGAATATATTAAGTCAGTAAGTACGCAATCCAAGTGAAAGAGCTGCTTTTGTTTTTTTTGAGCAATTACCATGCGGAGATGAATGAAGATAACTCAAGGGAGAAACTTCCTGAAGGAAGAGCAGGTGGCGGTTGGTCAACAATGGCATCCATCAACTCGTAAACACTGGTCCATCTTCTCTTTTGATTTTGAGGTGCATAAGGAAACTTTCCTGTTGCACATTCGAGCACTACTAATCCCAAGCTCCATATATCACTTTTATTACCATACATGCTTCCAACAATTCTCTCTGGCTGCAAAAAGGAAAATTAAGAATCTCAATTTTAACCGCTGAGAAGGGTTTCAAACTAGTCAATGGTAAACAGACAAACAAGATACTTACAGACATATAATTGTAAGTCTCCACAAATGTGTTTGCTAAACCTGCTGTGTTTGTCATAACGGTACTCACACCAAAGTCAGTTATTTTGACTTCTCCTCTGTTGTTGATCAACAGATTTGATGGTTTCAAGTCACAGTGGATGATATGCCTATCATGATGAAGATAGATCAGTCCTTGGATCACCTGTATTATCAGATTAAAGAAATCACATCAATCGACCGATACAAGAAAGTATGGTATTTAGTGGTTTCCGTGTTGCTTACTTGTCTAAAGATGGCAGAAAGATATGACTCAGGGATGGCTTTAACTGATTTGAGAAAGTCTGCTAGAGATCCTCCGTCCATGTACTCCATAATTAGTGAGATTGCTCCATTGTCGTTAAATGATTGGTACGAGGTGACAAGATATGGACATTGTGAAGATTGAGTTATTTTCAACTCTTGTGCAAATGACTTGCGGATCTCTTCATCAACGTTAAGTTGAAAGACCTAATTATATAGCATAAGAGTCATGCGAGAAAGAGAACAATAAAACAGAAAGTGCATAGTGAGGAAAACAGGAGAAACAGTAGCATATACCATTAGAAAAAGCCCCAGAACTATTTTAAAAAGATTTATTATGCTCAGGACACATAAAAGAAGACCAAATTAGCTCATCATATACGACATAGAATCTGAGGATGGTTACCTTGGCGGCGAAAAATTGGCGAGTCCGTTTGTGTTGAACCAACTGAACAACACCACTGCTACCTTTTGCAATGACTTCAACCATATCCAAATCCGACAAGCTCAGTTGAGCATCAGCTGGCTTAATTGGAGAGGGCTGAAAACACACAGTTGCAACAAAACAGATTAAACAAAAGTACTCAAGAAGACATGAGCTTAAAATGTGTAAATCCCTGAATTCTCTCTGTCCAAAAATACAGTAATGAACTTAAAAAAGTTTCTAATTATGATCAGATCCACAAACCATATTACATTTTATGCATTCCAACTAACCTAAAATCAGCAGAATCTTCACTCACAGTTACATATTTCGAAATTCAGTAAAAAAAATAGAGAAAAAAAGAGAAAGAGAGGAAGACTTACAGCTTCAGGCTCCCACTGAGAGATGATTCGAATTCCATCATTGTTAACTCGCAGATCTTCCTCCTTAAATGTACCGCTCTGCGTCGTCCTACAGAGAGACCATCCATCAAAACACATCATCAAATTTATATCCATAGAGATCCATGGAGAAATAGATAAAAAAACAAAAAAAAAACAGGAACTTGGTGTTGGATTGCTCCCCTGCAGCTGGAATTGAGAGCTTGAGATTATCGCTAAATCCATCTTTCTTCATCATCTACTTCGCTTCTTCAGAGTTTCAATTTCTTTTTCTTTTCTGGGAAGCCATTAGTTTGACTTTTCATTCCCTCTAACATTTTCCACCACACAATTTGCCGTAAAAAAAATAAAAAATAAAAAAATAAACTCTTATCCGAGAGTGTGTGAGCTTGGGATACAGTAATCTGTAGAGCATTGAATCCGGATCCTAAGCTTTTTCTCCCATGGAGTCTCCTCCTGCAAAGTTTGATGTGTTTCTTAGTTTCAGAGGTTTCGACACACGAAACAACTTCACAGGCCATCTACAAGATAAGCTTTCTGGAAAGGGAATCGACTCCTTTATCGACGACAGGCTCCGCCGAGGGGACGACATCGCGGCGCTTTTCGATCGAATCGAGCAATCCAAGATTGCGATCATTGTCTTCTCGAAGAACTTCACAAACTCCACGTGGTGCCTCCGAGAGCTTGTGAAAATCGTCCAGTGTAGGGACATAAACAAACAGGTGGTGATACCTATCTTCTACAAAATTGAAAAATCAGAGTTGTTGATGATGGTGGGAGACAAGAGTTTCACCGGTGTTACCGACGACGAGGTTTCATCATGGAGAGCTGCGTTGACCACAGCTTTCAACATCTCTGGCTATGTTATCAATGAATCTAGGTACAACTCCACTTACCACGGGTTTAATAATGTTTTATCAGTTTCAATATGATTTGTTCTGAAATCAAAGCATTCATCTTCGTGTTTTGATAGCACGTCCGAGGCTAAACTTGTTAACGAAATTGCTTTCGACACGTTAAAGAAGCTGAGTGATTTGGCTCCCGTAGGAAACCATGGCCTGGTAGGAATAGAATCACGTGTGGAGGCTCTAGAAAAGCTATTATCGTGCCATGAGTTGGGTTCTGTTCGTGTCATAGGAATTGTTGGCATGGCTGGTATTGGTAAAAGCGCCCTTGCTGATTGCTTGTACGGACGGTTGCGAGGTCAGTTCGATGGTAGCTGTTTCCTTTCCAAAATCAGTGAAAATCTAGGTCGAAGCGGGTTAGAATATTTGTTAGAGAAGCTCTTGTCTACATTGCTAAACGAAAGAAATCTGGAGATTGGAGCTCCTGAAACTGCACATGCGAAATTTGAGAGCCGTCTCAAGAGCAAGAAACTGCTTATTGTGCTTGATGATGTGAATCATGAGAAACAAATAAGACATCTTATGGGGCACCGTAAATGGTATCGAGGAGGAAGTAGAATCATCATTACTACTAGAGACTGTAAACTGGTGGAGACGATCCAAGGCCGGAAATATGTGCTCCCGAGATTGAATGATAGAGAAGCCTTGAAGCTCTTTAGCTCGAATGCGTTTGGTGACACTGGCCCTCTAAAAGAGTTTCAGAGTTTGACAAATATGGTTCTTGATTATGCTAAAGGCCACCCTTTGGCTCTTAAGGTTTTAGGATCTGATCTTTGCCAGAAGGATAAACAGTTTTGGGAAGCTAGATTGGAAATACTCAAAAGTAAATCTCATGGAGATATCTACGAAGTTCTTGAAACTAGTTTTGATGAACTTAGCATTGAGCAGAAAGATATCTTTCTTGATATTGCATGTTTCTTTCGATCAGAGAAGGTGGATTACGTGACAAGCCTTTTGTACAGTCGTGGAACGAATGTTTCTACCGTGATACAAGAACTCGTTGACAAATGTTTGATTACCCTTGTTGATAATCGCATCGAGATGCATGACATGTTGCAGACGATGGGAAAGGAGATTAGTACAAAACCAGAACCAATCGGAATAAGAGACTATAGGTGGATATCACAACATCGTCCGCAGCGCGATTGGCATCTCAGACTATGGGATAGTGAAGATATCTGTGACCAGCTGACAAAAGACATGGTACGTAGTGGCATATTCTTGGTGATATTATATAGTTTAAAATTTGATATTATTTTAGCATCTCGCTTTGAACTAACTATTGTATATCTACTACCACTTGATTGATAGGGTTCTAAAAAAATAAGAGGGATTTTTCTTGACACATCAAATCTAGGAGAAATGCGTCTAAGATCCAAAGCCTTCAACGGGATGTACAATCTCAAATACATCAAAATTTATGATTCTCGGTGTTCTCGTAGGTGTGAAGTGGATCATAAACTGTACTCTCGAAATGGGTTTGATTTCCTTCCTGATGAACTTACTTATCTACATTGGCATGGATGCCCTCTACAGAGTCTCCCTCAGAACTTTTACCCCAAGAACCTAGTCGACCTTAAGTTGCCATATAGTAAATTAGTAGAGATTTGGGGTGATGACAAGGTATGTATATTCATGTCTAGTTTCACCAGTCATTAGCTAAACTCTTGAATGCTGATTTCTATCAATGATTTGACTTCTGATTGGATCTTCTGTCACAGGATGCTAGAATGCTCAAATGGGTCGACCTCAGTCATTCGTTGGAACTACGCCGGTGTTTGGGTTTGGCAAATGCTCAAAATCTTGAAAGATTGAATTTGGAAGGATGTAAAAGTTTGGAAAAGTTGCCATCATCGATGAATTGTTTGGAAAAGCTTATTTACCTCAATCTCAGGGAATGCACAAGCCTTAGGAGTCTTCCAAAAGAAATAAAAAACCAATCCCTGCAAACTCTTATTCTCAGCGGCTGCTCCAGCTTAAAGAAATGTCCACTAATCTCAGAAAATGTTGAAGTTCTACTTTTAGATGGCACTGCTATAAAGACCCTTCCTGAATCCATTGAAACCTTAAGAAAACTTGTTTTGTTGAATCTGAGGAATTGCAAAAAGCTGAAGCGTCTTTCTTCTGGTCTTTATAAGTTAAACTGTCTACGAGAGCTAATACTTTCAGGCTGCTCACAACTAGAGGTTTTTCCAGACATCAAGGAAAACATGAAGGCTTTGGAGATTTTACTTCTGGATGATACAGCCATCACTGAGCTGCCAAAGATGATGCATTTGAGCAATATCAAGACATTTTCGCTATGTGGAACAAGCAGTCAAGTTTTTGTTAGTATGTTCTTCATGCTACCAACATTGTGCTGCTCTCGGTTAACAGATCTTTACCTCTCAAGATGCAATCTCTCCAAACTCCCAGATAATATTGGTGGTCTATCCTCTCTGCAGTCTTTATGCTTAAGCGGAAACAACATCGAGAATCTTCCAGAGAGCTTCGACCAACTTCAGAATCTGAAATGGTTTGATTTAAAGTATTGCAAATTCCTCAAATCTATACCAGCCCTTCCTCAAAACCTGCAATATCTGGATGCACATGAGTGCGAGTCACTTGAAACTTTGGCAAATCCAATGACACCGTTGAATGTGGGACAGAGGATCCAGTCTATGTTCATGTTTAGCAATTGTTACAAACTCAACAAAGAAACACATGAGAGCCTTGTGGGTCATGCTCGAATCAAAAGTCAATTGATGGCTAATGCATCTGTCAAACGTTATTATAGGGTATTGTCTTTTTATCCTTCTATCTCCCTAGCTCTCACCATGAAAAGAAATAGAACAAAATCTTATTGTCGATCTTTTGCAGGGATTCATCCCAGAGCCTCTGGTCGGAATCAGTTTTCCGGCAACTGATATACCTAGCTGGTTCTGCCACCAAAGATTGGGACGTTCACTAGATATCCCATTGTCTCCGCATTGGTGTGACACTAACATTGTTGGATTTGCCTTATCTGTAGTTGTCTCATTCAAGGACTATGAAGACCGTGCGAAACGTTTGTCGGTAAAGTGTTGTGGCAAATTCGAGAACCAAGAGGGTTCCTTCACAAGATTTCATTTCACTGTCGCAGGCTGGAATGAGCCATGTGGATCGCTTAACCATGAACCAAGAAAGCTCACTTCTGACCACGTTTTCATGGGATACAATAGTTGCTTCCACGTTAAGAATCTTCATGGAGAAACTGAAAACTATTGCTACACGAAGGCTTCGTTCAAATTTTATGTGACGGATGATGAAACAAGGAAGAAGATGGAAACTTGTGAAGTTATAAAATGTGGGATGAGTTTAGTGTATGTTCATGAAGATGTTGATTGTATGTTGCTGAAACGGACAAAACTAGTTCAGTCAAGTTTGCAGACCGAACCAACCTATTCCTACGGTCTAGATGATGTTATGGATGATGTTAGACCCAAGAGAGGACTTCGCCAGTTTGCTGGTGGTGAAGAAACAGATTGTAAGAGAATGAAGGAAGAGAAGATCACAGCGTGATAATATCTATAATAAACGCCTATTATATGTGTATCTTCTATCGGGAAATAAGGATTAGTTCATGATGATTATCTGTAGCATGATAATTAGGTGATTTTGTAAACAAAAGAATATGCAGACAAAGAAATTGATCCATGTCTTTAGATAAACCTGCTTCCCATAATCACTTTTTGTTATTTGATAAAAAGATTCAAGACCACATACAAAATTGAAGACATTGACCATGTCACTTTCATATCAAAGATGGTCAATTTAATATGCAGCACATCTGGTTTCTCCAATGAGAATGAAATCTGAAGTAAATCCTATAGTATTCCACTACTAAAAAGAAGATTTATGTGAAGAATATCAAGAAATGAGTATATATAGATAAAAAAGCTAGCCAACATATACTTAAGATGTGTAATACCAAATGCAGAGTGAACACACCACCATTAACAGAGACATAAAGAGGATGTGCAAAACTAATCTAAAGTACTCGCATCTTCTAAAATAATTAAGTAATTGTTATATTCAAGAACCCTATATCTATTAAAAAAATCAACAATGAAGAATATAACTTGATAAAAGATTAGCCACAATCCTAATGTAAAAGTAGACTTCACGACAAATAAGAGAACAGAGTGCATTCACAGGAGGTCCAAAACATTGACAACGTTAAAAATTACGTATCTTTAACTTATTAAATCTTGGCTTTAGTTTACTTATGCAGCTAGAAAAAAGCTATTTTGGAACTTTAGGCGATACATGTCTACGTCTACGAAGCTTCATAGTTCATACTTCATGCACTCAGTGTTTGATTAGGTTAATCCAATCGATGATTGGTGTCATTGTATTCACGTGATTGTAAAGGAGAGTTTGTACAAAGTAGTCGTTAGAGGTTATTAACTAAGCTTCCTAATATACACAGAAGAATATATGTATTCCTATTCTAATACCCTCCGACAGTCGAAACGTGATGAGGATGAACGTTAAGACTGGACTTGAAGTCTTAAAACAGAGATGTAGGGAGACCTTTGGTGAAAATGTCTGCATATTGATGGGAGGAAGGAACATGAAAGACTCGAACCTGGCCCATGGCAACACGTTCACGAACAAACAAAATATCCAACTCGATATGCTTGGTGCGTTGGTGTTGGACCGGGTTTGTGGAGAGATATATTGCACTTATATTATCACAGTACACAAGCGTTGCAGTACTTAGTGGGCAATGAAGTTCAAGGAGTAGGTTGCGGATCCATATTGTGTCGGCGACGACGTTGGCCACACCGCGATACTCTGCCTCAGCACTAGAACATGAGATAGTTGGTTGCCGCTTAGAGGACCAGGAGATGAGGTTGTCACCAAGGAAGACAGTAAAACCGGAGGTGGAATGTCGTGTGTTAGGGCAGCCGGCCCAATCTGCGTCAGTATAGGCAGTGAGTGTCGTTGTGGTTGAGCGAGAGATGTGTAAGCCGTCCGAGATGGTTCCCTTAAGATAACGAAGGATTTCAATGCAGTGAAGTGAGGCTCACGAGGGTCATGCATATAGAGACAGATTTGTTGAACAGCATAAGCGATATCCGGCCTAGTGAAAGTGAGATATTGGAGGGCTCTGGCAAGGCTACAGTATAGGGAATGATCAGCGACGGGATGTCCGACAGCAGCGGGGAGTTTGGCCGAAGTGTCAATGGGAGTCGAGACCGGTTTACAGTTGGACATATTTGCACGATGGAGAATATCCGCAGCGTAATTTTGCTGGCTGAGAAATAGTCCATTGTTGTCCTTGCGTACCGCAATGCCAAGAAAATAGTGAAGGAAACCAAAATCAGTCATTAAAAATTCAGACTTAAGAGAGGAGAGAATTGACCTGATAAGAGCGGGGGAAGAGGCGGTGAGGATAATGTCATCTACGTATAAGAGTAGATAGGCAAGGTCTTTGCCTTGGCGATAAACGAAGAGAGAAGCATCACTTTTGCTGTTCGTGAACCCCATTTTGATAGCATATTGAGCAAATCGGTGAAACCAAGCCCTCGGAGATTGTTTGAGACCGTATAACGATTTCTTAAGAAGGCACACATGGTCGGGTTTTTCTGGATCAACAAAACTGGGCGGTTGGTGCATGTAGACAGTTTCCTCAAGGTCGCCATGGAGGAAGGCGTTCTTAACGTCGAGTTGGTGGAGAGGCCAGTCACGAGCAACCGCAAGGTCAAGGACAGTGCGAATGGTTGTTGGTTTGATGACAGGGCTGAAGGTCTCTTCACAATCGACCCCCACTTGTTGTGATTTGCCATTTGCGACCAACCGAGCTTTGTACCGAGACAAGGTGCCATCTGCATTAAATTTATGACTAAACAACCACATAGAACAGACAATGTTAGTGTTCACAGGACGAGAAAAAAAATCCCACGTGCCCGCGGCTTTTTGAGATGTATATTCCATTGACATTGCCCCATTCCAATTAGGATCACGAGCTGCGTGAATATGAGAATGGGGAAGAGGGGAAATATGAGCAGTATGAAGAGAGAAAATTTGTTTAGGTTTAGTAATATCACTCTGACTCCTGGTGCGAACATCACTATGTTTGGGTTGTAACATAGTTTAAAAAAATGTAAAAATTTCGCAAAAACATCACTCTTTTGACGAAGAGGATAAATCCAAACAAAATGTGAGAACTGGTCGAGAAAAATAACATAATACTTGATGCCACTCACACTAGAAACAGGAGAAGTCCAAATGTCAGAAACAGAAGAATTTGATGTTTGAAAAGGTTGGCGAACATGTTTGCCAAGTTGACATGCATGACATAAACCAGAAATATCTGTTTGAGAACAATCAAATAAACCAGAAGAAGATAAAATGCGAAAACAAAGTGATCGGGATGGCCTAAGCGACGATGCCAAGTAGAAGCAGAAGCGGTAGAGAGAAGAGCATGAGGAGAGGATGAAGAGGACGGAGACGAGACAGCGTAAAGAGGACCATCACTATCACATCACTATCACGATCGCTGACATGAGCATTGACATTCGCAAGAAGATCAGAGAGAGACTTCATTTTTTGGCAATAATCATGAACGGAGAGATCACCGATCTGGAGGTTCCGAAGCTCATTCTCAAGCTGAATAGCACGAGCCTCCTTGTTGTCACGAAACAGATTCTCGATGGTGGTCCAGAGTTCGCGAGCAGTGCACTTCGTCTTCAACACCGTGTTGAGAAGAGATTCAGAGATTGTCCCATAGATCCACATCTTGATGGTGCCATCAATTTGTGACCATTGAGTGTCAGTCGGTCCTGTAGAGACCGATGTGCCATTAAGATGGCCAAGAACATTGAAACTATGGCAATGAGTTTCGAACAATTCACGCCATATGTCGTAGTTCATTTGATTCATATCCAAAATAATGGGAATATGAGCCTTGATCTGAGTGAGATTTAAAGAGCGATCAGAGGCAGAAGGAGGAGCCGCCATTGTTGAAGAAGAGAAGGAAGAAAACAGAGTGGGGAAGAATAAGAAGAAGAAGAAGAAGAAGGAGAAAAACAGAGCGTTAAGTTTTTTTTTTTTTGACTAAAGAGAAAGGAGGGGCGGCTGGTTAGAGCACTAGCTCTGATACCATGTTTGATTAGGTTAATCCAATCGATGATTGGTGTCACTGTATTCACGTGATTAATAAAGGAGAGTTTGTACAAAGTAGCCGTTAGAGGCTATTAACTAAGCTTCCTAATATACACAGAAGAATATATGTATTCCTATTCTAAGGGGGGGGAGTGTATTCAAAATAGAATTTTGGAGGATTTATGAATTTTTGGATTTTAGGAGATATTTAGTGAGTTTTAAGGTACTTTGGTGGATTTGTTATTATTTTCCATTTATGAAAAAAAAAAATTGTGATTTGATGAGATTTGGTGAGACTTTAATGGGTTTTTAAGAAGATTCTTAAGTCCATAAACGAGAATATAACATAACAAAAAGATTTTTGGCAATTTGATCTGAATAGCATAAACTCAAAGATTTAAATTGAAAGGTACAAACAACTTATGTTCAGGCAATTTGATTGACTCCATCCACTAGGAGCCGCAATAACAACTTGTGTTCAGGCTCAGACCATTGTTTATATTGACCTTTAGCTTTTACATCTTCTATATCTCCCATTGTAGCTTGGAAACTAAAACCATACAAAAGAAACAAAAAATTTGTAAGCAACCATTAACTACGTACAAACGTTAATTACAAAGTGGTGAATGAATTTGGTCACGTTACTCTGTTTTCTCACACCAAAACAGAGCAACACTCCACCGTGAATGAATTTGGTCACAATCACTATTACTTCTGTAAACGAGAGAGAAGAAGAGATATATAAGATAGAGGGAGAGAGCCCAGAATTTGTTTTTATAGCAAAATCATAATTTGTATATTTTTTTAAACCAATCCTACAAAACCATTCTCCAAGGTGGGATTTTTCAAAATAGGATTTCCCTTACAAAAATGTATCCAAAGTCTCTCACAATCACTATTATGTTTTTCTAAAAAAAAAGAATTTGGTTTTGAATAACAGTGGATTTGTTATGATTTTTGCAAATTGTTAATTGAATAACGGTAGATTGTGAGTGATTTTGAATGATTTTTAACAAATGTCATATTTAATAACAATGGATTTGAGATGTGATCGACGGATCGAGTAATTGAGAAGCGGTTTCAAATTTGGGAAGTTGGAACGGTATACCATTTTAAAATTGGTTTCAAACCAGATTTATATGGTTTTCTATCGGATTAGGTTCGTAAACCGTTTAAACCAAGTATATGAAGAAATATATGAGAACTCTTGATTCAGGTAAAAATAAGTTGAGAATTTATGATTCGAGAATATTTGAGACGAGGTCATAGCTTTAAATTGTTTTGGTATAATTGAATACTTCTGAAGAGTAAATAGGTCGTTGATCATTAACACGATTATGACATATGTCATTCTTTGGATTATATAAAAAATTTCTATTTTGTATATATGAATTATCTAAGACTTATATATATTATCCTGATTATAATTTTCAAATTTTATTTTTCTTATATTATATTAACTTTCTTTTAATTTCTCAACTTTTATTGGGTTAGTAATATAATCATTGTAATCGAGTAGATAATTTTCACCAGTTGTTCATCCAAAATATATTTGGAGTTAAAAAAACTTCATGGTTAAAGAAATTATGTCTTAAAACAATTTTAATAATTATAAGAACTATTAGTATGTCAAAGTGAAAGTAAAGCAACATAAAATTTGTTTAATTTGTTTAGAAGACATTTTATAGGTGATGATAAAGAGCATACTTTAACAATAAAACAATTTTGGGTGTAAGAACATATTTTTAATGGTAAAACATAGAGTAAAATTATACGTGGTTACTTATTAGATGTTGTTTTGATGAATTTGTTGCATGTAAAATATTTTGTGAATAAGTTGTGAAACGTTTTTGAAATTTGACAATAATAATATTTGATGATGAGTATTTGGCAAAAGTTTAAGCGGAATATAATTTAGCTTTAGATTATTGTAATAATTGTTATAATAAATTAAAAGTATATAAATATAAATAAATATACGAAGGTAAATACAAATATTCAATAACTTAAATTATTTATATATTTATTTTAGAAAATAAAAATTCTTTATATATTTTCAAAAAATTGTTTAAAGTTTAGGATTTATTTTCCTATACAGTTTTTAAACCTGCACATCGTGTGAGTCCTTATCTAGTATAGTATTATTAGAAAAAAAATAAATTATTCTTTTAAATAGTTGATTTTCTTTAGTTATATACCTTTTAATCAAAGATATTGGATTATTACACAGAAAATAATTTTTTTTTTTTGTTAACACGCCCAAAATAATTTCAAAATAACATTATCCACACGACCGACATGATCCAGGTGTTTTTTTTCAAACAAACTAATATTTTATTATTTTACGTCAACCGTGAGTTCAACCATTTTGTATATTTATATTATTTTTTCGTAAACTGAATAAAATAAAGCAAAAAAATCAATATAAATGGGAAAATAAATAAATTAAAGAAAGGAACTTGCGTCAAGGCTAGCCATGACACTTTAACAAACAAAAAGGAAATAAACAAAAACTTTGGATTTTTTCTTGTTTCTCTTTTTCTAAAAAAATCACACAAATCTTCTCTATTCGTTTCTCTCAATCCTTCCTTCTTCCTCAGGTTTCTGAGGATTCGTTTTTTGAGTTTTTCTTCATCACTGTGTCGTGTCCTCTCGTTCCTTCTCCGATAACCATCGGAGAATCGAGTCGTTCGTCTCTGTTTTCTAGGTTAGTACTACTACTCGATGACTTATCACGAGGAAGACGATGCGGTTTCTGAATTTCGGGTCAGAGTTGAAGATGATAGAGTTGAGAAATCAGGGAATTACGTTAAACTTAGTGATGACGAGTTTGAAGAACACCGACAAGAATCAGAAGAAGACGATTCATCATCATCATCACCGTCTTCTTCTTGTGGACAGAAACGATCTGTGTGGTTTTGGATCAAGCTTGGTCTTTTCTTAACGATTCTGACTGCTTTGTGTCTCGCTGGTTACAAATGGCTCGCTCCTTTAATCATGGATAAGGTTTGATGTTCTTCTCAAAGTTTTGTTCTTTATCAATTGGGTTTCAACATATGTAATTGCCCACAATATTGTAATGATCAATCTGCTCTTTTAGTGTATAAAGTAGGTTCCTTTATATGATTGGGGTTGTGCTGTGTTACCCTGCTATTAGCTCAGGATTAATGTGATTTGGAGTTGTGTACTCTCCTATTAGCTCAGGTTCCGAGTCCCCAAATTGCTCTATAATGAAAGTTAAAGAAGAATTGAGATTTGTAGTTTGATGTTCTGTGGCTATATTACCTGATTCTCTTAACAAATCCAGTTTGTAACATCATTGGCTCTGTTGCTAACTATGAGATTTATCCCATTTGTCTTTGGTTGCAGGAGCTAATCCCTCTCATAAAATGGGAGATGGAGACATTTACACACCCGGTGTGTGGTATCATTGTGTTTGCGTCCGTGTCTTTATTCCCTGTGATACTTATTCCAACTACGCCATCAATGTGGGTGGCTGGGATTACATTTGGTTATGGCTATGGTCTTCTCCTTACTCTTCCAGCTGTAGCTATTGGTGTATCACTTCCTTACTTCATCAGCTATCTCTTCTGCAACAAAATTCAAGTATCTGTTTCTTTCTTAAGTACTCATGAGTAATTGGCTTCTTCATCAACATGATTGCTGAAAACGGATTATGTTGCCAGGGTTGGTTAGAGAAATATCCAGATCAAGCTGCAATGTTGAGAGCTGCTGGTGGAGGCAGTTGGTTTCACCAGTTTCGAGCTGTAACGTTAATACGGATTTCTCCATTCCCTTTTGCTCTTTATAACTATTGCGCTGTTGCAACTCGTGTGAAGTACGGTCCTTACATAGCTGGTTCCCTCGCGGGCATGGCGCCAGAGATTTTTGTCGCACTTTATACGTAAGTGTGGGAATTGTCTTGCAATTTTGATGATAATGGAATCATTTGTTTTTAGCATGCTGATGATGTTGTTGTTTTGGTGTTTGTAGAGGGATTCTTATAAGGACATTGGCAGATGCATCCACTGTGGAACAAAAAGGCATCTCGATTCTTCAGATTGTTCTCAACATTATTGGTTTTGTAGCAACTGTTGTGACAACTATTCTCATCACCAAGTATGCGAAAAGACAGCTCGAAGTTATGAAGAAGGAGGAGGAAGCTTTGTTATTACAGTAATGGAGAGACAACAACCTTTTGTCTCTGCTTTTAGTCCCAAAGTACAGGTTTTGTCCAATATGTGAAAGAACTCTTGATTTTTGGGTCTCTGAGTTCTTCACTACTGCTTTTTGGTTTGTTTACAAAGAAAAGGTAGAAAAGAAATTTATAAACACAGCAAACTCTCTAAAACCTAATCTTAGTATATGTTTTTCTGGATCTTTTGCTTTTTGATGTTGGAAAAGAATCAATTAACTGACCTTGTTGTTTATATAGTTGAAAACTTGAGATCATGTCTCATTCTACGTCCTCTCATGTAAAATAGTAGTTGTTTATAGTTCTCACTTCTCATGTAAGACTTTCATAATTTATTCAAACAAACCTTTAACCAATATATATATATATGAAGATTGGAAATTGTCTAATTGGTATGTACGTACGTACAAGTCGTGTGAATGTGATCCATGATAATTGTCTTAAAAGAAAATTTGTAACTAGAATATGACCAGAATACGAAGTCGTTGTAATAGTGTTGACTGTTTATGTTGTGTCAGTCTATCAGATCATCCAGATTTAATAGAATAATGTGCGTGTAAACGTAACAGTAGCAGAGAATGAGAGAGAGAACTGAAAACTTGCAACTTCGAATATTATGGGCTAAATTGAAAAAAGTCCCAATGTTTTTGTCTTTTAGAATTCTATTTATAAATTTGTTTTCAAATGCGTTCGGTGCAATAAGAAACCTTACCTATGATGCCCAATACTGCGCTTGTGAGCCCAATTCAATAAACTACAATAAACCATGAGTCAATCGATATGTTTAATTTTCACTTATGTAAAATATAATCAGTTAAAATATATATCTTATATAATATGATAATGTTTTTTCTAACTTTGCCTAGTGACATTTAGCGATTTATTATTGCGATATGTGTATTTTACATTAATTTAAGTTTGATTTTTTAAATATAAATTTATTTATTTAGAAAAGTGTTCATTTCTTTTATCTTCTACCAAATTTTTAACTATTTTCGGTTTGTATTATTTAGTATTATTTCATAGCAATACTCTATATAGTTTATTTTGGTAAAAAATAAGTATTCCATCTTACAAGAATATATTTATTTTAATTTATACAATTTGTAAATTATTCACTAATTTTCTTTTAAATTTCTTTACTCTTTGTTTACCAAATCTTTAATTATTTTTGGTTTTTTTATTTAGTATTATTTCATAAAAATATTAATAGTTTACTTTTGTTAAAAAAAAAGTAATCTACTTTACAAGAATATATTTATTCTATTTTGTTTTTACGATTTATAAAATCTTCACTAACTTTTTTATCACAACCGTAACTTTATTTTTTTTTTGTCAACCAAACATTAAATTAGAAAATAACTCCAAGATTGGTTGCCCAAACCGGAGGAGAAGAGTTTACAAAAGATATTTCTGAAACTAAAGATCTCGATGAACGAGCAAGACAGTCGGCTCTAACATTCGACGTACGCTGGATCCTGGTGAGGGAGAAGGCGGGAAGAACTGATTTGGAGTGGCTGAAATCATCTAGAAGATTGGAGAAAACAGGTCATTCATCTGGATCATGCACCATCGCCACCAACTCCGCACAATCCGTCTCATAGGCCTGGCAAAAAATACCAGCATTCTGTAGAGACTCCATCGCCCATATCAGTGCTTGTAACTCCGAATGAAGGGGTGAAGGGCTTCGTCTAATGCAACGTGCTCCCAAAAGTAATGTCGAATCCTCACCATTGCAATACCACCAACCCAACCCCATATAACGATCCGATCCCTTCCAAGATCCATCAATCTGACAACGGGAAGAGGGTGGCATGATATCGGAAGGGTCCGGAGGATCCTGGACTCCCAAGCAGAAAGCTTTAGCCTCCTCCCATAATAATTTATCATTAGTCGCTTGATTAATAACATCAATTGGCTCAACCGTCGATCCCTCAAAATTTTTTTTATTCCTAACCTTCCAAAATGACCATAAAATCCCAGGTAGGCGATAACAAATGTTCAAAACTCTCGTCTGAGAAGACGCCCGCCAGAAAATAAAATCTAAATTCGAATATACTGAACCATAGGGAAATCC
Organism: Camelina sativa; assembly: GCF_030686135.1. Lineage (NCBI taxonomy): Eukaryota > Viridiplantae > Streptophyta > Magnoliopsida > Brassicales > Brassicaceae > Camelina > Camelina sativa. The sequence continues at coordinate 22,692,407 of NC_141892.1, read as the reverse complement.
ATTAGGAAGTAGCAAAACTGGAGACAACTCCCATATCCTACGCGAGTGAGGACACTCAAAGAGAGCATGATTAATAGTCTCAACCACAGAATCACATCGCTTGCAGATGGTATCACACCGCACACCCCGATAAGCAATCCGCTCCAGCACTGGTAGAGAACCGGAAGCAATCTGTCAGAAAAAATGTTGAACCTTTGGGGGAACTTCAAGTTTCCAGGCTTGTGCTCGAAGGGCCATACACGATGGTCAATACTCAACTTCCTTTTTTAAATCTCGTGCAAGCCGATAGCCCGATTTTACCGTATATTTCATAGATTTTGTGTAATGCCAAATTAACCTATCTGATTTAAAAGACTGACTGACCGTCATACTCAAAATTATCGGGATTTCCTATGGATCCATGAACTCCTCGAGAATAGGCAAATACCAATCCTTAGTAATTGGGTTAATTAAATGATTAACCATTAAATTAGGGTGTAACACCTTCCCACGACCCGAAGCTGGCCTCGGTGGATTATCCGATATCCAAGGGTCTCTCCATACAGAAGTATTACAGCCAGAGCCTATCACCACTCTTGCCCCATGTTCCACCAAACCTTTTGTTGAGTAAATACTCCGCCAAGTAAAAGACGGGGAGTATGGTTTTTTAGCCATAAGGGGATGTTTATTCCTAAAATATCGACCTCGCATTACCCTAGCCATTAAGGACGTTGGGTAGTGAATTAACCGCCAATACTGTTTAGCAAGCATCACATCATTAAACTGCTCTAGGGCACGGAAACCCAACCTTCCGTCACATTTATCCGTACACAATTTGTCCCAAGCTACCCAATGTAATCCCCATGCTTTGTCATTAGACTTCCACCAGAACCTTGCAATGGCACTTGTGAGCTTAGAAGTCAGCTCATGCGGCAGTTTATAACATGACATAACATGGGTTGGGAGGGCCAACGCAACTGATTTAATCATAACTTCCTTGCCCCCTTTCGTTAAATATTTTGCAGACCAACCATTCACACGATCATCAAGACGATCATTAACATATATGAAAACCTTAGTTTTCGAGCCCTGTAGATTCTCAGGAATATCCAAATAAGAACCCATACCGCCTTCCGTAGAAATACCAATAACAGATTTTAACTGAATTCTAATATCAGGCGGAACCCTCTTGCCAAACATAATGGAAGAATTCGCCAGATTAACCTCTTGCCCCGAAGCTCTACCATAATTACCTATTATCTCCATAACGGTTTGACATTCTGTCGCCTCGGCTTTACAGAAGAACAAGCTATCATCCGCAAACAGCAAATGCGAAATGGTGGGGCATTCCCGAGCCAGAGTAATGCCAGTAATCTTCTTATCCCGTTCAGCCTTTTTGACATTGGCAATCAACACCTCTGTGCAAAGTATAAACAAGGGGGTCCCCCTGACGCAAACCCCTCTTTGGTAAAATAGCACCATGAGGTTGACCATTAAGAAGAACTCTATACGAGACAGAGGAGACACACCACATAATCCAGGAAATCCATTTGTTATCAAAACCCATCCGAACCATGACCGCTTCCAGAAAATCTCATTCAACATGATCATATGCCTTACTCATATCCGTTTTGAAAGCTAGAAATTCTGATCTACATCGTTGAGTAGTATTTAACCCATGAAACATTTCCTGGGCAACTAGAATATTATCTGTTATTAATCAACCAGAGACAAAGGCCGATTGGGTTTTTGTGGCAAGAGAAGGCAAAAACCTTTTCAACCGAAAACACAGGAGTTTAGAAATAATCTTATAGCTAACATTACAGAGACTAATCGGCCGAAACTCCGCCATCCGCTGAGGTCTCTCAACCTTTGGAATTAGACAAATATTTGTCTCAATTAAGCGAGGATAAAAACAACCCGCACGAAAAAACTCTTTAACCAGAGCCACCAAATCCCCCTTTAATGAGGACCAAAACCGTTGAAAAAACAGAGCCGTCATACCATCAGGACCTGGTGTTTTCTCCGGATGCATAGCAAACAGAGCTTTCCCAACTTCCGACTCAGAAATCTCTCTGATCAGATCCCTATTCATCCTATCTGTAATGATGGGAGAAATCTTCTGAATCATTTTAGAAATACCCTGCACATCTGATCTCGTGAAAAGATCCTCGAAATACTTTGAAGCAATATTCTCCATACCCGAGGTGGATTCCTCCCAAATGTTATCAGGACCGAACAAACCATCAATTCTATTTCTCACCCTCCGCTGCTTGGTAGAAGCATGGAAAAATTTTGTATTCTTATCGCCAACTCGTAGCCATAATTTCCTACTTTTCTGCTGCAAATACAATTTCTCATCACGATAAGCCTCTTTTAATTTACTTTCAATACTCCGTATTTCCGCCTGAGAAATCATATCATCCATCTTCGCCTCCTGCAGAGCCGCCTTCAGGGAAGAAATAAGTGAGGGCCCAGTAGGAATATTATTTTTACGCCACCAAGAAATTGAATTCCGACAATTTTTTAATTTATCCATAAAGACCGGTGTCCGGAAATTATTTGTACGGTTCCACCCTGACTTGACTGCCCCTGTTAATCCATCCTTCCCTAACCAATGTTTATCAAACCGAAACTGCCTATTTCGTCGGAAAACTGATTTTAGACACGTAGCCAAGATTGGAGAATGATCAGAGCCAATCATCTCCAAATAATCAACCTGTGAGCGTGGGAAAAAGGAGTGCCAATCCTCATTACCTAACGCGCGATCTAAGCGACAACGAACCGCCTGATTATTACAACGATTCCCTCTCCAAGATAATACTTCTCCATAACAAGGGAATTCTAACATGCCACAATGCCGAAGCATTGGTTGAAAAGGCACAAAGGAAGATGTTGGACGCAAAGCGCCACCTGTTTTCTCATGATTCCCCACAAGTCCGTTAAAGTCGCCGATCATAAACCATGGATCAATACGAAAAGAACCAATATCCATTAATTTGTCCCATATTTTCTGTCTATGTTGGGTAACACGATCACCATACACAAAAGATAGGAAAATCATTTGTTGCCCAAAAAATGCTTGAGTGTCAATCATACGATCACTCTCATAAAAAATTGAAATTTTTATTTCATCCTTATAAAATAAGGCTAAACCACCCCTAGACCCATGATGATCAACGGTATACAATTTCTTATAACCAAACTTATTTTGAAATTTCTGTCAATAAGAAAAACATTTTTTTGTTTCGGATAAAAATAAGATGTCTGGTCTATGCTTCTTCCATAAATCTCCCAAAGACTCCTCTGTCAGGTCAGCCTCTATGTCCTGACAGTTCCAACTTAGAACCTTCACATTTGAGCCGGTGGTTTCGGGAGAGCCATTGTCCCTTTCTTGACTTGGCATCCACCTCCTGTTGGATTACCACTCATTGTGTTGTTCCCCTGTTTCCCCACCACCTTGTGTTTATGGCCTTCACCTGTAGATTTAGACATGGCCTTAGCAAGTAAACGTTTCCGAGGAGAAGCCAAATGCAATGCAACTCTCCTAGATCTACTAACACTTTTTGTAGCAAAAACCTCTTTTTCCCTAAATTAACACCACCCAAAGCATTACTAACAGATCCCAAAACCAAATCAAATGGGGGGGGGGGGGGGGGGGAGGAGGAGAAGTACCTTGTATAGAAACATCTGCACAACCTTGGTTCACTAGAACATCTTTCCCCTTACCCGTCCCAGAATACACCTTCACCATGGGATCACCATCCGGATATTCCTCCTCCTCCAGCAGATCATCTGTTTCTTCATCAAAATCTGAAACCACCAACGCTTTACCATCCCCTGCCTGTTAGAACCCCCCATATCCATATCCATTGTAGAACCATTCAACGTTGCAGCCTCTGTAACCACAGAGTCAATATCCTGGTCCCTTCTCTCACTACTAGTGCTCTTAGCCCTATACAGCGGCTTGGGCCACACCGGACCACCACCCTTTCTATTAAGATGGAAGGCAACACCATGACCAAGGAACTCCCCACCAGCAGACTGAAACCCACTCTTACCCCCGAAATCACTAGTTTCCACACTAGACTGCCTCCTTTGACCCCACACCGGAGCCTGATGTGTCTCCTGCTGACGAGAACTGTTGCCACCAAAATCACCAGCCCCAAAACCCGCCTCCTGCTTATGAAAGTCAAGGGCTCTTTTCGCAAACTTCCTCGGCTTCTCCCAGCCACCATCACTATGAGACGTCACTTGTTTAGCCATAAGTTGCTGACGCTGACCTACCCTCTTATCATGATGAGTATCCCCAACATGGTTACCCACACCCTTTTGTAACTCTGGACAAACCCTCCCCTCATGTGTTAGGCGAGAACAGTGATCACAATATCTTGAAAGCTTCTCATAATCCAGAGAAACGACAATCTCATCTCCAGTATTAAAAGGCACAACCAACTGAAATGAAAGAGGATTGAAACCGTTAACCGTTACGCAAATGCTCCCAGACTCCTCATCAATCTCACGGAGAATACCAATCTTCTTGCCAATAGCTTGTAAAGTAGCCACCTCCCAAAGATGCATAGGAATCCCAGAAACCTTCACCCGTAAATTGATAGCCGAGGGATAAGTGGAAGAGATAATTGGCTCCCACTTAACCAAGGACACCATCCAACTATATGTAAAGTGATAAGGACCATTCTGCAACACCGCTTGAAGATCTGCCTCTTCATCAAAGTTGAACTGAAAAAATGCTTTGTCCCAAGTCTGCTCCCACCACCTTATCCTCCAACTTCCATATCTTAGGGAGATTAGCCACTAAGGACTCCATCCTTTGGATAGAAGGATTCATCAGCCTCCCAATCAGATTCAGAGAGAACTGTTGTATCCTTTGAGCCAGAACAGTGTTGGAGACCTTAACTGTTTTAGTGCGTAGCAACGAGGCCTTGCCCTTGTTGAGTGCCAATTGAGCCATAGTAGACAAAGAACAGAAAAACCACAGCAAAAGACGAGATCTGAAAGAGAGAAGAAAACAACCAGTCAGACCAGAAAGCACAAGGACAATCCGACTGCAAAGAAATGAGAATAATATACACCATCGTAACACAAATGCCCATATAAATAAGCTCATGACCACCCAATATCCGAAAATGAAGACAGAGGATATGCAAATCATGTCAATATTCAATCCCAACACTACGATAGGATATGTAAAGATCTCCGAATCGAGAAATCCTAAAGAAAAACAACCAAAGTTTCCATAAATCACATACCAGTATAATATCTCCTTGAAACCCTCGATCACAAACCAGAAAGAAGAGCCAATCCCATCACGAACCAAAGATATCAGACCACCCGGGATATCCACAATCATAAATTGAATCCATATACACCCAAAGACAATCACTGAAGACAAATATCGAAGGATCCCATAAACCCTGAGCCTTAAAGGAAATCGATAACAAATCCCATAGACATCGACCAAACAGATTCTCTCCCTGATATCCTCAGCAGGGAAGTTAATTCGTTTACCGAACAGATCCCAATCCAGAGAAACCACTGTCACAAACCTTGTGACAACAGATCCACACACACCTGGAGATGGATTTCCGATCCATCTCCAAAGCCAGATACCCACAGAAAAACACGAGAGATCCTCTCCCCGTCCTCCATCCTTAACTACAAACATCACCAGGCTAGATCTCGTTGCCAGTCACCGTCGCCATTCTTCAATCGCCGTCACGTTCTCGGAAACCCTTTTTTTCTTTGCGTTTGACGTGTACATTTCTTTTCACAACCGTAACTTTATTAATTAACTATTTTTATCGGTTTCACATGTTAATATATACTATATATTAAACTATAATAAAGTAGAGTTCTGAGAAATTGTCATTTGGCACCACTCTATTTTATTAACATGTGTCATTTTTTCAATTTTAATGAAATAAAAGAAACATTATTGCTAATCTAAAACTAAATTGTCTGCACACATTTTTTTAATTTGAGACATTTTATTTGTTTAGTTTCTTTAGGTTACATTTACTTCGCTCAATCAATAACCTTTAAGACATTATATGTGGACGTTTTCTTTTGTTCAAACTATTCATGTTGCAATAATGTATGACATAATTAATTACAATTATTATGCTTTATAACTGTATTTATTGTCATGAATGTAGTTACTCAGAATAATGTGTCAATGTAATTTCTTACAAACTTCATAAAATGTTTAGTGTATTATATAAGATCTAATGCTCACATGACTAATAACGAAGAAAATGATCATGCACTATATGTTTTTCTTTTCCCATCATTTTTCATGGTACTTTATTTTATCTTTTTCTTATGAAGTTTAAAAAAAAATAATGATGTCTTGTAGTATGATGATTAACAGATTAATATATCGATGACTATTTGAAGAAGTCACGTACTTTATTTTTTCTGTATAAGAGTCTTGTCAATATTTATTAGCCTCTTTCAAAAGATTATGTTTTATGATAGTCATGATTTAAAGTTTTTGCATTGTTTTGTAATGTATTTTTTTTTTTCAAACTAAAGTTGGAAGTCTTGATAAAGATGAGCCCAATGCTAAAGCACAATCTCTTTGGCTTTGAACATTCAGTCATAATATTATAGTTGTAAGTCTCTTAGATTTCTCTCTTAAATCCTCTGATCTTCAACTACAATATATTTCTAAGTTTACATTTCGTAAATTTGCTTTCTTTTTCGTTTTTAAAAGTTTTTTATCCCATTACAAAAATATTTTACTTTGCCTAATTTTACCGTGTAATGCATATATACATGGTAAAAAAATCCATATATACATGGTAAAAAAATCACGCACTTCTTTATGCCTCTTTGAAATCACTTCCCAAATTTTACAACATCATTTCGCATTATACGGAAAAACATTACAGAGACCTATTGAAAATATTTAATATATATATATATATGTACATACTGTAATCTCAATACTTTTATCATAGATATATGTCAATCGTTAAAAGTGGTATAAATTAACACGTAGATTAACTTGTACAAAAACAAGATTACTTTTATATCGCACTGGTATTGTTTGAGTTACCAATCATACCTCATATCTATTTTTCTATAATCCTTGGTACATCCGTCATTATGCCAAAAAAAGCTTACACCACATCCAATGGTTATCTATATTTGTTTTGGTTTAAATTTCTATTTTACATTTAGAGTATAATTTTGAAGAGATATGATTTATTATTTAGAGTATATGATTAAAAATATGATGCAGTTTTAGTACTTTTAGAATTTTTTAAAATGATGTGCTAAATTTAAAACGAAAACTTATTTTTATGCAATTTGTGAAAATTGTCCTTTTAACATGTACACTTCATAATTATAAACTTATAAATGTATATATTTAAATTCTTTTCAAAGCATATATAAATAATATCATGTACATTTTATATATAATTTAATGAAAATTTTATTTTATATACAAAATATTTGATTTTGTAACCTATATAACTTTCTAGTATATATATATAGTAACCAAACGTATACTGTACGTAGCCTTTATATCCAATTTTCCCATAATTTATACAGGTTTTATATCGGTTACAATTTAAAATTGTTCATATTGGTGCATTTGAGCTCTCCCAACACAATAAACAGAGAAACAAATATGTTCAACCAACCACTCTTATCCCCAAATAAATGTTGTCTTAATTCCCTTCAAAAAGTGCTTTTGGAACAAAACCCGAACTCCTTTTGACACAGTTTTGTCTAAAAAGTTTATATGTAAAGTTAAGCGTTTACATTTTGTCCACAAAAATTAATTATTTGTCCTATTCTCTTCAAAAAAATTCGTGGGTCTTTGGTGTATATATATAGATTTCTTTTTAAAACTGTTAGACAAAAATAGTTGCCCAATTATATGCAAAACAATCTAGTTTTCATTTTTGAATCAAAATAAGTACGCTTTCTGACTTGGTACGACTGTCAACAACATTGTATCTTTCATGCGAATAAAAAATCCATTGCTCATCATTAATGGTAATTAATGGCAATTTCTCATCTGGTGAAACACATGTTCATTATATAGGAAAAAGACTTTCAAATTCAGTTACAGATTCAAAAATATTGTAAATATCAATGCTTTAAGCAAATTTTAGGCTTTTTTTTTCTTCTTTTTTAATTATAGTCAACAAGAAAATTGTAAGCTTTAATTTAGGATATCTAGTTGGACCTAATTTGGAGATTAGTGGGATTACCCTCTGCATTTTTTTTATAATATATATATATATATATCTTTAAGAATTCACAAAATTTCATTTAATTACTTTTTTGACATAAAAACATCATCAACTACAACTAATTCAACCAATAAAAATTATATTGCACACTATAAATAGTAAAAAAAATAATCAATTACATCACAATAGAAACATTACTTATGTTTATACAAAAAAAAAATTCCTAAAACATCATTTAAAAGTAATACATAAAGAATAATAAATTAGTTAAATTATTTTTTGTATAGGTGTTTTCTATTTTCATATACATATAAAAATTGAACAAAACACCAATAAAATTGATAATTTTCGGTTAACTAATTTGACAAAAGTTTCAGAAAGTTGGTGATCTTTTTATTGTTTAAACACGACTCATTTGGTTAAAAGTTAAAACACTAATAGACAAATACAACTTTATCAACAAAACATATCACCAGGCCTGCATATATGCCTATATGAAATAATTGTGAACCCAAAAAAAAATCAAATATGTCAAATAACAAGGTTTTTCTTTATCCAACAAGATTCTAAAGTTACAAAGATCAAAGATAAAGGTTTAAATCAAACAGTCAAAACGTGATAGATAAAGCCAGGTCAAAACGTGACAAACGAACGAATGCAAACTGTTGGAGTGGTGGCAGAATCGAAAATAAACCCACATTTATCGATTCCCCGCCGAAAATTTCAGACTGCATCGAACGCCCAAAAAAAAAAACTAAAACCCCTTACGTCACTTCCTAACCAAACTACATAAAAACCCCTACATTCTCTGACTCAACAGGGGCACTCTAGTCTTTTCAACTATCCCTCTCACAGCTATCATCACTCTAATCAAATTCAAAACACATTTTGTTTTCTAGATAATAAATCCACGTCATGAAAAACTGCACGCTCATACACCGGCGTCGTTTTGTTGTTCTGTAGAAGGAAAACATAAAATAAACAATTTGCCGTTTTGTCGCTTTTTTTTTTTTAATTAAAAGAAAAAAATAGTGACGTTTATTTCCTTAACTCTGCAATTTCTTACTTATTTCTTCTTTCTTCTTCTTCTCCTTCCTTCTGTGTTCTACTCATAAAAAAAAACCAATGATGATAATAAAACCACACATAAATTAGGGTTCTGTCTGGATTTCTTGGGGTGAGTGAACCTGTGGTTCGTTTTTCTTTTTAACTACTGTTATTGCGTTTATTGTCTCACAGTGGAGGTTTTAAAGAGAGATATGGAGATGGAGACAGAGACAGAGACAGAGACGGAAACGGAGTCCGATGAGGATATGGATACAGATATGATGGTGTTCGAAGTGACTGAAATCGATTTGGAGTATGAGTTTGATGCTGCTCGTTGGTTTGATTTTACTCGGGAGGAGTTGGCTTTGGAGTCTCGTGCTGCTGAACTTTGGTTTCAGACCGCTCAGTCTTATCCACCCTCTCGTAAGTATCGCCTCCTTACTCGTCTTTGTGATTGTGTTTTCGCCTTTGGATTTTTAATTACGTCATCTTACGCAATGCGGTAATGAAAAAAATTTGAAATATAATCTTCTTCGATGTTATCGTGATTTTGTGCTTAGGTTTTTTTTTAAAATTCGTTTATTGGATTTCGATTATTTATTTATTTATTATTATTACAAAAGCAGAGGACCAATGTCGTCATGAGGATTGAAGTGTGTTTATGTTTTTTTATTTTTTCAGCCTTTGCAGTTAAATTGTTTATGAGAGAGGAGGTTTTGTCTGAAGACAAGACTGAGCCTTTGTCAAAATCAGAAGAAGTCGGGGAAGTTACGGCAGATGTGAATGAAACAGGTGAATGCTGTTGGATGTTTTGGATTGTGTTCGTGCATCTCTAAACTAGTTTACTGGTTTTAGGACTGTTTAGGTTTAGATTTTCTTTAACTATAAAATTGAAAACTTTACAATTTAGGGATCTTGTTTTTTTTTTTTTTTGTCAGGAAATGGAACGAGGTCTGGGGTGTTTACATTCATCCAAGGTGGCACTTTGAACAAAGATACAAATGAGTCCTTACATAAAGGTAATCACTTTTACTAACATGACTGTAGATTACAATACACATGTGTTTCAACTAATTTATTTTATGCTTATGAATTATTGTCTAACCTCTGACCTGTTTTTGGTATTGTACTTAGATATATATTTCCTGGTTGTTTTGGTTGTTTGCTTTTGCCTCATGTCTAAAGTTCCCACTTCCTCTACTTATACCAGGACCTACATTTAGCAATCGGACTCCTTCTGATAAACTGAAATACCGACCAAAGTCAAGCATCAGGCCTATACCAAGAAGTTCAACATTGATGAAACCTACTGCTAGCCTATTGGCAAAGCTAGATAATACCAGGTGACTATGACAACATATAATTCTTGGTATATTATCTTCTGTCAACTTTTAAATCAGTGAACTTAGTAGTTGGTTGTTTTGTTGGATCTCCTAGAATCCAAAGGCAAGTGGATGAAAGTAAGGAGAAAGGTTTGTTCCCTTCAACTGGATCTGAAATGCAATCTGCTAAAAGACAGAAGCTCGAGGGAGGTCTACTTCGTAAGGTCGATTTTCTTGTAGCCATGAGTTTCCTTGTATCTAGTTCCTTCAAGAAAATATGATTTAAGCGTTTGACCTTACTTCAAATAAGTTCTCTTCTGTTTCAGGTTGCTGAAGTGACGCAGGAAACGAATTTGGTCCATAAGGCACACAAGAAGGTTGCTATCTGTTTCTTGTGTACTCCTGAACATATGGAAAATTTAACTTTTCTGTTGGAAAAGAGCATTTCAGTGTTAATCATTCAATTGGTTGTTATATGGTTTTCAGGATCTTGATAAAAACTCGCTACATGCGAGGATGAAGATTACTGTCCCACAGGAGCCTGATTTTGCAACATCACATAGAGCAAATAGGATAAGGTTAGGACCTAGACGTTGAATAACAGTCAATAGTTATGGTAAAATCAGATCTTACATGCATTCGCACCAATGGATTATTGCAGGCACAGGATTGATGCTAAGTTGGAGCAGGACTCAACATCAGTGTATAGGTTCAAAGCACGCCCCTTGAACCGAAAAGTTAGTAACTGCTAATTACCTAACATGGAACTCATTTCGTTATTGTATTCCCAGCTCAAACATGTGTTGTGTTGCCTGTAGATCTTTGAGGCTCCATCATTACCCATTCGAAAAAAGAGCACTCCTAAACTACCAGAATTTCAAGTAAGCCTTTAAAACTAAGTTGGACTGGTCTTACTCTACGTTTTACAGGGTTAAGAATTAATACTTTAGATTATGTTTCTTGTGGTTTTATCAGGAATTTCGCTTGAAGACCTCAGAAAGAGCTCTGCAACATTCATATCAGGGAAATAATAATCGTAAGGTTATACACCAACTGAACTTACTTGAAATCATATTACAAGATTACTTTATATCAATGTGTGTATAACTGATACTCATCTTTCATGTGGACCACTCAATGAGTCTCAAAGTGCTGATGCTAAAGGAGAGAATTTTTCATTTTGACAGGAGTCAGATAAGCCTAATACAACAGCATATCTTGACGGTGTTAACAGAGAACCAAGAAGGTATGATATTAAAAAAATTATGAGGGTCTCTTGCTTACTTACACCAACTTTTATATAGTAGAAATGTGATTATTCTGCGAGTTGAATTTTAACAGACCAAGAGCTATGGATACACCTAAGGATGATGATAGAAAACACCTATTCAAAGCTCCGCCTCTTAATAATAAGGTATAACGTTTTCTATCTCGTGTTGCATTTTATTGCTACATACTAATAGGTACACACTCATAGAGAGCTCATTTTCCACTGAACAGATACTTTCAAGTGGACAAGACATTGGCATTTTCACAAAAAGCAAGCGAGAAACTACAACTCCCGTGGTATGTCTGTCTATGGATTATTCTCTACACTTGGTGTCTATATCTCCTACAATAGTCTCAAACTGTTCTTACACTCGAACTCAGGGGTTTAGGTTTCACTCAGAAAGGAGGGCTCAACCAAATTTGCCAACAGACCTTTTCAGTAAGGTTCGATTCACGGTTCCCGAACGTTCTATTTTCCTCAATGAGTTAACTTGAGATTGTTCTTATCGTACTCTAGTTATCTGATGAAACCTTTGTTTTCTTACTTCGTTTTAATGTACAGCTCTCCTTATCATCCGAACTCCAGCAAAACAATGGATCTCACTCAAGATTTGCTCAGCCTGAACAAGTAAAGATACAACTCATGATTTCATTTAACTTTATGTCCCAGCTTTAGAATCATATCAAGGTTTACATAAGGGCTCAAAGGAAAACAAACTGAACTCTTTTCAAGCAGGGAATGAAGTAATAAGCTATTGACTGAAGCTTGTTTCTACTAACTCCATTGCAGAAAACAAGCAAATTTACTAGGAAACCGATGGTACAACACTGTGTAGTTCCTGAAACTAGCCGGCAATGGACTTCTCGGAGTGGTAAGCTTGAAGCAGCGGTGCAACTAAATTAACAGGTAATAAACAAAAGGACACTACTTTACTTTTTTTCCTTCTTCTATTAGTGCTTCTTATATATAGCTTTTGTGGATAATTTTTGTTACTTGATTTTGATTTCGCAGGAGCGTAGCTGATCGTAGAAAAGAATCCTTCTTAGTTATATGAATCATCTCCATTCTTTTTTGTACATTAAGACTTGGTACTCTTAGGTGACAACTATTAAAAAAGAAGGCTAACATTATGAAGAACTAAAATCTGTCTTTCAAGGGGGTGTGGTATGACATTGTTGTGGTCGGTTAATTTTGGCGAAGGATATGTATACTGTGGATACTCATTTCATGATATGAATGAAATACAAAGAGAGGTTCAACATCACTTTTGCGGTTTTATCATGTGATGAATGAATGAAGCCATATACTCTTGCAACCGCCTATGTCTCATGATGCAACCATCCATAGACTTCTTCTCCTTCTTATCTCCCGATGATGACTCAACCTTGTAAAGACTAAACTTGTGAGTCCTCAAGTTTAACAAGACTAGACCATTCTTGTGTCTGCTCCACGGGTATATTGATCTCAGACTAGACAAAAATGTGGTTAATAACTCATTTTTGTTAATAAGGCTCTGTGGTTTATGTGATGATAAAAGGCATAAAAAATTAAAACGTTAATGGCTTCGCCCGGGTTCGAACCGGAGACCTTCAGTGTGTTAGACTGACGTGATAACCAACTACACCACGAAACCGTTTTGATTACTTATCTTCTAGAAAGCTTTTATTTATAACAATATATCACCTAATTCAAAGCCCATTTAGGCTTGACAAAATAAAAAGCCCACTAAACTTTCACGTGTTGAATTTTCCATCTTCCCCAAGGAGTGTGACTGTGTGAGTCAGAAGAATTTGCTTAGCCTCGTCAATGGCTGGGTTTACTCTTCTTCCTTCGCGTTTACTCGCATGTCCTTCACGCTCTCTGCCTCGTCTTCTTCATCACCATGCAAACCTGATTCTTCGCTGCAAAATGTCGTCTTCTTGTTCTTCTTCCTCTCTCGCTCAATCCATCACGCTCACGAGCCAACCCAACGAACCTGTCCTTGTCTCCGCGGCTCCGGGGATCTCATCCTCTGATTTCAGGTGAGTTTTTCAAATTCCCTAGATTTCAGAAAATATGGTTAAATCGATTTCAATCTTTGTGTTTGTGTGTAGGGATGCAATAGATTCATCTCTCTTTAGGAATTGGCTAAGAAACTTGGAATCAGAGTCTGGAATCTTAGCTGATGGGACAATGACGTTAAAGCAAGTTCTTATTCAGGTAAATTGATCTTAAAACACACACATTGAGATTTTGCTAGTGTAGTGATCAAATGGTCTTCAATGATATGATGAATTCAGGGAGTTGATATGTTTGGTAAAAGAATTGGCTTTCTCAAATTCAAAGCGGATATTTTCGATAATGAAACTAGTCAGAAGGTATCTTATCATCATCTTCTTGTGTTCTGTTTCAACCAATGTAGTCATTAAATATATATGCTAGTTTGTTAAAGCTAAAACGCCATTAGGTTCCAGGTATTGTATTTGCACGAGGACCAGCTGTAGCCGTGCTCATTCTCTTGGAGTCGGATGGTGAATCTTATGCGGTTCTTACAGAACAGGTATCGATTTATCTTCATGTAGTTTAATATTTTCCCGAAACAAAATATCACATTGTACTTGGTATACTGAAGGTTCGGGTTCCAACTGGGAAGATAGTTCTGGAATTACCTGCTGGAATGTTGGATGATGATAAAGGTGACTTTGTTGGAACTGCTGTTCGTGAGGTACCTCTCTATCTTTATTGAACATTTGACAACTTTGCCAAAGAAATACTGTGACTGCAGATGAAATAGCCTGTTATATGCTTTGGATCTTTAGTTGTTTTACCAAAGGAACCTGAAATTGTAGAGAGTTCGAAGTATAACTCAAAAAGGAGTCTGACAAATTATCTGGACTCGTGTTTTACGCAAGTTTCATGGCATTTGTTTCGTGGATATATCAGGTCGAAGAGGAGATTGGTATAAAACTGAAAAAAGAAGACATGGTTGATCTCACTGCTTTCCTTGACCCATCTACAGGTCACAGGATTTTCCCTTCTCCCGTAAGTAATCCTTGCTCTAACCATCTTCTGGTTTTCTAGTATACCTGTCTCATATTAGTAGTCTTGGTAACAAGCTGCAGACATTCAAAAACGTTTCATTATCTCGTAGTCTTAAAAAATATGGTTGGAAACTGATTGATTGCTTCTATTCGTTTGGTGTCTCTCTGGCTCAGGGAGGCTGTGATGAAGAGATGAGCGTGTTTCTTTACAGAGGAAAAGTGGAACAAGAGACTATCAGACACTTGCAAGGCAAAGAGACAGGACTCCGTGAACATGGTGAGTTCATCAAAGTCCGACTCATTCCATACAGAGAGCTCTGGCGCAAAACAGCTGACGCTAAGGTTCTTGTAAGCATTGGTCTCTACGAAATGGCGCAGAGAGAGGGTCTCCTGCCCAGACACTGAAATCCATCTCTGGATCTTCTACAGATCTCTGATTGACTCAAGCCAGATACATAGATCGAGACTAGATGTTGTAATGTTGCAAAAGGAGATTTTAGTTCTATTGCGGTTATGACTTTATAACACGGTACCAAGTATGACTGGAAACTCATCTTTATAACTAAAAGAACTTACAAACCCCAATTTTGGGTTTAGCCGTTTAGGTTTCCAAAATTTACGTTTTGCCAAGTTTGAAACTGTACAAGTTTTGGCGATCAAATGAAAAAACTTTTAGTTAGAATCTTCTGGTTTCTATAAACAACCAGACCAAATGAACATGAATTACAACATCACAACAACTTCTCCACATCACCACATCACCATACTATCCTACTAATGGTGGTCTTTCGTAGTAGAGTTTGGAGTTTGAAGTTGAACTCTAGGATGAATCTCGTCCTCTCTTTCTTGATGATGACCTGTCTTTTGATGAACCATTGCTTCTGATAAAATGACAAAGACAGAAACAATCAGGAAACTGCAGGGAAAATTGAAGCTTTATTTGGTTCATCAGAAGGTTTTTTGCAAGCTTACACATCATCTGTTTTACTTGATGGCTCTTGTGTGGCCCGTGATTGTGGCATCACCTGCGGAGAAAAAGATGGTTTCACCATGTAAGAATCAACCGATGATGATTATGAAGTTATGAGCATCTCGAGGATAATATGACAAAAAATGAATATACACGTCGTAAAAAAGTAAGGAAACTCAAAAGTATTATCAGATCGAGTCAGAAGTTTAATCCAAAAATAGCAATAATGATTGTTAAATAGTGATGGATAAAACATACTGACAGGATGATCAAGTTGTCTCATGCATCTGCTGTGGGTTTCAAGGTATTCTTCATAAGACTGCAAAAACAACAAAAAACACAATCACAAGACTTTGTCAAAAATGAGAAAACAACAGAACCTGAGCTCATGATGCTCCAGAAGCAAACAGAAGGAAGTCCCTGTAACATCATTGCAAAAGGCTAAACTTGATCCAGACCCTGATAAAATATAGATCAGGAATAGCTCACTGAAAATAGCTCAGAGTTTGAAATATACTACAAATGTTTTCACCAAGTTTCCAGTAGTGTGTCATGACTATCTTTGATTCAGCTAAACAACACGACTTACAAAAATATCTAGTTCGAAAACAAGAAGCTGTAATTGGATGAAATTCTCAGCATAAATTACAAGCAGATATGCCACTACCATGTTAAGAAAATCATCATCGGTTAGGGAACTCGCAAGAGGGCTTTCCAAAGGCAAACCCCACCAGTTAAATCGTAAAGATTTTTCTTGCTCCGTGTGAGAGTTAGATGCACCTGATGATGTATGGAGATATTCCGAGTGTACTCCATATCCTCTCTGTTGTGCAAGATGAAATCTGCTGAGGTCATCCTGGTTTGGGTAGACCGCAGGAGGGTAAGGCATCGCTGTATGGCCCCAAAGATTGTTATTATACTCTTCATCTCCAGAGGAAGACGGAGGTTCTGCGCGGGACCTTTTTGTTGAATAATCATCCCTTGAAGAGCTGTGAGAGAATAGAATCAAGGACAAGCAGATCTAAGAACCAAAAAGCCCACTTAGATTTCGAGGAGGTACCTATTGAGCAACCCGTCATCGCAGCTATTTGCATCAAGGAGTTCACAAAGTGCTTCACCGATATCTTCCGGTAATTCCTAGAGCATGCACACATTTAAGGAACATAAGTCAAGTCATTTCCATAAACCTTAGCCCGAGTCATTATATGGTTTTGAGACAACCAATGCATAAACTATAGGTATACCTGACAATCTCGACTAATCTTGACAGGCTTGTAGTCATTCATAGGATTCTTGAGATGAAGTGTTTTCTGAAAAGGCAATTCACTCAACCGCAACCATTTCACTTTAAAACTACGTCCCCACGGATTGTTTTTACCACCTCCCTGACTCCATATATGATCTCGCCTCCATCCCACAGGAGACAACATCTCTGCATACCCTTGGAAGAATCCGCTCATGTTCACGCTGAAGATTAAAATCACTCGACCAGATTTCTACATAAAGACTATAAAGTCAGTATACCTGACACTAAATATAAGATTACAGAATGGTGCAAACTAAAAAGGAGAGTTTCTTACATGAAAAGCACCTTCCAATATTGGCTCATTCATTACTTGAGTGGCCCAAATCCCTTTCTCGACTGAAACTTGAATATTTTCATAATTCAGACTTTTGATAATGAAATATCTCGTCTGGTACCCTGGTTTACTATCTTTATTCGGGTTTGAGCTTTTAAGTTGATCAGGAAAGTTGCGCCGTTCAACATCCACCTTGGACAGGTTATGGTCTTCTTTCCTTCTGTGACTTGAATTCTCTTTACAAATTATATTCAAACACGATTACAACAAAACAGACAAAACAAAACACAGATTTCCATTAGAAAATACAAGAAAAAGCGAATAACAAGACTCAGCTTCACAATTTACCTGGATCATCAGAGTTTCCTAAATCTTGTTTCCAATCAGTCAAAGATGAATCGACAACAGATGCATTTTCCTTAGCCGTATCAGAAGACATGCCTATTTATACCCTATATAAACAACACACAAGAACAAAAAAAACTAAATGAAAAAAAAAGAATAAAACTTGGCAGCAAAACGTGAAGAAATAGACATCAACCAAAAGCAATAAAATCCACTCTAATCAAAGAGAGCATAACGACCAATCACCACCACCAACAGAAGTAACATTAGAGCCATTTTAAAGAACAAAAAATAAGAACACGAGTTGAATCAAATCACAGAGCAACAATAAACACAACAAGAAAAATTCACACTTTACATTTGTCTACACTCCAATAAGAAGCTAGTGTAGTTAGTAAGCATATTACCAAATCAATTAGTCTACTAATGAGATTAGTATAATTAGTAATCATTACTCATTACTCATTAGTCTACTACAATGAGAAATTAGTATCCATGAAAGTAAACTTAGGAACTTCAACAACAACAAAAGAGATACTAGTTATATTCAAAATGCTATAAAGTACACTTCTTCACCGAATCAAAACATTTCAAAATAATCTAATCTAAAGTCAGAAACCTAATTCTTCCTCTATTGTTGATATCCCAACATAACCAAACAGAACCCAGAACCCCAAATCTGAAGCAAGAAGGAAAACACAATTAACCATTTCGATACATTCCCACAATAATTCCAGAGAAAAGCAACGAAACCCATTAAACAGCAGACAGATTACAGTGACAATATGAAGAACATAGAACAGTACAGTTAACAGTAGGAAAAACAAAAAAAACGAACCTTTGAATTATCAAAAAGCACAAGAGAGAAACACAAGTACAGAAGACGAAGAAAACTAAGATACTAATTTATTTCGGTATTTGAAAATCCAACCAAAGCCCTAATCTTCTCTGTTCGGCTTCGACATCTCTCTTTTCTCGCTTCTTCTTCTTCTCTGTTTCGTATTTTTTTTTTTTTTTTTTGTTTCTTCTTCTTTCGATTTGGCTCTGATTATGGTAAGGGTTACGCGTAGGTGAGGAAAGATGTAAATCGAACGGACAGGATGAGATGAGTGATTAATCTAACGGTACAAGATTTGGCTGTTTAAGGGTTAAGTAAACCGCTGGTGTAAAGTATTAGCAAAGATAAATGGGCTCAAAATTAGTGAAAAGGGCCAATTTCAAATAACATTAACGACGAGGCCTTCTTCAATATAAGGCCTCAACGATTGAGTCTCAGATACGACCAAATCTTTCACTATATAGGTGTTAAATACGAATAGAGTACACACAATCGATTTGATATTTAAATATACATTAGTAGTAAACAGAATAACACACTGATTTAATTCACTAAAATTTCAAATTTTTAATACGATTATATTTTTAATATATTAATCAAATTCTTTTTGGTGCCTAAAATTTTAAAATCTATGAAAGCTTAAAAAATCCAATCAACAATGGTTCATATCGAAACAGGGATAGTATTGTATGTATATAATTCAGTCCACTACAAATTTAATTCTCTACTGATTATTATATTTTAGAATCCAAAAAACTAAAATAGTAACATTAGGGGTTTTACTGTGGAGTTGGTCAAATTTATCCCAGATTTTATTTCACGCATAAAAGTTTTCATGAAGTTTATGTGGAGTTGATTGTTAGAGATTATGTTCGAGGAACATTGTTTCCAAGACATATTCGGTTATAATTTTTTTTCCTAATAGTTGAATAAATTGCGAAGAGACTTTTGTTTCCTTGTGCTTCACTAATTCCTCACAAAAAAACATTTATGTTGAGTATGTATTGAAGGCTTGATTTTAAATAAATTCATGGCAAATTGATTTTACAGAATTTTAATTGAATACAACAGCTTTGGATGAAGTTTCTTAAACTCAAAATATCAATGTTAGTATGTGTATTCTTATGATCGTTAATGTTAATTTGCCGATAGAAGTGGTTCACATTACTTAATTGTTGTGATGTTTTTGTACATTTTAAAGTTAAAAAATTATTTAACATATTGCCGGTGATTCTGGCGCTTTGACATATTTGTTGGACTAAAAAACATAATTTTTCCACATCAATCCACATTATTCCAGAAAATCCTTAGCACTGATGAGATTTGGGTTGCTAAATTACTAGATATAAAAGTCACCTTACAAATAATTAATGCACCAAGTCGTAGCCTTTCATCATCTTTTAGTTTGGATTCTGACAGCCTTATCAAGTATATCACATCAATTCACAAAAAAATCTACAATCCTTCCAAGATTAACCACTCAAAAAATATAACTATAACACTAAAAAAATCCCAACGGCCCAATATAGGTATAAAAAGGGACAAACACAATTTGCCCTAAAAAAAAGTCACACTATATAAACCGTTTGCTTCACGAAAATGAACATTTTCCACTGCTTTCCGTCTCCGTCAGTTGTCGTCGTCGTGCTTCTAACATCCTCTCTCCGTCTCCGTCCGTCGTTTTCGTCTTGCTGGTCTGTTTCTTTTAGGTTTTTATAGAGATTAGAGTACTGTTCTTAAAGATTTTTTTTAGTGGTATTTCAAAATGCTTCTTCCCTATAAGCAGTTGCCACAAAGTGATTTAATTTCAACATGTTTGTTTATTTAGGAGAAATGCTTCTTTCCTATAAGCGGTTGCCACAAAGTGATTTAATTTCAACTCTATTAATGAATGTCGAGATCCTTGATTATGAGATCTCCCTTTTAAGTGGGAAGAATGATGTTTCGGTAGCATTAAATATGCTTAAGAAAAGTAAGTCCTACTTTTCTTCTCGACTTTTTATCTTTCCTCTATTTATTTGTTTAGATCTTTAAATGTGATTGTTTTTTTTGGACAGAGAGGGCTCGGTTCCACCACCGCCTTGCAGTGGAAGAGACCTTTCTTGCAGGGAAAGAAGATGCCTCTCTTACAGATCTTGCAGAGAAGGAAGATGCTGCAAGAGAGAAGGAACTGCAAAAGTATTTTGCAGAGAAGGAAGCTGCTCTTGCAGAGAAGATAAATGCTCTTGTTGGGAAGGAAGATGCTCATGTTTGGAAGATGAAGAGGGGGTCTCTGAATGTAGGGAGATGGTCTCAAGCGTGCACCGATATTTATAATGAAGTGCTAGCGAGCCTTCCTTTTGATCAGCGCACACCTCTTCCTATTTGGTATGCAATGTAGGTCACTGGGCGTCTTCCATTTAATGTAAGTGAGCAACAAGTTAAGAGTCACCAGAAAAATCACAATAAAAAAAAGTGAGTTTGAAAGTGTTTGAACGATATGATATGTAATTAAAAGGCTAATGCGCCAATTAGTCGGTTTTAAGAATTTTTTGTAATAGGCTAATTTATGCATTAATTAAAATCTCTTGGTCTTTGTATCACACTTATTAAATTAGTTACATAATTGGTAAAACTACATCAGTGAGGCTATGTCCTAATTCTTCTTACTTATCTACAACCACTTCTTATGTAGGCTGATTTTTATATCATCATAAAGACAATCCACAACTTCTCTATTATCATGAGATTATCTATAAATAAACCTCAAAATCAACGTTTAAACTACCAAAAGATAAACAAAAAGATATGGGGAAAAAAACTTAAAAATACCCCATCTAATTTTTATTTGGAAGTTTAATACCTCATATTTTTAAATTGAAATAAAAATACTTCGCTTAAATATTTTTGGACTAAAAATACCTTATTTTTGTAATATTGGTAGATTCATACCCACGATTTAACATCCGTTAACTAGCATGACGGAGTCATGTAACAGTGAAAGTTAACCTCGTTACACTATTCCGTCACGTCTTTTTAGGGATGTTAAATCGTGGGTATGAATCTACTAATATTATAAAGATAAAGTATTTTTAGTCCAACAATATTTAACCGAAGTATTTTTATTCCAATTTAAAAATATGAAGTATTAAACTTCCAAATAAAAATTAGACGGGGTATTTTTAAGTTTTTTTTCCCAAAAGATATGGGCTGTACACAAAAAGTATCTATGTTTTGAGTCATAGTTTTTTTTACCTTTCATTTCAATTTTCTGCCTAATCGTTTTTAGAAATTTGGTGCATAGAGTTTTTTTTGTTAACAAATAATCTCTACATATTATAATACAAGAGTATTTTGTTGGAAAATTACCATAGTTGAATCTTTTTTCAAACTAGCAAAGATTAGATAAATATTTATTTGATATAAATGAACATTTTTTATTTGAGTTTTATAAATTATAAAATTAATGTTTTAGGAATAAGAAAAAAAACTCAAATCAAAATATATTAGGAACCGATGAAGAATTATGGGGTTTGTGCAAAATAATCCTCTAATTGTGCCATCTATTTCAGCCTTGCCTTTCATCTCCCATTAATGGAGATTAATCAGGCTAAGTCAAAATATATACACAATATGCAATATAATCCTTATAAGCAGATTCTAAACATTTCTAAAAGTACAGATATTAAAATTTTAAATTTTGAAATGTAGATTTGAACTCCTCATCATCGGCTTCAATTTGATATATATATATATATATATACATATATAATATGTTTAAAAATTAACGGTGATTGAAAACATATTATTTTGTGTTTAATTCTATACTTTGCAGGATTTTCTTGTATTTTTGGGAGTTGGACAATGAAATAAATTATTAGCAAAAAAATATAAATGAAATTTCAGTTAATCAAGAACGGTAGTATATTCATTTTTATATATATTTTGTAATATAAAAATCAATTAATATTAATTTCTTGAAAATATTTTGTTTATCCTTATATATAACAAAAAAATTCATAAATTCTCTTATATAATACGATTTAGGTGGAATCAGTTAAACCAACTAGGCATGACCACGGTTATATTTTTAACCATCGGTTAAAATTATAATTTTTCTGTAACCCCAACATTAACCATTATGGTTATTTGATTTATGATACGGTTAATATCGAAAAGGAACTCATATATTAATCTAATTATTAAAGAATTAAAATATGATGTATCAAAACAATATTTATTTGATGATATGAAATTTATTCGATGATGTAGTTCAAATATTTTTAGTGAACTATCATGAATTTTGTTTTAAATAAACAAACTTATGAATAATTAAATTAGTGTTCATAACTACATAATGATCGAGTCATTGGCATTACACATTCCAAACAATACTAAAAAAATGTTTTGAAAGTTAGATTTGAGTTTTTTGTCACGAAAAGGTTCAATTTGATAAATTATTTATTAAATTTTTATAAACTTTTACAGTGATAAAATCAGTTACTTTGCGTATTATTGTATATGTATAGTAGTAGACTAGTAGTCAATCAAATGTGTATGTCTGAAAAGAAAAACTTTGGATATGTATTTGCTGACGTGGAACTCTTAATCGCCACACGATCCTGCTTCTCTTATCTCCTTTCTAATTCTCCCTCCAAAGTCCAAACACGTTGAAATGAAACAAAACGGATTTAATTGTATCCTACCTTTATCCACTTTAATTCTATATACTCCTCGAAAAAACGAAACTACTCTCTAACAATTTTTAAACAAAAATCAAACATTCTAAATGTACTAATTGTACCGTTAAATAAAGATCAATTTGTATCAGTTATAATACCCTAGTTGTATCTTGTATAATGAGATTCGAACCCTGAACATATATAGCGCATGTAATTTGCAACCACTAAACTATTGTGTTTTTTGTTGAACACTTATTACTTTTAACTTTTAATTTTGTTGAACACTTATTACTTTTAACTTTTAACAACCTTCTATAATATTATCTTTTTACTATTCAGGAGTTTTTGAAAAATTGTTTCGATGGATAGGAGATACTGACATTTTGGTCCGAAACAAAACACACACAAATTAAAAAAAACCAGAAGGAACTTAAAACTCCAAAACATCAATATCTCAATTCTCAACCACACAAAAGCTCAACCTTCTTCTTCCCAGAAACAACAACGATCTCGCTCAGATCATTTTTTTCTCAGAAGAATTAAAAAAAAAATGAGCAGTAAGATGATGGCCTTTACTCTATCAATCCCTAGATTTTCTTCGATTTCTCGCAAACCCATCAACACTTGTTCTCCTTCGAGGACACACTCTGTTCCTCACTTCAGCCATGCACGATCGATTTCTCTCAGACGAAGACTTCTCTTATTGCCCCTTCAAGCTTCCACCGATCAATCAGGTTCGATTGTCACTTTTAAGTTAAAGTTTCGATTTTTATCTGGATTCCCTTACTGTAAATCTCAAAGATTTCTCTTTTAATTTGAGATCTTTGTGATGCGTCTGTTCTTGTTTCTGAGAAAAAATTGAACCTTTTGAGATTTTTTTGTAAGGCCTCTTAACGGATCAACACTTGTTGTGATGCCTCTGAATTCTGATCTTGTTTGGGAACATAATTGGTGTGGAAAAAAGTTGAGATTTTTGGTCTTTTATGCTCTAATCAACTAAAAGATTGGTCCTTTATGAGACTTGTCTTCAGGTCAGGTTGGTGGGGAAGAAGTTGATAGCAAGATTTTACCTTACTGTAGCATCAACAAGAATGAGAAGAGAACCATCGGCGAACTGGAACAAGAGTTTCTCCAAGCGATGCAAGTAACAACACCAAATAATAAAAGTTTATTTATTTATTTTGTGTTACCTAAATTATGAAAGAGAAGTTTTCAAAGTCTGAGGATTGTGTTTTTTTTTTTTTTTTTTTTTTTATGTTTCTTATATCTTTTGCAGTCGTTTTATTACGAAGGCAAGGCGATTATGTCTAACGAAGAGTTTGATAACCTTAAAGAAGAGTTAATGTGGGAAGGAAGCAGTGTTGTCATGCTAAGTAATGAAACACTATAGTTTTTTTTTTTTTTTTTTTGATCCAGTCGCCTATAAATACTTGATTCTTGATCGAGTTTTTATCTATGTACTGCAGGTTCTGATGAACAAAGATTCCTTGAAGCTTCAATGGCTTATGTCTCTGGAAATCCAATCTTGAGTGATGAAGAATACGATAAGCTCAAAATGAAACTAAAGGTTTCAAATCTCTTTATACTTAACAAATACTATTTCTTGTTACATGTGTAAACTGGATGAGCATTATGATTGTTTCTGTAGATGGATGGAAGTGAAATTGTGTGCGAGGGTCCAAGGTGCAGTCTTCGTAGTAAAAAGGTAAACACTTTTAGGACAGTATAATTGTTCTGATAGCCCATTTATTCTTTAGACATTTACAGTACATAACATTAGATTCATTGTTTGGGACATACTTTTGAGATTTTATAGACTTGTGAGACCTCCTTGATTTATGCAGGTTTACAGTGATCTTGCCATTGATTACTTCAAAATGTTCTTACTGAATGTACCAGCAACTGTTGTTGCTTTGGGACTGTGAGTACCGATTCGATTATGTTCCTCTCTCAACTTTCTAATCACATGATCTCAGCTTTTGTTAGTTGATTTAACATTGCTGTTTTCTTTGATCGTTCTCCAGATTTTTCTTCCTTGATGATGTTACGGGTTTTGAAATCACATACCTGCTCGAGGTAAAACTTCTTTAGATTCTTCTTTTATGGTTTGGAGAATATAATACGCGTAACATTTCCAATTTTTCTTGCACCATTATCTAAATTCTTCTTTTGCAGCTTCCGGAACCGTTCAGTTTCATTTTCACATGGTTTGCTGCGGTGCCTGCAATTGTATATCTGGCGCTATCACTCACCAAACTGATCATCAAAGACTTCTTGATCTTGAAGGTAAAACATCAATTATCATCTCAGATTAAGTTCTTGAACTGCAAACCAAGTTATATGACTTGGAGATGATTATTATGAAACGTTTATAATTTTTCTTGGAACCTATCTTTCACAGGGCCCTTGTCCAAACTGTGGAACAGAGAATGTATCTTTCTTTGGAACAATACTTTCCATCTCCAACGATGGTAACACCAACAATGTCAAGTGCTCTGGGTAAGTGCCTCAGCTTTAGACTCGAATCTATCACAAAAAGTTCTATCACGTATCTTAAAATGTTTAGATTGTTTTGGTTTAGCTGTGGAACGGAGATGATCTATGACTCAGGTTCTCGTTTGATCACATTACCAGAAGGTGGCAAAGCTTAATCCTATGAGCCAAGGTTTAATCCTCATCTTAACTCTAATATTCTGCAAACCATTCTTGATACAATCGAAATTTCAAGATTAAGTTTTTCTTCTTTTTTTTTTTTTGACAGGGAAATGTATGTAAAATTGATAAACTAACAGATGAAGAAGGTGGAGAAATTAAAGAAGAAGAAGAAAAACAAAAGACTTTGTTTGTGTGCTTTTTGGTGTAATCTTCAGATCTTTTCTTGTAGTTGTCATTGACTTATACTGTGTTTGTAAGTAATGTGAGGCGCAATCAAAGAAAAACATCGTATAGTTACTTCTTTGAGAAACTTTGCTCTCATTAGAAAACCAGGAAAAAAAGAACCACCTTGGTTAATTTTGAAAATAATACTTTTATTTCATTTTTTTTGTTTGTTATAGTTTTGATTATATGTGTTCCATAATCTTGCATTGAAAAATTATATTTGTTAATCCATGTGAAACTGTAGTGTCAATATGGTCCAAGGCTTTTCTCTAGAACTTTGTGATTTCTAGAACTTTTGTGATTTCTCTTCCATCGAATTTCTCTAGAACTTTGTGATTTCTAGAGCTTTTGAAATAGTCCAATTTCTATCTTCTTAATAAGAAAAAGGTGCAATGATGACCATCATCGTCCTCTTCCCATGCCCTCTTCATCATCATTCACCCATTTCTTTTTCTCACCATTAGACCTAGCTTCCACATGCGTTCATATAGAGATCTAATCCACTACTTGACCATTTTTTTCCCAAAAGATTCACTGAATTAGGATGTAATTATTGTCATTTGTCATTTTTTTTCATCTACATTACTAGACCGGGTTGTATCATTCTATCCGGATTTTAATAGAATAAATTATTGCATCATTGCGATTTAAAATGTTGAAAGAAAGAACCTTATCATATTGTCGAATTGGATATAAAAGTGTCTTCTTGTTGTTTGCTTACAACTAGGTTTTGATGGAAAAAATAACATTTTTAGTAAAAACATTACTGGATATTCCTTAGGGCCATTACAGTAAAGACTTTTCTAGAAGAGTGTGGGGGCATGAAAAGCACTTGTTAATGTATTATTACATGGTAAAAGAATATAATCAAAACTTTAAAAAATAGTAAATAAATAAATTAGATAGAAGCAATGATCTTACAAGACTACAAAGTGTAAAGTAATGTCACGAGGCTAGAAAACAAGTAGGATAGTATAGTAAGCATTATAAAACATCAGTCATGCTTATTGATTATTATGTTTAATAAAGATACATAGTATATACTGTACACTGATCATGTATGTCCCCCATACACATGCCAACAAAGTTAAACATACTCAATCTATTTCTCTCCTTCCTCATCACTTCTCTCTTCAAAGCCTTAACAACTTGATTCATCTTATAGAATCTTTGGATCCTCCTCACATGGGCTCTATACCATTCATCTTCATGATCATCTTTCTTTTTCATTTACAGAGATCCAAATCTCAGACGATTGAATCAACACATCTCCTTGATCTTATGATCAGAGATTACACTATCAGAAACTTCAACATACATTTCAAGACTGGCACGATTCAGAAAATTCATCTTCCTTCGAATTTCTCCTCCATTGATATCGCCACGGCTAGGTTTAGATGCGGCAGTTTGAGAAGACATGGTGCAACAATTGGAGAGTTTCACTTAGGTCCGGGCTTGACGGTGCAGCCATGTGTTGAGAGAGTGATGCTGGTGAGACAGAACTTGGGTTTTAACTGGTCTTCTTATCTTTACTTAACCGGTTATAACTTAACCGGTTACAATTTCCAGCTCGTGTCTCCGGTTCTCGGTTTATTGGCTTACAATTCTAACCCGGACGGTGTGGCTATGAACCCTTATGAGATTAACGTAATGGGAACGGAGCAGAACCCTATTTTGATCAAATTCTTGAGCAGCAAGGCAAGCCGTGACCCTAAACCTAACACGAAACAGAACTCATCTCTATTGTGTGCTTGCTTCACAAGTAACGGTAACATAACGTTTAGAGAGCAAGTTTCAGCCTACGTTTGCTTGGGGACAACACAAGGCCACTACGCCCTCGTGGTTAAAGCTCAAGAAAGTGGTGGTGGTGCAGTGGTAACGCCACCGTCGTCTCCGGCAGTAAATGAAGGTGGCGGAGGGAGATTGAGCCGGTGGAAAGTGGCGGTTGGGTGTGTGATTGGGTCAATAATTGGAGCGTTTCTGTTAGGGTTGTTGGTGGTGGCGATGGTAGTGAAAGGGAAGAAGAAAGCGATGAGAGAGGAGATGGAGAGGAGAGCTTATGAAGAAGAAGCACTTCAGGTTTCAATGGTGGGTCATGTTAGAGCTAATCCTAATGCTTCGAGAACAAGAACGGTTCCAAGATTTGATAATACTAGGTATACTAACAAGTAACAACAAACTTAATTAGGTAGATCGTCGATCCTTCTTGATATGATGTTTTCCAATTGTAATGCTAATTGAACTTGTTTTTTTCTTTTCTTTTCTTTTTTTTCTATTTACGTTGGATTGTATAATTTGTAAGATCTTCATTATTTAGGAGACATGATATGTGGAATTAATTAACTGTTTACAAAATGAGTTATTGTTTTAAGCTGTTTTGGGCTACATGGTTTACTCTTTTTGTAATTAAACAAAACGTATAGACATATCCGCATGTGCTCTTTTTTGGCTATCAACGTCAACATGTACATGCAACTCCCACTACAAAAAAACTATACATTCATAACATATTATGATAGCATTATTTAAAAGTGCTATGTCCGAAAAATTCAAGATTTTGGTTTTTATTGATAACATTATACTAAGGCTAAGATATGAAAATGATATCAAAAAGACTAAAATCGGGACATTTTGGTATTGGAGGGAAATTTTCATTAAGCGGTACATTTTTCCTTTTTTCGAAACGCTTATGTAATTTTTTTCCATTGACATAACATAACACTTATGTTTTTTTTTCCTCGTTCGTGTCGCTTAGTGTTTTTCTCTCTTCCCTCATCTCTTTCCACTGATATCTCCGACGATAACACTGAAGCAATTAATCCTCTTTGACATCAGTTCGTCTTCGTCGAAACAATAAACCATCTCGCTGGCCATAAGTTCATCCTTACATTCCCCATATCAGCTCGATTTCATTTTGCGAGGTAAGGTTTTGTCTTTATAGTGTTAGTTCTGTTATTTATTTTGCCGTCGACGGCGAGATTTAGGGTTAGGTTCTTTAGATTTGCTGTTTGTTTCAATTTTCTTCAGATTTAGGGTTGTGTATCAATTTTGTTCTGAGATTTAGGATTATGTGGTTTAGAGTTGTGGTGTGTAACAATTTTTTTCTGACTATGCTTTAGATTTGCTGTTTATCTTATTTTCTTTTGAGATTTGGATTTGATTTAGCTTCTTATATGTTCTCTTATACTTCACTTGGCTTTGATTTAGCTTCATTTCGCTTTGTCTATGAAGCTTTATTTTTTATTCAGGAATGTGTACTTGTTTTGATATTGTTTTCTCATTATTGGTGACAGGTTATATCCTTCTAACAAGCTAGACATTTTTCTCAATAGAACTTACAACAGGTAAGTTCTATCTTTCCAGTTTTGAGGTGTTATGTATGGTGGAGTTATTACATTGCTGTGGTTTCAGTTTTGTATTGAGTTTTATTTGGTGGAGATATGACATTGACATGGTTTCAGCTGTTTATGTATCTGTTTATGCTTGATGTGTTTTTTATTTGGATTGCAATGACTGTTGTAGCTTCTTTCTCGTAGTGTAATTGGTAAGAGAATTAGTTAGTGTTGTCACGGTATGACATGTTACTCTAACGGTTTTAATTAAGGTGAATCATATAATGCTGGACAAGGAATGGGTGCATCTTTGCAGGTATATCGATGTTAATTTATACAGTTCTGGTTGTTCGCTGGGTTTTGGGGTATTTAATAAATGTTTTGCTTGTCATTCATTTGTAGACTTGATCCTGCTTATGAGAGAGGTGCATGGAATTTTGTTCGGGCTGTGGGTGAAGATAATGATGACAATCAGTTGATAATTTGCCCTTGCAAAGATTGTTGTAATGAAGATCGTCACTTAGGGGTTGATGTTGTTGATCATCTAGTAACCAGGGGTATGGATGAGGTCTACAAGTGTCGTAAGGATTGATACCATAACGAAGAAGTTTACTCAGTTTTTGAATGTGATAGCAAAGTAAATCAGTGTAATGAAGAGATTGCTAGGTTGTATAGAGCTGCTGAGTATTTAGATAAGGAGTTGGCTGGGTTGGATGAGTTCTCTGAAATTGCAGAGGGAGAGGAAAAGAAAGAAGATGCGTTCCTGGCAAAGTTAGCAGACGCAGAAACACCTTTATATCAAAAATGTGCAAACCATAGTAAGCTATCAGCGATTGTCTCATTATTTCGACTTAAGACACAAAATGGGTGGTCTGACAGGAGCTTCAATGAGCTACTTGAGACACTGCCAGAGATGTTACCTGATGACAACGTGCTACATACATCATTGTACGATGTGAAGAAATTTTTGAAGTCTTTTGATATTGGTTATCAAATGATACATGCTTGTATCAATGATTGCTGCCTATTCAGAAAGAAGTTGAAGAAGCTTGATAGGTGTCCACATTGCAATGCTTCAAGGTGGAAGGTTAACAAGGAAACTGGTGAAGTAAAGAAAGGTGTCCCACAGAAAGTTTTAAGATACATTCCAATAATTCTAAGGTTGAAAAGGATGTTTAGGTCTGAGGAAATGGCCAAAACCTTAAGGTGGCATTCTACTAACAAGAGCAAGGATGGGAAACTCAGACACCCTGTAGACTCTGTCACTTGGGATCAAATGAGTGAAAAATATCCTCTATTTGCTGCTGAGGAAAGGAACATGCGGCTTGGGTTATCCACAGATGGGTTTAATCCGTTTAACATGAAGAATAGTTAGTATAGCTGTTGGCCTGTCTTGTTGGTAAACTACAATCTGCCTCCACACCTATGTATGAAGAAGGAGAATATTATGCTCACATTGCTCATTCCTGGTCCACATCAGCATGGTAACATTATTGACGTCTATTTAGAACCCCTTATAGAGGATCTAAACTATTTGTGGAACAAAGGAGAGCCAACATATGATGCATTTAGTAGATCTGTGTTTACGCTAAAAGCAATGCTTCTGTGGACCATTAGTGATTTTCCTGCCTATGGGAATCTTGCTGGATGCAAAGTGAAGGGAAAAATGGGTTGTCCCTTGTGCGGTAAACACATAGATAGTATGTGGTTTAAGTTTGGCAGGAAGCATGTTTATATGTGTCATGGAGAGGGTCTTCCACCAGCACATAGGTATCGGGTTAAAAAGGCTTGGTTTGATGGACACGTAGAACATGGGAGAAAGTCTAGGATTTTATCTGGTCAAGATATTTCTCATATTTTGAGAAACTACAAAAATAGTTTCGGGAGTTTTAAAGAATCTGCGAGAAAGAGAAAAAGAACTCCATGTGTTGAAGAAGAACATGACAATGAGGGTTTATCTAGTGATTCTGAGGAAGAGGAAGACGAGGATGTAGACGAAGAAGAGTTGTCCAGATGGAAGAAAATGTCAATATTCTTCAATCTACTGTATTGGGAGGTATGTTATTTGCATCCTATTATATTAAGTAATTTTCAGAATCAATTTAAAGTAATTTTCTAAAGTATTGGTTTTTGATTGAATTGTTTTTATAATTCAGGAACTGCCTATAAGACACAATTTAGATGTCATGCATATAGAGCGAAATGTAGCTGCCAGTATTGTCTCAACATTATTGCATTGTGAGAAATCAAAGGATGGTTTACATACTCGTAAAGATCTGGAACATCTTGGTATTAGGAAAGATTTGCACCCTAGTACCAAAGGTAAAAGAACTTATCTTCCAGCTGCTTCGTGGTCTTTATCTAAGTCAGAGAAAAAGATATTCTGCAAATGACTATCTGACTTTAAGGGGCCTGATGGGTATTGTTCAAATATATCAAGGGCTGTATCATTAGATGAGTGTAAGGTAACAGGTCTCAAATCACATGATTATCATGTGTTGATGCAACAACTCCTCCCAGTTGCACTCAGAGGTTTACTACCAAAAGGTCTTAGGATTGCAATCTTTCGTTTGTGTTCATTCTTCAACCACTTGTGTCAGCGAGTTATTGATAGGGAGCAGATTTCAGTAATGGAAACTGAAGTTGTCGAAACTCTGTGTATGTTTGAAAGATATTTTCCACCAAACTTCTTTGATATCATGGTTCATTTGGTTATACATCTTGGAAGGGAGGCTAGACTAGGTGGCCCAGTTCATTTTCGTTTTAGTATTCTATATTTTAGACTATGTTTATCTTTTAAACATCTGCATTTTAACTTGGTTGTCACTACATGATGCATGCATGTATATGAAAGTGCTAAAAGACTTTGTTAGAAACCCAACAAGACCAGAGGGTTGTATCGCTGAGTCCTATCTAGCTGAAGAATGTGTGAGGTTCTGTAGTGATTTTCTTAAGAAGACGAGATTGCTAGAATTAGACAGGTTAGTTAAACTCACATAGTTGTTAATATCTTCATACAATGTTTTATTATATGTTATTCTAACTTTGTTTTATTTGTGATAGAGGCAAGAACCTGAAGTTGGTGAAAACTCAGCTCCTGCAAGAGCCATAGTAAGCTAATTTGAGATTAGTTATTTGTGTTCATACGAATTTCTTACATTTGTCAATAAAATTATTGTAGAGTGTTAACACGCAAGCACGTCACTGTGTGTTGGTGGACTGGTCTGGTACTGATGAAAATGTGGCTGAGGGACTTCTTTTATCATCTGATCTAGAGGACTTCAAGAATGACATCCCCTTCGGCCCTCTTTCTGTTAAAGTTTTGGTTGAGAAAGCAATTAACACAAAATCCTTTCTTTGGACACCTTCAGTAGGGATGTTTAATGTTGAGCAAGCTATTGGTGAAATGATTGCATGGCCTGAAAGTAAATGTGTTCTTATAGACCAGATGGGATTTTTTGCTGAAGAGATTCCTCTTAGGGTAAAGTTTCTTATACAAAATCATACTTCTTATTCTAATATGTTGGCAAAATGATTTATGAGTTTATTATTTTCTGCACTTGATAGAGCCCACATCAGATTGTTTGAACAAGTGCAAACTGCTGGACTAGTTTGGTAGAACTGATGGAGTTGTGGCTGAAGGTCGTTGGCAGTGTAATGAACCAAAAGCGTTGGTTAATGATATCCCTCTTGGACCAAATGCAGTCAAAGTCTTTGTCGATGTGGTACATGGAGGAGATACATTCCTGTGGAGGCCTACACCACAAATTAGATACCTTGGCGACTCTGTCAAGTCATTCGTAGCATGGCCTGCCAATAAGTGTGTTTTAGAAGATGCATCATAATCAACTTTCCAAAGGTCTCCTACATCATCTATACAAGCACCAAGTCCTAAAACTGCATCAAATGGTAAAAATACTGCATCTCCAGGTTCTAACACTCCAAAAGCGACGGTAAAGATAAATCCACCAATTTCTCAGTCCCCACTCCAAAATTCTCAGGTACTTTTTCATATGGTATAAAGTGGCTCTCATTTTTCTGTTATTCTAATTGTAATATAATGGTTTCTTTTGTAAATATTGTAGAATGATATTGTCAAAGAAAATCAGAAGTGCAAGTTAATGGAGATTAGCGGAAAGAACCAGGTGGTTGCTGAAGGACGTTGGGCTTCAGACAACCCAGACCAGACTGTTCATTTTGTTCCCTTAGGGCCTAATGCAGTTAAGGTTTGGGTTGACATAGTGAAGGTGAATGCTGCCGCAGTTTGGAAGCAGTCGGCTGAAATTGAATGTATGGGAGATGCAATTGGGACATCCATTGCATGGCCAAAGGATAAAGTGATATTGTGTTAAAACTTATCAGGTTTACTTTACTACTGTTTCTGTTTGATCGAAGACTTGAATGATGAATTTGAATTTTGTAATGAATTGTTGGATTTATAATATAGTGTTGGTTTGAGACATGTTTGCTAAATCAGGTTTTAGGGTCGTATTCATACAATTGAAAGCTGCTAGCAAGCCATATATCATAGCATTAATGAAATATCTTGTAAAATACTATAGCAAAAGAAAGTGTTGCAACAAACCAATTAGTAACACTTTCCCAACGCTATAATGAAACAAATATAGCATCAATACCAAAGGCTATCACAAGATAACATAATCAATAGCAAATAGAAACCGCTATTATTTAACAAATATAGCGTCAAAACGAAAAGCTATCATAAGATAAGCCATCCATAGCAAATTGATAAAACGTTATTGTATAGAACTTACAACGTTAATAAAAGAAGCTATCATAAAGAAGATCAATTAATAGCAAGTCAAAATCAACGCTATCATATATTTAAAATACGATAGCAAACCCAAAAACGCTATAATATGTGTGCGACCTATTATAACTGCCGCTAACATAGCATTTAATAATTCACTATTAATAACATATAATAGCATTTTTGTATTGCTAACAAAACTTATATTTCTTGTAGTGTTCATTTCAAACTTTTTGAATAATAATGACAAGCTTATATACATCCAAATAATACCTTTGGAAATCCACTTAACAGTTTTTCATTTTCGTATATATACATCAGGCTGGAAAATAGCATATGTATTTGGAATCTTATCCATATATATATGCATCTCATCTTCGGTGTCAAAGTGATCAGTAAAAAAGAAAATGGTTTCGTATCATTCATATTAAACATCTTGATAACCTTTTTACGTACATACTCATCATGTGACAGTTTGAGACCTTGTATATAACCTAAAAATATATAATCATACAGTTTTTTTTCTTTT
Source organism: Camelina sativa (assembly GCF_030686135.1). Taxonomy (NCBI): domain Eukaryota; kingdom Viridiplantae; phylum Streptophyta; class Magnoliopsida; order Brassicales; family Brassicaceae; genus Camelina; species Camelina sativa. The sequence continues at coordinate 22,657,632 of NC_141892.1, read as the reverse complement.
CAGATTCTAGCTATCTCACTACAAAAAAGATGGCATTTAATTAAAGTCGGTTTTTATTCAGTGTAACGTCGGTTATAAACTGACTCTAAGAATTTTGCATCAGTTACTAAACCGACGAAACACTGCCCGACGCAAACTATATTCACTTCACTTAAAAGAACGACGCTATGTTTAACGTCGAATAATTGGCGTCACTTTCCTAAGTCAATTTTGAAACTGACGTGTGAACTATGAACACGTCGTATTATTTTTTTTATTAAATTAAATTGTAAATTAGGCAGATTTAAAACAGCAATTAACTCAAAAGTAAATTAACTAATCAAAATAATAATTATACCATATTAATCAATAATCATCAATCATCAAAACACGACATACATAAGATCCAAGTCACTAGTCATTTTGACATGTTTTCAAACTCAGATAAACCAATACAAGTGATACAAAAATCTAAACATTGGTTCACTTGTCCACTTGGATGAGTAGCTTGGGAAAAGATGAAGAGGTGAAGAGAAGTTTTGGTTGATTCCCATCAGGAGAATGGGTGAGGATCCTATTGAGAGCAACTTGAAGGATTATTGAAAGCAACTTGGAGAATCCTATTGAGAGCAACTTGGTTCAGACCAAGAGGCCTAAGGAGATTAAAAAAGCTACCTAGAGTCTTGAAGAGATAAGGAAGGAGGTTGAAGTGAGGGTAGCTGCAGCTAGGTTGTACAGCAGAAGTCAGACTCTTCCCCGTCGGAGTCCTCTACTCTTTTCTGCCCTTCTCTCATCTTCGGAGTCTTCTACTCTTTTTTCTTGGAATTGGAGTCATTAAAGAGATTACCTTTAAAGAAACAACAAAAGACCAAGCTGTTACCGTTACACATATTGGTTCTACATAGGTAATAGTCCTCTAAGTCTTAGTTGTCACACAACCACATCTTCACTAAAGGAACTTCCGGACTTGTATAAGAATGATCATAACTTCAATTACCAAAAAGACTAATTCTGTCTAATCCTAAAGCCTAAGGATTACTACACAGCTCTAATCCCAGTCAAATAGAGATACCAAATGGAGTTTAAAGAATCGAATGATATATGTGTACACCTACACATGAGTGAAACCAGTCTCGATGTCAAACAAGACGTAGTAGCAACACCTGCACACTGCCTTTCTTTAAACTTCCTGAAAACTCGAACTTCTATACAAACTTTTGGAAAAGTTCCTAAGAACAACAAAACATTGAGAATTAAATTAGAATTTTATAAACAAGCAACAAAAGGATCAGTAGTTATGAACCAACTCACCATAGATTCAACATATATAAGTACACTCGTTACAGTTTCGTTTATACTGAAACTTTCTATAGAGATCGAATCAAACTTAGATTCAGAAGAAGATTACCTTCAATTTCTCTGAAATTTGAGTTTCGTCACATTCTACATCAAAATTCAACATGAATCCACTACATCCTTCAACGAAATTTGTAAGGCATTGTTCGAATCAAGTAGTTATCATAAAAAAAAAAAACAAATACGAATAAAATTTAGGGTTTACAAACCTTCCTGAGCTATTGGAGAAGCGTACTTCCGGAGACGACGGAGAAGGAAAACTCAAATCGCAAAACTGGAATCAATTGAAGAGATGAACGATTCTCAAAACAATTGAAAAAGCAGAAAACGAAACCTCCATGACTAGTTTGAGTTCATCTCTCCAAGCGGAAAACAAAACAATTGAGGTTTCGTTTTCTGACGGTATATGATAAACTGACGTGATAAACTGACGGTATATGATAAACTGACGTGATAAATCAGGCATGTCCAACCGGCTTGATAGCGCAGTCCAAGTGTGGAAAACAAAAGGTGGTCTCGAGTTACTTCCTGCCAAAGAACTTCACTGAACTCACAGTGCAGGAAAAGGTGGTCTCGAGTTTCAGGGTGAACACCGCATAGAATCTCACGTATATATGTTTAATGGATAGTTACTGAATTGAAAAAAGAACACGCATTCTTGATCAATGGAATAAAAATATACATTCAATATCATTTGTTTCGATTAATAAGATAACAAATTATGGTGAAACTGAAATTGATTCATTATTCAAACCAAGCAATAAACAAAAAAAAAAAAAAATCCACATAACTCCATATTACATTCTTGACATCGAGATTTAAATATCTATCGAGTTCCCTCCGTGAGATTACATTCTCGTTGGGGAACCTTCTCCCATACACTTCCGTTATCAGTTAAGGTTTGCATTATGCGCTAACGCGTGATCGTATTCGTTGGGGAACCTAAATTTAAAGATACGGCTCAATCTTTATTGAGTACCAAGCTGTTGCTTTTCATATGGAAACCCTAACCATCTCTCGATTTCCATTTTGCATGTAATAAAGATGGGCCAGTTAAACCCAACTGTAATAATTTCACGCTTAATTAATTCTGGATTTGGCCCTGAGGATTCTTTGGCAGAGGCCCAAAATTAACACATTTTATATTCCTTTTGTGTAAGTGAATATGCAAAACCCTAATCATATTACGCTGATACGCTCCCGTTCTTTTTTTTTTTTGACTTTGTGGCTGAGAGAACATGTAATACTAAAATGGCTGATTAAAAGCAGAAGATGAACAACATTAATCAAAATTAAAATTACAAATCATTAAAAAAGAAAAGAAAAATTTAGGATAATAATCTAATGAAACACGAAACTGAATAGCTTGAGCATAGTCTTCTTCTTGAGCAAGTATCATCTTGTACTTACGTTGATTTCTTATTCAATGGAATCTTTTTCACTTTAGTCCCATTGTCCATGGAAACTCTCGCTGTAACAGCCAGTGATATTATCATTTTTCCGTGCTCGTCCTCCTTCTTCTTCTCCTCATCAGATATTATTATAACATCATTGACAGTTGCAGGACCAATGTCTGGTTTCTTGGTGACAAACGAACCATCTTCTGGTGGAGCTTGATCGTGAGGAGCCTGTGGTTTCTCCAGCGGCGGCAAGGGATCCACATTCATTGCCTCAAACCCTTCCAAGTTCTCTACTACAGGCAAATCAGAAAATATGAGACTATCCGTCTCTTGTTTTCTTTTGTTCACTCCATCTTTGTTACGCTCTCCGCATAGACGACCACCACCATCGGTTATGTTACCGACAGATCCATTACCGCCTTGGCTGCCGCCTACATCGATGTCTCCAACATTAAGTATCTTGGAAACAAACGAACCATCTTCTGATGGAGCTTGATCGTGCGGAGCCTTTGGTTTCTCCGGCAGCGGCAAGGGATCCACATTCATTGCCTCAAACCATCCCAAGTTCTCTATGACAGGCAAATCAGAAAAAATGAGACTATCCGTCTCTTTTTTATGCTCTCCGCATAGACCACTACCATCGGTTATGTCACCTACAGATCCATTACAGCCTTGGTTGCCGCCTACATCCATGTCTCCAAGGGCATTTCCTTGGCCATCAGCAATTTGGATGCCGTCTACATCCATGTCTCTAAGGGCATTTTCTTGGCCACCACCGTTTTGGCTACCGTCTCCAAGGACAAATACTTGCGGTTGATCAAGGTTGTCCCCATAACCGATTTGGATGCCGCCTACTTCCATGTCTCCAAAGAAATTTCCTTGGGTTTGATCAAAGTTTTCCCCGTACTTAGTGGTTTGACTACACAGCTCCGACCAAGCGGACGAGGCTTCAGCACAAGCTTGGTGGCGACAGGGCAAGGGATTGTGTGTGGAGCGCAGGAGATGCATAAGATTCTCAAAGTGATTTACCAAAAGCGGTCCGGGTTGTGTCATTCTAACCATGCCGTATAAATCTTTTGACCCATCCGGCAGCGGGTTCTCTGCGGCGTAAAGAACGTCGGCAATTGCACTCGCTCTCTCAAGCTCGTCTGGCAGTTGACTTCTTACTGGCTGTATCTCCTTAATGGTTTCTCGAACTTCTTTATAAGCTCCATACTTTAGAAGGAGCTTGCAATCTTTGATGAGTTTTTCGTCTTCCGTTGCTGTGCGATTCTGTTCTTCCGATGACATGATAAGATGAAAGCTTTGGAAACGGGGAGAAAACGAGAGAGAGATAGAGATAGAGATAGAGATAGAGAGGGTTAGTTTTGGTTTAAGACAAAAAATGATAGTTTTTCTGATGGAGAGAGACACTGGTTTTATAGTAAGAGTTATTCAACATTTTGCTGAGGTTTCTTTTAAATAAGGTAACACATTTTGTTAAAGAGGAAACACATAATTGCTAAAAAGGAAATACATTTTGCTAAAGACCAATTAATTATTTAACTTGCAAACATGTATTTTTTTTCAGGAGTTTGTGATAAGATTTCTTGAAAGTTTTTTTTTTTTTAAGTTATTTTTTGAATCACCATTTTTTTCACAGATACCGTTAGTTATAAATGTTTCATATATATATATATATATATATTATCTATACGAAATTAGATTTAATTTTCTTTAACTCAATTATTAAGTTAGTATTTATGTATTTCCTACAAAAAAAGCTAAACAGTAATTGATATGATTGAATTATTCTTTATTTCACTGGAATATGTTGACTGTCATTGTTATATTTTGTTAAAAAAATATTTCTATAATTTAAAGTTTTGACTAATTTGATATTTCTGGAAATAAAATTTTATTATTTTTGAATTAAGTAAATTATTATTCTGTGATTTTTGTTGTCAAAGGATGAAGCCTAAAGTTTGACTATTTTATTTTATTTAATACGTTACTGTAAATATTACTTTGAAAAAAACCTTATTACTGAAATAGATTATATATAAACAGTGATTAAAACTCATTTTTAATAATTAGCTACTGTGTTATTTATTTAGTGGTTGTCAATATAAAACAGTCAAACAATTATTTTTTGGGGTCTACTTCTGGATTTCTATCCTTTTTAGAGATTTACATATATAGAAAAGTATCACACATTGTGGAATCTTTAACACAGCAATTATACAACTAAGGATATCATCATTATCCACATTTACTATAACTGTATGACTAAATTTCTTTAAAAAATTTGAAAAAGTTATCATTTAAAAAACTTACAGCCTTTTATTGGTTTAGGAGGTTATTGCTTTGAGAGTTAAATAGAATTTTAATGACTTTAAAAGTTATGTAAAATATGTTGTTATTCAATCAAATACTTTTGAAAACTCTCTTAAAATTTGGTATTTTTGGTTGTGGATCTGTAATAAGTTATCTAAAGTCTTCATAAATCTATTGTGTTATTGGATTAAAAGTTATATCAGGCCAGTAAAAATTTTATGTTATTCAAGTTAAACAAATGAATTTTGGATTGTTAATGAACTTAACTATTATGTTATTGGTTTAAGATTCTATACTATTTTTTTCATAAAAAGAATTATGTAAAACACTCTCATCAAATAAAGAGATTGTGAATCATAATCCGGCACCAACTCCCTTGGCGCCTACAGTCCTATCGGCACCAACATCCTCAGTTGTCACACTCTAATCCACGGTATCACTAACCGCCGGACTTCTGCCCCTACCATCACCCTCTCTAGCCATATGCACTACCATGAATAGAAGGCTAAACAAACAATCCAAACCATACACTCAACACAACTTACCGTGGAATAACTCGAAGAGGATGTTCTAGGACCCCATGCCACACATAATTGACTAACTCACAGAATCAATCAAGCATGCAATCGCAAACATCAACAAAATAAACCTAGTGAACCCCTACCTAGAACCCTAAGGGTTCTGATAACAAACTGAAACGACCCGCCCCGTTTTTGTTTATATTTTTTAATACAAAAATAATAATCTAATGATCCCATACTCACTAACAACCTAATCACATTCAAACCAAACAGCGAAATTCACCAAACATTAAAACCAATAACCAATAACCAATAACCAATAAATCAATAACAGTAATAATTCAACCAATAGAGTCATAAAACATTAAACCAGCAACCAAGAAACATTCTAATGACTCAACTCTAGTAACTTAACAGAAGCTAGACAACACATCAACGAGCCACTAGAACATCCTCCTCTTCATTGCCTTGATTCCACGATCACACTTTGCCTTTACCTGCACCACAAACACAAATTGAGATGCATGAGTATTGTCACACACTCAGTGAGGTAATACTCCCATCTACTGGGCTATACACACAAGCAACTGAGATTCCAATGTTAAACAAGCAACAAACAAACACAAACATACCATGAAAACAAGTATCAGCCGTCTAATTCCTCCAAATCGTCTGAAACTCATCCAAAAGTCCTGGAAACTCACGGGAACCAACAACCAACCAAAAGCATACAAGAAAACAACACAAACAGCTACAAAACAAGTAAAAACAAAGATTCTCAGGCTTAAATCGGCCATATCATGCACTAATCTCTTTTGCAGAAAATTTCTGACCCAAACTAACAAATGCCATTATTCTCAATATTATGTTTCAAAACATATAAAAAACTATTTATATCTAAAAATAAAGCAGCTAGAGAAAATGGAAAAAAATACAATAACTAATTAATTAGTATTGCCGCTATGTTATATATGTATTCATCAGTTTTAAAATAATGCAAGTTCTGTAATAGTTTGTTTTAGTTGTTATATATGAGCTTATTCGATATTGAATCGCAAATCTAGCGGTACATCTTTTTTATGTTCTCCCGTGTGAATAATAAAATTTGAGATTCTCAAAAATAGCACAAAAATATTTTTTTTTTACAAATTTAGCACAACAACTCTAAAATTCCAAAAATAACACTATACTTCCAAATTAAATTCTAAATTCAAAATATTAAATCCTATCCCTCAAAACTGTATACCTTAAATGTGAAATTAAGAACCCGAATCTAAAATAAAAAATTTTAAAAATTAATTTTAAATATTTAATGTGTTAAATAGTGCTATTTTTAGAAATTCATGGAATGTGTGCTATAGTTGTCCATCAAACTTGTTTTAATGCTATTTTATAGAACTAAATTCATGGAATGTATTTCTCTAATAAAATCTCAGATTCTATAGAACCAAATTTTTATGGAAATAACTTACTTAGGTAGAACAATAATATAACAATAAATAATTAAACTAAATATGGTAAAATAAACTTTATGATTTTTACCTGAGAATCAAACTTTAAAAAAATGGAAATGATGTTAGCAAGAAGTTACTATTCTAGTTTAGAAACAAAAGCCAAATTTAAAACGTAATGGTTTTTTTCTTCAGTTTTAATAATCATTTACAACAAATTAAAACGTCGCTTAGAGCATTAACACCTTGTAACATATTTATGTACAGAACCTATAAATTTGACCCTATACAATTTAAGTACTTGAAAACACACTTAAATTTTACACGATTAGCAAATTTATTTCACATACTTTTTCTAAGACATTATTGAATTTCTATTAGAATGAAGACAAATGTTTTGTTTTTGACTCTTCTAGTTTTTATTTCATCATGTAAGTTTATTTCTAGATCAGGATGATATATAGGATAATTATAACTATTTATAAATCAATGTTATGTTTAATAGTTTTACATATGTTTTGAAAATTTTACAGGTACATCAACAACTATAAAATCTTTTAATTCAGAAGCAAGAATATATCCTATCAATTCAGCAGCGACCTCCCCTATAGATTTTCATTTGGGTGAAGACATACATCTTGGACAATTTCGCGCTCGTGGCTATAGAGCTTTATGTTATGACTGCAATAGGGCTTGTCAGAGAAGAGATCTAGCTTATGGTAGATGCAGGAGGATTAGAGGAACAGTTACATGCCGTTGCTCTTTTAAAAAAATGTATAAAGATTAAGAAAATGTTATTTGATTTCAAAATTAATAAATATAATTTGACAGAAAATATAATAAAATTTTAATATACCAATGTTTTTATATTGGAGTAGCGAATTATCATTACGAACCTTAAGTGGTAAACATTCTTAAAAAAAAATCATCATTACTTAAAAAAAAATAATAAGAATATTTTAAATACTTTAGAAAAATATTTTGGAGTTTAAGTAACTTAATTGTACATATCTACACAATATTTTACAACTTTAAAGAGTTTAAAAAATGTGGTAAATATAATAAAACTAAAAAGTACATTCGGTTTCTTATGATCGACTAAAAAAATATTAAAGTTTCTAGGATGGATTAGCATTGACAAGTATCTAACTGCAACTTACCCTACACAGAAAAATGGATCGAGTTTCATGAAATAGAAGTAGAAATGGCGAGAACAATGATACAAGCCAAAGTTCTATTAAAAATGTTTTTGGCTGAATTTGTTCATGTTGAAGCCTTTTTGTATAAATCAAAAACTAACAATATTAAAGCACTTGAATAAGACACCGAATCTTGTAGTGGAACAAAATCACTACGTGATATGTGAGTGACTAGAAATATATGTTATGTTCACATGTTAGATGAAAAGAATAAGAAATGGGATGACAAATAAAAACGCGTTATGTTGGTGTACCTTAGCCTTGTAACGGATTTGGATATCCGGTGTTTTTAGGAATATCCGGCTGTGGCTCCGAATCCGCTGGATTCTTAGTTCTAATATACAAATCCAGATCCGTTTTATCCAGGTTTTGGATATCCGTTAATAAATGGATATCCAGATCCGATGTTTTTTGGTTTGGGATAAAATCTTATTTTTCTTTCACTAAAAAAAAGTTTGACTCCACCACCAAAAATGATCGAAACCTCCGCCGAGATTAGTTTTGCAAATCATAAACCGTTGAGATCTTAGGTCCTCATCTTGGTCTTCATTTTGAAGCCATAGTTAAACTTGTTCTCTTCTTCTTATTAGCCGGCGAGTATCTGATCTCATCTCACGGTGGCTATCCATAGATTCACTATGGCTGCAAATGGTGATTAACAAATTGAACCAGCTGAATATGTTGAATAATGATGGGCTGAATAAAAACGAGCTGAACCATCAAAATGAGTTGAAGAAACTGAACGAGCTGAAGAAACTGCAGAGAAATAAATTAGTATGTCAAATGGTGACCATTAATTTGAATAGCTGAATACAAAAATATAATATTAATAATCTATCGATAATAGTATATTAAATTATATATTATTAATTCTTATTTGGAAATATATTATTAAATTCTATAAGAAATAAAAAAATAAAAAAACTAATATATTATTAATTCTTAATTGGAAATAATTTTTTTATTACAAAATATTATAATAAATATTACAAAAAATGTTTTATGGATATAAAAAAGCTTGATCTGCTAAACGACAAAATAAACAATTTACACAAACGAAAAGAATAGTGATACAAGTTATTGAAACTAATAAACTTCAAAATACGTAGATGAAATATACCTTTCACTCATGGCTACAATTGTTTATGAAAAAGGTGTTTAGCTCATAATTAGTTTTTTCTGAAGATAAATTGCGATGAGCTATGTACGTATATATAGGATCTTATTTTAGTTTTGATTTTAATTAATAAAAATATGAATTATCCGAAAAAGTTTAAATTTGAACTCATTTTGCGTACTAGAAAATCTTTTATTTATAACAAATAATGCTAATTTAAATTATTTAGTTTAATATAGAACATTTAATAATGTGAAAAAATTGCAAACAAAAAAATATTATTAGTTAGTGCACGCTTCGTTTGTTACATATTTCAAAAAAAAAAAAATACATATATATATAATAATGAAAAACAATAAATATAATTTAAAAAAAAAATTAACTCACAATCTTTGTCTTTTCTAAATTATCGAAATAGCAATCTAGATTTTGACGATTTTATTGTTAAATGATATATTTTTTAAAGCCAAAAATATTATCTTAAATATGTAAATTAAATATATTTTTTTCTGGTTGAACAATTTTAGCTAAAAAGTGATATTTTCCAGCCACAAGGTGGGACCCAATAAATTTAGGTTGAAAACATAATTATCTTAAATGGTGAGTTTTTGACTAAAACTACGTTCAACCCATTCAACCAGGTTGAAAAGTATAACCATTTGCAGCCTATATAATAAACTATTTATATCTAAAAATAAGCCTATATAATAAACTATTTATATCTAAAAATAAAGCAGGTAGAGAAATACAATAACTAATTAATCAGTATTGTGGCTATGTTCTATATGTATTTATCTATTTTCAATTAATGCAATTTCTATAATAGTTTGTTTTATCTTATTTTTTCTCGTATGAACTTTTACGCATGCATGCTAGAATTAAAATTTTATATATGAGCTTATTCGTTATTGAATCACAAATCTGGCGGTACATCTTTTTAAGTTCGCACGTGTGCATAATAAAATCTCAAATTCAATACAACCAAATTTCAATAGAAATGACTAACTTAGGTAGAACAATAATATAACAATAAATAATTTAACGAAATGTAGTGGAAACGATCCAATCCGTTTTTTTTTTCTTATAATAATAAGAAACTAGTGGTCTCACACCCACTACCACCTAACCACATCCAAACCAAACAGCGGAAAATGGTTAACAGATGCCAATAATCAATAACCAATAACTAATAAATAATAAACCAATAGTATTAAACCAACTAACCGAAACATAAAACATCAAACCGGCAACCTAACAATGTTCTACTGACTCAACTCTACCAACCTAACATAAGCCATAAAACACCCAATCGGACCAATAGAACATCCTCCTATTAATTGCATTGATTTCACGATCACACTTTGCCTTTACCTGCACCACAAACACAAATTGAGATGCATGAGTATTCTATAAACACTCAGTGAGGCAATGCTCCCATCTATTGAGCTATAAACACAAACAATAAGTTCTCTTCATGCCACAAACAACAAACAATAAAACAAACTACACAATATACAAAGCATTTGTATCATCAGCTGCTACTAAAGAAGGATGTCAACAAACACCAGAGGGTGTTGATCGACACTGGCAATCTGATGTCGACCGACACCTTGCTCGACATCCCCGAAAAACCCTAGCTGCTCGACACCTCCACATGGTGTCGATCGACACTCGCAAAAGTCATCGAATCGTCCTCGCGTTGGTGTTGACCGACACCGATGCTGAACATCGATTTTTTTGATCAGAATCTGAATCTTCCAAGGAAAAGCACTAAACTCCAAAATCTCCCAAAAACGCTATCTTTCTCTCTGTTTCTTTCTAAAAATGTCAACAACCTTGAAACCACGACCTAGGTCAATTTCCCACTTAAGTACTCCGGTTTTAAGGTTTTACTTAAACCAAACCGAACCAATCTGGCGAACCAAAATTTGCTAGTGTCGATCGACATTACCCCTGGTGTAATTCGACACCCATCCCCAAAATCCACAATTTTGATGAAGAGTTTTTTAAACATCAATAAAACAACAACTTTGACACTTTCTTCAAAATCACATTTTTGCTAAAAATATCATATTTGCCATTATTTTCAGTATTATGTTTCAAAACATACAATAAACTATTTATATCTAAAAATAAAGCAGAAAATGAAAAAGAAAAATACAATAACTAATTAATATTTACTGACTAATATAATTGATGAGAAATACCCTAAAATAGCACTAAAACAAGTTTTATGGACAACTATAGCACACATTTCATAAATTTCCAAAAATATATTTAACACATTAAAATATTTAAATGAATTTTTAAACTTTTTTTTAGGTTTGGGTTTTTCAATTTCACATTTAGGGTATAATTTTGAGGGGTAGGGTTTAATATTTTAGATTTAGAATTTAATTTTGAAAGATTAATTGGAGCTATTTTTGGAATTCTAGAGATGTTGTACTAAGTTTGGAAAAAAACTTATTTTGGTGTTATTTTTGAGAATCTCCCTATATTTATTTATCAATTTTAAATTAATGCAATTTCTATAATAGTTTGTTTTAGTTGTTCTTCTCGTATGAAATTCGAGAGACTTGCATAGAAGTTTAAAAGAAATTATTTGGCCATATATGTCACCAAAGTGTCCTTATCTTTTCAGTCAATGGTCTTAGGAGAAATCTAGAGTTAAGGATGCTTGAGCTGGAGTAGTCTCAGGATGGGTGACCTTCCGGGAAGTGATTTTTGGAACTGTGCGAATGAGAACAAACCACATGGAAAAATCATGTGGTGATTTGTAGGGACGATAACAATTATTTAAAACCTCCCGGACGTAGCTAACCGACCGTCAGATATGGATGAGCTCACATGCCTATTGAGAAGATGTGAGGCCCATTAAGGAAGGTATGCTCATATACTAGGATTGGACATGGGGCCCACTAATAGATGGCGGTTGGAGTGTTACAGATCGTGGAATCATGGATATGAGGAGGAGGATGATCTAGGGTCTTGGTTTTGTGTTGTTGTTCTCTATATTTATGTTGTTTGCACCTAGATTAGTAGCATGCTAGGTTGTTGATTTATATCTGTTATGATTGGTATTGTGTTGTAGTATATTGGAGGTTGTTTTATGTGTCTTATGTTGTGTATGATGGGTTGTTGGTTGTTTATAATTAGATATTATGGGTATTTAATTATATATAGTTTCAAAAAACAAAGGGTCGGGTTGTTTCAAAGTGGGATACAAGCAAGATGGATTTTGTGGTAGGATTGCCACTGTCTCATACTTTTGATATGATTTGGGTCATTGTGGATCGGTTGACTAAGTCGGCACATTTTTAGGCCACCAAGAAGACCTATGGAGCAGCGGTTTTGGCTAAGAAATATGTGAAGGAGATAGTCATATTGCATGGTGAGCCTGCAAGTATTGTGTCTAACAAGGATTCCAAGTTCACTTTGGTGTTTTGGAGGGCGTTTCAGGTAGAGATGGACACTAAACTGCATATGAGTACAACCTATCATCCTCAGACAAATGGGCAGTCAGAGAGGACGATCCAAACTTTGAAAGAATTTGTTGAGGATGTGTGTGCTGGATTGGGGTGGTCATTGGGCCGATCATCTAAGCTTGGTAGAGTTTCCTTACAACAACAGATACCAGGCGAGTATTGGGATGACTCCTTATTAGGCATTGTACGAGAGGCCATCTATTACACCATTATGATGGACACATGTGGGGGCAAGGAGCATATATGGTGCGGAATTTTGTTCAGGTGACCTTGTAGAAGATTCAGGTTATGAAGTTGAATATGAAGGAAGCTCAAGATCGGCAGGGGAGTTATGCTGATAACAAGAGGAAGGATCTTGAGTTTCAGGTGGTTGATAGAGCATACCTCAAGATGACCATGTTTTGGGGTATAAACAGGTCATTGTAAGAGACTAAGCTGAGTCCAAGGTACATAGGTCCGTTCAAAGTGGTTAAGCGTATAGGACGGGTTGCATATAGGCTGGAGTTACCTGATGTTATGCGTGTGTTCCACAAGGTCTTCCATGTGTCGATTTTGCTGAAGCGTCTTTCCGAGATGATCAGTTGTTGGCTAAGATTCCTGAAGATCTCCAGCCCAACATGACTTTGGAAGCGAGACCAGTGAGGGTTCTTGAGAGGAGAGTCAAAGAACTTCGGCGGAAGAAGGTTCCTTTGGTGAGAGTCTTGTGGGATTTTAACGGTGTTGAGGAGCAGACAAGGGACCCAAAGGCGAGGATGAAGGCAAGGTTCAAGAAGAGGCGCTTATGTGGCCTTTGTGGCAGACTTTTGAGTATTGTGTAGCCCTTGTGGCGGTCTTTTGAAACATAGTGTGGCCTTTGTGGCGGACCCTTTAGCAAATTATGTGGCCTTTGCGGCAAGTTCTTTAGCATTGTTGCTTATTTAGGAGGTCCTTTGGGATGTGTAGCCTTTTTAGGCGGTCCTTCTGTATGTATGGTCTTTGTGACATTCCTTCAAAGTGTGTTGCCACTTTAGCCTTTCAGATATGTAGTCTTCGTGACTATCCTGCAGGATGTGTGGTTTTCGTGATGGTCCTTCGAGATGTGTGGCCTTGGTGCCGGTGTAGTGACCCACACTACGTGGTACGGGCTGACGGGACGTGAACGGAGGGATATGCTGAATTGAAGAGAAGTACATAGAGATGTCCGAAGAGATAACAATCGACCGACAATCGATCAATGGATCGATCAGCCCATAGACTAGAAATCGACTATAAGGAGCTTTCTAGGTCATGTTGGGTTTTACAGTAAATTTATCAAGAATTTCTCAAAGATTGCTAGGCCATTGACAAGACTGTTATGCAAGGAGGTTGAGTTCAAATTTGATGAAGAGTGTTTGAAGGCTTTCAAAGAGAGCAAGGCTGCCTTATATCATCTCCAATAGTCCAAGCTCCAAATTGGGATCTTCCATTTGAGATTATGTGTGATGCTTCTGATTTTGCAATAGGAGCAGTTCTAGGAAAAAAAAAGATAAGAAGCTGCATGTTATTCATTATGCAAGTAGAACCTTGGATGACACTAAAGAAAGGTATTCAACCACAAAAAAGAGCTTTTAGCAGTGGTATTTGCATTTCAAAAGTTCATAAACTACCTAGTAGGTTCCAAGGTGATTGTGTATACTGATCATGCTGCTTTAAGGCACATCTACTCAAAGAAAGATACTAAGCCCAAGTTGTTGAGATGGATTCTGCTTCTACAAGAATTTTACATGGAGATAGTAGATAAGAAGAGTATAGAGAATGGAGTAGCTGATCATTTATCCAAAATGAGGATAGAGGAGGCTATACCAATTGATGATTCGATGCCTGAATAGAAGCTGATGCAATTGGAGACCACTCGACCTACTGCTCGAGCTAGCACTCGATCGAGTGTGTTTGGTCACTCGATCAAGCATGACCAGATGGAGGAATGGATGGCAGTTGACAGTGAAGATTTACCTTGGCATGCTGATATAGTGAACTACAAGGCCTGTGAAGAATGTCAATAGTTATTATTGGGATGAGCCTTATCTATAAAAGAAGGGATCAAATGACATGTTTAGTAGATGCATAGCATAGAATGAAGTAGAACGAGTGCTAGGGCACTGTTATAGTTCAGCTTATGGAGGTCATTTTGCAACTCTCAAAACTGCCTTGAAGGTTTTACAAGCTGGTTTATGGTGGCCAACTCTGTTCAAGGACACCCACAAGTTTATTACAAGCTGTGATGCTTGCTAAAGGATGGGAAACATTACAAGAAGAAATGAAATGCCTCAAAACACAATTATGGAGGTTGAAATATTTGATGTGTGGGGAATTGATTTCATGGGTCCTTTTAACCCTCCTTCAAATGGGAATGTTTACATATTGGTAGATGTGGACTATTTCTCCAAGTTGGTAGAGGCCATTGCAAGTCCCACCAATGATCACAAGATAGTTCTTAAGCTTTTCAAGACCATAATCTTTCCAAGATATGGAGTTCCAAGGGCTGTGATTAGTGATGGAGGAACACACTTCATCAACAAGGTCTTTGAGGGAATGCTAAGGAAATATGGAGTTAAACATAAGGTGTCTACAACTTATCATCCTCAAACAAGTAGGCAAGGTGGAGGTTTCAAACAAGCAAATCAAGGCCATTTTATCAAGAATAGTGAGAGCAATAAGAAAATATTGGTCTAACAAGCTTGATGAGACACTTTGGACTTATAGAACAACTTTCAAGACTCCAATAGGAAGGAATCCATTTCAACTTTTTTATGAGAAGTCTTACCATCTCCCTGTTGAGGTTGAGTATAAGGCCCTATGGGTAATTAAGTGTTTAAATATAGATTTGGAGACAGCCCAAGCTAAGAGAAGCTTGATCTGCATGAACTTGAAGAGATCATATTAGAAGCTTATGAGAGCTCCAAGATCTATAAAGATAGGACAAAAGATTTTTAAGACAAGAACATCCTTGTTAAAGACCTCAAGGCTGGAGATCAAGCTCTGCTATTCAATTCAAAGCTTAAGTTGTTTCCAGGGAAGCTAAAGAGCAGATGGGGAGGTTCTTTTGAAGTAAAGGAGGTTTACCATTTGGAGCCATCACATTTCTCAACAAGGATGATAGTGAATTCACAGTCAATGGACATAGAGTCAAGAAATACTGGGCAGAAGAAGAGAAACATGAAAAGTTTTCAATGTATCTCAAGGATGCCCCTCAAGCTTGAGAAGCTTGAAAAAGTCAAGCTAAGTGACTAAAACAAGCTCACTAGGGAGGAAATCTCTAAGGTATCCATGTAAATACTAGTCTAATTTTTTGGTATTTTGATCTTGTTTTAGTGTTTCTGTGGCCATGAAAGAAGGAGAGTTTAATCAAAGAAAGAGAAGAAAGATCGGGAGCCTACTCGACCAGCTGCTTGACCGAGCATCCGATCGTGCATGCTCGAGTATGTAGGAGGGCAGTTAACACAACAGTACGCTCGAGCAGGCGCTCGACCATCACACCAAGGGCACTCGACCAAGCGCCTGTCCGAGTACCAGGTCGAGTTGCGTCCATCTCCATCAAAAGCTCAAATGGAAGCCCAAGACATTGAATACACTTATGACTGCATGAGTGATGCTATAGATAACTTCTTCCACAACCCATGAGGTACCAACACCACCTATCTCATTATAAATACCAATGCATTTCATGTTTTGTTTGGTTTTGTTTCTTAAATCCTCTTTCAAATTTTTGTTACACAAGGTACTGTGTAATTTAAGTTTGGGGGAGGGTTTGAGATAGCATTTGACATTTTTTTTTTCTATTTTCTTATTTCAAATTTTTAGCATTATTATGTGAGTACTTCCATTTCATCTCTTGCATGGAAAAACTCTAAAAATTTGAACATTTTACAAAAAATCTTTTAAAAAAAGAGTGTTCATGCATTTTGCATTGCATATTAGAATCTTGTTAGTATGCTTCATATAGGACTGTTTCATATTTGCATTAGAGATCAATGATGAGTTAAGTCTCGTCAACTTGTTTAAATTCACAAAACTAGGATTAATGCCCAAGTTAATAGTACTTTGATGCTAGTTAATAGTACTTTGATGCATAGTTTACTAGCTAGTTTTGTCATTTTTGTGTAGTTTAGCCTCTTTTTGTGCATTAGAGTAGAATATGCATTGAATTTGTATTATTACATGCATAAACAGGTGAATTGGACCCTATGGAGCATGGAAGTGAGCTGAGGAGGATGAGAGTGCAACCAGTGGAGCAGATCAAGGTTGGAATAGAAGAAAACCAAGGTCCGGAGGCCATTCGATCATCACACTCGACCAGACACTCAACCGTGTGGAGAGATGTACGCGACCGGGTGAAGAATCCGAATAAGTAGCCACTCGACCGTGCACATGGTCGAGCACTTCCAGCCGCCTTATTGTTTTGTCTGCTAGCTAAATCAGGGCTTCCTTCCCCCACTATATATATCCCTTGTACTTGTGGCTGCCCAACAAGTCAGAAAAATATCGTAGAGTCTTAGTGAGTCATCAATAAACTTAGTTTTTGCTTTTTTTGGTATTTAGTACTTTGTTGCATCATTTTCCACTTTTAACTTGCTTTTTTCCATATTTTCAGAGTCTTGTAAACCTTATAACTTTTGAACTGGTAAGAATCTGAGTTTGCTAAGTTGTAGATCTCTCTCTGATATATATAATCATGCTTGTTTCATCATTTTCTGGGTTTGAGTTTATCATTATGATTTTTGGATCTGAGTAGTGAGTTAAGAACCTAGAGATGGATTAGGCTGGTTTAGGGTTATGATTATCTAGGTTGATCAAGCTTGTTTGTTTATAAATTCTTTCCAGATTAGGTGTTCTCTAAGCTATCTTTCTTCTGAGAAGTTAAGAATAGATCTGAGGTGTTTTAGTATTCAACCAATGTTTTAGCATGCTTGATAGACTAATACTGGATATTACTTTCTCTAGCCTAAGATATTAGTTGTCTAGGGTGGTGTTTGACAAATAATGAATCAAGATCTTAAAGCCTGTTTAGTATGGTTTCACCAATGAGAGTTGGGTTAGGATATTACTAAACTTGATTGTTATTGCCATGATAGTGGATTAGCAAGTTTATGAGGTTATTGTCTAAATATTAGCTCATTGTTGATTGAGGTTTGTTGATCAGTTTAGGTAGTCATAGCTTGAGACCACCCAATGAATCCATCTCTAGGTCCTACTTTGTTTATTGACTGTATGTTTCATAGCTTACTGTTATGTTTGATTTTTTTTTTTTTTTTTGTAGTTGTTAAAATTGTTTCTCTTCTTTGTAGTAAGTCACTTGACCTAGCCACTCAACCAAGCAAACGGTCGAGTGTTTGATTGAGCACCATCTTGGTTACTTTACATTATTTTATGTTTTGCATCTTTGTAGTTCATTTCATTGCACTTGTCTAGTTCTTATTCCTTTTTGGTTATATCACCCTTTATGGATTGATATCTCTTATATTGCAACATCATAAGAGAGTAAAACCTATTGCATTCTACCTGATCATCATAGAGTATGTTTGTTTGACATTTCATCATACATTCATAGATTCACCTTCTATGGATTGACATCACCATTTATGGATTGACATCTCTTATATTTCAACATCATAAGTGAGTTAAAACCTTTTGAATTCTACCTGATCACCAACATAGGTATGTTTGTTTGGCATTTCATCATACATTCATAGGTTCACCAACATAGAAAAATGCATGTTTCAGAAAAAAGTTTTTGTGGGAAATTTTTTTATTTTATCTGTTAATTTAAATATTTTGCAAATAAAAGTAAATTGGTTACTAAATAATAATAAAAAGATAAAAATGAAAATGGCCAAGAATATGTATTAAAAAAAAAAGAATATCTCCAAAAGAGAATTTCTGACAAATTTTACGAAAAAAAAGAGTTATTATTTGGTTAATTAAGCCATTAAGAAAAAAATGTATATTTGGTTGATTCACAGAAAGTATTGGGCCAAAGCTTATTGAAACGAGATTAAAGCCCAACTAAAAGGTCCAATAAGATAACGGACAAAGATGATTGTCTAAAACTACGATAAACCCTACTACACCTGATCTGCCCCTTATTTTCGCACCATTTCACTTGACGTTTTCTGTTTCCCTCAACAATTTTCCCGGGAAAGGAAAAAAAAAAGCTTTAGTGAAGAAAAAAAAAAAACAGAAAGGTTTCATTTTTTTTTTCTCAACCCAAAATCGCAAATCTGGAGGAAAGAAACAGTAAGAGATTCAAATCAGCCATGGAAGAAGATGAATCAACACCGGAGAAGAAGATAGATTCTCAGCTGAATCTTCCACCGTCGATGAATCGACCGACGGTCTCACTCGAGTCTCGAATCAACCGTTTAATCGATTCAAACCATTACCACTCTCCTTCGAAGCCTATTTACTCAGATAGGTTTATCCCCAGTAGATCTGGTTCCAATTTCGCTCTTTTCGATCTCGCATCTTCTTCGCCGAAGAAGAAGGATGGGAAAGAAGACGGGGCTGGTTCATACGCGAGTCTTTTGAAAACGGCGCTTTTTGGTCCGGTGACGCCGGATAAAAGCGATGTTGTTAATGGGTTTTCTCCGTCGCGGAATATTTTTAGGTTTAAGACGGAGACGCAGAGGTCTTTGGACTTGTATTCGCCTTTTGGTTCTGATGAGGCGGCTCCTGGTGTTAGCCCTAGTCCTGTTAAGTCGCCGAGGAAGATTCCTAGGTCTCCTTATAAGGTGAGTATTTGCTTCATTCTTTTTTTGGGCTTTGGGGGTTTCTCAGGGTTTCTAGGGTTTGTGGGTTGAATTTAGGGTTTTTAGATTGTGTTTTCTTGGATGGATTTTTGTATTGTTTGGTGGATTTCAGGTTTTTGAGACTTGTGTTTCTTGATTGTGTTTGCCACATTTCATCTTCATGTGTGAAATTGTGTATTATGAGACTCTTGAGTTCTTTGTGAAGTTGTTGGATAGTGGGGACTGGATTGTTTGTTTAGGGAAACGTAGTGTCTACTCTTTATTCAGTTTGATTAGCAATGTCTGTCCTTTTTGTTTCATTTGCCCTGTTGATGAGAGTTGAGGCTTCTTGTTGTTGTTAGGTATTGGATGCGCCGGCTCTACAAGATGATTTTTACTTGAATCTCGTAGATTGGTCCGCCCATAATGTTCTTGCAGTAGGATTAGGGAACTGCGTGTACTTGTGGAATGCTTGTAGTAGCAAGGTGAGTTTTTTTTCTTTTCTTTTCTTTTCATCCTAATTTGTAACTTCTGTTTCATTCTTGTCTTAGGTAACTGCAGTGTCTTTTGTGGTGTGAATCTCTTTTTTCTATATGCAGGTAACTAAGTTATGCGATCTTGGGGTCGATGACAGTGTTTGCTCTGTGGGTTGGTCACTACGTGGAACACATTTGGCGATTGGCACTAGTAGCGGAACAGTACAGGTTAGATATAATCAAGACACATTTGAATTATGTCGGAGACTAGGTTGAATTAAACAATGGGATTAGTCCTTGAGAATGTAGCTTCTCTAAACGTTGTTTAACAGGAGTGCAATAACTAGTTTAGTTCATCGAATCATATTGGCTGCATTAACATGATCCTCGATGGTTAAGATGGATATTTGCCTTAAGATATGAGGAAGGAGTCATGATCTTTCTGTGGAGAACTTACCCTTAGTGTTTTCTGTTACTAGATCTGGGATGCGGTACGATGCAAGAGCATAAGAACAATGGAAGGTCATCGTCTAAGAGTTGGAGCCTTGGCATGGAGCTCATCACTTCTGTCTTCTGGTAGTAGAGACAAGAGAATACTTCAGAGGGACATAAGGTCTCAAGAAGATCATGTCAGTAAGCTAAAAGGTCACAAATCCGAAGTATGTGGACTCAAATGGTCTTTTGACAATCGCGAGTTAGCATCAGGCGGAAATGACAATAAGGTATATCTTCATTTTGTGTACGAAACAAACATAATTTTGCAAGCACGGGTAATGATGATTCTAGGATCTTTGCAGCTTTTTGTATGGAACCAACATTCAAAACAACCGGTTTTGAAATACTGTGAACATGCCGCAGCAGTGAAAGCCATTGCCTGGTCACCACATGTTCACGGGCTTCTTGCTTCCGGTGGCGGCACTGCTGATAGATGTATTCGTTTCTGGAACACAACGACAAACACTCATTTAAGTTGCGTAGACACCAACAGTCAGGTAAGCCCAGTTATGCTGGCTTTGAATAAACGACCAAAATTTTACACCGCAGTTATATATCTAAATAATCGTCTTAATACACGCAGGTGTGTAATCTGATGTGGTCCAAGAACGTGAATGAGCTTGTGAGCACACACGGATATTCCCAGAACCAAATCGTCGTTTGGAAATATCCAACCATGTCTAAAGTAAGAATTCTTTCTTCTTCATCTTGGTTTCTTTTTCTTCATTGCTGAATTTTTGAGATTTTAGTGATTGAAACTGTTACTCTGACAGTTGGCAACTCTCACTGGTCACACGTTCCGCGTTCTGTACCTTGCAGCCTCACCCGATGGACAGGTTCGTCTTTTTATTTCTCCTCATTGAACAATTGTGTACTCATTATTCTGTTGTCTGTCTTCTGCATCAAAACACTCTTCTTGTATCCATGGCAGACTATTGTGACAGGAGCAGGAGATGAAACCCTTAGATTCTGGAATGTCTTCCCTTCCCCGAAATCTCAGGTAAAGAACACCCGGCGTATATATATGTCGGATTCTTAACATCTTAACTATGTGAAAATGATCATTAAGTAACATACACTCTGTTTCCATTCTCAGAACAGGGAAAGCGAAATTGGGGCATCATCTTTTGGTAGAACAACAATCCGGTGAAATGTTGACATGATTTTTTTTTTTAATTCTAATCTCCTCCGGTGATAAAAGAAGAAGCTAATTCACAGAGATTTTGTTAGTTAGTCCTCCTAACCAAACCTCCCAGAGATTTTGTGAAGTCTTTTCTTATGAATATGCAAAAATTAGTTGAAGCAACTAAAAATGTCATATTAACGATGAGAGCTTTTTTTTTTTTGTGTGATCTGGTTTCTTTAGTTTTTTTTCCCATGTATAGATTGAATTCTTTTTTTTCTGTATATATGATTTTTTTTTTCAAACTTTTATCTACAGCAAGGAGAATGTAAGATGTAGATTTCTCCTTACCTAGAGTTAAAATGTTACAAGGACCACCAATGTTATAAGGAGCACCAACTAATCTAAGTTCTCTTACTAATCTAAGTTCAATTATTTTCACGTTAAGGTGTGGTCCTAGTAACAAATAGTATTGAACCTGCAGGACCAAAACGATTTTGATTTATTAGAATTATGATGTTGATCAACCCCTTATTGCTTCCAATACATAGAAAATCCAAAGTGCATGATGTCGATCTATGCTTATTGCTTCCAAGTTTCAAATAAAAAATCCAAAGTGTTTTTAGTTAAATAATTTTGTTTATTATAGATAATACAAAAAATGAAATTCGTTTTACATACGAATTTCACCAAAAAAGCAGGTGAAATAAGACTGCTTTTTTTGTGATAAGTCTTATACTCTTTTTGATGTTTATTAATCTATTTTTTAGAAAACAGTTTTGTTCAAAAAAGATCTTTTTCTTTTCTCCATGCAATATTTATTGATGAATGATAAACTTCAAGAAAAATAATTGAATACTAATGATTTAGAGTTATAAAAAATTGCACATGGCAAAAAATAATGCATTTGTAAATTAACTTTTAGTATTTTTTTCATAATATATGTTAAAATCTATAATAATGGGTTAATTAGGAAGAAACTGCATATTGAAAACGGAGAGAGTAAATTTAGTTTTTGACTTTATAAATTGACTCCGTACAAATTGGAAGCATGTACAAATTACACATTCTAATAGACGGATAGACGGACTGTCGCACCATAGAATGCGTTTTCTATATACATACGAATTTATCACATAAAATATAAACTTATTGCAATACAATATGATTTAACACGATAGATTTATAAACTTGTTGATATATACATGTTTTGTTGCCATGTTAATCTAACATATAATTTTTTTTTTGTTTAAAAAACAATATATTTTTTAATCACTAGACTGGAGTTATCTTGTTTCTAACATATAATTGGAACATGTTAATCCAGCATTTATTTTATTATATTGCTAAAGAATTTGTAATATGTGTAAAAGAACATTTTTGTCCAACTTAGTTGATGAGAGATAACTAAAATTTACAATAACCATAGGTGAATTCTTAAATTTTTAATTTTTTGGGGTATATATATAGATTAATATAGCCCTCGATCCCAATTCTTGAGAGCACTTGCTTTGTTTTCCATCACCAGCAAGATCTTCCTAGTAATGGTAACATGAGGCAGAGACAAACCGTGATGATACCGAAGGTTACGCCCTTTCCACAACTCAAAAGTTCCTTTCTTGCCAAACTTGATAGGGAAAGCTAATTATTAATCATAGGCGACTTAGCTGTATGTAGCCAGAGAAGAATTTGGTCCCAAGAGTGAGGGATATTTGACAGACCCATGTTATGAGTCACACTATCCCAAATAGAGCTGGAAAATTGGCATTCGAAGAACCGATGATTTCGGCTTGTAGTATGAGAGCCACATAGAAGACATACTGGCTCCACATCTATCCCTCAAGCCGATAATCTATCAAGGGTTGGATTAATATAGCCCTTATAAACCATAGGTTAGTGAGAGAAAAAAAAAAAGACTAGTCTTTGCCTCACCACATAATATTACCCTCACGTTTTTGCATGTATCGATGCCTCCATTTATGATATACGTAATTTATGTAGAATCAATTCAGGTATTTTTTTGTTTCCTCCTAACATAATAATGTGCAATAAAGTTTCGAAAACTCCTTCTATCCACTAATCCACAATAATCTATAGATATTTTATGTTTACATTCTTCATAAATGATATACGAAATGTTAATATTTCTACGACGTTAAAATTCACATATAGTTGAACTCTTCATAAATGATCAACACACGGATTAAAACACATGTATATGTAGAGTAGATTCACATATAGTTGTAGTCTTGTAGAGTATATTATAGCACAAAGATCGTAAAACATAAAATATACATTAATGGATATCTTGCACACGACGTAAATAGTTTGAGTCGCGCCTTGTTATTATTTACTCCAATATCGAAGGATACGTCTCTGTTGTATTACTATTCTCTTTTACTACGATTATACGTGTACTCAGTCACAAGATTCTCTCCGGCCGTAGCTACATCTTCATCCTCTTCATGACCTTGGCTGCCATGAGAGTGAGAAGACCACGAGATCGTGCTGTCCATCGGAAAGCAACAGCTGCACTCATCAAGACAAGGAGGTTCCGGTAGGACTTCACACGTCTCAGTCTTACAATCACCGCGCGAGGTAGCCTCACATAGCGGACCCAAACATTCGACTTTGTTGAACTCGGGGATGTTTGAATGGAAATAAACCCAAACACAAGCTTCATGCAGCTCAGGGTAATTGTTTAACATGTTCTCATCTCCATAGACAAAAGCGTTTAACACCTATAAATCAATCAAAAATAAATGGATCCATTACTTTGCCTAAGAAGTCGATAATCGCGTAGACTATAGTTCGGTTAAAGAAAAAAAATTACCATTGGTAATTCCTTGCAAAATATGAAGTAACGAAGTTTTGCAGTGAGGTCCAAAAGAAAATGATCGCCGCTAATGTGACAATGAACGTGAAGCGACATTTTACTTTTCACCTTTCTCCACTCGGCAACCACTTCGTCCCGGTACAATTTGTTTGTCCATCCTTGCAACTGGCACAACCAGGGGAAAAAAACAATTCATCAGACGCAAAACTCTAAACTTCAAACACTTAACTTTAACTGTAATGTGTATACATATGTTAAACGGTGGATATATAGTTACCTGAGAATTATTGATAGATTGAGAGATAGCCAAAGTTAAGTTTGAGCTGATGTCACTGTGAGTGAGAGTGTAAGTTCTTGGGAGCTTTGAGGGATGCTTCTTCTCATCAACTCCTAAGAACACGACATTCAGTTTAGAAGCTTCGAAAACCGCCTGTCCGAATAATCTTGCAACCTTCACAATACCGAAAGAAACAAAAAAAAAAGCCAGATGCAAAGTAAAATAGCATTAGCATCTAATCTAGATACGACAAGTAGTAGATATGTTCACTTAGTTTTCTAGAAACAGAGATTTGAACACATTTCTCAGAGAGAAGAATGAAATTATTACAGGAAACATAGATTGCTTCTTCTTCTTGGTACTTCTAGTGGTTGAAGGGATTGAGCTACCTCTCTCTTTGTCTGAAAAATCTTGTTTCAAGTTTGCTGGGAGCAACAAATTTGCCATAAGGCTACACATCTTTTCTCTCTCTCAGAATTGTAGAGGCAATAAAGATAATGAAAATTGTCCATAAAATGATAGGGTGTCTTCCGGTGACTTCACACGATATGCTACTATTTATCTCTATTCATAACCATACAATCAAAACACATGCATCGCGGGTGGGTCTAATACAACTATTCACCTCAAAAGAAGTATCTAACTTATGATACCAAGACTTAGGATACAATTGTTTACACCCAATTTACAAAGAACAAACAAACTGTCATGTCCCCACTTTTCCTAACCACCAAACAAAAACAAAATACACATTGTTATGCCATCTATCATTTCGATCTCTCAGCGTTAGGTCCAAAATTTCCCAACATGCCATCCGCGAGATTCTCATCCGCTACCGCTTTGCTATGTTGATAATGACGATGAGACCACGGGATCGTGCTAACACTCGGAAAGCAACATTTGCACTCATCAGGACAAGGTAGCTCCGGTAGAGTTTCACTCTTTTTACGGGTTCTATTTCCGTCATGCTGGTGCTGTGACGTGGCCTCCCAAAGCGGGCCCCAACATTCGACCTTGTTGTACTCCGGAATGTTAGAATGAAAATAAACCCAAACAGGAGATTCTTGCAGCTCTGGGTAGCTTGTTAGCAAGTTCCCATCTCCGTGGACAAAAGCTTTCAATACCTATAAAGCAATAGCTCACAATTATTAATAGTCCACTTTGTTACATACCATATAGGTCACTATTATTAATTGACCACGTTGTTACCTAGCATATACAAGGTCACTATTATTACTAGACCACGTTGTGAAAGACCATATAGAATATGAATCTTACTCTGGCCATTTAAAAATTCATAGTGGCAAAACTTATACATGACATTAACCACTAGACTATTACCAAGATTGTGCAAACTTACCACCGGTAATTCTTTACAAAAGATGTAGTACCGAAGCTTCGCAATGAGATTCAAGAGGAAGTGGCCTCCGCTAATATGGCAATGAACGTGGAGCGACATTTTACCTTTCACTTTTTTCCACTCGGCCACAACTTCGTCCCGGAACAACCTAGTTGCCCATCCTTGCAACTACTGAACCCACAAAACCCAAATTTTCCATTAATCTCCTAGATTACTGAACTATAAAAACCGTATATACCTTGCAAACAAGGGGAGAATTTATGATTACCTGAGAATTGTTGATGGATTGAGATATAGCTAAAGTTAATTTAGCGGTTATGTCACTGTGAGTTAGAGTGTAAGTTCTTGGGAGCTTAGCTGGATGCTTCTTCTCATCAACTCCTAAGACTAATACTTTCAATTTGGAGGCTTCAAAAATCGCCGGTCCAAACAATCTTGCGACCTTATCCATTCAAAATTTTGCAAATTACCAATTCATCACTTCATTAAATTTTAGATTCAAACAAGACGTAACGTGAAGAGATAAACCCTAAAAAACAGAGTAATCAAACTAAACCAATCGAAATTATTTTTTTACTATTCCTAA
Source organism: Camelina sativa (assembly GCF_030686135.1). Lineage (NCBI taxonomy): Eukaryota > Viridiplantae > Streptophyta > Magnoliopsida > Brassicales > Brassicaceae > Camelina > Camelina sativa. The sequence goes on along the minus strand of NC_141892.1, from coordinate 22,630,912 downwards.
AATTGTACAGAATTAGTAATAGATCTACATAGATACGTATCAAAATCAAACAAATAATGAAAATAATAACAAAACAAAAACTTTGAAAACAGAGTGTTTGAGATACTCACAGGAACAATAGATCTGTTATTCATCTTGGATCTTCTAGTGGTAACACAGAGTGAGCTATTACTGCTCTGTCTCTGTGGAAAAGTTGGTTTCATCGTCGATGGTAGTAAAAGATTTGTCGCCAAACTACACATCTCTGCTTGTTTTCAAGTAATCAAAATTTGCAGAACCACGAGATTGAAGAATACAATAATTATAAATACAGAGACAGCTCTATTAATCAAGATTTCACGCTATTCTTACGTGTTGGTAATCAAAAACTTGTTAACTTTGAAACCACGAAAAAAAAAGATTTCAAGCTTTCGCTTTCGGTTTAGTTTTTTTTTTTCCTTCCAGGTATTTTTTTCTTTTTCTTTTCTTTCTCTTTTTGTTGCGTGTTGGGTTAGATAACTATATATACGAGTTTAGAAGAAGGTTACTTCTGTTTCTAGACTTCTTCTTACTCCAAAGATCTCTGTAAACAGATGAGACTGAGAGTGACACGTGGCGTCCAGCTTCTTTACTGCATGAGCTAGCATGTGTCGTTTAGACTATATATTAGCTTAGACGTGGCTTTAATGTGTTATGTGTTATGTACCGTTTACTTTTTACGAAGCAAGTAGATAAGATGTTCGGTCCTTGCCAAATTGTGGTCACACTTTTAGCTGCCGTTTTGCCTAAATGTGTTTGCCAAATTGTGGTCACACTTTTTTGTTTCCGTTGCCTAAAATATATCCGTATGATCCGGTGTTGACTATAAACCCGGGTTAAACTTTGACTGAAGTTAAAATTATCTGTTAGTTGATTAATCTAGTATGAATTGGTTAAAGTAACAAATTATCTATGAATCGGACTATCTAGTAATCTCAAAGATACATTTTCAAAATGTTAGTCCACACATCATTATGAATTAATTGAGATTAAAATTATTGTAAATCAAAAGGACTCTCGTCGGTCAGAACGTAAGAGTTGACTCGCTGGTCAATACGATATTTTGCAAGATCAGACGATTTAGGAGTGAAAATGAAGAAAGGTTTGGAGTCTCTGGAATCACTGGGTTAGCGTCGCAGCAACAAAAATGAAGCGTCTATGCGCCAATGAGGCTATTTCCTTGGTTTTCAAGTTGAATCTAGAGGAGTCTTACATCACTTATTCAGTAGAGAACTATACCACATATGGTTTGGTCATGGATGTTTCGGGGCAGTTCATGCTACACATTTTGTTAGTTGAGATCCAGATGTGGGGTGTGATATGGTCTCAACCCAAGAGATAGATGTGCGGTTTTTAATTCTTGTGAATCGTTTACGATTTTCAATGAAAACCAAGACAAAATGCCTTGTAAGTGTGTTCCTGGTTTCAGACAACCGATCAACCATGACTTGACTTTTCTGGTGGTTGTGAAAGGGAAACCAAATTTCAATGTGGCAAAGGAAACAACAATTTCCTTCCTATTGGAAACATGAAATTATCCACTGATCCAACAACAACATTGGGCTTGGCAGCAAATCCTGTTACAACAACTCGGCCTATGCATATGATGGCGAAAAGTGTTTGATGTGGAGAACAAATGCCTTTAATCTCCAACAACTCGATGCATATAGCAGCAAGGAACACATATTTTTCCTTAGATAGAATTAAATTATTCATAATAGTATAATATTTGGTTTAGATAGAATTAAAGAGCACAAGTCTTCCTGCAAATACATTTGTTGTAGAAGAATCCTCCTTTGAAACTTGAGAGAAGGTCTCTTTATAACGAGAGAATCCTTCTTCAAAAATGAAGAGAAGATCTTTTTATAGTCAATGCCATCTTTTTGGGTAAAACCTTTGGCAACTAGCTGAATCTTGTATCTTGCAATGTTACCTTTTGAGTCGCGTTTAGTCTTAAAGACTCATTTAGAACCAACGGTTTTGAAACCGTTCGACAACTCTACTAAGTCTCAAACATTATTATCACCCATAGATTTTTTTTCTTCTTTCGCGGAAATAGACTATTTTTTCAGAATTGTCACTTTCCATGGCTTTTCAGAATATGTTTGGATCTTTGTCAATGCTTAAGTCACATTCACTTTCAACAGCATAAACCATATAGTCATTTGAATGGCAGATCTTCATTTCCTTTCAGATTGCCTTAATGGTTCTAGTGGTACACCATTTTCTTTATGAATAGCAACAATCTCATTAATAGTCTATTCATCTATTGGGATTTGTACATCATCATGTTGTTTTATTGCCTCATTTGAATGTACTGAAACAATAGGAACAACAACCTTAGGTGTAACGACAACATGTGAAGAAACTTCAACCTGAACTTCTTGAATGTCCACCTGTCTTGGTAAACCACTCCCACTAGTTTAACCATTTTCAATGAACCTACCATTTCCCGTTTCAACTATTCTCGTACTATGCTTAGGACAGTAAAATACATACCCCTTTGATTTTTCCGGATAGCCAATAAAGAAGCCACTGACAGTCCTCGAATCAAGTATTTTTTCATGTGGATTATATGGTTTTAGTTCTGCTGGATATCCCTAAAAACGTAGATGTCTTAACCTAGGTTTTCCTTCCTGTCCACAGTTCAAAAGGAGTCTTAGGAACTGCCTTACTAGGAACCCGGTTTAAGACATACATTGCTGTTTTTAATGCATATGTCCACAACGAAAGGGGTAAAGAACTATTAGTTATCATGCTCCTAACCATTTCCATTAAAGTACGATTCCGCCTCTCAGCTACACCATTCTGCTGAGGAGTACCAAGCATTGTATACTGTGCACAAGTAGCTTCACAAATGGACCATGAGATTGTCCATTTCGATGATTTTTTTGTAAAAGTCACCACCTCTATCAGACCGCACTACTTTTACTTTTCTATATAATTTCCTTTCCACCTCATTAATGAATATATCTAGAGTATTCACGGACTAAGATTTTTCATTCAACAGATAAGTATAACCATAACGTGAGTAATCATCAATAATGGTGATAAAGTATTTTTCACCGCTCCAAGATGGAGCATCAAATAGACCACATATATCGGTGTGAATTAACTCAATAACTTGAGTACTTCTTGTGGCTGGTTTCTTTGTAATGTGTTTAGTCTGCTTTCCTTTCTTGCAGTCTACACACATATCTAGATCACAAAAATCCAAGTGAGGAAGAATTTCATTTGTTACCAACCTCATAATTCTTTCCTTAGAAATGTGACATAGTCTTTGATGCCACAAGAAAGCTGAACTTTCATTAGATGCACTACGCTTAATGCCTTGATTTTCAATATTAAACAAAGATTCAAAAAACTTTATATCAAGATTGAAACGATAAAGTGAATCAAACAAAATACCACCTCTATTAAGGTAATCATTTCAGTACAATGAGAAAACACCATACAATGAGAAAACACCATGTCCAATCCTAAAATTAAAACATAAATTATGGAACCTACTAATGGAAACAAGATTTTTAGCACACTCAGGTACATAGAGACACCCTTCAAGACCTACATGACATCCAGTGTCCAAGATCAACTTATAAGTCCTAATGCCTTCAATTTGTGTCTTCATTCTGTTTCCCATGAACAAGAATGTTCAGGTCTTCTTATGGGCTGAATCAAACTGAATCCCTATTTAATATGAGACACATGAGTAGTAGCAACAATATCTAACCACCAAGTATTTTTAGGCACTTCGACAAAGTTCAGTTCCGAGCAAACATAAATATGTTGCATACCTTTCTTTTCGAACAAAGCATTTCTTTTCGGACTGTCTTTCTTGAAGTGTCCCATTTTCTTGCAAAAGAAACACTTCTTTTCCGTATGGATTTGACTTTCAGGACCTTTCATGATAGCTTTATCATTTATCTTGTCCTTCCTACTTGGTTTTCCTTTATTGCTGCTATCATATCCATAGCCCACAAGATTGACAATATGATGCTTCATTTTCTTAATTCTCTTTTCTCTTGAACTAACATAGTCTGTAACTCCTTAAATTCTCATTTATCTTTAATGATGTTGTAATTCACCTGGAACTGGCTAAACTCAAAAGGTAGAAAGTTCATAATGAATTGGACCAAGAAATTTTCATGAACTTCCATTTCCAAGGTTGACAACCTTGGTGCCAAGTTAGACATGTGGGTCTCACGATCATGAATTGGCTGAGACCAGTAAAAGTTTTTCGTAGTAAGCTCATTCATGAGACTTCCTACAATCTGATACGACTTGTCAGCCAAATCAGATTGTGAACACTCCTTAATTTTTTCTATGAATTCTCTTCTTTTCTTTGTCTTAGGCATAGATGGTTTAACACTTTCTGCTATCGTCATTTTCATAAGGTTCAAACTCAGCCTGTTCTATCGCTCCCAAATCTCATAACGAGATTTTTTTGGTTTTGGAGCTATAATGGTTGCGCAGGTTCATCATCCGTTAGTATTAAAGAGTCTAAAGCTATTATACCCAATGTAAACCGGATCTGATCGGACCATTCACCTTCATTCAGCTCATTGAACTTTACGACAGAGTTAGCAGATACATACAAGTTTGAAGAAGCTGCAAACATGTAAACATGCTTACCTATTAGTGCTTTGACACTTTTACACACTCTTAAGACCTAACTTAAATTTAATGCATGAATTTAAATAACTTTTGAACAATATTTAAATACAAACAATTTTAACGATGCTAAATTTATAATTTTATAATTAATTAAATCACATATTAATCAAATAAATTTGTTACTTTTGGATATACATATTATTGACTATATTAAAAATAATTAATTATTTTCATATCTCTATATTAATAAAAAAGAAGTACAACTTCTCTTTTGAACGAAAATATTCCCGATGCCAACAACCAGAAAACAACTGCATTAAAGGTTAAATATGACATTAAAAGTTATTGGGTCGGGTAATTTAAAAAAATTACCCGAAATCAAAACACTCGGACACCTATCCAAAAACTAAATATGGGTTATTTGGTTATATATTTATTCGATTAAATCAAAAATATTAAATATTAAATGAAAATTATATAGATAAAATCTATTCCAAATTTTTTATGGTTGATCGAATATTTATGGTGCCTATAATCTAGGAAATTAACAAAATTAACTACGAATCCTAAATTTTTGGGTATATAACTATTAACTAATAATTCTGAGATTTTGCATATATTCAAATCATAAATATGGGATACTAATTCCCGAAGTGATTTTACTATTCCATATACATCGGATACTAATTTCTGAAACTTTTAAGTTTTAACTAGCCCTATATTTTTGGAAACTTATTTAGAAAACTATAAAGCATTTTCTAATTTAGATTCTAAATTAATTGCATATAAAATATTAATTCCATAACAACCACAAATTGAAAAAAAAAACGATATTCTCAATTTTTAAAATTTAGCGTGTCAAAAACCTATTCTCAAATCTTCTATCCACCTAACCCCAAGAGACTTATGACCTCTATAAATAAGTTTTTCAATACGAAAAATTAGCACATCAACACTGATTTTATCTTTTTTTTTTTTTGTGTTCAAAGACTGATCTTATCTTTTAACACGATAAGAGAGCATTTCCAGAAATCAATAGCCCTTCATTTTCTTATATCAGAGATTAACAACCTTACTCAGTCGCATGGTGCATCTAAGTTAAAATCCTGCATAATGAATAATTTAATGTCAGATCTGTCCAGACAAAATAAGAAAGATGGAACTAATGAGAAAGTAAGTTTTCATGTGTATAAAACTTAAATCTATTTTTTTATATTAATTAACTTGATCTGTTTTCTGTCTCACAGAGCAAAGGTAACTCATTCACTTTCTGTCTCACAGAGCACAGCTCCACCTCATCCTATGAGCTTTGTTGGAAAGACTCCAATGGTATGTGTTAGAAGTTAGAACGTGTAACGTTACATTTATATACTAAATATTTTACAGTTCTCATTCTAATTTATTTTCCTAGGTTCCACTAATACTAATATTTCAGAAAACTCAGAAACTACTATGGACATTCTATCTATACTTCATTTTAGCGCAAAAAAAAAGAGGGTATTGTTCTTTTCTGGACAATCTAAGCATTCTTTCACAAGCAAGAAGCAACAGCATAAAATAATTACACAAATCCTTTGATACACTTCACATAACAAGGAAACAAAATTATATGTTAATGATGTTTTGTTCTGTTTTTTTTTTTTTTTTGTTTTGAATAGAAAATCAATCTAGGCCATCTGTGTTCACAATAAAATTTTATCAATATGTATATTAACATTTGTTTTCAGGACATCTATACTAAAGCATATATTCATATGTTCTAATCACGTATGTACAAAATTTCAATCAATATATATGACCTCTTCGTGTTGTTTTTTTATGTATGTACATGCATTACCTTGCTTTCTCATCTGTAGATAAGTATATATCGATGTGAATAGACGAGCCCGGAATCAATATTAGCTACATATAGCTGTCTTTCATGAACTGAATCTGGATCTGATCTGACGGAAATGGCTGCTCGAAACTAACCTAAATAAAACCATTGAAGAGTGAGAATTTTAGAAAGTGATTTCACTCAGATTTTTGTCGATTTCGGAAACTATGTACAAAAAGAGAATGAATAAAAATAGCTTACCTTTGCAAAACTATTATAGATCAATAACGATAACAAATTTTTGTTGTACTGGGTTTGATTTGAATCCATGATATCTTTGATGATTGAGAAATTTGCAGATCAATAAGGTTAATTTCACCTCGGTCGCTTATTTTGCTCGGTCACTTTCCCTTTCTACTTTTTTTTTATTAACTGAAGTAAAACTATTATGGGCTTTATGGACCTTTACAAAATTGCCTGAATTTCATTTATGGTTATTGGATTCTCATACGTGTTTGATATTGATATGGACTAATGGAAACTGATGAGGTTAATTTATATTAACCCACTACCATCGTTTATTTCTTTACATATTCCTCTTTAATTTTTGTGATGGTATATATATCTAAATATATTTTGATAGTATTAATAATCAAATGCCAATGGAAGAAAACTTTATAATATTAATTGGGAAGTATTTGATAGTAAAAACTTTAATTATAAGTTATAATAACCGCGAATATTCTTCCGTGCTATAGCGCGGATCCGGTCATAGTTATTAATTATATTCAATGATCCACCTTTGGGCGATCTCCAAGAATATAGATAACAAAATTGATCAATCAAAATTTTTATGTCATTTTTTAGTATCTCTTTAATCATGATCAGTTTAATAAATTTTTTTAAATTTCAATATCTATAAATAATATAACAAGGCCACTTTGATGACTAACAAGTTATATACAATATAAACATAAAAAATATATTTAATTATTTAATGAGTATAAATTAATTTATATTATGTTAATATTACATAACCCAAATTACCCGGTTATTAAATAATATTGCAGCCGAAGAAACCAAGAATTTATTAAGATATAAATGAACTGAAACGTAAATAAATGAACTGAAATCTGAAACTGGAACATTAATACATGAAGTCAAACTTGAAAGAGAACTGAAACATAATCTGAACTCAAACTAAATAAACCTGCAACTCAATCTCAATCTTAAAAGTACATAAACTGAACTCAAACTTGCAACTCTACTCATCAACATCTTCTTTTGTCTCATATTCACCATCATATACTTCATCTTCTTTTACATATATCACAAAGTGACGATGTTGAATACAGATCCATGTTGAATAAACAATTCAACAAAATTGAGATTAAGAATGCACTATAAATTAGTTTGAAACATAACTTAGACTTCCATTAGGTCCGTTGATCAACCAATTGCAAGCCCCAATATCTAGACCTGAACTTAGGGCTTTGATGATCAATGTCCCATTATAACAAGCTTATTGTTTTAACTTTAAAGTTTGAATTTTTTCCTGCAACTATCTAATTTTAACTTTGGAAAAGATTGAACAAAAGTTAAAGAATAAATCAACACAAATGAAAACTGTCAATTCCACGCTTTTTCTCCCAAGCTTTTGCCATGGACTTGAGAGAGAGACGAGAGAGAAAGACAGATAGAATCGGAAAACAATACAAATAAAATAATAAAAAAAATCCCCAGCCAATCACAACTTGACATACCCAAGTTTCTAAGTGAATCGAAAACATCTTAGTTAACCATACGATGCATCTTTTGATAATCTGATCAACTTAAACATATGATTTCATAATAATATATTCTAAGCATGAATGACCCTCATTCTTTCCACCTTAGTCTGTTATACAAATAAGACTAAAACCCATAAAACTATAAACATGAACTTTATTATTACGGTGTTGTTTTTAATATTAGAATCCACAATGTTAAATATAAATTTAAACTTTATTATTAAACCGAAAGGCCACTTAGAATATAAAACACCTATGAATCACTGTTTCAATTGAATATAATGGTTCACGTCCTTACATAATGGTGCAAATGTTTTTCTTAATGGGTGCATGAAAAATTGTATTACAAATAAACTCAAAACATAGCTACACACTAAGTAGGTGGGGGACGAGGGAGCCATTGCAACCAACGAGGGAGAACATACTGTGAAAAGAGGAGAGGGTTAGGAACACAGCTAAACCGTGGGGAAAAGTAACCACATATGTTCTCCACATACTCACTACACATGTTAAAACTCAAGACGCAACCATCCATACACTTGCTATCGTCTTCGTTTTCCTTGTGAAGACTAAATGCTAATGTCCTCAAGTTAAACAAGGCCATACCTTTCTTTTCCATGCACCACAGGTAGATGATCTCAGAGTTCAAAGGATGCATCACCACCGGGAAATAATCGATACCTAACGACTCGATCATAGAAACCAAGCTGACTTCCCATAAGAGCTGCCACGCCTCCTCAGGACCATCAGTGTACTTGACCAGCCTCCAAACCCGTAACGTGCGGTTTTCATTTTCACAGTACTCGTTGAAATACACAATCGACCCTTCCGAGGTTGTAAAGGTTCTCCTAAAACGCCGCAACACATCATCTTTTCCACTATCGGGGAAAGATATGTTACGAAACCCATCATCAACATTACCTCCATAGATATCATAGGCCATAAAAGAAGAGTTGAGACTTGAAAGCCAGTGAAGTATCCCATTCAAAGCAATCGACTTGCATTGGCCAAACCAGCAATGATTACGAGGATAAGTCACATTTCGATTTTCCCACTTCCCGGTGTCAGATGAGTAAATCGCAAAACCGACTTTAGTACCACTGTGACGCATCACGAACACTACCTTGTAACTCACAACGATACCACTCCGCATCTTTGTAACCAATCCAGTGTCGCTGAAACGCTCATGTAACCGTATTCTCTCAAGAACTTCCAAAGAGAGGAAAGGAGGGAGAGGGACTTGAAACCATTCTTGAAATAAAGGGTTTCCAACGTAATACATAGGAGTATCATCGGCAGCTTCTAAGTAAACCAAGACCAATCCATCGGTGCAAGCCATGACTTGTATCTTATTGATTGCTCTCTCGACAAAGAAACTCATGAAAGATCCCGGAGAACGAGCAAGTCCCCATGTTTTGCAGCCATGATGACCCACGATTTCAAGTGTCAGCTTGTGAGGTTGCATCTGAATGATTGACCACGAGATTGAAGAAGATGAGTTGCGAGAGATGAAGTGATCTCGGAAGAAGTCTGAATCGATCAAATCTTTCCATTCTTTGGACACTGATCTGAATCTTGCAATGCTTTTCAACGGAAGTCGCACCAAGACAACAAACACCACTTCAGGAATATTCATTTCTGCAAACAAACAACATATAACTAATAAATTACATCAAACCAAACAAGAAAATGCTTTTTGTATAATAAAAATCAAAACACGTTGAGATTTATGGCTTCATGCCTATAATAATTAACATAATTGAACGAACAAATAACCAAAACGACAAATAACTACATGGAAAAAGATAATACAATATACGATATATTTTTTTTTTCATGCGGAATAGAGAGATCTATATCCAAGTATATATATTTATTAAATGCTCGTTTTAATTTAGATAGTGCGAAGAATTTGATAGATCCAAATATTGAATGCTCGCTATAATGGTAACGAAAACAAGAAAAATTTGGAGTCTTACCTGATTTCGTTGGGAAAGAGAGAAGACAAAAAGTACAAAAGAGGCTGTTATACTGGGCGGCAGCAGAAAACAAAATAGATTATGTTATCGATATTGTGGGGTTGAAAAAAAGTAGCTTACAATTATTTATAGAATCGTAACTCGGAAATCATTAGGTTTAATATTAGGTCTGGGCATAAAAAACTTATTTGAGTACCCAACCCAAATTCGAACGGGTTACCGAATGTTCAACCCTACTTTTGACTTCTTTTTTTGTTATTCATTTTTTAAAAAGATGGTAATTAACTGGAAATTAATTTTATGAAGATATATTTCTATATAAAATATAATATAAATATTTCAAAGAAAGAAAGATATATGTTTAGATATTATATAAATATCTCAAAGAAAGAAAGATATATTTTGATGAAGATATATGTTTGTTTGACTACAAAGAGATAATATTAAAAACTTGTTTGACTATTAGAATTTCACTTTTTATTAGTAGCTTTTTTATTTTTAATAAACAAATTATTATGTTCTTAAAGTCAATGGCTTTTCATATAATTTTGTCAAAATTAATGTTAATTCTATAAATGTTATTTATAAAATATCATAATTATACAATATAAACATTTCTACTTTTATAAAATATTTAAATCACATCACACATATACTTTAATAGTTTAATATCAATTCTTCAATATGAAAAGTAGATTTCTTTATATGATTTTTAAAAAATACTCTTTTTTCTATGCCACTTTTCAAAATCCTCTCATGGTGTCCATTTTTAAAAATACCCTCTTTCAAACTTTTTGAAAAATACTCCTTTGCAATACCATTTTTGAAAAATACACTCTTTCAAACTTTACCAAAAAAGCCGCTAAATATGTGCAAATTTTCAAATTTTCAAAATTTGTGTGTAAGCTTATAAATATATACACAAATTACCTTTATATGTGTGTAAATTTTTATTTTATTTTATAAATACAATATAAATACCTTTTAAAAAACTTTTAAAAACTGTTTAAAAATATTTGAAAAACCTTGTAAACATTTAAAAAAACTTGTAAAAACCTTTTAAAATGTTTTAAAAATTCATAAATATTTGGATCGAGTCTAGAGGTAGTAGTTATTATCTAGGAGTACCTTGTGAACCATTTAAGACTTTACAATTTTTCATATTTAAAAAGGGGTATTTTTGAAAATGAATAGATGAAAGGGGTATTTTTGAAAACGAGTATTTCTCAAAAATTCTCAAATGCGAAAACCTACCCCCTGAAAACTATATCTCAACTGTAAATTAGAGAATCCAAACATTAAATTAAAAAATAACTCCTAGGTTGGTAGCCCAAACGGGAGGATAAGAGCATATTATTTTACTCTTACACCCAAAATTATTTATTGTTAAAGTATGTGTTTTAATTCTAGTTTCATTTTGTCATAATTATAGTTCTTCTAATTACTAAAAATTATCTACTTTAGTATAATGATTTTATGATCAACCCAATAAAAGTTTTTTATTGAGAATTTGAAAAAAAGTTAATATAACATAATGAAAATAAAAATTTGAAAATTATTATCATGATGGTATATATAAGTCTTAGATAATTCAGATATACAAAAATAATAACTTTATAAACAATCCTAATCATGACATATGTCATAATCATGTTAAAGGATCGATGACCTGTTTACTCCTCAGAATTATCACATTGTACCAAAATTACTTAGAACTATGACATCGTCTCAATATTCTTGAATCGTAAGTTCTCAACTTATTTCTACCCGAATCAAAAGTTCTCATATATTTCTTTATATATGTGGGTTTAAACGGATTACGAACCAAATCTGATAAAAAACTGATACTAGTTTTTTTTTTGTCTATCCTAGCAGGTTCAATTAACCTTATGCAGTTGTAATACTTAAGGTGTCAATCCAGTTGGAAAACTTTACTATCACTCAAGATGCAATCAGGATTTTACAAGTCAAGCCAATTCAAAGAGAGTTTTTTTAATCTAACAATCCTAGAATGATGAAAATGCAAACCGAAAATGAACTACATAACTAGAAATGAAAACGTATGACAAGAAGTAACCAAGAGTAAAAACGAAAACGAGTCTAAGCATGAACAAAACCGCAAATCAGAAATAGTCTCAGGAATGAAATATCAATCAAAAGATAAAAGTCCTAAGGATGGGAGTAATTGATGTCGGTGGAGTATCCTAGTCTACAGAATGTTTAACATACCACAAGCAAACTATCCCTAAACAATGAACATCACAACTTAGCTAATCCAATCTCTTGACAAAAGCTACTTAGACTCAACCACTTCCATACCTAGCTCTCGCTAGACTCGCTAGAGAAACATGGTCGAGCAGGCATGACAAACAAGTTCATTCACGTCAACAAACATCCTAGACAACTAATCTCTTAGGCTAGGAACGTAAGTCTCTGGCACTAGTTGATCAGACATTTCATCAAACACCTTTTGGGTGTGGAAACCTCTCGAACCTAGTTCCAATTGATCAGAGAGAAACTAGTATTACTAACACTAGTCCAGAAGGGAATCATACAAATCAAAGCTTAAACACTCTACATCCTAAGATCCTCCACCTAGTTTGTCCTATCCCCAAGAACTCTAACACTACTCAGATCCGGAAATCATCACCAAAGATACAAATCCAAAAAACATTGAACAAAGCATAGTAAGATAGATAAAAACGAGAAGAAGAACTTTGTAGAAGAAATCAAGTGCAAAAACTGAATAAACTCGAAGATGTCGGATTACAAGTCTCAGAACGTATTTTGGTGGCTAGGTCAAACCTTAACGAAAAGAACTAAACGAGATAAAAGATAAGATGTCCCAAACCAAGACTTAACAAAATGTATATATAGTAAAAACATGTGAATCCCGAAAACTTTAAAACGACAAGATAGAGCGTTGGTTCGGGGAGTCTCCTGAAGGGTGTCAGACGGAGCGTCTTCCTGGCATGCGCGATTTTGTCCGTGTGCGGTCCAGTGGCTCGATTGGTGTGAGTAGGAGTGGCTCTAACGGTGTGAGTGAAAATGGCTCGAGCGTGGTCGGTGAAAGTGGCTCAAGCGTGGTCGATGAAAGTGACTCGAGCTGGGTGTATACGCATCCACTAAAACGATGCCAACTCTTGAACTACACCACCGATTGGCTTGAAATAAACGACATTGGAAAGATGACTCGATTCTCAACAACTTTGATGAAGACATCAAAAGCTGAATCCTAGAGCTACTCGACCGGTGGATCGAGTGGTGAATTGAGAGTGGCTCGACTGGTGACTTGAGAGTGGGTCGATTGAGTGGCTCATCTGGTGACTTGAGAGTGGCTCGATTGAGTGTTCCGACGTCTCCTAGACACCTAAAATACTCCGAAATGCAAAATGTATGCAAGGATGATGCAAGAACTACCTAGAGATGTAAAATGTATAGAAAAGACTTGAAAATGATGCAAAACAGTTAGTTATCCTAGCTAAATGCATGATAAATATATACTAAGGAGAGACAAAATATAGACATATCAAAAACTATACAAATTTGGTTTGAAATCAATTTTAAAACGGTTTACCTTTCTAACTTCCAAAATTTCAAAATCCCTTCTCAATTACTCGATCAAGTAGCTTTTGTTTCAGTACCGGAATCATCCAGAAGAGAAAACTCTAGATTTTGACCAGAAACATCAACCATCGACTAACCTTCGAAACTTATAACACTACTAACTGTAGAATCACTTTTGGATCCTCCATCAGTGTCTCCATCCTCGATTAATTTAGCGGGCTTTATATACTTCGATTCCATTTCATTGCATATGATAGCTTCCATTGAAGAACCTGCACGAATCAAAGACCCACAATAGATAAGTAAATTTTTTATCAGAAAAAATCAAAGATCAAAGCTTTCGATATAAACATGTAAATTTATGTAGATATAAAGTTATTTTCTTAATTAGCTGTCCTATTACGTTTCAAAAATAATAATTCTTTTTACAAACCTTATGTTATTCTTTTTAGATTTGTTATTCCTATTTATTGATTAATAATAATAGAAATGTTTAATTTATTATTTTTTTTGTTTATACATGTCAAAATATAATTAAGAAAACACGTATAATATAATTAGCGTACAATGATAAATATATTAGTTTGTTAATTTTCTTTTTTGATTTAAGAATTTTTTTTACATATAACATTTAAATTTTATGTAGATTTAATGCTATTATTTTAATTAGCTATTTTATAAAATAATAATTTTTGACACATGTCAACATCTTATCATTATACTTGATACGTGTCATGATTCTGTTAATGACAACCTTGAAAACCCAATTTTATATAATAAAATTCTCGTCTGTTTTATATGATTTTGTTTTGGTAAATTATATTTATCTCAAAGGACCCTAGCATGATAAATTGTATATTACTAATACAAGAATATGATTGGCACTTGGTCACATCACAAAACAGTAAAACATTTGAAATTTGATTAAAACTTAAAAAACAGAATACAAAAATCAAGAAGGCTTCGGACGGGAAAGACGGTGCAGCCAACGAGGGAAAACAAACTGTGAAGCAAGGAGATGGTTAGAACTACCTTGAAACGATGGGATAAAGTAATTAGAAACGTTCTCCATATACTCGCTGCAACTGTTAAAACTCAAGACGCAACCATCCATACACTTACAAATGTCTTCAGTGTCGAACATCTATTATTATAAACATCATGTTATATATATATATATATATTAAACTGTGGTTGGTGGAGCCGTACGTGACTCTGTAC
Organism: Camelina sativa; assembly: GCF_030686135.1. Lineage (NCBI taxonomy): Eukaryota > Viridiplantae > Streptophyta > Magnoliopsida > Brassicales > Brassicaceae > Camelina > Camelina sativa. The sequence goes on along the minus strand of NC_141892.1, from coordinate 22,615,907 downwards.
CATTGGGAGCTTCCTCACGCACTCCATTATAAATTCAGATATCTATATTTATGAAATTTATATATTCTAAAGATCATCTAGATTTGATTTAATTCAACTATGAACACTTTTTTTACAGAAGCGCTAGTTTTGGTCCATTGCTTGACTATGCTTGATGATAGATCTAAGTTTTCAGTAATTGATTTTGTCTTCCCTTACTTTTTGATGAAGAAGATCAATAATCTCTTTTCAGTTGTGTATTTGGTTTGCCAGTGTTTCTCACGTTACGAGAACACAAGCGTTGCTTTAACGATTCAACAACCACACTAAACGCTAATGTCTTCAAGTTAAATATAAACTTGAACTTTATTATTAAACCAAAAGACACATTGGCCAAATAGAATATAAAATATTCTTACATTCTTCCACTTGGCATTTGTGTCAACTTAATGGTTTTGATAACTTTAATGAGCACTTGAATATCAAGTTCTCTTAACTTTTAATGACTTAAATAAAATTAAACTGATCGAATCATGGCGGTTACTCGTCATTGAACGACATGCTCCCTTCCATGTATCACAAATCAATTCCAATTTTATATTATTCATTTATATTGAGAAGAACCTTAATTCTCAAAATTGTTATGTTATTTATAAACCATAAAAGTGTACATTAATGATACCATGATTAATAAAAAATAAAAACATAATTTAAAGTGAATTCATAGTGTCTTATACATAATAAGCATCCTATAATTAAAAGAGCAAGGTCTTATCTTGATAAGTCTATATTTTGCCTCTCCTTAGCATATATTTATCATGCATTTAGATAGGATAACTGATTGTTTTGCATCATTTTATAGTCTTTTCTATACACTTTGCATGTCTAGGTAGTTTTTGCATCATCCTTGCATACATTGTGCATTTCGGAGTATTTCAGGTATTGAGGAGACGGTTGGAAGCGCATCCGTCCGAGCCATGCTCCCCAGCGCATCCGTCTGAGCCATGCTCCCCAGCGCATCCGTCCAAGCCATGCTCCCCAGCGCATCCGTCCGAGCCATGCTCCCTAGCGCGTCCATCCGAGCCATGCTCCCCAGCGTCCATCCAAGCCATGCTCCTCAGCGTCCGTCCGAGCCATGCTCCCCAGCGTCCAACCGAGCCACTCTCAAGTCACCAGTTGAGCTGCACCCTCTCTCGAGCCAATCTCACAACACTCCCAGAACCGTCTCTCGGGCAAGTCTCATCCGCTCGATCGAGCCACTCCGTTCGAGCTGTTCCACTCGAGTGGGATTTAGCTTTCGACTTATTCACCAAGTTGTAGAGAATTGAGTCATCTTTCCAATACTGTTTATTTCAAGCCTATCGGAGGTGTGGTTCAAGAGTTATCATCGTCTTAGTGGATGCGTATACACCCAACTCGAGCCACTTTCATATACCAATCGAGGACTGGACGCACACCGACTCGTTCGCACATGTCAGGAAGACGTTTCGTCTTACACACTTCAGGAGATTCCCAAACCGAGTCTTCACCTTGTGGTTTTAAGTTTTAGGGATTTACATGTTTTTACTATAAATATGTTTTGTTAAGTCTTGGCTGGGGGACATCTTATCATTTATTTCTCGTATTGTTTTCTTTCCGAGAAGGTTTTTACCGTAGCCACGAAAAACGTTCTCCGACTTTGTATTCCGACACCTTTGAGTTTATTCAGTAATTTCATTTGATTCCTTCTACAAAGTTGTTTATCTTATTTTTTATCTACCTAATAATGCTTGTTTCAATGTTTTCTGTGTTTGCATCCTTGATAATGATTTTCGGATCTGAGTAGTGTAGTAGTCCTTGAGGATGGGATAGATTAGGTGGAGGATCTTTTGATGTAGAGTGTTTAAGCTTTGATTTTATTGATTCCCTTCTGGACTAGTGTTAGAAATGCTAGTTTCTCTCTGATCAATTGGAACTAGGTTCGAGACATTTCCACACCCAAAAGGTGTTTGATGAAATGTCTGACCAACTAGTGCCAGAGACTTACGTTCCTAGCCTAAGAGATTAGTTGTTTAGGATGTTTGTTGACATGAACTAACTTGTTTGTCATGCCTGCTCAACCATGTTTCTCTAGCGAGAGCTGGGTATGGAAATGGTTGAGTCTGAGTAGCTTTTGCCAAGAGATTGGATTAGCTAAGTTGTGATGTTCGTTGTTTAGGGATGGATCGCTTGTGGCATGTTAAACACTCTGTAGACTAGGAGACTCCACCTACATCAATTACTCCCATCCTTAGGGACCTATTTCTTTCTGATTTTTATTACATTCCTGAGACTGTTTCGTTTCTTGCCTTTTAGTTCATGCTTAGACTCGTTTTTGTTTTTATTCATTTTCTCTTCTTGTCATGCATTTTCATTTCTAGTCCTAGAACACATTTCCGTTTTGCATTCTGATCATTCTAGGACTGTTAGACAAACACTCTCTTTGAATTGGCTTGACTTGTGATTTCTTGATTGCATCTTGATTGTTAGTGAAGTTTCCCAACTGGATTGACAACTTAAGTATTACAACTGCATAAGGTTAATTGAACCTGCTAGGAGACACAAAAAACCTAGTATCATATCTATAACACCCATACGCTCTACGTAGCCAGTGAACACATTGGGTGGTAATCCTTTAGTTAGCGGATCTGCAACCATCATATCCGTCCTTATATGCTCAAAAGACACTATATGTTTTCGTACTTCTTCTTTGACAGATAAGTACTTTATCTCCATATTTTTAGCCCCTTTCGAGTACTTGTTATTCTTTGAAAAGAAGACAGCTACGGAACTATCATAGTAAAGTTCTGCAGCCACAATGAATGACCTGTGGCCTCAAAGCATGCTACAAATTCGCCCTCCATAGTGGAAGAAGCAATGACAGACTGCTTTCCACTTTTCCACGATATTGCTCCTCCAACTAACAAGAACAAATATCCAAACGTCTATTTTCTACTACCAACACATCTGGCATAGTCTGAATCTGAATATCCAATGTCCTCGAGGTCATCAGATCTCCTATATGTAAGCATGAGCTCTTTGGTGCCTTCTAGTGGTCCATTCTGGGATTACTTTGATATCAACCCAACATACCAACAATAAAACTGATATATGGTCGAGTACATGTTTGAACATAGTTCAAACTGCCAACCACTGATGCATAAGGATTTCTTTCCATTTCGTTACGTTCCAATTCATTTCTTGGACATTGCATTTTATTGAATCTGAATTGGAATTTTACCAGCAAAGCATTCACGCATTTTATATCTTTCTAAGACCTTATTGATATATCCTTTTCTGAAACAAACTTAGCAATACTCTTGATCTATCTCAAGTTATTTCTATTCCGATCACATAAGATGCCTCACCCATATCTTTCATTTCAAAGTTCTTAGATATATACTTCTTTATGTCATGTAGCATACCCATATCATTCGCAACAAGCAAAATATCACCAACATATAAGATTAAAATTACAAACTTGCTCCCAATGACTTATGTAGATGCATCAGTCAATGATAAACTCTACAAAACCATATGACGTAATGGTATCATTAAAATTCAAATACCATATATATTGACTTGTTTAAGTCCATATATTGACTTTTTTCAGCTTACATACCAAATGTTCATTTTCTATGGCCACAAACCCTTCAGACTGTTCCAGATATACTTCTTCCTCAAGCTCTCCATTCAGAAAGGAGGTTTTCACATCTATCCGACGACCGGTTTGCTATATCTAGGAGGTTTTCAAAGACCTTTTACCATCCCTACAAATGACCACATGATCTTTTACTGTGTTTTGTCCTCAATCGCACAGTTCTGACAGTCATTTCCTGGAAGGTCACCCATCTTGTGCCTCAGTATCAAAAGTTTTTAACTGATTTGGTAACAGAAAGGACCATAGAGAAGGAGGAGATAGCTAAAGGAGGTCAAGCTAAGGCTCTGGAAGATGAGAGGGTAGTGCATGTCATAGGTGGGGTTATTCATGAATGCAAGGCTGTTATGCAGAAGATGATTATCCCAAAGAAGCTTGAGGACCGTGATTCTTTCACCTTGCCTTGTTCTCTAGGTCCATTGGCCTTCACAAAGTGCCTATGTGACCTTGGTGCTTCAGTTAGCTTCATGCCGCTCTCTGTAGCCCATAGCCTAGGATTCAACAAATACAAGTCATGCAACCTCTGTTTAATATTTCTGATAGGAAAACTAGACTGCCTCATGGTCTTCTAGAGAACCTGCCCATCAAAATTGGACAAGCTGAGATTCCTACTGACTTTGTGGTGTTGGAAATGGATGAAGAACCTAAAGATCCACTAATCCTGGGAAGACCTTTCTTAGCTACAGCTGGAGCAGTCATTGATGTCAAGAAGAGGATGATTGATCTCAATCTGGGCAAAAACTTCAAGATGAAGTTTGATTTCAAGGATTCTAAGAAAAAACCAACTATTGATGGACAGACCTTCGTGATTGAAGAGAAAGATCAGAAAGTTGGGTTTGACATCTTTGAGAGTGTGAATGAGGCAGACACTGAGGTTTTGGTAACCAAAGAGAAAACTCAAAGTGTCACTCGACCATTCTCCAACTCAAGTGCAGTCGTCTCCCTTCCTAAGCGTCAAGACCTGCTTCCTAAACCTTACCAACCGCAAGAGTCAAGTCCTCCCGCGCTTGACAGTTTGTATGAACTCCAAAATACTCAGATTCTAAGGGATTCAGTGAAAGAGTTAACAGCTATGGTGAAGGAGATGAGTGGGAAAATCAAGAAGCTCCAAGGTACAATCAGAGGTTCTGCTCCAAGGAAATTAAGGAAAAGGTTTGGGATATTGAAGAAGAGCAGTTCATTTATTGTTGAACCTGGGCAGAATGTTAAAGAGTATCTGGCTAGACAAGACATTCTAAAGGGGTCTCTGAAGCCTCTCTATGAACCTCCCAAATCATAAGGAGTATGCAAAGTCAAGCTCAGAGACTTTAAACAAGCTCACTTGGGAGGAAGTCCCAAAGGTATCATTGTAAATATTTTTTAGGATCTTTGTGTTTTCAATTTTCATTTTTAGTTTTCTGGTGTTCAGGAATCTGCACAAGGGAGTATGGGCAACAAACAAAAAAATAAAAGAAGAGTGAAAGTATAAGTCAAACGAAGGTGCTGCGATGCAACCTAGAGAGTTCAACCACCACCGTGCATTCTCAACCATCATCGTCTCGAGCAAGGTTCAACCGACGACGTGGAATCAGACTCAACCCATCCTGAGAGGTTCATCACTCCGCACTCGTTCGAGCCACTCACGCCAACACCCGATCAAGCCTCTCTCTTGAGCCACACATAAAGTCTCCATCGAGCCAACTCGTCAGAGAACACTCTCTCCGGTTCCCTCCCCAGCACGTCAATCTTCATATGTGTCACGGGGAGCGTCAGCCTTCACCCGCTCCTTCACGCCACTCGTCACACGAGTCTAGGGAGAGACAAGGACAAGGTTTCGCGTGGTTCCAGAGCCTCCTCAAGTCGTTGATCAGCGAGTTGTTCTGCAGCTCAAGCTGAGCAAGAGGTTTGAGCAGCGAGATGAAGCTCAGGGTGATTATCAGGACATGTAGGAGGTTGAGCAGCAAGTTGAGCAGCAAGGTGATTATCAGCCTACAGATGTGGTAGTGTTAGTCTCGGGACCATGTTGAGTCTAGAGTCGATGACATTCAGTGCGACGAGCAGCCGAACACTTATCAGAACACGCAAGAGGTTGTGCAGCAAGTCGACCAACCAGCTGAGGCCACTCACGCAGATCCCGAACAAGGTGAAAGACAGAGCCAGTATCACGCACCAACTCCTTGGGCGAGTACAGACTCCTTCTTCTACTACTGAGGAACTCTGACCTTCCCTCTGTACATACCATTTCATTCACGCATTGTTTTTGTTATGATTCTCAAATCCTTCTGCAAATTTTTCTTACACAGGAGACTGTGTAATTTAAGTTTGGGGGAGGGGTTTGAGATGATGTATCTGATGTTGTGTCTTGTGATTGTTGTTTCAAATTTTTGCATCATATCATGTTTGAGTCTGCATCTATATATTTGCATAGAAAAACCATAAAAATTATAAAAAAAATTTCGAAAAAAAAACATAGTGTTCATGTAGTTTACACTTGCATATTAGGATTGAGTCTAGTGTTATTTAGGGTTGTTGCATTTAGCATAGGGGTTGATGATGATTGTAACCATGGTAGCATGTTAGATTCAATAAGATAGGATCAAGACCCTTGTTATTAGTTCTTTGATGAATGTTGATTGAATTTGAAAATGTAAGATTGAAGCATGTTTTGAATTGATGTCATTCCCTATCTATCTGAACCTAATCCTGACTTGCAATTATCTTGTTATGCATTGAAGTTGAACTCATGGATACCATACACATACTTGGATTGTCCTTTCACATTTTTTACCACTCTTTACAATCCAAGTAGTTGATTCCCATCTTTGGAACAGTTTCCCGCACCCTTAACCAACCGTTCTTTCAAGCCAATTGTATTCTTGAGTGTCAGGCCTATTCTGAGTTGAGCTTGTTAGAAAGTGTTAGGTTCTAACCGAAAAGAGTAGGATCCTGTGTAGTTCTAGTTCGCGTTTTCCGGACTAGTAGGACTAGGTGAGAACTCGATTTTTGGGATTGGGTTTTGGATTTGTGCAGAAAAAGTACAAGGTAGAAAGTCTTAAGGAGGGGGGATGTGTTATCAAAGTTTACAAAGTCTAGTAAAGGATTTGGGTTGAGCAAAGTAAAAAGATTTACTGGTTTTGGGCATAGAATGAAAAGATTAGACAAAGAAAAGAAAGTAAAATGTGAAAGATGTCTAGAGTCATTAGAAGAAAAGAAAAAGAACCTTGCTGATAATAAAGATTTCCCAATCTGCTAGAATGATAATAAGTGAACTCCTCCTATGACTAAGTGTAAAATGTTTGAGATAATGTTTTCTGATTAAGGGTGGAGATAGGATCAATTTCTGGGTTTAGAATGTTAGGACTGAGTTTTCTTGGGGACCTTGGGTAGACAGGGCACAGCTCTTGTATGTATCAGTTGGTTTCAACCTTTAGCCTTCTTTTGAGCTCAACTCCTTTTCGTGAGAGAACCTTATTCTGTATTGACAAAACCACTTGAGAAGGAGACCATCTTCGTCTTTGACCCTCCACCCTAGCTAAATGAGTTCAATGACAATGCATAGCTTGATTCATGGTTTTCTGTTAATAAATGTTTAAGGGGGTGATTGATAGGATTGCATGTGTAGATTAAACATATGAAATTCCTTCACCATGCATCATAGAACTAAAAACAAGGACCTTGATTCTAACTACTCTATTCAGCATGTTTTTAGGTTCTGAGACCCCATCTTTCACACCTCTTCTTCATACTTTGTTCTTGATTGATTGCTTGAGGGCAAGCAAAGAATAAGTTTGGGGGAGTTAATATGTCTATATTTTGCCTCTCCGTAGCATATATTTATCATGCATTTAGATAGGATAACTGATTGTTTTGCATCATTTTCTAGTCTTTCCTATACACTTTGCATGTCTAGGTAGTTTTTTGCATCATCCTTGCATACATTGTGCATTTCAGAGTATTTCAGGTATTGAGGAGACGATTGGAAGCACATCCGTCTGAGCCATGCTCCCCAGTGCATCCGTCCAAGCCATGCTCCCCAGCGCATCCGTCCGAGCCATGCTACCCAGCACATCCGTCCGAGCCATGCTCCCCAGCGCGTCCGTCCGAGCCATGCTCCCCAGCGTCCGTCCGAGCCATGCTCCCCAGCGTCCGTCCGAGCCATGCTCCCCAGCGTCCGACCCAAGCCACTCTCAAGTCACCAGTTGAGCTGCACCCTCTCTCGAGCCAATCTCACAACACTCCCAGAACCGTCTCTCGAGCAAGTCTCATCCGCTCAATCGAGCCACTCCGTTCGAGCCGTTCCAATCGAGTGGGATTTAGCTTTCGACGTCTTCACCATAGATGTAGAGAATTGAGTCATATTTCCAATGCCATTTATTTCAAGCCAATCAGAGGTGTAGTTCAAGACTTAACATTGGTTTAGTGGATGCGGTATACACCCAGCTCGAGCCACTTTCACCGACCACGCTCGAGCCACTTTCACCGACCACGCTCGAGCCACTTTCACTCACACAATTCGAGCAACTTTCATATACCAATCAAGGACTGGACGCACACCGACTCGTTCGCACATGTCAGGAAGACGTTCCGTCTTACACGCTTCAGGAGATTCACAAACCGACTCTTCATCTTGTCGTTTTAAGTTTTAGGGATTTACATGTTTTTACTATAAATACGTTTTTGTTAAGTCTTGGCTGGGGGACATCTTATCATTTATTTCTCGTATTGTTTTCTTTCCGAGAAGTTTTTTTACCGTAGCCACCAAAAAACGTTTCTCAGACTTTGTATTCCGACACTTTTGAGTTTATTCAGTATTTTCATTTGATTCCTTCTACAAATTTGTTCATCTTATTTTTTATCTACCTAATAATGCTTGTTTCAATGTTTTCTGTGTTTGCATCCTTGATAATGATTTTCGGATCTGAGTAGTGTAGTAGTCCTTGAGGATGGGATAGATTAGGTGGAGGATCTTAGGATGTAGAGTGTTTAAGCTTTGATTTTTATTGATTCCCTTCTGGACTAGTGTTTAGAAATGCTAGTTTCTCTCTGATCAATTGGAACTAGGTTCGAGACATTTCCACACCCAAAAGGTGTTTGATGAAATGTCTGACCAACTATTGCCAAAGACTTACATTCCTAGCCTAAGAGATTAGTTGTCTAGGATGTTTGTTGACATGAACGAACTTGTTTGTCATGCCTGCTCAACCATGTTTCTCTAGCGAGAGCTGGGTATGGAAGTGGTTGAGTCTGAGTAGCTTTTGCCAAGAGATTGGATTAGCTAAGTTGTGATGTTCGTTGTTTAGGGATGGATCGCTTTGTGGCATGTTAAACACTCTGTAGACTAGGAGGACTCCACCTACATCAATTACTCCCATCCTTAGGACCTCTTTCTTTCTGATTTTTATTACATTCCTGAGACTGTTTTCGTTTTCTTGCCTTTTAGTTCATGCTTAGACTCGTTTTTGTTTTTATTCATTTTCGCTTCTTGTCATGCATTTTCATTTCTAGTCCTAGAACACATTTCCGTTTTGCATTCTGATCATTCTAGGACTGTTAGACAAACACTCTCTTTGAATTGGGCTTGACTTGTGATTTCTTGATTGCATCTTGATTGTTAGTGAAGTTTTCCAACTGGATTGACACCTTAAGTATTACAACTGCATAAGGTTAATTGAACCTGCTAGGAGACACAAAAATCCTAGTATCATATCTATAACACCCATACACTCTACGTGGCCAGTGAACACATTGGGTGGTAATCCTTTAGTTAGCGGATCTGCAACCATCATATCCGTCCTTATATGCTCAAAAGACACTATATGTTTTTGTACTTCTTCTTTGACAGATAAGTACTTTATCTCCATGTGTTTTAGTCCCTTTCGAGTACTTGTTATTCTTTGAAAAGAAGACAGCTGCGGAACTATCACAGTAAAGTTCTGCAGCCACAATGAATGACCTGTGGCCTCAAAGCATGCTACAAATTCGCCCTCCATAGTGGAAGATGCAATGACAGACTGCTTTCCACTTTTCCACGATATTGATCCTCCAACTAACAAGAACAAATATCCAAATGTCGATTTTCTACTACCAATGCATCTGGCATAGTCTGAATCTGAATATCAAATGTCCTCGAGGTCATCAGATCTCCTATATGTAAGCATGAGCTCTTTGGTGCCTTCTAGTGGTCCATTCTGGGATTACTTTGATATCAACCCAACATACCAACTACAAAACTGATATATGGTCGGGTACATGTTTGAACATAGTTCAAAATCCCATCCACTGAGGCATACGGATTTCTTTCCATTTCGTTACGTTCCAATTCATTTCTTGGACATTGCATTTTATTGAACTTGTCCCTCATCTGAATTGGAATTTTACCAGCAAAGCATTCACGCATTTTATATCTTTTCTAAGACCTTATTGATATATCCTTTTCTGAAACAAACTTAGCAATACTCTTGATCTATCTCGAATTATTTATATTCCGATCACATAAGATGCCTCACCCATATCTTTCATTTCAAAGTTCTTTGATATATACTTCTTTATGTCATGTAGCATACCCATATCATTCGCAACTAGCAAAATATCATCAACATATAAGATTAAAATTACAAACTTGCTCCCAATGACTTTTATGTAGATGCATCGGTCAACGATAAACTCTACAACCCATATGACGTAATGGTATCATTAAACTTCAAATACCATATATACTGACTTGGTTAAGTCCATATATTGACTTTTTTCAGCTTACATACCAAATGTTCATTTTATATGGCCACAAACCCTTCAGACTGTTCCATATATACTTCTTCCTCAAGCTCTCCATTCAGAAAGGAGGTTTTCACATCTATCCGACGGTCGGTTTGCTACGTCTAGAAGGTTTTCAAAGACCTTTTACCATCCCTAAAAAACCACATGATCTTTCACTGTGTTTTGTCCTCAATCGCACAGTTTCTGACAGTCATTTCCCGGAAGGTCACCCATCTTGAGACTACTCCAGCATAAGCACACTTAAATGTGGAGTTCACTTAGGACCCTTCACCGAAAAGATAAGTGCACTTTGGTGACATAGGTGGCCAAATAAATTCTTTTAAACCTCTCTGCAAGTCTCTGAAACGGAGGTGCTCCAATTCACCCCCCACTAACAGATTACAACGTCCTCGTTGCGCACCAAGACCGTCACCAGAGACGGTGTGAGCCCTCTCGACTCCAATTTGGCTCTAATACCACTAGTAACGCCCCGGACCGCCACCTCTTAGTGGACCCCATCTCCAATCCCAATCCATGGGCCCACCTTACTTAATGGGTCTCACGTCCTCTCACTAGGCCTGTGAGCCAATCTCTATTTGATGGCCGATTTGCTACATCCAGGAGGTTTTAAAGACTTGTTACCGTCCCTACAAATCACTGCATGATCTTTCCCTGTGTTTAGTCCTCAGTCGCACAGTTCCAACAGTCACTTCCAGAAAGTCACCCATCCATAGGTTACTCCAATATAAGCACACTTAACTGTGGAGTTCTTACATTACCCTTGACCAAAAATATAAGTGCAATTTGGTGACATAGGTGGCCAAATCAATTCTTTTAAACCTCTCTGCAAGTCTCTGAGACTGGCATCTCTACTAAGTCCCAAACATTATTATCTCTCATAGCTTTTATTTCTTCTTTCGCGGTAATAGACCATTTTTCAGAATTGTCATTTTCCATAGTTTTTCAGAATGTGTTCGGATCTTTGTCAAGCATTTCCCGTTTTAAACTATTCTCGTACTATACTTAGGGTAGTAAAATAAATTCCAGATAGCCAATAAAGAAGCATTTGACAAGTTCTCGAATCAAGTTTCTTTTCATGTGGATTATATGGCTTTAGTTCTGCTGGACACCCCTGAACACGTAAATTTCTTAAACTAGGTTTCCTTCTTCTCCACAGTTCAAAAAGAGTCTTAGGAACTGCCTTACTAGGACCCCGGTGTAAGACATACGTTGCAGTTTTTAATGCATATGTTCATAACAAAAGGGTCAAAGAACTATTACTTATTGAAACGACCACACCTGGATTCTTGATCCTCACATAGGATCCACAGGAACCGATCTCACCGAAACCCCATTAATTCCGACGATACAACCGACGTAGAAATCGCTCATTACAAAAACTTCCACAAACACACCAAACCCCACCTCATCTAGTTACTGATTCACATAGCCAACCATCCCTAGCGACCGAGTAACAAGAGACGTGCACTAGAATATTTGATTCCGTCCAAACCACGGACAACACTTTCCCACGATTAATCCACTCATCCAAACCTAACTCCAGCTGTCCTCCCAGGACCTAAACACACAAAACATGCAAGTGTCGACCGACACCACCTTGGTGTCGCTCGACACTCCAACCTTACCACAAAACTTTCTATACTAGACCAAAATACAAACACTTGACTAAAACACAAACCAACCATTAATTTCACAATCCCACCGTTGGATACGAAGACTATAGCACCACGAAGGTCCCCCACCAAATTTCAGCTAAATCGGACTCCGTTTTATCCCCCAAATGTTGCTCTGAACTAGTCTGCGCAGTCCATTTGCGGGGTGTCGGTTGTCGAGCGACACCAACCCCAAAAAACACGATTCGAGCCTCCCTTCAAGCTCTTTCTCGCTGCAAATCCCTTATCCCTTACAACTATCGATTCCCTAATCGATCTAACAATAAAAAAAAATCATGAGAAAGCCTGGATAACAACCATGAGAAAGCCTCCTTGTGTCTCCCAATCCACCACCAAACTCAAATCCATCTCCTTACACATGATGAGGATGGATCTCCTTTCTCATCCCTTCTAAGTGAGAGCACCACAACTCTCTCTCCTTCTCTCCTCAGATCTCTCTGCTCCTTTTAAACCCTTCTCAGGGCTCCCTTTACTTTTAGGATCAAACTCACAATCTCTCAAGAACACTCCATCATCCCTCTTTTCTCTCTAAAACGACAATAAGCGGCCTCCCCCAAACCCATAAGTCGATCCCCATTAAAATACTCAGGGTTTAGGGGCTTCTCAAACTGAGCCCATTCCGATTTCAACAATTTTTAAAAAATTGGTCGAACCAAAAATTATTGGTGTCGATCGACACCCACCCCCGAATCACATTATTTCGTTCGCGGATGTTACAATTATCATACTCCTAACCATTTCCATTAGAGTATTATTCTGCCTCTAAGCTACACCGTTCTGCTTAGGAGTACCAAACATTATATACTGAGCACAAATGCCCCTACTCTCAAGTAGCTTTGCAAATGGACCAGGACATTGTCCATTTTCGGTGAATTTTCCGTAAAAACTCACCACTTCTATCAGGACCTCACTACTTTTAATTTTCTATCTACAGGTCTTTCCATCTCACTAATAAATATCTCTAAAGTATTCACGGACTGGGATTTTTCATGCATTAGATAAGTATAAGCATAACATGAGTAATCGTCAATAAAGGTGATAAAGTATTTTTCACCGCTCAAAGATGGAGCATCAAATGGAACACATATATCGGTGTGAATTAACTCAAGAACTTGAATACTTCTTGTGGCTGGTTTCTTTGTAATGTGTTTAGTCTGCTTTCCTTTCATGCACTCTACACACATATCTAGATCAGTAAAATCCAAGTGAGGAAGAATTTCATTCTTTACCAACCTCATAATTCTTTTCTTGGAAATGTGACCTAGTCTTTGATGTCACAAGAAAGCTGGACTTTCGTTAGATGCAGTACACTTAATTCCTTGACTTTCAATATTAAACAAAGATTAAAAAAACTTCATATCAAAATTGAAACGATAAAGTGAATCAAACAAGTACCACTTTCCGACTGAACAACTATCAATTCCACACTTTTTTCTCCGAAGATTTTGCCATCGACTCATAAGAGAGAGATGAGAGGGAAAGAGAGATAGAATCGGATAACAATACAAATAAAATATAAAAAAATTCTTCAGCCAATCACAACTTGACATACCCAAGTTTTCTAAGTGAATCTAAAACATCTTATTTAACCATTTTTTTTTTGGTCATCTGAAATTTTATTGATTAACTTGGTTTCTCACAAAGGAAGTTTACAACAAGTACAATACGAAAACCAAGTAAGGAAAACATAAGCCGGCGGACTACAAGAGAGTCCCCAGGGTCATTCGTCCAAAAGAGGGAAGCACAACCCTAAAAAACAGGGAGCCAGATTACAACAAAGGATAATACAAGGAGGAGAAAAACAAAATAAGCTCTATATCTGAACAAAGGCATGAGAGATTCCCACAAAGCAACCCTATAAAACCTGTAAATGACGAAAGCAGTAGAAGACCGGGAATACCACACACCGACGACAAACAGTAAGCAAATTGACAGAGAGGAAAGCAGGAACCCAACGCGACCAAAGACACAAATACAACTTCCAGCACACCTCACCACCGAGTTCAAAAGAACTAAAAAAACCCTAGGGTCAAGGCCAAAACCTTAAAATAGACTGGAGATAAACCACACAAGATCAACTATTCTTACACGTAGACACTCGTCGAACCAGCTTCAGCCACCTACAGACTTAAAACTGACGACGTCCTCGCAAGAAAAGAAGTAGAGAACGATTCCACTGCTTCGACTAAAACCTAACTCCAAACTTCCAAAATACCATCCAAATGGCTCACACCAAGAACAAACCTAGACCAAAAGATAATATCAAACCAGTAAGAGGACTCTAAGAAGAGGTAGAGCAAAATTCGAAATTCAATACTCCAAACATCTCCACAACCGAAAATACAAGACCAAGAAAGGAACCAACAAGTATAACACTAAAGCCACCACCAAGCAAACTAGGGATATAAAAAAACGAGTTTGACTTGATGAGAATGTAGCCAAAGGTTACCTAGACACTTTCTAAACAAAGAGACCTAAGGCAGCACTATCATGGACGGAAGAATACAAAGGCCAGATGTTACCGGGGTAGGAAGCAAAGAACATCTCGGCCGCAGTAGAAGCTGATAACTCTCTAATTTACATGTTTTTAGCATCCTTTTTTGTCCATATTTATCATTGTTTTATACCCTAACCTTAGCATTTTTAGGTCATTAACTGTAGGAATTCACTTTTAGGTCATTTAGGGTGTTGCATTCTTGCATTTGCATACTTTGGATGAAAATAGGTGCTTTTAGAGCCTAAAATGGGGAGAAACAAGGACAAGTCCCAGCATGTACCCGGAGGAGCCATCAAACTAGAAGAACAGTCCGAACCCCAACAAGATCGAGGAGGATCCAAGAACAGAAAGAACAATCCGAGAGCCTACCCGAAGAGCAACCCGAGCATATCCTAGTGCACCCCATCAAGCAGACCCCTCAGGCAGGACTGGGAAGCTAGGTTTAATGGGTTTCCATATATAAACCCCCCTCTTCTTCCTCTCGCCCCTAGCACTCTTTCTACACTTTTGTTAGGATTTTATTTTCATTTCTTTTGCATTTTCGATTCTATACTCTTCTACTCTACTCTATTTTTAATACAATACAATTTTCTTTTATCTATACTTTTATGTTTTCTGCAATGAGATCTGAGTAGTGTAGTAAGGTTTCTTGGGATGGGATAGACAATTTTGTGTTCTTGATCGGTTAGGATGTCTTAGCTTTTATATTTATGTTTTATAAATTCCCTTCTAGATTGGTGTTCTTAATGCTATCAACAGATCGAGAGGTTGAGATTAGATCTAAGGTGTTTTACCACCGAGAGGTGTAGATGAAATGTTTGAATCAATCAATGCTAGTGATTTACTCACTTAGCCTAAGAGATTAGATGAGTAAGGGGTTTATTGACAATAATGGATCGGTTTGTATTTCCTGCTTGGTCATGTTTCTCCAACAAGAGTTGGGTAGGGAATTGATTAAGGTTGATTGTTTCTATCACGAGAGTGTTTTTACAAGATTTTAGAGATTCATTGTCTAGGGAATATCTACTTAAGGCATGTAGGACATCCGTACTGGTTAGGAACACTTAGGAGTCGAGTACTCTATCCTTAGGAGCTTTCGTATTTAGATTGTTTACATTTTAATTCATCACTCGATCCCTTACCCGAACAGGTACACGATCACCTGCTTCGAGTGTACATTCGAGCTGTTCTTGTTTACTCTATCACCCCACCCGATCCTGTACTCGAATGCTTGCATCGAGTGCTTAGGTCGTGTGGTTCCTGTTCTTTTTCTTTCTTTTTGTTTATTTTAGGATTGTTAGATCAACCCCAACCTATTGCCTGGCTTGACTTGCTTGTTTCTGATTGCATCTATCTGCTATCATAACAACGATTTAGATTGATAACCCTTTGTACTACAACTACATAGGGAATTGATACCCTGGGTGAAAATCCTATTATCAATTTGGTGCCGTTGCCATTTGGTTGATATTCATTTGCTACGTTTAGGATTTCAGCACTTGCTAGATCAAGTTCTATAATTTCCTTTGGTTAGTTACTGACTTGTTTACTTTCATATTTGTTTGTCTTGCATTTCAGGTACAACCCGAGTACCCACCCGACCCGTCACTCGATCACCTGGATCGAGTTGACCATCGTGTACTCACTCGGTCAACTGTTTGTGCATGCAAACATGATCCAAAGTTAGCCAACACTTGAGTCCTTTCATCGACAACATCGACAGACCTAGGCTACTACGTCAACAACAAGTCCAACAACAAAAACCAGCGACAATTGAGGAAGAAATGATGAACGGTCCACCCATTCCTACTGCAAGGACCAACATAGGAGCAGGAGAAGCTCCATCTACTCACACTCAAAGAAATGGCATTGTACCACCTGCTATCCAGAACAACAATTTTGAGATCAAGAGTAGTCTCATCCAGATGATACAAAGCAAAAAGTTTCATGGATTACCAATGGAGGACCTGTTGGATCATCTAGATGAGTTTGATAGGCTCTGTAGCCTAACCAAGATATATCGAGTTAGTGAAGATGGATTCAAGCTCAGGCTTTTCCCATTATCTTTGGGAGAAAAAGCACACATCTGGGAGAACTCACTCCCCAAGGAATCCATCACCACCTGAGAAGCCTGCAAGAAGGCGTTTCTAGCCAAATTCTTCTCCAACTCCAGAACTGCGAGGCTGCGAAATGATATCTCCGGCTTTGTTCAGAAGAGCAATGAGACGTTCAATGAAGCTTGGGAACGTTTCAAGGGATACACTACCAGATGTCCTCATCATGGCTTCAGCAATGCTTCATTGCTGAGTACACTTTACAGAGGAGTGGTCCCAAAGATACGGATATTCCTGGACACCGCAAGCATGATAACTTCCTCAGCAAGGATGTTGATGAAGGTTTGGACCTAGTGGAGAACTTGGCTCAATCTAACGGGCATTATAATGAGGAATATGATCGTACTGTGCGATCTACAGTAGAGGAAGATGCCAAGTACAAGAGGGATATGAAGGCCCTAAATGACAAGTTGGATAAGCTCCTAAACCAGCAGAAGCATGTTAATGCCATCTCCGAGGAAGAGCAGTTTCTGCAACTAGATGGGGAGAATGCGCAGCTTGAGGATGTGAACTACATCAACAACCAAGGAGGCTATAACAAGGGTACAACAACTACAACCAAACCCGAGCTTGTCCTACCGTAACCCCAACATTGCTAATCCTCAAGACCAAGTCTACCCATCTTGGAGTCCAAGGGACCAAGGTCAGCAAAAGCCTTTTGTTCAGTACAATCACGGCTATGCTCCTAAGCAGGAATACTCGGGCAACTACCACCAATTGCACCACCTGGATTCCAACAACAGCAAAGCCTGCAGAACCAATCCCAAGAAGCTGATCTACGCAGACTGATTCAACAAATGATCCAGTGTCAAGCATCAGCTGCAATGGACAATGCCAAACGTTTTGCCGAGATGAGCAACAAGATCGATTCTGGATACAACGACTTGACTGCCAAATATGATTCTCTCAACACCAAGCTGAGATACCTAGAGGGCCACCACGACAACCAACCACCTCCAAAAATCAACATGCTTCAAGGTAAAGCTGTTCAGAACCCGAAGGATTATGCCACTGCCCAAGCCATTTTCGTTGATGATGATTATGAGGACTACCTCACTGAGGACAAAGATGATCAAGATGGGGAGGCTATGGATCACTATGGGATACATGAGGCCAAGTACTACATATCTGAGTATGAACCCGAGCCTTTAGCCGAGGATAATGATCGAGTTGATGATCGAGCACTGGTTCAAGAATCACAATCTGAAGAACTACCT
Source organism: Camelina sativa (assembly GCF_030686135.1). Classification (NCBI taxonomy): domain Eukaryota; kingdom Viridiplantae; phylum Streptophyta; class Magnoliopsida; order Brassicales; family Brassicaceae; genus Camelina; species Camelina sativa. The sequence goes on along the minus strand of NC_141892.1, from coordinate 22,597,995 downwards.
GAGGATGAACCCGATGACTCACCCGATGTTGGTGATCAAATGATTCATCGTGTAGATGTTCAGATGACAGATCAACCTCAATTGCTTGAAGCAGCAGAAGGGGAACTAGAGGAAAGGTTCAATGCTGCTCTTGACATCCAATTAGAGGCGCTTGTAGAGCGTATGGCCAAGCGTAAATCTCCACCTCCTAAAATTTTGCCACCACACGAGCTTCAAGAGGAAATCACCAAGGAGGTAGCTCAGCTGGAGATTGAGGTTAAGGAAGCTGTCAAGGAGATTGGGTATGAGATTCTCAGGAGTGGAGTGTGCTTAGATCCTGAGCTGCGAATCGAAGAGAAATTGGAAGATCATGGCTCTTTTACTTTGCCATGCTCTATAGGATTTTGGATTTTCAAAAGTTACTTGTGCGATCTGGGAGCCTCAGTCAACATCATGCCACTATCAGTTGCTAATAAGATGGGGTTCAGCAGTTTCAAATCAAGTAGTCAGTATTTGTTCTAGCTGATAGAACAATCAGACATCCGATTGGGATCCTGGAAAATTTGCCTCTTAGGATTGGAAGAGTGGAAGTTCCTACTGATTTTCATGATCCTTGATATGGATAAGGAACCAGATTATCCACTGATCCTAGGGAGACCATTCTTGGCAACAGTAGGCCATTTAGGGTGTTGCATTCTTGCATTTGCATACTTTGGATGAAAACATGTGCTTTAGAGCATAAAATGGGGAGAAACAAGGACAAATCCGAGCAAATACCCGAAAGGATCCATCGAGCTGGTAGAACAGTCCGAACCCCAACACGATCGAGGAGGATCCAAGAACAGAAAGAACAATCCGAGAGCCTACCCGAAGAGCAACCCGAGCATATCCTCATGCACCCCATCGAGCAGACCCTCGGGCAGGACTGGGAAGTTAGGGTTAATGGGTTTCCATATATAAACCCCCTTCTTCTTCCTCTCGCCCTAGCACGCCGCAGACCCTCAGAACAGAGAGCGAGAGCTTCTGGGAGAGAACTGAGCGACTCAAAACTCTTTCTACACTTTTGTTAGGATTTTATTTTCATTTATTTTGCATTTTCGATTCTATACTCTTCTACTCTACTCTATTTTTAATACAATGCAATTTTCTTTTATCTATACTTTTATGTTTTTTGCAATGAGATCTGAGTAGTGTAGTAGGTTTCTAGGGATGGGATAGACAATTTTGTGTTCTTGATCGGTTAGGATGTCTTAGCTTTTATATTTATGTTTTATAAATTCCCTTCTAGATTGGTGTTCTTAATTCTATCAACAGACCAACAGATCTAAGGTGTTTTACCACCAAGAGGTGTAGATGAAATGCTTGAATCAATTAATGCTAGAGATTTACTCACTTAGCCTAGAGATTAGATGAGTAAGAGGTTCATTGACAATAATTGATTGGTTTGTATTTCCTACTTGGTCATGTTTCTCCAACGAGAGTTGGGTAGGGAAATGATTAAGATTGATTGTTTCTATCACGAGAGTGTTTTAACAAGATTTTAGAGATTCATTGTCTAGGGAATATCTGCTTGAGGCATGTAGGACATCCGTAATGGTTAGGAACACTTAGGAGTTGAGTACCCCATCCTTAGGAGTTGAGTACCCCATCCTTAGGAGCTTTCGTATTTAGATTGTTTACATTTTAATTCATCACTCGATGCCTTACCCGAACAGGTACATGATCACCTGCTTAAGTATACCTTAGAGCTGTTCTTGTTCATCTTGTTTACTCGATCACCCCACCCGATCCTGTACTCGAATGCTTGCATCGAGTTCTTAGGTCGTGTGGTTCTGGTTCTTTTGCTTTCTTTTTGTTTATTTAGGATTGTTAGATCAACCCCAACTATTGCTTGGCTTGACTTGCTTGTTTCTGAATGCATCTTATTTGCTAGCATAACAACCATTTGGATTGATACCCTTTGTACTACAACTGCATAGGGAATTGATACCCTGAGTGAAAATCCTGTTATCAGAAGCCAATTAAACCGCCTATCACCATCAACGACCAAGTCCACAGAAAACCAGATCTGAAAATACACTCACAAAGTCTTCGACGAGACAGGGCAAATCACGGCTCTCCATCGCGAACCAAAACCTTCGAGACTAGATCCGCTGAGGAAAGGCTGAGAAAGGCTCATCGACAACTAGACATGCAAGAAACTAACAGAGGATGACCCTCTCAACGGACTCCGGCGAGAAGCGCCGGTGGCCGGAGAGGTCAGAACAAGGTAAAAGCTTAGGGGCGGCTAGGGCGAATTTCTCCTAAGTGAGAGAAAAAAGGAACTTTTTAAAGCGACCCGAGATGTTGTGTTTCGCTTCTAATATATTTAACAATCCACTAGAAGAAAACAGCCGCAAACCGACGACCATATCTATCGGCAACCCGTTAGGAACGTCCTTAACCGACGGAATACAGACAGCATCAGTCTGTCGGTTCTAGAGCGTCGGGAAAATAAAATTTATCGGGAATCCGTCAGAAATCTCCAACAGATTTCTGACGGAATAATATTCCAATGGATTAACCTACGACTTTGCGACAGACTAATATTCCGATGGATTACCAACGACTTTTGTTCCCGACGAAATGGCGACAGATAATGTAGCTGTCGAGAACCCGTCAGAATAATAAGCAACGACCATTGATGACTTCCCGACAGATAAATTCCCGACGGATTTCCCAACGTCTAAATTCCCGACGAATTCTCAACGGATTTCCCAACAGATTTTCCGACAATTAAACGATCAATTTCTCTGTTTTCTATGTTTTTCTTTTGACAACAATTACTAATTAGGTAATAATATTTAAATTCATAAATTTAGAAATCCAAAATACAATATACACAAATCTTACAAAAAGAAAATGCAATATACACAAATCAAAAAGAAATAGAAAATGAAACTTAAATATTGTGAAAATAGGCTCCTCATCCAAAATACAATATACACAAATCTCGGCATGAACGACACAAGCTCCTCATCTCTCAGCTTGTTCCTCTCATTCTCTTTTTCCATGATCTTCTCAAGAGCTTTGATACGGTCATCTTTCTCTTGGAGGGCTCGAACAAAGTTCTGCATCTCGATCATATATTGGTGATGAATATGATAAACAAGAACGAAGTATTTTTGCAAGATTCGACACTTGGTTTGTGGAGTTTCCTGAAATTTATAACAATTAGAACAAAATGTATAAAAAGAATCATAAACAAAATTTGTTAAGAACAAGCAATATGTATAAGAAGAATCATAAGAAAAATTTATCAAAAGAATCATAACCTCAAGAACAAATTTGTTAATCATGTCAACGAGGATTGGTGTCGGTAAGCCATTTCCATCGACTGAAGGTTGAGATAAGCTAAACTCCTCCATCCTCTTGCTACAATATTAAAATGTATGATTAGTATGATTGCAACATCTTTAATACTACATGATCATCTCTGTATGTTTAAAAATTAAACTTGCCATTAAAGAAATCAAGGTTGAGATAATGTAGTATTACTGCAAATTGTTTAAACCAAATGTTACGGTCATTGTAGTGACCCTCACTAAGGGCAGAAATCCGAAAATAAAAGTTCAAGGAAATGGCCCGGAAAAGACTTAGAAAGGAAGAGGAAGAAAAACAAAGAAGAAAGGCCATAGGATGTCCGAGGAAAAATTTGTGAGTCGTAGGATGGCCGAGTCAAGACCGGAGTGGCCGGATGAACGATCGAAACCTTAAGACCGATCGGGAGTTGGCGGTTTACGCGGAAAACTGCATACGCGGAAGGTACGGTCATGTACCAAAAAAGATGGTACGGTCCGAGAAGTGCTGGAAGGGACGGGAAGGACCGAGGAGTACGGACCGAGTTGTCCGAGAGATGTCTGAGAGCGGACCGAGGAGTACGGACAGAGATGTCCGAGAGATATCCGAGAGGGACCGAGACGCACGAGTAATGTCCGAGTGTTGTCCGAGGAGTATGGACCGAGCCGTCGAGTAACGACCGAGAGTGTCCGAGAGAAGACCGAGGGAGTCCGAAGTTGTCCGGACCAAGACCGAGCAATGACCGAGAAAGTCCGAACAATGCCGTGTTTATCAGATGAAAGGACAGTAAAATCTTGGCGAAGGAAAAAGAGAAAGTGGTGACATAATCATTATGTCTCTATGATTTGGACCAATAGAATTTCATGTAAGTTTGTTCATGACAAATGGACGGTGAGTGTGATCCACGCGCCACATGCAAGCGCATGTTTGCCACTTGTCAAAACGCACTAAGGGAAGAGAGGAGGGTTGCTCGCCTATAAATACCGACCTTGAGAGTTCATTTCTCTCATTTTCGCAAAATCTGAGAAGAGAGAAAGGAGAGAGAGACGTCCGGAGTGAGACGCTGCTGGGACGAGGAGGGACACTGTTGCGGCCGAAGAAGGACGAGAGCGGGACGCTGTCTGACGCGAAAAGAGGAAGTTGTCTGATCCGCGGTGCAGTGAAGTCCGAGCATCATCGGCTGTGTAGGGTGAGTTGTGTGTAATTGTGTGTAAGGACTGCATAGATCTTTAGATCTTTGCATGTACTCTTTTGTTTGTTGCATTTAGACTAAATTCATGGTATAATCAGTTTAAAGTTGATGCATGCGAAATATGGTAGGATTCATGCTAGATTCATGTTTAAATGCACATAGAATTTGAGTTAGGAATCACCATGCAAGTTGAATTGGGATGCATGTTAAGTAAATTGGACTTACTTAAAATTGGGAGGATTTTACTAGAAATAGTTCTTGCTTAAAATCGGGTGCATGCATGGTTGAAGGTGGAGGATTTTATTAGCAATATTTCTTTCTTAAAATCGATTGCATGCATGAAGTAAATTGGTGAAGCTTATTTGCAATTTTATTGCATAAAATTGGATGAGGTTAGCTTGCATGCATATTGGACTTAAATGATTTAATTGGTTAAATACCTTAAATTGGCTTGCATGCATAAATGGACTTAAGGATTTTTATGGTTAAATCGCTTAAAATTGGGTTGCATGCGTAAGTGAACTTGTTGCATTAAATTTGCTTAAGTCGCTTTATATTGGTTGCATGCTTGTAGAACAATCTAAGTGCATGAATTGTTATTCTTGTTGCTTGTGGATTGTTGCATGTTATCTTGCTTGAATTTCTTGCTTATTACGCTTGATTTTCTTGCTCGATTTGGTTGTTGTATTTTAGCTATGTCTCTCGAATTTGTTTTTTGAGTCCTAGCTAGAATAGAGTAGTCGATCTTCTGTTCCAAATGTGTTTGTCTCGCGAGAGTTCTCGATGACCACTCGCGCGGGACATTGTCACGACTAGCTAGCTACTAGTGTGACCGCTACATGATGATGTAGTTTTTGTGTGGGCTTATGCTGGTTACCTTTGTGGTTTCATCATGGGAAGTGTTGTGGAACGGAACAGATTGAATCGAGGGCCCTTAGTTGAAAGAGTTTAGGATATTTCAAGTGTCCCTTGTTTTATTCTAGTCGTCTTTGCGAGTTGTGTATGAGTTAAGAGTCTAAAGTGTCCAAGTAACCCTTGTTCCTTTAGTCGTCTTTCTCCGTGAGTAGCGAGTCTAGATCGTCTGAGTCGAGTCGTGTTGATCTAACCTCTCTCGCTTGTTTGTTGCTTGTTGCTTCCGCTATCGCTTGTGTTGCGTTGGTTTGATGGTTTGTTGTGTACTGCCTTGCTTGCTTGTTTCCTTTGCTTGCTGGGGTCGTCGGGTTGGGGAAGTAGAATCCTGTTTAGGATTGGGGTGCTCAGGCTCACTGATTAATCTTAGATTACTCATGATAATAATTTGTGTTGCAGGAAGCCTGAGTGAGTCTAGAGCTGGAGCAAACATTAGGGTACCGGATAGGGTTTTCTTTTCTGTGTTCTTTGTAAAACCCTATATTTTCCTAAAAGGATATCTGTAAAGATTTACCGACTATCTATGTATATTGCTTTGCTGATTTACTTTCGATGTAATAAATTATTAAAGTGACATATATATATTCGGTTTTCGGGGGAAATCGTGGTAAGTTGCAAATGGTACTCGGCCTTGTCTGGGTCAACACAACGCGCATGGGACGCAAGGATTGCAAAGCCTAAGTGAACCTAGTCGTGGGCGGAGTCGCGTCTAGGAGGACTGGTCGGGAAGCTGCAGCTTCCGTCTCTCGACTGGACCACCAGGGTGCGATTCCCACAAATGTGGCGTTCCGCTACTGTCCGCGGTCCTGTTTGGCCGTACGGCGGTTCGGGGGCATTACAACGATGGTATCAGAGCGGTGTTTTCGAACCCGCGGGCACTTCTGCATTTTAAAGTTTTATCGAGTAAATGTGTCGCAAAAACACAAAAATTTTATTCGGTAGTTTGCTTGTCTAGTTTTAAGTTGAACCTTAGAATGGACTAAGCGTCTTACCTTGTTTCTTGTGGGTGTAGATGTCTTCAGGTGATTCAGGTCACGGGGATGGTTCAGGGGATGAGGGGGCCGAGACATGAGGGTTGTGAGCATCACAATGGGTATTTATCAACTGAGTCCGAGGATAGTATTCCGGATACTTGGAGTTTGGAGGGTTTGCTGGACGGGTATGACGCTGACCCATCTATAGAGTCCGATCCATCAGAGTGTTGTGACAGACCGGAGGAAATGGAAGTTGATCAGGGTGATCAGACGGCTGTGTTGGAGGTTGGTGAGCCGAGTCGTATCCAAGTTAGGATGGACGCGCAAGGAAATTTTCAGACCAATCCAGTTGGAGATCATGGAGAGGCGGAGGTGGAGCTCGCCGATAAGTTACAGAAGTTGCTGTTAGAACTTGTGGAGGATCATTATGAAGAGGTTAATCCAGAGGACTATATGAGAGAGTACCCGAAGGTAGTCGAGAAGATTATGAACTTCTTGACGGAAATGTATGCGCCAGAAGGAGCTGTTGCTAGTGGGAACGGGGGTAACACCCGAGACCGGAGGTCCACCTGCGGAACAACCGGTGGAGGAGAGACTCGATGGAGTTGATATTGAGCCGATGTTAGGAGGAGAAAAGTTTGTAGAGGTGATCGAGATTTTGTCTAGCGATGACGAGGGAATACCGACTTTGGTGGTAGAACCAAGGAGTGATCAAGACGCGATACCAAGAGATCGAGATCAAGAAGCTGGTGCAAGAGTGGAGCGTAGAGAGGAAGCAAGACCAAGGGTTAGTTCAAGCAAAGATGTGAGAGATCAAGATCGACCAGACCAAGTGGTGGCAGATCAAGTTGTGCCAGACCAAGTTGTGCCGAGACACAATAGTCCTATTCGAGCTATACCGTTGCAGATGGTGTTAGCTGATCAAGAGGTAGAACCAAGAGACCTAGAGGGGGAGAGGACCGATAAAATGGCCGAGTTAAGGAGATTGAACCGAGGGCATGTAAGGTTTGAGGAAGGAGAGAGTAGTTCGAAGAGGCCGAGGACGACATATCAGGAGATGCAGTCGAGAGAGCAGTCAGATGCGCAGTCTGTGACTTTTCAACCAAGAGGCCGACTGAGGACTAGAGCCACTACCCGGAAGAGAGTGGTGTATTCGAACCAAGTGCATATAAGGAATCAGCCTTATTGCGATAAGTGTGAGGGAGTTGGTCATTGGACCAGGAACTGTCGGAGGACGTCTCTTAGACGTATGCTGTCTCCAAAGAATGCGTAGTGTGAAGATTGTGGGATGCGAGGGCACTTTGCCTATTGCTGTCCGAATCCAGATTATATAAGGCATTGGAGGCCTTGTGATTCGTGTGGATGCCAGGACATTTGAACAATCATTGCTGGAGGGCAAGACCGCAACGTCCGTTGATCCTAGATCATATCATCTGTACCGAGTGTGGGACGAGTGGAGATTTGACTCATAGCTGTCCGGACCGAGTTGTGCAAGAGGGAGAGAACCCATCAAGCCAACTTGTGCATACGGGGGAGAATCCATTAGACCAAGCTATTCGGGATGAAGAGAGCCCGATGAATCAAGCTGGAACCTCATTGTCTGCTGCCTCTACCTTAACCGAGTCTCCCGCTGAACCGTTACCTGATGAACCGGCTAGGGCATTGGTGTGCACTTGTGAAGAGTATACTAGGCGCAGGAACCAGTAGATGGTTGGGAGTAAGGGAAGTGTTCCTTTTGAATTTGTGTGTAAGGGTTGGATAGTTTTTCCTTGTGTTGTAAGCTTCTAGACTTAACCTTTGTTGTGTTGTCTAGGATCCGAACCCTTTAAGTAACCGGCTAAGTGGTGTAGAACCTTTGTATCTTTTACTCTTGTGTAAAGTACCTTGTGTTCTTTAGCCGTTTTTGTGGTGTTGTTGTTGTTGGTTGCTAATCTTTGCTTGTTTAACTGCTTGCTTTTATTTTGCTTGAGTTTTATAGGTTGCATAGTTAATTATTTTGCATAATTAGCTTGCAATGCATCAGCGCGATTGATGAGGATTCACGTAAGTCACTAAAAAGCGCTATCAGACAAAAGAAAAGAAGTACAAGAAAGTACAAGAAAGTCCAAGGAAGTTCAAGAGAGTTCATCCAAGAAAGGACAATCAGTTTAAAAAGAAAGAAAGAGAAAAGAGCAAAAAGAAAGAAATGATGGAGGAGGATGAGGCGAATCCTAAGAAATCGAAAGAGCAACAGAGCGGTGAAAATCGATCGAAATGGCGAAACAAATTGAGAAGGTCGAACCAAGTATGAGCAAGAAAGTGCGAGAAGTAGTGCATGGTCCAAGAGTTAAGTGCAAAAGAGGATGAAAGAAGATAATTCTTAGAAGATGAATTTGTCTGCAAATAGACAAAGATGGTGCAAGAAAATAATGGAAGTCGACCAAGGGAGGTTAAAACATAGTTTATGTTTTGAGGCCAGTAAGGTTCTGCTGAACCAAGTGTGGCAAGGAGTTGGTGGAAATATGGGAGTTGAACAAGAAGTTTCCAATTGGAGGCAAACATTGAAGATGGAGAAGTCAATAATTTCCTATCAAGATTATTTGATCAAGTCCAGAGTTGAAGTTAATCAAGGACGGTGATTGTATAAGATAAGAAATTGGAGTTCAAGAAATTCGGGAGAGAAGCTATGCGGAGCCGAAGAAATCAGAAGAAGTTAAAGATCTATAGAGCGCAAAGTTAAAAAAAAAAAGAGGGCCAAGAAAAGTGTCAAGCGTAAGCTGAAGAAAGAGAATTGTCGAGTCGAAGAATCTAAAAGAGATGAACGAGTCATGGTACGTTAAGGAGGAAGCCTTAGTACTGGAGGAGTTTGAAAATGGAGAACCAAGTGGATGCTGGAGATGAAGAAACTTTCCCAAAAGAATTAGCCAAGGGTGTAAGCGGAACAAGTGTGGAATGGAGTAAGATTATGGCACCAAGAGAGCCAAGGAGAAGCGAAGGAAGTGTTTCAATGAAGGTATCAATGTGATGGTAATCACAAGACGGGGACGTAGATGTCATGAAGTATCGACATCACAAGAAAAGAAGGAGAAGGCTTGAGAATTCGGGGACGAATTCTTATAAGGGGGGGGGGGAGAATGTAGTGACCCTCACTAAGGGCAGAAATCCCAAAATAAAAGTTCGAGGAAATGGCCCAGAAAAGACTTAGAACGGAAGAGCAAGAAAAACAAAGAGGAAAGACCGAAGGATGTCCGAGGAAAAATTTGTGAGTCGTAGGATGGCCGATCCAAGACCAAAGTGGTCGGATGAACGATCGAGACCTTAAGACCGATCGGGAGTTGGCGTTTACACGGAAAACTGTGTACGCGGAAGATACGGTCAAGTACCGAAAAAGATAGTACGGTCCGCGAAGTGCCGGAAAGGACGAGAAGGACCGAGGAGTACGGACCGAGTTCTCTGAGAGATGTTCGAGAGCGGACCGAGACGCCCGAGCAATGTTCGAGAAGGACCAAGGAGTACGGACAGAGATGTCCGAGAGCGGACCGAGACGCCTGAGTAATGTCCGAGTGTTGTCTGAGGAGTACGGACCGAGACATCGTGTAACGACCGAGAGTGTCCGAGAGAAGACCGAGGGAGTCTGGAATTGTCCGAGAGAAGTCCAGACCAAGACCGAGCAATGACCGAGAAAGTCCGAGCGATGCCGTGTTTATCGGACGGAAGGACTGTAAAATCTTGCCAAAGGAAAAAGAGAAAGTGGCAATATAATCATTATGTCTCTTTGATTTGGACCAATAGAATCTCATGCAAGTTTGTTCCTGACAAATGGCCGGCGAGTGTGATGCACGTGCCACATGCAAGCGTTTGTTTGCCACTTGTCAAAACGCACTAAGGGAAGAGAGGAGGGTTGCTCGCCGATAAATACCGAACTTGAGAGTTCATTTCTCTCATTTTCGCAAAATCTGAGAAGAGAGAAAGGAGAGAGAGACGTCCGGAGTGAGAAGCTGACGGGACGAGGAGGGACGCTGTTGGGGCCGAAGAAGGACAAGAGCGGGACGCTGTCTGACGCGAAAAGAGGAAGTTGTATGATCCGCGGTGCAGTGTAGTCCGACCATCATCGGCTGTGTAGGGTGAGTTCTGCGGTAATTGTGTGTAGGGACTGCATAGATCTTTAGATCTTTGCATGTACTCTTTTGCTTGTTGCATTTAGACTATATTCATGGTAAAATTAGTTTAAAAGTTGATGCATGCGAAATATGGTAGGATTCATGCTAGATTCATGTTTAAATGCACATAGAATTTGAGCTAGGAATCACCATGCAAGTTGAATTGGGATGCATGTTAAGTAAATTGGACTTACTTAAAATTGGGAGAATTTTACTAGCAATAGTTCTTGCTTAGAATCGGTTGCATGCATGGTTGAAGGTGGAGGATTTTATTAGCAATATTTCTTGCTTAAAATCAATTGCATGCATTAAGTAAATTGGTGAAGCTTATTTGCAATTTTATTGCATAAAACCAGATGAGGTTAGCTTGCATGCATATTGGACTTAAAGGATTTAATTGGTTAAATCACTTAAATTGGCTTGCATGCATAAATGGACTTATGGTTAAATCGCTTAAAATTGGGTTGCATGCGTAAGTGAACTTGTTGCATTAAATTTGCTTAAGTCGCTTTATATTGGTTGCATGCTTGTAGAACAATCTAAGTGCATGAATTGTTATTCTTGTTGCTTGTGGATTGTTGCATGTTATCTTGCTTGAATTTCTTGCTTGTTACGCTTGATTTTCTTGCTCGATTTGGTTGTTGTATTTTAGCTATGTCTCTCGAATTTGTTTCTTGAGTCCTAACTAGAATAGAGTAGTCGATCTTCTGTTCCAAATGTGTTTGTCTCGCGAGAGTTCCCGATGACCACTCGCGCGGGACATTTTCACGACTAGCTAGCTACTAGTGTGACCGCTACATGACGATGTTGCTTTTCTGTGGGCTCATGCTTGTTACCTTTGTGGTTTCAGCATGGGAAGTGTTGTGGAACGGAACAGATTGAATCGAGGGCACTTAGGTGAAAGAGTCTAGGATATTTCAAGTGTCCCTTGTTTTATTCTAGTCGTCTTTGCGAGTTGTGTATGAGTTAAGAGTCTAAAGTGTCCAAGTAACCCTTGTTCTTTTAGTCGTCTTTCTCCGTGAGTAGTGAGTCTAGATCGTCCGAGTCGAGTCGTGTTGATCTAACCTCTCTCGCTTGTCTGTTGCTTGTTGCTTCCGCTATCGCTTGTGTTGCGTTGCTTTGATGGTTTGTTGTGTACTGCCTCGCTTGCTTGTTTCCTTTGCTTGCTGAGGTAGTCGGGTTGGGGAAGTAGAATATTGTTTAGGATTGGGGTGCTCAGGCTCACTGAGTAATCTTAGATTACTCATGATAATAATTTGTGTTGCAGGAAGCCTGAGTGAGTCTAGAGCTGGAGCAAACATTAGGGTACCAGATAGGGTTTTCTTTTCTGTGTTCTTTGTAAAACCCTATATTTTCCTAAAAACATATCTGTAAAGATTTACCGACTATCTATGTATATTGCTTTGATGATTTACTTTCGATGTAATAAATTATTAAAGTGATATATATATATATTCGGTTTTCGGGGGAAATCGTGGCAAGTTGCATATGGTACTCGGCTTTGTTCGGGTCAACACAACGCGCATGGGACGCAAGGGTTGCAAAGCCTAATTGAACCTAATCGCGGGCGGAGTCGCGTCCAAGAAGACTGGTCGGGAAGCTGCAGCTTCCGTCCCTCGACCGGACCACCAGGGTGCGATTCCCACAAATGTGGCGTTCCGGGTCCACGGTCCTGTCCGGCCGTACGGCGGTTCGTGGGCGTTACAGTCATGACTTGGCATTGATGAGTATGTTTCATAAGGTTCTTTGAGGAGTCCATACATCATCCGGTTTACAGATTTGCTAATGTCGTTTCCAGATGCCTCAAACCTACAAAAGTTTGATCTAAAATCCAAAAAAATAAGAAAGCATGAGATGGTAAAAAGTTTGAGATTTACCATGTAGAATCTCCGATGTAGTTGGGATGGAGTTTTGCGATAAGTTCTCGTCCCGGTTGAGAAACGAAATCCTCAATGGTCATTAAGATAGGAGGTGAGGCGATCCAGAGACGTGTGTGGAGGGGGTTTGAGTCTCAGGCCCAGAACCACTGGGTGCTTCTCGGTTTTGGGTGGAGCGGTTTCGACCAGAATGGTGCTTCATAGTCCCTGTGAAAAAAAAGAAATATTACAGTTATACAAAAATACAAAAACTCAATAAAACATCAACTGAATACCACCTATAAGTACAACAAATCAACTTGAACCCATAATCTTTACTTTTTGAATCAGCCACCGATCCTGAAACCAAATTGCAAATCCCAAATCTAATAATAACAATATATCCGATTTTTAATTTAAGGAAAACAAAACTTTTACCCAAATCTTAAAAATCTAAAAGGCAAAATCATAGTATCACAGATTACAACCCCTTAATTTGACATAAAGAACACCTAATCTAACATAATTGAACCCACGATCTTTAGTTTTTGAATCAGCCACTGATACTGAAACCAAGTTGCAAATCCCAAATCTAACATATTTGAGAGAAAAGGCTAAAAATCTTACATAGTTGAGTGGTGTGGTTGATATGAGGAACAAAATCTTTGATTTAGAAGAGAGAAAGAGGCAGCAATGGGAAAAAGAAGAAGTGAGTCAGCTAGGGTGAGAAGAGAAGGGGAAAAGTTTTTGTGGTTAACCCAAATTAATTAAATAATCCTTCCCGCAATATAGAAAAAATTTGGGGAAAATATTTCCCGGGGTAAATTTTGCGTTTATCCAACGAAATCCTGACGGAAACTTTTTAATTTTTCATTATCACCGAAAGTTTCCAGGCGGATCTATGAAAAAAGTTCAAAAAACATCATATATAGGGTGAAAAATATATTTCCTACTCAATTACCATTACAATAAGTATACTACATAGCTTGCAAATCTGTTTTATTAAAAAAGCTATAAAAAGAAATAATTTTAAAATTTAGTCATTCACAACATTCAAACTGTTAAGTAACATTCTAAGTTTGTATAGAAACACTTATAATGAAATCATGTTAGACTTAAGAAATAGTATTTGTGAATGTGTTAAGTTATAAAGTTTCATATTTCAATACCCTATACCCTAAACCCATCGAAAATCTGTCGGTAATCTGTTGAAATGTACCCGATGGCTTTCCAACAGAGTCTAAAACACATGTTAAATGCAGTAAAATTCATCAACCCGAGAAAACTCGTAGGCCTGTGGGGAATCCATCTGGATTTCAAGACAGATTATCAATGGACTTATGATTTTTTTCAGGTCTATTATATATTTAGATTTCAGTTCTAGTTGATAAACTCAATTGTTATGTAGTGTTTTGTTATACCTACTTTCTATCAAAAAAAAATTAATGATCTGTTTGAATAGATTTCAAATTATTAAAGAATTTGGATATTTTTTATGCCAATTTTGTTATCTAGAATTTTTATAATTTATTTTCTAAATTATTGTCAACGGAAGACCGACGGATCAGTGACAATTTTCAAAAGACTTTAATAACGGTATGGCGGAATAACGACGGAGTTTGGACGAAACTTTCAAACGGACGTCTGTCAGGATTCCATCGGGATATGGTCCAGAATCCCTATCGGGACTATATCCCGTCGGTAATATCCGACGGATTACCAACATATTACGATGGTTTAAATCTCGTCGTATATCAGTCAAAAATCCGTCAGAACCAACTAACAGAATATAGTCCGTCGGGAATTCCGTCTGATATCGCCTTGTTTTTTTTGTAGTGATCTAAGCAAATTTGAACTGTTTATCTTGTATTTAATCTGACGAAAGAAACAAATCTTATATTTAATCTGTTTTAATACGTAAGCCACTTATAAGAAACTTATAAAATACATTTGATGGGGATGACCTAAGAACTCTAAATGTGCACACTTAATCTGATCAACTTAAACATATGATGTCATAATAATATATTCTAATCATGAATGACCCTGATTCTTTCCACCTCAGTGTGTTACACAAATAAGACAAAACCCCATAAAATTATTAACATGATTCTACGAGTTCATGCACACACAATATTATTCAAACTGAATTAATCAGTTATTTAAAAACCATGTTCATATATGCATGCATGAAAAAATTTAGAAGAAAAATGGCAGTTACTATACGAACTGATTACGAACCTTTAAAGTTGAACCACTTGATCGTGCCTTTTCACAGAGATGGAGTAACCGATAATAGAAAGTTCATTTATTCGGTACGTTAGGCACTCATTTATGAATGCAAAACACATAACCAGAATAAATAAAAAACTTAAAACACTTAATCAAACAAATATAATATGTTTGATTAACGCCTAGTTTGGTTATAATACCAAAAATAAATATAGATATTTATATAAAAGATCACACTATTTAAGTGTAAGTGGTATGTAAGTGGTATGACCCTGTAATTGGTAGAGGCAAAAGGAGAAGTAATGCTGGCGTTGTAGACATTCTTTCATCCAGAAAGTACAATAAAAACGAACCATTTATTCTAGGTATGTATATAAATGCCCAATCTTCAATATATTGTCATTATCACATTTATATATAATATTCGTAACTTTTACATGTTGATTACATGTTGATCTCAAGCCTCACAGGTTTGTTATATTCCATACCCATATATAAAGAAACCGAAGCATTTGTGGCTGAATGTTCTAAAAGTGAATCTGAGGGGAAACATTTCTGGAGAACCGACTCTTTTGCAAACAGAAAATGATGATGCTGTAATGATGACTACAATTGAAGATGTTATAGTAGAAAATTTGGAAAAGGGAGACCCAATAAACATTGACTACGATGTTGCAGACGCGGAACCTGAAGATGAATTTATGTGTAATTTATCGTCTTCGGATGATGATGAAGAAGACGACGAAGAACCCTGAATATTATATTGGTGCTTTAAGATATATTAAATAAATTATGTACTTTAATAAATGTAATTTTTTTTTTACCTTTTAATAAAAATTAAAAATACTTGTGTTTTAAGAATAATTATGTACTTGAATCATAAAATTTTTTGAGTGATTAAAAAAAAAAAAATTACGACTGGGGGTACTCGAACCCTGATCACTGGATATTTAGCAACCATACATAACCCTCTGATCCATCTTATCTTTCGTGATTATTAAAAAAACATGTTGTTTATAATGTGTAAATCATTTGTTATATTTTGGACAAAGAAATTTGGGCCAAAAATCAACTCAAGCCCAAAAACTATTCGATCCAAATGCGATCCATCGAATTTTCTTCTTCTCTTCGATACTCAGAGAAAACTAAACCTAAATCATTTTCTTCTTCGATCCATCCGCAGCCAACCTTTCTTCTCTTCGATCCATCATCCTTGTTCTCTTCGATCGACCTTCTTTCTTCGTCTTTGATCCATCTTCCTTGTTCTCTTCGATCGACCTTCTTTCTTCGTCTTCGATCCACCTTCCTAAACAAAAGATCTTTTTTCTTCTTCTTCGATCCATCTTCCTCGATCCATATTCTGTCTCGTGGCGTCGAATCCTGCAATTAAAACCAAAAAGAGAAAGGTTGCACCCAACCTTTCTTAGAGAGCCGGACCCTCTAACCCACCCGCAGCCGCCGGTAGAAGAACCAACCCTCTTCCACCTCAGTACACTTTCACGCCGACGGCTCAAATTCCTCCGCTGTTCACGCCCCAAGAGATACAACGAATTATCCCCCAAAACTTCTGGAACTTCCGACCGCCAACGACGCTTTTCCAGAACTCCGTCAATCGAGTTGCTGATCCGCCTATTTCGACACCGGAGGTTCAGTACAACCCTGTGAATGAACCGGAGAATCATCCGTTGTCTCCACCGCAGCGCTCCCATGATCAATCTTGACAACCATCTTCTCAAGGTAACAATTACCATGCATCTCCTCAACTCAAGGATGAGACGATGCAATCTCTAAATGCTCTGCTTACGATGCCTGGCCGTGAGAAGTTTACGACGGTTCTGTCTCCCATACCGTTGCCGAAGACAACTTGGTAATGTTTTTGGCTTTGGTTTGTTTTTATTCTCGTCTGTAGCAATTGGTAATGTTTGTAGCAATTGGTTTGTCATACTTATGGTGTTGAATTGTCGTTTGTAATGTTTGTGTCAATTTGTTTGATACACTTAGGGAGAACACAACTTGGTAATGTTTTTGGCTTAGGGTGTCTTTTATTCTCGTTTGAATTTGTTTGTCTTAGGGTGTCTTTGATTCTCGTTTCAATTGGTTTATTTATCTTAGGGTGTCTTTGATTCTCGTTTCAATTGGTTTATTTATCTTAGGGTGTCTTTGATGCAACATGTGTATGTGAAACCATTGAATCTCTTTGGCATTGTTAACTGATTTTTTATTTTTTTGTTTGCTTTCTAACTGATCAAACTAATGATATAGGAACCCAGATGAGTGAACCCACGTGGATAGATGGAAATAGGCAAATGGTTGATAACACTGTTCTGCCTATTTGTTGGATGATAGATGGAACGCAACAAAGACATGGTAAATAGACAAATGGTTGAAAACATTGTTCTGTCTATTCGGTAGCAGTGAAAGATGAAGCGATAGATGGGTGGATTGAAGGAAGCCACACAGATCTGTGAAAGGATCTATGATAAGTCAAATCTCAGTCTTCAAGGAATCACACACAAGAAGAAGGAGAAAAGGGAGGTTGCTTCTATCTCAGAAGAAAACCTAAGAAAACTTTCATTTTATTTCATAAAAAACTTGAAAGGTTACAATGCTGAGAAGGGGACCTTATATAACGATCCAGCAGCGGGGAACTTCTAGGGTCGAAATTATTACAAAAAAAAAGGACTAAACTTGCAAAAACAACAGACTCGATTTTAGGACTTAAATAAATAAAAGACTCATAAAGACCCAACGGTCGATTCCGGCAAACAAGAAAAGAACGACCATTTATTATTTGAATTCAAACACTTACCTTGATAATAGCTCTCATGCACGCTCCAGCCCTTCTTGATTGTTTTCGAAATGATGAAAAGAACGGGTTTCTTAATTCCTTGTAGAACTGGCAAAAATGATGCTTGTGGAGTCTTCTCTTTGGAATCTTCTAGTTCAATGAGAGTAATCAGACTTGCAATGGACTTGTTGTATTGTTCCCTTAAGTTCCTTGCTCCCAACCTTTTCATAGGTTTGTGTACAATTGTTGGCAGAACGGGTTCTTCAGGAACTGGAAGAACGGGTTCTTCGGGAAATGGCAGAACGGGTTCTTGGGGAAAGTTGACTACTGATGTCCTCATCATTCCCTCCCTCTTGAGAGAGTTCTGTCTGCAGAACTATTTTATCTGCATGGAAAGGAGATAAGTCAGCAACATTAAAGGTTGGAGAAATGTTCAACTCACATGGTAGCTCAATCTTGTAGGCATTATCATTGATTTTCTCTAAGACCCGAAATGGTCCATCTCCTCTTGGTGATAGTTTGGACTTTCTCTCCTTGGGAAATCTCTCTTTTCTCATGTGTAACCAGACCCAATCTCCATGTTCAAACGTCAGCTCCTTGCGGGTGCTTATCCACATGCTTTTTGTTCTTTGCACTTTTCTTCTCAAGATTCTCTTTAACCTTTTGGTGGAGTTTCTTCACAAAATCAGCTTTGGTGACTCCTTCTGCACTAGAATAAACAGATTGGGGCAGTGGTGTGATGTCTAATGGTGTTAGAGGATTAAAACCATAGACAACTTCAAATGGAGAGAATTTAGTACCAGAATGCTTAGCATGATTATAAGCAAATTCAATATAGGGTAAACAAGATAACTAGTTTCGGAGATTCTTACCCACCGTAGCTCTCAAAAGAGTGGAGAGAGTACGATTAACTACCTCAGTTTGGCCATCAGTTTGAGGATGACAAGTGGTGGAGAAGAGTAGCTTAGTTCCTAGCTTTTTCCACAAATTTTCCAAAAGTGGCTGAGAAATTTGGTGTCTCGATCTGAAACAATGGTTCTTGGGATTCCATGTAAACGCACAACTTCTTTCAAAAAGAGTTCAGCAGTTTGAGTAGCATCATTTGTCTTGTTACATGGAATGAAATGCACCATTTTAGAGAACCGGTCCACCACAACAAAGATAGAATCTCGGTTGTTGATCTTAAGCAGCCCTAAAACAAAATCCATAGAAATATCTACCCATGGTAGGTTAGGAATAGGCAAAAGGCATATATAAACCATAAGGATGTGACCTGGATTTTGCTTTCAAGCAAATGATGCACTTTGCGCAGAACCTTTCCACATCTCTTTTCAAATGCGGCCAAAAGAAATGTTCATCAGAACACTTAGAGTTTTGTCTCGCCCAAAATGTCTCATAAGTCCTCCTCCATGTGCTTCTCCTATCAGCAGCTCTCTCATGGATCCTTGAGTAATGCACAGCCTTTTGTCCTTAAAGAGAAATCCATCATGTTTGTAGTATGACCCGTAAGCGGCTTTGCTTGTTTCCTTAAAGGCTTCTTTGAAATCTGGATCCTCCGCATATAGACCTTTGATATGATCAAATCCCATGACTTAAGCCTATAGACCATTGTAGTGATCAAAGCATGTCTCCTTGATAAAGCATCAGCTACAATGTTCTCTCTGCCCTTCTTGTACTTAATCACATATGGAAATGTCTCCACAAATTCAACCCACCTTGCATGTCTCTTCTTAAGTGTAGTTTGTCCTCTTAGGTGCTTGAGTGTCTCATGATCTGTATGAATAACAAACTCTTTGGGTAGCAAATAATGTTGCCAAGTTTCTAGAGATCTTACCAAAGCATAGAGCTCTTTATCATAGGTTGGATAATTAAGTGCAGCTCCACTGAGTTTCTCACTGAAGTACGCTACTGGTTTTCCTCCTTGAGTTAGAACAATACCTATTCCTGTACCAGAAGCATCACATTCAATCTCAAACATTTTATTAAAGTACCAAAACGGGTGCATGTGTGAGAATGTTTTTGAGCAGATTGAATGCATCTCTTGTGCTTGACCCCCATTTGAATTCCACATTCTTTTTTATCACAGATGTCAAGGGTGCAACAATGGTACTAAAATCCTTCACAAATCTCCCTATAGAAGCTAGCCAGTCCATGGAAGCTCCTAACATGTCCAATGGTTGTTGGAGTTGGCCAGTCTTGTATAGCCTTGATCTTTTCCTCATCAACCTTTAGTCCCTGCGAACTCACAACAAATCCTAGAAACACAACTTGATCAGTGCAAAACGTGCATTTCTTAAGATTAGCATAGAGATGTACAAACCTTAAGCGCTTTTATCACCATTTCAAGATGCTTTACGTGATCTGCAAGACTTGTGCTATAAATCAAGATATCATCAAAATAAACAACCACAAACTTACATATGTACTCCCCTTAGGACCTGATTCATTAACCTCATGAAGGTGCTTGGGGCATTGGTGAGTCCGAAATGGCATAACTAACCAATCATATAGTCCTTGCTTTGTCTTGAAAGCCGTTTTCCATTCTTCACCTTCTTTCATTCTCACCTGATGGTAACCACTCCTTAGATCAATTTTAGAAAAGACAGTAGCTCCATTAAGCTCATCTAGCATG
This sequence comes from Camelina sativa, assembly GCF_030686135.1. Lineage (NCBI taxonomy): Eukaryota > Viridiplantae > Streptophyta > Magnoliopsida > Brassicales > Brassicaceae > Camelina > Camelina sativa. The sequence goes on along the minus strand of NC_141892.1, from coordinate 22,577,955 downwards.
TCATCAAGCCTTGGAATGGGATGTCTATATTTGACAGTGATGTTGTTGATGGCTCTGCAGTCGACACACATTCTCCATGTTCCATCTTTCTTAGGCACTAGAAGAACCGGTGCAGCACAAGGGCTTAGGCTTTCACGAATGTAGCCCTTTGACATTAGATCACGAACTTGCTTTTCCAGCTCTTTTGCTTCTTCAGGGTTTACTCGGTAGGCTGGTCTATTAGGCAGTGGTGCTCCCGGAACTAGATCAATTTGATGTTCGATTCCTCTTATAGGCGATAGTCAAGGTGGTATCTCCTCAGGAAAGACCTCTTTAAACCTTCCTAATAGTTCAAGCACTTCAGGTGGTAAGTCTTTCTCTTCTTGACCTGAAAACAAACATTCCTTAAAGATCATCAGTAGCACCTTGTCCTGTGAATTAATTGATTTCAAAACAGTAGAAGGTGTTATGTAAAGATTGGTTTTGTTTGACGTAGCTCCCTTTGACATGGTCTGTTGCATTTCATGCACTTCTTGAGGGGGTGAGTGGAGCTAGAGTATGCTTCTTGTTGTTCTGCGAGAAAGTGTAGTAGTTGGTTCGACCATTGTGTAAAGTCTCTTTATCAAATTGCCATGGCCATCCTAGAAGAAGGTGTCCAGCTTGCATAGGAACCACATCACACACATCTTGATTTGAATATTTGCCTATGGTGAATGGTATGGTGACTTGCTCGGAGATCCTTAGTTCAGCCTCATCATTGAGCCACTTAAGTCGATATGGATGGGGGATGCTTTGTCTTTTGGAGACCTAGCTTATCAACCAAATACTTGCTGGCTACATTAGTACATGAACCACCATCAATGATTAAGCTACATACCTTGGAGTTTATTGAGCAGCAAGAGTGGAATATATTTTCTCTTTGAATTGTTTCAGGATCAAAAAGAGTGCTAAGAGCCCTCTTTATGACTAGAAGCTCTCCTATCTCTGGATAGTCCACAATATCCTCCTCAGATTCAACGCGTTCTTTTCCTCATCTTGTGATTCATACTCTCCATTGGCTTTAAGGATCATTAGTCGTTAGTTTGGGCACTCCCTTGCATATTGTCCTTTTCCCTGACATTTAAGACAAGTAATATCACGAGCTCTTTGGTTAGTAGACATTTAAGACAATTAATATCACGAGCTCTTTGTTACTTTTGATGCCTCAGGTGCAGCTCTTTTAAATCTCTGGTCCACATCAATAGATTTTCCCTTGTCTAAAGGTTTCTGAGGTGGCGGTGTCCATGGAGTCTTACTACGGTTAGTAGAGGCTGTCTTCCTTTTGATGTGTTGTTCAGCTTGGACTGCTAGGTGCAACAATTCTTCAAGATCATGATAGGTTTGTCTTTCCACCTTTCTAGCAATTCGATCATGAAGACCATCTAGAAACTGTGCCATCAAGTTCTCCTCAGACTTGTCTACCTCCAATCTGTTTTTAAGAGATTCAAACTCTTCAAAGTATTCCTCAACAGATTTGCTTCCTTGTGAGAGCTTGCGGAACTTCTTTTGTAGCTCCCGATGGTAATAAGCTGGGACATATCTCTTCCTTAGCTGAAACCTCATATCATCCCAAGTAGTGATGGGTATATGTCTATGCCTCCTCCTCTTAGACAAATCTCTGTCCCACCAAGCTAAGGCATTGTCGGTAAGTTGAGCAGCAGCTAGGGATACCTTTCTCTGTTCAGAATAGTTGTAGTAGCCAAAGATATGCTTCATACATCTTTCCCAATCAACGTATGCTTCAGGATTAACCTTTCCAGCAAATGTTGGCGGATTCAGCTTAAGATCATAGCCTCCTTCTCTTATGTTGCCTTTATCTCGTCCTCTACCTTGTTGATAGTGTCTCCTTGGCCTTTGGTGTTAATTAAGATCTTGATATTCTTCCTCTGAATCAGACTGATCTCCTCTTGGCAAGTTACGAACTGGTGCTCTTGGTGCAGGTGGGGGTTGTTCAATTCGTGTCATGCGATCACCAAACGTCTGGAGATGGGCTTGAATAGCTGTAAGCATCTCATCCATGTTCATCTCTCCTCCTTGTTCTCCCATGTTTAAAAACGTTTCTGTAAAATTAGGAAAAAGAGATCGAGTGCACAGGAAGTCGAAAGGTCTAAATATGGAAAAACTGCCGAAAACTGACAGATCTAGGATTTGGGAGGTTTTGGGCAAACAAATAAACAGATCTGAACGAAATTTTTTTTTTTAGGGTTTTCTTTTTAGAAGATAAACAATCAAAATAGAGCAACAACACACAAAAATAGCAGATCTAAAGGGAAGAAACGAAATGAAACAAAACGAACTGAAATAGACACAAACTGAAGCAAACAAAGGGAAACAAACTGAAACAAAAGGGATAGATAAAACCTGATTTGGAGCGTTTAGCTCTGATACCAGATGATATAGGAACCCACGTGGATAGATGGAAATAGGCAAATGGTTGATAACACTATTCTGCCTATTTGTTGGATGATAGATGGAACGCAGCGAAGAGATGGTGAATAGACAAATGGTTGAAAACACTGTTCTTTCTATTCGGTAGCAGTGGAAGATGAAGAAATAGATGGATGGACTGAAGGATGCCGCACAGATATGTGAAAGGATCTATGATAAGTCAAATCTCAGTCTTCAAGGAATCACAAACAAAAAGAAGGAGAAAAGGGAGGTTGCTTCTATCTCAGAAGAAAACCTAAGAAAACTCTCATTTTATTTCATAAAAACTTGAAAGGTTACAATGCTGAGAAAGGACCTTATATAACGATCCAACAGCGGGAGACCTTCTAGGGTCGAAATTATTATAAATAAAAAGGACTAAACTTGCAAAAACAACAAACTCGATTTTAGGACTTAAATAAATAAAAGATTCATAAAGACCCAACGGTCGATTCCTGCAAACAAGAAAAGAAAGACCATTTATTATTTGAATTCAAACACTTACCTTGATAATAGCTCTCATGCACGCTCCAGCCCTTCATTGATTGCTTCGGAAATGATGAAAATAGCGGGTTCTATAATTCCTTGTAGAACTGGCAAAAATGATGCTTGTGGAGTCTTCTCTTTGGAGTTTTCTAGTACAATGAGACTAATCAGACTTGCAATGGACTTGTTGAATTGTTCCCTTAATGTCCTTGCTCCCAACCTTGTCATAGGTTTGTGTACCATTGTTGGCAGAACGGATTCTTTAGGAACTGGAAGAACGGGTTCTTCGGGAAATGGCAGAACGGGTTCTTCGGGAAGTTGACTACTGATGTCCTCATCAACTAACACACATTGTTTACATGTGTGTGTGGAGGTTTGATCGGGACAAAAAATGCCAAATTGTTCGGAAGATTACCAAGATTTTTACAAACAAATTTGATGGTCCATATTATACTTGGACTTTTGTGCCTCCGGATAGAAAACAGAGATACTTCATGGAGTTTGCGGTAAGAATAGTCCAATGTAACCTGTTTTCTACTTGTGTTTATTACTTGTTTTCACTGACTTTCACTAACATAATTCCTTCTCTCTTTGTTATGTAGAAAACTCACACTTGGGATCCATTGATAACAGGAACCTTTCAAGAACATTTCAACGCCATCTGTAAACGCCGGATAAAGGGCATGGTTAGCGATGCAAGGACGTCTCGAATTAAACCTTCATGGATTGAAGGTAATCTCTGGCAAGAGATGGTTGATAATTGGGATACTGAAGAATAACAGCAAAGGAGTTCAACCTATTCCAAGTGTCGTATGTCTGACCGTAATTGTCTCGGTCCTCACATCCACTTATCAGGCCCTAAGTCATATAGGGAAATCCAAGATGATCTGGTAATAAGTCATTTCTATTTTGTTAGTTACATTTATCAACATTTCTATCTTTAAACACTTTCATAACCGTTCTTTACTTTCTAACATTGAAGGAACATGAGTTGGGAAGAGAGGTCAGTATGGAAGAGAGGTCAGTATGGGTGAAGTTTTTTTCAAAACACATACAAAGCCGGATGGTTCTTATGTTGATGGCAAGGCAGAGAAAATCCATCAAGCTTATCAGCAGAAGTTGCAAGAGAAGATGGCTGAGCTCGAGGCAGATTCAACTCTTTCAGATGGTACTTCACACCATCGAGAGCTCACCAACGATGAATGTACTGCTATCTTTCTTGAGGTAAAGTAGCATTTCTACTCGATCATCCATTTGTTTTGCCCTTTACTTACTGTTTTTATTGTTTTGCTCTTTACTTACTGTTTTTCTTGTTTTGCAAACAGTGCACTAAGAAGGATTCACGAGGAACTCCTTATGGTGTTGGAAGCCTCAAAGATACTCTTGGAAAGGGCAAGGGCAATCAACCATCACAAACTGAAGACTTTCTTACATTGCAAGCCCAACGTCAGATTGAAGTTCAAGCGACTCTCAATGCTGAAGCTGCTGCTCGAGAAAAAGAGACTGCTCTCCTTGTGGCTGAGCAAAAGAGCGAGATCAAAGAGTTAACTTTGATGGCAAAGTTCATGCGCCACACTAATCCAGCTTTCCTTGAGTTTATAGCCTCTCAATCAGCTGAGGAGAACAATCTTCCATCAACAACTCCATGATCAACTCCAATATGGTTCATATTAACTCATGAACTAAGGTCTTTCATTCTGTTTGTATGTGTTATAAACTTTTTCCTTCTTAGCTTTTGGTTTGATTTCTATTTTGGACTTGTGTATGTTCTGGTTTCAATACAATTATGGTTATGTTATAATGTGTTTTCATTAGATTTTTCATTTCATAAATCAGTATTAAAATCAGGATTACAAAACAATAAAAACCACTTAATTTCATTATTTTCTAAAACAACGTAGTCGTTATATAGTCGTCATTTAGACGGCAAATTATCGCTAAATAGAAGGTAAATAGTCGCAGAAAAAACAACTAATTTATGACTAAAGTATTGCAAGTTTTATTCATGTAAAAACGTCGTAACTTTGTCGCAATTTAGTCGCTAAATTTAGCGACTAATACACGACTGCTGCAACAATCGTTAAATTGTCGGTCAATTGTCGCCAAATTTGGTTACTAAATAACGACAATTCAACGACAATGTTATATCGTCGTTGAATAGTCGCTAAATAACGACTATTTAACGACAATACGTATTTGCGACAAAAAATTAACTACAACAGTGATTAGTCGCTAAATAGTCGTTACATTAACATTAACGACTATTTAGCGACTATTACCACAGTGGCCATTGCCCTGTTTTCTTGTAGTGATTGTAAGAAACTGAAAACTAATTTTACGAAGATATATTTCTATATGAAATATAATATGAATATTTCAAAGAAAGAAAGATATATTTTTAGATTCATATGTTTGTTTGACTACAAAGAGATAGTATTAAATGCTTTTAAAAACTTGTTTGACTATTAAAATTTAACTTTTCATGAGTAACCTTTTTTTATTTTTTATAAACAAATTTATTTGTTCTTAAAGTCAATGGCTTTTCATATAAGTTTGTCAAAATGAATAATAATTCTATAAATGTTATTAATAAAATATCATAATTATACAATATAAACATTTCTACTTTTATAAATATGTAAATGACATCATACATATATTGTAATAGTTTAATATCAGTTCTTTAATATAAAAAGAATAGATTTTTGAGAATTTCTCGCGGGAAGCAGGAATGAGCCATCACGATGTCTTTATATGCGATTTATAAATTAATCCCCTATGTTGCTGAAGTAACTTTTTCCGCAAGTAATGGGTATTCTCAAGGGTGTGCTTTAGAAGTGTGGTTGGATCTTCTTCTTCTGGAGTCCTATATTAATTATGAATCAGATTGAAGAAGCAGTTTGAGTATGAAAATTCACGAAGATTTTATTTTCTACAGTTTATAAAAATCCATTTTTCTTTTTAAATTGGATGTTCTTTTTTTACTAATATATATAAATTTGGAGAATGTTGTGTTAATCATAATAGAATTGATAAGAATTGAAAGAGTTTTGAAAAACTAAAATTAAAAAGAGGAAGAAAGACCTATTAAAGGAGTAAAGGAAAAAATATGGTTCTTAGAAAACATCTCTAATTATACACAAAGTGCCTTAAACTCCTATGAGTATATCTTGGACATTAAATATAGCAATGCCTCAGAAACTCAGGCATAAGTCCAGTATCCATAGAATAAAGTATTTTGTATACGTGAGTCCTGTCTGTCCTGATTAATTAGTTCGGTTGTTGCAATCATATGCTTATATTATAAAATCAAAGGGAACATAAAAACATTATTTGAAAACTAAATTTCTACCGTAAATAACAAATAAAAAAAAAAGAAATTATGTTGAATTTGGATTTGGGTCTATTTAAACTTCTGATGTGGGACTTGTATTGTATCACAACAATCATTCCTTCAAACCAAGGACCAATGTGAGATCTTAACACGCCTCTTCGATATGGTAACTCTATTTCGAATCGATCCCACTTGGACCGATAATAAACCCTTTCTTGGGCTCCCTACTAGGGTTAACAAGAAGCATATCCATCTCCACTTTTCTAGGTATACCAGAATTTGAATATTGGACTCTGATACCATGTTGAATTTGGACTTATCTTGGGATTTAAACTAAAAACTAATTGGCAATTATTGGATTAGCCCTAACTCTTTTTATATTAATAACTAAATAAGGACACGCCCAATGTGCAAGTCCTAAAATTTTGTAAATAAAATTAAATTTAACAAAAATATATTAAATTGTTTTGTACATTATTATTATTTTTTTTTGCTATAAGACACTGTTTTATGACTATTTACAATTTTTGGATGTATGTTACTATTAAAAGTATTTTTTTTTTTAAAATGCTGATGGTTATCTCTGTGGGGAAGAAAGTGGAGCCAAGGTTCTCTTCATGGTGGAGGAAGTTGGATGCAATGTTCCCTCCATAGGGAGGAGGGCGGAGTCGAGGGTCTCTTCATGGTTGGTTATACACTATTGTGTTGATACATTATTGATTAGTATACTATGTAATATATTTTTTACTCGAATTTTTTTTTGAACGAATAATATTATTAACTAAAAAAACTATGCAAAAGTGAAAGTAAATAGACATATAATATTTGGCTGAATGTGTTCATATAGACATTTTCTAGGTGGTAATAAATAATATATTTGTAATATATAGTATATTTAGGTGTAAAAATATGTTTTTAATGGTAATCTATACTAAATAAAAGTAGGAGCTATAAGCTCCTAAGGCTGTCCACATAGGATTTAAAACATCCAATAAGGATTCGACATGTCATTAATTAATATTTTTACATAAGTTGTCCACATATGATTTAAAAAACCAATAGGGATTGGACATCTCACTTATTAACATTTTTGAAAATATAGTAGTTTTCTATATTATTAAGTTTTTTGAGAAAAGGAAAAAGTTAAATCTATTAAAATAAAAGACATATGTTGTAACATACGCGAACCGTCCCGGTTTAGGGATTGCATCGGTCGATGCACTATGTGCATCGGTCGATGCAAGGTTGTTTTTCTGCGGACGAGTTTAAGTGAAACGCTGCGGTTTGGGTTAGGAAAACCCTTAAACTCGAGTTTTGTCTCATTAAGCGTGTGAGGCCGCTTTTGAGAGAAACGAAAGAGAGAGAGAAGAGTGTTCATGGAGATTTTCTGTGGATTGGTGGCTTTTTCTGGTGAGATCTGAGACTTAGGACGTTGTAGGAGCTTCCTAGGAGCGTGTTCTTGATTGTTTAAGGTTCAGAAACTTCTTGGCAAAGGTAAGTGCAGGACCATGGCTTATCTAAGCTAGAGATCTCTCTAATTTACGTGTTATGTGTTGTTAGACTTGTTAGATTGATATTTGGGACGTTAGGAAGCTTTCTTGTGGCTTGGGATCGAGTTTTGTGGTTGTAGGAACGAAGATCCGGCGAGAAGCTTCGGGGGAAAACGATGCTCGGCATTGCATCGGTCGATGCACTTTGTGCGTCGGTCGAAGCAAATGCGAGGATGACGCGTAAAATCTTGGGTTTTCGTGCTATGTCGAGAATGCGTCGGTCGATGCAAGTTAAGCTTGCATCGGTCGATGCAGATCTTGCGTCGGTCGACGCAACCTCCATCTAGTGTCGGCCGATGCATGTTGGTGTCAGTCGATGCTGAGTCCTGGTTTGTTATTGTTGATTGTTTATTAATGGTTAGCGATGTCTCTATTGCTTGTGTGTATAGCCTAGTAGATGGGAGGATTGCCTTACTGATTGTTTATAAAATACTCATGCATTGCAATTTGCGTTTGTGGTGCAGGTAAAGGCAAAGTGTGATCGTGGAATCAAGGCAATGAAGAGGAGGATATTCTAGTGGTTCGCTTGGTTGTCTGGCTTCTCTTGTTAGGTTGTTAGAGTTGAGTCCTAGAATGTTGTTTAGGATTGTTGGTTCCCTAGTTTATGCTGTTTGGATCATTAGTTTATGATTTGGAATTAATATCGGTTATTGGATTATGGTTGGATTATTTATTGGTTATTGTATCTGCTATTTCCGATGTTGGTTGTGTTTGTGGTTAGGTGGCTAGTGGGTATGGGACCACTAGCTGTAGTGTATTTATTATTATTTAAAAAAAAAAACGGGTCAGGTCGTTTCATATGTGCAATGTCCCACATCGAGTAAAAAAGTTTTAGACAATGGTTCAGAACCATTATAAATAAGATTAATGTGCTTTCAACTACGAATGAGCAGGAAAAATAGATTTATCAAGCGTCCAAATTTAAAAGTTTCATTCGGTTTAATCAGATGTTTTATTTGAGCAAATTAAATAAACACTTTCAAAACGTTTCTAAATATTAAAAATTTTAAATTTTCAAACCCATTACATATAATTGATCTTAATTTTTTAAATATTGAAACTTTTAAAAGTTTTTAATTTTTACGAAATTTTAAAAATGAGCAGGAATCTTGATTTACCATGCATTCACATTTAAAAGTTTTATTTGGTTTATTGGGGTTCTTTATTTTAGATAATTTAAACAAAATTTCCAACAATTTATATTACATATACAATTGATTTTGGGTTCTTTATTTTAGTAGGAGCTATAAGCTTCAAAGGCGTCCACATAGGCTTTTGAACAACGAGTGGAGATTTGACACTTCATTATTTGATATTTTGAAAAATATAATAATTTCTATATTATTAAGATCTTTTAGAAAAAGGAAAACTTTGATTTATAAAAATAAGAAAAATATGTATAACGTCCCACATTGGCAACAAAAGTTTTAGACAATGGTTCAGAACCATTATAAATAAAATTAATGTGGTGACAACTACGAATGAGCAGAAAAGCTTGACTTATCAAGCATCCAAATTTGAAAGTTTTATTCAATTTAATCTGATGTTTTATTTGAGAAAATAAAAAATAGTTTTAAAATATTACAGTTTTAAATTTTTTTAATAAATCATAAATTTTAAATTTTAAAATTTTTATAATATTATAAATATTAAAAGTTTTAAAAAATTTAATATAATTTTCATTGTTTTCTTACTCCATGAAAACAATAACAATTTGACAATAAAGATATCTAAAAATATATGGAGAGTAAGAAACAATGAATGTTTAAATACTATAAATATTTAAACTATAAAAAATTTTAAGTATCATTAATGGTTTGAGAAGTTCAATACATGTGGATATAAAACCGAATATATGGGTGAAAGTATCAATCAATAACTGACTATATGTGGTGGCTATGTTGGTCTTCATGAATTGCAAAAATCTTACGAGAAAAGATTTAGTGATTTTGGTGTTAGAGTTTGCTAAAGATAAATTATGTTTACTTTAAAACAAAAGTAAGTTGTGTAGTAATTTTAAACAAAGAGGTTTTGAATCATTATTCAGTGGAAGAAATTGAGGAAGCAGACGAGGAAGAGGGAAAAAAAAGTATAACGGAGCGGGCGGAAGTTAAGTGGTAATTTAAAACAAAAATGTTCTCAATAATTATTTAGTGGAAAAAAGCGAGAAATCAGACAAGAAAGAAGAAGAATAAGAGTATAACAAAGAAGCAGATGGTGAAAGTAACGATGACAACTACCATGCAAAATTGACAATGAAAATGACGAGAAAAAATATGAAGAGTAAATGAAAAAAAAACATGAATATATAAGTGGTGGTGTTCAATTGAATATGAGAAACCAAAATTGGTTAATGATTGTTTTGATCATATTTGATTCTTAAATACAATTGATTTAATTTAATTGTGTATTTAAAATAAAATTATTATTTTAATAGTAACTTAAAGTTTTTTGGAAGATAATATTTCATAACATCAATTATATATGGTTTCATCTAAATATATTAAAAAAAAACACGCGTAGCGTGGGTTCAAAACCTAATATATTTAAAAGATTTGTAAATGCATATAAATCTGTATATTATAGCAAACATAAAACTTATAAATAACGTATAACAAATTTTATTAATTTTTTTGTGAAATTTAAATTAATTTACAAAAATTTAAACTCGCATAACATGCATTTTCAAAAATACCCCTTTTCTATGCCACTTTTCAAAAATACACTCTTATGGTCTTCATTTTCAAAAATACTCTTTTTAAATATATAAAATGACATAATTCTATACCTTAAACCCGAAAATACAAAACCCTACCCCTAAAAACTATATCCTAAATAGAAAATAGAGAACCCAAACCTAAAAAAAAATCTAAAAATTAATTGAACATATTGTAATTGTATAAAAGATGGTAAAAATGAAAATGTAATTAATTTAACAATATAATTTCCACCTTATTCTAGGCGACGAAGAAGGAGAAGAACGCGAATGGTAAAAATGAAAATGTAAAAATGGTAAAAATAAAAATGTAATTAATTTAACAATATAATTTCCACCTTATTAATTTAACAATATAATTAATTTAACAGTATAATTTCTTCTTTGCTTTGTCGTCTTCTTCTGTCGCTAATTTTGATCGAATCCAGATTTGTTTCTTCATTCCATGGATTCTTAGAATTTCGTCGAGTTTATTATAGATCTTGAGTTAGCGGTGGTGTTAGTGTCGCCAAATCTAATCGGTTAGACTGTGATATTTGCTAATTCCCACCATTTCGAGTAATGTCGTGATAGATCGTTAGATTCAAATAAGAAAAAAAAACCCAGAAAACTATAAACATGATTCTAGGAGAATCTTCGATCGTGCACACACAATATTATTCAAACTGAATTAAACAGATATTTTAAAACCATATTCATTCATGCATGCATGAAACAATTTAGAAGAAATATGGCAGTTACTATACGTGCCTTCTACGTACGGTTACGTTGATTAATTCATACCAAAATTTCAGAATTGATTACGAACATTTAAACACTTGATCGTGACTTTTCACAAAGGTGGAGTAACCTAATGTAAGAAGTTCATTTATTCCGTACGTTAAGCACTCATATGAAAAAACTTAAAACATTTCATCAAACAAATACTATATGTTTGATTAACGCCTACCGGTGAATAAAACAAATCTAGTTGGCTCTCATACCAAATATAAATTTAGTTTTTTTATAGAAAATCTATATGTCTCAAGATCTAATTCAACCATAAACACTTTTTTAGAGAAGAAGAAACACTAACCTTGATCGATTGCTTGAGTATTCTTGATCATGGATCCAAGTCTTTAGTAATTGATTTTCTTTTCCCTTACTCTTTATTGCTTTCACATGATCTTTGATGAAGAAGATCAATAATCTCTTTTCTGTTGTGTATTTGGTTTGGTAGTGTTTCTCACGTTATGAAAACACAACCGTTGCTGTAACGATTCAACAACCACACATATATATAGAGTCACCTGTGACGAGTTGTTCTGGTTCGTGTTAGCAGCCCTTTATAATGCATAGACATAACATATACATATATATATTTTATATATATATATATATTACTTATATAATATAATTAAGAGATAAAGTATACATAGACATAACATATACATACATATCAATACATCCAAATTCTAATATATTACCGGAAACCGATTCATCATGGTGTTGTCTTAAATATTAGAATCCACAATGTTAAATATAAACTTGAACTTTATTATTAAACCGAAAGACACATAGGCCACATAGAATATAAAACACCTATGAATCACGGTTTCAATTAAATAGAAAGGTTTATGTCTTTACATAATGGTGCAAATGTGTTGTCTTAAAGGATGCATGAAAAATTGTATTACTAATAAACTCAAAACATAGCTACACACTAAGTATGTGGAGGACGAGGGAGCCGGTGCAACCAACGAGGGAGAACATACTGTGAAAAGAGGATATGGTTAGGAACACAGTTAAACCATGGGAAAAAGTAGCCACTTAACACGCAACCATCCATACACTTGCTATCGTCTTCGTTTTCCTTGCGAAGACTAAACGCTAATGTCCTCAAGTTAAACAAGACCATACCTTCCTTGTCCATGCACCACAGTAGATGATCTCAGAGTTCAAAGGATGCATCACCACCGGGAAATAATCGATACCTAACAACTCGATCATAGAAATCAAGCTGACTTGCCATAAGAGCTTCCACGCCTCCTCAGGACCATCAGTGTACTTGACCAGCCACCAAACCCGTAACGTGTGGTTTTCATCTTCACGGTACTCGTTGTAATACACAATCGACCCTTCCGAGGTTGTAAAGGTTCTCCTAAAACGCCGCAACAGATCATCTTTTCCACTATCGGGGAAAGATATGATACGACACCCATCATCAATATTACCTCCATATAAATCATATGCCATAAAAGAAGAGATGGGACTTGAAAACCAGTGAAGTATCCCATTCAAAGCAATCTACTTGCGGTGGCAAAAGCAGCGATGATGAAGAAGACAAGTCACATTTTGATTTTCCCACTTCCCTGTGTCAGATGAGTAAATCGCAAAACCGACTTTAGTACCACCGTGACTCATCACCAACACTACCTTGTAACTCACAACGACACCACTCCGCATCTTCGTAACCAATCACTACACGAAAACACGGCTTTTGGGACTACTTTTTGTGACTGAATTTATAGTCGCAAACTTTTGTGACTACTTTGTGACACTTTTGCCACGGACTAACGATGACGAATACAATGGACGTAAAACAGTCGCAAATTTACGGCGATTAACTGTAGTCGCTAACTCGTTGCTATTATGCGACTACTTTAGGACATTTTATCGAGAAAAAATAGAGCGTCGCAAAATAATCGCAATTTATGACAAACTATAAACTGAAGATTAAGTCAGTAAAGTTAGTCGCAAAGCTGTCTTTAAATCACGACGTATTTGCCACTTTTGTTTTGCTTTTAATTTTATTGTCACAAATCAGTCGGTGACTATGTCGGTAAAAAACGTGGTAAATGTGGTAGTGTGGATTTGTACTGAACTTTTGTGACCCTTTTTTGAGTCTCTATTACGTGGTAAAACAGTGACAAATGCGTCGTTATTTGCGACACATCCGTTCGTTGTTGCAAAAGAGTCGCAAAGCAGTCACTTATTGATGTCGGCAAAAAACGTGATAAATGTTTCAGTTTGCGTTTGTATTGAGCTGTTTCGAGCTTTAATTTGTCTCAATTATGTAGTTTTTAGTTACAAAGGAGTCCTTATTTGCGACTGTTTTTACTGGAGTCGCAAAGTAGTCGCAAAATTTATACTATATATAACGCATCACTCTCACCATTCCATTCATATCACTCTCATTCATTTCTAAGTAGAGAGACGGAATAAAAAAAAAGTAGTGAAAAAAAGATTTTTTTTTTTTTTTTAGAAGAGAAGAAAAAAAAAGAGAGAAAGAAGATTTGTTTTTTTAGAAGAAAAGAAAAAAAAAAGCTATGTGGAATTCATCTCGAGAGTGGATGTATAATCGGATCGATGGAAGAACAAATAATATCTCTAAAGAATTTTTGGCGGGAGTTGAGCAGTTCATGAATTTCGCAAACAGCCAGCCTATGGCACAAAACAGTGGAGGTAGGTTTTACTGTCCTTGCGTAAAATGTCAGAACGATGTTATTTTGCATGGTACGACAATATCTAATCATTTGCATAGTAAAGGATTTATGCCAAATTATTATGTATGGTCTGAACATGGTGAAGATTATGACGTGCTAGGGGTAGGAACTAGTAGTCATTATCCTAATACAAATTATACTAGTACTAGTAGTCAGCATGGTAGTCAACCTGGTAGTCAGCCAATAGGATTTGAGGGAAATGTATATGCTGAGATGGTGAATGATGCATTTCATGGTACCACGCCTTTTAATGAGTATCATGAGTATGAAAGTGGATATGATCATGGATATGATCATATCCATGAAGAACCCATTGAAGAGGCGAAACGGTTCTATGACATGTTAGATGCTGCAAATAGTCCACTTTATGATGGATGTCATGAAGGTCATTCGCAACTATCATTGGCGTCTAGGTTCATAAACATCAAGGTTGATAATAATTTGTCTGAGGCATGCATGGACGATTGGGCTGAATTGTTTACGGAGGTTTTACCAGAGGGTAATCAAGCTACTGGTTCATACTACGAGACAGAGAATTTAGTTCGAAAGATAGGATTGCCATACCATACAATTGATGTATGTATAGAGAATTGTATGATATTTTGGAAAGAAGATGGGAATTTGGAGCATTGCAAGTTCTGTGGGAAGCCAAGGTACAAAAGTAGTGGGGGTAGAACTAGAATACCCTTCAGTCGTATGTGGTATCTACCTATTGCAGATAGATTGAAGAGGATGTACCAATCAGAGAAGACCGCATCATCAATGAGATGGCATGCTGAGCATGATTCAGAAGATGGAGTAATGTGTCATCCATCTGATGCGCCTGAATGGAAGAATTTCCAACATTTACATCCCACATTTGCGCAAAAGCCACGAAACGTTTACCTTGGGTTATGTACAGATGGTTGTAATCCATTTGGGGTCTCCAAAAATCATACTTTGTGGCCTGTGATCTTAACTCCATACAACCTACCTCCGGATATGTGCATGAACAGCGAGTATTTATTTCTTACGATTCTGAACTCCGGACCAAACCACCCACGAGCCAGCCTTGATGTTTTCCTCCAACCATTAATCGATGAGTTAAAGGAGTTATGGTATAATGGGGTTGAGGCTTATAATATCTCACTAAATCAAAATTTCAACATGAAAGTTGTTCTTATGTGGACAATAAGCGATTTTCCAGCATACGGTATGTTGTCGGGATGGACGACACATGGAAGATTAGCATGTCCAATTTGTATGGATGACACTGGTGCTTTTCAATTACCAGCTGGGAGGAAAACATGTTGGTTTGACTGTCATAGGAGATTTCTTCCTACAAGTCATCCGATGCGGAAGAATAAAAAGGACTTTCTGAAGGGAAAAGATTCATTGAATGACGAGCCACCAGCATCTCTGAGTAGTCAAGCTATCTATGAGCGTATAAGGAAAGCCAAAGCACCTAAAACATCTATTTGCGGTGGGAATGGTCACGAAAAGAAAGTTAAAGGCTACGGAAGATGGCATAATTGGCATAAAGAAAGCATATTATGGCAGTTACCGTACTGGGTCGATCTGAATTTAAGGCACAACCTGGATTTGATGCACGTCGAGAAAAATGTCTTTGATAACTTGATGTACACCACTATGAATGTAAAAGATAGATCGAAAGACAACGTGCAGTCAAGATTGGATATTGCAAGATTTTGTTCCCGGCAAGATTTACATCTAGATGCTCAAGGGAGAGCCCCATTCCCTATTTGGAGATTGAAAACCAAAGCGAAAGAGGCTTTATTAAAATGGGTAAAAGAAGATGTTAGATTCCCAGACGGATATGTCGCAGATTTAGCTAGCTGTGCTGACATGAAAAATGGAAAGTTTTCGGGAATGAAGAGTCATGACTGCCATGTGTTTATGGAACGATTGCTTCCGTTCATATTTGCAGAGCTTTTACCGCGTAATGTCCACCTGGCGATTTCAGGTATATAAATTAAACATTTAATTTGGTTTAGTTGTTGATATTATATTTATATGTAACAACATAACATGTTATAACTTTGTAGGGATTGGAGCATTTTTCCGCGACCTATGTAGTAGAACATTGGAGCAATCCCGCCTCGAAATTCTGAAGGATAATATTGTCATGATCTTGTGTAATTTGGAGAAAATCTTCCCTCCTTCATTCTTTGATGTAATGGAGCACCTCCCTATTCACCTACCTTATGAAGCACAACTTGGTGGTCCTGTGCAATATAGGTGGATGTATCCTTTCGAAAGGTTTTTTTAACGTTTAAAAGGGAAAGCGAAGAACAAAAGATATCTAGTTGGCTCAATAGTTCAATCCTACTTGAATGATGAGATATCTTATTTCTCAGAACACTATTTCGCTTCACACATTTCTACAACAAGGAGAAGAAGGTAAAACTTCAAATATGATTATTGAATTTTTCTATCAACTTCTAAAATTGTGAAAAGGTTTTACAAAATAAACTTTAACAGGTTAATTCGGCATGAAGAAGGTGAAGTACCTGTATATCCTATACAAGTACCAGATATATTCACTCAAGTTGGTCGTCCAGGCGGAAAAAGTAGTGAATTTTGGTTAACTGAAAAAGATTATAAATGTGCACACGCATATGTTCTGCGCAATTGTGATTATTTCCAGCAACATGAGAGGTATTTTTGATTTACCAAGTATATTTATAACCATATGTTCTTAGGTAAACTTTAAAATATTTACTTTTTGTTGATAAAATACAGATTGTTGGAGGCGCAAATTCGATATGAATATCCAAAACTATCTGATGAAGATGTTAGGTCGAAAAGAGAAGAAGATTTCCATGAATGGATTAAGCAATATGTATGTTTTACTATCCACCAATTAATTATATCAACATGATAAATATTGTGATCTAAAATTTTGTATATATATTTGGCACAGGTGCGTGGTGGTTTTGAAAGTTTTCCTCCATGGGTCCATGAAATCGTGGACGGTCCTGAAAATAAAGTTAAGTCTTGGCCTATATATTTTACAAGAGGTTATCTGTTTCACACAAAAGCTCACGGTCTCACTAAAAAAACAATGAATTATGAGGTATGTGTCCGAGGACAAACTTATTCCAATTCATCTGGCGAGGACGATTTTTACGGGACCATTGAAAATATCATAGAGCTTACCTATCCAGGATTTTTGAATTTACGGGTCACACTTTTCTATTGTGAATGGTATGACTCTACAATTGACAAAGGCACTCGAATACGCGATGGAGGCATTGTTGACGTGTTGTCATCAAGGAGATACCGACATTATGAACCGTTTATATTAGGTAATGTTCTATTTTAAATATATATTTATAGATATATATATACATCTAATTGAGAACCATTTTTTATGTGTAGGTTCTCAAGCTGATCAAGTTTGTTATCTTTCATATCCTCACACTAAACGACCTCGAAAACTTTGGCTCAACGTTCTGAAAGTTAATCCAAGGCATGCTGTACAAGGGAACTTAAAACAAAAGGAGGTTGTTATATTGCAGCAAACAGTTGATGATGGAATGACAGATTCAATAGAGGAGATCATAGTTGACAGTTTCGTAGATGGTAATCAGCCTAATGAAGAACTTGATTTTGAGATCAACGATGCTGAACAAGAAGACGAATTTCGTGGCAACTACTCGTCGTCGTCTTCGTCTTCAGATGAGGATGAAGATCAAGAAGATGAAAATGAGGAATATGAATAATTTTCATGTTTATTATTTGTGTATTTGTAATTTTATTGAAATCGCAAACACTAGTGTTATTATAATTTTATTGAAATTTCGATGATGTTTTCTCTCTAATTTTATCAATATTTTATAGTCAGAAAAACGTCATAAATTGAGACTATAGTGCGACTGTTATGTTTTGTCTAATATTTTTTTGGTTAAAAAATCTTAACACAAAATTAGACTAATATTTTATTGTCACAAAGACGTCACAAATTGAGACTATATTGTGACTGAACTTATATTTTGCGACTGTTTTGTCACTAAAGTGATTGTGCATCTGTTTCTGTCAGTCGCAATAGAGTCTTAAAGTACAACGGTTTAGCGAGTATCTTACATTAATTTTAGAATTTTACAAATTTGAGTACAAAAAATGTCAACTTATACATTTCTACTTATATGTGACATCTAATATTTACTAAATTTCTATAATCACATAAATAAAACACCAAATTAGACAATTATGTTTATATCCTCCAACACATGTATTAGGGTTACATGTGTTTAATTAAGTTAGAGTAGTGAAGGTTGTATATATTTACAAAAACATATAAAAATTATTATGTTTGATATTTTATCAAAACTAAACTCTTAAATGAGAGTATACATGATCAAAGGGTCATGTCTAATATGTTTTTGGTTATAAAATCTTAACACAAAATTAGACTAATATTTTATTGTCACAAAGACGTCACAAATTGAGACTATATTGTGACTGAACTTATATTTTGCGACTGTTTTGTCACTAAAGTGATTGTGCATCTGTTTCTGTCAGTCGCAATAGAGTCTTAAAGTACAACGGTTTAGCGAGTATCTTACATTAATTTTAGAATTTTACAAATTTGAGTACAAAAAATGTCAACTTATACATTTCTACTTATATGTGACATCTAATATTTACTAAATTTCTATAATCACATAAATAAAACACCAAATTAGACAATTATGTTTATATCCTCCAACACATGTATTAGGGTTACATGTGTTTAATTAAGTTAGAGTAGTGAAGGTTGTATATATTTACAAAAACATATAAAAATTATTATGTTTGATATTTTATCAAAACTAAACTCTTAAATGAGAGTATACATGATCAAAGGGTCATGTCTAATATGTTTTTGGTTATAAAATCTTAACACAAAATTATACTAATATTTTATTGTCACAAAGACGTCACAAATTGAGACTATATTGTGACTGAACTTATATTTTGCGACTGTTTTGTCACTAAAGTGATTGTGCATCTGTTTCTGTCAGTCGCAATAGAGTCTTAAAGTACAACGGTTTAGCGAGTATCTTACATTAATTTTAGAATTTTACAAATTTGAGTACAAAAAATATCAACTTATACATTTCTACTTATATGTGACATCTAATATTTACTAAATTTCTATAATCACATAAATAAAACACCAAATTAGACAATTATGTTTATATCCTCCAACACATGTATTAGAATTACATGTGTTTAATTAAGTTAAAGTAGTGAAGGTTGTATATATTTACAAAAACATATAAAAATTATTATGTTTGATATTTTATCAAAACTAAACTCTTAAATGAGAGTATACATGATCAAAGGGTCATGTCTAATATGTTTTTGGTTATAAAATCTTAACACAAAATTATACTAATATTTTATTGTCACAAAGACGTCACAAATTGAGACTATATTGTGACTGAACTTATATTTTGCGACTGTTTTGTCACTATTTAGATTGTGCATGTCAACAAATTGAGACGTGTAGGTGTCTGGGTTTATAATTTGCGACTGTTCTGCCACTAAGTATAGTTTTTGTTTAATGTTTACGACAGTCACAAAGTAGTCTTAAAGTACCACTACTTTCTTACGGATTAAAATTTCCCCAAATTTTAGTGAAAATTATTAGCGGTAATTATTCCCCCGAGTTTAATTATTCCCCCCCCCATCAAATTGAACACTCTTAGTAACACTCTTAGTAAATATCGAAACCCTCATAATTTCCCGAAACCCTCTTTTTTCTTTTCTCTCTGTCTTTTCGTTTTCTAATCTACTGAAATTCCGACTTCTTCTCCGACTTCTTCTCCGACTTCTGTTCCGATGAAATCCGGCGGTGGTGGTCGTGGATCTGGCGGTGGTGGTCGTAGATCTGGCGGTGGTGGTCATGGATCTGGCGGCGTTGCGAGACGAAGTAGAGATGTCGCTTCGTCGTCTCACTCCTCTAACCCTTCCTCTCACAACGAAAATTCTTCACACTCCCAACAATCTCAACCGTCGCTTCCATCTCGGTATACGCAAGCATCATTTCCCCAGTATCCTCGAGAAGCTTCTCCTCAGCCACAACAACCAGGCTTTCAACAACAGCTCCACTCCCAGATGCAGCAGCCACCACCACCGCATGCTCATGTTCCGGTGTATCAACAGGTGGCTCCTCAGAATCCGGGATACAACCAGCCGCTTCACAATGGTGGATATCAACCACCGCTTCACCATCCGGCTTATCCACCGCCGCTTCAGGATCTGGGGTTTCTGCCGCCGAATCCTCAGAATCCGGTGTATCAACCGCTGGCTCCTCCGAATCAAGGATTCCAACCGCCGCCGCCTCCGAATCAGGACGGTCAAGAGCATCCACCACCGGCTCAGAATCAAGACTTCCAACAGCAACTGGATGAGTTGCTTGCACTTCCTGGTCGACACCATCTCCCGATATTGAGTCCGCATCCCATCCCCGACACTCAAAGCATATGGTAAAATATTTTTTTCTTTTATTTTATCATTTGATTATTATTTTGATAAATAAGTAAAATATTTATCATTTGATTATCATTTTATCATTTGGTAAAATATTTTTTTCTTTTATTTTATAATTTGATTATCGCATTGCTCCCATTTGAATAACGCTTTGTGTGTTGTGTTATCGTTTAGATAAAATAAGTAGATTATTGTTTGGTTCAGTTTCTTATTGTTTTCAAAGTTTGGTTCGTTTTCTTAGTTGTTTTCAAAGTTTCTAAATTGTTTTCAAAGTTTGTTGTGTTGTGTTGTATTGTGTTGTGAAGTTTAGTTCAATTTCCATTAGATTATTGTGTTGTGATCCATTCGCTTATGTTTGATGGCTTATATTTTATAACTTAACACTCTCATATTTATGTAACAGGTTTGGACGAGACAAAGGAAAGCTATCTCGTGTTATTTCTGGGATTTTAAGGAGAAAGTTCGATGGTCCATACTTCAGCTGGAAGGTTACGCCATTACACATACGGGAGAGATATTTTAGATCCTTTACGGTAATGAGTTTCTTTTTAGACACAGTTTCTTTTTTTACTAAACTAAGTCAATGAGTTTGTCTTTTGTTTACTTACTTGACACTTACTTTACATTGTTGTACTGTGTAGAGGAAATACAATTGGGATGTTGCGATTACTGAGCTTGTGAGAGAAGGATTTGTGAAGATAGCGAAAAACAGAATGAAAGGAATTGTAAGTCAAGCAAAGACGTATGATGAGCCACCGATTTGGATCAATCCTACACTTTGGAAACAAATGTGGGAGCATTGGGACACACCTGAAGCTAAGGAGAAGAGCTCTAATGCATCCCAAGCCCGTAATTCTGATCGTGACGGTCTTGGAATCCACAAACATCTATCCAGCCAGAAATCTTACTTGCGAATTCAACAAGAGTTGGTAAATGCTCTAAACTAACTCTAATTATTTCATTTAAATATTTCAGTATCCACAATTAACATTTTTCTATCCATTGTAGGAAGAAAAGTTGGGACGTCCTGTCTCGCTTGGAGAGGTGTTTGTCGCAACACATACAAAGGCAGATGGAAGTTTTTATTCAGAAGGCCAAACAAGTTGTGGAGACATATGAGAAGAACATAGAGGAGGTAATGTCTCAAATGGAGTCTGATGTTACAGACCACTCCTCGCCAGATTCTCCTCATGCAACCCTCCTCCCCATTCAAGAAAAAGATGACATTTTCTTAAAGGTAATTTCCAGTACAATTGTCTTTGTTGTGCCTATCATAATTGTCTTATTTTGCTAAGCTAAGTATCTGATTTTGATTGATGCTTAAGAATCCTTGATATTGATATACTTTTGATTGATGCTTGAGAATACTCGATGTTGATTATCTGGGTTTGTGTGATATTTCTATCTGGGTTTGTGTGATATTTCTGTTTGTTATGTTTGTTTTGTGAATGATCATCTCTTCTTTTGTCTTAGTGTACTGTAACGAATGCCAAGGGAACCCCCTTTGGACTTGGAAGTCTCTCGGAGATAATCACCAAAGGGAAAAGAAAGGCTACTTATCCAAGCTCTAGTCCAGATTCGCTGTTAGAGATTCAAGAACAACTCCAGGTTGCTCGTCGTAAGCTCGCTGATCAAGATGAAGAAAATGCTCGACGTGCCAGAGAAGATGCTAGACGTGATGAGGAGCAACGTGACGCTCAAAACCGCATTGCAACCTTGGAGATGCTCGTATCCTACTTGAAGACTAGTGATCCGGGGGTTGCAGAATTCTTGTCTACTCAACCACCAGCCAATGCGCCATTAACCACAGCAGCACCAGCAACCAACATCACTCCAGCCACTGCGACCAATGTCAACCAACCTGCAACAACCACT
This sequence comes from Camelina sativa, assembly GCF_030686135.1. Classification (NCBI taxonomy): domain Eukaryota; kingdom Viridiplantae; phylum Streptophyta; class Magnoliopsida; order Brassicales; family Brassicaceae; genus Camelina; species Camelina sativa. The sequence goes on along the minus strand of NC_141892.1, from coordinate 22,555,584 downwards.
TCAGGAGCTAGTTCACCATCTACTTCACCTGCGACTGCACCAACCACTTCACCTTTGTCAGTATCATCCTCTCATGCTTAACAAACTAATTCTATCTCTTTTAAGCCTCTATAACTATTTTTTGGATTGTGTAGTAGTGTTTCTAGATCCTTAGCCTAAAACTATTTTCTGTATATGATCGTTGAATGATTTGTATGTTTTTTGTTAAGATCATTCAAATCAGGATTTTAATTTAAATTCAGGTTTTTTTTTTCAAAATTTATTGTATACTGTCCCAAATTACTAGGTATATTTTCACTGATTTGCGACCATTTATAATTTAAATAAACACAAACAAAGTACCAAATTTGTTGTGTATATGTCAAGATTTTGGGACTAAAAAAACTTAGTCTTCAGTCCGTCACAAACAATTCTGACTCCTTTGCGACTATCTTGTGACTAAACAGCGACTATTTTAGGACCAAAATTCAGATTTTTAAAGTTTACTGTGGTATTAAGTCAGTCTTCCAAACGTAGCTAATTTGTGACTACCATGTCGTCTGAAAGAAGTCGTCTATTACGACTGCCAAAGCGAGTCACTATACTGTCGTTAATTACGACGGTATATTCCGGTCTGTCCGTAGTCGCCAATTACGACTGCGCCAGTGAGTCACTATAGAGTCGTTCATTACGACGGTACGTTTCGGTCTGTCCGTAGTCGCTAATTAACGACCATAACCCTTGTCTCCAATGCGTCGCAAATAAGGGACTGGTTTGCGACCAAAACAATTTGCGACCAAATATTTGCGACCAAATATAACAGTCCTTCAATAGTTGCACATACCGACTTAGCGACTGATTTGAGACGATTCCAGTAGTCCCAAACGCCGTGTTTTCGTGTAGTGTGAATCGATCAAATCTTTCCATTCTTTGCACACCGATCTGAATCTTGCAATGCTTTTCAACGGAAGTCGCACCAAAACAAGAAACGCCACTTCAGGAATATTCATTTCTGCAAACAAACAACATATAACTAATAAATTACATCAAACCAAACAAGAAAATGCTTTTTGTGTAATAAAAATCGAAACACGTTGAGATTTATGGCTTCATGCATATAACAATTATCATAATTAAATGAACAAATAACCAAAACTACAAATAAATACTTGAGAAAAGATAATACGATAAATATATCGAATGCTCGTTTTAGATAGTGAGAAGAATTTGATAGATCTAAATATTGAATGCTCGCTATAATGGTAACGAAAACAAGAAAAATTTGGAGTCTTACCTAATTTCGTTGGGAAAGAGAGAAGACAAAAAGTACAAAAGAGGTTGTTATACTGGGCGGCAGCAGAAGACAAAATAGATTATGTTATCGATATTGTGGGGTTGAAAGAATCGTAACTCGGAAATTATTAGGTTTAATCGTTTATATATCTTTTTTGATCAAACACTATGGTACATTTTACTGTGGCTTTTTACTTTTGTCTTTTTTTTTGTTAGTCATTTAAAAAAAAAAGATGGTAGTAAAATGGAAATTAATTTTATGAAGATATATTTCTATATAAAATAGAATATAAATATTTCAAAGAAAGAAAGATATATTTTTAGATATATATTTTTGTTTGACTACAATGAGATAGTATTAAAAACTTTTTTGACTATTAAAATTTAAATTTTTATGAGTAGCTTTTTTATTTTTAATAAAAAAAATTATTATGTTCTTAAAATCAATGGTTTTTCATATAATTTTGTCAAAATTAATGTTAATTCTATAAATGTTATTAATAAAATATCATAATTATAATATATATATATATATATAAAGTATAGATTTGTTTAATATCAGTTCTTCAATATAAAAAGTATAGATTTGTTTAGAGGATTTTCAAAAATACCCCTTTTTAATATATAAAATGACAAAATTCTATAACTTAAACCCGAAATACTAAGGGGAATTTCAAAAATACCTCTTTTGCAATACTATTTTTTTAAATACTCCTCTTTCAAACTTGACCAAAAAAGCCGCTAAATATGTGCAAATTATCATATTTTCAAAATTTCTGTGTAAGCTTATAAATATATACACAAATTACCTTTGTATGTGTGTAATATTTTTTTTTAAATACATTATAAATACCTTTTAAAAAATGTTTAAAAATATTTGAAAAACCTTGTAAACATATTAAAAAACTTGTAAAAACCTTTTGAAATGTTTTAAAACTTCATAAATATTTGGATCGAGTCTATAGGTAGTAGTTATTATCTAGAAATACCTTGTGAACCATATTTAAAAAGGGTATTTTTGAAAATGGATAAATGAAAGGGGTAGTTTTGAAAAAGGGTATTTCTCAAAAATTCTCAAATGCTAAAACCTACCCCCTAAAAACTATATCCTAAATGTATAGAGAACCAAAACCTAAACAAAATTCTAAAAATTAATTTAGCATATCGTAATCTTGTAAAAGAGGGTAAAAATAAAAATGTTCGAAACAATGTATTTTTGAAAAGGGTATCCAAAAAGGGATATTTCTAACAAACTAGATAAGAGCCCGCACGATGTGCGAATTTTAAAATTGTTGAAAAAAAAAATCCTAAACCCTCAAAAACTTTTTTTTTAATATAAAAAGATATTTTATTTCAAGAAGTAAATATATTAATAATTTTAGTTAGAGCAAAAATCATATTTGTATTTACCTTCATACACTTATTTATATTTTAAATATATTATAACAACTATTTCAATAATCTAAAGCTAAATTATACCCCACCAAAACTTTTGACAAATACTCATCATTAAAAATATTTTTATTGTCAAATTTCAAGAACATTTCAAAACTTATTACAAAATATTTTACATGCAAAGAATACATCAAAACAACATATAATTAATAATCAAGTACAATTTTACTATATTTTTTAGCACTAAAAATATGCTCTTACACCCAAAATTATTTTATTGTTAAAGTATGCTCTTTATCACCACCTAAAATGTCTTTTAAACAAACTAAACAAATTTTATGTTGTTTTACTTTCATTTTGGCATAATTATAGTTCTTATAATTACTAAAATTGTTTTGTGACAAAATTTTTTACACCATGAAGTTTTTTACTCCAGAGATATTTTGGATGAACTACTGGTGAAAATTATCTACTCGAGTATAATGATTTATGACCAACCCAATAAAAGTTTTTTATTGAGAAATTGAAAGAAAGTTAATATAACATAATAAAAATAAAAATTTGAAAATTATAATCATGATAGTATATATAAGTCTTATATAATTCAGATATACAAAATAATAACTTTATAACAATCCTAAACATGACATATGTCATAATTCACGTAAAGGATCGATGACCTGTTTCCTCCTCAGAAGTATTACATTGTACCAAAATTACTTAGAACTATGACGTTGTCTAAAATATTCTCGAATCGTAAGTTCTCAAATTCATTCTACCCTAATCAAATATGATGTACATATATTTTACCATGTTTAAGCATAGTTTATCCTTCTCTTTTGCATTGTTTAGTAGTTATTCATTAGATTTTATAGTCATTTCTGTCCAAATATGCAATTAGGATGTTTAGAAGCATGCAAGTACGTACATTTGTACATTTAGAGTATTATTAGGTGTTATGGAGCTTGAAAAGGTTAAGAAAGGACTTGGTGTTATTTCTGGTGCTAAACAAGACAACTAGAAGCATCAAGAACGTAAAAGAAAAAACTCCACCATACCACTCGACCAAACACACCGTCGAGCACTCGACCAGATTCATAACGAGCTCCTCAAAGATTGATTCGAATGAAGACCTCCTTTGAGATTCGGCTTCAGAATCCTTCATCGAAGTTGTAGATAATCGAGTTACCTTTCCAATGCATGTTGTCTGAGGTCAATCCTATCCCTGTTTTTTGAACAGATATCATCCCAGATCGAAGACTCGAGCTACTTGACGGACCAACCATTCGACCATGCACTCGACCGAGCACATGGTCGAGCACTTTCAGCCTCCTAAGTGTTTTGTCTGTTAGCTAATTTAGGGCTTCTTTCCCCTTTTATAAATATATCTTGTACTCTATGGCCGCCCACAAGTCAAAATAGTCAGAAAAATATCTAGTGCCACCTCAAACCTAGTTTTTACCCCTTTTGGGTTTTATTTATGTTTATGCATCATTAGCCATTTTTGTTCTTTCTTTTTTTCAGATTTTCATACTTTGTAAGCTCCATAACTTTCTGAGTATTGAGAATCTGAGTTTGCTTATTCGTATTAAGTTAAAGTTCTCTCTTTTATCTTTCTCATCATGTTAGTTTCATTAATTTATGGGTTTGAGTTCATCATCATCATGTCTTGTTCATATGAGTAGTGAGTTAGGATTCTAGAGATGGATTAGGCTGGTTTAGGGTTATGGGTGTTTATATTGATCAAGCTTGTTTGCCCATATACCTCTTCTAGATTAGGTGTCATCTAAGCTGTTCTTATATCTGAGAGGGTAAGAAAGGATCTTAAGCTTCCTTGCATCATACCAATGTTTAGGTTGTTAGATAAAGCTAATACTAGAGATCATCATGCCTAGCCCAAGAGATTGGTTGTCTAGAGTGATTTTTGACAAATAATGGTCTGGTTCTTTAAAGCCTATTTAGTATGGTTTCACCAATGAGAGTTGGGTTCGGATGTTACTAAACTTGATTACTTCTGTCATGAAAGTGGATTAGTAAGTCTTTAGGATCATTGTCTAGAGATAGCTCATGTTGATTGAGGTTTGTGGATCAGTTTAGATAGCCATAGCTTGAACACCAGTCCATGAATCCATCTCTAGGAGTCTACTTTGTTATTTGATTGTCTGTTATTGCATCTTATCTTGTTTAGTTGCATTCTGTTCTGTTTTAAGTTGTTACAATTGCTTATGTTCTTCAGTTATGCACCACTCGACCATGCACTCGACCGAGTGCATACTCGAGCGCCAGTTTACTTCCTTCTTTATGTTCTGTTTCATTTCAGTTTGCTTTTAAATTCATTTGTTAGTAGTTTGCTATTGCTTAGCATAGTTTATTGCACTTGTTCTATAGTTTAGTTATGCATTAGTATTGTCTTAAGTAGCTTTAATCTTCTGCATTTTAATTTCTGTCATTAGGTTGTTAGAAACAAATCAACTTGATATTTGGCTTAACTTGAATGCATTGATCATGTCTTGACTGCTTACATATCACACTCTTTATGGATTGAAATCCTTTATGCTACAACTACATAAGGGTATTGAAACACCTTGCATCCCATATGATCATCATTGCTTATGTTTGTTTGACTTTGCATCATTCATTCATATATCCACACCACAAGAATAACCATGTTTCACAAAAGTTCTCATATATTTCTTTATATATCTGAGTTTAAACGGATTACGAACAAAATCCGATAAAAATTACTAAATCTGGTTTGAAACCAATTTTAAAACAGTTTAACGTTATAACTTCCAAAATTTCAAAATCCCTTCTCAATTACTCGATCAAGTAGCTTTTCTTTCATTACCAGAATCATCCAGAAGAGAAAACTCTAGATTTTGACCAGAAACATCAACCATTGACTAATCTTCGAAACTTATAACACTACTAACTGTAGAATCACTTTTGGATCCTCCATCAGTGTCTCCATCCTCCGTTAATTTAGCGGGTTTTATATACTTTGATTCCATTTCATTGCATATGATAGTTTCCATTGAAGAACCTGCACGAATCAAAGACCCACAATAGATAAGTAAAATTGTATCAGAAAAAAACAAAGATCAAAGCTTTCAATATAAACATGTAAATTTATGTAGATATAATGTTATTTTCTTAATTAGCTGTCCTAGGACATTTCAAAAATAATAATTCTTTTTACATAACTTATGTTATTCTTTTGAGATTTGTTATTCCGTATTTATTGATTAATAATAATATACATGTTTAATGAATTATTTTTTTGTTTATACATGTCAAAATCTAATTAAGAAAAAATGTATAATATAATTAGCATACAATGAAAAATATATTAGTTTGTTAATTTTCCTTTTTGATTTAAGAAATTATTTTTAGATATAACATGTACGGGAGGTGTATTCAACTTGACATTTTAAGTGATTTGTGTAACATTTACAAATCATATGTTATTCAATCATGTATTTTAAAAAGTTCATTAAAATCCACTGTTATTGAACTAATGATTTAAAAAAACTACTTTAAAATCCACAGTTATTCAAAACAGTTTATGGATTTGGATTTTAATAAGTTTTAGGAATTATGGAGGATTTGAGAGGATTTGTTTAGTTAAAAATACAGAAGTCCAAATCTCATGGTTTTATGCGGGATTTGAAATTTTTTTACTATAAATCATATCAACTTCCGTAAAGTCTATCAAAATTCCAAACTTCCTAAATCTCATAAAATTCTCTAAAATCATGGTTTCAATACACCCCCGTAAATTTTATGTAGATTTAGGCCCTGATTGGTGAAGACTTTTAAGACTTTAAAAGTATTTAAAAGTTGTAAAAGCATTTTATTTGCCAATCATACTTTTATGACTTTATTATTTGTTTAAGTTTTAATAGGTACTTTAATTTTTTCCTTCTTTATTTCTCGTCCTTTTTTAAAGCCTCAAACTGACGCTGTAAAATCAATAAATTTTAAAAACATTCTTTTTTTCTCTCCCCATTATGTTTAAAAGCTCTCCAAAAGTATATATATATATATATATATATATATAGATATATTACATATTTTATTTTTACAAATTAAATATTCTCTTTTTTTCTTTTTCTTTTAAGATCTATTTCAAGAACAATTTTAATTTTTTTTATCATCTAATGATGTAAAAGAGTTTATGAAATTCATCATTAATAATGGAGTAACATTAAAAACAATAGATTGATTAGTGTTTGATGGATTTTTGACTGGTCATATAACTACTCAATATAAAAAAAACATTCAAAACAATTAAAAATCAAGTCAATCACCAAAAACAAACAAAAAAAACAGAATTTTCAAACAAAATCACATATATTATTGGCATACATTTTTAAAAATTTAATTTATCATTAATAAACTTTATTTTGTTATTAAATTGTTAGAAATTATCTTCTGACATAATTTATATTTATTATTAATAAAAAATTAACAACTACAGCTTTAAAAGTTGTTGGTAAACAATCAGATTTTAAAAGTAAATTTTTTTACAGTCAAACCATCTACATCCAAATTCTCTAGAGCTAAAATTTTAAAGTCAAAGTCTCTACAGCCACAAAGAACAGTCATTACCAATCAAGGCCTTAATACTATTGTTTTAGTTAGCTATTTTGAAAAGTAATAATTTTTGACACATGTCAACATCTTATCAGTATACTTGATACTTGTCATGATTATGTTAATGGATATCATTGTAAACCCATCTTTATATAATAAGATTCTCATCTTTTTATAGGATTTTGTTTTGGTAAATTATATTTATTCCAAAGGGCTTGAGCATGATAAATTATATATTACTAATACAAGAATATGACTGGCATTTGGTCACATCACAAAACAGTAAAACATTCACATTTGAAATTTGATTAAAACTTAAAAAACAGAATACAAAAATCAAGAAGGCTTCGGACGGGAAAGACGGTGCAGCCAACGAGGGAAAACAAACTGTGAAGCTAAGGAGATGGTTAGAACTACCTTGAAACGATGGGATAAAGTAATTAGAAACGTTCTCCATATACTCGCCACAACTGTTAAAACTCAAGACACAACCATCCATACACTTACAAACGTCTTCAGTGTCGTCATCTAGTATTATAAACATCATGTTTATATATATATATATATTAAACTGTGGTTGGTCGAGTTCCACTTGTAATAAACAAAATAGTTATAGGGATCGAGCAGTACGTGACTCTGTACCATTGGGACCTTCCTCAGGCACTCCATTATAAATTTAGATTTTTATATTTACGAAATCTATATATTCTAAAAATCATCTAGATTCGATTTAGTTCAACTATGAACACTTTTTTACTAAAGAAAAACACTAATTTTAGTCCATTGTTTGATTATGCTTGACGATGGATCTAAGTCTTCAGTAATTGATTTGTTTTCCCTTACTCCTTGTTGCTTTTAATTGATCTTTGATGAATAAGATCAATAATCCCTTTTCTGTTGTGTATTTGGTTTGCTAGCGTTTCTCACGATATGAGAACATAACCATTGGTGTAACGATTCAACAGCCACACATATATATACATGTATATACAGTCACCTTTGAAGAGGTGTACTGGTTCATAATAGCACCCCTTAATAATGCATAGACAGAACACATCACGGTGTTGTCTTAAATATTAGAATCCACTGGTGCAACCAATGAGGGAGAACATATTGCAAAAAGAGGAGATGGTTAGGAACACAATTAAACCATGGGAAAAAGTAGTCACATATGTTCTCCATTTACTTGCTACACCTGTTAAAACTCAAGACGCAACCATCCATACACTTTATATCGTCTTTCGTTTTCCTTGTGAAGACTAAACACTATTTTCCTCAAGTTAAATATAAACTTGAACTTGAATATTAAACTGAAAGAGACATAGGCCAAATAGAATATAAATATTCTTACATTCTTCCACTTGGCATTTGTGTCAACTTAATGGTTTGATAACTTTAATGCGCATTTTAATATCAAGTTCTCTTAACCTTCAATGACTTAAATAAAATCAAACTGAGCGAATCATGGCGGTTACACATCATTGAACGACACTCTCACTTGTGGTTTTCATTTTCACGGAACTCGTTGAAATAAACAAATCGACCCTTCCGAGGTTGTGTTAAAATTATTGTTATTTCTGTCATATAATTTTGTCAAAATTAATGTTAATTCTATAAATTTTATTGATAAAATATCATAATTATACAATATAAACATTTCTACTTTTATAAATATCTAAATCACATCATACATATACTATAATTGTTTAATATCAGTTTTTCAATATAAAAAGAGTAGATCTTTTTTATAATTTTGTTTTGGTAAATTATATTTACATCAAAGGGCTCGAGCATGATAAATTGTATATTTACTAATACAAGAATATAATAAACTGGTACTTGGTTACATCAAAGTACTGTAAAACATTCACAAATTTGATTAAAACTTAAAACACATAATACAAAAATCAAGAAGGCTTTGGACGGGGAAGAGGGTGCAGCCAATGAGGAGAACAAACTGTGAAGCAAGGAGATGGTTAGAACAACCTTGAAAGGATGTGACAAAGTAATTAGAAACGCTCTCCACATACTCGCTGCAATTGTTAAAAGTCAAGCCGCAACCATCCATACACTTACAAACGTCTTCAGATTCCTTAATTGTGAAGACTCAACACTTTAGTCATCAAGTTAATAAATGAGGTTTTGATTAATTGAAGTTATGGTGATGGCAGGAAGATGTACAACTTATTAAGAACATGGGAATGGATGCTTACAAATTCTCCATTTCTTGGTCCCGCATCTTTCCAAGTATGTATTTCTAATCTTGTTGTGTTTTGTTTTGTATTAGAATCTACTTTACATTGAGTAATGTAATGTTACTATATAAGTACTAAGTATGCAATTTTTAAAAACTCAAAGCGTGAAAATAATACTATGTATGTATCGTTTACATATGGCGTGGGACTAATAAACGAAGCTGGAATCGATCACGACAACAAACTCGTAGATGCTTTACTTGCAAAAGGTATTTTCTTTATTTTTTTTTGTTGCATGATTTTAAGGGTCTAAGTATTATAATAATCTCAAATTCTATGTTGTCATCTATTATTATGAACATTGTTTTATATATATTTAACTGTGATTGGTCGAGTTCCACTTGTAAATTGTAATAAACAAAATAATTGTAGGGATCGAGCCGTACGTGACTCTGTACCATTGGGACCTTCTTAAGGCACTCCATGATCGATACCTCGGTTGGCTATATAAATTCAGATTTCTATACTTTTGAAATCTATATATCCCATAGATTATCTAGATTTGATCTAATTAAGCCATAAACACTCTTTTATAGAAATACTAACTTTGATCAATTGCTTGACTATGCTTGATGATGAATCTAAATCTTCAGTAATTGATTTTCTCTTTCCTTACTCATTATTGCTTTCACTTGATTATTGATGAAGAAGATCAATAATCTCTGTTCTGTTGTGTATTTGGTTTGGTAGTGTTCCTCACGTTATGAGAACACAATCGTTGATGTAACAATTCAACAACCACACATATATATGCATGTATATACAGTCACCTTTGAAGAGTGGTACTGGTTCGTAATAACACCTCTTAATAATACATAGATACAACATATACATATATATATATATATATATTACTTATATAATATAATTAAGAAAAGGGAAGAGGGTTATCAATACACCCAAATTCTAACACTAATCGAAACCGATTCATCACGGTATTGTCTTTAATATTAGAATCCACAATGTTAAATATAAACTTGAACTTTACTATTAAACCAAAAGAAACATAGACCACGCAGAATATAAAACACCTATGAATCACTGTTTCAATTGAATATAAAGGTTCACGTCCTAACATAATGGTGCAATTTTTTGTCTTAGAGGATGCATGAAAAATTGTATTACAAATAAACTCAAAACATAGCTACACACTAAGTAGGGAGAGGACGAGGGAGCTGGTGCAACCAACGAGGGAGAACATACTATGAAAATAGGAGATGGTTAGGAACACAGTTAAACCATGGGAAACGTAGCCACATATGTTCTCCATATACTCGGTACACCTGTTAAAACTCAAGACGCAACCATCCGTACACTTACTATCGTCTTCGTTTTCCTTGTGAAGACTAATAGCTAATGTCCTCAAGTTAAATATAAACTTGAACTTTATTATTAAACCGAAAGACACATGGGCCACATAGAATATAAAATATTCTTACATTCTCCCACTTGGTTAAATAACTTTAATGCGCACTTTATTATCAATTTCTCTTAACATTTAATAACTTAAATAAAATTAATTTGATCGAATCATAGCGGTCACACGTCATTGAACGACATGCTCCCTTCCATGTATCACAAATCAATTCTAATTTTATATTATTCTTTTATATTGAGAAGAAACTTAATTCTCAAAATAGTTATGTTATCTATAAACCATAAATGTGTGCATACTTTAATTATAACATGTTTAATAAAAAATAATAACATAACTTAAAGTGAATTCATAATGTCTCATACATAATAAGCATCCTATAATCAAAAGAGCAAGGTCTTATCTATAACACTCATACGCTCTACATTGCCAATGAACACATTGGGTAGTAATCCTTAATTAGCGGATATGCAACCATCATATCCGTCCTTATATGCTCAAAAGACACTCTACGTTTCCGCACTTCTTTTGTGAAATATAAGTACTTTATCTCCATGTGTTTAGCACCTTTCAAGTACTTTTCATTCTTTGAAAAGAAGACAGCTGTGGATTTATAACTATAAATTCTCAGCTGCTTCTCTATGTTGTTGACAATCCGAAGCCCTGAAATAAAGTTCCGCAGCCACAATGAATGAACTGTGGCCTCAAAGCATGCCACAAATTTGGCCTCCATAGTGGAAGAAGCAATGACACACTGGTTTTCACTTTTCCATGATACTGCTCCTCCCGCTAACAAGTACAAGTATCCAAATATCGATTTTCTACTATCAACGCATCCAATATAGTCTGAATCTGAATATCCAATGACCTCGAGGTCATCAGATCTCCTGTATGTAAGCATTAGCTCTTTTTTCCTTTCAAGTACCTGAGAACCTTCTTTGCAGCCTTTTAGTGGTCCATTCCGGAATTACTTTGATATCGACCCAACATACCAACAGCAAAACTGATATCTGGTCGAGTACATGTTTGAACATAGTTCAAACTCCCAACAAGTGATGCATAAGGAGTTCTTTCCATTTCTTTACGTTCCAATTCATTTCTTGGACATTTTATTTTACTGAACTTGTCCCCTTTCTGAATTGGAATTTACCAGCAGAGCATTCACTGATTCTATATCTCTCTAAGACCTTATTGATATATCCTTTATGAGACAAACTTAGCAATCCTCTTGATCTATCTCAAATTATTTCTATTTTGATCACATAAGATGCGTCACCCATATCTTTATTTCACAGTTCTTAGACAGATACTTCTTTTTGTCATGTAGCATACTCATATCATTCGCATCAAGCAAAATATCCTCAACATATAAGACTATAATGAAAAACTTGCTCCCAGTAAATTTTATGTAGATGCATCGGTCAACGATAACCTCTACAAACCCATATGACGTAATGGTATCATTAAACTTCAAATACCATTGTCTAGAAGCTTGTTTAAGTCCATATTTTGACCTTTTCAGCTTACACACCAGATGTTCATTTCCTGTGGCCACAATCCCTTTAAGCTGATTCATATATCTTCCTAAAGCTCTCCATTCAGAAAGACGATTTTCACATCCATTTGGTGAAGCTCCAGATCATAATGAGCCACCAAACTCAAAAAAAATCTAAGAGAATCCTTCTTTGAAACTGGAGAGAAGGTCTCTTTATAGTCAATGCCATCTTTTTTCATGAAACCTTTGGTAACCAGGCGAGCCTTGTATCTTTCAATGTTACCTTTCGAGGTTCGTTTAGTCTTACAGACCCATTTAGAACCAACGGTTATGAAACTGTTCGGCAACTCTACTAAGTCTCAAACATTATTATCACCCACAGATTTTACTTCTTCTTTTGCGGCAATAGACCATTTTTCAAAATTGTCACTTTCCATGGTTTTCCGGAATCTGTTCGGATATTCGTCAATGCTTAAGTCACATTCACTTTCAACAGCATAAACCACATAGTCATTTGAATAGCAGATCTTCGTTGCCTTTTAGATTGCCTTACTGGTTCTAGTACTAAACCATTTTCTTCATGAATAGCAACAGGCTCATTAACAATCCCTTCATCTATTGGGATTGGTACATCATCATGTTGTTTTATTGCCTCATTTGCTTGTTCTGAAACAATTGGAACAACAACCTTAGGTGTAAAAACATGTGAAGAAACTTCAACCTGAACTTCTTGAATGTCAACCTGTCTTGGTAATCCACTCCCACTAGTTTGACCATTTTCAATGAACCTATCATTTCTCGTTTCAACTATTCTCGTACTATGCTTAGGACAGTAAAATACATACCCCTTTGATTTTTCCGGATAGCCAATAAAGAAGTCACTGACAGTCTTCAAATCAAGTTTCTTTTCATGTGGATTATATGGCTTTAGTTCTGCTGGACATCCCCAAAAACGTAAATGTCTTAAACTAGGTTTCCTTCCTGTCCACAGTTCAAAAGGAGACTTAGGAACTGCCTTACTAGAAACTCGATTTAAGACATACGTTGCAGTTTTTAATGCATATGTCCACAACGAAAGGGGTAAAGAACTATTACTTATCATGCTCCTAACCATTTCCATTAAAGTACGATTCCGCCTCTCAGCTACACCATTCTGCTGAAGAGTACCAGGCATTGTATACTGTGCACAAATGCCCCTACTCTCTAGTAGCATCACAAATGGACCAGGACATTGTCCATTTTGATGAATTTTCTAGTAAACCTCACCACCTCTATTAGACCTCACTAATTTTACTTTTTTATCTAATTGCCTTTCCACCTCATTAATGAATATCTCTAGAGTATTCACGGACTGAGATTTTTCATGCAACAGGTAAGTATAACCATAACGTGAGTAATCGTCAATAAAGATGATAAAGTATTTTTCATCGCTCCAAGATGGAGCATCAAATAGACCACATATATCAGTGTGAATTAACTCAAGAACTTGAATACTTCTTGTGGCTGGTTTCTTTGTAATGTGTTTAGTCTGCTTTCCTTTCATGTAGTCTACACACATATCTAGATCACTAAAATCCAAGTGAGGAAGAATTTCATTCTTTACCAACCTCATAATTCTTTCCATGGAAATGTGACCTAGTCTTTGATGCCACAAGAAAGCTGAACTTTCATTAGATGCACCACTATGCTTAATGCCTTGACTTTCAATATTAAACAAAGATTAAGAAAACTTTATATCAAGATTGAAACGATAAAGTGAATGAAACAAAGTACCACTCTCATTAAGGTAATCATTTCAGTACAATGAGAAAACACCATGTCCAATCCTAAGATCAAAACCTAATTATTCTGACCTACTAACGCAAAAAAGATGTCTAGCACACTCAGGTACATAGAGACGCCCTTCAAGATCTATATGACATCCAGTGTCCAAGATCAACTTATAAGTCCCAATGCCTTCAATTCGTGCCTTCATTTTGTTTCCCATGAACAAGAATTGTTCATGTCTTCTTATGTTTAATATGAGACACATGAGTAGTAGCACCATTATCTAACCACCAAGTATTTTTAGGCATTTCAACAAGGTTCAGTTCAGAGCAAACATAAATATTTGCATACCTTTCTTTTCGAACCAAGCCTTTCTTTTTGGACAGTCTTTCTTGAAGTGTCCCATTTTCTTGCAAAAGAAACACTTCCTTTCTTTTGGATTTGACTTTCGGGGCCTTTCATGAGAGTTTTATCCTTCATAATGAATTGGACTAAGAAATTCTCATGAATTTTCATTCCCAAGGTTGACGACCTTGCTGCCAAGTTAGACATGTGGGTCACATGATCATGAATCGGCTAAGACTAGTCAAACTTTTTAGTAGTAAGCTCATTCATGAGACTTCCTATAATCGACTTGTTAGCCAAATCAGATCGTGAACACTCCTTAATTTTCTCTATGAATTCCCTTGCTTTCTCTGTTTTAAGCCTAGATGGCTTAACACTTTCTGCCATCGTCATTCTCATGAGGTTCAAACTCAGCCTGTTAGGTCGCTCCCAAATTTCATAACGAGATTTTTCAGTTTCGGAGCTATCTCATGTAATGGCTGAAGGTTCATCATATGTTAGTATTACGGAGTCCAAAGACATTATACCCAATTCAAACCGGATCTGATCAGACCATTCACCATAATTCAGCCCATCGAACTTTACGACAGAGTTAGCAGATGCATAAACTTTTGAAGAAGCTGCAAACATGCAAACATGTAAACATGCTTACCTATTAGTGCTTTGACACTTTTACACAGACTATTAAGGCCTAACTTAAATTTAATGCACAAATTTAAATAACTTTTGGGCAATATTTCAACACAAACACTTTTAATGATGCTAAATTTATAATTTTATAATTAATCAAATCACATATTAATCAAATAAATTTGTTACCTTTGGGTATACATATTTTTGACTATATTGAAAATGATTAATTCTTTTCATATTATTAATTATATTCAATGATCCACCTTTTGGGTGATCTCCAAAAATATAGATAACAAAATAATTGATCAATCAAAACTTTTATGTCATTTTTAGCATCTCTTTAATCATGATCAATTAATGAATTTTTTAAATTTCAATATCTACATGTAATATAACAAGGTCACTCTGATAACTAACAAGTTATATACAATATAAACAATAAAAATATTTAATTATTTAATGGGTCTAAATTATTTTATATTGTGTTAATATTACATAACACAAATTTTACCCAGTTATTAAAAAATATTACAGCGGAAGAGAACCCAGATATTATTAAGATATAAGAACTCTAAATGCACACTTAAACATATGATTTCATAATTACCGAACAATAAGAATTACCCAGTTCATTTATTCCGTACTTTAATCACTCGTTTATGAATGCAAAACAAATAACCAGAATATTCACCAAAAAAAAACAAATAACCAGAATAAATGAAAAACTTAAACACTCCATCAAACAAATACAATATGTTTGATTAACGCCTAACAGTGAATTAAACAAATCTATTTGGCTTTGATACCAAATATAAATTCAGATTTACTATATTTATGAAATCTATATATCCCAAAGATCATCTAGATTTTATTTAATTCAACTATGAACACTTTCTTAGAAAAGAAGAAGCACTGACCTTGATCCATTGCTTGACCATGCTTGATGATGGATCCAAGTCTTGGGTAATTGATTTTCTCTTCCCTTACTCATTGCTTTCACTTGATCTTTGATAAAGAAGATCAATAATCACTTTTCTGTTGTGTATTTGGTTTGGTAAAGTTTCTCACGTTATTAGAACACAACCGTTGCTATAACGATTCAACAGCCACACATATATATACATGTATATACAGTCACTTTGAAGAGTTGTACTGGTTCGTGTTAGCACCCCTTAAGAATGCATAGACATAATATATACAAGTATATATATTACTTATATAATATAATTAAGAGAAGGGAAGAAGGTTATCAATACACCTAAATTCTAATATATTAATCAAAATTGATTCATCATGTCTTTAATATTAGAATTCATAATGTTAAATATAAACTTGAACTTAATTATTAAACTGAAAGACATATAGGTCACATAGAATATAAAACACCTATTTATCACTGTTTCAATTGAATAGAAAGGTTCACGTCCTTACATAATGGTGCAAATGTGTTGTCTTAGAGGATGCATGAAAAATTGTACTAGTAATAAACTCAAAACATAGCTACACACTAAGTAGGTGGAGGACGAGGGAGCCGGTGCAACCAACGAGGGAGAACATACTGTGAAAAGAGGAGATGGTTAGGAACACAGTTAAACCATGGTAAAAAGTAACCACATATGTTCTCCATATACTCGCTACATCTGTTAAAACTCAAGACGCAACCATCCATACACTTGCTATCGTCTTCGTTTTCCTTATGAAGACTAAATGCTAATGTCCTCAAGTTAAACAAGACCAAACCTTTCTCGTCCATATACCACAGGTAGATGATCTCAGAGTTTAAAGGATGCATCACCACTGGGAAATAATCGATACCTAACAACTTGATCATAGAAACCAAGCTGTGTACTTCATCAGCCTCCAAACCTGTAATGTGCGGTTTTCATCTTCACGGAACTCGTTGAAATACACAATCGACCCTTCTGAGGGTGTAAAGGTTCTTCTAAAACGCCGCAACACATCATCGTTTCCACTATCGGGGAAAGATATGATATGACACCCATCATCAACAGTACCTCCATAGAAATCATAGGCCATAAAAGAAGAGATGAGACTTGAAAACCAGTGAAGTATCCCATTCAAAGAAATCGACTTCCGGTGGCCAAACCAGCAATGATGAAGAGGACAAGTCACATTTCTATTTTCCCACTTCCCTGTGTCAGATGAGTAGATCGCAAAACCGAGTTTAGTACCACCGTGACTCATCACCAACACTACCTTGTAACTCACAACGATACCACTCCGCATCTTCGTAACCAATCCAGTGTCGCTGAAACAATCATGCAGCCGTAATCTCTCAAGATCTTCCAAAGAGAGGAAAGGAGGGAGAGGGACTCGAAACCACTCTTGAAACAAAGGGTTTCCAACGTAATACATAGGAGTATCATCGGCAGCTTCTAAGTAAACCAAGACCAGTCCATCGGTGCAAGCCAAGACTTGTATCTTATTGATTGCTCTCTCGACAAAGAAACTCATGAGAGATCCCGGAGAACGAGAAAGTCCCCATGTTTTGCATCCATGATGACCCACGATTTCAAGTGTCAGCTTGTGAGGTTGCATCTGAATGATTGACCACGAGACTGAAGAAGATGAGTTGCGAGAGATGAAGTGATCTCGGAAGAAGTCTGAATCAATCAAATCATTCCATTCTTTGCACACTGATCTGAATCTTGCAATGCTTTTCAAAGGAAGTCGCACCAAGATAACAAACGCCACTTCAGGAATATTCATTTCTGCAAACAAACAATATATAACATGCTTTTTGTATGATAAAAATCGAAACACCTTGAGATTTATGGCTTCATACGTATAATAATTAACATAATTAAACGAAAAAATAACCAAAACTACAAATAAATACATGAAAAAGATAATACAATATATGATATATATTTTTTCATGCGGAATAGAGAGATCTATATCCAAGTATATATATATATTGAATGCTCGTTTTAGATAGTGAGAAGAATTTGATAGATCCATATATTGAATGCTCGCTATAATGGTAACAAAAACAAGAAAAATTTGGAGTCTTGCCTGATTTCGTTGGGAAAGAGAGAAGACAAAAAGTACAAAAGAGGCTGTTGTAAACAAAATAGATTATGTTATCGATATTGTGGGGTTGAAAGAAAAGTAGCTTACAATTATATATAGAATCGTAACTTGGAAATCATTAGGTTTAATATTAGGTCTGAGCATAAAAAACATATCCAAATACCCAACTCAAATCGGAACGGGTTACCCTAATGTCCAGCTTTAAGTTTATATGGTAACTGAAACACTATACATCTTGTTTTATCAAACACTATGGTAACTGAAGATAAAATACATTTCACTATGGCTTTTTAATTTTGTCTTTTTTTTTGTTATTCATTTAAAATAAAATATTGTAATAAACTGGAAATTAAATTAATGAAGATATATTTCTATATAAAATATAATATAAATATTTCAAAGAAAGAAAGATATATTTTTAGATATATATGTTTGTTTGACTACAAAGAGATAGTATTAAAAGCTTTTAAAAACTTGTTTGACTATTAAAATTTAACTTTTCATGAGTAAGCTTTCTTTTATTTTTAATAAACAAATTTATTTTTCTCTTAAAGTCAATGACTTTTCATATAATTTTGTCAAAATTAGTGTTAATTCTATAAATGTTATTGATAAAATATCATAATTATTCAATATAAACATTTCTACTTTTATAATCACATCATACATATACTATAATTGTTTAATATCAGTTTTTCAATATAAAAAGAGTAGATCTTTTTTATAATTTTGTTTTGGTAAATTATATTTATATCAAAGGGCTCGAGCATGATAAATTGTATATTTACTAATACAAGAATATAATAAACTGGTACTTGGTTACATCAAAGTACTGTAAAACATTCACAAATTTGATTAAAACTTAAAACACAGAATACAAAAATCAAGAAGGCTTTGGACGGGGAAGAGGGTGCAGCCAATGAGGAAGAACAAACTGTGAAGCAAGGAGATGGTTAGAACAACCTTGAAAGGATGTGACAAAGTAATTAGAAACGCTCTCCACATACTCGCTGCAATTGTTAAAAGTCAAGACGCAACCATCCATACACTTACAAACGTCTTCAGCTTCCTTAATTGTGAAGACTCAACACTTTAGTCATCAAGTTAATAAATGAGGTTTTGATTAATTGAAAGTTATGGTGATGGCAGGAAGATGTACAACTTATGAAGAACATGGGAATGGATGCTTACAGATTCTCCATTTCTTGGTCCCGCATCTTTCCAATTATGTATTTCTAATCTTGTTGTGTTTTGTTTTGTTTTAGAATCTACTTTACATTGAGTAATGTAATATATAAGTACTAAGTATGAAATTTTAAAAAAAACTCAAAGCGTGATAATAATACTATGTATGTATGGTTTACAGATGGCGTGGGACAAATAAACGAAGCTGGAATCGATCACGACAACAAACTCGTAGATGCTTTACTTGCAAAAGGTATTTTCTTTATTTATTTTTGTTGCATAATTTTAAGGGTCTAACTCTTATAATAATCTCAAATTCTATGTCTTCATCTATTCTTATGAACATTGTTTCATATATATTAAACTGTGGTTGGTCGAGCCTTATGTGATTCTGTACCATTGGGACCTTCCTAAGGCACTCCATGATCGATTCCTCGGTTGGCTATATAAATTCAGATTTCTATATTTATGAAATCTATATATCCCAAAGATTCTCTAGATTTAACCATAAACATTTTTTTATAGAAGAAGAAATACTAATTTTGATCCATTGTTTGACTATGCTTGATGATGAATCTAAATCTTCAGTAATTGATTT
Source organism: Camelina sativa (assembly GCF_030686135.1). Taxonomy (NCBI): domain Eukaryota; kingdom Viridiplantae; phylum Streptophyta; class Magnoliopsida; order Brassicales; family Brassicaceae; genus Camelina; species Camelina sativa. The sequence continues at coordinate 22,535,614 of NC_141892.1, read as the reverse complement.
TCTCTTCCCTTACTCCTTATTGCTTTCACTTGATTTTTGATGAAGAAGATCAATAATATTTTTTTTGTTGTGTATTTCGTTTGGTAGTGTTCTTCACGTTATGAGAACACAATCGTCCACTACAAGAAAACAGCTATTTAGCGACTACACTATTTGTCGCCTTGTAGTCATAATAATAAGAGTTATGACTAATTAGCGATTATGTCATGTAATCATGAATCGAGAGTCGCTAATTGTTGTAGTCGTAAAATTAGTCGCCCTTTTGCGACTACTTTACGACTATATACATGTTGTCATAGAGTAGTCATCATTTAGTCGTAAAATATAGTGACTAATTTGCGACAATATTGTGATTAAGATAACCTGGACAAATCCGTTGGTTAATGTGGTCGGGAAATAGTCGTATAACTTGTGCGACAAATTGACGACTATATACGTATTGTCACAGAGTAGTCATCATGTAGTCATAAACTGTAGTGACTATTTTGCGACTATAGTGTGATTAAGACAACCTGGACAAATCTGTTGGTTAATGTGTTCGGGAAATAGTCGTATAAGTTTTGGCGATGTTATAGCGACTAATGTTTTGAGAAATTGGATAAAGAATACTCTAATTCCTCTTTGTTCCTTTTCACTCTGTCAACCATACCAAAAAATGATAATAATTTGCAAACCAAAAGCTACACATAATATGAAAAACTAAAATACATTGTGTGACAACCCGTCTGTGGCCCCCACTAGCCTCACTGCTAGCTCGCCCCCTGCAGGTCAATTGGTGACAACTTGTCTGTGGGAAGGTTGTTAAAGGGTGAGGGACCAGGGTTCGAAGAATGCCTGATGCACCAATAACCTACTGGTGGATTTGGATATCCACAGTGATGGATTAGGATCGATGCCCTGCAAAACCAGTCTATAGGGGCGAGCTAGCAGTGAGGCTAGTGCGGTCCACGGACGGGTTGTCACACATTGTACTTGAAGAAGTTATTATAGTTTCCAAAAAAAGTACAACATAAACTTAAAGTTGTCATTGAGTTCATCAAAAAAAGAGTTAATTAAGTAAGACATAGAGAAACCTATGGAGTTGAAGTTGGATCTTCTTGTTGAACAGGCTTTGTGGTTGTCTCTTTCGATGAATGGGTTTTCAAGAACTGTTGGAACCGTGGATCACATTCCCGCAGAAACTGCTCCACCAAGTCGAACTGCTCAATCTTGTCATTCTGCCCAGCAATAAGTTTGATTGCTGAGCAATTTCTGCATCATGCCTCAACATATGAGCAGCCTGCTCCTCTATCATGCGTTGAGCTTCCTTCAACCGTTCTTGCATAGCCACAAAGGTAGAAGAGTCTCCTGCTTGCTTCTGCTTGCCATTGACAAGGCAGTCATGGAGGCTTCCAACTCCATAAGGTTTTCCTCTTGAATCCTTCTCATTGGACTGCAAAGTAAGAGAAAACCAGATATTAGAGGATTAAAAATTAAAATCCAAGACTATAATTGTGTATTGTTAAAAATAAAACGTAACCTGAAGAAAGATTTCTGTATATTCTTTTGTTGTGAGCTCCCGGGGCCGTGAATAACCATCTGAGACAACAGAAGGATCTTCCTCGAGCTGAGACAACCTCTCTTGCACATTCTTCTCATATGTTTCTGCTATCTTCTCCGCCTTCCGATCAACATATGTCCCATCAGGCTTTGTATTTGCCTTGATGAAAACCTCACCAATACGTACCTCTCTTCCCAATTCCTCTTCCTGCAATGTTAAGAAACAAACAAGTAAAACTTAAGCATCAGCTAGGTCAAAATTAAAAGTGGCTTTGGTGTAACAACATAATTATCTCACAATTTTGTCTTGAATCTGTCGATACGACTTTGGCCTTGAGAGGTGGACATGAGGACCGAAGCCATTACGGTCAGACATACGGGCATCAGAATATGTTTTGCTTCTTCAGTGTCCCAGTAATCTTTCATTGTCTTCCAGAGAGTATTTCCAACCATGTCTTTGAGCCAATTTTGACAGATGGCCTGGAAATTAGCTTGAACAGTCCCAGTTATCAAAGGATCCCAGGTGTGGGTTTTCTACAAAAAAAAAAAAGAAAGGAGCTAATGTGAGTGAAAAGAAGATAAGTAAATAGGATATAATTGAAGATTAAAGTTATATACGAAGATTAAAGCTATATATGAAGGCTAGAGGACAGAAAACTTTACCGCGAACTCAAGGAAGTATCTCTCCTGTTTCTCCCGAGGCACACATGTCCAGGTGTAGTAAGGAGCTTCGAATTTATTTATAAGAACTTTAGTTATCTTCCGAACAAGTTTTAGATCCTTTGTCACGATCAAACCTCCATACACATGAACCAATAAAACATGTATATAAGTTCTGCAATAATCGGAGACACTCAAAATAACAAAACCAAAGGATATAATACCAAAATAGAGAAGACATAAACATTCATATTGATTACAAGCCAAAGGATATAATACCAAAGGATTAGATACGAAACAGGATATAATACCAAAATAGACAAGTTAAACACTAATATGAAATAAGACGAGACCTAAACACTAATATCAAATGAGACGTAACCCCTAATACCAAACTAATATCATAAGCCAAATGACAAGACCAAAATAGTGTTTCGTATTTTGTTTACCAAAATAGACAGACCTAAACATTCATATTGTTTACAATCCAAAGGATATAATACGAAACAGGATATAATACCGAAATAGACAAGACCTAAACACTAATATCAAATGAGACATAAAACCTAATAACAAACCAATGAAATCATACCATTGGGTGTTTGGTAGGGGAATGTGAGAGAGGATAGTGGTGAACTTATCCCTATTTGGCACCACAAGCAACACATTTACATCCCACAACATGTCCTCCTGGAGTTCCGGCAACACCGGAGGAGATTCATCTTGGAAATTATTGCCTTGAGACGATGGATGCGAAGGATGACTGCGAGTCTGAGAGACTTGAACTGGAGAAGGCGGATGGTCAACCTGAAGAGTTGCAGGATGCGAAGGATTGTAGTGGGCTTCTTCTGAAGGGGTCGGGTGTACTTGAGGTTGCGGTGGGTGAGTGTAGGAGTTCTGAAAAAGTTGTTGACTGTCGTTGCAAAACGGGGACTTCTAGTTCAGGAGTCTGCAGTGTCGGAGAAGCTTGGACCGCCGGTGTGAAGTTGTACTGTCTGGGAAGAGTGTGCGGCAGTTGATTTGGTGTTGACACTCCGACTCTCTGAGAAGCAGTAGGAGCAACCTTCCTCTTTCTTCCTCGATTAGGCATCTTGTGAGTGTGAGAGATGAGAGTCGGGGATAGATGCGAAGGATAGGATTTGGGTTTAATTAGATTTTGGTTTCGGGGATAGATGCAAATGGTAGGATTTGGATCCGATTGAGAGGAAGAAGAGAGTGGAGAGTGATAGATTAGGGTTTTTTGCACTCAAAATCGAGAGGAAGAAGAGAGTGTGAGAGATGAGAGTCGGGGATAGATTAGGGTTAGGATAGGATTTGGGTTTGAATTTAATTATGATTTGGGTTTGGGTTTAATTAGATTTGGGTTTGGGTTTACTTATTTTTAATATGGGCTTAAACCCAATTTTTGAAATTTAAATTACACTGATTCATCATAATTATTTATAAATTACTGAATAAAATTTATATAATTACACAATAATTATGGAATATAATTACACAATAATTATGTAATATAATTATAACATATTAAACATTGAAAAAAAATACAGTTACTGTTTAACACAATAATTTTCTTTTGCCAAATAATAATACATATATTAAACATATTATGCATAGTGTCCTTCGTCTTCTTGTTCTTCATCATCAGAAGACGATAAATTACACTACAATTCATCTTCTGGATCTGCATCTCCAACATCATAATGAAGGTTTATTGGATTAGATTCTTCTACCAAACTGTCGACTATGAGATCTTCAACTGTAGTCATCAGTACATCATCATCATTTTCTGTTTGCAACAAAGTAGGTTCATTGTTTTCATATTCTCCTGAAATGTTTCCCCTCAGATTTACTTTCAGAACACTTAGCCACTCCCGCTTTGGTTTCTTTGTGTATGGATACGGAATACAGCAAACTTGATCTGCTTGAGATGCTGTTTGCAAAATCGCAATTTAGTATGGTTAGTTACATTAACTAAAGATATATCTAAATTATTTTGAGTCATACATACCTAAAATGAATGGCTCATATTTGTTGTATTTTCTCGATGAGTTTACGTCTACAACGCCACTATCACAACTCTTCTGAGTCCCTCTACAAATGAGAGGAACATACCACTACCAATGACAGGATCATACAACTTTATCAGTTAAGTTTCCATAGAAATCTGCACCATCAGATGCATCGGTGTAATTTTCACCTTTAACACATACACCATAGTTACATGTCTTCCGTCCAGCGCCGTGATTCTTCGTATGAAACACATAGCCTCTTGTAAAGTATATTGGCCAAGTTTTAACCTTGTGTAAAGGTCCATGCACAATCTCTTGAACCCAAGTAGGAAATGGATTTGTGGCGTTCTAGTATATAACCTGCATATATATATATATATATATAATAAGGTCAAACATTAATATATACATATAAATATTATAAATGATCATAGAAATACATGCGTTCGAGTATACTTACGTAATCTTTCACCCACACATGATATTTTTAAGCTCTTTTCGTGTACAGTTCTTTTTCGGTTAATTTAGGATATTTGGTAGAAAGAGAATCCTCGAACATACTAAAAAAATAAAATACATATAATATTTATGAGGAAAAATTGTGGATTCTATATATTTGCAATAATTAAAATGTAATTTGGGAGTCTATATTATATACCTCTCAATTCGTTGAAAATAGTCACAATTCTGTAAAATATATGCATGTGCACACTAATAGTCTCTCTCTAAAAGCCATACTTCATGCATTTCCCTACTTGGACGACTGACGTGAGTAAATATAATAGAGACTCCAGGGACATGATGTATTGGGACTTCGCCTTCATTGAAGATAATTAAAAGTAATTTCAATTTAGTATAAATTATAATTTTATTTACCTATATTTGCATTTAATTATACCTTGATTTTGTTTGTATATGATTGGCAAAGTAGTGCTAGGAGAAATAAGCAATCTCGTCATTGATATATGACTCAACACTTGATCCAGCTGCAATTATTTTGTTCTTCGCTTTTCCTTTTAACTTTTTGAAAAATCTTTCAAATGAATACATCCACCTATATTGGACAGGGCCTCCCACTTCTGCTTCATATGGGAGATATATAGGCAGGTGGTCCATCACATCAAAAAATGATGGTGGAAATATCTTTTCTAAGTTGCATAAGATCAAAACAATGTTATGTTTTAGAATTTGAACGCGACTTTTTTGCAAAGTTCTCAAGCATAAGTCCCTGAAAAATGCTCCAATCCCTGCAAAATATATTCGAATTGCAAGCCTTAGGAAATTATATTTAAAAATATATATAGTACCTATTAATTAAATAAGTAAACCATAGTACCTGATAACGCAAGGTGAACGTTCCGGTCTAGTAGTTCTGCAAAGATAAATGGAAGTAGTCGCTCCATAAAAACATGGCAATCATGACTCTCCATTCCTGAAAATTTGTCATTGATCAGATCAACACAACTAGCCAAGTCTGACGAATAACCATCTGGAAATTTCACTGCATGCTTGACACATTCCAATAAACTTGTTTTGGCTTCCTTTGTCAATGTATATGCTGGGAATGGAGCTTTACCCTTTCTACCAATATGTAAGTGTGGTCGAGAACAAAATTGTTCAATGTCCAATCTTGACATGACGTTGTCTTTAGATTTATCCTGCACACTCATAAGAGTATACAAGATGTTGTCCACAAAATTCTTCTCCGTATGCATCACATCAATATTATGTCAGAGATTGAGGTCTTTCCAATAAAGTAGCGACCATAATATGCTTTCCTTGTTCTAATTATGTTCATTTCCATAGTCTGGCATCTTCTTTTCATGACCGTTACAACCGACGTCCCTGGTTTTTGGTGGATTTACAAATTTCAAACGCTCGTAATAAACTTGCTCACCAGTTAAAGACTTTGGTGGATAGTCGTTAGAAGCGTCTCTTCCCTTCAGGAAATATTTTTTGTTCTTCCTTAATTGATGACCATGAGGAAGGAATCTTCAGTGGCAGTCAAACCAACATGTCTTCCTTCCTTTAGGTAGATAAAACGACTTTATACTTTCCATGCAAATGGGACAAGACAATTTACCGTGGGTGGTCCATCCTGATAACATGCTATACGCCGGGAAGTCACTTATCGTCCACATCAGCACTGCTTTTAGATTAAAGTTTTGATTCAAAGACACATCGTATGCATCGACTCCAGTAGACCACAACTCTTTTAACTCCTCAATAAGAGGTTGTAGGAAGATATCGAGACTAGCTCGCAGATGATTTGGCCCAGAATTCAGAATTGTAAGAAACAAGTACTCTGTATTCATGCACATACGAGGGGGTAAATTATATGGAGTCAAGATCACAGGCCACAGCGAATGATTACGAGACATGCCAAATGGATTGAACCCATCAGTACATAATCCACGATAGATGTTATGGGGTTCTTCTGCAAACCGAGGGTTAAGCTCTGGGAAATATCTTCACTCTACTGCATCAGAAGGATGATTCATTTCTCCCTCTTTTGATTGGTGCTCCGCATGCCATCTCATTGCCGATGCATTCTTTTGGCTCTGATACATTCTCTTCAACCTATCAGCAATAGGTAGATACCACATACGACTATATGGTACTCTTGTTCTCCGTCGGTCTTCCTTAGGCTTCCATCTTGGTGAACCACAAAATAGACATGTCTCTTCATTTTCGTCTTCTTTCCTGAAAATCATACAATTGTTAATACAAACATCAATTGTATAATATGGGAGGCCTAGATTACGCATCAATTTCTCTGTCTCGTAATGTGAACCGGTAGACTGGTTTCCTTTTGGTAAATAATCTGTCAAAATTCCGCAAACCGAATCCACTAACTTTTCACTCATATTAAACTCCGCCTTATTTTGCATTACTAGAACAGCTAATGACAATTGCGAGTGACCTTCACGATAACCATCATATAAAGGATTTTTTGCACTTTCTAACAAGTCGTAAAATTTCTTCGAATGGGTTTGTACCGGTTCTTTCACATTCTCATAACTATCATTTTGATGATATTTATCATTAAACCCACATTATAACGAAATGCATCATTCACCATATCCACATATGGATCTTCTACTACATTACCCATTTCTTCATGGCTCCCATCATATGTCCCATCAGTGTAACTACTTCCTATATCCAAATTGATTTCTTCTCCGTGGTTATACCAAACATAATAATCTGGCATAAATCCATTACTAAACAGATGACTCATAACTCTTCTACCCGAGAGACATCTATTGTTTTTGCAAACACTACATGGACAGGGAAACTTACCGCCATTATTCTGAACTGTATGTTCACTACTTGCAAACGATAAGAATTGGTCCACTCCCACTTTGAATTAAGATGAAAAATTTCCTGTCACTTCATCGAACCTCTTTTACATCCACCCCCGATAATTACCGCCATTATCACCATAATTGTAATATCCCGCCATTATAAATAAATAAAGATATATATATATATATATATATATATATATATATATATATATATATTGGGAGAAAATATAAGATTATATAAAGCCAAACTATTTTTTTTTATTTAGATTTTTTTTTCTTGGAAAGGAAAGTCACTTGTCTCGGAATGAAGAGAACAAATGACTGCAATTCGTTATTATAGACTTTCCTAGGTGACTAATAGGCGACGACTTAATAAAAGTTAGTACACCAACCCCCACATGAAAAACATGTTTATATTTAACTGTATTTTGCGACTATTTGGCAACTACGAGATGACTACGGAATGACTCGTCGTATGAGTCGCCGTGCAGTTGCCAAATATATGACTATCTGATGTGGTCGTATTGTAGTTGTTAATTTAGCGACTAAGTTACGACTACATAATTCCATCAACAAAATAGTCGTCTCGTAGTCGTTAAAATACGACCACCGTACCGACTACATCAATTAGTCGCTATAGAGTGACTCAGTAGCGACTAATTACCTGTAGTCGTTATTTTTGGCAACTTCATATTTAGTTGCTATTTGTATTCGCTAATCACTTTTTTTTGTAGTGGTTGATGTAACAATTCAACAACCACACATATATATGCATGTAGATACAATCACCTTTGAAGAGTAGTACTGTTTCGTAATAGCACCTCTTAATAATGCATAAACATAACATATACATGCATATATATTACATATATAATATAATTAAGAAAAGGGAAGAGGGTTATCAATACACCTAATTTCTAATACATTAATCGAAACCGATTTATCACGGTGTTGTCTTTAATATTAGAATCCACAATGTCAAATATAAACTTGAACTTTACTATTAAACCGAAAGACACATAGACCACGTAGAATATAAAACACCTACGAATTACTGTTTCAAATTGCGACACCCCAGTTTCAGGGACATGCGGAGAGGTTTAAAAGAATTGATTTGGCCACCTATGTCACCAAAGTGCACTTATCTTTTCGGTCAAGGGTCTTGAGGGAACTCTAGAGTTAAGCGTGCTTGAGCTGGAGTAATCTCAGGATGGGTGACCTTCCAGGAAGTGACTGTCGGAACTATGCGAGTGAGGACAAAACACAGGGAAAGATCATGTGGTAATTTGTAGGGACGGTAACAAGTCTTTAGACCCTCTCGGACGTAGCAAACCAACCGTCAGATATGGATGGGCTCAGGGGTCTAGTGAGAGGACGTGAGGCCCATTAAGGAAAGTGGGCCTTTGACTGGGAGTGGACATGGGCCTATTGAGAGGTGGCGGTCAGGGCGTTACATAATTGAATATAAAGGTTCACGTCTTAACATAATGGTACAAATTTTTGTCTTAGAGGATGCATGAAAAAATTGTATTACAAATAAACTCAAAACATAGCTACACACTAAGTAGGTGGAGGACGAGGGAGCCGGTGCAACCAACAAGGGAGAACATACTCTGAAAATAGGAGATGGTTAGGAACACAGTTAAACCATGGGAAAAAGTAGCCACATATGTTCTCCATATACTCGCTACACCTTTTAAAATTCAAGACGCATGCAACCATCCATACACTTACTATCGTCTTCGTTTTCCTTGTGAAGACTAAACGCTAATTTCCTCAAGTTACATATAAACTTGAACTTTTATTATTAAACCAAAATACACATGGACCACATAGAATAAAAAATATTCTTACATTCTCCACTTTTTCTTTGTGTCATTTTAATGGTTTAATAACTTTAATGTGCACTTTATTATAAAGTTTTTAACCTTTAATAACTTAAATAAAATGAAACTGATCGAATCATAGCGATCATACGTCATTAAACGATATGCTCCCTTCCATGTATCACAAATCAATTCCAATTTTATATTATTCTTTAATATTGAGAAGAACCTTAATTCTCAAAATAGTTATGTTATCTATAAACCATAATAAAAAACAGAAACATAACTTAAAGTGAATTCATAATGTCTCATACATAATAAGCATCTTATAATCAAAAGAGCAAGGTCTTATCTATAACACCCATACGCTCTACATGTCCAATAAACACATTGGGTGGTAATCCCTTAGTTAGCGGATCTGCAACCATCATATCCGTCTTTATATGCTCAAAAGACACTCTATGTTTCTGTATTTCTTCGTTGATAGATAAGTACTTTATCTCCATGTGTTTAGCACCTTTCACGTACTTGTCATTCTTTGAAAAGAAGACAGCTGTGGAACTATCACAGTAAATTCTCATATGCTTCTCTATGTTGTCGACAATCCGAAGCCCTGAAATAAAGTTCCGCAGCCACAATGAATGAACTGTGGCCTCAAAGCATGCCACAAATTTCACCTACATAGTGGAAGAAGCAATGACACACTGCGTTCCACTTTTCCATGATATTGCTCCTCCAACTAACAAGTACAAATATCCAAACATCGATTTTCTACTATCAAGGCATCCAACATAGTTTGAATCTGAAGGTTCCTTTCAAGTACCTGAGAACCTTCTTTGCAGCCTTTTAGTGGTCCATTCCGGGATTACTTTGATATCGACCCAACATACCAACAACAAAACTGATATCTGGTCGAGTACATGTTTGAACATAGTTCAAATTCCCAACCACTGATGCATAAGGAATTCTTTCCATCCATTTCTTTACGTTCCAATTCATTTCTTGGACATTGTATTTTACTGAACTTGTCCCCTTTCTGAGTTGGAATTTACCAGCAGAGCATTCACTGATTCTATATCTCTCTAAGACCTTATTGATATATCCTATCTGAGACAAACTTAGCAATCCTCTTGATCTATCTTAAATTATTTATATTCCGATCACATAAGATGCGTCAGCCATATCTTTATTTCAAAGTTCTTAGACAGATACTTCTTTTTGCCATGTAGCATACTCATATCATTCGCATCAAGCAAAATATCATCAACATATAATACTATAATTACAAACTTGCTCCCACTAACTTTTATGTAGCCGCATCGGTCAACGATAACGTCTACAAACCCATATGACGTAATGGTATCATTAAACTGCAAATACCATTTTCTGGAAGCTTGTTTAAGTCCATATTTTTACTTTTTTCAGTTTACACACCAGATGTTCATTTCCGGTGGCCACAAAACCTTTAAGCTGATCCATATATACTTCTTCCACAAGCTCTCCATTCGTAAAGGTGGTTTTCACATCCATCTGGTGAAGCTTCAGATCATAATGAGCCACCAAACTCAAAAAAAATTCTAATAGATCCTTCTTTGAAAAGTTAGACTGTGGAGTTCTCTCAGGACCATTGACCGAAAAGTTAAGTTCACTTTGGAACTGTGCTACTGAAGACAAAACAAAGGGAAAGATCATGTGGTGATTTGTAGGAACGGTAACAAGTCTTTAAAACCTCCCGGACGTAGCAAACCGACTGTCAGATATGGATGGGCTCACGGGCCTAGTGAGAGGACGTAAGGCCCATTAAGGAAAGTGGACTCATGGACTGAGATTGAATATGGGACCCAGTAGGAGGTGGCGGTCAGGGTGTTACAAATGGTATCAGAGCAAAACCCAGACGAGTGTGGAGTTGAGTGGACCCACACCGTTAGGGGGCAAGGTCTTGGTGCGCAACGAGGACATTGCAATCTGGTAGTGGGGGTGAATTGTGATACCCCGATTCAGGGAATTGCGGAAAGGTTTAAAAGAATTGATTTTGCCACCTATGTCACCAACGTGCACTTACCTTTTCGGTCAAGGGTCTTGAGCTAACACCATAGCTAAGCGTGCTTATGCTGGAGTAGTCTCACGATGGGTGACCTTCTGGGAAGTGACTGTCGGAACTGTGCGAGTGAGGACAAAACACAAGGAAAGATCATGTGGTGATTTGTAGGGACGGTAACAAGTCTTTAAAACCTCTCGGACGTAGCAAACCGGCCGTCAGATATGTATGGGCTCACGAGTCTAGTGAGAGGACGTGAGGTCTATTAAGGAAAATGGACCCATGGATTGGGATTGGATATGGGACCCACTAGGAGGTGGTGTTCGGGATGTTACAAGTGGGATCAGAGCCGAACCCAGATGAGTGTGGAGTCAAGTGGGCTTACACCATCGAGGGTGACGGTCTTGGTGTGCAACGAGAACGTTGCGATCTGTTAGTGGGGTCTAATTGTGACACCCTAATTTCAGATACTTGCGGAGAGGTTTAAAAGAATTGATTTGGCCACCTATGTCACCAAAGTGCACTTACCTTTTCGGTCAAGGGTCTTGAGCTAACACCATAGCTAAGCGTGCTTATGCTAGAGTAGTCTCACGATGGGTGACCTTCTGGGAAGTGACTGTCGGAACTGTGCGAGTGAGGACAAAACACAAGGAAAGATCATGTGGTGATTTGTAGGGACGATAACAAGTCTTTAAAACCTCTCGGACGTAGCAAAACGGTCGTCAGATATGTATGGGCTCACGAGTCAAGTGAGAGGACATGAGGCCCATTAAGGAAAGTGGACCCATGGACTGGTATTGCATATGGGGTCCACTAGAAGGTGGTGTTCGGGATGTTACAAGTGGGATCAGAGCCGAACCCAGATGAGTGTGGAGTCAAGTGGGCTCACAGCATTGGGGGTGACGGTCCTGGTGCGCAACGAGAACGTTGAGATCTGTTAGTGGGTTTGAATTGTGACACCCCGGTTTCAGATCCTTGTGAAGAGTTTTAAAAGAATTTATTTGACCACTTATGTCACCAAAGTGCAATTACCTTTTAAGTCAAGGGTATTGAGAGAACTCCACAGTTAAGCATGCTGATGCTGGAGTAGTCTCAGGATGGGTGAACTTCTCAGAAGTGACTGTTGGAACTGTGCGAGTGAGGACAAAGCACAAGGAAAAATCATGTGGTGATTTATAGGGACCGTAACAAGTCTTTAAAACCTCCGGGACATAGCAAACCGGCCGTCAGATATGGATGGGCTCACGGGCCTAGTGAGAAGAAGTGAGACCCATTAAGGAAAGTGGACCCATGGACTGGGATTGGATATGGGGCCCACTAGGAGGTGGCTGTCGGGTGTTACAAGTATCCATAATCCAAGAAGGAGAAGTTAACTTACGAGATAACATTTCGGGAATGGCATTCTGCCCACAATTGAGTACCCATTTTATCGTACGCCATTGTTCATCAGTGAGATTGACGCTCTCACGATCATGATCAGTGACAACATGATTGGCCTGCGTCGTTCGATCAACCGGCGAGACAAGTTGCTTTGCCACGTCCACGCCCTCCACTGGAGATTGCTCCCCCACGACCACGACCGGAAACTGAGTGGCTGCAAAGACGCTCCACCCACCACTCAGGATATCCAATGAGAGCATAACAGTTCTCCGACGCATGACCACCACGTTTGCAATGTGTACACACCACACCTTTCTCCTTATCTTCACTACGCAGCTGAGAATAGGTAGAGCGAGTCCGAATGTTGGCCGAAAAAGCACTCACCTCCGTGGGAGTGTTCAAGGCCGTGATGCCATGCTCGAGTAAGTCTTCCTCTTATCGAACAATATTATACACGTCTTCTTGCGATGGCATTAGAGTTCAAGAAAGAATAGTGGACCGCACCATGTGATATAAGGTATCATCAAGTAGAAACAGAAACTGTGGAACTTTGTCTTCCTCACGATATCGTTCCTACAACCTTTCAAGATCATAAACAGATTTGCCACACTTGCAGGTACGCAAAAGACGGAATGCAGCCATGCTATCCTAAATATTCATTAGCTTGCCGTAGTAAGTCTCGATGGACAGTCCCCTCTGCTTGCAGCCAACGAGGTCATATTTGATTTGCATCAATTTCGGTCCATTCACCGAATAACATTTTTGCAAATGATCCCATAGATCTTTTGCAACATCGCGATGAGAGATATTTGAGCATAAGACATGATCAATCTTCATCTTAATCCAAGACACCAGGAGAGCTTGGATTGTCCACCAGTCTTTGAGATCTGGAGATCCCTCATCTGGTTTGGGAACAGAGCCATTGAGAAACCCAAACTTCTTGCGAGAACAGAGGGATGTCTTCATTCCACAAGCCCATTCATTGTAGTTACCTCCCTTCAACAAAGGATGAGAGATCACCGCACGTGGATTGTCGGCCGAAGTCAGATCGTAGGGTGAGATTTTTCATCTCACTTCGTAGGTCGGGTTCGTGGTGTTCATCGGGTTCGTGGAGTTCACCTGGTTCGTGGAGTTCATCGGGTTTGTCGGGTTTTCAGCCGTGTGGTTGTCGATGTTCGTTGGAGCATTTCCATCAGCCATCATCGTGAAAAAAGTTCTTATTTCACAAAAAAATAATTCAGGCTCTGATACCATGAGGAAATCGGCAATCAGAAGAATTTTGTCTATGTCATTAAGCGTTGATTTACATGTTAGGAGCACAAAACTCAAATTAAGAAGAGATGCGAATTATATTTAAATTAACGAAATAAGAAATGAATTACAACAACATAATATAAAGCATAAAATAAATCACAGAGGCGAGATATGATATCTCTTTTCTTAATTCAATAAATTGGCCGTAAGTGTTTTCGGACAATCATGATGTATGAATCTGAGGATACAACCGATCCTGAACTATTACAGTAGCATACCAGTAATAGAACTCAAGCAAACTGATCTACGTTATACTCTCGAGAATACTAAACTAAGAACTTACTTTGACTAAGCAAGGGAAAGGGAGAGAGAGATCTTCAAAGGAAGGAGTCTTTGTGTTTTTGAGTGTGAGAAATAATGAGAGGTTGTGCCTCTATATATGTATAGTGGAAGGAGGGAGGTCTCAAGAAAATATTCACTGAATATTCTTGGAGTACTGCCCAAGGTTCTTGGAGTTCACAGCAAGTATTTCCATAAAATTAAATGGGCCTAAAGCTGTCCAAAAAACCCATGGCCCATGGCCCGCGCCCCGTGCCTGCGCGTGGCCCAATTTGTTTTTGCGCGTGCGGGAACCTTCCCTCTTCCTTCTACACACTTTTGAAACTAGAAAAGTGTGAAACTAATTTTTTTTTTTTGACAATCATGTGAAACTAAATAGATATGAGTGAAAAATCAATCATATTTCCGATGTAGGATATTTCCTAAACCATCTCAAGTAGCTCACTTCACACTCTTATTTCTCATTCAAATCAAGTCCGTTTTGGACGTATGGGCATACCATCTTGTAGTACTCGTGACAAGCTTTACATTGCACTATCGACTCGAGAAAAGTCGTCGGAAAGTCACTGTCCAAAACCTGCAATTTTTCTGAAACTTATTTCTGAAAAATTCAGTTCTAACAATCCCCCACATGAATAGAAATAAGTCTAAACATATGATGACATAACTAACCCGATAGACTGACACTACTAGCTAGACTAGACAGACCTTCGAGAGTATATACGAAAACTAACTGTATCTGAGTTGGTGGGGTTTTTCAACCTTGAATCGACTCACTGTTATACCTGTCGAGTGTACACGATGTCTTGAACCATTTGGATTTGTATGTAAACTTAGACAGCAGGTATAACACAGTTTTATTTTCTCGTAGAACGAGTTTCTCTAGTGTTCATTGTGGCCTTGAACATGCCAGGTTAATCATGAGTGAACTTAGAGAGTATAGCCTCATATATTCTCCTTGAAACGGCCCCATTTCACACTCACAAGGTGATTTTTAATAGCTGCTTGTATTTAAAGAAATATCCTGTAATTATTTTAAATATTTTACAAAGCTACATTTCAAATTATTAAAATCGTATGCTTAACTTCTAACGTATAGGAAGCACTTTACATCATTTTAGGAACTGGAAAAAGACAATAGTCTCTTAGTGCTTGTAGCAGATTCAGCTTGATTTAGTTGTCCCTTTGAACCTAGTTCATGGGGTCTCCAATCTGAGTAGGTGGGGTTACCATCAAACCTCCTCTTTAGTCGTAGGCTTTAAACCCATTGCTCTTGATGACTTTATAACTTTATCTCGCGCCAAACCTTTTGTAAATCGATCAGCTAGGTTTTCTTGCCTATGGATGTAATCAATCGTAACTACACCAGTTGAGATAAGTTGTCTAACAGTTTTTTTTGTAAGAACTAACTTATCAGCCTCAAAATTATTGGAAAAACAATGCTTGCTTAGCACTGTTCCAGAGATGAGATTCTTCCGCATGTCAGGTACGTGCTTCACTTTCTGCAATGTGAGCTCACGATCAGAATTTAGCTTCAGAACCACTTTGCCCTTACCTTCAATCTTGGACACCGACGTGTTGCCAATGAAAAGCTGCTCGTTTGACTTGTTCTGTACGTAGGTGGTGAACATGGTCCTATCAGAGCATATGTGCTTGGTAGCACGAGTGTCGTAGTACCACTCCACTGGGTTGTCTTCCACCATGTTACATTTAGTAACTACTGCAACCATGTCTTCGTCAGTTAGTTTTGCCTGCAACTTGAGATCTTTTGCTTTGATTTTGCAAACATCAGCCTTGTGTCCAATCTTACCACAATGATGACACTTTCCTTTGAACTTCCTCCCAAGGTTTCTCTTCTCTCCTGAAATATGCATTGAAGCGCCTCCACTTGTTCCATAATTGGTTTGGAATCCACCATTTTGAAGTTCAGGAACTTCGTAGTTGAGAATTTTTGCATCCCAGACTCATCAGTCTTGCACTTGGTCTCCAAAGCTATCCAAAATGCTTTTGAAGTCTTGTACATACTGTAGAGGTCATATAGATCATTGACCAAAAGGTTCAGAATCTGACCTTTGGAACAATTGTCTCCTTGAGCCCAACTATCCATACTTCCAACCACATACATATTTGTGTCACCTTGTGGAAGCGTTGGTGGATCCTCTGTAAGGTACCTTTCCATGTTCATGCTAGCCAAGTAGTAGCGCATCTTTTTTTGCCACGTTTTGTACCCAGCCTTGCCATCAAACTTATCTAGCATCATCCCTTGGGAAGCCTAAGGTGGTATCCCCATGTGGGTTGATCCAACACCGAACAGAGTTCGGCGCACGTTTTCATTACCAGAATCGGTAAGCTTCGTGTTTTCATGTTCCTTAGCAAGACGTAAAGCCAACTCAGCAGGACTTTCAACAGGGGTGGCGGGAACCCTACCGTCAACGTTGTTGGTGTTGTCTTTAGACATTTTTCTGTTTCACAATAAACATATTTGATTAGTATATTAATCAGACAATTCAAGTAATTAAATTACCCTGAATTAGTTTTGCAAACTCACTTAAGAAGCGTTCGCAAAAACTCGTTTCACAAATTCACTCA
Organism: Camelina sativa; assembly: GCF_030686135.1. Taxonomy (NCBI): domain Eukaryota; kingdom Viridiplantae; phylum Streptophyta; class Magnoliopsida; order Brassicales; family Brassicaceae; genus Camelina; species Camelina sativa. The sequence continues at coordinate 22,518,666 of NC_141892.1, read as the reverse complement.
ATTAAGAGCATTCGTGGTAACTCGAGAGAGTAGAGAAGAAAGAATTAAAGTAAAAGTGTTCTTCAAAAACTTTCGGTGTAAGCACCAAAAGATGAAAGCAGAAATAGTTCTTCAGAAGATTTTGAAATCATTTAAAAATATATAAAAAATCGAAAAATTCTCAATCCATTTAAAGCGATGAGCAGAAAGCGGATTTTATTGAATTCAGACAGTTAGGAGCGCAAAAATCGAATTGAGAAAAGATGCAAAATATATTTAAATTAACGAAATCAGAAACAAATTACAACAGCATAATATGATATCTCTTTCCTTAAATTCATTAAATCGGCCGTAAGTGCTTTCGGACAATCATGATTTATGAATCCCATAATACAACCGATCCCAAACTATTACAGTAGCACACCAATAATAGAATTCAAGCGAACATATCTACGTTATACTCACGAGACTACTAAACTAATAACTTACTTGGACTAAGCAAGGGACAGGAGAGAGAGATCTTCAGAGGAAGGAGTCTTTGTGTTTTTGAGTGTGAGAAATAATGAGAGGTTGTGCCTCTATATATAGTGGAAAGAGGGAGGTCTCAAGAAAATATTCACTGAATATTCTTGGAGTACTGCCCAAGTTGCTTGGAGTTCACACCAAGTCTTTCCAAAAAACTAAATGGGCCTAACGCTGTCCAAAAATCCCAAAAACCCACGGCCCGCGCCCGGCCCTGTTCAGCTCAGCGCGTGTGGGAACCTTCCCTCTTCTTTCTACAAACTTTTGAAACTAGAAAAGTGTACAACTAAATATATATGAGTGAAAAATCAATCATATTTCCGATGGGGGATATTTCCCAAACCATCTAAAGTAGTTCACTTCACACTCTTATTTCTCATTGGAATCAACTCCGTTTGGACGTATGAGTATACCATCTTGTAGCACTCGTGATCAGCTTTCCATTTCACTATCGACCCAACAGTTCCGTTTAGCCATTTGGCCGGAATTTGGCCGGAAAGTCGCCGGAAAGTCATTGTCCAAAACCTGTAATTTTTCTGAAACTTATTTCTGATAATTCAGTTCCAACATTACAATCATATATACATCCAAGGAAAGATTCTCTCCAATCATATCTGTACATATAAGGGAACTGCTATTACTATGTTGATATCACGGGATTGGTATGTTGACCAAGTTACTTAACAACCAAGTCTCTAATAAGAACATATAAGTTACATTAATCTACATGACATAGTGGCTGTAACAAATGCTTTCTCAGAGGAATACAAATTAGGAGAAGGCGGTTTTGGTCCAGTCTACAAGGTAATAATATTTGAAAAACTATGATTAGTACTTATGAGCTTGTATATTAGATAAGGTGGTTTAGATAAAATTCTAAACAAGTAGTTACTACAGTATTCACATGGCGCATGTAGTTCTAAAACTATTATTAATTTTGGTTACAGTCTTACAATAGAGTAATTGATTGAAATGCGTCTGTTAGGGAAAACTACCAAATGGATTAGATGTGGCAATCAAAAGGCTTTGAAAGAAATCAAGTCAAGGTTTGACAGAGTTCAAGAATGAAGCTGTTTTGATCATAAAGCTTCAACACAAGAACTTGGTGAGGCTTTTAGGATACTGTGTTGAGGGGAACGAAAAACTCCTAATTTACGAGTAAATGTCGAATAAGAGCCTTGATGTGTTACTCTTTGGTGAGTGGTGAATATATTTATTCAAAAGTTTTTAATTTTTAACCATAAGTATTAGATGATAGCATGAGACGTAGGGTTAACGACAATATGGTGAAGTTCAGGATCCGTAATAATAGCATGAGACGTAGGGTTTTACATAGAGGAATGTGGAACATCATGGACATTCCCATGATTGTGTCCAAGTGGTCGGCGTATGCAGAGGACTCGCAACCGGCGAAGAAATCCATTCCTCTATGGGTTACTTTGTGACATATTCCTCCGTCTCTGTTTACGGATAAGGGTTTGGAATACTTATTCAGTGCAGTGGGCAAGCCAATCCGATTCCATCCAAAAGCAGAGGATTGTATCAGCTTTGATGAAGCACAGATGTTGGTTGAAGCAGATTTGACAAAAGTTTTGCCGCGGCAGTATGTTTATGGGGGAGGGGAAGATGGTGAAATCGAAACTACCATTCAATACGGTTATCCGTGGTTGCCACCACGCTGTACCAGTTGTCAAAAATGGGGGCATTCTACTGAATGTTGCTTATCGTCGGCACCTTCTGATAGTGCGGTGGTCATTGTTGAGACCCTTTTACCTTCTACTACCTCAGAGGACGCTCCTCTGGGGTCGGTCCAGGTGGTCGGGGCTGGAAAAGAGGCTCCCGTAATGACTACAAGTGTAGTTTCTCAGACTAGTAATGCAAACATATCGGGGACTGGAGAAGAGGCTCCCGTAACGACTACAAGTGTAGATTCTCTGACTAGTAATGAAAACATATCGGGGGTTCAGGCGCCAGCTGTCTCGGAGACGGTTTGGATAACCCCTTCAAAAACTGGTCGCAGTCCTGGGAAGGTTTCAGAGGGCCTTAAGCCGAGGGAGGGTGCCCTCCTGTCGAACACCTTCTCGGTACTGGGTGCAGAGGAAGAGGTTACGGAGGAGCCAGTGCAGGTGGAGCATGCCTTGCTCTCGTCGGATAAGCAGGCTCAGGGCCCTGCATTGGTATCTAAGGAGACTACGGACCATGTAGAGGAAGGACAGGAGAAGGATCGAAGGGGGAAGGCAACTGTGACAGTTCACCCTTTTTTGCCTCGTGAATCTAAATCATCACATAAAACGGTTTCAACAGCTTCTAATTAGTCTTCCAGAGTCTACTCTAGGGATCAACGTCGGAAGCCTTCCCACAAAAACTTTTAATGTCAGGGTTCTTCTGGAATGTTAGGGGCTTCAACAAAACATCAAAACATTCCGTGATGCAGAAGTGGTTAAGGGAGAGTGATTTTCAGTTCGGTTGTTTGTTAGAGACTCGTATCTGTGAAAACAATGCGAAACGTATTGGAGATAAAGTTTTTAAGGATTGGTCAGTGTTAACGAATTACGAATTTAATGGTAGGGGTCGTATATGGATAGTTTGGAGTAATAAGGTTTGGATGACTCCTTTTTACAAAAGTGAACAATTGATTACTTGTTCGATTAAGTTGGAGGACCAACAAGAGGAATTTTTTTGTTCTTTCGTGTATGCTTTGAATATTGGGGAGCAACGCAAGGTTCTATGGCAGGAGTTGAAGGACCATGCTGATTCACCTATTATTAGTTCTAAACCGTGGATGCTTATGGGGGATTTTAATGAAACTCTGGATATGTCAGAACATTCTTGGGTGGATGATCATCCCATGGTAACGAGGGGTATGAGGGATTTTCAGGCGGCTGTGGGTTATTGTTCACTTACAGACCTTGCTTCTAATGGTCCGTTGTTTACTTGGTGGAACAAGCAGGATGCGGATCCTATAATGAAGAAGTTGGATCGGGTTCTCATCAATGACGTTTGGTTGCAACGATTTCCGCAGGCTTATAATGTGTTCGAAGCAGGGGGTTGTTCGGATCATTTGCGTAGTCGTTTGCACTTGCAGACGGGTGAGCCTATCAGGAAACGTAGGCCGTTCAAATTTGCGAATGTTCTCACGGAAATGGATGAGTTCCGGCCGTTAGTTGATTCTTATTGGAAGACCACTCCGTCTTTGTTCTTATCTACTTCGACATTGTTTCGTTTCCACAAAAAATTGAAGGGTTTCAAGCCAATTGTTAGGCGCTTGGCGAAGGATCGCCTTAGTAATCTGGAAAAAAGAACACACGCTGCGTTTGAGGAACTTTGTGTGAAGCAGACACAGAACTTGACTAATCCAACTGCCTTGACAATTGAGGAGGAGAATGATGCTTATCTGCGGTGGGATCATGTTGCCTCCTTGGAAGAAAAGTTTCTTAAGCAGAGGTCCAAGCTACATTGGCTGCAGGTTGGAGATAAAAATAACAAAGCGTTTCATAGGGCTGCTGCAACAAGGAAGGCAATGAATACTATGAGTGAAGTAACCTGTCCGAATGGTTTGGTTGCTAAGGGAGAGGATGTCAAGTTAGAGGCTGAGAGATACTTTAAAGATTTTCTGCAGTTGATACCTACAGATTTTGAGGGGGCTGAGGTTGCTATGTTACAAGACCTTTTACCGTATCGTTGTACTACGAGTGAGCAAGCTCGACTGATCGCACCTGTCACCACTGAGGAGATCAAAAAGGTTTTATTTGCTATGCCTAATGATAAGTCGCCTGGTCCGGATGGTTTCACAGCCGAGTTCTACGAGGCGACTTGGGATATTATTGGTAAAGAATTTGCTGTGGCAGTTCAATCTTTTTTTGTCAAAGGATTTTTGCCAAAAGGGATAAATTCTACTATCTTAGCTCTTATACCAAAGAAACTGGAGGCGATGGAAATGAGGGATTACAGACCTATCTCTTGTTGCAATGTTCTATATAAGGTTATTTCAAAAATCCTTGCGAATAGGTTGAAGGTGGTGTTGCCTAGTTTTATTGCAGGAAATCAATCAGCCTTTGTTAAAGACAGGCTGTTGATAGAAAACGTGTTGTTAGCAACAGAATTGGTTAAGAACTATCATAAGGAGAAAATCTCGGAGCGGTGTGCGATAAAGATTGATATTTCCAAAGCTTTTGACTCGGTTCAATGGCCTTTCCTCTTGAATGTCCTTTCAGCCTTACAGTTGCCACCAACGTTTATCCATTGGATAAAACTATGTATAACAACTGCATATTTCTCTGTTCAAGTGAATGGTGAGCTAGCGGTGTATTTTCAAAGCAATCGGGGACTACGACAAGGCTGTTCTCTATCTCCCTATTTGTTTGTTATTTGTATGGATGTTCTGTCAAAGCTTTTAGACTCCGCTGCTGGTGCAGGCCGGTTTTGTTACCATCCGCGGTGTCAAGCTCTTAATCTGACACACTTAAGCTTCGCTGATGATCTCATGGTCCTATCTGATGGGAAGCCACGGTCCATTCAGGGGATTGTGTCCATTTTCGATCAGTTTGCTAAGATTTCGGGCCTCAAGATCAGTATGGAAAAATTGACAGTATATCTTGCGGGTGTGACTGCTGAGGACCGTCACTTGATAGAGAATCAGTTCGCTTTTGTGGTGGGAGAGCTGCCTGTTCGATATTTGGGTTTGCCTCTACTCACTAAAGGATTTACTACCGCTGATTATACCCCTCTTCTGGAACAGATACGCAAGCGTATTGGTTCTTGTACGTCTAGATACCTCTCATTTGCAGGCTGTTTTAATTTGGTTAGCTCGGTTTTATGGAGCGTTTGCAACTTCTGGTTAAGTGCTTTTCGACTACCCCGAGCCTGTCTTCGAGAGGTGGACAAACATTGCTCTGCTTATTTGTGGTCGGGGGCTGATTTAAATCCTAAAAAAGCTAAGATGCAGTGGGATGTTGTGTGCAAGCCACGGCAGGAGGGAGGGCTTGGTCTTCGTAGTTTAAAGGAGGCAAAACGATGTGTGTTGTCTTAAGTTGGTTTGGCGGATACTCTCTCGCGGAAACTCCTTATGGGTACAGTGGGTGGATCGTTATTTATTGAAGGGGAGATCGTTATGGTTGGTTAAAGAAAACACAGGAGTGGGCTCATGGATATGGCGAAAGATCCTGAAATATAGGGAGGTTGCTACTACGCTGTGTACGGTGGAGGTGGGAAATGGGCAGATGGCCTCTTTTTGGTTTGATAATTGGTCATCTTTAGGCCGGTTAGTGGATGTGGCTGGAGCTAGGGGAGCTGTAGACTTGGGGATTGGGCGCACAATGACAGTAGCGGAGGCTTGGTCTGCTAGGCGTAGGAGAAGATCTCGTCTCCCGCACCTCCTCTCCATCGAGGATGTATTATGCTTGCAGTACCAACGCAGAACAGAGGTGGCTGATTTGTTTTTGTGGAAAGGGAAGGCGGGTAACTTCAAAGCGGAATTTTCTACAGCAGACACTTGGAATCATACTCGACGCACTTCTGCAGAGGTTTCCTGGTACCAAGCGGTTTGGTTTCCTCATGCTACTCCAAAGTATACTTTTTGTACCTGGTTAGCAGTTCATGATAAATTGGCGACAGGGGATCGAATGCTGCGGTGGAATATTGGAGCTACGGGGACCTGTGTGTTTTGTCAACAAAGTCTAGAAACCAGGTGGCATTTGTTCTTCTCCTGCAGGTTTACTTCAGAAGTGTGGAACACGACGGCTAAGGGGGTGTTTCGTACACGATACACTACTGACTGGCACCGGCTACTCACTTTCTTAGCAGACAATCACCTAGATCGGTTGGACAGGTTTTTCACTCGATACATCTTTCAGCTAGCGATTTATACCATCTGGCGGGAAAGGAACGGAAGACGCCATGGTCAGATCCCCAATAACCCGGAGCAGTTAATAAAGTGGATCGACCGCCAAGTCCGAGATCAGATTTGGGCTATTCAACGACAAGGGGATAGGTGGTTCGATAATGGGCTTCAAGTTTGGTTTCAATCTCGAATATAAGACTGGTTTCTATTCTCCTCTAATGTAATCTCTATAAGATTGTTCAAACACCCGCTGCACTAGTTGTAAAAACGCTAATTTTCTTTAAATATAATTTAACATTAGATTCAAAAAAAAAAAAGTATTAGATGAATTGTCTTTGACTTGTGACTTCTCAACGTTTGGTTTTGGGGCACATATAGATTCTTTAAAGTCTAGGGAATTGGATTGGCAGACGCGTATGAAAATAGTAAATGGGACGACAAGAGGACTTCAATATCTGCATGAGGACTCACGTCTCAGAATCATTCACCGAGATCTTAAGGCAAGCAATATTCTTCTTGACGATGAGATAAATCCTAAGATCTCGGATTTTGGAACCTCCAGGATCTTTGGTGTCAAGCAAACCGATGATAACACCCAAAGAATCGTCGGGACATTGTGAGTGTACATCTCCTATGAGTTCAACTCTTTCGTTTGTTTCAAACTCTAATTTTTCATTCTTCTTTATGTTCATGTTTATGAGTATTTTCATTAACACACACACACATACATATTGACAAACATTATTTACAAATCGTAAACACAATTACACAAACATACAATTTATGAATGATGTTTGAAAACAAAACTAAAACATTGGGTTAATTACAGCGGTTATATGTCACCGGAATATGCATTAGGGGGAATAATTTCAGAGGGAATAATTTCGGAGAAAGCAGATATATATAGCTTTGGAGTGTTGTTATTTGAGATCATATCGGGAAAAAAGGCGACAAGATTTGTTCACAACAACCAAAAACACAGCATTATATATTGATTATGTAAGTGATATATATCTTAAAAGCATTTATCTATAGTCAAAAAGATTTGATCAAACCCAAAATATATGTTCTTGATCAACTTCAGGCATGGGAATCTTGGTGTGAAACAATAGGTGTAAGCATTATAGATGAAGCACTATTGGTAACCAACAGTTAGCGTCGTCAGACCACGTGTTCTCTATAAACGAAGTAACGGAAACAGAGCTGGAAGCACGATAAATAATATTAACAGTACTTGGTTGGTAGAAATGTTACTATCCTCTGTATCATTTGGTAAGTGTATTTAGTTAAACTCCTCACGTGATTCTCTAGAGTGTTATTTGAAAGATGATATATTATTTTGTAACATTCATATATAGTTTCACTGGATTTTGGCACAGACACAAGAATGCAACAGAAAATTACATAATCATTCTCATCATAATTTCTCATTAATCAAATACACAGAACATTCAAGCAGATCTAATCTTACATGATCATGCTTAATATCCTTAACGCGAAGATATAGGTGACATGACAGAGCTATGACCGGGAGATAGAGACGGCGACCAAGACAGATTTGTTTCTTTCTCTGCAAGAAATCGATTACCAATGAATGGTTCATGCAAAGGAGAAGAGAAACAACTAAACCAATGAAGAACTTTATCAATACTTGGCCTTGTCTCTGCATCCTCATCGATACATAACAAAGCAATGTGAATGTATCTCAAGATTTCGCTTATCGAATCTTCTGTTTCTTCTTCTCTCATCACTTCATGGATAACATCGATGGCTTCTCCTCTGTTCCAGCATCTCATAACCTAAAAAAAGACAAGAACTACGATTTAAAAACCATTTAACTATCGTAGACACTTTACTTTAATATAATAAACTCACATAATCGATTAAAGAGTCTCCGTCCACAATCCAAACCTTCCTTCTGCTAATGATCGTCAAGATTGTAACTCCAAAGGCATAAACATCAGATTTGACACAAACACGTCCGCTTCGCATATACTCTGGATCTAAATACCCTCTGTAGATTATTTCAAAACATTTTATGTATCAGTATCAGTCTCTAAACATCTTCAAAACATTTCCCCTTCAAGTATGTTTATATCACAAAACTTCACTGGCACGGTACCAACAATCTCAGAGTATTCAGCTTCGTTTCCACCTTGTTGCATCATCCTTGCCAATTCAAATCCCATGATTTTCGGTTTTAGCTCTGAATCCAATAGAACGTTTGCAGGTTTAATGTCGCAGTGAACGACCCACAGCCCTGATTCTTCATGAAGGTAACGTAAACCACAAGCTATGCCTTGGACAATGTTTCGACACATCTCCCAACTTAGCTGAGAAGCTCTGTGTGGATCTGTAACACATAAACACTATGACAGATGATGAGAGATTGAAACTAGACGAGATTTGGAAAGGATACTCTGTTTTAGACTGTCTAACCTAGTATAAAACGATCAAGGCTCGAGTTAGGCATGAACTCATAAACAAGACAATAGTGGTCTCGTTTAGTAGAGAAACCAAGAAGATTGATCAGATTCTTGTGCCTAAGCTTTGACAAAAGATTAAGTTCATTATGAAACTGTCTATGAGTTCTAATTGAACTTTTAAGCAATATCTTCACTGCTATTTCTTGTCCACTTTGAAGCCTACCCTGAAAATAAAAACATATATGTTTTTATTACAATCCCATAAAAAAAAAAAAAGAGAGATTAGTAAAGATTAAAGAGACAACCTTGTAAACAGAACCAAATCCTCCACGGCCAATCACATCTGAGAACTCATTTGTTGCGGCTCTAATGGTGTCGAAGTCAAATTCGAAAACTGCATAATCTATTATATAAACAAGTATAATTGATGGGTTATGTGTCAGGTTTGAAAAAGATCATTGAAAAGATGAAACCGAGTACAGTACATACCGTTTATCAACTCAGTAGTCTTCTTCTTTCTTCGTCTGAAAACGGAATCGAGAAGCGAAGTAACGGCCATAGTAAGACGAAAACGAAGACGAAGACGAAGACGAAGACGAAGACGAAGACGAAGACGAAAAGACGAAAACGAAAACGAAACCGAAGACGAAGACTGTGGTTCTTAGCAAACAAGCCATTGCAAATTTATTAGAGTATTTAATGAAAAAAATAACTTATTAGACAAGTTGTTTCTTCAACTATTTGACTTTGTTAATATCGATCGAGTCAAGTCAGTTGACCTTGACTTCTATTATTCATTTTGGATTTTTGGGTTCTTCATTTGTTTGTTTTTTTTTTTTTTTTTTTTCTCTTTGGGTACCAACTAACTTCTTCTAAAACATTGATTTTTTTTTTCTTTTTTTTTTTTTTTTTGTTAAAGTACATAGTAATTTTCTTTTTCAAAATTACACCATATCCAAGACGTACGTGTTTGATATGAAAGCCAACGTGATTTATATACGGCTCGACCAAACAAAAAAATATGAAACCAACGTGAGGTTCTTTGTGCAGAACATTCTTGTATTAGTCTTAATCCGGAGACATACAAACCATTAAGAGATTTTTTTGCCAAAAAAGTTTAATACATTCTCGGGTAACAACAAGGCGGAGAAGAGATGCATAACCATAAAAGGATTTAGTTGGCTTGGAAATGGTATTCAACGATAGCCAATGAAGGCGGATGAACAACTAGAGTATATTTTTATTTTGGGTTTTCAAAGTTGTTAGAGGATACCAAAAAAAAAAAAAAAATACGAAGCTATAAATAAAGTAATTAACATCAAATTTTCTTCCAGGGAAAAGGATTTCCCTACGTACATAATATTTAGTGTTGTGAGATGTCAATTTTTCAAGGTAAATGTATAACCATATACTATACGTTAGTTTGGAGGAGGAAACTTTTTGGAGTGTCGAGTCTCAGGAGGTCCAATGAACAAATCAGTCACCACTTCCATTTCATTGTCATCTATGTCCACTTCTTCAGTTGTTATTGATGATGAAGTTCTTGCTACTATTCCTCTTCCTCCCATGTCACACTTCATGTCACACATTTCCTCAAAATTAAAACTCTCGTTTCGAAAAACAGATGATTTCATAATAATAGAATTAGAGAACAAATGATCAGTACGATACTAGTTGTAGAGAAGCCGTATGTTATTACTTAATATTAATACGTATACCTTCTCCATCAGCATTTTATTTTCTGCAACGAGGTTCCTCTCCTAGATATTGACAAGAAATCGAAAAAATATGGTCTAACCGTTTAATTAAGGGAATATGTTTATATCGTACCTAACCATTTAAAAAAGCTACAAGTGTTACCTTTTCTTTTAATATCTCAATTTCTTCGCGTAATAATTGATACTGAAATTAAGAAATAAAGTAGCTAAATTAGTCGGTAAAACAAGTACATCATAAGAACTCGCTTAAAGATATTTTCAAAACAAACTCGTAAAAAGATAACATAAGGTCCTTTCATCTTTTGACCAAAAAAAAAACGGGTCCTTTTATCATCAGTCATCACATATATGCATGCATGGATGACGCACATCATGTTTCCAAGTGTGCAAACTGCAAGTGTGTGTGTGCATTTGTGTTTTTTATAGGATGATCCCATGATTATATGTCATCTAGTTTAATGTTTACATAACCAGCACATTTGATAATCGAATTTTTTATAAACATACATAAATCGACCCAACCACCACGTCCGTCTTAAATCTCGATGAAACAATAATAATATGATGATAGGAGTAAATTTTTTATTTACATCTAAAAAATGAAATGATCACATATACAGTATGTAAATTACCTTTTTGGCTCTTATTTTCATTAAGCTTCGGTCCAACTGGTTCTCCAATTGTTGTAACTCTTCTATAGAAGATGCGTCAAGTCCTTCTCCCATCATTTTTCTGCAAATGTATTTATATATGTTAAATAGACACTTACAATGACAATATAAATTTCCATTCATAACAAAATATCAATAAATATTTTGAATCAAAAACCTTGTCGAAATCTCCAAATGTTCGATCTTTCTCGCCAAGCCATAGGTTTCATCCTTCGATTGCTGTCAATAAGGTTTTGCTCATGTGAAATGCAAAACATAATTAATTAAACATATATTTGTAAGTACAAAAATTAATACAAAATTATTCTCATCCATGTTCGATTAATATATAAAGTAGTATACATTTTTAGCATGTGTATAGTATTTGATGGAAGTCGATATAAATTTTATATTTAGGCGAGTTCTTCATAGGTATATTTTTCGTAAATGTAACTATGCATGTATAAAAGAGTTCTTTTTTCAAATGGAAAAATAAATAATGATTAAATAACCATGATATACACTAGCAAATATAGAAAGTCCAGTTACCTGTGAGTTATCATTTCTCTTATGGTTAGACCCAAGATCTTGTATTCGCTTCTGATATCTTTCTACTGTTTTTGGTATACTGAAAATTTCAAAACTCAAATCAGTATTTCAAAACCAGCAAAAAACAAAAAAAATCAAACCTAAGGAGATAATATAGAGAAACAAAAGTCTAAACTAAATTTCTCAAACACTAATTACAAGACAAAATTAAAGCATTATATATGTAACATCGAATTTTTAAGGATATACATAACAATTTCATATATATATATATATATATATATATATATGTGATCTATAAGCTGGTTAACAGGTAGCTAATTGTGGTATAAACTCCTCTCTGCTTACTTAAGAAAATTATCATTTGTTTTTTTGTCTAATAAAGTATGTACATAAGATTAAATAATCATATAATTAGCATACAATGTAAATTATGACTACACAAATATATATATTAATAAATAGAGAAAGCATAGAAAGAATCAACATATTCTGATCTAGACACATGCTAATGACTCCTTCACTATCATCACTGAGATAAAGAGTACTTTGTACTCTGCAGTCATTGATTACCATTTTATTCTTGTAGTATTACATAGTATGGTCGAGTATAATTAATAGCTAAATACTCATAATCATACCTGACTGTTAATAGCTAGATACACATAATCATACTCGGTGGATGTGGTGCTATATGGGTGGATCGTTTTTCCACAATACATCAACTATATTCAAATATACGTACGTACACAATACATGTGCTTGAGTGTTAGTATTATTATTTTTTTGACATCATGTGCTTGAGTGTTTGTACAGTAGTAACTGTTTGTAACTAGTATATGTATGCGTGTATCTGTCTATCTGTATGTGTGTGTAAGTTCTCCCTAAATTGTATATACACACACAAGAAAAACATATAATATAGGGAAATCTGTACACCTCTAAATAAGGAAAAACTGTTTTCCCCAAATCTGGTTAAATTAAATATGAAAGTGAAAATGGAATCTAACTTTATTGTCTAATTTGAGTAAGAACACTGTACTTAAACTTACTGCTACGTGAACTATAGTTAAATATCATTTCAAGTTTTAGCTTCTTTCTTTTGTTTACTGGAATTTTTTTTGTCAGTTTGTCCGAACTATCTCATAACTATTTACAAACTTTATTTTGCATTTCCAAGATGAAACCATGTGCGAATCACGTTTTAATCTAGAATCCTGACTTTTCTATTTCGGATTCTTTCTCTAAAAAATCAAGAATCTTCATTTTAACACGTAAACCAACCAGTATCAATCGATCGAGTCTAGGAAAAAAGAAAAAAAATGATGGACAAACTAATTAATCATGGATTTCAGTAAATTATATTCATATGTGAAAATATCAATCCTGATGGATCGGATCAATATATAAGAAATGAGTACATACATAAAACATATATAGATGTAGAAAATCTACCTGGAGGAGCTAGAGAACTCATAGAGTTTGCCTCTAGGAGAGAAGATGATTAGGGCAACTTCAGCATCACAAAGGACTGATAATTCAAAGGCTTTCTTCAAAAGTCCATTTCTTCTCTTGGAGAAAGTCACCTGCCTGCTCGTTGCGTTCTCTATCCGCTTCATCTCTGTCTTTCCCCTCACCATTCTCCTAAGTTAAGTAACCCATTATTCATAATCAGCACTTTAATTTTGAATTTTCCTTCTCTTTCCATGTAAAAAAAAATTCTTGATTACAGTAAAACTAGATGCAAGCCATACTATTGAATTTTGTATAGAAAATTTTCTACAAGAACAGCAAACATGGAGAACAATAACATTTAAAGAAAGATCAATCAGAAATTTAGCTAGGACAGAGTTGAGAAAGAAAAGAAAAGATTACCTTCTTTCTTTTTGTGTATGCTTTTTGAATGATTTGTGCCTCTAATTAAGAGAAAGATGAGCGAGAGTGATGAGAGAGAGAGTCTTTTAGGTAGAGTCGGCAAGAGAGAAATGAGAATTCTTGGAAACCCTAAATTTATGAAATCAGGAGCCAATGAAAAAAAATATGTGAGAAAAAACCTTTAATTTATTCTTCTATCCGTAAAATGACAATCTATATAATTTGGGCTGTTTATATATTTTATCCATTGTCATTTTTTCTATATACCTATGATAGTCTATAACCCTAGACCAAAGTGCTTAATGAAAGTACATGGGTATTACTTAATTATGGAAACAGCATTACAAGATATCCATTCTTCTTTTGGTAAAAGTTTTATATTACAAGAGCAAAAAAATTGGTGGAGAATATATTCCAAAAGACATATGGTTATTTTAATCGTTATATGATATTTTGTTTTTCGTAGCGTTACATATATTTACAGTAGACTCTACAAAAGAAACTAGGCATTAAGATAAATTTTATTTTTACGATGAAGATAGATCTGCGAAAGTGTTTAGTTAAGTTTGTTCTTCAAAAATAAAGTTTAAAAGTGATTTGCACAAGCACTAATTGCTTATATTTTGTTATTCAAGTGATTATTTTTATACTATAATACAACCATGTACGTTATCACTGACCTCATCAGCGTAATTAGAAGACAACATGGATTTGTAAAGCTAACGGGTAAGATGCATTATTACCGACAACCTACAGTTCCGGTGTCTGTCAAAGTGAGTTAAGCTAATGCACTTAAAGACAGGCAGCAACCCTGTCGGTTGCCAGCTCCTCTCGGACAAGAATCTTCGTCACACTCGCCGTTTGATCTCAGTTTACCAGAAAACCATTTCGAGGAACATTTTTTTTTTTTGGTATGAAGAGGAACATTTTTTTGTAAACAATTTCCTGACTATAATTTAAAAGACTATACATTTATGAAAGAGTAATATCAACTGTAGAAAATTATAGACTTATAGTGATAGAATCTGAAGGTAAATATTTATTTTGCATGAATACAAACAGTTTTAACGTTTCTATTATGCTCAGATATTGTAGTTTATATATATTTATATATATATATATATATATATATATATTTGGATATGTGAATGTGACCATGTCTTAGTCATACTTACATAAAATCAAATGGTAGTATATAAAACCGTGTGGATTGTGAAATATAAACAAATTCCCGATAGAGAGATGACGTTTAGCTCGGTTGCGACCATTTTATGATATTCTCAGATGTGATACGATACAAATTAAGTATGTTGAATTAGTCACAAAATGTGAGCAAACGTGACTTTGTAAAAAAAAACACAAGCTATCATTTGAATACATACGATCTCTGTTTTAAAAATCCCCGTCTAAAATCGTGAGATCTACTTTCTCCGTCTCGATTAATAATTAATCTTCATCTAGCATCGAGTATTTAATTATGCTTATCTAATTTGATTATAATCCGTCTAATCCAATTACTTTCTGCTTAATTTTTTATATATCGATTATTTTTGAAACCAAATATAAATCAAATAATTTTTTGTTATTTAGAACATTAAATCAAGATTGATGTTCTACAATAACTAATGCACAAAATTTTAGTGAAAATCATAAAATTTTATTTAAAATTATGTTTTTATGTGTTTGCCATAATTTTTAAGACAATACTATAGTTTTATATTTTATTTAATATTTTGTCTTTTAATATAAATAGAATTATAGATATATTTAATACTATATATTTTTATTTTGTTTTAAATTTAATAAAATAACCGTAAAATTAGTCTTTGATTAATCTCCGTTTAATATTCAATTCTCTCGTTTGGCGCTAAGTCCATCCTGACCACCTGATTAGTATCTAGTAATTTCTAAAACAGACATATAATAGACAGAAATATTCTAAATTGAAACTTCTTACTATTTCTGACATATATATTAAATCTCAGCAAATAGAGATGTTCGTTCGTACGAGCATTGTTATTAAAAACGAAACCACAATCTTATACGTGCCTGCAGTGATAATAAACGAATAAAACAATGCTACGTTTTATGACTTCCGTACGACTTCACATGGCCACTCTTTATCTGCTTTCTTTATTTGCACTCATGGGTCATGACTTCCCTTGCTTGTTGCATTCCTAATTTCTCTACCCACTTCCTCATTTTTTTTACTTTATTCTCTTCTTTTTGGCCTAATTTATTATTTTTATACCGTAATTATTGTTCTACTAGCACTTAGCAGGTGCTTAGCCACTATTGGATGCCTTAATTTTTTCAATTAATTAGCATTTATTCTGATTCATCTTTTTAAATCTCGGTTACAGGTGTTGCACGCTGTGAGGACCACAAGCCTTTGCCCACAACATGTTATCGTTTTGTTTTTGCTATAAAAATGATTTGGGGAATCGATATTTTATTGGTTAGGCATAATGGCTTTGTTTTCTTATGTAAACATATCTCAGCTTTAAGTTGTAAATTATACGTCATTTTTTTCTTTGGACATCTTTAAGTGGTAAACTTAAACTATTCGTAGTTGTATTTTTTAAGAGATACTTTTTTCTATAATGAGCTTTTATTTCATCGACAAAGTTGAATTAGTGTTAATTTTTCATGTCAGAAGAGTCAGTTAACCCTGATTTCGACCTTCGTGTGGGAGATTAGAAAATGTGGTTTTGGTTTGGACCACTTTGCAATTATGCAAATGTGACGACTTTGGACCACTATGCCAGATAGGTATGAATAAATGAGTCTTTTTATTAGACTAGAATTATACATCTGTTAGCAAGTAAAGCTTTCGTGTAAAAAAAAATAATGTAAATTTATTTATTTATCTTTTACTTTTATGATTAGTAATAATGTGTTTGTTGACGTGTATTTGATTTCACATTTGCTTGATTTACTCTGGTTATTAGATGTCTTGTTGACAATTAAAAACTTACAAGATTATAATTAAGCATAAAAACAAAAAGTTCTTAAAATGATATTATGAATACTGCGACAAAAAAAATATATGAGCACAAGTCCTTTGAGTTTTTTTTTTTTAATGTGGTTACTATGATACATATAAATATATAATAGATGAAATTGAACATATATGTTTTCATTGGAATTAAGAATTTAAACAAAATAATTTAACCAAAAATAATGTAACTCAAATTGATTTTGTTGTTAAAGTTGCGGAATCCTAATTTGTGACTTTGAGCTTAATTTGCTCTATTTATGTTATCTCCGTTCCTTTTTTTTTTATCAAACTGATAATTTTCATTAAAACTAAGTCTCACACTCACTCAAAAGAACAGGCATTACAATCCAAATAAAGGGGAAATAAAAGCTAACAAGTCAAGAAGTGCCCATACAAACTCCAAAAGAGTGTAAACTACGGATAAAGGGCAAGAAACAGTTTTCTCCATTCCTTTAATAATACAACACAAAAAAAACTTACGTATTAATGGGGTAGCTGTGTACTTGGTAGTAACAAGAAGCCGCATAACTGTTTCCTTATCGAGAATCAGTACCATATATTGATATATAGTTTTGGTATAATTGAATGACTCCAAAAAAAAAAAAACTAATATACTGTACCATTCGTTCTAGATCTAAAGAAATGCAATATTGACTAAGATCATAGGTTAAAGCTTGATAAATATAGCTCACATAGATGTTTAAGTTAGGATAAATCAAATAACTCACATTGTGTGATTGATTATTATATGGGATGGCAGTGCCTTGCTAGACTAATTGTGGCTTAGGGCGAGTAAAAAATTGTGACCTTTGTTTTTTTAAAAAATATTATTTCAAAGACAACAATCACAAGATGAAAAAAATAGTATAAGCCAAAACTTTTCTATTAATCTTTTCTAAAAAATTTCTAAGACACAATTCCAAAAGACATTTCTTTTATTCTTAATTATCTCTTTTATCAATTGTCTTCCATTAGTAATTTTATACAGCTATACTATACTTATAACTACGATACGTAATTATTTTATTGGCAGAAATTTCTTTATACATAAATTATATTTATTTTATTATAATGATATAATGTCATGGACTTCTCAAATAAAACACCATTTTGCATTATAATATACACATTTATGCTATCAACTTAATACATATAAGCCTAGGATTAATTATAAAAATAGACATTATTTCTCAAAATTTTATGGATTTGGGACTGATGGTCCGGACTTACAGTTTTAGGCATTTAGTTTGTCATTAGAGGACGATTTTACCCTTCATTGACGCAGGTTCATCGTCTCTCTTGTCGTCTCTTACTCTTATGGGCAATTTTAAATCTCACATACATGTCCTTCTCGAGTCTACAATTTTATGACTGTTAGAATTAGACAAATAATGCAACGATGCACAAAGATTCATTCCCGTCGGAGCTGCAGATCTGATATGTGATGATTGTAGTTTTTGAAATATATGGTAGACAATATAAGAGATTAAGCGATCTAAAACTTTAAGACGAGAAAGATTCACAAAATTTGTTTAAGTTTTCCCCTAGGGTTCACAAGGTACCAGTTTTTAGGGTTTAGTTTTGATCAATGGAATTGTAAAATGAAGATGTCGATGGTGAGACAGAGAACGTCGAAGTAGATGACCTCTTCTTTCATTAGGGTCAATTTTGTCATTTACCCTCACTAAAAAATGCCTAATTTTGAGAGTATGGTCAGAAATGCTTTATCTCAAATATTTAACCCAAAAAAGGCCCAAATCGATAATAATCCCTATAAGCTTAGGTTGGAAAATCATGTGGCCTAAAAAATTTAAAAATTTTGGTGGCTTAGAGCAAATGCCCTTTCCTCTTCACCTTAACCACGTCACTGTGGGATGTGAGATATTATGTTGTTTCATGAGTTCTAGTTATAGTTTTGTATTTAAAGGTATATCAGTAGTTTGTCCCCAAGAAAAAAAGACCTCTAGGTTAACATTGTGTAGTTGCGCCAATGTTTTTAAGAAGGCCCAATTACTTTCCATAATAAAACCTGTCGCAGTCAAAAACAAATGCCAAATTTAACAAAACAAAATATTTTTTTGTTAAAAAACAAACAAAAAAAATAAAAAATGGTGAAGTGACCTTAATGCAGTAGGAGGAGGTAAATCCAATTGTAGAAGGCACCATCACACTAGGGATCGAGTCCCGCTTCCTACGAATGTAGGAATTTGGCTAATGGACCAGCGAGTTGTGGCCTAATAGTTGAGAAAAAAAATAATAATAATAAAAAAAAATAAAAATTAATGTCCATTTTTAAAAAATTTTGATTATTTTTACTTGACCTTGACCAAATTACTACTTGTGCACATATTGGCTGTGAAATTTTGTTAAGGAGTATTTTCAAAAATACACCTTTTTTCATGCCCCTTCTTTAAAATATCCCACCATGTTGACCGTTTTCAAAACTACTTCTTTTGATATACAAAATGACCAAATTACATTTTTTAGTGACAGCAAAAATGTACATTCACCAAAATCGAAAAAACTTCCCGCTAAAATTACAAAATTGGATTTTCCCGCCAGAATTTTTGAAATTTATACCTTTAGAAAACCTTATAAAAAATTTGTAAACTCTTTTAAAAGCGTTTTAAAAGGTTTTTTATAAAGTTTTTATAAGGCATTTATAAAGTTTTAACATAGTTTATAATACTTTTATAAGGTTATTAAATCGTTTAAAACCTTTTAGAGGAATCAATGTAGTTGGTAGGTTGCATATCTCCAAAAAATTAGGTTTCATTAAATTTAACATCATAAATGTTGTCATTACAGGTACTTTAATATTTCAACGTCACAAATGTTATTAAATTTGTTTATCACTATAAATTTGTTTCTCTCTCTCTCTCTCTCTTTCTTTGATTCTATTTTTTCTCACATTCATATTTGCTTCTCTCTCTCTCTCAAAGTTTTAGCATTGAGGTTTGTTTTATGTGCACAGGGAAAAAAGAGAGGCAACGAGGAGGGAAGATTCAGTTATCTCTGGTAAAAGAATTAATGTAGTTGGTAGGTTGCATATCTCAAAAAAATTTAAGTTTCATTAAAACTAACGTCATAAATGTTGTCATTAAAGCTACTTTAATATTTCGAAGTCACAAATGTTATTAAATTTGTTTATCACTATAAATTTGTTTCTCTCTCTCTCCCTCTATCTCTTTCTTTATTTCTATTTTTTCTCACATTCATAATTGCTTCTCTCTCTGTCTCTTAATCTTTTAGCATTTAGGTTTGTTTATGTGCACAGGGAAAAAGGAGAGGCAACAAGGAGGGAGGATTCAGTTGTCTGGTAGAGGAATTAATGTAGTTGGTGGGTTGCATATCTTCAAAAAATTTAGGTTTCATTAAAACTAACGTCATAAATGTTGTCATTACAGGTAATTTAATCTTTCAACGTCACAAATGTTATTAAATGTGTTTATCACTATAAATTTGTTTCTCTCTCTCTCTCTCTTTCTTGGTTTCTATTTTTTTCTCACATTCATGTTTGCTTCTATCTCTCTCTCTCTCTCTCTCTCTCTCTCTTAAAGTTTTAGCATTTAGGTTTGTTTTATGTGCACAGGGAAAAAGGAGAGGCAACAAAGAGGGAGGATTCAGTTGTCTCTGGTAGAGAAATTAATGTAGTTGGTAGGTTGCATATCTCCAAAAAATTTAGGTTTCATTAAAACAAACGTCATAAATGTTGTCATTACAGGTAATTTAATCTTTCAACGTCACAAATGTTATTAAATTTGTTTATCACTATAAATTTGTTTCTCTCGCTCCCTTTCTAGGTTTCTATTTTTTTCTCACATTCATATTTGCTTCTCTCTCTCTATCTCTCTCTTAAAGTTTTAGCATTTAGGTTTGTTTTATGTGCACATGGAAAAAGGAGAGGCAACGAGGAGGGAGGATTCAATTGTCTCTGGTAGAGAAATTAATGTAGTTGGTAGGTTGCATATCTCCAAAAAATTTAGGTTTTATTAAAACAAACGTCATAAATGTTGTCATTACATGTACCTTAATATTTCAACGTCACAAATGTTATTAAATTTGTTTATCACTAGAAATTTGTTTCTCACTCTCTCTCTTTGTTGGTTACTATTTTTTCTCACATTCATGTTTTCTTCTATCTCTCTCTCTCTCTCTCTCTTAAAGTTTTAGCATTTAGGTTTGTATTATGTGCACAGGGAAAAAGGAGAGCCAACGAGGAGGGAGGATTCAGTTGTCTCTGGCAGAGAAATTAATATAGTTGGTAGGTTGCATATCTCCAAAAAAATTATGTTTCATTAAAACAAACGTCATAAATGTTGTGATTATAAGTACTTTAATCTTTCAACGTCACAAATGTTATTAAATTGATTTATCAATATTAATTTGTTTCTCTCTCTCTCTTTATTTGATTCTATTTTTTCTCACATTCATGTTTGCTTCTCTCTCTCTCTCTCAAAGTTTTAGCATTGAGGTTTGTTTTATGTGCACAGGGAAAAAGGAGAGGCAACGAAGAGGGAGGATTCGGTTGTCTATGGTAAAAAAATTAATGTAGTTGGTAGGTTGCATATCTCCAAAAAGTTTAGGTTTGATTAAAACTAACGTCATAAATGTTGTCATTGCAGGTACTTTAAAATTTCAATGTCACAAATGTTATTAAATTTGTTTATCACTATAAATTTGTTTCTCTCTCTCTCCTTCTTGGTTTCTATTTTTTCTCACATTCATGTTTTCTTCTATCTCTCTCTCTCTATTAAAGTTTTAGTATTTAGGTTTGTATTATGTGCACAAGGAAAAAGGAGAGCCAACGAGGAGGGAGGATTCAGTTGTCTCTGGCAGAGAAATTAATGTAGTTGGTAGGTTGCATATCTCCAAAAAAATTATGTTTCATTAAAACAAACGTCATAAATGTTTTGATTATAAGTACTTTAATCTTTCAACGTCACAAATGTTATTAAATTTATTTATCAATATTAATTTGTTTCTCTCTCTCTCTTTATTTGATTCTATTTTTTCTCACATTCATATTTTCTTCTATCTCTCTCTCTCTCTCTCTCTCTCTCTCAAAGTTTTAGCATTGAGGTTTGTTTTATGTGCACAGGGAAAAAGGAGAGGCAACGAAGAGGGAGGATTCAGTTGTCTCTGGTAAAAAAATTAATGTAGTTGGTAGGTTGTATATCTCCAAAAAAATTAGGTTTCATTAAAACAAACGTCATAAATGTTGTGATTATAAGTACTTTAATCTTTCAACGTCACAAATGTTATTAAATTGATTTATCAATATTAATTTGTTTCTCTCTCTCTCTTTATTTGATTCTATTTTTTCTCACATTCATGTTTGCTTCTCTCTCTCTCTCTCTCTCAAAGTTTTAGCATTGAGGTTTGTTTTATGTGCACAGGGAAAAAGGAGAGGCAACAAAGAGGGAGGATTCAGTTGTCTCTGGTAAAAAAATTAATGTAGTTGGTAGGTTGCATATCTCCAAAAAGTTTAGGTTTGATTAAAACTAACGTCATAAATGTTGTCATTGCAGGTACTTTAAAATTTCAATGTCACAAATGTTATTAAATTTGTTTATCACTATAAATTGGTTCTCTCTCTCTCCCTCTCTCTCTTTCTTTGTTTCTATTTTTTCTCACATTCATATTTGCTTCTCTCTCTCTCTTAAAGTTTTAGCATTTAGGTTTATTTTATGTGCACAGGGAAAAAGGAGAAGCAACGAAGAGGGAGGATTCGGTTGTCTCTGGTAGAGAAATTAATGTAGTTGGTAGGTTGCATATCTCCAAAAAATTTAGGTTTCATTAAAAAGTAAATTCATAAATGTTGTCATTGCAGATACTTTAAAATTTCAATGTCACAAATGTTATTAAATTTGTTTATCACTATAAATTTGTTTCTCTCTCTCTCCTTCTTGGTTTCTATTTTTTATCACATTCATGTTTTCTTCTATCTCTCTCTCTCTCTCTTAAAGTTTTAGTATTTAGGTTTGTATTATGTGCACATGGAAAAAGGAGAGCCAACGAGGAGGGAGGATTCAGTTGTCTCTGGCAGAGAAATTAATGTAGTTGGTAGGTTGCATATCTCCAAAAAAATTAGGTTTCATTAAAACAAACGTCATAAATGTTGTGATTATAAGTACTTTAATCTTTCAACGTCACAAATGTTATTAAATTGATTTATCAATATTAATTTGTTTCTCTCTCTCTTTATTTGATTCTATTTTTTCTCACATTCATGTTTGCTTCTCTCTCTCTCTCTCTCTCAAAGTTTTAGCATTGAGGTTTGTTTTATGTGCACAGGGAAAAAGGAGAGGCAACGAAGAGGGAGGATTCGGTTGTCTATGGTAAAAAAATTAATGTAGTTGGTAGGTTGCATATCTCCAAAAAGTTTAGGTTTGATTAAAACTAACGTCATAAATGTTGTCATTGCAGGTACTTTAAAATTTCAATGTCACAAATGTTATTAAATTTGTTTATCACTATAAATTTGTTTCTCTCTCCCCCTCTCTCTCTTTCTTTGTTTCTATTTTTTCTCACATTCATATTTGCTTCTCTCTCTCTCTCTTAAAGTTTTAGTATTTAGGTTTGTATTATGTGCACATGGAAAAAGGAGAGCCAACGAGGAGGGAGGATTCAGTTGTCTCTGGCAGAGAAATTAATGTAGTTGGTAGGTTGCATATCTCCAAAAAAATTAGGTTTCATTAAAACAAACGTCATAAATGTTGTGATTATAAGTACTTTAATCTTTCAACGTCACAAATGTTATTAAATTGATTTATCAATATTAATTTGTTTCTCTCTCTCTCTTTATTTGATTCTATTTTTTCTCACATTCATGTTTGCTTCTCTCTCTCTCTCTCTCAAAGTTTTAGCATTGAGGTTTGTTTTATGTGCACAGGGAAAAAGGAGAGGCAACGAAGAGGGAGGATTCGGTTGTCTATGGTAAAAAAATTAATGTAGTTGGTAGGTTGCATATCTCCAAAAAGTTTAGGTTTGATTAAAACTAACGTCATAAATGTTGTCATTGCAGGTACTTTAAAATTTCAATGTCACAAATGTTATTAAATTTGTTTATCACTATAAATTTGTTTCTCTCTCTCCCCCTCTCTCTCTTTCTTTGTTTCTATTTTTTCTCACATTCATATTTGCTTCTCTCTCTCTCTCTTAAAGTTTTAGTATTTAGGTTTGTTTTATGTGCACAGTGAAAAAGGAGAAGCAACGAAGAGGGAGGATTCAGTTGTCTCTGGTAGAGAAATTAATGTAGTTGGTAGGTTGCATATCTCCAAAAAATTTAGGTTTCATTAAAACAAATGTAATAAATGTTGTGATTATAAGTACTTTAATCTTTCAACGTCACAAATGTTATTAAATTTATTTATCAATATTAATTTGTTTCTCTCTCTCTCTCTTTATTTGATTCTATTTTTTCTCACATTCATGTTTGCTTCCCTCTCTCTCTCTCTCTCAAAGTTTTAGCATTGAGGTTTGTTTTATGTGCACAGGGAAAAAAGAGAGGCAACGAAGAGGGAAGATTCGGTTGTCTCTGGTAAAAAAATTAATGTAGTTGGTAGGTTGCATATCTCCAAAAAGTTTAGGTTTGATTAAAACTAACATCATAAATGTTGTCATTGCAGATACTTTAAAATTTCAATGTCACAAATGTTATTAAATTTGTTTATCACTATAAATTTGTTTCTCTCTCTCTCCCTCTGTCTCTTTCTTTGTTTCTATTTTTTCTCACATTCATATTTGCTTCTCTCTCTCTCTTAAAGTTTTAGCATTTAGGTTTATTTTATGTGCACAGGGAAAAAGGAGAAGCAACGAAGAGGGAGGATTCGGTTGTCTCTGGTAGAGAAATTAATGTAGTTGGTAGGTTGCATATCTCCCAAAAATTTAGGTTTCATTAAAACAAACGTCATAAATGTTGTCATTACAGGTACTTTAATATTTCAACGTCACAAATGTTATTAAATTTGTTTATCACTATAAATTTGTTTCTCTCTCTCTCTCTTTATTTGATTCTATTTTTTCTCACATTCATGTTTGCTTCCCTCTCTCTCTCTCTCAAAGTTTTAGCATTGAGGTTTGTTTTATGTGCACAGGGAAAAAAGAGAGGCAACGAAGAGGGAAGATTCAGTTGTCTCTGGTAAAAAAATTAATGTAGTTGGTAGGTTGCATATCTCCAAAAAGTTTAGGTTTGATTAAAACTAACGTCATAAATGTTGTCATTGCAGATACTTTAAAATTTCAATGTCACAAATGTTTTTAAATTTGTTTATTACTATAAATTTGTTTCTCTCTCTCTCTCCCTCTCTCTCTTTCTTTGTTTCTATTTTTTCTCACATTCATATTTGCTTCTCTCTCTCCCTGTCTCTTAAAGTTTTAGCATTTAGGTTTGTTTTATGTGCACAGAGAAAAATGAGAGGCAACAAGAAGAGAGGATTCAGTTGTCTGGTAGAGGAATTAATGTAGTTGGTGGGTTCCATATCTTCAAAAAATTAGTTTTCTTGAAAACAAACGTCATAAATGTTGTCATTACAAGTACTTTAATCTTTTGATGTCACAAATGTTATTAAATGTGTTTATCACTATAAATTTGTTTCTCTCTCTCTCTTTCTTGGTTTCTATTTTTCTCACATTCATGTTTGCTTCTCTCTCTCTCTCTCTCTCTGTCTTAAAGTTTTAGCATTTAGGTTTGTTTTATTTGCACAGGGAAAAAGGAGAGGCAACGAGGAGAGAGGATTCAGTTGTCTCTGATAGAAAAATTAATGTAGTTGGTAGGTTGCATATATCAAAAAAAATTAGATTTCATTAAAACAAATGTCATAAAAGTTGTCATTACAATTACTTTAATCTTTCAACGTCACAAATGTTATTAAATTTATTTATCAATATAAATTTGTTTCTCTCTCTCTCTCTCTTTTATTGCTTCTATTTTTTCTCACATTCATGTTTGCTTTTCTCTCTCTCTCTTTTAAAGTTTTAGCATTTAGGTTTGTTTTATGTGCACAGGGAAAAAGGAGAGGCAACAAGGAGGGAGGATTCAGTTGTCTCTGGTAGAGAAATTAATGTAATTGGTAGGTTGCATATCTCCAAAAAATTTAGGTTTCATTAAAACAAATGTCATAAATGTTGTCATTATAAGTACTTTAATCTTTCAACGTAACAAATGTTATTAAATTTATTTATCAATATTAATTTGTTTCTCTCTCTCTTTCTTTCTTTGATTCTATTTTTTCTCACATTCATGTTTGCTTCCCTCTCTCTCTCAAAGTTTTAGCAATTAGGTTTGTTTTATGTGCACAAGGAATGTTTGCTTCTCTCTCTCTCTCAATGTTTTAGTATTTAGGTTTGTTTTATGTGCACAAGGAAAAAGGAGAGACAACGAAGAGGGAGGATTCAGTTGTCTCTCGTAAAAGAATTAATGTAGTTGGTAGGTTGCATATCTCCAAAAAATTTTGGTTTCATTAAAACTAACGTCATAAATGTTGTTATTACAAGTACTTTAATCTTTCAACGTCACAAATGTTATTAAATTTATTGATACACAAATGTTATTAAATTTATTTATCAATACAAATTTGTTTCTCTCTCTCTCTCTTTCTTTGATTCTATTTTTTCTTACGTTCATATTTGCTTCTCTCTCTCTCTCTCTTTCTTATAGTTTTAGCATTTAAGGAGAGGCAACGAGGAGGGGTTATTAAGTTGCATATCTCCAAAACAATTAGGTTTCATTAAAACAAACGTCATAAATGTTGTCATAACAAGTACTTTAATCTTTCAACGTCACAAATGTTACTAAATTTGTTTATCACTATAAATTTTTCTCTCTCTCTCTCTCTTTCTTGGTTTCTATTTTTTCTCACATTCATGTTTTCTCTCTCTCTCTCTCTCTCTTAAAGTTTTAGCATTTAGGTTTGTTTTATGTGCAACTTTTCCTTTTTCGTTTTAAACCGACTTTCAGGGTTTTATTTTACTATTTAAGCACGAGGCTCGACCTCTAGAAAGTGACACCCTTTTTATTTTACGCCGCTTTTGAGACTTGTAAGCTTGGGAGAAGATCTCTAATCCTTTGTATCTCTTTGGAGAAGATTTCTGAACCCTTTTGACTTCTCTTTGCAATTCAATTATGATTTCCTCATCCTTGTTCTGCTTTTCTTTTATTTCTATGTCTAAGTAGTTCTACTATTGGGTTTCAGGTTTCAAAAGGGTGTTTTATGATTCTATAAACTTAGGTTTGTTAGATTTGGGATTGATCTTTTTGTTCTTCATCTATAGTTGTTCTTATTGCTTAAGCTAGACTGATCACCTAGATTAAGATCTTGGGTTAAACTCATCGTGGCACCGAAAGTGTTATTGAGTTACTTGAAAGAACCATAGGTGAGCAAGGTGGACCTTAGCCAACGGAAGTTGAAGTTGAGGCACCTTGTGAACGAGTCAAAACTTGAGCTTTAATGCTTGCTTGTTTAGCTAGATCCAAACGGAAGTTTAGGGTCTAGTTATTTCTTTGCATAGTTAGCTATCGCTGCGGAAGTAGGTTAGCTTTATAATTGAGTTTTGAGTTTAAGAATGGTGTCTAATGCTTTTCCAATCTTTCATCAAAATTTGTGATTGTTATCCCCTAATTGATTCCCTACGCCCAATACCTTTCCTTGATTTCAAAACCGTTATTTATTTTCTGCTTTTGATCGATTACTTGAAACACAAACTTTCTTTTGCTTTAGCTATACTCGATCTATCTAATTTCATAGTGTATCGTTTGGTCTCTGTGGATTCAACCCTGAAGTGTTACGACGACACCACTAGATCGTGGTTGAGTGAACATTAGGTTTTATTTGACACTTGATCACTCTGGTAGAGGAATTAATGTAGTTTGTAGGTTGCATATCTCCAAAAAATTTAGGTTTCATTAGAACAAACGTCATAAATGTTGTCATTAAAGGTACTTTAATCTTTCAACGTCACAAATGTTATTAAATTTTTTTATCTCTATAAATTTTTTTCTCTCTCTTTCTTTGATTCGATTTTTTCTCACATTCATGTTTGCTTCTCTCTCTCTCTCTCTTAAAGTTTTATTATATAGGTTTGTTTTATGTGCACAGGGAAAAAGGAGAGGCAACGAGGAGGGAGGATTCAGTTGTCTCCAAAAAAATTTTGGTTTCATTAAAACTAACGTGATAAATGTTGTCATTATAGGTACTTTAATCTTTCAACGTCACAAATGTTATTAAATTTTTTTATCACTATAAATTTGTTTCTCTCTCTCTCTGTTTTAAAGTTTTAGCATTTAGGTTTGTTTTATGTGCACAGGGAAAAATGAGAGGCAACATGGAGGGAGGATTTAGTTGTCTGGTAGAGGAATTAATATAGTTGGTAGGTTGCATATCTTCAAAAAAATTTAGGTTTCATTAAAACTAACCTCATAAATATTATCATTACAGGTAATTTAATATTTTTACATCACAAATGTTATTAAATTTATTAATCACTATAAATTTGTTTTCTCTCTTTCTCTCTCTCTCTCTCTCTCTCTCTCTTAAATTTTTAGCATTTAGGTTAATTTTATGTGCACAGGCAAAAAGGAGAGGCAACGAAGAGGGAGGATTCATTTGTCTCTGGTAGAGGAATTAATGTAGTTAGTAGGTTGCATATCTCCAAAAAAATTATGTTTCATTAAAACTAACGTCATAAATGTTGTCATTATAGGTACTTTAATCTTTCAACGTCACAAATGTTATTAAATTTGTTTCTCTCTCTTTCTCTCTCTCTCTCTCTCTCTTAAAGTTTTAGCATTTAGGTTTATTTTATGTGCACAGGGAAAAAGGAGAGGTAACATGGAGGGAGGATTCAGTTGTGTGGTAGAGGAATTAATATAGTTAGTAGGTTGCATATCTTCAAAAAATTTAGGTTTCATTAAAACTAACCTAATAAATGTTATCATTACAGGTACTTTAATCTTTTTACGTCACAAATGTTATTAAATTTGTTAATCACTATAAATTTGTTCTCTCTCTCTCTCTTAAATTTTTAGCATTTAGGTTAATTTTATGTGCACAGGCAAAAAGGAGAGGCAACGAAGAGGGATGATTCAATTGTCTCTGGTAGAGGAATTAATGTAGTTGGTAGGTTGCATATCTCCAAAAAATTTATGTTTCAATAGAACGAACGTCATAAATGTTGTCATTACAGGTACTTTAATCTTTCAATGTCACAAATGTTATTAAATTTATTTATCACTATAATTTTTTTTCTCTCTCTCTCTCTCTCTTTCTTTGATTAGATTTTTTCTCACATTCATGTTTGCTTCTCTCTCTCTCTTTTAAAGTTTTATCATTTAGGTTTGTTTTATGTGCACAGGGAAAAAGGAGAGGCAACGAGGAGGGAGGATTCCGTTGCCTCCAAAAAAATTTAGGTTTCATTAAAACTAATGTGATAAATGTTGTCATTATAGGTACTTTAATCTTTCAATGTCACAAATGTTATTAAATTTGTTTATCACTATAAATTTGTTTCTCTCTCTCTCTCTATTAAAGTTTTAGCATTTAGGTTTGTTTTATGTGCACAGGGAAAAATGTGAGGCAACATGGAGGGAGGATTTAGTTGTCTGGTAGAGGAATTAATATAGTTGGTAGGTTGCATATCTTCAAAAAATTTAGGTTTCATTAAAACTAACCTCATAAATATTATCATTACAGGTACTTTAATCTTTCAACGTCACAAATGTTATTAAATTTGTTTCTTTCTCTCTCTCTCTCTCTCTCTTTCTCTTAAAGTTTTAGTATTTAGGTTTGTTTTATGTGCACAGGGGAAAAAGAGAGGTAACATGCAAGGAGGATTCAGTTGTCTGATAGAGGAATTAATATAGTTGGTAGGTTGCATATCTTCAAAAAATTTAGGTTTCATTAAAACTAACCTCATAAATGTTATCATTAAAGGTACTTTAATCTTTTTACGTCACAAATTTTATTAAATTTATTAATCACTATAAAGTTGTTCTCTCTCTCTCTCTCTTTTAAATTTTTAGCATTTAGGTTAATTTTATGTGCACAGGCAAAAAGGAGAAGCAACGAAGAGGGAGGATTCAGTTGTCTCTGGTAGAGGAATTAATGTAGTTAGTAGGTTGCATATCTCCAAAAAAGTTATGTTTCATTAAAATTAACGTCATAAATGTTGTCATTACAGGTACTTTAATCTTTCAACGTCACAAATATTATTAAATTTGTTTCTCTCTCTCTCTCTCTCTTAAACTTTTAGCATTTAGGTTTGTTTTATTTGCACAGGGAAAAAGGAGAGGTAACATGGATGGAGGATTCAGTTGTCTGGTAGACGAATTATTATAGTTGGTAGGTTGCATATCTTCAAAAAATTTAGGTTTCATTAAAACTAACCTCATAAATATTATCATTACAGGTACTTTAATCTTTTTACGTCACAAATGTTATTAAATTTGTTAATCACTATAAAGTTGTTCTCTCTCTCTCTCTCTCTCTCTCTCTCTCTCTCTCTCTCTTTTAAATTTTTAGCATTTAGGTTAATTTTATGTGCACAGGCAAAAAGGAGAGGCAACGAAGAGGGAGGATTCAGTTGTCTCTCGTAGAGGAATTAATATAGTTAGTAGGTTGCATATCTCCAAAAAAGTTATGTTTCATTAAAACTAACGTCATAAATGTTGTCATTACATGTACTTTAATCTTTCAACGTCACAAATGTTATTAAATTTGTTTTTCTCTCTTTCTCTCTCTCTCTCTCTCTCTCTCTTAAACTTTTAGCATGGAGGATTCAGTTGTCTGGTAGAGGAATTATTATAGTTGGTAGGTTGCATATCTTCAAAAAATTTAGGTTTCATTAAAACTAACCTCATAAATGTTATCATTACAGGTACTTTAATCTTTTTACGTCACAAATGTTATTAAATTTGTTAATCACTATAAATTTGTTCTCTCTCTCTCTCTCTCTCTTAAATTTTTAGCATTTAGGTTAATTTTATGTGCACAGGCAAAAAGGAGAGACAACGAAGAGGGATGATTCAGTTTTCTTTGGTAGAGGAATTAATGTAGTTGGTAAGTTGCATATCTCCAAAAAATTTATGTTTCATTAGAACAAACGTCATAAATGTTGTCATTACATGTACTTTAATCTTTCAATGTCACAAATGTTATTAAATTTATTTATCACTATAATTTTTTTTTCCCTCTCACTCTCTTTCTTTGATTCGATTTTTTTGTCACATTCATGTTTGCTTCTCTCTCTCTCTCTTAAAGTTTTATCATTTAGGTTTGTTTTATGTGCACAGGGAAAAAGGAGAGGCAACGAGGATGGAGGATTCAGTTGCCTCCAAAAAAATTTAGGTTTCATTAAAACTAACGTGATAAATGTTGTCATTATAGGTACTTTAATCTATCAACGTCACAAATGTTATTAAATTTGTTTATCACTATAAATTTGCTTCTCTCTCTCTCTCTTTTAAAGTTTTAGCATTTAGGTTTGTTTTATGTGCACAGGGAAAAATGAGAGGCAATATGGAGGGAGGATTTAGTTGTCTGGTAGAGGAATTAATATAGTTGGTAGGTTGCATATCTTCAAAAAAATTAGGTTTCATTAAAACTAACCTCATAAATATTATCATTACAGGTACTTTAATCTTTTTACATCACAAATGTTATTAAATTTGTTAATCACTATAAATTTGTTCTCTCTCTCTCTCTCTCTCTCTTAAATTTTTAGCATTTAGGTTAATTTTATGTGCACAGGCAAAAAAGAGAGGCAACGAAGAGGGATGATTCAGTTGTCTCTCGTAGAGGAATTAATGTAGTTGGTAGGTTGCATATCTCCAAAAAATTTATGTTTCATTAGAACAAACGTCATAAATGTTGTCATTACAGGTACTTTAATCTTTCAATGTCACAAATGTTATTAAATTTGTTTCTCTCTCTCTCTCTCTCTCTCTCTCTTTCTCTTAAAGTTTTAGCATGTAGGTTTGTTTTACGTGCACAGGGAAAAAAAAGAGGTAACATGCAGGGAGGATTCAGTTGTCTGATAGAGGAATTAATATATTTTGTAGGTTGCATATCTTCAAAAAATTTAGGTTTCATTAAAACGAACCTCATAAATGTTATCATTACAGATACTTTAATCTTTTTACGTCACAAATGTTATTAAATTTTTTAATCACTATAAAGTTGTTCTCTCTCTCTCTATATATCTCTTAAATTTTAGCATTTAGGTTAATTTTATGTGCACAAGAAAAAAGGAGAGGCAACGAAGAGGGAGGATTCAGTTGTCTCTGGTTGAGGAATTAATGTAGTTAGTAGGTTGCATATCTCCAAAAAATTTATGTTTCATTAAAACTAACGTCATAAATGTTGTCATTACAGGTACTTTAATCTTTCAACGTCACAAATGTTATTAAATTTGTTTCTCTCTCTTTCTCTCTCTCTCTCTCTCTCTCTCTCTCTCTTAAAGTTTTAGCATTTAGGTTTATTTTATGTGCACAGGGAAAAAGGAGAGGTAACATGGAGGGAGGATTCAGTTGTGTGGTAGAGGAATTAATATAGTTAGTAGGTTGCATATCTTCAAAAAATTTAGGTTTCATTAAAACTAACCTAATAAATGTTATCATTACAGGTACTTTAATCTTTTTACGTCACAAATGTTATTAAATTTGTTAATCACTATAAATTTGTTCTCTCTCGCTCTCTTAAATTTTTAGCATTTAGGTTAATTTTATGTGCACAGGCAAAAAGGAGAGGCAACGAAGAGGGATGATTCAATTGTCTCTGGTAGAGGAATTAATGTAGTTGGTAGGTTGCATATCTCCAAAAAATTTATGTTTCAATAGAACGAACGTCATAAATGTTGTCATTACAGGTACTTTAATCTTTCAATGTCACAAATGTTATTAAATTTATTTATCACTATAATTTTTTTTCTCTCTCTCTCTCTCTTTCTTTGATTAGATTTTTTCTCACATTCATGTTTGCTTCTCTCTCTCTCTCTTAAAGTTTTATCATTTAGGTTTGTTTTATGTGCACAGGGAAAAAGGAGAGGCAACGAGGAGGGAGGATTCTGTTGCCTCCAAAAAAATTTAGGTTTCATTAAAACTAACGTCATAAATGTTGTCATTATAGGTACTTTAATCTTTCAGTGTCACAAATGTTATTAAATTTGTTTATCACTAAAAATTTGTTTCTCTCTCTCTCTCTCTTTTAAAGTTTTAGCATTTAGGTTTATTTTATGTGCACAGGAAAAAAAAAGAGGCAACGAGGAAGGAGGATTCAATTGTCTCTCGTAGAGGAATTAATATAGTTGGTAGGTTGCATATCTCCAACAAATTTAGGTTTCATTAAAACAAACGTCATAAATGTTGTCATTACATGTACTTTGATCTTTTAACGTCACAAATGTTATTAAATTTATTTATCACTATAAATTTGTTTCTCTCTCTCTGTCTCTTTCTTTGTTTCTATTTTTTCTCACATTCATTTTTGCTTCTCTCTCTCTCTTAAACTTTTAGCATTTAGGTTTGTTTTATGTGCACAGCGAAAAAGCAGTTGTAAGAGGAGGGAGGATTCAGTTGTCTCTGGTAAAGGAATTAATGTAGTTGGTTAGTTGCATATCTCTAAAAAAATTAGGTTTCATTAAAACAAACGTTATAAATGTTGTCATTATAGGAACTTTTATCTTTCAACGTCACAAATGTTATTAAATTTGTTTATCACTATAAATTTGTTTATCTCTCTCCCTCTCTCTCTTTCTTTGTTTTTCTTTTCTCTCGCATTCATACTTGCCTCTCTCTCTCTCTCTCTCTCTCTCTCTCTCTCTCTCTCTTAAAGTTTTAGCATTTAGGTTTGTTTTATGTGCACAAGGAAAAAGGAGAGGCAACATGGAGGGAGGATTTAGTTGTCTGGTAGAGGAATTAATATAGTTGGTAGGTTGCATATCTTCAAAAAATTTAGGTTTCATTAATCATAAATGTTGTCATTATAGGTACTTTAATCTTTTATCGTCACAAATATTATTAATTTTGTTTATCACTATAAATATGTTTTCTCTCTCTCTCTCTCTCTCTCTTACATTTTTAGCATTTAGGTTAATTTTATGTGCACAGACAAAAAGAAGAGGCAACGAAGAGGGAGGATTCAGTTGTCTCTGGTAGAGGAATTAATGTAGCTAGTAGGTTGCATATCTCCAAAAAGTTTATGTTTCATTAAAACTAACGTCATAAATGTTGTCATTAGAGGTACTTTAATCTTTCAACGTCACAAATGTTATTAAATTTGTTTCTCTCTCTCTCTCTTTCTCTCTCTCTCTCTCTCTCTCTCTTAAAGTTTTATCATTTAGGTTTGTTTTATGTGCACAGGAAAAAATGAGAGGCAACATGAAGGGAGGATTTAGTTGTCTGGTAGAGGAATTAATATAGTTGGTAGGTTGCATATCTTCAAAAAATTTAGGTTTCATTAAAACTAACCTCATAAATTTTATCATTAGAGGTACAATCTTTTTACGTCACAAATGTTATTAAATTTGTTAATCACTATAAATTTGTTTTCTCTCTCTCTCTCTCTCTCTCTCTCTCTCTCTTACATTTTTAGCATTTAGGTTAGTTTTATGTGCACAGGCAAAAAGGAGAGGCAACGAAGAGGGAGGATTCAGTTGTCTTTGGTAGAGGAATTAATGTAGTTGGTAGGTTGCATATCTCCAAAAAATTTATGTTTCATTAGAACAAATGTCATAAATGTTGTCATTACAGGTACTTCAATCTTTCAACGTCACAAATGTTATTAAATTTTTTTATCACTATAAATTTTTTTCTCCCTCTTTCTTTGATTCGATTTTTTCTCACATTCATGTTTGCTTCTCTCTCTCTCTCTCTTAAAGTTTTATTATATAGGTTTGTTTTATGTGCACAGAGAAAAAGGAGAGGCAACGAGGAGGGAGGATTTAGTTGTCTCCAAAAAAATTAGGTTTCATTAAAACTAACGTCATAAATGTTGTCATTATAGGTATTTTAATCTTTTAACGTCACAAATGTTATTAAATTTGTTTATCACTATAAATTTGTTTCTCTTTCTCTCTCTTTTAAAGTGTTAGCATTTAGGTTTGTTTTATGTGCACAGGAAAAAAGGAGAGGCAACGAGGAAGGAGTATTCTAGTAATTAATCTTTTGTTAATAATTCAGCCATAAGGCACCACATGAATAGAAGATTCAAAAATTCACTTAAATTTTTTCCAAATTCCCTTGATAATTGTCCCATGTTCCCTTTAATTTCTTCCTCCTCCTTTGAATGTTGTTCCTATTTGTCTGTTACTTCACCATCTTTATTTGATTCACCGACTGTTTTACTCGATTAACACGTTGAACACACTTAGGTTTTTTCTGATTTCTCTTCTCTACGTTCTCTAATTTCACGAAAGATTATATGAAATTCAGTAAAGGTTGTATAAAATTCGAGAAAAATTCTATAAAATTCAGGAAGGATTGTATGAAATTTTAAAAGAATTCTATGAAATTCAGGAAGGATTTTCTTGAACTTTATGATGACTTTCATAACAAAAGTTTAGATTTCCAAACATCATAATGTTCATAAAAATGAAATCATTACCCCTCACTAATGGAGCAAACTATAATATTTGACACATTGAAGCAAACACACACAAAAATAGAGATTTAGAAACACAATTATTTATCTGATGTTATTAAATTTTGAATTCTCTCCCAGGCGACATTCCCGAGACACTCTTTTTTTGCTCTTTCTCCGACACTGACGTAGCCATGGCTCGCCGGCGTCGGATCTGCTCCTTTGGTTTTTGCTCCCGCGTTTCTCTTTCGTTAGTTTCCGGTTGGTTAAAGGTTAGATCCTTTTTTGTTGTTTCGATTTCTCCACAGAGATGGCAGAGACGTTTCCCCGGAATTTCTTTCGGGTTCTCCTTGCTAGCCTGTGGTGCTGAGTCTCTCTCGGTACTTCCCGTAAGACTCCTTTTTCAGCCTCATCTTTCTTCAGGCTCCCTCTTCAATGTTTGCCTTACTCCGGCAACCTCTGGACACTCTTCCTCAGAAGCTTCCTCTTTGTATCCGCCAGATCTGTGTGAGGTCTCGGTGAGTTCCTCCAGTTTATTGGAGCCTCCCTTCATGAGTTCGCCCGTTGTCGCCTCCACCTTCGCTTTGCTCCGTCTTGCCGGAATTAGTGGTTTTCTCAACCTAGCGTTTCTCGCCGGAGATGTTCTCGATGTGCCCATGTTCAGAAGTTTTATCACCGCTAGCAACATTCAAGGAGTGCGGTTCGACGTCTACAATTCAGTTCTCCTTTTTCAAGCCTAATGCACTATCCTCCCGAAGGTCTTTATGATCTCGAGGGAATCCTCAGTTTTGCTCGGAAACTTCTCTTCCGCTAGCCGCTGCCTCGTTTCTCCTCTGTCCAGCCTAGGTCATCTCCTTGTTGTCGAGAACCAGTGCCGGCCCAACATTCATGAGGGCCCTATGCACAAATCTAAAAATGTGTCTTTTTCACCTATGACAAAAGTTATAGGTTTTGTATAGAAAGCCACAACTTCATATTTTAAGGCCTTTTTTACATATCCTACAAAAGAAAAAGGCCTTTTACATGTAAATAAAAAAATCTTTATACATATCCTAAAAAAAAGGTCTTTTGTTTAACAGATTTTTAAGTGAAAAAGGCTTTTAAAATTTTAGGCCCGAATTTTTGGCTTCACTTGCTTCCACTGTGGGTCGGGCCTGTCGAGAACCATTGGCAGATCCCTTATTGAGCCCGGTCCATCTGTTTGTTTGATTGGGCTTTTTGTATCATGAATAGCTTAATGGGCTCCTTTTGCAAAAGGCCCAGTTGGAGTATTTATATAGTTTGCCCTATCTCCTTCGTCGCTCATCAGCCACCGCAAAGTCCTTGCTCCCCAGGCTTCTTGGTACAGCACGGTTTCACCGGATACTCCTTCGGTCTTTCCTCCGGATACTTCTCTGGTCTCTCCATCGGATACTTCTCCAATTGGTTAGTTTGCTTATGATCCATATCCTCCTATGTTAAATTGGATTCCTCTCTTTTATGGCGATGCTTGCTTATCAGAAATTTCTCCGGCAGCTCTCTGCCTGCGGTTGAGGTAGTCCCTGGTTGCTTCCAACCTAGAACTTTGGCTAGTTCGGTTGTCGTATCAACGTAACAATATATTTTTATATTGGTGACCATTTATTTACCAGATTTTGGTTATTTGTTGAATTCGTTTTCTATCTTGTGCTTGCTCATGATAGATTGGTTCGACATCTCTCCTGGTATCCTATCAAGCTTAGTCAAGCTTTTGTCTCTATGTCTGATTTATGTTTGCGCTTTTGCTTACCTTCAACGCTTGCTATTCGGGTTCTGTCCGGATAAGCCTAATTCCCCTTGTATCTTTCTAATTTGAATGAAATATTTGGTGTTGGGTGACAAAAAAAAAACACAATTATTCAAATATAGGAAAGTTACAATAATATTCAAGAAGAACACTTTGAAATTCAGGATGCTCTTCATAAAAATAATGGTTGAAATATTATATGAAGATTACATTTTAAAGTGATGATGCATAAAACTCATAATGATTGAAAACAATTAAGTGCATAAAGTTTATCACATTAAAGCATTACATGAATAGAAGATTCAAAAATTCATTTCTTTGAATTTAGGAAGAACTTCATAATATTTAGGAAACATTATATAATGTTTAGGAATGCGTTCTTGAATTTTAGGAAGCTATTCCTAAATATACAAAAATCTCAAAATGGAACTAACTAGAACCATAAGATCCTCCACCATCACCACCATACTTTGCCTCATCAACAATACTAAGCCACTTTATAACTGATGAACTACAAACCGAAGAAGCTGAAGACATCAAAATCTTTGCTTAAGTCTAAACACATACAGATCAGAACTGAGCTGCTTAAAACTCACCTTAAGCACCAATTCCATACTATCGGAGATAAAACCAAACCAACTACCACTTTTCTGCACGACGGTGGGATCAAGAGATACGATGAAATCAACACCAA
The DNA here is from genome assembly GCF_030686135.1 of Camelina sativa. Classification (NCBI taxonomy): domain Eukaryota; kingdom Viridiplantae; phylum Streptophyta; class Magnoliopsida; order Brassicales; family Brassicaceae; genus Camelina; species Camelina sativa. The sequence goes on along the minus strand of NC_141892.1, from coordinate 22,481,073 downwards.
CAACGAAGGCGTCGACAATTATATAAAGAAACCGCTCTGGTGAGCGTCGCTCCAATGTCTACCGACGAATCCAAGCCATAGAAAGGAGGAATCGTATCTCGGTATGTGCGATGCATCGCCACAGAGATTCATTTAGAAGGTTAATGGCGGAAGCAGCCAGTGGTATCTTGGATCAATAGAGATGGAAGAAATGGAGATTCGGGTGAAAACGAATGGGGTGATTGAAGATATTGATATTTTAGAGTTTTCTTTAAAATTAAAAGTATTTAATTGTATTAAATTTGTGTTAAACGTGGAATATTTGAGAGTATGTGCTAACTTTGGAAGAAAAACATAGATTAGTGCTATTGAAAGGTATTCCTCTAAAATATTTAGGACCGTGTTATGATAAGAAATTAAGGGGGGTGTATTCAAACCATGATTTTGGAGAATTTGATGGGATTTAGGAAATTTAGAATTTTGATAGATTTTAGAGAAGTTGATATGATTTTCTGTAAAATTCTTTCAAATCCCACCTAAAACCATGAGATTTAGATTTCTGTATTTTTAACTAAACAAATCCTCTCAAATCCTCCAGAATCCTAAAAATCATTAAAATCCATATCCACAAAATTGTTTTGAATAATAGTGGATTTTAAAGTAGATTTTTAAATCATCAGTTCAATAACATTGGATTTTAAAGTAGATTTTTAAATCATCAGTTCAATAACAGTGAATTTTAATAGACTTTTTAAAATCCATGATTGAATAACATAGGATTTGTAAATTTCACGTAAATCACTTAAAATGTCAAGTTGAATACACCCCCTAAGAATATTGTAATTAGAGAAGATACGCACTAAAGATACCAAAAATTGGTTCATCCAAACCGTATTGGTTAGTATAACCATAATCTTCCTCATAAATCAAATACCGAATCGAAATCGAACCAACTGATGATTAGTCACTACAATTTCATCCATACCGGAATTATGGTTTGGTACATACCGGTTTAATTCAGAATCACGACCTTACCATAAAAGTTTCATTCTCAAAATATAAATTAAATCCTCTTTTGCACTCTCTCTCGCTCGCTTCCTCTTTCGATTTGGATCAGAGAAAAAGAAAAAAAAAACATTTCTTCGGAAAATTTCAATTTTTGTTTCTTCTTCTTCGATCGAGAGAATTTGACTTTTGATTCGGTTTGATCATCAATGGCGACCGCTTCATCTTCTCCTCCTCCTCCGCCGTCAGACTCGCCGAGCGAAGAGACGCAGACGAATCAAGAAGCGATGATACAACACGATTTGCCAAAGGAAGCTACTACTACCACCACTACGGAGGAGGAGGAGGAGGTTTTGTATAAGACGAAATCGATTCAGTTCCTTGGACGAACCACTCCTATCATTCTCCAAAACGAAAATGGACCTTGTCCTTTGTTAGCAATTTGTATGTCTTCCTTCCGTCCTCTCCCATTTTCGTTTTCACCTTAGGGTTGGTTAAATTCTTCTATTAGGGGTTTGGAAAAGTGGAATTGATTCGTTTAGATCGTTGATTGTTTAGGTTATCGTTACTAATTTCGTGGAATTTGTGAGACAAATTGAAGAATCGGTGATTAGGTTTGCTGGTTCCGTACAATGTAATGGGGTGTTCTTTCTCTAATCGTTGATTTGATGCTTAGTTTGCCGATCATCAGATTTGTTTGCTAGCTTCTCTTAGAAATGACGAAAACTTTTTTCAAAGTGTGTGAGTTTCAAGCTAAGGAGTACTATATTCTCGTACATGTTAACCTGCTTCATAATGCATTGATTGTTGGATGCAACAGGTAATGTTCTTCTCTTAAGAAACAACTTGAATCTAAATCCCGACTGTTATGAGGTGTCGCAAGAGAGATTGATGTCTCTTGTGGTCGACAGACTGATTGATTCCAATAGTAAAGTCAATGTAAATAAGCTCATGTTCTTTATAATTTATCTTTATGGCCTGAATTTATTTGGATGAACTTAAAAGTTTTTATATTTCGAAATGGCAGAACAAAGATGAAGGATATATTGAAAATCAACAACAGAACATTGCTGATGCAATTGATCTTCTTCCACGCCTTACGACTGGAATTGATGTCAATATTAAATTCAGGAGGTTAATACTTACTTTGTCATCTGTTTCTCCTTCTGCTATGTAGTAATTGCTATCATAACCATATGATTCTTTTACCTGGTTGCAGGATTGATGATTTTGAGTTCACACCTGAATGTGCAATATTTGATTTGCTAGACATTCCTTTATATCATGGATGGATAGTTGATCCCCAGGTATATCCTTTTGTTTCATTCTTTATCTGAATGGTTCCATCTGTTCATTAGTATAGCCCGTTGACATATCTTTTATTTCTTTCTTGTTCTTTTGTGTGTGGATGTTTGAGATGTGGGGTCATCCTCTCTTTTTTATCTTCTTGAGAGTTGAGAAACAAAACATAGGCTACTTTATTCTTTATATCCATTGTTTGGCTTGTTATGGAGTGGAACAGTGGTCAAGAGCATTTCTTAAAAAGATGGTGTCTTTATCAATCTTGGGTCTCTACTAATCAAATTGGTTTAATTGCTTCCCCTGTGCATACCTACAGGATGTCGAAGCAGCTAATGCAATTGGCAGCAAGTCATATAATGCTCTAATGGGTGAGCTAGTTGCACTGGAGACGCAGAATGTAGAGGCTCGAGGTGATCAAAATCCTGGAGAAGATTCTGTTGATTTTGCTGCGGCAACTACTGCAGCTTTAGGGGTACCTTCACCATGTCTTTTGAAAACAAGATCTTTTGATGAATCTCCACCTGCTGCTGCAGAACTTCACAGAATGAGAAAGGGGGATCTTGAAGAAGAAACAGAGTTGTTGCAAGCGTTGCAATTATCACAGGGGCAGGGGAATGATTCAGCTCCAAACACTCACGAAGACTCAATAAATCAAGACTCTACGTTCACATTTTCAGATGCAAGTCCAACTAGCACCCATTGTGCTAATATCAGTCAGCTAGAACAGTTCAAATCTGATGATGATAAAGCATCAGAAAATGATAAGGACATGCTCAAAGTTGGGGAATTTCCGACATCAATTACAACCAAAAGTGAGGATCATAACCATGTTCAGTTATCTTCTAGGGAATCTGAATGTGAAGCGGCTTTTGATGTTGAGAATGTGAGTAGCAGCAAAGAGGCCATTGTCGATGGAACTTCTTCTGAGGGACTCTCTGTGGATAAGGCTAATATGGAGTCAACCAAAATGGAACACAGTTCTCAGAGTTTACTCAAGTCTGATGCAGCTTCTGTTGGTCCAGGTAGTTTTTGCTCTTTCATAGTTGAAGTAACCTTATAGATGTTTCTTTACATAATTAAACTTCTTCTGCATCTTATATATGTGTACTGGCTAAAATTGCATCTGAAGATATTAGATACAAAAATTCTCACGCAAATGCCCGTTGCATCTCCAGATATTAGTTGCACATCTCACCATGACGATGTACCCAATGCTTTTACCTCCCCCGTATCTACCGATGAACCTATGTATGAAGGTGAGGAATGTGTAAACACAGTGGCTCCAGTTTGTGCAGACAAAGAACCCGTTTACGAAGGTGAGTCACTTCTTGGTAAAAGGGTTGGGAAGAATGTTGGTGATTGTTCTTCTGAAGGGAGGGCTATGGATGGGCTCTCTGCAAAAGAAGGTAAAACTCTATCTGATCTACTTGCGATATGCTTGAAATACTTTTTGGGAAACTCATACATGCATGCCATTGTAGATAGAGATGCTTGCTATGCTCTCATTCACATGTTTCCATATATACTTGCGATATTAATTATTGGTTCTTGAGTTTTTCAGGTGAACTAATCAGGAACTTTATGAAGAATAGTGCCAGTCAATTAACCTTTTGTGGGTGCGTGGTCTTATGCATGGTTGAGAAGTTATATTCTTTCATTTACTACACTGCTCTTATCTTACATATATCATTGATCATATCTTACAGTCTCTTTCGCTTGCAAGAGGGTCTTAAAGAACGTGAACTCTGTGTTTTTTTCCGTAACAATCATTTCTGCACCATGTTCAAGGTTAGTTTGATTTGTAGACGTTTCCATCTTTTGGATTGTAACAGGTTAATTCCAATTGTATACTTCTTTTTGCTGTCTTTTTTGTCAGTATGAAGGTGAACTTTATCTTTTGGCTACAGATCAAGGTTACCTGAATCAGCCTGATTTGGTTTGGGAAAAATTAAACGAGGTATCAGCAAAGTTACTTATTCAGTATTTGTCTTAGCAGCTAATTTTGGCCTCAAAGGAGATAAATTTGCCCACAATCTCTTTAGCGCTAGGCTTGTTGTGACCACCATTGACATGCAATCTGGTTACAGGTTAATGGCGACACTGCATTCATGACTGCCACCTTCAAGGACTTCAAAGTTGACAGCAGCACAGGTGGCGCAAGTGGCACATGGGATGAAAGAAACGCAGTCACAAATACGGCTGTATGTTTTCCTCATTACATAGTCATTTTATTTATGCAAGATCTTTTCCTTTTACCATTTTTTTAATCATTTGTTTTAATCTATTGGTTTTCCCTCATAGGATTACCTTGCCAGCATCAACAACGTGGCGGACACAGACATAGATGTCAAGTAATTATCACATACCTTTCTTTGACCATTCTCACCAAGAACAGATTTTGTTACAAATGTCCTCTTTAAAACATGTTTTTACGATTTTTTTTATTTCCATGGTACTATGCAGCTCTGATCTACAACTGGCAATAGCTTTGCAACAACAAGAGTTCGAGGACCAGAGCCCACGTAGTAACCCAGCTCCACAACCAACAGATGTTGCTGCCTCACGATTGGTCACTGGTCCACAGGTATTTTATTACTACTCATAACACTATATTATCTTGGAAAAAAATTTGAATAGTATATTCTAGAAAAGCAGGTATTTTGAGAAAAAGGTAAATTATGATGTGACTTGCACATTGCAATATTATACTACAATGATCAAGAATCTCATTGAAAAGGTAGCTTTGGTTGTTTCGGTGTTTTCATGAATGTTAATGATCAGTTACTGTACTGAACATTGCAGGTACCAAGGAGCAGCCAGAGGCCATCATCAGCTGCGTCTTCAAGACATGACGGCAAATCCCCTAAAGATAAAGATAGCAAATGTAGAATCATGTAAATCCTCGTGTCACTTCTGTAAATTCCAAACTCTTTTTTTTTTTTCTCCCTAACTAATTTTAAGCTTTTTAATTTGTCTGGTTTTAACTTTTAACTCGAAAAAAATTAAATAAACTGTAATTGCGCTTTGCTTAAACTAATTTTTGTTGCTCATAAATCAGAGCTTTTTCTTTTTATCCTAGTGTGTTGTGAGAACTGAGAATTACCATTTCGCTTTTCCCTTCAGACTGTGATCGCCGTTAGTAATTTTTTTTAATCCCCGGAGAGTAAACGGCGATTGTGTGATGTTATTTCATGTTTTTAGTATAATATAATTCTGCTTAGCCGGCTCGGTTTGACTAACATCCCAACTTTTTCAAGTTGCTAATCGGAGAATGTGATTGTTAATAACTTATTAGTACTATTTAGCTAATCATATTTGACTAATTACAATAATAAATTAATAAAATCCTACAGATTATTTCCCAAAATCCATCTATTTCAAATTTGAAAGTTCTTTACAAACTAATAACAACGTCAACTTTTCTTTATTTTTGTTTTCTCTCTCTGTATAAGATAATGATGCGCTAGGACCACGACTGAGATAATTTGAATCCACTAGAGATGATGGAAATTACGGTTCATAATTAAAGATGATTTCAACTACGAAAATTCCATTACATAAAATGTCATAATTTTTGTTAAAAAAACAATACTCCTATATATATATGATTTAGTGATTGTGTCGAATCTTCACTTGTTGTTCAATATATATATGTAATTTGTTCACCCTCTTGTTTGTTCATACTTCATATATCCAATCAAATTGAAGTTACATCAAATGAGGGACCAGAGAATATATATATACAGTTTCTAAAGCAGCCCTATAGGCTATATAACAAAAGAAGTGGAAGTCTTCTTAGTCGTCACTTAAATACAAATAAATTTATTTTGGCATTTGTGTTTGATTAAAGTGAAATAATTACCAAAATACAAATAGTGGTCATTAAAATGGTAGAACGGTTCAACAACGGCAGCCCAAAAAGATCTTTAAATATTGTTCCATCTCACTTTTTTTCCGATTCTTCCGTTTCAAGTCAACGTTTCCCTTCGTTTCCTCCCACCTTCTTCTTCTTCTTCTTCTTCCTCTTCACCAATACTAAAAAAAAAATCTGAATTCCCCACATTTTTTAGATCCCCCCATTTAATTCTCAAAGTTTTATCCTTTTTTTTTTTTTTTTTTTTTTTTTTTTTACACTTGATCTCTCGGTTACAGCCCACCAAGTGATCGATCTTTTGTCTCACTGAAACTGGGTTATGCTTGAGATTTGATCTGCTTTACTGAAAGTTTCCAACTTTGGTTTGTTTTTGATTTTGTTTCTATGGCGTATCATCCGGTTTATACTGAGACGATGTCAATAGGAGGAGGGTCAAGCCACGGGTTTGGCCAGCAATTCGTGCCCTTTGCTACGAGTAGTGGCTCTTTGAGGGTTGAGTTGTTACATGGTAACTTAGACATTTGGGTTAAGGAAGCTAAACATCTTCCTAACATGGATGGGTTCCATAACAAACTTGGTGGGATGTTGTCTGGGTTAGGCAGGAGGAACAGTACTAAAGTGGAAGGTGAGAAGTCTTCAAAGATCACAAGTGATCCTTATGTCACTGTCTCTATCTCTGGTGCTGTCATTGGTAGAACTTTTGTGATTAGCAACAGTGAGAATCCTGTTTGGATGCAGCATTTTGATGTACCCGTGGCTCATAGTGCTGCTGAAGTGCATTTTGTGGTGAAAGACAGTGATATTATTGGTTCACAGATCATGGGAGCTGTTGGTATCCCTACTGAGCAGTTGTGTTCAGGGAATAGAATCGAAGGGCTGTTTCCTATACTTAACAGTAGTGGGAAGCCTTGTAAAGCTGGTGCTGTGTTGGGTTTGTCTATTCAGTACACTCCTATGGAAAGAATGAGACTTTACCAAATGGGTGTTGGTTTTGGTAATGACTGTGTTGGAGTTCCTGGTACATACTTCCCTTTGAGGAAAGGTGGTAGGGTTACTCTGTATCAGGATGCTCATGTTGATGACGGTACTCTTCCGAGTGTACATCTCGATGGTGGGATTCAGTATAGACATGGGAAGTGCTGGGAGGATATGGCTGATGCAATAAGACAGGCAAGAAGGTTGATTTATATCACAGGTTGGTCAGTTTTCCATCCGGTTAGGCTGGTTCGTGAGAACAATGATCCGACCAAAGGTACACTAGGGGATTTGCTTAAAGATAAATCTCAAGAAGGTGTTAGAGTGTTGGTTTTGGTGTGGGATGATCCAACTTCAAGGAGCCTTCTGGGATTCAAAACAGTAAGAATCTACATAACTCTGTTTTCTCTGCTTCAGACATTCTATTTTTGCTTACCATAAAATCAAGTTTACAGATATTTCTCACATTGTGTATCCTATGAATTATATGCTGCAGATTGGCATTTGAGTAGAGAAAAAGGTTTCCATAAAGCTTATGGAGCTACATATTTCTAGATTTCTCTTGTCTTTTCATTTGGATCTAAAGCTATCCCTTTAATTCTAGGCAGCTTCTCTGTGCGCCAATCTGAATGGTCTAATGTTTTCTTCTTAACTTTTCATATAGAAGGTTGTTTTAGTTGCATTTTATACTTTCCTCTCTGATTTTGATAGTTAGTTCTAAGACTTTTTCCATTTATCTTGTTTGAAAGTATGTTTTAGCGTCTCTGTTTGTGTGCATGTTAAATGAATAAGATGTGAAAGTCTGTTCTTAATTTTCAGTTTTCACATAGTTCTTTTCTCTGTGTTTCTATTTATTCCGCTTACTATTCTGGATCCTGAATTCTGACACTTAGTTTGCTTTCAGTTAGACCATTTTACATGTCTCCACTAACTGAAGCAACAATCCTTCCATAGTTTTGATGGCCACTGGTTTTTTGTTGCATGTAGCAAGGAGTTATGAACACAAGCGATGAGGAGACTCGCCGTTTTTTCAAGCATTCGTCCGTGCAGGTTCTCCTTTGTCCCAGATCTGGGGGGAAAGGTCACAGCTTCATAAAAAAATCTGTAAGATGCTCATTATTCATTAGTTACTGCATTACTGCTTAACCCCCGTGTGTGAGCTTCATTTACTGAAATTTGAGTGTCATTATGATGATCAGGAAGTTGGAACAATCTATACCCATCATCAAAAAACTGTGATTGTAGATGCTGATGCAGCTCAGAACAGAAGAAAGATCGTAGCATTTGTTGGAGGGCTAGACTTGTGCAACGGACGATTTGATACTCCGAAGCATTCTCTCTTCAGGACATTAAAGACACTCCATAAAGATGACTTCCATAACCCAAATTTTGTGGTAATCATCTAAGAAAAATCCTGCTTGGTTGCTATTTTGGTTCAACTATTTTGGTTTATATATTTTTTTTTTGGTAATAGACTACTGCAGATGATGGACCAAGAGAACCATGGCATGATCTTCACAGCAAGATTGATGGTCCAGCTGCATATGATGTGCTTGCTAATTTTGAGGAACGCTGGCTAAAAGCTTCCAAACCTCGCGGAATTGGGAAACTAAGATCGTCTTCTGATGATTCTTTGCTTAGGATAGACAGAATTCCCGACATCATGGGACTTTCTGAAGCTTCTTCTGCTAATGATAATGATCCAGAGTCTTGGCATGTTCAGGTAATGCAGCAAGTTTCACTTGTTCAAATTACATCATTATGCTTATTATCATGATAACTCATGATGCATTATCTTTATATGTGGTCCTGACGAAAAGAATCTCATTTCTTTTCATGGCTTAATCATTAGATTTTCCGTTCAATTGATTCAAGTTCAGTCAAAGGGTTTCCGAAGGACCCAAAGGAAGCTACTGGAAGAGTAAGTACAACTCGGAACAGTTTTAGCTTGTCATTCTCAATCACCATCATGTTGCTATATTCTCTACTGATTCTGTATATATGAACAGAATCTTCTATGTGGGAAGAATATTCTCATAGATATGAGCATACACGCAGCTTATGTTAAGGCCATACGGTCAGCTCAGCACTTCATCTACATTGAAAACCAATATTTTCTTGGATCATCATTCAACTGGGATTCGAACAAGGACTTGGGTAAGAGTATTGAAAGCTTTTGAATGCAAGCTCAGTAATCAGTGGGTGCAGTAATAATAACAAGGAGTTTTGGCATTGCAGGTGCTAATAATCTTATCCCGATGGAAATCGCACTTAAGATTGCTAATAAGATTAGAGCAAGGGAGAAGTTTGCTGCTTATATTGTCATTCCAATGTGGCCGGAAGGTGCTCCAACAAGTAACCCTATTCAGAGGATTCTCTACTGGCAGGTAAATAGTTTATCAGTTCTTTGCTACAAAAAAACCCGATCTTGACGAAAAATCTTGCCTTCTTTATACCGGAATTTTTTCATAATCTCTGCAGCACAAAACAATGCAAATGATGTATCAAACCATCCACAAGGCACTTGTTGAAGTTGGTCTTGATGGGCAGCTTGAGCCACAAGACTTTTTGAACTTTTTCTGTCTTGGAACCAGAGAGGTCCCTGATGGAACAGTTAGCGTATATAATAGTCCACGGACTCCACCTCAGCCAAATGCAAATGCAAATGCTTCACAGGTATACAAATATAGTTGTCTACTTTTGAATTTTTCGATTTTGGCTCAATGGGCTTGTTTACTCACTGAAACAACAAACAAATCTAGGTTCACGCTTTGAAGAGTCGGAGATTCATGATATATGTTCATTCCAAAGGTATGGTAGTGGATGATGAGTTTGTCTTAATTGGTTCTGCGAATATCAACCAGAGATCCTTGGAAGGAACTAGAGACACTGAAATCGCCATGGGAGGGTATCAGCCTCACCATTCATGGGCTATGAAAGGTTCTCGTCCTCGTGGTCAGGTAAACAACTTTCAAAGACTTTTACTTTTCAATCTGGGCTAGCATTCTATGACGAAAAACTAGAAACCCACAAATGTATGTCCTCAGAAACATGTCTGAAACCTGGTTTGTCCCAATTTCTTGCAGATTTTTGGATATAGAATGTCCTTATGGGCAGAACATCTAGGGTTTCTGGAGCAAGGTTTCGAGGAACCAGAGAACATGGAATGCGTAAGACGAGTAAGGCAATTGAGTGAGCTCAATTGGAGACAGTATGCAGCAGAGGAGGTAACAGAGATGCAAGGTCATCTTCTCAAGTATCCAGTCCACGTCGATAGAACAGGCAAAGTGAGTTCTCTTCCTGGATGCGAGACATTCCCAGATCTCGGTGGCAAGATCATAGGCTCGTTCCTTGCGCTCCAAGAAAATCTCACCATCTAAAATATGCCTTTGTAAGGACAAAACTTGTTCTTTGTTTCTTCCACTTCAAAATAGCTCTCTGAGTGTGATCTGAATGAAAAGTGTACCTTTAGGGTCTACGAGCTGTAAATTTATTTTTTTACAATTATTTCAACTGATGATCTATCATAGTGTGTTTTGGACATTTCTACTGCTACTTCCAATTTGCGTTATTTCACGGTTTGTTTTTTTGTTGCATGAAATATATTTATTATTTGTATTCTTGTTTGAGCAAAATTAACGAGAGTCTACGAAAAACAAAAAAATTTAGATAGAAAAGTTTCTTTTTATTGATTAAGATGTTGAGAACAATTACAAGAACCAAGCCACAACTAATCAACTATAAACACTAGTAGTGTTCTCCTCTTGTACTTGCTCCTTATTTTTCGTGTCCTTTCTTTCTTTGAGATGTTGCTTATTTATAATGTTACTTAACCCTAATTACTTGTAGGAATCTTATTTTTTCTTTTCTTTCTTTTCGGATCTTTGATAACTTTCCATTTTATTTATGGTTAGTTTTTAGTTGTTTGTAGGATGTTAGCCTTCCATCGTAAGGAACTAGCTTTTGTATATGTCGATAGACATTTTTGCAGGTTGTTTAAGATCCTTTGGAGATTGTCTAGAACGTTCCATCAAATAAAATGATCTTTTTAACAATCGGGTAAATATCATAAATAATCTTCTATATTCTTTAAACAACTCACCACATGATTTAACCGCTGTCAAACATTGATAAAGCGATCAATTATTTTTACCCAACAATTCTCAACACAATTATTTAAAATTAAATTATAGTATACCTATAATAATTTAAATAATTGAATAGAAAGATAATAAATATTATAAAGTGAAAAACAATCTTTACTCGAGAATCATGATATGACAATATGAAGTTTAATAAGACATTGTTTTGACTTTTGAGATGAATAAGTTGTCACAAACTTTCAAAGATTGGCATGATTTCCCTAGGTTATTAAATAATTATTAGTTTTAAAATAGTCTTTTTCCAAAAATAATTAGCCAATTGAAATTTAAAACTAATTATTTAGTTCTTTAGTTATAACCATTTTAATTTTTAAAGAATTTATTTGTCCTTTTTCACCGATTGAAAAGTTTTCATGTTCTTCTACGAGGTCCATATATAAAAATGATCATATGACAATGATCTTTAACCAAAGTGTTGCAGTGACAATTAAATTAAGTAGTAGTCTAATTGACCTAAATTATAAACAAGTTTTACATACAGCTAGATATTCATCTGCGGTATACTGCGGGACTATATTTTTTGTTTACAAATACAAAATAATTTTTTTTATTATATTAACTACATATGTATATAATATATTTTGTATTTTTAATCTACTATAGTTTTATATCAATACATTATGTAGTGGATAATTTTCGCTGTCTACATGTAATGGTTTATTATATACAAGTTAGGATATTCTTATTATTCATTAAATTTAATTTAGTCAACAAATATACTTTTTGTGATTTTTCTTTTTCATTTAAAATGTAAAGATAATAGTATGACATAATATATTCTATTTTTATAATTATATTTTTTTTGGTAAAATATTTTTATAATTATATGAGTATACTATAATTTGAATGTAATTTTGGTTGTTTTCTCTCTATATAATTTAGCACTTTTATATTTATAGTTGTGTAAGTCGATTAAAATGGTGGAGTGTTTTTTTTTTGTAAAGTTTGATTTATATCAATTGTTTCTTATTAGTAGGAATCAAAATCTATATATTAATATATTAGCTACTGAAAAACACTTCCGTGAAGAAATAATTTTTTTTTAACAATTTGTGAAAGTTTGGGCCCCAAATTTTTTTAAATAATTAAAGTTATTATCAACAGTTTAATCACTTGGCTTTCCAACACATGAAAATAAGTTATTATCAACAGTTTTTTAGAGAATAATTTAATTAAATATAAAATATTTAATGTTAATGGAAATTTGAATAGAAGAAAATTTTCTTAAGTTAGATTCCAAATTTGATTTTATTTAAAATAAAAAATAATTGTAAAATTAATATTAATTGCATGATTGTAAATAAATTCTAACTCCAAGATTTATTTCATAAATGTCTAAAAAAATGTATGTATATATAGATGAGCACAAATCAAATTAGTGTGTAAATTAAAAAAGAAAGAAGAGATTTTTAACCGTCGATATAGAACTCTCATTTAAAATATATCAATACTACTATATATTTGAGTACTACTACTCTGATAGTCTGATACAATAATTGAAGAAAGTGATGTAGCATCGAACCCTTGCCTTACTACCTACCCCGCTCACGTGTATAAACCCACGAATTTGTGTAACCATCGTTCGTACACGTTATGTCCCACAAAATCGGTGACGTAAGCTGAATCCGCTTGTCATCTGAGATGGTCTGAAATTGGAAAAATAGTACATTCTTTAATAATGTTTGACCATTTCTGGTAATCAAATCGGACGGTAGAAGGACGATGATAGATCTCAATCGAACGGTGGCGGAGAATCCAAGGTCTTAGGGGAGATGATTGTTATATAGCTTTATGAAAACGACAATGTTTTCACATGTTTCAAAGTCCCAAACTCATTAAGACAATCCCACCACCATGTTCTGTCTGATCTATATAAGTGTAGTAACCAGCTAATCAGAAAAAGATTAGAATTAGAAATTTAACTTATTGTTTCATTTTTAATCTTTTGTTGAGTTTTTTTTTTCTTTTTTTACGCAAAACTGATGTTTCCATAGACAATCCCACCACCATGTTCTGTCTGATCTATATAAGTGTAGTAACCAGCTAATCACAAAAAGATTAGAATTAGTAATTTAACTTATTGTTTCATTTTTAATCTTTTGTCGAGTTTTTTTCTTTTTTTACGCAAACCTGATGTTTCCATGATACGTTGTTGTTGATGACTTAATTGATACTATACGCTAATTTCTCGTGGGAGAAGGTAATTAAATCCAGTCAGCTTATGAATAACTAGATAACAAATAAGATCATTTACTTTTATTAGAATGTAAATAAAAACAAAATTAGTTAAGTTGATAGATAGTGTGAATTAATAACGTATGACTCATGACTTTTTCGTGCGCTTGAGTTGGTTCGGAGTTAATCTAACCAATTAATGTTATCGGACAATTAGTGAATTTTTTTAAAAATATCACAAAATCAAAAGAACCACAAATTTAATACTAGTAAAAAGATTACTATTCAAAGTATCACAAATTATAGGAAGCACAAAGATTTTTATAGGGAGTTCATTTCCTATTTAGAATCTAAAAAAAAATTCCAGAATCTTGTTTTCACGCTTCCAAAATATTCACTTAAAAAAATTGTTAGAAAATTACGATTCTGTTTTTAAAACTTGTATTTAAAAAAAATTGATAACGCAAATAAATAAAAACATAATTTATACGGAAATGTAACATTGTTCCAAGACTTGAAACAAAAACCAAAAATAGAGTGGCAAAATTGGTAGATAAAGAAGAAGAGAAAGGGCAAATAAATGAAAGAAAGAAGAAGCACGAGGGAGCTAACTCACGAAGTCTGCGTTGCCTAATAGATTCCGGAAACACACACAAACACAATATATCCATTTTCCAGATAATTTTTTTTTTTTTTAACTATTTATTTGTTCTTTATTTGGTTTGTTAGTGGATTATCATGTACTTTTATTTCACATGTAGCTGTCCCAGGAAAAAAAAAATATATATATATATATATATGTATCTTAATTTTGAACAAAAAAAAAGTACCATAGTTACAAATATTACAATTATTATTAATCAATTATATATAATATATCTGGCATTTTCAGTTGGTTTCAATTAAAATCTCCAAACACTAAAACAAAACAACCAAAAATTGAATATGAGAACTTCAAAACTAAATTGAAGTACAGCTGTACAAGTTATTTTTTTTCTTTGTTGACCAAATTATATACATGTTAAAAAAGGACAACTAATAATATATAATTAAGAAAATCATTAGAAAAAAATCCAATAAATAATAGTTTTTGTTTTAAGAAAATCATTCATTATTAAAAAAAACCAGCTAATATTTCTCGTAGAATTGTTTATTAAAGTATATTTTTTTTTTCATTTTCTGTTTTCAACCGATTCATCAATATATTCTCTTCTTCCTCCTCTTCTACACAGAGAAGCTTCAAAAACCTCTCTCTTCTCTCTCTCAAAATCGAACCTTTTCGATTTCGTTTACCATCGAAACAATGGCGAAGAACGTTGGGATATTGGCTATGGATATCTATTTCCCTCCCACCTGTGTTCAACAGGTAACACAACCCAAAAACAACAAAACCCCAAGTTTTTTTTTTTCTTTTCGATTTCATCTTTTTATTGCATTGATGATACTCTGTTTCTGATACAGTTTAATTTCATTAAAATCGTCAAACTTTATGTTATTTGTTTCGACAAATATTCAAACTTTATGTGGTTTTTCAGAATGCTTAATCTCTCTGTCTCTGTTTTCGTTTGTCATGGCGGTGGAGTTTGCTATACGATGAAGACAAATAATGCTCAATTTTTAAAATTTTTTTTGAATTTTCTCAAACTCGAGATCTTTACAGCTAGGTTTGAGATTTGGTGATATTACTTGCTTGATATGGAGTGATTTAAAGAGTGTTTTATTTGATTGGGGTTTTAACAGTTTGAAAGGCTAAGAAGTCCTTGATCCTGAGGTTTCTCATTAAGTCTCTATTGGAAATAAAGTTTGAACCTTTATTTACAATTTTTGTGGTTCTTATTGAGATTGATCTAGAACACTCTGTTAAGAATCTCTTGTTTGCATTTGGTTCTTTGAAACAGTGGTGTTTATAATTGCTGATCAATGTGTTATAGGAAGCGTTGGAAGCTCATGATGGAGCAAGCAAAGGGAAATACACTATTGGACTTGGTCAAGATTGCTTAGCTTTTTGCACTGAGCTTGAAGATGTCATCTCTATGAGGTAATTGTTTTTTTTGTTTGTTTGTTTGTTTGCATATGTGTAAAGAAACTCATGAAAAGACTGAAACTGATCAGTTTCTTGGTTGTGTTTCTTTTAGTCTCAATGCGGTGACATCACTTTTTGACAAGTATAAGATTGATCCGAAGCAAATTGGGCGTCTTGAAGTAGGAAGTGAGACTGTCATTGACAAAAGCAAGTCCATCAAGACCTTCTTGATGCAGCTCTTTGAGGTACTTGTACTTTCTTTGACCTCAGTAGCGGTTGAGTTTCTATGTGTAGATAGAGAGTAAATGTTTGTCTTTTCTCTTTGGGGTGGAATGAACAGAAATGTGGAAACAGTGATGTTGAAGGTGTTGACTCAACCAATGCTTGCTATGGCGGAACTGCAGCTTTGTTAAACTGTGTCAATTGGGTTGAGAGTAACTCATGGGATGGACGTTATGGCCTTGTCATTTGTACAGACAGCGCGGTATAAACATCGACATAAGACATATCTTTTTATTATTCCTAAGAGAGTCTTTTGCATTAATCTTGACCTGTTTACATCTAAATGCTTTTCAGGTGTATGCAGAAGGACCTGCAAGGCCCACTGGAGGAGCAGCTGCGATTGCTATGTTGATAGGACCTGATGCTCCTATTGTTTTCGAAAGCAAATTGAGAGGAAGCCATATGGCTCATGTCTATGACTTTTACAAGCCTAATCTTGCTAGCGAGTACCCGGTAATCTTTTAATACATATTCTTCAATTGTTTGGTGGAAAGAATCAAATTTCTTATTGCTTTATGGTTTCTTGTGATCTTGTAGGTTGTTGATGGTAAGCTTTCACAGACTTGCTACCTTATGGCTCTTGATTCTTGCTATAAACATTTATGCAACAAGTAAGTGTTTTGTTTTTCATGGTTAGCAAAAACTCAGTTTCTGTTTTTTTTTATTTGCTTGTGTTTGTGTGTGACTCATTTCAACCCTTTTGGTTTTTATTAGGTTTGAGAAAATTGAAGGGAAAGAGTTCTCCATCAATGATGCTGATTACTTTGTTTTCCATTCTCCATACAATAAAGTAATTTTCTTACTCCTCCAAAATTAGTTTTGTTCTACTTGAATTGTCTCTTACTAGTCTCTACTACTCTCTGCTATTGCAGCTTGTACAGAAAAGCTTTGCTCGTCTCTTGTACAATGACTTCTTGAGAAACGCAAGGTTTGTATCCTTGGATTAAAAGTTCTTTACTTATTTGATAGTGAGTAACATCTTTGTTTCTCTATTGCAGCTCCATTGACGAAGCTGCCAAAGAAAAGTTCACCCCTTATTCATCTTTGTCCCTCGACGAGAGTTACCAAAGCCGTGATCTTGAAAAGGTTTTCACTTTTTTTCCCCTTTTCCTTTGCTTTTGATACCGAGTTAAAAGCTATAAGCGATCTTTGTCTATTTTGTAGGTGGCACAACAACTTGCAAAATCATTTTATGATGCTAAAGTGCAACCAACGACTTTAATACCAAAGGAAGTTGGTAACATGTACACCGCTTCACTTTACGCTGCATTTGCCTCCCTCATCCACAATAAACACAACGATTTGGTAATAAAAAGAAAACAAAACTTTGCTTACTTCTTGATTATATTGAAATCCTACTTTTGGTTTGGAGTTTTGTTACATATGTGTTTGGGTTGTTTTGTATAGGTGGGAAAGCGGGTGGTTATGTTTTCATATGGAAGTGGTTCAACCGCAACAATGTTCTCATTACGCCTCTGCGAAAATCAGTCCCCTTTCAGTGTTTCAAACATCGCATCTGTAATGGATGTGGGCGGTAAATTGAAGGCTAGACATAAGGTAACACAAGAAGTTAATAACAGATTTTTCAAAGAAATTGAAGTTTTAATTAACATCTTGAATCTTGATCATTAATGACTCGGGGCTTGTTTATTATTGCAGTATGCACCAGAGAAATTTGTGGAGACAATGAAGCTAATGGAACATAGGTATGGAGCAAAGGACTTTGTGACAAGCAAGGAGGGTATTATAGACCTTTTGGCCCCGGGAACTTATTATCTGAAAGAGGTTGATTCCTTGTACCGGAGATTCTATGGCAAGAAAGGTGACGAATCCATAGCCAATGGACACTGATTCTTGAAAGGGAACAAAAAACGTAAAAGTCTACCTGAAAAAATGTTATGTTACTATGCACCATTTTAATCGTTTTATAAGTTTCTTGTTACTTTGATTTTAGGGACTTGTATGCTCTGTTTTTTTTTAATTTACTATATTTGATTTACTTCTCCCATGCAATTGAGAATTTGGAACCTGTTGTTAAGCTATTTCGTTGCAAATGAAAATTTGGGTAATGATCATGTAAATAATTTCTTAAACTAATTATCCATTCTACTATATGGTCCAACCACTTAATCACAAGTTTTATGATAACAGATGCCAACTGATCATCACCCATGGATTCCAATGTAATCACAAGTTTTATGATAACAGATGCTTGGCATGAAACACACAAAAGGTCAAGTTTAGTATTTACTGGATCTCTTAACACATTTCTAGTCATAACTTATTTCCATTAGTCTATGAGGTTTGTGTAATACTAATTAGTAGTCATGATCCTATCCTAAGCACACAAAAGATTATATAAGTTTTTTTTGCTTTGAATTACCAAAGATTTAGTTAGCTTTATTATCCTTGACCAAAAGTAACCGAGTCTAGTCAATAATTTATGTTAGGGCAAAAAATCCTAATACCGGCTAAAACGTAATAAGAATTAATCCAAGTCAAACAAAACTTGTTCCGCCATAGCATAATTGTCATCGTCCGTTTGTTTGATCTTCGTGTCAACACATGGAGATATAAAATAATCATTAGTACAACATGTGTACATATTTCATCAAGATGGAGATCCGGTTCCAAAAAACCGAGATTTGATTTGGGAGCGGTTAACACGAATTAGTTTAACTCGGGATGACCTTTGGTTTTTAATTGGGGATTTTAATGAGCTAAAAGTCAATTATGAGAAGCGGGGTGATAAATTACGCCATGCATCTTCTTTTGTGCTTTTTAACTCGATGATTCGACATTGTGGACTACTTGAATTCCCTGCTCTTGGGGATAGTCTTTCTTGGAAAGGTTGACGCGATAGGAAGCCGATATGTTGTCGGTTAGATCGAGCATTAGCAAATAAGGCATGGCATGACTTATTCAAGGACTCTTTCACAGAATACCTAACTATGATTGCTTTAGATCATAAGCCACTGGTAGCTGTTCTTGAGGATAAGGTAAGACAGGGTAAAAGCGGATTTCGTTTTGATCGTCGGTGGCTTGATTAGGAAGGGTTCTATGATGCGGTGGCGGAGGGCTGGGAATCTACGACGGGATCCACTTCCCCTGCCACACTAGTGGATAAGATAACTAAATGTCATCGGGTTATCTCCCAATGGAGGAAAGCACAATTACCTTATGAGCGGGAAACTATTGAAGATTTAAAGTCCAAGCTAGCAGTGGCACAGGAGAATGACGATACTACGGTGGATGAACTGGCAGAGCTTACTTGGAGGTTACGAGAGGCATATAGGGATGAAGAGGTGTAATGGTATCAAAAAAGTAGGAGTAGATGGATGCGGCTTGGGGGTCAAAATACTGGTTATTTTCATGCCCAAACTAAGCAGCGGCAGGCTAGGAATCGCATCATGGGTCTTTATGACGGACATAATAATTGGTTGACGGAGGAGAAGGATATCGAAAATGTTGTGGTTTCCTATTTTGAGGAGTTAATTACTTCCTCTGACCCGTCAGATTTTGAGGTGATGTTGGACGAGGTACACTCATTGATTACGCAAGAGAGCAATGAGTTTTTAACCCGGGAGGCCTCGGAACAGGAGATCCATCATGCTCTGTTTATGATGCACCCGGATAAGGCTCCTAGCCCGGATGGGATGACAGCGTTTTTTTTATCAGAAAGCATGGCCTCCGGTTAAGGCCGATCTGGTGCTTTTGGTGAACTCCTTTTTGCAGGATGGGGTTTTTGATAAAAGGTTGAATGTGACGAATATCTGTCTTATTCCAAAGGTGGATAAGCCGACCAGGATGACCGAATTAAGGCCAATTAGCCTGTGCAATGTGGGGTATAAAATTATTTCTAAGGTTTTGTGTAACCGATTGCGTACTATCTTACCATCTCTTATCTCGGAAACACAATCGGCGTTTGTGGAGGGTCGCCTTATCTCGGATAATATTTTGATAGCCCAGGAGATGTTTCATGGTCTCCGGACGAACCCTTCTTGTAAAGGGAGGTTTTTCGCCATCAAGACATATATGAGTAAGGCTTATAATAGGGTGGAGTGTCTTTTTATTGAGCTTTTGCTCCGGCAACTAGGTTTTTGTGATAAATGGGTGTCTTGGATCATGTCTTGCGTCACTTCGGTCCAATATAAGGTATTGATCAATGGTCAAGCACATGGTTCCATTATTCCTTGCCAGGGTTTACGCCAGGGGGACCCCTTATCGCCCTACCTTTTTATTCTTTGTACGGAAGTGCTTATTGCACATTTCCGCAAGGCAGAGCGGATGAAACTTATTACTGGTATCAGGGCTTCGACTGCTAGTCCTGCTATTTCTCATCTTTTATTTGCGGATGACAGTCTTTTTTTCTGTCAGGCAACAAGGGAGCAGTGTGAGATAGTACTCCAGATCCTTCAGAAGTATGAGCGGGCGTCAGGCCAGCAAATTAATTTTCAGAAATCCTCGGTCCAATTTGGACATACGGTGGATCATGCTCTTAGGGAGTAACTGAAAGGGGTTTTAGGAATTACTACTTTGGGTGGTATGGGTTCTTATTTAGGCATCCCGAAGAGCTTAGGTGGGGCTAAAACCCAAATATTTTCCTTTGTCCAGGATCAATTACAATCACGGGCAAGTGGCTGGCCGGCTAGGTTGCTATCAAAGGGCGGTAAGGAGGTAATGATCAAATCTGTCGCTACGGCTGTTCCGACATTTGTGATGTCGTGTTTTCGGTTACCCAAGACGGTTACGAGGAAACTGACAAGTGCGATTTCCAATTTTTGGTGGAGTTCGTCTGGACAATCAAGGGGTTTACATTGGTGGCATGGGATAAACTATGCAGGGATAAAAGTGAAGGAGGCATTAGATCCGATGTTTGGATGATTTTAATATCGCTCTGTTAGCAAAACAGCTCTGGCGATTAATCTCAGTTTCGTACTCACTTTTTGCACGGGTTTTTAAAGGCCGATATTATAGATACTCTGATCTTCTGGATCCAATAAATTCATATTCGCCATCATATGGGTGGCGGAGTATTAATTCTGCTCGCTCTCTGGTAAATAAAGGACTTATTAAACGGGTAGGATATGGGGCAACCATATCTGTATGGAATGACCCGTGGATCCCTGCTCGATCCCCAAGACCAGCATTGGACATAGGGTCGTCGTCTGACCCTTTGATCTCCGTTCAAAATCTTATTGACAGGACTTCTAACTCCTGGGATATGGCTCAGCTTATGGCTACTTTTGTACCAGAAGATGTTGCTATTATTTCTGCCTTACCGCTGCAACAACTGGACTGGCCGGATATGTTAGGTTGGCATTTTACCAAGTTAGGTAAATATTCGGTAAAATCTGGATACCATATCCTTCGGTCACTTTCGCAGGCTTCGGCTGGCTCAAAGACACTTGGGCCAGACTTTGTGCCTTTACATGCTTTTGTGTGGAAAATTCGGTGTCCCCCGAAGCTCTCTCATTTCATGTGGCAAGTGCTTTCGGGTTGTGTAGCGGTCGGAGCTAATTTACGGAAACGTGGTCTGAGTTGTGATCCGGTGTGTTGTCTTTGTGGTCATGAGGATGAGACAATAAATCATACTCTCTTTGAATGTCCACCTGCCTGTCAAGTTTCGGTCTTGTCACAGTTCTCGACGACTCCAGATGTTTTCCCTTCGGCTTCTATCCTGACGAACATGGATTCTCTTTTTTGGTGTTTCAAGAAGGTCCCATCACATGATGGATTTCCCTGGATTATGTGGTATATTTGGAAAGCTCGTAATGAAAAACTATTCAGCAATTTGGATTCGAATCCCCTTGCAATATTGCGGTTAGCGGAGGATGAGACTAAAGTCTGGCTGCTGGCTCAGACAGAGGCCCTAGGCCCGAAGTCGGATTCTAACATTACGGGTGTACTACGCAGAGTTGGTGGTCTCGGGGTTTCCAGGTCTTCGTCGAGCTCTCTTTGCTTCGTTGATGGCTCATGGAAAGTGACTGATCGGTTTGTTGGTAGAGGATGGTATTGTGTTTCACCTAGGGCCGAAGCTCCCACCATGAGAGCAGCCAATATACGTCGTAGCCTTTCACCCCTCCATGCCGAGGTGGAAGCCCTAATATGGGCAATGCGATGCATAATTAGGGCGGACAACTAGGAGGTCGTCTTTCTTACCGACTGCTCTGAGTTGGTGAAGATGATGTCTTCGCCTTCTGAATGGCCAGCTTTCACGCCTTATCTGAAGGACATAGAGGCAGATAAAGAGGAGTTTGATTCATTTTTCTTAGTCTACGTTCCTCGCTCCCAGAATGGTAAACCGGATAATTTAGCGCGACGTTTTCGCTCAGTTCCGCACTTAGTTACCTTTGTAAACGATTTACTTTCGCATTGACTTGTTTGAGTCAATCTTGTACACTATTATAAATATATATATATATATATATATATATGATGAAGATGTATTTTTTTGATGCAACTCTTTTGACGTATTACCTTGATTTGTTTTCCGTTAGTTAATATATTAAACTAACTATTTTTTTTTTTTTTGAGAAAGATTAAACGAACTAATTTGTTTTTTTAAATATCTAAACCCTTTCTCTTTCAACCAAATCAACGAATAAACAAAGTGCACATAATACTTTGTCTAACTATGAAACAATACGGTCAGCTATTTGATGAATATTTCGGTATTGTGAATTGGACAAAACCCAATATCCTCTTATAGAGTATAGGGAATCAAAAATCAGAAAGTTCTTCAATTGTTTGTATGGTTGTATAAACGCAATGGCAAACCCAATAAAAAGTCAGTAGACTCTTAGATTATGATTTATCTAATAGTTTTTATAGTTTTGTAATATCTGGCATATTTTCTTCTGTTTTGAACGCTCAAAAATTATAAAATTTGTGTTATTTCCCTCAATTTTTTGTGTTATTTTCTACTTTCTTATGTTTTGATACCATTACATAAATGATTTTACAGATTTTTTTTTGACTCTTAAATATTAAATTTCTTTTGTAATTTTTTTTAAGTATTTTTATTTTATTCTTTTAAAAATTTGTAATTATTTCTATTTACATTTTGACTCGGGTAAAAATTATTTCTGGATCTGCCAATGAATAAATGTATCAATGAAAAAGAATGAAGCTTGTTAAAAGAATGGTCCTTTCTAGCTAAGTATAAGTAAAGACTTTGGATGCAGGTCTACGACAAAATTTGATCCCAACAACCCTAATCAAGCTAGTTTTTTATTTAGTTTTTTTTTGTATATTTAGTTTATTTATTTTTGTAGTAATAAAGGTCGAGACCACGACTGAGATATAGATATCGAAATCTTAAATCGTTTTTATTCTTTGTATATGCTTTTGTAGACAATACCAATACGTTGTAAGGTTACCCATTTTTAGATTATATATAAATTAAAGATTTTCTATTCAAATTATTTATGTTTCTCGTATAATACATGGTCTCAGCTTATTTGGAAAACTACTTGCTATAGGATAAAACTGAGGTATTAAAGTAACTTCAGGGTTGTTTTTTTTTTTCTTTTTTTTTGTCATCTGATAGAAACCAAAAAAAAATCGAGAAAAAAACCAAGAACAACAATAACCACCAACAACATTATTCCTCAACATTATTCTATCAGATGACAAAAAAAAAAGTAACTTCAGGGTTGTTGACGAAACTTTAGGTAATGATTGGAGTATTACAATGGTATATTTTTCATTGTGTTGAATGATATGATAAATCCCTGACGGACGATGATAGGAAGAGAGACTTGAGTTTCCTAGCTAACATTTTTGAATTGATATATGCTCTCTGCTTCATTATGGTTTCTTGTTAATGGGTGAGGTACAAAGGGCTAGTACAAGTTCTAGTATCAGTGACGAACTTTATGCAATTCATGGATCAATAATATAAATATATGGTCCCTTCTTATCAGACTTTTTAGTTTAGCTTCTCAAAGTGAAATTTAATGCCATGTCTTTTTTTTTTGTTGTGTACGACTTGACACTTATGTAACCCCAACTTAGAGTTGGTAAAGTTTTACAAGTTGTTTTCTATAAACGTATAGCAATAAACATGTGCAAGTTGTTAAACCAAGAACATCAAAAGTATTTTTATCAATGGATCTAGAATGAACATAAAAGCAAACAAAACTTTCACAAAGAGATCAAAGTAAAAGACAAAAGAAAAGAGAAACCATCGAGAACCTATGACTAGTTAGCTTAATTTCAAAGCGTTTGTTTTGTATGGGGTAAAACTTTGAAAGAAGCACTAATACAAGGAGTTATAAGTAAAACAAGTAGCTACGATAGACCCAACACAGATGATCAAAGAAGGAAGCAGAGTAACATTCAAAAGCATACTCTGTCCCAAGAAACCAGCCAAAGTGATCGTCGCGTCAGCTATCACACGTGCGATCGTGCCAGCTTCCGTCGACAACAACCCTCCGTTGTAAGTCCCACGTGACAGCCTCGATGACATCACTCTCGATAGTAATGATAAGTTCACACCTGTAAAATCACCGCCAAAAAAGAACATGTTTTCAGATTCTTATTCTTGAATGAGAAAAATGTGAATCTTATTCTTGAAAACGATTTGGGTTAAAAGGTTGGAAACGTTATGTTTTAGGGGTAACATGTATCAAGCTTTTACCTTCAAGAACTTCAGCAGAAACAAACATGATAAATCCTGAGATAACGTATTGTGGCACAGTGTAAGGGATTACTACATGGAAGCTCAGAAGTATTCCAACACAGACCATAATCTCTGACGCCAACAGAATTTGCCTGTACGTAACAAGAGATTTACATTTTCAGGTAACCCGCAAGGCAAAAAAAAGCAAGAAAAAAACATAAACACGGATCTTTACCGATCTTCAAACATGTTGCTGATATAGCTCCCAACAACGAGGTTAACCGGTAGAACGGTTAGACCGAGACAGAACAAGAAGATGGAAACAGAACTCATGGACCAACCGAAGTAGTATGTGGTGACAACACTTGATTCTGATAGTAGAATCTCCATGGCGTACTTAAGCATGAAGTATATCAACAATTGAACCTAAAAGCAATAAACAGTTTTCATCTTTCACATCTTTTGAGAATATTTTTTGAAAAAATCAAGATTAAGTAAATTGAATTTTTGTAAAGTTTAGTTACCTTTACTGAAGGAGTGAGTAGTTTGTAAGCAGCTACAATGGAGTTAGCGGGTTTACGCGAATCCTCAGAAGATTCTTCGCTTCCATCTCCATCATCTTCTTCATCATGTTCTGTTTCTTCAGATGCAAGCAACAGCGGCTTTTTAAGTCCTTTCTCCATATTTCCATCTTGATCAGCTTCACCAATATTTACTCTAATCAGTTAAGAATATAGAAAGAAAAAAGAAGAAAAGCAGACATGTTTCACTTCAATTCCATACCGGAATTAGACTCTTGTGAAGTATGAATCTCTTCAGGCTCACGTGCGGGTTCCCGAAACGAAATAGCTAACCAGACTAAGTACAGTAGCCAAGCAACAGCCATAACCCAACCAGGTAATGTATCTTGGTTAAACGTAAGACTTTTGATCTTGAAATCAGTTTGCAACAAACCAGCAAGAGCAGGACCACAAGCCATTCCTAGAGCACTTGCACTAACAAAACCAGCTGACGCCTGCATCCGGATTTTCAAAGGCACACAGTCGCTTATATATCTCCTGTTCACAGCTCTCGCCGAACCAAATCTACAAAACGTATAAATATGATAATCAAACCAATGTCTCATGAAAACAAAGTATATAACAGAATTCTAAAAAGAGGCTTACCCACAGAAAAGCCGGCCAATCAAGAGAAGTGCTAATGAATTGAAGTCATAAGCTAAAGCATATAACAGGTTCCCAAAGAAAAGAACTATACTACTGAAAATAAGGGGTTTGAAGTAAGATTTATTGGACCATGCGCTGAAGTAAACCGAAGAGAAGAGCTGAGCAACTGCCATAGCACCAATCACAACACCACAAACTGTTGCTGCTGCTCCAAGGCTCATGGAGTAATCATCAGCTGTAGGAACAATGATATATGTATTGACCATATAAAGAAACGTGTTCCCCAAGTTTAGCATGAGAGACATGAAGTGGTATCTCCCTTCTTCTTGATCCGCTTGCTCGTCTTGGGGAATCAGTAGGTCTTCGTCTTGCATGATTAGAGCATGTTGAGCCATGAAATTAAGGAAGTTTGTTGAATTTGTTAGCCTGTCCACCGCATTCTTAATTGAATCTACCACAGGATCCTGATGAAACTAAACCACTTTAAGATTCCGCATAGGCAAAACTTAGTGATGTACATTTGTCACAAGAAACAAAACCTGAAGAGGAACAACAGGATGGTCATAAATGGATAAGTAGCTTCCTTCATTGTATTGAAGCTCATGAAGGTTGCGTGAAATGGCTCCAACAACAGCTCCAAGACCCTAATAAAATTTGATAAAACCGAACCATTAAGCTTATATAGCACTGGCTCATTAATCTAAGTGAGGTTCTAAGACTTTACCACATGTTTAAACACTTGCTGAAGTTGAGAGTAAGGATGATCAGCGCGAGTCTTGACATAATAGTTTGTAAATCTATAACCAAATCTTTTATCGAACTTCTTAAGTATCTTGCGGATACCAATAGCATTCATATCGATGAATAACAAAAGCTTGAGAAGATCTTGTCCCACGGATCTATAAGCCTCTCTTAACTTAGATATCTGAGATATGTCAGGCTCATCTTGAAGTGCATCATGCCATTCCCTTAGTTTCTGTAACCTACTTGAAAGCAAACCTTGTTGCTCCAACATGAAAAGAGCGATTTTCTCGATCTGCATGCAATCGTGAATGGATTGTGTGTTGTAAAGTTTGATGCATTACTTAGTTATATAAAACCGCTAAATTTTGGTGAAGGAAAACAAAGAGAAACCTGATGATCCAACATTCTTGAGAAATCTTTTAGACATTGGCGGCGATCTAGACTTCCTACTTGGATTTGTTGACCATATTGCTTCACTTTCTTCTTCATCAATTTGTAATTGATGTAATATCTAAAGAGTAATCAAAAAAAAAAAAGTATATATACATGATTCACATTGCTATAAATTTGCAAAAATAAATAAAATCTTGAATATTATAGAAACATACTCTTGCCATTCTTCAATGCTACGTTCCTTGAGCTTTTTTCCAAAGGCGACCATTTTCTACAACAAACACAAGAATCAGAGATTCAGAGACAACGAGCAACCAAAATTACCCCCAAGAAAAAAGAAAAAAAAAAAGATTAGTTACATTAGACTAAACTTGATATACAAGTCTATATACTACTACAAGGTTTCTTTGTTTACAAATGTATCAATGAATTTTGTAGACCTTAAATTTCTTTAGTCAAAAATTTATTAATTTGTTTGACGAGTGAGTCAACCATGTTGCTTTTTTTTCCTACTAAAGAGTCAACTTATATATATTAAGAAACAAAAAAATAAACAAAAGTTAAGTAAAATCTAAAAGTATGGTACCTTTTGACGTTCTCGTTCTTCTCCGTATTTGTGGTCAATTTAGATTCTGAGAAAACAGAGAGAAATTAATGAGAGTTATAGTTTGCCATTGAATTATACAGCTCAAAGATCAAACTTTTAAAGTAAACATCATATATAATACACGTGATAAGTGATTACATCACTTTACAAACATTTTTATTTAAGATTCCCAATTTGGAATCTTCCATTTTCTTGGCATTTTCTTCAAAACAGATTCGAGGGGTACAAACCAACAAGCAATAAATTAATAACAAAGCAAATAGAAGAAGCCATATGTATAAATACAAACACGTAATGACCTATTAATATTCCTTCGTGCTGTCCGGCAACCAAATGTGTGAAAATACTAAAATTAAAATGCAAATTACAACAAAGAGAGCAGTTTTGTTTACCAGCTTTATTATATCTAGGGAGTAGGGTGATTTAAACAAATTGTTAAGAAATCCGATTTCCAGAGATTGTGTAATCTTCAAAGGATTAGTGTAAAACTCCTCAAAAGTTGAATATGAAAAGCCAAGAGAGAGAGAGAGAGAACCTCAGATTTTATTTGTTGTTTAATTATGAATGACGCTGAAATTTCGGGAGGTTCTTTTTTCTTCTTTCTCTCAATCCGATTTTCACCAAGAAAACAAAAAAAATGAGATGAAAGAAGAGGAGAAAATAGAATAGTATTAGTGGCTACGACAAGCTCTTTGGGATCATATTTATAACTTGAGAGAGAAAGAGAAAGATAGATTTGGATAGAGATTCATGTTTTGGATCGTTATCTTTTTATTTTTCTTTCCTTTTTGAGATATGGGGAAGAGATGAACTCTTGGTTGAACCATAGGTGCAAAAATATTGTTTTGTTTGTCTTCTATGATATTCATATGAAATTGTTAAAATATTATAATCACCAGGGCTAAACTTTTTTTTGATGAAAATTTGTAATAATTTTTTTTTATTATGTTATTTATAATATTTTGTGATTACAAATTTGTTGTTTATATTATAATTTTGTATTTTTAAAAAATTTATTAAAAACCTGTTAATAAAATATTTACATGTAATAAATAAAATTATTTAAATTTTTGTCAGTTAAACGAAATCATTGCTATAATTGTGAAGTAAGTAAAAAAAGATATAACTAACATAAAAAAAATCTTATCTGTTAGTTTTTTTTAATCAAATTAGTTTTGATTCTAACAGATTTTTTTTTTATTTTTCTACAATTTATTTTATTTGATGTGTCCCCTATTTTTCGTTTTTAATTAAAAATATTTATTTAATTAATATTTAATTTTAATTAAGTTTTTCTAATGACAATTGAATGTAATTTTTTACACATTTTAAGTTTAGTTTTATATTTGTACTTCTCAATTAATATAGTAGGATATTTCTTGGTAACAGATCCTAGTACGTGCTCCTTCGTAGTCGACTGCCATCTTAGTGTTACAATTTGGTATTTTAGATAATTAAGTACATGCTAGTATGTATTTTAAGATAACGGTCTGATTGGTAACATAGTCAAAACTGTAAGCTTTTACGAAATGATTGGTAACATAGCCAAAACTGTAAGCTTTTACGAAATAGTGCAAAACTGTAAAAAAGAGTTGTACATGAAAACTGTACAAAAAAACTGAGAGTAAAGGTTTTAATAAAATTTTTGGTAAAGTTTTTGCAATTTTAATTTTATACAAATAGTAAAACTTTTTTTTTGTCACCAATCAAAGCCAACATGATTTTTTTTAGTCTTGTCGCAGTGTATTTTGGAAAATATATAGCATGTTCCTTTTTCATTGATGTGTCTTTCTATATCGCCAGGATTTTCACAAGATCCGGTGCAATATTTTACCCTTTTTGGCTAAATACAGTCTTCTCTTATCCTCAGTAATAAAAATCAAATCTCTGAAAACCAAAATGTATCCTTGACCAAAAAAACAAAAATGTATCCTTGACCAAGAAAACAAAAATGAACAAGTGTAATTGCTTCCATTATATAGTTTATTAATTACGTGTACTCTGATTAACCACATTTTGTTTATACGTGTAAAAATGATGACCACATACATAATCGATTTTTTGGTAATTGTGTGTGAACCACGAACAACCTAGATTTACGTTTTTTTTTTCTTAAGACATGAACAATCCTATTACGACTATAATTTATTGTTAAACATTTTGGTTGAATATCATAAAAATAACAACTCTATCGATTTTTCGATCACACGAATGAGGAAAGATGCTGGACATAGTATATATCTATTGGAAGTGCTATCGGCCAAGTGTTAACTGTAAAGTCTGTAATTACTAATTAGTACTCCAAAAGATACGACACACGAGTGACGCATAAGTAGAGCACCGTCCAAACCTTCCAAATAGTGAGAGCACACAACAACTAGCACTAGCACTAATCCAAATGCCGAAAAAAACAGTTTCTAATTATTAAAGAAAACAAGAAACGTGGCAAAGTAACATGCTCATCAGTCATCACTTGATATATCAACTTTGTTACGTATAGCTTTTTATTTATTTAATTCAGTATATGAAAATATAGATAACCGATTAATTATGTTATAATCACCGAAAATAAGCATTCATCTAGGTTTTCATATTTGCTAATTAGCGTTGTTTTTTATAGGTATAGGTACAAAATCGGATCATTTGAATCTCAATTGTGTAAAAACAAAATATTCGAACTACGAAAAGAAAACAATATTTCCGAACTATCAGTACTAGATTTTGATCTAACAATATACATATTATTAATTTGACGTTTCTGCGATTCGAATATCGGTGATAACAAAAACAATGACTAGTATCCATCATGTGATGAAAAAGCTATCTAAAGTAGTAAAATAAATAAGCCAAGTCATTACGTTCCTCGTTTGGACAATGCACCCACGTGTGGTTAGAAGTTAGAACTTAGAAGTATAGCTTTCCTACATGACTTTAAAACACCGAACTTATGTGAATTATTAGTTTCAAAGACTTGCAAATTGCATCAGAATGATCTCGTTCTTATTAGCTCAAATGCAGTTTATAAAGATAGATAGGAAACTGAAACAAACCGAAAAAAAAGGACATGACGTGATGCAACTAGCTCAACTAATTCCACTTACAACGGGAAAATAGGGAAACAAATTTTGACACATTCTAACCAGAAGAATAAGTCTCTTATTGAGTTAAACTTACTCAACAAGTTAGAGAGGAAAAAATAATACTACTACTATGTTAATTAGTTGGGTGGGGTTTAGTTAATGAGCAGCTAAATTAATGTGCACAGCCCAAGTCTTTTAAAGACATAGCATGTGTTTTGAGTGCATCAAGTTTTGCAATTTATATACCTAACGCGTTTATTATCCCCTTGACTCTCATACATACTCACCTTACGTGTTACTTTCTTACACTTCTTTTGTGGTACTATAAATTTTGACATATGCTTTTAAGTAACCTGTATCTTTAGTACTTCATTTTTCAATTTAGATAGCAAACCTAATGATCCCAGTTTTATGTGAATAATATAGAAGTATCTTGTTGTTTTCGTCAACATATAAGTCATTTATTATATTGCCAACATTATTGAAAACCAATAAAACCAACATCGTAGAACTCTTTTTATATATATATATATATATAGAGAGAGATAAAATACATTAAACAATAAAATCACCAAGTCACCTAAACCTATCATATTTCTACACGTGTCCATTTTGGTAATAAAAAATCAATTATCGTGAAAATACAACACAATTGTAAATTTAACTATAAAATATGTCAGCTACAAAAAAAAGTAGATAGATTATTAGATTGCTTCGATAACAAGTTGTACAAAATTGCACACGCAAATCATATTATCCTGTAATGAAAAAAAAAAAAAAGATTCGGACATTTTGAAGGTAGCAAAAATGGAATAATTCGTTGATTCCCTCCCTTACTTACTTCTATTATTATTATTTTAATTTAATTATTTATTACTTAATATATTTATTTCACCTTTTTGGTCTTTTTTAAAAAAGAGCTTCAGACGAAAATGGCGATCAATTTGGTAACCGCCTCTTTCATTATTTCCTCTTCTCTCTCTCTCTCTCTCTCTCTCTCAGAAAAAAAAAAAAAGCAGAGATTTTTCAACAAATTGCAGTATAAAAACACGAGCCACGTGATTCGTTTCTACGCCTTTCTTCTTGACTCATCATTCATCATTCATCTAATATAGATCAATTGATTGATTCATTCTGTGTTTCTCAAATTAGGGTTCTTTTCAATTTTGGGGCTAAACCAAAGCTCTAAGACATTGATTTTGACTTTAATCAAATCGGAGTTTTCGATTTTTTTTTCTCAATTTTAAGCTTCGAAGACCGAGATTTACCTCCGCTGCTAAAGGTAAGATTTTTATCGATTCTTGAATTTAAAAAGATAGGTTTTTTTTTTTTTTTTTTTTTTTGGAATTTGGATGTGTTTGCATGTTACTGCTTTTGAATGTTTCTTTTTGTACAGTTTTTGAATTTTAAGATTCATCTATCTAATGATGATGTATGTTTTTTTTTCTTTTCCCGTTTTTGGGAGTCTGCAACATAAAAGAGTCAGAGATATAAGTATGTTGCTTATTTGGGTTTAGTTCAAGTGTTTTTTTTTTATAACGATTTTCTTCAGGGTTATTGACAGTGGATGACGTTTATGTGAGAATTGAATTGTTTATTGTATATGTGGGAATGAGTTGATTAGATTAGATAATCTGGCATATACTGATACAAGAATGATGAGGAGACTTGTGTTCTTTATTGGTTATGAAATTTGTATTGCTTTATGCTTGTTTGGCTAGTTCTAGTTCTAGTATCAGTGATGAGTTATTTGTAATTCAGGGATCAAGGGTCCCTTAGTATCAGATAGCACTGTGATGACTCTTTTTTTTTTTTCTTGTTTCCTTAGGCATAAGGTTTTGTCTGCTGAACTAGAAACCGGAAGCTCCAAAGTTATATTCATTGATCATTCGTAGCCGTGTCAAGATTTTAACTGTCATCAAGAAATTTAAGGACGGAGCTTCTACGAATTAAGTGCGATGGTCTCTGACAGGCATTCTGCTCGTTTATATAATTCCCTCCCAATGGAGAGGGTCAGAACGATTCTAACCCATACTTACCCTTATCCGCATGAGCATTCACGTCATGCTATCATCGCTGTATTTTTTGGTTGCTTATTCTTTATTTCATCGGATAACATGCACACCCTCATAGAAAAGTTTTCACTCAAGTGGTGGTCCATGTATGCATGCTTGCTCGGGTTTTTCTACTTCTTTTCTTCTCCATTTATCCAGAAGACCATCAGACCAAATTATTCAAACTTCAGTCGGTGGTAAGCAACTGTTATTTCAATCTCCTGAAATATCAATTTTCACTCTTTGAAATTTCCTAATTCTTTTTGTTTTGTTTTGGGTGTAGGTACATTGCCTGGATTTTAGTTGCAGCTTTGTATCATCTTCCTAATTTTCAGTCAATGGGTTTGGATTTGAGGATGAATTTGTCCTTGTTTCTAACAATTTACATATCATCCATACTCTTCCTTGTTGTCTTTCACATCATATTTCTTGGCCTTTGGTATGTTGGTCTTGTTTCTCGCGTGGCTGGAAGACGCCCAGAGATCTTAACCATTCTTCAAAACTGCGCTGTAAGCTCACCATTGCCAGCCTTGCACATTAAAGCCCACTTATTTTCTTTAAATATTGTCTTTCCTATAAAAATGATTGTCTTCATGCCTTTTGGCTTGTGCAGGTTCTTAGCATGGCCTGCTGTATATTTTACAGTCATTGTGGTAATCGAGCTATTCTGAGGCAAAAACCACATGGGAGACAGTATTCTAGCTGGTTTTCGTTCTGGAAAAAGGAACATAGGAACAATACCTGGCTTGCAAAATTCATTCGTATGAATGAGCTGAAAGACCAAGTGTGTTCGTCATGGTTTGCTCCTGTTGGATCTGCAAGTGATTATCCACTATTATCCAAATGGTTCATTTACGGGGAGGTATCTCTTCTTTAAACTGTTCTAATGAGTTGTGAATATGTTTTATTTGTTCACCCTTTAATAATCCTATTCATACCTTGTTATTTGCAGATTGCATGCAACGGATCATGTCCTGATTTATCTGACGAAATTTCTCCTATATACTCCTTGTGGGCCACATTTATTGGTCTTTACATTGCCAATTATGTAGTGGAGAGATCAACAGGGTAAGTAGCGTCTATGTAACAAGACATGTCAAATTAATATGTGCAATTGAGGATCAACAGTACATTCATATGAACAGCTTTGGTCTTACACTCAAAGGGCACGTTTAATCTTGTTTTAATATACTGTTTAGGTGGGCTCTGACACACCCTCTATCAGTCGACAAATATGAGAAGCTGAAGAATCAGCAATTGAGACCTGATTTCTTAGATATGGTTCCTTGGTATTCAGGGTACATCAATGCTAAACTGAATTTTTCCCTTTCTGCTTACCATTTTTTTTTTAGTGTGGCAAGTAAAAGCGGAAGGCAGGACACTTTACCCGGTGCTGACCTATCTTATTATATATTTCAGAACATCGGCTGATTTGTTTAAAACTGTGTTTGACCTCCTTGTGTCAGTCACGGTATTTGTTGGCCGCTTTGACATGCGGATGCTGCAGGTAGACCTTTTAAACTTATGATATGATAATCTCAGGTCATTCCTCTCTTCGCAGATAAACATTCGAGATAATTGAATTTAACTTTTGTTGCTCTTTTCCTTTGTGCCAAATCTTTAGGCTGCGATGACCAAATCTGATGATGCAACTGGTAGAAAGGAACTTTTGTATGATCACCTTGCTGATAAGAATGATTTTTGGTTTGATTTCATGGCGGATACTGGTGATGGGGGGAATTCATCATATAGTGTTGCGAAACTCCTTGCTCAGCCTTCTCTCAAAGTTCCAGTGGCTGATGATTTCCTATCTCTTCCACGGGGCAATGTACTGCTAATTGGAGGAGATCTTGCGTAAGTGCTTTATTTATTATTTGTATATATTTACATATTCCCAAGCTTTTGTCAAATCTAACCATGGATGTTTTTCTCCAGATACCCAAATCCGTCATCTTTTACGTATGAAAAACGTCTCTTTTGTCCTTTTGAGTATGCGCTGCAGCCACCGCGTTGGTATAAAAATGACTCTATTGCTGTTGACAAGCCTGAATTACCCGATGGAGTGTCTGATCTTAAGAGTTATGAAGGTCCTCAATGTTTTCTAATCCCTGGAAACCATGGTGAGTTTCAGGTCTCAGCTTCATTTATTTTTGAAATAAATTTTCACTTACCTGCATGCATACGCGGTTTCTTCTTTATTTCCTCTAACTCTAGGGATATTGTTTATTATTTCGTAGACTGGTTTGACGGACTCAATACTTTCATGAGGTATATATGCCATAAGAGTTGGTTAGGCGGCTGGTTAATGCCTCAGAAGAAAAGCTATTTTGCCCTGCAGCTACCTAAGGGATGGTGGGTGTTTGGTCTGGATCTTGCTCTTCATGGTGATATTGATGTCGACCAATTCAAATTCTTTTCCGAATTGGTGAAGGGCAAGGTAGTTTTCGTACCACTTTTCTTATCCATCCTTTATATAGGATTTGTAGATGTAATGTAAATATTTATGTCACCTAGTCAGAGTTCTACCATTAACTGGCTAACCACCAACTCTATACTGTATTACTCTGGTATAGATTTGTGATGCCAATTTTTCCTGATATGCTCCTAACAAGTGGATTAGGCTATAGTTTAGTGGCTTCATCTTTTCGTATTACTCAACTTTCATTTTGTTGCTATAATAAATTAATATTTTCTCGTTCAGGTTGGTGAGAATGATGCTGTGATCATTATCACGCATGAACCAAACTGGCTTCTTGATTGGTACTGGAGCGGCGATACAGGGAAGAACGTGAGACATCTAATATGCGACGTTTTGAAATACAGGTGCAAACTTAGAATGGCAGGGGATTTGCATCACTATATGCGACATTCATGTAATCAATCAGATGGACCTGCCCATGTCCAACATCTTCTTGTTAATGGCTGTGGGGGAGCTTTTCTGCATCCCACCCATGTGTTCAGCAATTTTTCAAAGTTCTATGGGGCCTCTTATGGAAGCAAGGTTGCTTACCCCTCTTTTGAGGATTCAAGCAAAGTAAGTTTCCTCTCACAAACTCTCCTTGTTTATAACTTTTCGTAGTCAGATATTAAATGGTGTTTTCGGCTGTTTGCAGATTGCTTTGGGAAATATTTTGAAATTCCGGAAGAAGAACTGGCAGTTTGATTTTATTGGTGGTATTATATACTTCATCTTGGTCTTTTCATTGTTCCCTCAGGTGCGTATTAAGCTTTTCCTAATTAAACATTGCACAACATGCAGTAATAATAGATTGGGAAGCTGAGATTGGTGTTTTATATGCTATAGCAGTTCTTTTTGTTTCCTGAGTTTTGCATATAGTAGATTTGCTTTTTCCTTGAAAACCATCATATGGGCTCACTTCTCACAAGAAAACTGCAATCTTATTCCTTCTTGTTCCTCGTTTATTTCAGTGTAAGTTAGCTCACGTCTTACGAGGTGATTCGTTTTCTGGTCACCTTGAGAGTTTCTTAGGCACTGTTTGGAACGCCTTTGCGTATGTGATGGAACAATCTTATGTGTCTTTTACCGGTGTCTTGATGTTGCTGATAACTGCAATCGCGTTTGTCCCCTCAAAAATATCTCGGAAGAAACGGGTTGTAATTGGAGTTCTTCATGTTGCTGCACACCTGATGGCAGCTCTGATTCTCATGTTGATGTTGGAACTGGGCATAGAAATCTGTATTCAACATAATCTCCTTGCAAATTCTGGTCAGTTCTCATTCCTCATGGTTTTCATACCAAAGTGCATAATTTTATTGTATACTGAACAGCCATCTTGACTCATCACAATGTCATGGACGCCAATAGATAATAATGATTGGGTGAAATTTTCTGTGATTTAGCCTTGATTGATTTTGTGACTCCTACATTTTTGTTTACACAGGGTATCATACATTATATCAGTGGTACAAATCAGTTGAGAGTGAGCATTTCCCGGACCCTACTGGCCTTCGAGCCCGTATTGAACAATGGACGTTTGGCTTATATCCTGCTTGCATAAAGTATCTTATGTCAGCATTTGATGTTCCTGAGGTGATGGCGGTTACCCGGACCAACATTTGCAAAGACGGAATGGAGTCACTTTCCCGAAGCGGAGCTGTTATCTATTATGCTTCTGTCTTCCTTTACTTTTGGGTCTTCTCAACTCCTGTCGTGTCTATGGTATTTGGAAGCTACTTGTATATCTGCATCAACTGGTTCCACATACACTTTGATGAAGCTTTCTCTTCACTCCGCATTGCCAATTACAAATCTTTCACCCGTTTCCACATCCTAGAAGATGGAGACATCGAAGTTTTCACGCTAGCAGTTGATAAGGTAAGAAAAAACTCTACTTATGACGGTTGCTACCTGACACTGCTGCTACTAATGAACCAAATGCGACTTCCAAACTTTATTGATATCTTAGTTGTTAACTGTATGGTTTAAGGAACTTTAACCAAAGATGTGTATATTATATGAGTTTAGGTGCCAAAAGACTGGAAACTGGACAAAGATTGGGATTCAGAGCCGAAACAAAGCTTCAAGATGAGCTATGAGAGACAGTTTCCAAGTAAATGGTGTGCTCCAACAGCCCAACAAGACCCTGTTAATACCGTAAAGATAGTTGATCGTTTCATGATTCATAGATCAGAAAAACAAAATGGAGAATGTTAGATATGGATCAGTTAAGAACTGGTTTAACTTATCCTTTTGATTGTATTGCTCTCTTTGTATAAAATTAGAATGTAATGTAATGTAGCCTCTCTGCTTATTGTTTGAGATGAATGAAGTATGATAGAATATATATGCCTATTGATTAATGTATAAATTCCAGTTTTCTTCATACTTCTATTAGTCAAACACACAAAGTTAAATCAGATAACTTTTTATAGAAAGAAATGATTTTTATTGTTTTTGGGTTTTAAGTTACAAAGTAGATTGGCACAACATATTCTCTAAGTAGCTTTAGCTATCCCTCTCTCTCTCGCTCGACCATACAACAAATTTTGCCCTTAATCAAAGCCTTCTTAAAGAGCCTTCCTAATTTTACAAATCAGAAAAAATACAGGGAGAGGACAACTCATATAAGCCTTTAAAAGGTACAGTGAAGATATCAACCTTGTTAAGGGAATTTTATGAATAAGGGGCGTATTCATGGATGGCCGTTGCTAATTTATCTCTAGCTTCTGCAGTCTTTGTCCTTATAAGAAAGGTTCTCGGCGTGACATTCTCGCTGGAGTCCTCCTGTTGCAGGTAGACAAAATCAGAGAAACCACAAAACCAACATGAAAACACTAAAAAAGGAAGAAGCTTCAGCAGATTTTCTTTACCGAGGAGTGGAATATTGCAACAAGGGCGTTCTTCTGTGGGCTTGTCTTGATTCCAGCATACAGTAATGCATTCAGAAGCAGTTTACCAACCTGACAAGAAAAAATGGATTTATAATGTTGGAAATCTGTAGACCAATTTGAATGTGAAGTGTTGTCTACTGAATCATACATCGTTTCTGACAAGGATTGTGGGTTTTGATTCTTTTGATCCTTTGTCAACGCCTTCTTTGCATTTTATAGTGAGATTCCCAGTTCCTCTATCTTTCCAACCTTTATCTGCTGGGTCACTTGACTGCACAATATCATAGATAGAAAGCTTACAACGTCAGCAAGAACAGAATATCAAGATAACTAAAGTAGAGAAAATAAACTACTTCACAAGCACTATGACACCTAAAGAGGTATAAAATTTAGGAAAGAACATTTTCATATTTAACCTTTATGGTCTCATACGTGATGTTATATCCTCGTTATGGTTATTAATATTACATCACTCAATATGTACAAATAACAGCAACTTATTATGAAACAATATACTGAGTGCTGCTACTGAAAAAGGGAGGGATATTGTAGAATAGCGGAAAATAACATCAAAGTTAAAGCCAAATATATACCTTTACATAAAGTTTGCATTTGACTTCATGAACCACAGTAACACCCTCTTCTTTAGTCTTTTTGACAGATGGGCTGCTCGGTTGAGGTTGTTCATCTTCTGCCAAGTCAAAAGAATCCAACGTTTACAGGTCTATTATGCCTCAAGATTTGTTATAGATAATTTCCTCTAGGTAAGTTGTAACTTCAGAATAGAAAACTATATCAAGATTGTGGTTTCAAAGATATTTGAAGTCGTAAGTCCTAACATAACTTTTTAAAGAAAAAGGAACACAAAATTGTAAGATAACAATATACTGATCAACTTACCACCATCTGCATCATCTGCAGAATCCCGCTTTACTGCTATGGGCACTGGAGCTGCTAATACCAGCAAACATGGAAAGGAGAGGTTAGGTCTCTGAAACTATTTTCCTAAATATAAAAAGCTGATCAACGACAAGTCCAATATTTTGCCAATGGAACAAGTAGAGATACCTCCAGATGAAAAAGGGTTTTGATTA
Organism: Camelina sativa; assembly: GCF_030686135.1. Classification (NCBI taxonomy): domain Eukaryota; kingdom Viridiplantae; phylum Streptophyta; class Magnoliopsida; order Brassicales; family Brassicaceae; genus Camelina; species Camelina sativa. Next base: position 22,442,179 of record NC_141892.1, on the reverse strand, counting down.
TTCGAAGATGAGAAAGGAGGTTGGCTAGTAGAGACTGCTCCTGCTTGACTGCTGGGAAATAGACTTGGTTGACTGCTTTTAGCCGAACCAAATTGGCCACTAAAAGACCCAGTCTGGCTATTTGAGACTGTTCCTGCTTGACTGCTGGAAAATAGGCTTCGTTGGCTGCTTTTAGCCGAACCAAACTGGCCACTGCTAAAAAGACCAGTCTGGCTATTAGAGACTGCTCCTGCTTGACTGCTGGAAAACAGGCTTGGTTGGCTGCTTTTGGCCGAACCAAACTGGCCACTGCTAAAAGACCCAGTCTGGCTATTAGAGACTGCTCCTTCTTGACTGCTGGATAATAGGCTTGGTTGGGTGCTTTTGGCGACACCAAACTGGCCACTGCCAAAAGACCCAGTCTGGCTATTGAATGTTGAACCAAATTGACTGCTTGAGAATGCTCCAGGTTGGCTTGAAGACAAACTAGACTGACTACTGGAAAAATTGGAAGATGGATTGTTTGAGAAGAGCCCAGGTTGACTGTTTGAAGCAAATAAGCTATTATTCGAAACTGATTTAACATCGCTATTCTTGGCGTCAGCCACTATTTTCTTCTCTGCTCCACGAGATTCAGGGGACACATTTTCTCCCTTTCCCTTATTTTCTTTCAGCCAGTTGACAACATCCTTAAACTTTTCCTGCAGACATGAAGCAGAAAACTAATGAGCTAGTGTACTGAACAAAAGATCTAGCACAAAACAAAGGAAGAGACTGGAAGAGTTAGCTACTCTATCCTTTTCATATAAATGGACATCGAAACCAAAGACAAACTAGAAAATTAGCGTTCTTGATGAGTCGATCAAAACCATCCTAGGTTTTTTTCATAATGAGAAAAGGAGGCCTCTAAATTCAGGATAAACCAAGTACGTACACTGCTAAACACTAAGACCAATTAAAGTATGTTAAATTTATGTCATTTAGAGTATTTACCAGAATGTTTGAAGCATGCGAAATGTAGTCATTCATCCCATCTTCCCAAAGTTCATCAGGATGATTCTTCAGCTGTAACTGCACCCAACTGTTTTCAAATTAAAGCATAAGCAATATCTTATTGAAGGTACAAACAAACCAAGTTAACTATATAAAATAACCCAACAAGCGTAGAGATATAATCTTTTCTAAAACACAACTGTTCACCTTACAAATTGGTTATTAAGAGCTCTCACATTCTTCCTAGCTAACTCAGCTCTCTGCTTATCCAATGATGCTGATGTTAATGAACTCTTCTGCATCGGTGCCACATTCTTCTGGATACCAAATAAGGTTCCTTCAATTGGTTTAGCATTCTTAAACTGCAAAAATTTCAAAAAAATAATTAAACTGCTCACTGATTCAATTCGATATCAAACTGCTCTAAAATTCAAAAACTAACTAAGTAATAGATCTAAAGCAAACACCTTTGAGCTAAATCATGGACAATGCTCACTAACCAGAACTTGTTACATTATAAAGTTACAAATTTTATACATAATCATCAATCACCCAACAAAGAAGTACCCACAAAGTATCAATTTTTGTCACCGAAACAGAGAATCAACGCAAATACCGAATCTTTAACGAGATTCAATCGGCAAAATCAAAGCTTTTTCTCTTTTACCCAAAACTACGAACACAAAAGTAAATCGGAAAAAAAAAACTCACGGAAGGGTCATTAGATTCGGAGACGGCGGCGCGTTTTACTCCCCTCATGATTCACACACAGTCTCGGCTTTTTGCTTAACTCGGCGGTCTTACAACCGGGAGGAACCAAAAAGGAGGCAGCTACTAAAAGGGGGAAAATTTATTTTAGGGTTTATTGTTCTGTCTTTTTTTTTTTCTTCAAATTTTATTTTTTAAAAATACAAACTTTTAAAAGAGGAGAAAAAAAAAAATAAGATCCTCTTTCAAGATGCTATTTAACTATTTTTCTCCATTGTGGAAAACCACATCATCCCAAAAAAAATATAAAAAATGTATGCTATGGATTTTTCCATTTTTCTTTTTGGTTTTTCAAACAATATAAATTTCTATTTTGGGTGATTTCATTTTCATACCCAATCGGCTTTAAATCTATAGACTGAAAATTCACGTGGGGCTTTGTCTGTCTTATGTTTGTTGATGTTTTGAGTTGCAGTCGCTACAACATTATGATTGACTTGTTAATAACAAATTAAATGGACAAAAGAAAAAATCAGAATACTTAAATCTCATATTCAATCCCATGTTGGTAAAGGGAAACAAGTAATGCCAGTTACATAGGTATTAATTAGTTTGTATGTCTAACTCCAATTCATCCAAATAATGACAGGTGATAGAGATCTGAAATAATAAAATTGCTGAACCCCATCTTTAAAAATTTATTTTTATATATTCTTTAAAGAACTTAAGTATTGTATTTTCAAATGTTGAAAGTTGAAACTTGGAGTTTAGGTCCTACCTAAACTATAATTTTAAGGAATAACGAAAAAAATCATGTCTAAGTCTTAACATATGATGTTGTCTACTTTTCTTATTGGATATCAGAATGAAAATAGTGGATATGAATCGAATGCAAATATTTAAAGATTGTTAAATTTTTTTGTATATAGATAACGGATACCGATTTTATATATTTTTAGAAAAGGATCAAATGTCCCGATTACAATGTGCAGTGAAACACTTTGAGTTCTTTTTTTTTTGGACAAACAGATGCTGTTATCATTTATTAATAAAAGAGTAACATAAGAGAGATATGCTAGTTTAAAGGATAACAAAGGGGCTTCCCACAAAATAATACAGCAAAGCAATAAAGATAAATAGGAGCAACAAATATAAAGAGTTTAGAGAGCTATGGACCAAAAGCTTGACAACGTTCTGGAACCTGTGAGATCAAGGCATATTGATGCATCTTCCGAAAGCAGGTCAAGGGAAGAGAGGATGACCATTATCTTGAAACAAAGACTAATTGGCAAGGGAACAACCAAACTAGGACTCTCGTAAGAGCTTTGCCAAGGAATGGAGCAAGGTTGGTGTTGCTCTGCAAATCGACCACTGCAAAGGTGGATGTGATTCGGCGTTTGGGTGAGGGCAGCTTGAGGGAGTTGCGGTAACCACTGCCACTTTGAGCAGAAGTCATAATGCCGCTACACTTCAGACTTGACTGAGGGGACTTCAAGAAGTTGATGCAAAACCAATTGGACACCATATCCAGTAGGCGAGGGAATAGGAAGAGGTTGATGAAGCAAAGGTAACCCCCACTCCGTAGAGGTGGGATCATAATGCCAATCTTCAACAACTTATCTCCTTCTAGGGGATCATCCTTAAGAGATTCAAGCAACATGGTTCTTAAAAGACTCTTGGGCCAACTTAGCAACAAGTGATGGTTAAGGTTAACTAGAAGTCTTCGGACTAGCGGTATCCTTAAGCTAAACAACCATTGACTAGAAAGGGGAAGAGTGGAGTTCAGACTAGACCTAGTTACAAGTTGACACTGAAGCAGTGGAGCTATTGGTAATATGTATGCTAAAGGATCAGGGAGAGCAAGCATTAGCGGTAAACCGATTGGCAGGGCAAAAACATTATCAACGAGCAGCATTGCAAATTTCCAAACCAACCTCTTTAATTGGCCTTGACACAAAGAAGATTCAAACACAATCAAAATATCTAGGGATCTGCTACCGAGTGTAACTCGTCTTGACCAAGCAAGATACAGAGACATTAACCAATTTGGGCTTGCTATGAAAATAAAGCTAGTGAGTCTAAGGCGTTTCCAGGTAAGGGATGACTTATAGTTTAAACACCTTAAACTATCTTCCAGGGTTTGAGAATGAGAGTGGAGAAATGACCTGGGACAAAGAGTTATCAAGAGAGAAGCAGAGGGCACCAAGGAGAAGGGTTTCTTTGTCAAACGGTTCACCGGTACCAGCGTCAAAACAGAGCTTCCGTCCAACTGCAGCCAAGCAAAGCATTTGGTGAGGGGATCTCGATCCATGGAACGGTAAGATGTTAAATTTGACGGCTTAATGGGGTGGTGAGACGGACGAAAACCGGGCCTAGAGGACACTGATGGATCTCTCGAACAGGAACAAGGGGGTGGGAACTCGATGTGATAGATTCACCGAGGGGAGGAACCAGATGCGGATGCAGAGAAGGTGATTGAAGTTGTCGCAAAGGCGGAGATGAGATCTGAAATCTCAACAGACCACCGATAGAATCGAGACTAGAAGCGAGTAGACTACAGGGGAAGCTGAGGCCGTGGAGATGAAGAAACCAAGGCCCAGCGGCGCCTATCAGGCTCGGCGCCGCCGGGGGAGCAGATCTTGGTGGTTGTGCCAGAGAGGAAAGGAGGCTAGGAAGAACTCACTTTGAGTTCAAGATACCTAAAAATAGATATAAAGCAAAAAATAGAGACTCATTAAAGCCTACGAAAATTGTTGAACCAATGAGTGAGATAGAGTTGTTGTGGAGGGCTTGTGGGAGCTAAGATGTTTTCTAGAGCTGCTAGTTTCCCACGAAGAGTTAGATGGATTTGTCTTGTGACTTGAGTTTCAGTTTGGAAGGAGGATCCATTAAGTCTTGCATTGCGCTCCTTCGAGATGTTGTATATCAGGGTTTGAATCACAAGTTTGCAAATGACATTAAGTTGCCTATTTGTGGTAGGGTTCATTAGCCAATTTAGGATACCACTGAATGTCAAAGGCGTTTGAGGTGCGATCTGATCAAAGAATTCCAGCCAGAGGTTCTTGGAGAAGTTACTTTGAAAGTATAAACGATCTTGTGATTCGTTACCTGATAGGCACATAAGGCAATTCAGTGGAATGGCATATTCCATCTTCTAAGTCGATCTCGGGTTGTTAGTCTGTCAAGGGCTGTCAACCAAGTCATAAAAGCCATCTTAGGTATATTATCTTTGAACCAGACCTGGTGGTGCCAGGTAACTGAAGGTCACGGGGGTGAAGGTGACGCCAAAGATTCTTGGTTGAGAATTTCCCGTGAGATTGATCCGGAGTTAATTTCCATAAATATATGTCTGTTTCAGTTTCATTCGATGGCGGATTGTGGTCTTGCAGGCAAGTACGGAGCAGCAGAACCAATTGATTTTTTCCTCTTGGTATAGCCCAAACACCATTTGGGAAAGCTTGACTCACTGTCGAGAGCAGACGTATTCCAGTAACTCGTGGACCATTGGCTCCAATTATATCAATTAGAGGTCCTAGTCCTGTCCAATTATCATGCTAGAAATAAAGTTTCATGACCAAAAACTATGGTGGAGTGAATATATGGTCTGGCTAGCGGCCTAAGTTTTGCCAGTCTTCTCCAGATCCAGCTTCCCGATGCACTAAAGTTAGCTTTCAAGAAATTTCTTCCCCTTATGAGATGCTTCTTTATCCACAAAACCCAAAGAGAACCAGTCTGAGGGAACAACATCCAAATGAGTTTCAAACCAAATATCTGATTCCACTCAGCTAGTCTCTTGAGTCATAATCCTCCTAATGATTTGTTGGTGCAGACAACCTCCCAAGAGACTTTTTCCCAACAAGCTGATGATGCAACACCTTGTACAAAAAAGCATTACATATTTGCTCGAGAGTTTCCAAGCAATTGTTAGGGAGTAAGAAGATGGATGCCAAGAAGTTGATGGTACTGTTAATTACCGAGTGTAGTAACTGGAGTCTTCCCACAAAAGATAAGTGTCGATTTGGCCATGATGCGATGCGTCCCTTTACTCTATCTATAAGTTGTTGATAATCCGTTGGAGTAAGTTTATGAGGTATCAACAGAACTCCAAGATATCGCACGGGGAGGAACCCATGTATAAGGTTGTGCCTTTGTGCTAGGTGGCTAATTAAATCTGTGTTATTTCCATCAAGGAATAAACAGGATTTAGTGAGATTGATACCTAGACCTGAGGCTTTCTTGAACTGATGAAGCACCTCGAGAATTGCAGTCAGAGAAGATTCGGTCCCATTGAAAAACATTAGCAGAGCATCAGCAAAACTCATATGAGTTATCAGTGGTTTAGCGCATTTCATATGGACTTATATCCGGTTTGTTGTAGCGACCTCATCAAGCTGCTTTGAGAATATATCCATGACTAGAGTGAAGAGAGGTGCATAGATGGAGTTTCCTTGCCTAAGCCCTCGCTTACCCGGGAAATATAGAGATGGAGTCTCCTTGCTTAAATTGTTGAATTTAATTTAGAGTTCGGAGAAAATAAAGTATAGAGAGCCGAAACTAAGATTCATACTATAAGAGTTAGAAAAACAAACACCACATAATGACTATAGCTTCCAAATCTCATTTAGACTTAAGAAATGGAATATATGACCTACATAAGTTTTTATACGAAGCATTCCCCTTATGCAAAACTACATATAGTTTTATTGAAATAACATATATGATATATCTAATACATTATGAATCTAATCTTTAACAAAATCTCAAAATCTTTTACTCCCTCCCAAAAACTAAAAGTTCATTACGAAGCTAAGTCGAAGATGAAATCTTCCACCAAGGAAGTGAAGAACCCACTAGCCAAATCTTCAACCACACTCTGTCTCTCATCTCCACTAATGCAACCCCATTTCATTTCCTTCACGTATATATCTCTCTTCTCTTTCACTTGCCAACTCGTAAACATCTCTTCTTGTCTCCCCATAACCCAATCTTCTACATTCTTCACCATCAATGTCTCCTCTTTTGGCCCAATATCATCTTCTTGAAGATAATCTAACAATAGATTATCTGCTACATGAGAAGCTAGTAGGTCGTTTGTTTCGCCAATTCTCTCCTTCACTAGAGCAAACACGTGGTTTGCGCATTTTTCTGATTCATCCTCTTCGGTTTCCAATGACTGAAATGAGTACTCTTCTTGTCTCTCTACATAATTCTCTATGCGTTTCTCCAAGTCTAGTGGCTCAAGCCGTACCAAACCGTTTAATCTCCTGCTTTTTCTAGCAATTTTCTCATATGTATCTGCAAATATCAACTTATAAACGTTATTTAATTACATATTCACATTTCTCTTTCAGTGTATATAAACCGATCGATTTGCTAGATATTGATGAGTAATCAATTAATAAAAATACCAATTTGGTTGGTGCTTTCATCGTCTTCATCATCATCATCATCATCATCATCATCATCATCATCATCATCATCATCATCATCTTCATCGTCTTTAAAAGGGCATTCCAAGATTGATACTGGACTGAGTTGTTCTTTTTCTTCATTCACACATTCCTACAAATTTGCATTTAATATCAAATCAGTTTCACATGCAATAAGCCTCCAACAAAACAAAATAATACTATGAGAAATGATAGTGACATTAAATAAGTTAACAAATGTCAATCCATCCCAAGACAACATCATTTATTTATCTATCTGTCTATGCCCCTATCAAATTAATTGTGATCGATCGTATCCTCACTTTTTTTTTTGATTGAGATTTGTGGGGATGTTGTTACAAATTTAAAATAATATATATAACCAAATCCAAGAATAAAATCATTTAAGGATTACATTAGTTAGTAAAAAAATTCACGAACATGGGTGATACTACTAATAGTATACAATTAATTTTGAGTATAATGTTATTAGTACTACTACTACTATAGTACTATGTATAAATGTGTCGAGATATCAGATATGCGTATCTAAATCTAACTAAAAAGATATACAAATTCTATTAAAAATGTACGATATAATTGACCTCGTGAGTTAAAAATAATTTGGTACGTGAAGAGTACCATGAAACAAAACAAAAATTAATACTCTCTCGCGGGATCATGTGCCGTATTATACGCATTAGAAGCTACGTAGAAGAATCTTAATTCTTAAACCATTGTAATCTACAAATCCTACACCTCACGTGACTCGCATCGTACACTTTCCCCGACAAGTTTCAATGCTTCCACACTATGACAGTTGTTGTAATAAAAACTTGAAAACGAGATTTTAACTAACTAACCTTTCTGTTACACATGCTGTTGCTGTTGACAGATGATGATCCGTCACAGTCATGTGCGTTTAAACACTCTCCGCTCTCATTCCCGTCTTCCACGGCGTCGTTTTCGTTCGATACTTCCTCAGATTCACCGCTCGACGAGGAAGAGAACGATGAGGAAGAAGACTGTACAACGTCCTCCGATGATGAGTTTGTGAAAAACTCGCTACCAGAACTCGATGAGTCACCGGAGATAAACTCCTCCACGGTCGTGGTGATCGGAGCTGCTGAGATTGAGAATGTTGGTTCCTCCACGACTGTGGTGGAGAGTTGAGAGATCAGATCGAACGGTTGATCTAAACTCTCTTCGAACGCAACTGATTTCCACCACTGGATCACTCCATCTCTACCTCCAGTTACTTCACGGCGAAAATTACCTAAGGGTTTTCTCCAGAAGCTTTTGCTTAAAAGCCGTTTAGACAAGCTTCTCGACAAAACACCATTTTGTTTATTATTATTATTATTGTCTCCCTTAGAAGACGGGAACGGCAAAAGTCTAACCGCGTTAAGAAACGCCGTGGAGGCTTTATGAACAGCGTGACTAATCGCTGTCCCACAAGTTGTACGGCTTGATCTTCTAGTGAGACGCGGTTGTTTACGATGATGAGGATGATGCTGATGGATCAATCCTGAACGTTTGATCTCGGCGTCAAGGAGACGACGAACGGTGGAGGAAGATGAAGAAGGAGGTTGACGACGTGGGAAAGATTTGAAACCGTTGGATGAACAAGAACTGAGATCATCGAGTAAGTAATCTCTTAACATCAGTGGCTTCAAACGTCTTTTGCTTGTTGAAAGTCTTTGATCAGAAGAACTGATCATCGACGACGCCATTGATGAACACGTGATGGTCTGGAGTTTTGTGTTATGAGAGTTAGATTTATAGTGAAGTAGAAAGAAGCTTCTATGTAAGGTGTGTGATCACGAAACCGAGGTTTTTAGTTATTTCTTTATTATTATTTATTTTGAATTTTGAAGTTTCGTTTGTATAAATTATTTTATTGGGTTTAGATTTGAAATCAGAATCTAATAAATAATTAGAAAGAAAGTTAAGAGTAATAAGTTGAAGAGAGAGTGACCAGAAGTTGACCTTGTAATAAAACAGGAGACGAGATTCTTGCGGCTGAGATACAGTTTTTGCCTCTTCACGTGTGTGTGTGTGTATGAACGTCAATATTAGTATTAGATTTACAACAGGTTTTTATTTTATTTTAATGTGTATAAGTATTAATTATTTAATTTCCAGATCTATATTAGCAGCTTCCAACTATTACATTGAAACTATAAAACAATTAGTCTGATTTTTTCAGAATCGTTTTTAAATGTGTAGTTTTAGGCTTAGCGAGGCATTATGAACTATTACTAGTTATTTACTGCCGTCGTCTTTACTAACCATTCAAGCTTAAAGTATGCAGAATGTTGTATATTGAAAATATGTATTTATAAGAAACGTATCAAAATATAAGACCTAGAAAGTAGAAACCTCTTTCACTTGATTTCCATCATTCCAGTTCTATGTATCAACCGAACGTAATTGAGCAGCTGAGAGAACAAAAAAAAAAGTAACAAATCAACAAACGTAATTTTTTACTTTGAAACTTATTTTTTTGAATGTTTTATATTTGGTTCATTATATATATTCACTATTCAGATTCGTTTTGATTTAACAGTTTGATCATTGCATGAAAGTTATTTACATAATATATGTAGTAAAGATATACTTTAGCCCAGCCCAACAGAATCTTGGCTAAAAAAAAATTGTTTGATATTCTAAAACTCTAGTATGATCCAAATATATTGCAGGGTCAATTCAACAATAATATTATTTTTTATCAGAACATATTGAATTTACTCTTATCTTGTTAAAATATTGTTACTTAAATATTTTCCCTAGTAGGATTTGAATAAATCTCGATTGATTACATGATAAGAGTTACGAGTTCACTAGATTTAGGACATATTTTCCAGCATAAAAAGTACGTACGTACGTACGTAGTTAATACGGCTCTTGGAGTTTGATTACATTCTTGGCGTTTTCTACTAATGACGAACCACGAATTGTACATCCCTGATGATTTGCTGTTGAACTGTTTAGCCCGTGTCTCGAGATTGTACTACCCGATCCTCTCGTTAGTTTCCAAGAGATTCCGCTCCATCGTTACATCAATTGAGCTTTACCAGACCCGAACGCTCTTAAGACGCACCGAGAATTGTCTTTATGTGCGCTTACGTTTTGGTTCTGAATCTCCGCCACGTTGGTTCGCTCTGTGCCGAAGACCAACTCGAATCCATACCCCTACTACACCTAACCCTAACCCTAACTCACGATGGTTCTCTTGCTTTAGCTCACATAGAAACCTAACGAATCACGCTAGGAAGGAAGTCAAAAAGTCAACTGAATATATTTTGTTCTCCACACCAACTACTAAAAACAACTCTTCTCGGTGTCGTGTGACATGTAACCCAATTGGTCCTAGTGTCAACATGGTAACCAGCTACATCAATGGTGCCTTCATGTCTAAGGTCTTCGTCTTTATGGATTCTCAGTCTAACATCTGGTACGATGCTCCAAACATGACGGTGGCCAGAAAGCGTCCCATCATGAGTGTTCTTGATGGGAAACTATATGTAGTGGAAGGCTGCAAAGATTCCGATTCCTCGAATTTGATCGAGGTTTTCGATCCCAAAACACAAATATGGGAGCATGTGTCATGCCCTAGCACGGAGATACTAGGACGTATAGTATCAAAAACCTTAGTCATGGACGGAAGGCTTTACGTGTTCGGGGATAAAAATGTTGTTTACATACCCAATGATAATAGATGGTATGTGGTAGCATTGGATATGTTTTCGAGTTTGGTTACCCATTATTCTTCTTGCGTGATAGGTAATGTATGTTATACTGTACTCTCCAGTTTACTCCTATGGTACCACTCCGTGGAAAGATCGTGGAGATTTGTGACCGGTTTGGAAAATTTACCTAGATTACGAACTCGTCGTGAGTTTGTTAGACTGGTTGATTTTGGTGGAAAGCTCGCGATTGTGTGGGAGAAGAAAGTGAGTGGTATTGGCTCTAAGAAGGAGAAGAAGACGATTTGGTGTGCTGTGATTGCGCTTGAAAGACGCAATGCACAAGAGGTTTATGGCAAGGTTGAGTGGTGTGACGCTGTGCTTACTGTCCCCAAGTCATCTTCTTTATTGGAATTTATTTCTATTCATTTTTGATGATTTTGGAATACCTTAATTAACCATTGGTTGAATGGTTCTTCAGTACTTATTATGTTTTTCTTTCCTTAACTTCTCTGTTTCACTTTATTTTTTTATATATATAAAAAAAAAATCTCGGTTTATCACTTAACCAGACCGGGAAACCGTTTCACTCCACAATGATTTAACCGGAGAGGTCCTTTTACTAATATCATGTTCGATTTTGTTACATGGAGATGATTTCCTAATAGGACTAGTATAATAACTAAATCTAGATTGATTTACAGGATATATGAGTTACGAACAGGGCTGGTCCTATAGAAGTGTAATTATTAAAAATTGTGAAACTTTTACATAGTTATTAGAAATTATTTTTGTTTCAGTAATATTTTCAGGTTGTGTATGTGATTAATAAAAGAATGAAGAAAAAGGTAAAAGAAAACTAAGTTTTACAAAAGTATGTAAAGATGGAAAAAAATTTGGAAATAAGAGAGGAAAAGAAAAAGAAAAATAACAATATAAAAGATGGAAGCTTGGGGAATCGAAACCGGGTGTCTTTGAAACTGCATGTAGTAGTGTTCTGGTATTACAAACCCACTAGACCAATATCATATTCAACAATGTGGCTTCAATTTCTTTGGTAAATATTGTGTGCCCCAAAGCAGAGGCTTTGCCTCCCTTATGGTAGGGTCGGGACTGGTTACGAATTCAACTAAGTTTAGGGAATATATATTTCTCTTTTTGAGTTTTTTTGGGAGCACACAAAGAGACTTATCTTATGAGGAATTCACAGGTTGATTTGCCATATCTTCCAGATGATTTAGTTTTGAACTGCTTAGCCCGTGTCTCGAGATTGTACTACATGATTCTCTCCTTGGTTTCCAAGAGATTCCGCTCTCTCATGGCATCGCTTGAGCTTAGAACGCTCTTAAGAAACACCGAGAATTGTCTTTATCTGATTTTACGTTTCAGTTCTGAACCTCACACAGGTTAGTTCACTCTATGCCAAAGATCAACTCAAAGCCCTAAACCTAACCCTAACCCTAACTTTAACTCAGGATGGTTCGCTTCCTGCTTTAGACCACATAGTTTCCTAACGAATCACACTATGGTCTCAGTTCCAACTCACAATCTCACTTATGCGACTGAGTTGAATCGTAATTCTATCGCCATTGATTCTAATATCTATATGCTTGGCGCATTCAGAAATGGCGCCTTCTCGTCTAGGATCTTATTCATGGACTGCCGGTCTCACACTTTGCACAAAACTCCAAGCATGCTGACGACCTGAAAGAATCCCTTAATTAGGGTTCTTGATGGGAAAATATATGTAGTGGAAGGATGCAATGATCCTGATTACTCGAAATTTATCGAGTGTTTCGATCCCGAAACCCAAACATGGGAGCATGTGCCAAGCCCTAGCGCGGAGATACGTGGTAAATACGTATCAACAAGTTTAGTTTTGGACGGGAAGCTTTACCTGTTTGGGGATAAAAATCTGGTTTACAAGCCCAAAGAAAATAAATGGGATGTGGTAGGATTAGAGATACCTTTGCGTTGGAATCCCACTGACTTTGCTGGCGCAGTAGTAGACAACATAATCTACTCTTATGGAAGACGTAGTGTGGTATGGTACGACTCAGAGGGAAGATAGTGGAGATTTTTGAAGGGTTTGGGAAAACTACGAAAATTACCAAAGCAATGTCTTTGGGTTAGATTGGTGGGTTACAGTGGAAAGATTGTGGTTTTGTGGGAAAAGGATGAGCGTGGTACAGATCCCGAGGAGAAGAGGATTTGGTGTGCTGAGATTGTGCTTGAAAGGCGTAACGGACGAGAGGTTTATGGGAAGATTGAGTGGTGTGACTTGTGCTTAGTGTCCCCCAGTCATGTTCTTTATTGCATTTTACGACTGTTACTATTTGATGAATGAACATTAGTTGATTGGTACCATCTTATCTTATATAATACTAGAATTTGTACCCGCTCACGCGAGATTTTAATTTTGTTGTAAAGCACTGGATAGTGGACTCCATAACCAGCCATGTATGATCCATATGTATTTAGTGTTTACGGCCCATTGGCCATAGGCCCATCAGTCCTATTCTATTTCCTAGTCGGTTTTGTACCCTACACTATATATATGTAACCTCAAGTCATTCATGAATAAGAATAAGAAGAGATTCTACACTTTGAATCCTCTCGTTTTACAACATGTTATCAGCACGATCGTTTCTAAAGATCCAGCTGAGTAAAACACTAAAAACCCTAAAACCGCCGCCTCTCTTCTTTACCCTTACCCGAACCCTACTTCTCTTACTAGATCACGATCAACCCTTGTTCGTGACTAGTCCTTGTTCGAGATTAGTCCAAGCAGCCTGTGCTTGGATCAAAGTTCTATCCTATACCAGTTCGAGGTTTGTGGTTCCGGGGTAAGTCCTGTTCGTGAGCGGTCCGAGATCCGTTTGTGGGAAGCTGTTGCGGTTCTGTTTGAGGTTCGTGGTCCATCCAAGTTCGAGGTTCGTGAGAGATATATGAGGTCTTTAGCTCCCAAATCAAAACCGGTCAGACCCCTATTGGTGTTAAGAAATGGCTGAGGATATGAGTGTACTAGTGGTGGACAGTGGATCCAGCCACACAATATTGAAGGATAAAAGATACTTCATAAACCTCATAATGAAAAGTGCGAATGTTAGTACAATTGCGGGTATAGCAAGCTTAATAGAAGGCTACAGCCAAGCTCATATATTATTACCTAATGGCACACATATTGAACTAAGTGATGCCTTGTACTCACCCAGCTCTAAGAGAAGCTTATTGAGCTTTAAAGACATTCGGTTGAATGGTTATCATATTGAAACAAAGGGTGAAGGTAGCAAAGAATTTCTATACATTACCGAAATTGTAAATGGACATAAGAAGGTCCTAGAGACTATACCTGCACTAGCCACTGGTTTATACCATGCTAAGATTAACATGATAGAAGCTAACCTTGCAAAGCACAAAATGTTCAATGAACAGTTCACTCTATGGCATGACCGGCTTGGCCATCCGGGTACGAACATGATGCGTAAACTGATTAATAGTTCAAAGAGGCACAACCTTAAAGAAAGAAAAGTTATCCCTAAAAATCTCACGTGTGTAGCATGTGCACAAGGGAAACTTATTATACGGCCATCACCAGCCAAAGTCCATAAAGAGACTTTAAACTTTCTGGAAAGGATACAAGGTGATATATGTGGACCAATACACCCACCTTGTGGGAAGTTTAGATATTTTATGGTTATGATCGATGCATCAACCAGATGGTCACACGTTTGCTTGTTATCCACAAGGAACCTAGCATTTGCTAGGATGTTAGCTCAAATTATAAGACTAAGAGCACATTTTCCAGATTTTCCACTTAAGACTATACGTCTAGACAATGCTGGTGAATTTACATCCCAAGCGTTTAATGATTATTGTATGTCATGGGGGTGAGTGTGGAACATCTTGTGGCACATGTCCATACACAAAACGGATTAGCTGAATCCTTCATTAAACGAATACAATTAATTGCTCGACCATTGCTAATGAGACCGAAGCTTCTTGTGTCGGCTTGGGGACACGCAGTTTTACATGCAACAGAACTTATACGCATTAGACCATCTAGTGAACACAAATATTCACCATCCATATTATTAACGGGTCATGAGCCAGACATATCTCATCTCAAAACATTTGGTTGTGCCGTTTATGTACCTATTGCTCAACCACAGAGAACTAAGATGGGACCTCAAAGGAGGATGGGAATATATGTTGGATATGAGTCTCCCACCATTATAAAGTATCTTGAGCCAACTACAGGAGATTTATTTAAGGCCAGATACGCGGACTGTCAATTTACAGAATCCGAATTCCCTATGTTGGGTGGAGAGACTAGCAAGTCGGTTAAAGAAATAACATGGAATCAAACATCCTTGAATTGGCAAGATCTTCGGACTCTAGCCTGTGATGCAGAGGTCCAGAAAATTATACATTTGTAAAAGCTAGCTATACAATTGCCAGATTCCTTTGCTGACCCAAAGAGAGTAACAAAATCGTACATACCAGCTTGTAATGCACCAGTACGTATTGATGTTCAGAAGGAACACAATAATCAAGTTGCTATAGAGTCTAAGCCATGTTTGAAACGAGGTAGACCATTAGGTTCCAAAGATAAGAACCCTCAGAAGTCTAAAGGTGCAAAACAGACCGAGGTTAAGGGAATTACAGAAAATACAGACATAGCCGCGGCAAATCCTAAGGTACCAAATGAGGTTTGGGACGCTGAACCTCAAGGTCCTGAAGGTATTGATAATAATGAGATCTCAATAAATTATATCATGTCTGGAATTCAATGGAACCGTAAAGATGTCGACATCGATGAAATATTTGCATACAAGGTAGCACTTGAGATAAATGAAGATCATGAACCCAAGTCTATATTAGAGTGAACTCAAAGTAAAGATTGGCTAAAGTGGAAAGAAGCCATTGACGTGGAGTTAAACTCTTAAAAGAAGAGAAGTGTGTTTGGTCCGATCTTAAGGACAACACCTAAAATAAAGCCAGTTGGACATAAGTGGGTCTTTATAAGAAAGAGAAATGAGAATAATGAAATCGTGAGATACAAAGCACAGCTTGTAGCACAAAGATTCTCTCAAAGACCAGGCATAGATTATGAGGAGACATACTCCCCTGTGATGGATGCAACAACATTTAGGTACTTAATAAGTTTGGCTATAAAAGAACAACTGGATTTGCGGTTAATGGATGTTGTAACCGCATACTTATATGGTCCACTGGATATGAAATATATATGAGATTACCAGAGGGTTTTGAGCTCAAAGATAAGAGTGGTTCTCGAGAACAATACTGCATTAGGCTGAACAAATCCCTTTATGGACTGAAACAGAGTGGTCGAATATGGTATAACCGGTGAAGTGAATATTTAGCTAAAGAAGGCTATAAGAATGACCCAATCAGTCCATGTATATTTATAAAAAAGTTTGCAAACAAAGGGTTTGTAATTATAGCAGTTTATGTGGATGATTTAAACATCCTTGGGACCTCTGGGGAAATCGCCCAAACAGTCGAATATCTAAAGAAAGAATTCGAGATGAAAGACCTAGGCAAGACAAAATTCTGTTTGGGATTACAGCTTGAGTACATTGGTAATGGAATCCTTGTGCATCAAAATGCATACACAGAAAATGTACTCAAGAGGTTTAAAATGGACCAAGCTCACCCATTGACCAGCCCAATGGTTGTTAGAAGCTTAGACTTGGATAAAGATCCATTTGGTCCAAAGAAGGCCGATGAAGAAGTTCTCGGACCTGAAGTGCCATACCTCAGTGCTATAGGAGCGTTAATGTTCTTGGCTAGCCACACTAGACCGGACATATGTTTTGCCGTGAACCTCCTAGCAAGATTTAGCTCTTGTCTGACTAAAAGGCACTGGAACGGTTATCTATCCGATCCACATAATGGTAAGTCTCAAACAGGTTACGTATTTACACGCGGTGGTACGACGATCTCGTGGCGTTCTATGAAGCAAAGTATTGTGGCCACTTCGTCTAACTATGCGGAAATCCTAGCAATTCATGAAGCCGGACGAGAGAGTGTATGGTTGAGGTCGATGACCAAACACATCAGGGCAAATTGCGGTATGGTCAAAGACAAAGAAGCAACCGTAATCTATGAAGACAATACGGCCTGCATCGCACAGCTCAAGGAAGGTTACATCAAGGGAGATCGGACGAAGCACATCCTACCGAAGTTCTTCTTCACACACGAACTACAAAAGGCCGGAGAAGTTCGAGTGGTGCAAGTTCAATCATGCGACAACTCAGCTGATCTCTTCACTAAGACATTACCGACAACAACATTCAAGAAGCTCATGCACCAGATTGGAATGCAGAGGCTTAAGGACTTAGAGTGATGCTTGGAAAAGGGGGAGCAATTCGTGTTGTACTCTTTTTCCTTCACCGTGGTTTTGTCCCATTGGGTTTTCCTGGTAAGGTTTTAATGAGGCAGCACCCCCAAGCGTATTGCATCGATCCCTTAGCATCAGCACGGTTATGTCATCCAAGGGGGTGTGTTGTAAAGCACTGGATAGTGGACTCCATAACCGGCCATGTATGGTCCATACGTATTTAGTGTTTACGGCCCATTAGCCATAGGCCCATCGGTCCTATTCTATTTCCTAGTCGGTTTTGTACCCTACACTATATATATGTAACCTCAAGTCATTCATGAATAAGAATAAGAAGAGATTCTACACTTTGAATCCTCTCGTTTTACAACAAATTTAAAATATTTCTTATGAACAGAAATTGTTGAGTTCAAATATAATCATTCCAACTTTTGAGTATACATATATATATATATATAACTTACTTTACTCAGTGAGATACAACATATATATGTTTAAGATAATATTTCTTTGTTATATTTATTTGCGATTTTACGTAGGATTTTAGTTAAAAATTCTATCAATAAGAATCATTGAATATGAATATAATTTGAAGATTAAAAGATAAATCTATATAAATGCCGTACTTATTTTACTAATCTATATATAACATATATTGTCTAGTGTTGCAATAATATTGTCGACAATCTTTTGACCTTTTATCTTTAAAAGAGTTCATTCCATATTTATATCTCATGAAAACATAATTTTAAAAGTTCTAACGTCAATGTCGATGGTTGAACTAATTATAAAGACCATTTAAACATATTGATATCTTACATTAAATGCGAATATACAATGTTTCATGAACAGTTTTACTGCTATGTCGCTAAAATGAGGTTGTCCAAATGCATTATCTGCCATAATATAATTCATACTAAGTCAAGAATGCTTAAATGATTAAACATTTAAACCCCACAATGAATATCTATTAACTAATCCAAGGTACATATTTTTCTAAGATCTCATATGTTATTTGCAGATGTTAATTTGTGATGCAACCTCAACTTCGTCTTCTAAAAGAAAACATAGTTTACTTTAGATCAAAACTTTTAAGTTAAGTTAAGTTAAGTTAAGTTAAGTTAAGTAACTAATATTTTCTTTCTTATCAGTAAAATTTAATAATAAATCTTTATGGTATATGTTTCTTAGAAACTAATGTTTCACTACAATTTTATTTTCATCTTTAGATTTTTATAAATACAATTACGTAACTTATTTTTTTACTCCACCATGCATTAAAACTTACTTACATTCTAAAACTCATTAACCCATTCTAAATTTTGGAATATAATTATTTTTTGGTTATAAATTTAATAATAAAATTATTACTAAAACAAATTTATAGTATTATTTTTACTAATTTAAAATTTTCATTTAATTTACTTAATTCATTTTTAGATTGTTATTATTTTTATTATTTACTAAAAAAATATATTATTGTTTATACTATTTTAAAATTTAATAAAGTTTAGTTAATTCGTTTTTTATTTATTTTTTACTATTAATAATTATAATTAATAAATATGCAATGAATGAAAATTAAATATAGTATTTTTATATGCAAAAAAAAATTGATTAGGTGGATGCTGATGTGGAGGAAGGAGAAATGAGAAAAGTTAACTTTATATATATATATATATATAGATATCTCCTTATAATTATTTTAATAAAGAATTAATTTTTGTACTTTTTTGATGATTATCTTTTTACATTATTAATACTATTGTTTAAAACAAAATATTTTTTTTTTGTTATAATCTCAATTTTCTCTTATTAAATCTTAACTTTTACACATATCAAAAACTCAAATTAATATAAACTTGACAAAAGTCAAAATCTTATGAATGACTAACTTTCAAAACTCAACTTTATATATAACTAGGTAATAACCCGCACTACATGCGGGATAAATAGACTCAAATAAAATTATTACAAGTAAAATTATTATTTGGAATTTAAGGTGTCATAATAATAATTTTACACATAATTGTTTTTATTTTATTCAAATTTACATTTAATTATTTTGTGTAAAAATATATTTCACCCGTGAAATGTGGAATATAATGTTAATTATTGTGATAATTGTGATAATGTTATTTATTTTTAAGATTATTGTAATAATTAATTTTTAATATTTACTCATTTTGTTTTATAAATAGTGTCATTTTAGAATTTTATTTTTGTTTCACAAAAAGTGTCATTTTACATTTCCAATGCACTATTTTATATTTTCAATGCATATTTTTCATTAGATTTTCTAGTTTTACCCTTAATCTCTGACTAAATTAACCCATTAAACATTTATTAAATAAGGGCATATATGTATATTTTTATATTTTTCTAATTTGTGTGAAATGTGTCAAAATAACACTTATTGTGAAACAGAGGGAGCACTTGAATAGTCATCAATTTTTTAAAAATTGGAGAAGAAGTTTTGTATTTCAAAAAGTTAAATAGATGAATAAGTTTTTTAATTGTTTATGAAATGTAATTTACTTTAAATCATTAAATATGTTATGAAAATGATAATTAAATTATTAACTTTATATATATTTTTTAATAGTTGATGAAGTGTTTCATTTTAAAAAACTAATAGAAAGATTCATTACCTTATATATTCTAATAACATATTTATGTAAATAATAATGAAATAAAGATTTCCTTATATATTTTAATGGCACATTTAATAAATCAAAAGACTTATTTTTGTAAATATATTTATCTTGAAATGTTTAATGGTAATGAAATCTTCAAATCGCTCTGGCGACGACACATCAACATTGTCAACAAAATGCTTCTCTATTAATATATAGGGGATAAGATGACGATATTTGGCGACTTATATTTTCGACACATGTTCTCACTTGTCAATTATTAAATTCTTTTAATTTATTTTTTTTCAAAAGTACAAACATTATTTTTTATATTCACTAAATTTAAATGATATTT
The DNA here is from genome assembly GCF_030686135.1 of Camelina sativa. NCBI lineage: Eukaryota > Viridiplantae > Streptophyta > Magnoliopsida > Brassicales > Brassicaceae > Camelina > Camelina sativa. The sequence goes on along the minus strand of NC_141892.1, from coordinate 22,422,023 downwards.
CTGTACTAAAAAATATATTGACATTTATGCATTTTTCTTTTAGTAGATATATATAGGTATCATTTATCAATATTTTCTATAAGTACCATAACATTATAATTTTGCAAATAAGCAAGAATTAAATATTAATATCATAAATTTGGACAAAATAAATTTCCGGTAATTAAAGATTTTCTATTTCTTTAATGGTAATCATTAACACAATTTATTGCACATTAATTCTTTAAAATGTAACTCCCATGATGTTTGAAAAAAAGTAAAAACAAATCTTCCATCAATATGTTGTAAACTAGAAGATTCAAAGGCTGAAATCTCTTATTCTTATTATTAATGTCTCAACGAGGTTACACATATATATAGAGTACAAAGACAAAGGCCAAAAACCGACTAGGAAAAGGGAAAAGGCCGATGGGCCTATGTCTGATGGACCGTACACGGACGGGCCGTACATGGACCGGTTATGGAGTCCACCATCCAGTGTTTTACAACACTCCCCCTTGGATGACATAACCGTGCATGTGCAAGGAGAGGATCTCTGTAATGCGCTTGGGGATGCTGCCTCATTAAAACCTTACCAGGAAAACCCAATGGGACAAAACCTTATCTTTGAACTCAAAACCTTATGGTAATCTCATATAGATTTCATTATCCAGTGGACATCCATAAACCGCAAATCCAGTTTTTCTTTTATAGCCAAACTTATTAAGTACCGAAATGTTGTTGCATCCATCACATGGGAGTATGTCTCCTCATAATCTATGCCTGGTCTTTGAGAGAATCTTTGTGCTACAAGTCGTGCTTTGTATCTCACGATTTCATTCTTCTCATTTCTCTTTATTACAAAGACCCACTTATGTCCAACTGGTTTAATTTCAGGTGTTATCCTTAAGATCGGACCAAACACACTTCTCTTCTTTAAAGAGTTTAACTCCACGTCAATGGCTTCTTTCCACTTTAGCCAATCTTTACTTTGAGTGCACCCTAATATAGACGTGGGTTCATGATCCTCATTTATTTCAAGTGCTACCTTGTATGCAAATATATCATCGATGTCGACATCTTTACGGTTCCATTTAATTCCAGACATTATATAGTTTATTGAGATCTCATCATTATCTATACCTTCAGGTCCTTGAGGTTCAGCGTCCCGAACCTCACTTGGTACCTTAGGACTTGCCGCGGCCATGTCTGTATTTTCTATAATTCCCTTAACCTCGGTCTGTTTTGCACCTTTGGTTTTCCGAGGATTCTTATCTTTGGAACCTAATGGTCTACCTCGTTTTAAACGTGGGTTAGACACTGTAGCAACTTGATTATTGTGTTCCTTTTGAACATCAATACGTACTGGTGCATTACAAGTTGGTATGTACGATTTTGTTACTCTCTTTGGGTCAGCAAAGGAATCTGGCAATTGTATAGCTAGCTTTTGCAAATGTATTATTTTCTGGACCTCTGCATCACAGGACAGAGTCCGAGGATCTTGCCAATTCAAGGATGTTTGATTCCATGTTATTTCTTTAACCAGCTTGCTAGTCTCTCCACCCAACATAGGGAATTCGGATTCTGTAAATTGACAGTCCGCGTATCTGGCCTTAAATAAATCTCCTGTGGTTGGCTCAAGATACTTTATAATGGTGGGATACTCATATCCAACATATATTCCCATCCTCCTTTGAGGTCCCATCTTAGTTCTCTGTGGTGGAGCAATCGGTACATAAATGGCACAACCGAATGTTTTGAGATAGGATACGTTTGGCTCATGACCCGTTAATAGTTGGGATGGTGAATATTTGTGTTCACTAGATGGTCTGATGCGTATTAGTTCTGCTGCATGTAAAACTGCGTGTCCCCAAGCCGACACAGGAAGCTTCGATCTCATTAATAATGGTCGAGCAATTAATTGTATTCGTTTAATGAAGGATTCAGCTAATCCGTTTTGTGTATGGACATGTGCCACAGGGTGTTCCACACTTACCCCCATGGACATACAATAATCATTAAACGCTTGGGATGTAAATTCACCAGCATTGTCTAGACGTATAGTCTTAAGTGGAAAATCTGGAAAATGTGCTCTTAATCTTATAATTTGTGCTAACATCCTAGCAAATGCTAGATTCCTTGTGGATAACAAGCAAACGTGTGACCATCTGGTTGATGCATCGATCATAACCATAAAATATCTAAACGTCCCACACAGTGGGTGTATTGGTCCACATATATCACCTTGTATCCTTTCCAGAAAATTTAAAGTCTCTTTATGAACTTTGCCTGGTGATGGCCGTATTATAAGTTTCCCTTGTGCACATGCTACACACGTGAGATTTTTAGGGGTAACTTTCCTTCCTTTAAGGTTGTGCCCATTTGAACTATCAATTAGTTTACGCATCATGTTCTTTCCCGGATGGCCAAGCCGGTCATGCCATAGAGTGAACTGTTCATTGAACATTTTGTGCTTTGCCAAGTTAGCTTCTATCATGTTAATCTTAGCATGGTATAAACCAATGGCTAGTGCAGGTACAGTCTCAAGGACCTTCTTATGGCCATTCACAATTTCGGTAATGTATAAAAATTCTTTGCTTCCTTCACCCTTTGTTTCAATATGATAACCATTCATACGAATGTCTTTAAAGCTCAATAAGCTTCTCTTAGAGCTGGGTGAGTACAATGCATCACATAATTCTATATGTGTGCCGTTAGGCAATAATATGTGTGCCTGGCCGTAGCCTTCAATCAAATTTGCTATACCCGCAATTGTACTAACATTGGCATTTTTCGATATGAGGTTTATAAAATATCTTTTGTCTTTCAAAATTGTGTGGCTGGATCCACTGTCCACCACTAGCACACTAATATCCTCAGCCATTTCTATAATGATAATAATTTTTATTTTAAACTTTAATAAAATAAGCAAAGAAATATTTAAATAAAATCATTGAAATTAAACCAAAATAATTATCCAATACATAGAATAAAATTAAAGCATGAAAGCATAGAAATTAAACTAAATTCATAACTGAAATTAGTTATCTTCCTTTAAACAATCGGAAGTCTCAAAATCTAGTGAATCATCATTCTCATGGTCGAAGTCTTCTTCACCATCGAGATGTACATAGTTGGCCTCTGGATTCTTCTTCAAAGTCTCTTGATATGCATCAATGAGATGTCTAGGCGTTCTGCAGTTCTTAGCCCAGTGGTTGGACATACCACATCGGTGACAAACCGATTTAGCCTTGATTTGCGGTTTAAAGGACCCACGGCCCCTACCACGCGGCCACGACCACCACGGCCATAACCATCAAAACGGCTTGCCTGGCCCCAACGACCACCATGTCCTCTGCCACCACGGCCACGACCATAATGTCTTTCTCTGTGAACGTAGTTGGTCTCCTTGGGCTCTTTAGGCTGTTTAGGCTCATTCTGCTTTGCCACATCAACCTTGTGTGCTTCCGGTAATGGAGTTGTACCGGGAGGTCTCATAGCACTATTCATCAACAACAGCTCATTATTCTGCTCAGCTAGTAGCAAACATGAGATTAAGTCCCCATAGGTTTTGAAACCTTTTTCACGGTACTGTTGCTGAAGTACTATATTGTGAGTACTAAAAGTAGACAAAGTCTTCTCTAGCAACTCTCTCTCCGTGACTTCAGTACCACACAACCTAAGGAGTGAGACAATCCTAAAAAGCTCAGAGTTATACTCATCCACGGATTTGTAATCCTGGATCCTTAGGTTCTTCCAATCGAATTGAGCCTTTGGTAGGAGCACCGTTTGTTGGTGTTCGTATCTGCGTTTAAGCTCTGTCCAAAGGTCAAGTGGATTCTCTATTGTGAGGTACTGGTCTTTGAGACTCTCAGCAAGGTGATGGCGCATGTGTTGAATGGCCTTGTACTTTTTCTTTTCGGTCGGATCGTAATCCTCTTCAATGCATTCAAACAAGTCCTTTGACTTCAAATTTATCTTGGTGTCCAATGCCCCCTTCAAGTAGTTGTTTCCAGAGACATCCAAAACGGCATAGTCTAGGTTATTCAACCTTGCCATCTGCATAAACTGAAATAGACAACCGATTAGCATGCGGTATTTAAGACCGAACCATGCATTCAAACAATAGGCCATGCAGTATTTAAGACCGAACCATACCATCAATTTAATCTTAGGTCATGCGGTATTTAAGACCGAACCATGCCTTGTTTCTCTATAAATTTCGTGGTTTAACTCCATGCAATCAAGACAACAAAATCAAATAGATTAAGGCATGCAATAATTTCCTTTTTACTAGAATTTCCTTTTCTTAGATAATTTTAGAAGTTTTCCTTTTTTTTTCTTAATTTAGATAACAACAAAATATTCCTCAAACTTTAGGATAATGATTATATTTAATTTAGAAGTTATCTAATTTATTTTTCTATACAAACATAGAATAATTCCGATTTTAATGTTTTAGTTTTAGGGTTTGAATTTCTCAAACACCTAAATCGATTTTAATTTAGGATTTTAGGGTTCTTATGCAACCTAAATTTACAGGAAAATTCTATTCCAAATTCGATCAATAATTTCAAGGGTGCATGCAATTTTCGGATTTTTAATCTTCCTAGAACAATCAGATTTAACAATCGATTTTAACAACTTAAGTTCTAGGTTCTTATGGAACAATCAATCAAGCAACAATTTAAACAATCAAACAATCGGATTCTTAAGCTTGATATATTTTGGTGCAATTTAACAAGTAATCTAACAACCCTAAACAATCCGATTTTAAGTTTTAGGAATTAGGAAATCTAAACTTTGTTAGATTGTGTACTTACATGTTTAGGGTTCTTATAGATTAAGTACCAAATTCGATTTTATAGGTTCTAAGGAGGTTTGATCATAGTTTACCTTCCACTGTTTGGGATCTGACTGGATATGAACCGGGAGCTAAAGACCTCGGTTTTAACCTTGCTTGATTCCCGAACAGAACTTACCCCGGACCACGAACCTCGAACAAAACTCCAACAAAACTTTTGATCACGAACCTTGCTTGCTCTTGAACACAAACTGATTGCCGAACAGGAGCTTCAACGAACAAGGGAAGAAGGAGGCCGCAGTTTTAGGGTTTGGTGAAAAGAGAAGTATGAACGGCGGCGGTTAGGGTTTTAGGGTTTTTAGGGTTTTGCTCAGCTGGATCTTAGAAACGATCGTGCTGATAACGTGTTGTAAACTAGAAGATCAAAGGCTGAAATATCTTATTCTTATTCTTATTATTAATGTCTCAATGAGGTTACACATATATATAGAGTACAAAGACAAAGGCCAAAATCCTACTAGGAAAAGGGACAAGGCCGATGGGCCTTTGTCTGATGGGCCGTACACGGACGGGCCGTACATGGGCCGGTTATGGAGTCCACCATCCAGTGTTTTACAACACAATACACTTTAATGTATTAATTGCAATACAATTAGTGTTTTACAAAAAAAAAGAAAAAAACACAGACAAAACCTATGGTATATTTATTCTTTGAATTGTAACTATAACTCACATGATGTTTTACCCAAAGAAAACTGAAAAACCTCTCATACTACCACAAATTTATCTATAAATAGCTAGACAAAGTCTTCATCAAACATCATATTCTACCTCTCACACAATTTTCTAAATTTTGTAATATTTAATTTTTTCCTTTATGTGACATTTTTAGGTTTTGAAATAAATAAGTTGAGTCGAAATTTTGGAGCATATATAGTAGTGAACATGTGAAATGTTATTTATTAGAAAGAGTTAGATGAAGAAGGTCTTAGGCACATAACACATTCTCACTTGTAAATGTTGATAAATGTTGTTTCGAATGCCTATTTTGTATATCAATGTTGTAATTTTTTTTTCTTCTGATCGATTTGATAAATTTTTATTATACAAAATTTTAGATTTTGATCATAATTCATAAATCCTAATATATTTTATATCTTAGTCACAACATTTATGCTACTTATTAAACATGATATATTTTATACAAGTGTGTTTGTATGTATTACCCATGAAAATGAGTTTAAACAAATATTAACTGTTTCGAATAATATTACTTTAAATTTGTTCCTTAACGTACAACTGTGTTTGTATGTATTTTTAAGGTTTTGCGATGGTTTAGGGTAGGTGATATATAACTCATGATATGGGTTTCCAAAGCCATATTCTTCCAAATTCAGTTTTTATTTTCTTACACAATTTAGTCTTAATTCTTTTCTTAAAATATAATTAACATCCAATTTCTTTTCACAACATTATTGTTTGGTTATACTATGTATGCACTTTTTTCTCTTCTCATATGTTCCATTATTTTTCCTAGCCAGGATCGACTGTTGATGATGTGATGATAGTGCTTACCCGAAAGCAGAGCAAGGCAATGGGATTTGACCATGTGTGCAAGTTTCATCAATATGCATTTAACAAGACTCACCTCTACCACCTCTACCACGTGTTTATCAAGTCGAAAGATCCAAAGATCGCCCTAAGCTAATATAGTTGCATTCTCGAGAGAGAGATGAAGGGAACGAGAGAGAAAAACAATGTCTTTGAGAAGTAGAAAGATTTGAGTTATCTCTTCTTCCATCCATTACATGATTTTTAGAAATAAAAACATAGAAGACAAAAAAATATCTGGTGAACAATTAGTTTATGTTCTCTTAGGTTATGTAGTTAACACTAAAAAAAGTAACTCAATAATAAAATGATATGTTTTTACTCTTTTTCGTTGGTCATTTTGAGTATAATACAACTTATATATATATAAACAGAAAAGTATAAAACAAAAAAGCAAGTTTTATTTGATATAATAATATATCAATATATATTAATAACATTTTTTTTACTCATTTCTAAACTAAAATTCAGTTTGCATTTAGTATGTTCAATATATATAAGTACATGATAAAAATATAGAAATATCTAACAGAGAATTTTCTTTCCCAAATGCAATTAATCAACAAAAAGAATTCTACTTCTAGAACACATGCATTTGAAGTCATTTGTATAATTCATTAAGATTAAAATATTTTATTGCTAAAACATTCAAATTAAAAAAAAAAAAAGTTTTAAGCATGTGTGAAGCATGCTGGTAATATATAAATATCAAAATTATTTATGGTACCTCTAGTTATCTAATTAACAAAATTAATTACACAGAGAATGAAGGAAGAGCATGAGTTTCTGCTCAAGAAGATGTTATTCAAGAAATTTAAGCTACTGTTTCGTCCTTCTTGGAGGTGTATGGTTTTAGAAGATATTGATGTTTTATAGATTATGTTAAAAGCGGACAAACTAACACATAATGTCCATGCTCAGCCGCATTTTATTTTATACATAATCAGTGTTAGTTTTCCAACATAAAAAAATGTTCGTACATTTTGATTGTGCATCAAAACATGAAGACCTCTATATATTATGGGATACATACTGAATATTTTAAAAAGTAGCCTTTCATATTAACAAAAAATTTCAGTTTAAATCTTAACTAATCAATAGTCATTCATTTTAAGTGACTGAGAATACTTATTTAAAACAAAACAAACAACAAACATAAGATAATTTATCGAAACACAAAATATAAAATTTTAAATATTTTAATAACTCTAAAATATGATAAAATTATTAAAAAATTATCTTGCACATCACGCGAGTCTACTTCTAGTTTTCTTATATATTTTGGGTTTGTTCCATTTTCTTTTCTTCATTTTACTCTGTTTTTGACTCCCAAACAAAGCCGTGTCAAGAAATTGTTCGTTTTTGCTCTTGGAGAGTTTTGGTTACTTTAAACACTTACAACTTTTATTTTTCTACTCTCCATTGAACAAAAACCTCTGCTGTAAAGTAAATTTGAAGATGAGACCAGTTTTATAACTTAGGTCATCTCCAATGGTAAATTTTTTATCACGTTTTTAAGTAATATTTTAACTATAACAAGTACAATTTTTCAGCTAAAAACTTGATTTTAAAAAAGTAAAAAAACCAGTAAATTTTTCAGCTAAAAACCATATTTATAACATAAAAAATCTCGGTTAATTGCTTAACCAAACCGGGAGTTAAACCAGAGAGGCATATACATGTATAATTGAGAAACCTATGAAGGTTTTTCTACGGGAATTATGAATTTTGTTGAAGTACTTAGTGAGTTACTTAGATTAATTTAGGGGAAATTTTTAAAAATAGCACCAAAATAAGTTTTTTTTTCCAAACTTAGTACAATATCTCTAAAATTCCAAAAATAGCACCAATTAATTTTTTAAATTAAATCCTAAATTCAAAATACTAAACTCTACCCCTCAAAACTATACCCTAAATATGAAATTGAGAACCCAAACCTAAAAAAGAAATTTCTAAAAATTAATTATAAATATTTTAATATATTAAATAGTGTTAGTTTTGGAAATTTATAGAATATGTGATATAATTGTCTATTTTAAAGTATTTCTCCTAATATTTAATATAAATAATATGTTTAACTTGTTTAATATAGTTCTTACTTCATTGTGTTAAAGAATCATAACGATCGAACTCAAAAAGATTCTCTCTCTTTCTGTTACAACGTCGCCGCCGTTTTGATTCTCCGATGGCCACCTCAAGCCATCTCCTTCTCCTCTTTCTCATCACCGCCGTCGTCTCATCCTTTACCTCCGCCACTTCTCCTCCGTATCTAACGTCGCAAGATCACCAACACGCCGACAGAATCATCGAAGCAATGATCGGAGCCGGAGGTTTTCGTGGCTGGGCCGCCGATTTCCTCTCCGCCGTCGACGACCAGTTCGGTCTCCCTCTCTCCGCCACCATTTTCATCCCAAGCGACTTCGACTCCGCCGACGTCTCGTCCAACGGCGACAATGCTACTCCACGTCGTCTCTCCGTCGCTTATCACATCGTACCTCAACGTCTCTCCTTCACCGATCTCCAAATCTTGAAACCACTCTCTCGTATCCCGACTCTTCTACCTGGAAACTCGATCGTCGTCACTAACAACTCTGTTTCCGGTTATACTCTCGACGGCGTTCTTGTCTCTGAACCGGATCTTTTCATCTCTTCTTCTGTTGCTATTCTTGGTGTTGCCTCGACGCTTGATTTCTCACGTTACGGCGGTTTTGGTAACGATGATGATACTGCTTTTGCTGATAGTCTCCGTCGTCGTGGTGGTGGTGGTCACGGCGATATTGGTAACGGCGATACTAATCTAACCACCTCTGCTTCGTTGTTCACTGGACATTACTCGTTTGGCTCGTTTTTGCTTCCATTGGCGGCTCTGACTTGGTTCTGACTCTATGTTGCGGTGACGTTTTGGCCGTCAAGATAACAGTAAAAGTAACCACGTTTTTGTTATTTTTCAAGGTTTTTTAGACTCAATTTTTTTTTCTCTTCAAGATTTTGTGAAATTCTATACATAATGTAAAGTTTTCCACTTTGAGCAATATCAATTTTCTTGAATTTTTTTTCAATTATAAGATTCACATCAGTGAAAGAATCGATCTTTTTTCTTCGTCGTCGCTATCTCTTTCTTCGTCGTCGCTCTCTCTCGCCGTCTTTGCTCGCTCTCCCTCTATCTTCATCGTCGTGTTCGTCTTCGTTTAATCGTTCTGGTATGTGTCGAGTGTTTAGTTTCGAGTTTTCCGGCTGAATGTGGATTTTTATCGATGATTTATGGCTGATTTGTTAGATCTATTCGATTCGATGGCTGATTTACTTTTAGGGTTTACGGCTGATTTGTTAGATCTATTCGATTCGATGGCTGATTTGTTTTATTTTGCGGCTGAGTTACGGCTGAGTTTTGTATTGGTGAATGAGTTATTTTGCGCTTTAGATCTGAGTTATGTATTTGTGACTGAGTTATGTTATGCATTGTGTATGAGTTTGTTTTATGTTTTGGCTGATTTATTTTATGATTTACTTATGAATAATATTATTTATCAGATGTCGATGGTGAATATTTCTGAAGAACAAGCAAGGGATTACCCCCAAGACTTTACGCGGAAGGAAACTCTAATCTAGAGTTAAGAGAAATTAATACCAATTTGAGGATGGGAGAATTCTCTGCGATTAGGGAAGCAATAGGACAGGATGTGTTGGAAAAAACGAAGGATCTATCTATTGGAATAATCTCTAAGCTAGTTGATAGCCAATTCGTCTGGTCTGGTAAGCTAATACATTTCCTACTATGTAACCAGTTAAGGGTACATAAGAAGGAGCTTTGGTTTGTCGTCGGTGGTCAACCTATCAGGTTTGGGTTGAATGAATTTGCTCATGTAACGGGGTTAAACATAGACCCAGTGCCGACAGAACGGTTTGAACTTGAAGAGGAACACAAAGAGTTCTTCAAACTTTTGAAAGTGTCTGGTGGGGAAGGTCCATCATTAAATGAACTCAAGGAAGGACTGAAAGTGTGCCGGTCATGGATAAACCCTGATCACCGTAAATGGTTGGGGCTGTTGCTTCTCCAACAAATTGGACTTGATGGTTTGCATCATAACTGTAGAATTCCATATGAAAGTGCCAAAAAGTTTTTGATGATGAAGCAATGAAGACTTATCTGTGGGGTCGGTCAGCATTTGAAGACCTTGTTGATAGCATAAAGTTGTTGATGCCTACGGGGAAATCGTACACCCTTAGTGGGTTTACACCCGTGTTACAGGCTTGGTCGTATGAGTCCATCAAATGCTTTGGAGATCGGTTTGGAAATGCATCAGCTGAAGATGATGCCATACCGTTGCTTCGATGGCATGGAAACCGTACACGTTCAACGATGGAAACGGTTATTGCTGAAGAGATCAAAGCGCTTGGTGAGGTAAGGTTTTGATTGTGTTATGATAGACTGATAGTTACTGGCTGAGTTATTGTTTTAAATGATGGCTAAGATATGGTTTATCAGTGGTTGAATTATTATTTAGTTTAGTGATTGCTGAGTCATGGTTTAGTGATTGCTAAGTTATGGTTTAGTGATTGCTTAGTCATGGTTTAGTGATGGCTGAGTTATGGTTCTATGATGGATGATTTATGTTCTATGATGGCTGAGTTATGTTTCTGTTATGGTTTAGTGATGGCTGAGTTAAAAATTAATGATGGGTTTCATAATCTCTTATGTTACAGCTGCGTGTCTGTAAAATGGTTATGAAAGAAAATGGCTGCGATCTATTTCATACGTGGCCAGATCAAGAAGACGACCCATTTGTTGATCGCCTGATCTAAGACATACATATGAATACGTTTGTTAAAGGTTTTTGGGAGGCTAAGGGGGGAGTGATAAGAAGAAGAAGAAAAAGAAAGCTAAAGCAGCTGTTGAGCCTGAATCTCATCCCGCAAAGAAGCGGAAAGTCCAGAAGGATGAAACTTCCACCATTCAGGGTGGTTAATCTGGTGAAGGAGCAGGAGCTGCACATGAGAGGAAGAAGAAAGGAAAAAGGTAAGTTATATGGTGTATAGTGAGTTTCTATTTTATGTAACCTTTTGTTAGCTTGTTTACGACAGTTTGTGTATTTGTTTCATTTGGCTAATGAGGAGGAAGAAGCGGGGGAAGATGTGTCGGTTAGAACTCTTGTTAACTTGGTGTCTAGGTTAAACTCAAGATTTGACACCCTTGATACAAACATTGCCAATATGCCTTCTGATCTAGAGAAGAAGATTGGAGATAGTTTGGAAACCAGGTTGGAAAAGAAGATGAATGAAAGGATGGAAACCAGGTTTGGATCTTTTGCTCGTGATTTCAAACAGATGAAAGATCACGTTCTTTCCATGGGTGTTTGACAAACTGGCCAAAACACGGGACCTGAGATAAACACGACATCTGCGTTTTCAAATTATAAAAATTTCATAATAAAGAACTTGTTACCATAAGACCTTCGGGATAAACTGTTGACACCAAAAGGTCCACCAGCAGTTCCAGGAAAAATGCAACAAAACTACTCTGTCAACAGTCCTCCGGTAATGTCTGATTTATGATAATTTATGGCTGATTTTCCAGAATGTTTAGGTTGAGTTATCATTATCGTTAATTGTCTTCGCTATGTTATACAGGGATCTGTTGATGGCAGTGGTTTGGATGGGATCAGTAAGAATCTGATGGATGATTTTGATAATCCTATTGATTTCCTTCAGAAGTCTCCACCTGCTAAGAAGTCTCCAGCTTCTAAGAAACCAGTTGATACGATAACACGGCCTTTCACGAGGAGAAATGCCAAAGAGTTAGAGGCGGCTGCAAAGAAGGCCAAAGAAGTAGCTACGGTAAAGAAGGCCAAAGAAGTAGCTGTGGCTGGAGACATTCAGGAAAAGAAAAGAGGTAGATATAGAAAGCCTAAAAATCCTACTGCTGTTAGGTCGTTGTCTATTGTACCATATGTAGGTTTGAATAAAGGAGAAGCTGGTGCAGAAGCTGCTGAAAGCAGTTTTTGTGATATTACAGACCAGTTTATTGCTGAAGCCAACAAACTTGAACCTGAATCTGAGGATGATGAGGAGGAAAAGATTAGGCTTGATAGAATTAAATCTTTTAGGCTGTAGAGTGTTAAGCTGTCCCCGGATGGAAGTGCATTGAATACACAACAAGTTCCACAAGCGAGGATTTTTCCTTATATTGGAGACAACAGACTGACGTGCATGAGGAAGAACTGTGTACCTGGACCTGGAATATATGATCCTCTGGCACCTGTTGATCCGGTCACGTTGCAGAAACTTTTGGAGTTCCTTAAGAGCGCCAAATATGACCCTTTAGATCCTTTTTCTTAACAAGTTAATCACAGCTTGTTAACATTATATTAACTTGTGTTTATTTGTTTGTTAGGAATATTCCGTTAAAAAAAGGTGGAATCGAAATTGAATTCTATAGGCAACTAATCACCGAACGAAAGAACTGTCCAGTGAGGCCAAAAAAATATGGTACCTATGGGTGGCTTTCTGATGAAGTAAGTTTATCTTAATGTCTTAGTTATTGTTGTCGTTGTCTGAGTTATTTAAAACATAGTGGCTGAGTTGCTGTTCTTTACTCTGTTACCTTTTTTACAGCACATGGCCGCGTTTATGAGACTCCTTAGGGAAAGATACAACCAAGATCCCTTCCCATATCACAACAAACGCATTGCGTTTATAGACCTGTGGTTCACCAGTATGATGGTTCGTGAACTTCGTCAGTTCGAGATGAAACCCAAGCTGTTTAAATTCACTAGCAATAGTTATGAAGATTTAGTGAAAGGTTTAGTACCTTCAGATCAAAAGACTAATTTGAAGTGGATTGAAGATGTGGATCACTTGTATATTGCTCCACAAACTGGAGGCGATCACTGGGTGGCGCTGCACGTGGATCTGATTAGGGGGCATATTGATTGCTATGATAGCATCGTCGGACAAGTAACCAATGAAAGTGAGGAAAAAATATTGATTACTTGTAGGGCGTTTACACGGATGATTCCAGCAATGATGAACGAGAACGTTCCTCACGAATATCGTACACATACGTACAAACAGTTTACCTTCAGGAGGAGGACTGTCTCCAAGGTCCCGCAAAACGTACAGGTTGATGACTGTGGCGTGTACGCTTTAAAGTTTATAGAATGTCTAGCGCTTGGTATGTCTTTCGATGGAATCTGTGATCAAAATATCCAGGCTCTACGTGTTAAAATGGCAGCAGAAATCTACGATGAGGCACCTGATTTTATGAATCAGTTTGTGTAAAAAACATTTGGATTTCTTTTGGTAGGAATTGTACTTGGATATTGGAAACATTTGGATTTCTTTTGGTAGGAATTGTACTTGGATAAGAAAGTCCTTTTTTAGTATCTTTTCAATGTTACGGTTGAGTTATGTACTTCACACAGCTGAATTATAATTAAATATTAAATAAACATATATATTATGGCTGAGTTATGTACTTTGTACGGCTGAGTTATGTACTTGATACGGCTTCGTTTGGTCTTTCGTGCCGTGCCTCGATATTACAAAAAGTGTTGTTGGGGAAACTCAAACAATAATTTTGTTCCTGCTCGCGCAATAAATTTATAAAGTTAGCTTTTTCACAATATATTATACAAAATAATTAAAAAATTGAACTCAAAATTCGAATAAAAAATAAAAAAATTCCGACAAAGTGACTAAGTGATGGCTGAGTTATTGACTTACACGACTGACTTATGAAAAATTTGTAATTTTACATTATTATAACTCAATATTTAAATGTACAATTGAAATATGAATATTACAATTATTATAACCAATAAAAAGTAATAATTATAGAGAAAGATTAATTTTTACACATTCTCATCAGAATGTGTAAAATATACAACACATGTCGTTTAAGGGTTAGGGTTAGGGTTGGGGTTTAGGGTTTGAGATATAGGGTTCAGATGAGTAACATTATTTGTTTTTTGGTTTTGGTTCTAATGTGTTTTAATGTGTTTAGTTTAAGGCGGTAATATGGATATACTAATATGATTACCATTTGAATATTTTTTTTTGGTTATTTCCGGTTATGGGTCGGTTAGATTAATATATAGCCATAAATAACCCAAAATATATTGTAATTAAGTAGATTAGCCTAATATAACCGAAAGTAAGCCGAATATAACTGAAATTAACCAAACATACCAATTCAAAAATGCCAAATTGGAAAAAAATTATTTTTTGGTTCGGTTCGGTTTAGTCGGTTATTTAGTCATTCTAATTTGAAGGTTGGCTGAGATATCGTTTATCACGGCTGAGTTATAATTAATCATGACTGAGTTATTAAAATAGATTGATAAAACACCACAACATAGAAAGTTCATATCAATTCCAAATAAAAAATAAAACAACGGAGCTTGACTAATCTCACAGATACTTGTTCAAGCTCTCAAACTTCTTCTCCAGCACGTCATATTTCTTTTCCATATTCAAGATCATTTCTTCTTCAATCTCGATGCGCTTCTTGGCTGCATCCAAGTCCTGCTTCTTCTCATTCTTCTCCTCCTGAATAACCCTAAAATTTTCGTGCAATGCATCAGTCCACCACTTCCTAAAACCGCAGCCTTGACCGGGACCCTTACAAATAGTACATAATTCATATTACACTAAATAAAAAATCAGAAGCAGAACACAAACCTCAAAAATAAGAGTACAAAAATCGTTACATCTGTGATGTCATATGGACAACTGAAATAACGTTCTCCTCTCGTGCTAGGATCATTAGAAGTGGCAACGAGAAGCACCGCATCGCAAGTACACCCGATTGGAACGCCCTTGTCACGCCTCCGGATTACGCCATACCTCATTTTCATATTTATTTCATTACGATTCAGCTCCTATAGTTCTACAAACACAATATTAAGATAATGCTTTGAGATTTTAGATAGTCCAGAGATCTAACTCAGCTAGAGCTTCAGAAGCAGTTTTCTCATCAGCCCTGGAGTTGCCGCCGTAGATATCTCTATGCGCCATCATCTTGACTCGATCTCGATTACTAAAGCAATAAATCACAACAAATCCCATAATTTCTACTAAAACAATATATCGAACGGCGTCGTTTCACAGTAATATACGTGAAGGCTGAGTTGTGTTCTTTACACGACTGACTTAGGATAGTCAGTTAAATTAATAACGATGTTACGGCTGACTTATTCAATGGCCATAATAATGGTTTTACGGCTGAGTTATTAACGGCCATATTAATTTATTATATACCCGCTCGGGAATACAAAAAGTATTGTTGGGGAGACGCAAACAATAATTATGTTTCTTGTTATCATCCACACGCGTAATAAATATATTTTAAACGATTTATTATTAATAAGGACTTTGATTTCTTTTTAATTAAAAAAAGGGCCCAGTTATTTGACAAAGTAATGGCTGAGTTATTGACTTAAACGGCTGAGTTATGAGATATTTGTAAAATAAGATTATTATAACTCAAAATTTAAATTTAGAATGGAAAAATGAATATTACTTTTATTATAACCAATAAAAAATAAGAATTATAGAGAAAGAGTGATTTTTACACATTCGGATCAAAATGTGTCAAACATACCAAAACATGACGTTTAGGGATTAGGGTTAGGGTTAGGGTTTAGGGTTTGATATGTAGGGTTTAGATGAGTAACATTATTTGTTTTTAATTTAACAGTTTGGTTTTGTATCTAATGTGTTTGGTTTAAGGTAGTAATATGGATATACTAATATGATTACCATTTGGATATTTTTTAAAAAATTTGAAATTAATTTTTGGTTATTTTTGGTTATGGGTCGGTTAGATGAATATATAACCATAAATAACCCAAAATATTTTGTAACTAAGTAGATTAGCCTAATATAACCGAAATAAGCCGAATAAAACCGAAAGTAAGCAAACATACCAATACAAAAATACCAACTCAATAAAAAAAAATTTTGGTTCGGTTCGGTTTACTCGGTTATTTAGTCATTCTAATTTGAGGGTTGCCTAAGATATCGTTTATGACGGCTGAGTTATCTTTCCAGAATCGACAGTTTCTTTGTTTATTTCAATGAGAGGGAAAGTGAACAGTTTTTAAATGTTCACAAACCGAAAAAAAAAACTCTCTCTCGACGATATCTCTCCCTCTCTCGACGAACCCTAATTCCGCTGGCGATAATCTGTCTTTCTCTACTCTCTTGCCGTTATCTCTTGCCGTTCTCGCTCGATATCCTCATTCGCTCTTTCTCTCTTCGTTGTCGTTGTCTTGTTCATTTCCGTCTAAGCCGTCTCTTCTTCGAGTTCCGGTATGTGTCTTCCTCTTTATTTGTTAGATATATTCGATTCGATGGTTGAGTTTGTTTGTTGATGTGGCTGAGCTATGGTTAACAATGAATTTGGGACTGAGATATCTTATGCTTTACGGCTGAGTTATGTATTTGTGGCGGAGTTATTATATGCATTGCGTCTGAGTTTGTCATAGGTTATGGCTGATTTATTTTATGATTTACTGCTGAATTATATTTATCAGATAGCTAAGGATATTTCTGAAGAACAAGCAAGGGATTACCCCCCAAGACTTTGGCCAGAAATGAAGTCTATTCTATATAGTAAGCAAATTAATACCAATTTCAGGATGGGAAAATTCCCTGCGATCAGGGAATCAATAGGACATGATGCGTTGGATGAAACGAAGAAAGTACCTATTGGAATAATCTCTAAGCTAGTTGATAGCCAATTCGTCTGGTCTGGTAAGGTTGTACATTTCCTACTATGTAACCAGTTAAGGGTACCTAAGAATGAGCTTTGGTTTGTCGTTGGCGGTCACCGTATCAGGTTTGGGTTGAATGAATTTGCTCATGTCATGGGGTTAAACATAGACCCAATGCCTACTGTACGGTTTGAACTTGAAGAGGAACACAAAGAGTTCTTCAGACTTTTGAAAGTGCCTGGTGGGGAAGGTCCATCATGAAATGAACTCAGGGAAGCATTAAAAGTGTGCCGGGGTGGGTAAACCGTGATCGTCGTAAATGGTTGGGGCTGTTGTGTTTTCAAGCCATTGGACTTTATGCCATCCATCAGAACTCTAGAATACGATTTGAAAGTGCGAAAATAGTTTTTGATGATGAAGCCGTGAAGACTTATCCGTGGGGTCGGTCAGCATTTGAAGCTCTTGTTGATTCTATAAAGATGTTGAAGCCTACGGAAAACTCGTACACCCTTAGTGGTTTTACACCCGTGTTACAGGCTTGGGCGTATGAGTCAGTCCAAATCTTTGGAGAACGATTTGGGGATGCAAAAAAAGAAAAAAAATGGTGGCATACCGTTGCTTCGATGGGGTGGAAACCGTACACGTTCAACGCTGTAAACCGTAATTGCTGAAGAGATCAAAGCGCTTGGTGAGGTAAGGTTTATATCTGGTTGAGTGATTGTTTAGTACTGACTGAGTTATGATTTAGTGATGGCTGAGTTATAGTTTATTGATGGATGAGTTATGATTTAGTGATGGCTGAGGTATTGTTTACTGATGGGTCTCATATTCTCTTATGTTACAGCTGCGTGTGACTAAAATGGTTATAAAGGATGATGTACGCGAGCTATTTCATACGTGGCCAGATCAAAAAGACGACCCAACAGTTTATCGCCTTATCCAAGACATACATGAGGATAAGTTTGTTAAAGGTTTTTGGGATGTTAAGGGGAGTGATAAGAAGAAAAAGCTAAAAGCTAAAGCAGCTGTTGATTCTGAATCTCCTCCCGCAAAGAAGCAGAAAGTCAAAAAGGTGGAAGTTTCCAACTGTCAGGGTGGTGAATCTGGTGAAGGAGCTGCACAGAAGGGGAAGAAGAAGAAGAAGAAAGTAATGAAGGTAAGAGATATGGTGTATAGTGAGTTTATAATATATGTTAATCTTTCGTTAACTTGTTTACGACGATTTGTGCATTTGTTTCAGTGTGCTAGTGAGGAGGAAGATGCTGGAGAAGATGTGTCGGTTGGGTCGGTTGGAACTCTCACTGAGTTGGTGTCTAATTTAACCTCAAGGTTTGACACCTTGGAAAAACACATTGGAGATTAAATAGAAAGGAGGATTAATGAAAGGTTTGAAACCAGGTTTGGATCTGTTGAGAGTGATCTCAAACAGATGAAAGAGCACGTGCTTTCCATGGGTGTTGGGCAAACTGGCCAAAACACTTTTGATGAGTGTTCAAATTATAAAAATTTCAAAATAAAGAACCTGTTACTAGAAGACCTTCGGGAAAAACTGTTGACACCAAAAGGTCCACCAGCAGTTCCAGGAAAAATGCAACAAAACTACTCTGTCAACAATCCTTTGTAATGTCTGAATTATGTTAATGTTATGGCTGATTTTCCATAATGTTTAGCTTGAGTTATCATTATCTTTAATTTTCTTCGCTATGTTATACAGGTAGATGGCAGTGGTTTGGCTGGGGTCAGTAGGAATCTGGATAAAGATTTTGATAAAGATGATCCTCTTAATTTCATGGAGAAGTCTCCAGCTGCTACGAAACCAAATCAACGGCCTCACACGCGGAAAAATGCCAAAGATGCAAAGAAGGACAAAGAATTAGATGCAAAGAAGGCCAAAGAGGTTGTGGCAAAGAAGGCCAAAGATAAGGCGGCGGCTGCAAAGAAGGCCAACGAGTTGGTGGAAAGAAGGTCAAAGAGTTGGCGGAAAAGAAGGTTGGAGATAATCCGCACAAGAGAAGAGGTAGAAAGACTACTAAGCCTACTGCCTTGAAGTCGTTGCAATTTGTAGAACCTGTTTTGAATGAGGGAGAAGCCGAAGCTGGTGCAAACGCTGGTGCCGACGCTGCTGACAACAGTCTATGTGATATGACATCCGAGTTTAAGGCTGAAACTGATGTCCTTGAACCTGAATTTGAGGATGATGAGGAGGAAAAAATTAGGCTTGATAGAATCAAAGCTTTTAGGCTGGAGAGTGTTAAGCTGTCCCCGGATGGAAGTGCATTGAATACATAACAAGCTACACAAGTGAGGATTTTTCCTTATATTGGAGACAACGGACTGACGTACATGAGGAAGAACTGTGTACCTGGACCTGGAATATATGATCCTCTGGCACCTGTTGATCCCGTCAAGTTGAAGAAACTTTTAGAGTTCCTTAAGAGCGCCGAGTATGACCCTTTAGACCCTTGTTAATCACAGCTTGTTAACATTATATTAATTCTTATTTGTTTCTCAGGGATACACGATTAGGCAAGTCAACACCCAATATTGAATTCTATAGGACTCTCATCACCGAAAGAAAGAACTAGCTAGTGAAGGATGATGGGTTTGGGTGGCTGTCTGATGAAGTAAGTTTAACTTGATGTCTGAGTTATAATATTTACGGCTGAGATATAATACATAATGGCTGACTTATTATGTTTACGGCTGAGATATAATACATAATGATTGACTTATTAAGTTTACTGCTGAGTTATAATACATAATGGTTGAGTTGTTATTATCTGTTTTACAGCATATGGGCGCGTTTATGAGACTCCTCAGGGTTAGGTACAAACGAGATCCCTTCCCATTCCACAAAAAATGCATTGCGTTTATAGACCCGTGGTACACCACTACGATAGTTCGTGACTATGCTCAGTTCAAGATGAAACCCAAAATGTTTAAATTCAAAGGCAACAATTACGAAGATTAAGTTAATGGTTTGGCTCCACTAGATCAACCGACTAAAATGAAGTGGATAGAAGAAGTGGAACACCTGTATATTACTCCACAAACAGGAGGCAATCACTAGGTGGCGCTGCACGTGGATCTCATCAGATGGCATATTGATTGCTATGATAGCATCATGGGTCAAGTAACCAAAGACAGTGATATTAGAATGCTGAATGCTTGTAGGGCGTTTACGCAGATGATTCCAGCAGTGATGAACGATATAGTTCCTCAAAAATATCGTACACCTACTTTTGATCAGTTCAGTTTCAGGAGGAAGAGTGTCTCCAAGGTCCCTCCAAAAGTACAGGTTGGTGACTGTAGCGTGTACGCTCTAAAGTTTGTAGAATGTCTAGCGCTTGGTTTGTCTTTCGATGGCATATGTGATCAAAATATCCAGGCTATACGGGTTAAAATGGCAGCAAAAATCTACGATGAGGCACCTGATTTTATGGATCAGGTGCGATAATGCATTATGCCCTTCGTTTTGTCTCTTTTAGTAGGAATTGTACTATCATTTGTAAAACATTTGGATTTCCTTTGGTAGGAATTTTACTTGGGTATGTAAAACATTGATTTGTCTATTTTCAAAGTTATGGCTGATTTACGGTTAAGTTACGGTTGAGTTATATACATCACACGGCTGAGTTATGAATTTACGGTTGAGTGTTCTCATCAGCCCTGGAGCTGCCGCCGTAGATATCTCTCTGCGCCATCATCTTGACTCGATCTCGAATACTAAAACACAAAATCACTACAAT
Organism: Camelina sativa; assembly: GCF_030686135.1. Lineage (NCBI taxonomy): Eukaryota > Viridiplantae > Streptophyta > Magnoliopsida > Brassicales > Brassicaceae > Camelina > Camelina sativa. Next base: position 22,401,165 of record NC_141892.1, on the reverse strand, counting down.
CCCATCATTTATACTAAAACATTAAATCGAACGACGTCGTATAACAATAATATACGTTACGACTGAGTTATGTACTTTACAATGATGTTACGGCTGAGTTATGCAAAAAGTGTTGTTGGGGAGACGCAAACAATAATTATGTTTCTTGTTATCATCCACACGCGTAATATACACATTTACAACGATTTATTATTAAAATAAAAAGAAATTCAAAATTTGAATTCAAATTTTTGAACCTTTTTCAATGAAAAAAAAAACCCCCAACAATTGAATGGTATGGCTGATTTATCGACATAAACGGCTGGCTTATGTAATATATGTAAATTTAAATTACTATAACTCAAAATTTAAATTTAGAATTGAAAAATGAATATTACAATTATTATAACCAATAATGAGTAATAATTATAGACAAAGAGTGATTTTTACACATTCTGATCAAAATGTGTAAAACATTCAAAACATGACATTTAGGGGTTAGGGTTAGGGTTAGCGTTAGAGTTTGGGGTGTAGATGAGTAACATTATTTGTTTTTAATTTAACAGTTTGGTTTTGGTTCTACTGTGTTTGGTTTAAGGTGATAATATGGATATACTAATATGATTACCATTTGAATATATTTTTTAAAAATTTGAAATTAATTATTGGTTATTTCCGGTTATGGGTCTGTTAGATTAATATATAACCATAAATGACCTAAAATATAATGTAATTAAGTAGATTAGCTTAATATAACCGAATAACCAAACATACCAATAAAAAAATACCAAATTGGGGAAAAAAAATTTCGGTTTGGTTCGGTTTGGTCGGTTATTTAGTCTTTCTAATTTGAGGGTTGGCTGAGATACTGTTTATGATGGCTGAGTTATTGTTTACGGTCCTCAATAATATGAAAACGTATTCTTCTTTCTTTCCTTGGTCTTTCGTTCTTTTAATTTATCCGATTACAACGTGCCTCGATCTTACAAAAAGTGTTGTTGGGGAAACCCGAACAATAATTATGTTCATGCTCAGATCCACACGCGTAAAACATCCTCCAAAGTCAGTTTTTTCACTATATATTATACAAAATAATTAAAATATTGAACTCAAAAATCAAATAAAAAAATAAAAACATTCCGACAAAGTCACTAAGTGATGGCTGAGTTATTGACTTACACGACTGACTTATGAAATGTATGTAAATTTAAATTATTATAACTCAAAATTTAAATTTAGAATTGAAAAATGAATATTACAATCATTATAACCAATAAAAAGTAATAATTATAGACTAAATGTGACTTTTGCACATTCTGATCAAAATATGACCTTTAGGGGTTAGGGGTTAGGGTTAGGGTTTGGGGTGTAAGGTTCATATTTCAAACATTATGAGTTTTAATTTAACAGTTTGGTTTTGGTTATATTGTGATTGGTTTAAAGTGGTAATTTGGATATATTAATATGATAACCATTTGAAAATTTAAAAATTTTTGAAATTACTTTTCGGTTATTTCCGGTTATCGGTTGGTTAGATGAATATATAACCATAAATAATCCAAATGTTATCCAAATTAGGTTGATTAACTTAATATAACCGATAGCAAGCCGAATATATTCGTACTTAATCGAAAAGGGGAAAATTAGTTTTTCGGTTCGGTTCGGTTTGGTCGGTTATTTAGCCTTATAATTGGAGTGATGGCTGAGTTATAGTTTATCACGGCTCAGTTAGCGTTTATGGTCTTCTCATTTATATGAAAACGTATTCTTCTTTCTTTCCTGGATCTTTTGTTCTGCCAGACTCGTAATAAATATTAAAACGTCTCTCGATGTCACAAAAAGTGTTGATAGGGAATCGCAAAAAATCACTAGAATTATTACTATCATTAAAACCAATAAAAAGGTATATTTATAGACTTAGAGTGATTTTTACACATTCTAATTTGAGGGTTGGCTGAGTTATCGTTATTTACGACTGAGTTATGTAAATAATTAAGATAAAGTGATGGCTGAGTTATTAAAGATTGTGTTTGATTTATCGAACTGGATGGTTGAGTTATCATTCCTTAATGGCTGAGATGTCGAAATAACGACTGATTTATATTAATATGAAGGTACAACATAAACGAAATTAAAAAAAAAAAAAACAAAAAACACACTATCGTAGTTCCTAGTTCATAGTTCATATTTCATATAGAAGACGACACGAAAGTACAATGGAAATCACTTTCTGAAACCGACGTCATCTGGGCCAAATTCTTCAAACATATTGACCAAATCATTCCAAACTATGCTACTCGGCATCTCGGGTTTATTGCCACCTTTTGCCCATATCCTCTTGAGGGCACGCATTTGGGCTCTGTATAACGTCCTAGCCACCAAATTAAACTGCGTCCAGACCGTTAAAGTATGCTTTGGATCCCACGTGTATTTACGCTACAATTAAAGGAAAGAAATGATAAGAGTATAAAATAATATCAATATGGTGGTTTGTCCAGAGATCTTACCGCGAGGAGGAGAAACCATCGTCTCTTAAAGTGGAAGGGAATCAAGCGGTACGTCAGCCACGCATGCTGCCAGTTGTGTTGAAGTATTTCTCCAATCGCGATAGAGATAACGTGAAGGAACTTGAACCACATAACATTGGTTGTGTCAACCCAGGAACCCACACCAGGGTTTAGAACCGGAATATTCTCCCGATCAGTGGCGCATATGATCGCTTCGACATCTCTTACAAACTGCCCATCGATATGAGGAACAACTTCCATGTCGATAGGAGGATGTAACAAATAGAAAGATCTGTGATTTTTGTAATAACGAGTATAAAGAGAAATAATAGAAACGCAGAATGAGATGAAAGAGAGTCAGACATATGAATGAGGATAATATAAAGGAAAAACAATAGGAAAACGAAAGGTCGCGTCTATTATTAGGTTAACTTATGGTTTCCTGCCAAAATATTGTTTAACGACTGAGTTATAGTTTTACGGGAAAACGAAAGGTCTCGTCGATTCATGTGATGACTGAGTTATAGTAAGTGATGACTGACTTATCACAATAAACAATCTGGAAATAAATGACTGATTTATATGACTTGAAGGCTGAGTTATAATATTTATAGGAAAACGAAAGGTCTCGTTTATTCATGTGACGGCTGAGTTATAAACGCAGCCAAGGTCTCGTCGATGCGTCTATTACAGGATTAATTTATGGTTTTCCGCCAAGATATTGCTTAAAAATAAAATTATTAGTCTATTTATTACCTCTCAACTACAGATAGAACCAAGTGACTGAGTTATAATATTCCCATTTCTTTATTCTATTACCTCTCAACTACAAACTAGAATAAAATTATTTTTTACAACACTATGTCCGCTTGAGCACCCAAGATGTCGGATCTCCCCGACGATGTTTTCATAAAAATCGTTTCCCCTGCTGCAGAAGATCGATGGTGGTCACTTGGTTCTATTTTAAGGGCTGGTCGTAGGGGGAAAAATGCAGTATACAGTAAATAAGTTCTAAAGACAGTTGCTATCTATTGCCTTTGTACTGATCCATCACAAATCAACACATCCAATGCCCCTGATGGTGGCCTCCAAATTGAAGGGCGGTACAGGCCTTTCTTCTTTAAATGCTTTGACGCCGGCAACCCCATTGCCATCTACTACGAAGGGCTAAGGGTTGTGGCTGAGGATAGAGATATCCAGCGTGGGATTGATATTCTCAGTCGTAATGTACCGGCCGATATTGATGCCACCTTAGCATGTGGGGTACTAAATAATTGTCAAGGGAATGAGGTTATGGCCATCCATTACCTCCAGCTGTTTGATGCACATCATTATCCTCTGCTGTCTACGGGTTTCATGGCAACCAGTAATAATTTTCTGGCTGAGTTATCTCGTTATAAGATGGCCCGGAAAAACTCATACACAGCCTCCCATCGCTATCCTGACAGCCCGTTACTCCCTTCACCCGCTTGTATTGTTATGTGTTGTTTGGATTATGGTTTCCATTCTCTCCTCTTTGGAGACTATGAAATCAAATGCAAAAATTGTTACCTTTGGTGGTTGTCCCTCAAAGTCTCTGAGATCCTTTAGGGTTTTCAGCAGTGATTTTCCATTTCTTAGGCGAGTATCATTTTCATGTATTAAAGGTCCCTTTTTTTGTTTAATTATATATGTTATATGTATTGTAAGCTTGTTTCCACATGTATGATAAAGACTTTGGTTTTTGTTATTATGTACATATCTAAAATCCACCTTTTATGCTTCCACATTATAGACTGAGTTATAATAAAGTTATGGCTGAGTTATCAAAAGAAACAATCTGAAAATAAATGGCTGATTTATATGACTTAACAGCTGAGTTATAATATTTATAGGGAAACGAAAGGTCTCGTCGATTCAAGTGACGGCTGATTTATTGTACGATATGGCTGAGTTATCACAAGAAACAATCTGAAAGCAAACGATTGATTTATACGACTTGTTATAGTTTTACGGGAAAACGAAAGGTCTCGTCGATGCATGTGACGGATGAGTTATATTGATTTATATATTCGTGATGGCTGTGTTATCACAAGAGACAATCCTCTCAAAGCTTTTATCTGGCCACGCGCGATGTTGAACCAAGACGTGATTCAAGAGATCCTCTCTCATTGTTCAGCGACGGAGATTGCAAGATTCCGTCTGCAAAACAAAGAGTGCAACAAACGAAGTTACGAGTTGAGATTTATCGATCATCATCTCCATAGAGCCAACTCTGGTTTAGGTATCGGCCCCATTTTGTCACTGGCATTGAAGTAGAACAAGAAGAAAAAGAAGATAAAACCCAAATCTCGCTTCAGTTTCTTCCTCAGAACAACGCAAAGATCAAAGCTTGTGATACACATCATGGGATTTCGATCTGTATTGGTGATAGGTTTAAAGGAGCGAAAACGATACCAGAGTACATCGTTTGTAAACCTGCCACAAAGCAGTTCCTGATCATACCAAACCCTAAAACTCGATATTTGACGATCGCAACCGGTTTAATGGTTATTTCTTTGAATCCTTTTCGGTATAAGATCAATAGGGTTTCTGAACCAAGGACATGGATGACCAAGGAAGGTTTCTATATTCACAACTGTGAGGTATTCGATTCTTATTCCTTCGCGTGGAAGCGACTGAATGATTTCGAGTTATCAGAGTTTTTCCCTAGAGAAGCTATACCGGTATCAGCATACGGTTTTTTGCATTGGTTAACAAGGAAGAAAAACGTTATCCGGTTCTAAATGCGAACCGAAACTTGGTCTATTTTCTCTGTTCCGGACCTACTATTAGTCCATAACAGTCTCATCTTGATCAGCTACGAAGGAAATCTAGGTGTTACTCAACATTCGGAATCAAGAAACAGAGCTGAGTTATGGGTTTTGGAGAACAGATTGAGAAAGTCTTGGGTAAAAGTGGAAGACGCTAAAATTACAGCGTTGAAAGATGAATATGCACAACCCTTTTTGTTCCCAAGTAGCGACGTCGTATCAGTGGCGGCTAGTGATCGGCTCGGTCTCTACAACATGAATAGCAACAACTGTCGATATTTGCATAGGGATAATTTGTTCTCGTCCAGACACCCACCCAGTTATCATCTTATACCTTTCTACTGAAACTACGACAAAGCTTGTTTGGATAAAGATGAAGCTGAAAGAAAAGATACGAAAGGAGTGGGAAATGGAGAGAGTAAGCTTTCATATGGTCAAGAGAAAAGTAAAAAAACGTAGAAGATGATTGTTAAGTAAGACTTTTTTTGTTGTGATTGGATAGATTATGTGACGGATGAGTTATAGTGATTAATAAAACCGTGATGGCTTTGTTATTACAATAAAACAATCTGAAAATAAATGGCTGATTTATTTCAATGTCACGACTGAGTTATAATATTTGTAAGAAAACGAACGGTCTCGTCTATTATTAGGTTAACTTATGGTGACCCGCCAAAATATCGCTTCACGACTGAGTTATAAAATTTACGGGAAAACGAAAGGTCATGTGACAGCTGAGTTATAGTGAGTTATGGCTGAGTTATCACAATAAACAATCAGCAAGTAAATGGATGATATATGACTTTACGGCTGAGTTATAATATTTACGGGAAAACGAAAGGTCTCGTCGATTCATGTTACGGCTGAGTTATAGTGATTTTTTAGGGACGCGTGGCAAAAAACATTGAATATTTGCACGGTCTTTTAGAGTGGTTCATGGGACACAGCGAAATTCCTGCCACAATCTGATTGGTGGAAGGGGATCGCAGTTGCGTTCCAAGTTTTAGTATAAATAAGGGAAGGGTTGGAAATGTTCAGAGCATTCCTAACTCGAACGAAACTAGCAATGATGCAAGTGACTACCCGATCTGCATGGTTAAAACGAGCCCGAGAACGGACAGCCGTTGGAGCTAGCGGTTTTGATCCGAATGCGTCGGATAATGCCCCCCCTCAAGAGGAGATGGAGACGTCTCGATCCCGGGAACTCGTTCTGAGTTTCAACGTCGTCGAGCAATCCGGGGATCCTTTGCAAACGGAACTCCGGATGTACCGAGCTCGCCGCAAGAGATTAGGCGCGTATATCAATGCACTTTGTCTTAAACTCGAGCAAGTCTTTCGGCTCTGCCGATTGGAAGGGACTATCCGAGTCTTGGATGAGCTCATCGCTGAAGGTTTCTTTCTAGCGAAGTGGCGCATGACTCGTCTACTTGCTGAGCATGCCTCGTGCGAAGAACAGGTCTCCCATATGGTGGTGTCCAACTTACCCGAAGGTGATTACGAACCTTTGGGAGAGTCTGACTTCCCGCGCATCATGGACGTCTGGGCCTACCGAGCTAGCGTGGAGAGGCTGAGGCGGAACGTCAACGACTCGAGTCAATGGACCATTTCTTCAGCGAAAGCCATGCCATAGAAGGTCCATGTGCATTCTTGGAGGAGATGGTGTCCAATGGCTCCGAAGTGCCGATGGAAAGGCTTGAAGCCTTAAGGCGGGATCGTCAGATCTTGCGATCTGAACTGAGCAAGCTGGTGGTGGAAGAACCATTGGAGTCCGATCTATTCGGTCCGGCTCCCATTTTGAGACTACAGGACCGTCCAGAATGCTAGTGATGGGAATCAGTTTGTGCCAAGATCAGAATGAAAGTCCCATGGGAACTAGTTCGCTTTTTATTATTATTTTTTTTATTTTGGCGAATTACCGATCTGAATGTAATCAATTCGAATTTAATGGAAATTTGATGGCAATTCTTCAGCAAAGTCGACGTGAGATGAAAGAGAGTCAGACATATGTGAGATGAAAGAGAGTCAGACACATGTGAAGGCTGAGTTATAGTGCGTTATGGCTGAGTTATCACAAGAAACAATCATCAAGTAATTGGATGATATATATGACTTTACGGCTGAGTTATAATATTTTACTTGAAAACGAAAGGTCATGTGACGGATGAGTTATAGTGCGTTATGGCTGAGTTATCACAAGAAACAATCTGAAAGTAAATGGTTGATATATATGACTTGACGGGTGAGTTATAAAATTTACAGAAAACGAAAAGTCTCGTCGATTCATGTGACGGCTGAGTTATAGTGATTTGTAAATCCGTAATGGCTGAGATAATGTAATACCGGTTAAATTATATTAATATTAATCATTACCGAAAGAAATCAAAAGAAAATAGTTCAGAGTTCATAGAAGACGAGACGGCAGTACAATGAAATTAACTTTTTAAAACCGATTAAGAAGAGGAGGAGCCACAAACTTTTAGTTTACCCCATTCAAGAGGAGGAGGAACCAGGCACTGTTCGACATCGGCCTCGGCAATCTCTCTCATAACCTCTAACCTCTTGTGTTCTGTCTCTAAGTCGACAAGTTCTCCACCCAAGATTTGTAACAGTTGGGATATTTGAGCGTCGATTAGTTCCACTTGATGCTCGAGGGCGGTCTTCTCTTCCTGCATAGCGATCTTTTGTCTCCGCCTCGGCCACGACTCTCGTCTGAGTAAAAGCTTCAGACACGGCCAATAGTGCTTCCTCTTCCCACTCGAAATCTGCATTTCTTTGAAGTTTACTGGAACTTGAGCTGGCCATCCATGGCTGATTGTCTTCCTCTCCCCACTCTGCCTTGCGTTTTTCACGTCTTCTGGAACCCTCTCCGTCCATAGCTCGGCTATCAAAATAAAAACAACTGTCACCAACTGATATATGCAATGATCGGAAAATATGCAATAGATTGAGAGGGCATGGAGAGGAGACTTACATGTGTAACGATCGACGGAAATGCAATATAAAGATAGATGAGATTTGAAGGTGAACTGTTAGTCGAAGATGCAATATTTATAGGTGCAATGAGCGAAGAAGAAGAAACCGAAACGATACAATGAATTATATGAATATAAAGAGAAAGGTCGCGTCTATTATTAGGTTAACTTATGGTTTCCCGCCAAAATATTGTTTGACGGCTGAGTTATAGTTTTACGGGAAAACGAAAGGTCACATCAATTCATGTGACGGCTGAGTTATAGTTATCAAAAGAAAGGTCGCGTCTATTATTAGGTTAACTTATGGTTTCCCCCCAAATTATTGCTTAACGGCTGAGTTATGGTTTTACGGGAAAACGAAAGGTCTCGTCGATTCATGTGACGGCTGAGTTATAGTAAGTAATGGCTGAGTTATCACTAGGAATAATCTGGAAGTCGATGGCTGATATATATGACTTGACGGCTGAGTTATAAAATTTACGGGAAAATGAAAGGTCTCGTTTATTCATGTGACGGCTGAGTTATAGTGATTTATAAATCCGTAAAGGTCTCGTCAATGCGTCTATTACAGGATTAACTTAAGTTTTCCCGCAAAAATATTGCTTAAAAAATAAAATTATTAGTCTATTTATTACCTCTCAAATACAGATAGAACCAAGTGACTGAGGTATAATATTTTCGTTTCTTTAGTCTATTACATTTCAACTACAAACTAGAATAAAATTATTTTTTACGACACTATGTCCGCTCGAGCACCCAAGATGCCGGATCTCCCCGACGATGTTTTCATAAAAATCGTTTCCCTTGCGGCAGAAGATCGATGGTGGTCACTTGGTTCTATTTTAAGGGCTGGTCGTAGGGGAAAAATGCAGTATACAGTAAAGAAGTTCTAAAGACTGCTGCTATCTATTGCCTTCGTACTGATCCATCACAAATCAATACATCCAATGCCACTGATGGTGGCCTCCAAATTGAAGGGCGGTACATGCCTTTCTTCGTCAAATGCTTTGACGCCGGCAACCCCATTGCCATTTACTACATAGGGCTAAGGGTTGTGGCTGAAGATAGAGATATCCAGCGTGGGATTGATATTCTCAGTCGTATTGTACCGACCGATGCTGATGCCACCTTAGCATGTGGAATACTAAGTATTTGTCAAGGGAATGAGGTTATGACTGTCCATTACCTCCAACTGTTTGATGCACATCATTATCCTCTGATGTCTTCGGGTGCCATGGTAACCGGTAATGATTTTCTGTTTGAGTTATCTCGTTACAATACGGCCCGGAGAAACTCATACGCAGCCTCCCATCGCTATCCTGACAGCATGTTACTCCCTTCACCCGCTTGTGCTTGGATGTGTTGTTTGGATTATGGTTTCCATTCTCTCCGCTATGGAGACTATGAAAGCAAATGCAAAAACTGTTACCTTTTGTGGTTGTCCCTCAAAGTCTCTAAGATCCTTTAGGGTTTCCAGCAGTGATTTCCAGTTTTACCTTAATATGTTCTATGTATCCACCTTTTATGCTTCCACATTTTAGTATCTACTCTCACTTTGAGGCTGAATTATAATAAAGTTACAGCTGAGTTATAGTTTTACGGGAAAACGAAAGGTCACCTCGATTCATGTGATGGCTGAGTTATCAAAATGAACAATCTATAATGGCTGAGTTATCAAAAGAAAGTTCGCGTCTATTATTAGGTTAACTTACGGTTTCCCGCCAAAATATTGCTTAACAGCTGAGTTATAGTTTTACGGGAAAACGAAAGGTCTCGTTGATGGCTGAGTTATATAATAAGTAATGACTGAGTTATCACACGAAACAATAGTAGATAGCTGATATATATTACTTGACGGCTGAGTTATCAAAATGAAAAATCTGAGAGTAAACGACTGGTTTATACGACTTTACGGTTGAGTTATTACACAAAATAAAACAAATCTCCCTAACTACATCCGACAAGTTTTCACATTGTGCCCAACTTGCTTACATCGCGAACATGCTGGTTGCTTCCTAGGGCGTTTATTTTTAATGGAAACTTCCAAAGATGATTTAATCCTACACTTCTTGGGCCTTCCTTGCTGGTTCACAACAATCGGAGGCAAGCACTTCTGATTATCCACAGCTTCAAGAGCAGGGAATGATTGATCTGGAGGCATGATTGAATCAGCCCATCCATTAACCAAATCGACACTCCTAAATTTCGGATCGCACATGGATATACGAGACACATCCATATGCTCTGCAGCTGCGATTGCATGGATGCATGGTATTTTCTCGTGGTCGAAACGACGACATGTGCATTTTTTAGTTCCAAATTTACAACATACAAAGATGATCCATATCTCACTTGCACACGTACAGCATCAATCGTTAGTACCTCCATAAGTCTTGCTGCGGGGACACGGTCCTAGTAGGGAGTAGAACAAAAAAAACGTTTTGGCTGAATTATGAAAACAATGATGGCTGAGTTATGAAAACAATTATGGCTGATTTATGGAAACTATAATGGTAATGGCTGATATATGGAAACAGTTACGGCTGATATATGAAAGCTGTTATGGCTGAGTTATGTAAACTTACCTGTAACAGTTTCTCAACACCTCGAGTGAGCGTTGTTAGTTGCGATTTCGCATTCTCTCTCCGTTCAGAAAACCATCTGGTCATCATATTCCGTATCGATTATAGCATTTGACAGTGCATGGTTCATTGATTCTGCAATATTCTTTGTCATTAAATTGTACCTTTCACCCGGGAAATGAACACGCGCCCACATTCGGACACCAGCTCGTGGAGGTATCCATGTAGTTCGGGATGACGTGCTTCAATCTCATTGAAAGCCTCATTAAAATCAGACAGCCTAAAACACCTTGCCGCTTTTTTCACCAGAGGAAACAAATGTTTTCCTTTGAACTTCACGAAGATGTTCTTATACAAATGGTAAGTGCAAATTCCACGCAAAGCCAACATATACACTTGACCAATCGCATTCCCTATTGACTTATGTCTGTCGGAGATTATCGCAAGATCCTTTTCGTCAGGAATGGCAACTTTGAGTTGTGTAAAAAACCAACGCCAAGACTCATCATTTTCAGTGTCAACAACAGCGAAAGCTAATGAGAAAATTTGAAAGTTACCATCCTGAGCTAGGGCTGTTAGAAGCGTCCCTTTGTAACTACCATGGAGAAACGTTCCGTCGACAACAACAACTTTGCGCATGAAAGCAAACCCAGCAATACTCGCACCAAAAGCAATAAAAACATATTTGAATCTGTCTTCATCATCTATTTGAAGTCGCGTGACTGTACCCGGATTTTCCCTTCTTAACTTGTATATGTAAGAAGGCAACTCGCTAAAACTATCCTCAGGAGTTCCCTGATCGATCTGCCTTGCATTCAGCAGCGTTCGATATGCCTTCCAATAACCCATCTGTTGACACCAAACAAATAAATAAATCAGCCATAACATATAAATAACTTAGCTGATACATTCGAATAAGTCAGCCGTAAATAATCAATAAATCAGCCGTAACATGTAAATAACTCAGCCTATACATACCTATAAGTCAGCCATTATTATCAATAAGTCAGTCGAAACATAGTTATTACCTTTAGACTAAATTGCTTATTGAAAATGACTCCGACACTTTTAGGTTTAACATCCGGACCAAGATCACCAAGATAGTCCCTGTAAAGACCTGCCAATACATCAGCTGTTGATTGGCGGGATCTAATAAAACGTTCCGTCACCGAACATGTGTGTTTCGAATCGTATACACGAACATGAAAATCCGGGTCATCCCCTTGTACAGATGCACGAACTCTCCAAAGACATCCTTTAACCCAACACCTAAAAACCACTTGTCTCGGGTTTGATACTGGTACATTAAAATCAAATCCATCCCTAACCGAAATAAGTTTCACGTGATTCTGAACTCCTTTTTGCTCATGTATCTTTGTCCTACAGCAATTTTTAGCGTTGACACCTCCAACCTAATAGCCTCCGGATTCATCTTTATGAGCTTTCTTCTGAGGAGGCGGAGTAGGTGGATCTTCCTCTTCCTCTTTACTTTGAGGCTCGCCCAATACAGAAAATTGCTCGTCATCAGATGACTCACCATCGGAGTCGTCGAAAAAATCAAATCGGCTTGAAAATTCATTGTCTTCTTCTTCGTCAGATGCTACTTCGACAGCTTCTTCTTCTTCTTCGTTTTCTTTGTCAACGATCTTACCATAATCAAAACAAGTGCCTTCAAATCCCCCACTGTACACTTCGTATGTAGATTCTAAGTCACTGATTGGCCAAATCATACTTCCTCTAGCTCCACTAGTTTCTGTAGACTCTTTCACCGAAAACTCTACACAGAGACGTAGCTGATCGGTTTTCAATAGCCCCAAAAAACATTGCAACTGTCGATCATTGGAGACAAAAACTGGTGGAGTATCATGCGCCATTAGTTTCAGTGCCTTGTTCAAGAACATGTAGCTCAGCTTTAACTCATGGCTCAACACGTCCAATCCGTAGTCTTCAAGAACAAGCTCCTCAAGCTTGTCGTGTGTTGTGCCACCATCGATATGCACAACTATACACCCTCTATCGTCCGTGTTAAATGCATATCTCTGTTTCTTTACCCAATTACCGGAAACAACTAGCACCGGAACTGGATCCATGAAAGAAAATAAAGAACAAGGTGAAGAAGAAGTAGAGAGAACTAGGTGAAGAAGAAAAGTGAAGAAGAAGTATAAGAACAAGGTGAAGAAGAAAAGTGAAGAAGAAGTATAAGAACAAGGTGAAGAAGAAGGTAAATAGTTCACTTATTTACCAGTTGAAGAACAAGAGTCGAACGACGTTTCGTATTTCCGGAGAAAAAAAAAGATGACATGGAATGCTGACATGGATGCTGCGTCCGATGTGGCAAGTCAGCCATCAAACAATTAATAACTCAGCCTATATAAAACTCAGTCACAACATGAAAAACATTACAGTAATTAAAAAGCAAAAAAAATGCTGCCAAATTCAGCCGTTTCATCAACTGAAAATATGTAACTCAGCCATATCGTTTAATAAGTCAGCTGTAACTGAATAACATTCTAGTAATTAGTCTTTTGCTACTAAGTCAGCCGTCAAATGGTTGAGTTGTATGATAAGTCAGCCTATCATGACTGAGTTGTACGATAAGTCAGCCTATCACGGCTGAGTTGTACGATAACTCAGTCGTAACAACATCTCATAAGTCAGCCGTTTTCATAACTCAGCCTGTCGGAAAATGGTAATTCAGCCGTGTCGTAGTGATAACTCAGCCAAAATTTTGACAACTCAACCATCGGGTGAAAACTCAGCCGTAAGGACGGCTAAGTTAGAGCATATCTCAGCCAGATTTTAATAAGTCAGCCGTAACCCTTGGCTGAGTTATGCTCTAAGTCAGCCGTCCGCTCTTACTCAAATGTTTTTTTCCATAACTCAGCCTCAACATATATATAACTCAGCCGCAACAATCCTCTGTAACGTGTTATGGCTGAGTTATGGTTACACGTCAGCGATTTCTGACATGGCGTCTAACGTGGCAATGACATTTTTGTAATAATATTTTTTCCGGTAATATAAAACAAGGGCACGCTGGATAGTTTGAAAATAACCGAAATATTCTAGTAATAAAATCTTTGTTTGTAGATTCTGATAATATTACCTAAGATGGATAACATTTGAGTAAATCACCCATATATGTTCCCAAAAAAAAGACATGAGAACAAAAATGTCCTTATTCTATCTAAAAATTAGTCATTGTTGTTGTTGTCTAGGACTAGGAGTTGGTACAGTCTTGTTTCTTGGCTTCTTGAGCTTTTACTTTAAAGATACTCAGAAAAGTTTTCCTTTGGTTAACATGACGGAATAGTTTGGTGGATATCATGAAGTGATCTTTTGATTCGGATGTAGCTTATTGGTTCTTGAGGTTCAGTAATCAACGAGTTGATGGTTTCGGTCAAGAGCTTCACAATGGCCTGTCGACAAGGATCAAGTTGTGTAAAACATGAAATTAATAGGATGTGTCTATTTTTCAATACATCTTAATTCTTACAACTCCTTAAAAGTAGTGATTCCAATTTTTTTGTCATACCATCAAATCACCAAGTTAAATTCATGAAATGTGATTATGTCACATTTTTTCTGTTTTATATTATAAAATTAAGTAGACCATGACATAATCACTTTTGTGCAAATTTTGTTAGTGTGGGACTACATAAGTTTGAATTTACATATTGTATGATTTAAAAAAAAAAAAAAAAATACTTTTGATCATCATAGATATGTTATGTTATTACATAGAGACACTTTACTATTCAGAATTAGGAAAATAGACATTTATTACTGTTTGTGAATAGTGAGATCGTGAAATATAATTATTTCTAGTATTAGGAAATAAAAATTTGGATACAACTAGAATTAGGAAATAGAAACTTCTACCAACATATATAGAACTAGTTTGCACTGCTTAGCTTGTGTCTCAAGGTTGTACTACCCGACTCTCTCCTTAGTTTCCAAGAGATTGTGTTCTCTCGTTGCATCACTGGAGCTTTACAAAACCCGGACGCTTTTAGGACGCACTGAGAAGTGTCTATATGTGCGCTTACATTTAAGTTCTGAAACTAGGCCACGTTGACGTTGGTTCACTTTATGTCGAAACCTAACTCCAATCCCTAACCGTAGCCCTAATCCTAACCCTAACCCTGACCTTAACTTACGATGGTTCACTTCCTACAATGGACCACAAAGAATCCTAACGAATCACACTATCAATGAAGAGAAGAAGTTAAGTGACAATCATGAGTTGGTAGATCAGTTCCAACTTGCATTTATTATCCTCCTTTTGGGTGGCCTCGTGCAGAAACTGGCTCTAATATTTACATCATTGGCGTATACTTCGACGCTTCCTACTCTACTAAGCTAGTCTTCTTCATGGACTGCAGGTCTCACACCTCGCACAAAGCTCCAAAGCACGCAGATGTCCCGAAACCGCCCCCTCGTAAATGTTATTGATGGGAAAATATATGTAGTGAAAGGCTGCAAAAATCCCGATTCCTCGAATATGATCGAATTTTTCGATCCAAAAACCCAAATATGGGAGTATTTGCCATGCCCTAGCGCGGACATAGACAAGAGCGACGAACTACGTAGCCTAGCAATCAACGGAAAACTTTACCTGTTTGGGAATAAAAGTGTCATTGGAGGGTCTTTTGCATTTGGCTTCCCTTTATTCTTCTTGCGTAATAGATAATGTAATCTATTATTATCACAATTACGGCATGATCTGGTGGTATGACCCCGAGAGAAGAATGGTTGGACATTTGAAGGGTTTGGCAAAACTTCCTAAACTACCGACGCAAGTTAGAATGGTGGATTATGGTGGACGGATTATGGTGGACGGATTATGGTTTTGTGGGAAAAGGAAGTAGTACCTGGCAGGTAAGAAGGTGATTTATTGTGCTGAGATTGCGCTTGAAAGACGCAACACAGAAGATATGTATGGGAAGATTGAGTGCTGTGACATTGTGCTTAAACTTTCCGAACCATATGATATTTTGGAAGTTATTACCGCTACTGTTTGATGAACAAAACCATGAGCTATTTTTGCTTGAACATGGTTATATCATTTTTTATTTATTTAATATGATGATTATAGATATATCCTACGGCTTAAAGCATAATACAAATATATAACCATGAGCTTATATTATTGTTCCTCCCTCTTACAAGAACTCTGTTTTATTCATGTGCTCGGTTACGTAGATGTTGTGTTTTCCTCTCTTCTCTGTTTCGCTCTGTTTTGCCTTATTATCAAATCAGTCCAAAATACACTTTGGCAGCTCATCATTATCCGTCTAAATCAAGTTTTGGCCTATCCGGTTCGATTTTGTTACACATGAAGATGATTTCCTAATAGGACTAGTATAATACCTAAATCTAGATTGATTTACAGAATATATACAGCTATACGAATTCAGCTAAGTTTAAGGAATATATATTTATCCAGTATATAATAAAGAGTAATAATTAACAAGGAAGGCTAGCTCTTTGAGTTTTCTTGGAGCTAGCGTTTTGTGCTAATGAGGAATTCACAGGTTGATTTGCCTTATCTTCCTGATGATTTGTGGTTGAACTGTTTAGCCCGTGTCTCCAGATTGTACTACCCGATTCTCTCCATAGTTTCCAAGAGATTCCGCTCCCTCGTGGAATCGCTTGAGCTTTACGAGATCCGAACGCTCTTAGGAAACATCGAGAATTGTCTTTATTTGAGCTTAGGTTTCAGTTCTGATCAATCTGATGCACGCTGGTTCACTTTATGCAAGAGAACAACTCGAAACCCTAACCCTAACTTTAACTCACGATGGTTCGCTTCCTGCTTTAGACCACATAGTATCCTAACGAATCACACTATGGTCTCAGTTCCAACTTACAATCTCACTTCTTCGACTGAGTCGACTCGTATCGCCATTGGTTCTAATATATATATGATTGGCGTATTAGGAGATGGCGCCTTCTCGTCTAGGATCTTATTCATGGACTGCCGGTCTCATACTTTACAGAAAACTCCAAGCATGCAGACGGCCAAAAAGAATCCCTTAATTAGGGTTCTTGATGGGAAGATATATGTAGTGGAAGGATGCAATGATCCTGATTACTCGACATTTATCGAGTGTTTTGATCCCGAAACCCAAACATGGGAGCATGTGCCGAGCCCTAGCGCGGAGATACGTGGTAGGTACGTATCAACAAGTTTAGTTTTGGACGGGAAGCTTTACCTGTTTGGGGATAAAAATCTGGTTTACAAGCCCATAGAAAATAAATGGGATGTGGTAGGATTAGAGATACCTTTGCGTTGGAATCCCACTGATTTTGCTGGCGCAGTAGTAGACAACGTAATCTACTCTTATGGAAGACGTAGTGTGGTATGGTACGACTCAGAGAGAAGACAGTGGAGATATTTGAAGGGTTTGGCAAAACTACCAAAATTACCGAAATTACCAAATCAAGGTCTTTTTGTTAGATTGGTGGGTTATAGTGGAAAAATTGTGGTTTTGTGGGAGAATGATGTGCGTGGTACAGATCCTAAGAAGAAGATGATTTGGTGTGCCGAGATTGCTCTTGAAAGGCGTAATGGACGTAAGGTTTATGGGAAGATTGAGTGGTGTGATGTTGTGCTTACTGTCCCCAAGTCATGTTCTTTATTGCATTTTATGACTGTTACTGTTTGAAGAATGAATTAATACATTAGTTCACATTACTCATTAGTACCATTTTCTTTCTTTCCAGTTTCATTGAATGATTTTCTATACAATGCATCAACTGTTGTTCTGTTTCTCTCTTATAACAAAACTCTATTTTCGGTTTGTTCTCATTTCTTTACCCTATTTCACTCTGTTTTTGACTCCCAAACCAACCCATGTCAAAATTTGTTCGTTTTTGCTCTTGGAAAGTTTTGGATACTTCAAACATATATTGGGATGCAATATCTATTTGTGGTGAAAAAGTAATCAAATGTTCCTACACAATGTACGTAAAGCAAAGAGTAGAAACTTCGATTGCGCTTGAAACACTAAACGTTCTAATCGGGATTTACCAGAGGATTTGGTGTGATGCGACTCCGCCTAAAAGGCGCATCGGATATGGGAAAGTCTAGTGGTGTGATGTGGTGGTTACACTTTCCGAGCAATATGATATTGTGAATGTAAAAAAAAAAAAGTATTTGAAAAAGTTGTTTCAACTATTCTAATTTGTGGGCAAGTTTAAAACAGCAAAGTTGAAGATGACAAACATTATACTTGAGAGATTGAGAGCCAGACACATTAGGCAGTAATGTATGTACAACTGAAACCGGTTTTATAACTTATAATATAATCCCCCCCAACAGATACTTTAAAGAAAGATAAAAATAACTTGAAAATTAAAGAGTTTCTAAGCAGCAGACAAATGTAAGTCTGATATTTAAAAGCTAAAACTTACTTTAGATAAGCTCAAGGAACAATGCTTCTTGTTTGCTGGTCAGCCCAAGATCGTTCAAGGTAGACTCACTTTCTCCATCTCCAAACGCATGCCTTGGATATGGCCTCACCTGTTTTCACCACATCAAAACTTTAAAGACCGGCTTTTTCAGACCTTTAAGATCTAAACTGATTTATAGGACCAAACCAGCCAAGCATATCATTTTTTTGCTTTAAATCAGGGCAGTTAACCTCTGCCTAGCCAGCACAGCCCCAGGGCCGGGTTAGATCAGGTCTGAAGCCTGAACCTCAACTAGTCATTAACCCGATATGTAACCAGCCCTCATAACATCCTATAAGCGTGTTCTATATGCCAAAAGATGAGATATTTATTTATGTAGAGGCAGAAGATTTACCAGTCTGTAAGTGTTGGGTTTCACCACTCTGGCAATGTCTATAAAGTTAAAAAGAGACTGCAAAACAGCAAAGACAACAGTTATTTTTATGGAGAAACTTCGAGTAATGCAAAATAAAACTGATTAGAAAACTGACTCGGAGTTTGTCGGATTTAAGGAACCGGCGGCCACGTCGGGTGCCATCTGGCATCCGGATTAGAAGGGTAATGGCATTCTCTTCGTCTGCTTGTGGCTCCTTAGATAGAGATGCTTCTTTTGCATCTAGCTGCCTCTCTAGCTCCTGCAACAACATTCAGAGTAAAAAAAACCGTAGTAAGCAACAAGATTGCCTTCACTAAAACTTGTGAAAACCAGGCTACATAGCAGTGCGAAACTACTTTTCATAATCATCATTGTATTGTATGGTATAGAGTTCCATCTTTCTCAAGTAAGAAAGGGTTTCCAAAGTTGCCTATGATTTAGACTGATCTTTCTCTATCAACTAGCAGGAGTCTTGGTAACAATCGGCAGTCAATAATTACAGGAAAACTGGAAAACTTGTTTGAACGCAGATTTAGAAAGAGGGTTATATGTGAGAACAGAAGCGGCACCTGTTCTTCCTCGAGTTTTCTTTGAGCTTCTTCCTCTTTTTTCTTTTCTTCCTCCAGAAAAGCCTTTCTAGCAGTTTCTTCCTCTCTAATGGATTTAATTTCTTTATCTCGGTCAGCTTGCAGGGATGCAAGATACTCATCATCCTACATGATGTAGCAGCTCAAGAATTTTATTATCACCCATAAACCTTGATAAATAAAAAGGTTTGGTCAAGCAGCTAGTAAGTGTTGCCTAACCTGCTGTTCCCGTATTAACCTCTGAGCTGTCAGTGAAGGTGAGGGTGGAGGTGGTTGAGCCCTCGGCTGAGGAGGCAAGAATGGAAGAGGAGGATTATATCCAGTTTCAGGAATGCCACCAAACATGGCCGCCTCAAGCATGACAGCTTCATCATGTTCCTCAGACGAAATGCCTCCCCACTTGAGCATACACAATAGAATATCAACAATGACAAGGATTAGCTACTATAGAATTCCTAATTTACAAGTAATACTGGAATTCTAGTCAGGTAACGGTGTAATTAATTAAACAGATTTTATGGATACCTCTGAAGGAAACCCACTGCCACGCTCCTCGGGATTAATACTTGCACGTTCTTCTTCAGGACTCCCACTCCGGGAACGATCAACGTTAGGTGGAGCCAGAGATCCCGATGCTGCACGTCTTGGCCTGTGTCTTATAAGAGGTTGCTCATCAACATCATCGGAGTCATCCTCAAATGGTGAGCTAGGAGCTGCCAATCTAGACAACAAAACAAGACAATTTGTTAGGCCTCCACTTTTTGACAAACACCAGCAGACAAACTGCTTGACAGAAGTTTCTACAACTGCAAGTATCAAACTCGGAGATAACACATTAGCAAAGTAATATAGAAAAGAACCAACAAACCTTCCGTTCAGGGCTTGGGTATCCTGAGGTCCTTGAGCAGCAGTCACTTCAGAAGCTCCTATTTCTGAGGTTGAGGCCTTATACCCTTGACCGCGCAAAACCTCTTCCTCCGCTGACTGCACTAACTTATGTTAAAAGAGATCAAAGGGATATGACAGCGAAAATAAAAGAGAGGAGACAACCATAGACCTTCAATGACATTGTAACAGCTTTTGCTATGTCGTCATCATCTTCCATGTGAGGGGGCCTCTCTTCAAGCAAAGGGTTAGTTGATCCCTATAAAAAAATTATAAAAGCTCATAAAATTTGCTAATCCAGTAAGCCAAACTAAACAAGAAGACAAACCACAATGGTGGCTATTCTCTTAGAGAAGCTTACCCCAGCCTCCTTCTTTGAGGCCTCAATGGCAGCTCTGATCATTTCTTCTTCAATATCATTGTAATCTTGATTATTATTGGCTACAGAACCAGCAAGTCCGTCTTGCCTACTTTGTCCCCTGGGTGCATAAGGAATATCATCATCACTCTCTTCATCTATAATAACAGTTCCTTGAGTAGCTGGACCTTGAACATGTGTTGTTTCAGTCACATCCTCAATAGTAGGAGCATCACTAGATCGTCCTGATGGCCCACTGCTGCTATCCTTAACCTCTATTGGTATCTGCCTAACCTCTCTGGGATGACTAACAAACGGAGGGCGTGGCATAAGAGGATCACTATCAAATATACCTCTAGCAAAGTCCGAATCCAAAAGAGAAAAAGGACGGCCAATTGTTCTAGCTGCATTGAACATAGATAGAGGAGACTGCGGAGCTGGAATCACATCATCTATATCCATTTCATCGTCATGAAGGGCATTAACCGGTGCTTCATGTACCCTGTACAAAGAGCATAACAACGTACACCACATAAAAAAACAAAAATGATAACTTTGCATAGCTGAGAAAGAAGAAAATAAACAATCATCAGTGAGATATAGATGATGTCATACACATTTCGAGCCCCCTCACTGAAATATGCATTCACAGCTTGATTAAGATCACCACGATGTTCCTGCATAAGATTGGAGAAAAGAAAACAATCAATTAAAACCAAAGTTTCCTACTTTTCGATACAATCAGCTCTCAAAATTACAATATTACACACTCATCAACGAACGAGCTAAAGAGAGCAATGTAAAACCATTGTATAAACTCAATCAGACCATCCAATGAACTAAAAATTGCGACTTTAATTTCAACCCTAACAAGAGAACGATCGTCAGTCATATGGAACTTTTCAGTTAACCGATTCGCCGAGAAACATTCCGATATGAATAGATTGCTTTTGAAAAAGAAATATGAATCGAGATGAGTAAAAAAAAATTCGAATCACCTCGAGTTTCTGAAGGGCGACGGCGTTTGAAGCGCCGGTGATGCTGATGAAAGTGTCGATTGCTTCCTGATTCGGTGTCGACGCCATAGGAGAAGAAGAAGAAGAAGAAGATTGGAGAAATGAAGGAAGCTTGGGTTCGTAGCAACAAAGTGTGATTGTAAAGGTTTCGTCTTTTGTGTTGTTCTTGGAGTGACCAAGGGGAAATGTCTAAAACAAATGTTGTTGAGTTGTGATGAAGAAATTGTAATTGAACTGTGTGGATTGGATCGGCTAAAACTCGTCGTTTTGATGTTTTATTTTCTCTTTTTTTTTTTTTTTTTTTTTTTTTTTTAAATATTATTACTCTTTTTAGGTAAAGGTAATGATGATGATTTTACTATGTGGAAAGCTTTGAAGCTTTTGTATGGTTCTACGATGATTATTGTAAAGTGAAAGACACATATTTAGTTTAGTCAATATTGAATTGATTGATAAAAAAAAAATACATTTAAATTTTGTATTCAAAAGAGTATTTCCTACATTACCAATACAAGATTTGAGGTTTTTTTAGTCAAATTTCCATAGACAATCCCTATATATTAATAGGGAAGCATTTTGAAAAAAATGCAGAGGTGTTGTCGCTGGATAGTTTAAGACACTTTTTAGCAATTTACCGATATTTGGTAATACTATTTACAATACATGCCATTATATGTTTAATCAAAAAAAATATATATATTGTCAAATTTTTCTTTTTTTCACCTGTACTATATTTTGTTTATGTGTACTTTAATTTTTTTTTAAAATGTAACATCTAATTTTATTAGTAAAAATAGTTATTCATCAAATAATATACCAAAAGTTTTTCCCAAACACTAAAAAAAGAAATGAAAGTAATAAGAAAATCAGCAAATTAAAATACAAATTTGAACTTAATACTACTCATATCTTTACATTTTATGTAAATACATATTACACTTCCTAAAATTTACAAAATTTAAAAAATATTTTTTTATTTAATCATTTGTCCTGTTTCAATAAATTGCACAAAAGACATGTTGGCATAAATAATAATATTTTATCATTATTTTCTCGAACTACGTTAAAACTTTTTTACATTCAAAAATTTCACGGGTGAGACGTATTTTAACACGAAATAAAAGAAAATTTGAATTAAAAATATTTTAATTACATATTACGTTTGACACAAACGGATGTTAATTCAATAATTATAATTTGACTCATAATAATTTTATTTAAATTGATTTATTTTGCACATTAGTGCGGGTTGTTACCTAGTTTATTTTTATTTAGTTAAAACAATATTCACTACTGACAAATAAAAAGAACAAAATGTCAAAAAGAAGAAGGTGGGGTATGTATTAAAATGTCAAATAGGATATGTTTGGACCATATCGTCAAGACATATATAAAAACATGTAACCTATCAAATCTACAAGGAATTGATCGTGTTATATGACATAGTTATTAGCATTATCCCCCTATATTACTGTGGAATAATCATATCATGATACATACGTACTTCTTCCACATGATCACTATAAATTTTGAGTCTTTAACTCTCCGGTAGCCTTTGTCTCCTCCGTCTGTCCACGTGGTAGGACGATCCCGTGCTTGGCTCTCCTACGCTGCTTCTGCTTGCTATCTTTATGTACTCGGTGAAGTTGGTTGTAGTAGTGAGACTCGTTGTGGTGGTCACGTCCAAGCATCATCTTCTGCAAAACGTCGTCGTTTTCGCCACGATGGTGTTTGTGTCTCTGTTGTGTCCTACGATGGTGATTATGGGATTTGATGACACCATGCCGATGGTTGTGATGGCGATGGTGATGATGCCGGTTCAAGGCGTCTTCTCTAGTGGGTAATAGTCTACGATGATGGTCTAAGTCGAAATGATCTTCCCACCAGTCGTAGAATGGATCAAATAGTCCCTTTTGGTGCAAGAGCCAGAGAAGCACACAAGCTGTTAAAACAAAACACGTTATAATCGAGATATTATGTTAGTGATTTGAGGTTGCGGTCGCGGTTTGAAAATGCTTACTGGTTGGGAAAAGAGCGAGGAGAAGGCCGAACATAACCATCCAGCTTAAGCAAACGTATTGAATGTGGCAGCTGAAGTCGAAGAAACTTGAACATTTGTTTCTGCAAATATTGATTGATTGGTTCAATATTTCATTATTTCTCAAGAGAAGTTAAAAGTTAGGAGAAGTGTGTAACCTGCAAGTGTCCCCCGTGATGAAATCGATTAAACCATTGATGATTTTAGTCCACAGTATCCTAATCGATTCAAAGAAACCTTTAGGATAAGTCTCTGGAATTTGAAATGGATTAGTAACCTGCATGTTAAAGATACTGGTCAGTTAATGAATGTTCGATATCAAACATTTAAACAAGAATCATATAAAATTTCATAGTAGGGTAACCTGAGTTCCATTGTCAAGGACAGTGGCCGTTGTGCTGAACTGACACTCGGCTCTGTCTACTTCGCTGAACTGAGAATCCTTGAGTATAGCTACACAAAAAACTAGAAATGATCATTCTTGATACAAATAAGATATCAGGTAGTTTGTAAGATAAGAAGGTTCAGGATCACCTGTGCATATATATTTTGAGGCCTGATCTTTAGTGGGATACAACTTAAAAGACCGAGTTGTAACTGCTTTTGGTTTTATAATAAAGAATTGCTCCTGAAAACAACAACATCAGTTTGTAACATTCCTTTAACAATGCTTTCTTCTTAGAAGATTAACTAAGAGTTAGTTACCTCAACGAAAGCAACGCCTTTGGAGCAATCGAACTGCGTCAAAGGAAACAAGATGCAATTCATATATCAAAGAAACTTTTTCTTGCTATCAAATTTCGACGTAAGGTTTAGTTTTTAATAATACCGTTAAGCTATAAGATGCTTCTACTTCACCAGTATTCTTAATTGTGACTGCAGCAACTCCGAATTGAGTAAGTGCCTCAAATGTCGGTATAACGATGTTTATGATCTTACCAGGACTCCTACAACCACAGAAACGTTACTTTACTTGGTAATCATCATTTCTAGAATGTACTTTTAAGTCTTTTTTACCTCTGGAAAACGTATTCAATATCATCAGCTCTTAGCTCTATCAGAAGATTTGTGTTGAGTGTTTCTGTGACTCCGATGGAGAACGAGTGAGGTCCCGCGTTCTGTATCTCATGTAACGAAAAAGTCAATAAGTCAATATCAAATCTCATGTTCTACTGATTCAGAAACTAGTAAAGTTGACACATAACTGGATGTTGATTGATCCTCTCAAATCTTCCTTCTAATCCATAATAAGAAAGTTGGTGTCGATTGATCCGGTTCATATCTGCCTGAAACAGACTTTGTTACACGTTGAAGTGAAACAATGATGAAGTGAAACAATGATGCAGTAATAAGGTGTTAGAAAGCTATAACATTTGTACTAACCTCATGAAAGTTCCATAATTGATTATGCAAGCAACTCCAATATGGTGAAGAGCAGAAATTTGGTTGGCTGTTAAAAGCTTCATAGCTAACACCAATTTTATTACATTCTAAGCCATCTAATGTAAACCTCACTCTTTCAAGAAGCATCCACATTGAGTAATTGGCGCCTAAGTTCCCTGGTTGTCCTGCTATAGCCGTCTTTTTTGAACCGGAAGGATTTTTTATTTTAGCATTATTACAGAGCGGTGCAAGTTAAAAGAGACTTTAAAATGGATTAATCAGTAGCTAGTTAATTACCTCTCTTGGGATAACAAGATAGAAGTCTTCGAAAGAAGGAATACTTGTGTAACCAGCAAAGTCTCCAATGAGATTAACCTTGAGGAAATTATCATTTGCAGTAGCTGTTCTGTTTTCAGGACCAATGATCACTTCCTGAGATTTAAAAAATAAAAAATCAATCATAAGGTTGACTAACTTGGGAACCAAAACCAGCTTTAAAAAACCGAAGACATACTGAAACTCTAGTTCCTGTCTTCAACTCAACTCGCACGCTAAATCCTAGTGACCGCTGTCCAATACCGAAAACATGAAACCTAAAGGACAGAAAGAAAGAGGCCAAACTCAACAAGGGTACGTAAGTGCACAAAAACCATGAAGCTAAGAAGACCATACAATTGAAGGATTCATACCAGTCACCTGGAAAACGAAGGCAATGCGCGGTATTTGCCTTCCCTTTTATCATCTTATCAACTAGTCAAAGTCAGTTGAAGGAATGAGTCTCTCCAACAAGCGATACAAGAGGAGGAAATGTTAAATGAAACCAAAAAAAAAAAAAAACACATACAAATATCTCCACAAGACGAAGGCATTCTTCGCTGCGGTCCACATGGACAACACATTGGCTGAGTCTGCTCCAAAACGTTACCCTTCTCATCCCGTAACCTGTATAATCGTCACATGAAATCAGTTAAAAGGTACTCATCAAACTCAGGTGATCAATGTTAGTATATATATAGAGAAAATTGGCGTTAAAAGCACATCCTTACCTCTCACATATTTGTACAATATGTGGTCCAGCATCAGGCTCACACTTACGAGTCGTGACATGATACTCTTGAGGTTTGTAAGGTACATCCTAAAACGTTTTTTTAAAAAGGTCAAACCCACACTAAAACTAGCAACACTAGACCAAATTCATGATGATCAAAGTCTTAAACACAAATTCATAGATACCCTAATGTAAGTAAGATCGTAGAGAGCATATGCTGCAGATTTGTTGACTGTAATAACCGGTGGAATCCGTACGATTTGCATATTACTACTGGAGTTATCTTCAACCTCCACTATCTCCGCTACAATCGAAGCCTCTCCTCCACTCTTTTTATAAAACCAACAAAAAAAAAAAAAAATCAAAACCGATGAAACACAAAATCGCATGCATAATACAGAAGAACAAAACAGATTAAAAAGGACTTACGGATCCACTAGGAACAGCGAGGTTTAAAACGATCTTAGTTGAACAATTGAGATTACCAGAATCTGATGTTTTCTCACACTTCTCTAGCTTTGATTTCGACAATATCTGAATCCCTTCGACTTCGTTTAACATTCCGATGATGATGATTCCGGCGGTTACACAAGCCATCACCACCACCGCGTTCACCATTTTTTTCATTATCAGAAGTTACTCTCTCTCTCACTTACTCGGAGACGCGAATTGTGTTTTCTTTTGAAGAAACTGCTTCGTCTTTGTTTTTTTTTTCCAACGGTTGCTTTGGTTTTCTAATCTTAATCCACTAGATTTAAACCGGAAATTACAAGTGTACCATTCTAAACCGGGAATTACAACTTAATAAACCGGGATTCAGTCTTAAAGTTTGGTTCAATCAAACTCATGCAGGCATGCTGCGCTTGAACGCTTCACGTTACAATCACAAATGTGATGGATCTTCAAAAATTCTAAAATACGACATAAGAGAAAAGATGACAGAAGCTGTCGTTGTTATATATATATATATTATTTAATATATCGTAAACATTTTGTTTATTCATCAATCATCATCAGGTATTGAAAATGAAGGTAAAAGGATATGAAAACAAAAACAAAGTCAATACGTTTTCACTTGCACAATTTTCAGACCTTTGTAACCCCCGTGAGGCCACCATATGCATATTGCTTTGCTTTGTCTACTACCTACGTCTCTTTCTTGCTTTGCTTGGTTCATTTCATTCTTTGATTCCTGCTTTCTCATGACATGTTTCTTCTTTAATTGCAAGACGACACCGTAAGTGTCTCTTATATATATGTTGACGGCATTTAGGAAAC
Organism: Camelina sativa; assembly: GCF_030686135.1. Lineage (NCBI taxonomy): Eukaryota > Viridiplantae > Streptophyta > Magnoliopsida > Brassicales > Brassicaceae > Camelina > Camelina sativa. Next base: position 22,373,906 of record NC_141892.1, on the reverse strand, counting down.
AAAATCAAAACCAGCGCAACTCTCTTTGTTTCGTCAATTTTTGTGTTTCATCGATCGTTTGGAAGAGACTAGTCTTCTAATTTATTGTATTGTCGGAAAAAAAAAAAAAACTTAAAAACACAATTCCATTACAAAAATATTTTTATATATCCTGATTTTAATTCCCTATGACAAACAAAATAGTTTTCACAATAATTAAAAATTCAATCCATATCAAAAAGAAAGAATTCATTATTTACTTTTCAGTAATGTTCTGTATTCTTCCAATTATATTATTCAAAATGAAACTCAAAACAGAAGAGTTGGTTAAATATAAATGAAGAAACACAAAACACGTTTTGTAACCAACATTTGGATTTTTATGTAATACAGTACAATAATGGATCATTTTAATTCCTCAGGCGTCTAGTAAATAATAAACATATATCTACATGTACACAAGTGTCAAGTACTATATAAGAGAGTTGGTTAAAATTAAATAAAAACACAAAACACGTTTGTAACGAACTCCCAACTAAAAGAAAGTAGAAAAAGTACTTTAAATAAATCATTACAATTAAAAGAAAAGAAGAAAAAAAAAAGCTTAAATTCTAGTCACCATAACTCAAGTTTCAAGACCACGTACGTTTTACACTTCTAAACGAAATACCATACATGAAGAAAAATTTGGTCCCAACACAACCACAAGAGAGTTAGTTATAACTTATAAATTATATAAATCGAAAATCCCAGAAAACACATTGTAACAATCTAGCATTCCAACAAGAATAGAACACATGCAAACAAAGTGCAATGATTGACCAAATTAATTTCTTGGATGATATGATAAGATCGTACAAAAATATATATAACCAACAAAACAACTACGGAATAATGAATACTAAACTATTAATTAAGTAGCCTAATTCAAATATTAAGGAACCCAAAACTTTAACAGGTTTTTCTTTTCTTTTCTGCTTATGCAAAACGGACAGAAAAAAAATAAAATAATAAGAGAAGAATGTAGATTCTCGAACATGAAAGGTAGCCATTGAGATAAGGATGGTCCACCAGCATGTGTACATTGTCTATTGGTTGCAAATTCTCGACCAACTAGTATTTAAGTGACCCTTGTTTCATCACCATTTCATCAATACAAACTTATAACTACTTCACACAAACATTTTCTGATCAAACAACAAATCAAATATCCAAAGATGGAAGGTAAAACTTTGATTGCAAGTGTGCTTGTATTGAGTCTGTTCATGGCACAAATTCAAGTTGACGCAAAGAGCTGTTGTCCGTCCACCACTTCTAGAAATATCTATAATGCATGCCGCCTAATCGGAACTTCCCTAGAAGTATGTGCAAACGTTAGTGGCTGCAAAATCGTTAGTGGATCGACATGTCCTAACGGATATCATAGGGACACTCTGGAAAACAAAGGTAAATTGAATATTATTGTGCTTTATTTTGTACTTTATTTTTTAAAAACAGATCAGAAATTCATTTTTTTTGTAATGTGTTTTTTTTTTTTTTTGTCTCAAGGTGATGCTGTCAATGAATACTGCAAGGTTGGATGTGTATCTTCTCAAATATAATTGATTCGTATCTCAAATATAATTCGTGTATTCCATGAAGTCGGTCGTTTATGATTAGTCACATATTTGTAAACATGTTTCTTTAGATTTAGCCACTATATATTCTAATTTAATGTGTCGTTGAAAAATATTAGGTTCCAGACAACGTCCTTATTGAAAACACTCTCAAAACAAGAAGATTTGTGCTCTTAAGAGCTTAATAAGTTAGAGATATAAGATAGCTCATTAGGAGCTTTATTGTGCAAAGAAACTAAAGGAAGGGAAAGAGTGATTAGGTTGTCACCAAGAGTAAATGATTTAAATTTGACATTTCATAAGATTGAAGAGGAAAGTTGTTTTGAGACTACTCTCAAAGTTAATTTCTTAGCTAGAGTCATTAAACACACATTTCTATGGAACCTATCTGTAGAAACTGAGTTTCTCACAATGAATTTGTTTATAGGGGGAAACAAATTCAGTCAAAGTGCTCTCTCAAAGAAATCGAATTAAAGCTAAAAAAAAAGAAAGGTTGAGATCTCTTGTGAAACAAGTTAGGGTTAGTGCTCAAGAACAATGAAGAATTAGGGTTTCTTGTATTAATTATTGGATGGCTTACAAAGAGGAAAACCCCTGTTATTTATATGTTTTCATAGATTACAAAATATGTCTACTTTCCTAATAACTCGAACTAAGATTAGGAAAGTTTCTTCTTTCCTCCAGATTGCCCAGCCGATCTGGGAAGTCGGCTTCACGCTATCGGGTTGGGCCTGTAACATCTTGCTAGACCCTAATTTAAGGGTTGAATTTAACATCGTCGTTGAATTCCCGTTAGTTAACCGGTTTGATTTATGGTTTAGACCGGTATGTCGGGGGTGCCAATTCCCGCACCAACACTATCTTACTTAGAAACCGTAATTACATGAGCTTTAAGACTAGTAATGGATCATACTATTGAATTTTGTGGCTTGTTCTACTATTTATGTGTGAGTGAAGTCTTTACTTTTCTCGATGTTGCAACGCCTTCGTTGCGTCTATTTAGTTAGGCCTCCTCCCAGGGGCGGATCTACGTTGGGAGGAGGTAGGGCACATGCGACACTCAATTTTGGAAAAATCTTTCAATTGGTTACTGAATTAGTTTCACTTAGCCATTTAGAAAAAAGTACCCCATATGATGTCATAGATGGAGGGTTCGATTCCTCTTGTCTACATCTTTTTCATTTTATTATTTTTCCCAAGTGCTTTTATTGCTAAAGAAAAAATTTCTTAATTAGTAGTGCCCCATATAATTTTCTTCCCTAGATCCGCCACCGCCTCCTCCCCTCGGGCTATGGGGTGGAATCAAGAGGTGAAAGGGGTAGTTCATCCACTTTACATAAATACAAAACGATGATTTTGCAACGCCTTTGTTGCATCTATTTAGCAACGTTTCAAGAAAGTCACAAATCACATTAGTCACGAAGATATTAGGACAACTATTTATTTGTGACTAGCTAGTAGCAACAATTCTTCAGTTATCGCAAAAACGTTGTTATAACTTAGTTGCAACAATCTGCTGACGAATCATGCCATCACTAAAATCATGTTAAAGGTACTCATCAAACTCATGTTCTGCGACGCGAATTGTGTTTCTTTTGAAGAAACTGCTTCGTCTTCTTTGTGTTTTTTTATTCCAACGGTTGCTTTGGTTTTCTAATCTTAATCCAGTAGATTTCAACCTGAAATTACAGGTGTACCATTCTAAGTCGGGAAGTACAAGTGAAACCGAACTTAACCAATGCAATAACCATTGTTTTTGTTTTTCTTATACTACTTTTTTTTTAATAAGTTGGAATATAATACGTTTTCAAATTTATTTGGAAAACAAGTACACTAACATTCACAATTAGCAAAGTACACCATAGGATCCACATGTGATATAGTAAAGTTGTGACATCCAATTTAAGGGATTTAACTATATTTATATTTGAAAAAATGCAAATCTCAAAAGTTAGAAACTTATGAATGTTTATTAGTTTTGACAGTCTAATGGTAGATCCAAATTAGGTGGGTCTAAAATTTTTTTTTTTTTTGAAAATTGTATATAAGTCAAAGTTATAATACTTGACACACTAAACAAAACTTAGCATAGATATGAACTTGAAGCATAGAAGCTGTGAAGAACATCTGATTCAAATAATTAACAACAAAGATCATCATAACCTCAAACGGAAAGGATACAAGCAATCAAACTCCAACAAAGCACCTTCCCTAGTTACACTGAAGCACCTGTTGTTGAAACTAACAAAACAAAAAGAAAACATGATAGTAGTATTTTTGATCAAAGAGATAAGTGCATTTTGATGACATAGATGGTCAAATCAATTCATTTAAACCTCTCTGCACGTCTCTGAAATCAGAGTGTCATAATTCACCTCCACTAACAGATTGCAACGTTCTCGTTGCGCACCAAGACCGTCACCCCCGATGGTGTGAGTCAACTCGAATTCACACTCGTTTGGGTTTAGCTCTGATATAACTTGTAACATCCCGACCCCCAACCTCTCAATGGAGCCTATGTCCAATTCCAGTCCATGGGTCCACCTTCCTTAATGGGGTTCACGGCTTCTTATTAGGTCCGCGAGTCCATCCTTATCCGACGACCAGTTTGCTATGTGCGGGAGGTTTTAAAGACTTGTTTACCTTCCCAACAAATCACCACATGATTTTTCCTTGTGTTTTGTCCTCACTCGCATAGTGAGACTACTCCAGCATAAGCATGCTTAATTGTGGAAAAGATAAGTACACTTTGATGACATAGGTGGTCAAACCAATTCCTTTAAATTTGTCCGCAAGTCTCTTAAACCACCAAAGTATCACAAAAAAATATTTTCAATAATGTTCTGTGTTCGTCCAACATATAATTCAAATTGAAATTTTGAGAACAGAAGAGTTGGTTAAAATTAAATGAAGAAACACAAAACACGTTTTGTAACCAACGTTTCGGATTTTTGTGTAATACTACACGAATGGATTTTAGTGGGTCAGCATTTGGTATAAAATAAATATATATCTAGAAAACTAGTACAAGAGAGTTGCTACTCCCAACTTAAATTTAAAAAAAAAACTTGAATTCTTCTAGTCACTAAAACTTAAGATTCTCGAAGGTACCAACTAGTATTTAAGTGACCCTTGTTTTATCACCATTTCATCAATTCAAACTTAAAACTAGTCCCCTCATACATTTTCTGATCAAATTAAACATCTAATCAATCCAAAGATGAAAGGCAAAACTGTGATTGTAAGTGTGCTCCTAATGAGTTTGTTTTTGGCACAAATTCAAGTCGACGCAAAGAGCTGTTGCCCATTCGTCTCTGCGAGAAACCTCTATAATGTTTGCCGTCTAAAGGGTTCTCAGCAAGTATGTGCAAACATTTCTGGCTGCAAAATCGTTAGTGGGTCGACATGTCCTAACAGATATCCTAAAGACACTCTCGAAACACACAGGTAAATAATTCTGCCTTATTACTTACTTTATTTGTTACAAAACGGATAAGAAATTCATTTTTTGTCATGTGTTTTTAATTTTTGTCTCAAGGTGATGTTGTTAATGAATACTGCAAGGTCGGATGTGTATCCTCTGTTTGCGGTGCTTTAACCACTCTCCAGAATTTCGGTAAACCAAACTCTCCGAACTCATTTTCATTATTACATTTTTTTAATAATTAACAAGAGAATAATGTGTTAAATTTTGTTTCGATGACTAGATGCAAATGAAATTGTGAATGAAGCTGTTGGAAAATGTGCTAACGCATGTTCTACAATCTGCACCAAAGGCTCCATAAATGTAACTGAAACTGCCTAGAAAATCATATCCATAAAAATACCACGTACGTCTGAAGGTTAAGGAGGTGGTCATCTTTCACAGTATTGTTGGTTCTCATCTTTTCAATAATTGTCTTGTATGTGAGAAAAATGTTAGATTCTTGTGTTTGTGATGTGTTTTCCTTGAAGGTTATCAATCTCTAGATTGTATATGCCTTCTACTTTTTATAACTTCGCTATAGGTAGCCCCAACTATTTTGTTTCTTTTCCTTTCAAGCTCATTAAATTAATTAACCCAACTTATAAACCGGAATCGACGATATGGTTCGTGGTACCACTTTTAAAGTTTGGTTCAACCAAACTCATGCAGTCATGCTGCGCTTGAGCGCTTCAAAGTTACAAATGTGATGGAACTTCAAAAACATTTAAAATACGACATATGAGATAAAAGATGACAAAAGCTGTCGTTGTTATACATATATCTATCTCTGAATAATATATTTTTAACTTTTGTTCATTCAATAGTCTCATATCATATCAGGTATTGAAAATGAAGGTAAGAAGCATAAAAACAAAAACAAAGTTAATACATTTCACGTCCACAATTTTTAAACATTTGTAACTGTGAGGCCACCACATGCATATTGTTTTCCTTGTCTATACTACTTACGTCTCTTTCTTGCTTTACTTGTTCATTCTTTTATTTTCTGCTTTCTCATGACATGTCTCTCTTCTTAAGCTGCAAGACGACACCGTAGTTCCTGTGTCTCTTATATGTTGACGGCATTTAGGAAAACAAAATCAAAACCAGCGCAACCCTCTAATTTATTTCGACAATTTTGTGTTTCATTGTTTGGAAGCTATATTGTTCTAATTTAATGTGTTGTAGAAAAAATAATTAAATCAATATCACTTGTTAAAAATATCAAAAAGACAATTTTTATTACAGGAAACTTTTATATTCTTATCTTCCCTATGACAAACAAAATACATTTAATCAAGCGGGGTTCCTACTGGGAAGTAGGAGATGGCGCTACAATACGAATAGGAAAAGATAACCTCATATCATCTGATCCTCCTAGACCCATTCAAGTAAGTGAGGAAGTGATTGACAGTCCACTCCAAAATTATATTTCTGGCCATGGGAGTTACTGATATTGGAAATCAGAATTGCTTGCGGCACACATTTCGATCGAAGATGTCACTAGAATACAAAACATGTATATTCCAAATCAAATCACAGAAGACAAACTCTACTGGAAGTATTAGGATACCGGAGAATATTCCATCAAGTCAGGTTACTGGTTTGTTACACATGAAGACATATATAGACAAGATTTGCCACCCGTATACCACATGGTTCAGTCATAATCAAGAACAGAATTTGGAAACTTCCAATTCTCCCAAAAGTAAAACATTTCCTATGGAGAGTTCTCTCTCAAGCAATAGGAACAAAAACCAGGTTAAATACAAGAGGAATGACATTAGATCCAGTATGTTAACGGTGTGGATTACATGATAAAACTATCAACCATATCCTTTTTGACTGCACTTATGCACAAGATTCTTGGCACTTGTCAAATCTACCTAATGAAGTAATACCACAGCCTTTTCAGCAGAATATTGACACGATTCTCTCCACTTTCCTAGCACAAGTTATACACCAAATTATTGGATGATATGATAAGAACGTACAAAAATATAACCTGCAAAACTAGTACAATAATGAATATTAAATTGTTAATTAAGTAGCCTAATTCAAATATTAAGGAACCCAAAAATTTAGTAGGTTTTCTTTTTTTCTGCTTAAGCAAAGCGAACAAAAAAGAAAAAGAAAAAAAGAAGAGAAGAATGTAGATTCTCGAAGGTGAAAAGTAGCCAATGTAGATAAGGGTGGTCTATCAGCATGTTTATTGTCGATTGCGCATGTGATAGCCTTGTTTGTGGTTGCAAATTCTTGGTTGCGGGGAACAAAATTTTAGAAAGCATAAATCGAAAAATTTTCAAAGGACTAAGATATGATGGAGAATTCCATAAAGTTTTTTGATATAGTTTTTTCGATTGAGTGCCGTGGATATTCTAACAAAATACGTAATTTGAGCCATAAAAGTTCAATCCACATTTGATGCGACATCAGAACTAAACCAAACTGAGAGCATGGCGAACCAACCAGACGACACACCAAACCGGTCCACGAAAAGCATTTTGGAGAATCTTTTTCTAAATTAAGTTCTGATCAAACACAAAGAGAAGGGTTAATTAAACATCATCAAATTAACCCTAAGGAGTCCAATTGTTCAAGAGGGATTAATGTAAGCCAAAATAGGGGTGAGTCGATAGCTGGTCTGAAGGACCTCTCTAACAAACTCGAATAGGATGGAGATGAATGATGGATCGAAGTTCGCCACACAAAATTGCGTAATGAATTTGTGATAAGAACACAAATCAATATCTAAGTGAATCACACACAAAGATAAAGATTCAACTTGTTTTCTAAAGGAATCACACACAATAGAAAAGACAAGAAAAACAAAAGCCTAAGCTTCAAAGTGAGAAAACTCTCTCTTTTATTTTTCCTTCTATCTTTACAATGAAGGGAAACATGAACTTATATAGGCTTAATTTTACAAATCAATAACATAAATACAAAATAAATCAAACTAATTACATAAATAAATCAAGAATAAATTTGAGAGATTTTATCAATAATCATTGATGGAGATTGGTTTTTTTGTATCTAGACACTTTCTTGATGTAGCCATGAATTGATTGTCTTCTAGAAACTTCTTTATAATTTGATCTTGATTTTCCTTGAACCAATTCTTGATGAGTTGATATTTCTAGGATTGCATAAGGGATAAAGCATCAACATGTCAAATTACCTCATTTTTGGGATATGAGTGTTGCACTCTTTTTCCCTTGTCTAGGGTTTTTCCCACTAGGTTTACCTAGAAAGGTTTTTAGAGAGGCAACACCAAGTCATCAAGGGATCACTTACCATTCATCTGATTCAAAGATGACACAATAAGTCATAGCTGAAGTACTTGTTGGACTATTCGATGGACCTGCTGAACTACTCGCTGACAGACATGCTGAACTACTCGCTGATGAATCGGACATCATTTCAAGCTATGAAGAGTTTCGGCCTTTTGACACTTGGACCAGCCCTAGAGGAATCCCACACACCTATTTGATTCACCACAAGTCCCCAGCCCATGGAGAACAACCCAAGAAAAGACCCACGTCCAAACCACCCTTTGAATCATGTCCGTTGATTTACTTGGAGCCAGATATGGAAACTTCTATTTGCCTTCACTTGGACGTGCCCCAAATCTACATATGGAAACCAGGAGAGCCTCTACAACCACCAGAGAATATTTGGAAGATATTCACATGCAATAATAGCTATTGGATCAAGCAGATTCAGTTATATAATTACTTGCCTTTTTCGGATCCGATTGTCATCAATGCACAATGACTACTTCCTATTATATTCTTGTGCATATTTTTGTTTCCAAAAGTGCCCAAAAAGCTTCTAAGACGTCACCACTTCCTCCCCAAGTTAACGAGATACAAGGCACACCTCACTTGCCTTACTTGGACTGATTCTATACTTAATGGACCAACGTCATATTTTCATTAATTATTGTGATTTGTGTATTCTTTCTAACTCTATAACGTGTGTAATCAGCCTATAAATGCTGATCATTAGTCTAATTGTAAAGCACCCTTGATCATTTTAAAGTAATAGAAACGTCCTTTAAAATCCTTCATTTGTTCATTGATCGAGCGAGTCGATTATCCCACTGATTGAGTGAGTCAATCACCCATCTATTCATCGTACCACCCCTTGATTCATGAGATAGTGCTTCAGAGCCAGCTCGTGAATTCCACCTTCCTAAAGATAAGCTTGGAATCTCTTGATCCTTGTGTGATCTTACGTTGGAGTGATTCCAATCTTATATCATCTGGTATCAGAGCTTCAAAAGCTCCTATCCCCAAGGTTGTATCTCTTCAACCTATATCATTTTAATTTTTGTTATTTATTTATATTTATAAAACCTAAAACCAAATAAAAATTTTGTTTCTTGCTTTGTTCTTGTTTATTCGCTTCTGATATGTCTATATTTTGTCTCTCCTTAACATATATTTATCATGCATTTAGCTAGGATAACTGATTCTTTTGCATCATTTTCTAGTATTTTCTATACACTTTGCATGTATAGGTAGTTCTTGCATCATCCTTGCAATTATTGTGCATTTCGGACTCAGCACTCGAGCCACCACTCGAGCCACTCTCGAGCCACCACTCGAGCCACTCTCGAGCCACCACTCGAGCTATCACTCGAGCCATCGGTCGAGGGATTCAACTTTTGACTTCTTCATAAAAGTTGTAGAGATTTGAGTCATATTTCCAATGCCGTTTATTTCAAGCCAATCGGAAGTGTGATTCAAGAGTTATTATTGTTTTACTGGAGCCAACCTCCCCGCACCTCCTTCGAGCCGACCACGCTCGAGCCACTTTCACCAACCACGCTCGAGCCACTTTCACTCACACCGCTTGAGCGACTCCTACTCACACCATTAGAGCCAGTTTTATATAACAATCGAGCCACTGGACGCACACTGACTTGATCACACATGTCAGGAAGACGCTCCGTCCTACACGCTTCAGGAGATTCCCAAACCGACTCTTTACCTGTTGTTTTAAGTTTTAGAGATTTACATGTCTTTACTATAAATACATTTTGTTAATTCTTGGCTGGAGACGTCTTTTATCTAGTGTTTTTTTTTCTAAGGTTAACCTAGCCACCAAAAACGTTCTCTGATCTTGTATTCCAGATAGCTTTGAATTTATTGAGTTTTTGTATTTGATTTCTTCTACAAAGTTGTTTATCTCATTTTTATCTATCTTACTATGTTTGATTCAATGTTTTCTGGGTTTGCATCCTTGATGATGATTTTTGGATCTGAGTAGTGTTAGAGTTCTTGGGGATGGGATATAATAGGTGGATGATCTTAGGATGTAGGGTGTTTAAGCTTTGATTTGTATGATTACCTTTTGGACTAGAGTTTGAAATACTAGTTTCTCCCTGATCAATTGGAACTAGGTTTTAGATATTTCCACACCCAAAAGGTGTTCCATGAAACGTCTGACCAACTATTGCCAGAGACTTGCATTCCTAGCCTAAGAGATTAGTTTTCTAGGATGTTTGTTGACGTGAACGAACTTGTTTGTCATGCCTTCTTGATCATGTTTCTCTAGCGAGAGCTAGGTTTGGAAGTGGTTGAGTCTGAGTAGCTTCTGTCAAGAGATTGGATTAGCTAAGTTGTGATGTTCATTGTCTAGGGATAGTTTGCTTGTGGCATGTTAAAAACTCTGTAGAATATGACACTCCACCGACATCTATTACTCTCATCCTTAGGACTTTTATCTTTTTGATTGATATTACATTCCTGAGATTGTTCGGTTCTTGTTATCTATATCAATTTGGCGCCGTTGCCATTTGGGATTCTCTTTGCTATATTTAAGATTTCAAGTTTTGCAAGATTAAGTTCCGTTACACTTGTTATTCTGAGTACTGACTTGTTTTGGTTGTCTGCTTGTTTGTTTTGCATCTCAGAAACCTGTTGATTGCAACCTTGCATACACACCAGATCAAGAGGACATCAGAATCTCCTTCCTGCTATCGACGACATCAATCGGTTACAAAGACCACGACAAGCTCGTCATCTCACTGATCATCCCACACCAGTCACTATGGAACAACATAATGGACCAAATGCGAGACCGCAGAACATTGGTGCTAGGGATGCACCAAACACCCATACTCAGCGTGCTGGAATCGTCCCTCATGCTGTGCAGAATAACAACTTCAAAATCAAAAGTGGTCTGATCTCCATGATCCAAGGGAACAAGTTTCATGGATTGCCTATGGAGGATCCACTCGATCACCTGGACGAGTTTGACCGTCTGTGCATTCTCACCAAGATCAATGGAGTGAGTGAGGATAGTTTCAAGTTGTGACTATTCCCATTCTCCCTGGGAGATAAAGCTCATCAATGGGAGAAAAACATTCCCAAGGGATCCATCACAACTTGGGATGAATGCAAGAAAGCATTCTTGGCAAAGTTCTTCTCCAATGCCAGAACTGCACGTCTCAGGAATGACATCTCTAGTTTTACTCAAAAGAGCTCAGAATCATTAAGTGAAGCCTAAGAGCGTTTCAAGGGTTACCAGAGCCAGTGTCCTCACCATGGGTTCAGCAACGAGTCACTGCTGAGCACTCTATACCGTGGTGTACTTCCAAAAATCCGCATATTGCTTGACACTGCCTCTAACGGTAATTTCCTGAACAAAGAAGTTGATGAAGGATGGCAACTAGTTGAGAATCTCGCCTAGTCTGACGGCAACTACAATGAAGACTATGACCGCACAGTTAGAGGCAACGCTGGGTCTGAGGAGAAGTACAAGAGGGACCTTAAGAATGTCAATGACAAGCTTGACCGCCTCTTGCTAAGTCAGCAGTAGACTGTCCATTTCGTAGCTGAGCATGACCCTTTCCAGGTTCAAGATGGGGAGGGTGAGCAGTCTGAGGAGATCAACTACGTCCAGAATCAAGGTGGTTACAACAAGGGCTACAACCCCTATAAGACGAACCCCAATTTGTCTTACCTGAGCACTAACATTGCAAATCCACAGGATCAGGTGTACCCTCCTTAGCAGCACCAACAAGGTCAACAAAAACCTTTTTTGCCTTACAATCAAGGATTCGTACCCAAACAACAATTCCAGCAAGGTTACCAAGCTCCGTCAGGACCACCGCCAGGATTCCGCCCTCAACTAGTTTAGCCTACTCCAGCCCCAGATCAAGAAATGAAGCAAATGATGCAACAACTTCTTCAGGGTCAAGCTAGCGGATCTATGGATACTGCTAAGAAGTTTGCTGACCTTAGTCAGAGGATGGAATGTTCATACAATGATCTGAACGTCAAATTTGAAGCTCTGAATTCAAAGATAAGGTATATGGAAGGCCAATCTGCTTCTACTTCTGCACCAAAGCCTGGCCAATTCCCAGGGAAGGCTGTTCAAAACCCCAAGGAGTTTGCAAACGCAATTACGCTGAGAAGTGGGAAAACATTGCCTCCCAGGCAGGGCGTTCCAGACGTCACTGAGGACAGTGAGGAATTGGATGCGGGGATTTTGTTCAAGATGAAGCTCAGATGAAGGATCCTGTCGAAGCAGTCAAAGATCCGATCGAGCCAGTGAAGCAGTCCAAACCTGAAGTAGTTAAGGAAACTGTTTTTTTTGATGAAAAACCTGCGACGTTCATCCCTCCCCCATACAAGCCTCCTCTACCATTTCCAGTGAGGTTTAAGAAGCAGCTTACTGAGAAATAGAAAGCTCTGTTCGAAAAACAAGTCACGAAGATTGAGTTGAGAATGCCATTGCTGGGTGCATTCGAACTTGTTCCTCACTACCAGAAATTCCTCAAGGACTTGGTGATAGAGAGATCAAAAGAGGTTCAAGGCATGGTGGTACTGAGTCTTGAATGCAGTGCAATCATTCTTGAGAAGATTGTACCCACGAAGCTCAAGGATCCTGGATCATTCACTCTACCTTGCTCCCTTGGACCTATGTCTTTTGATAGGAGCCTATGTGATCTTGGCGCTTCAGTTAATCTGATGCCACTCTATGTTGCTAAGAGGTTGGTAATTACAAGTTTTAAGGGTTGCGACATCTCCCTTATCCTTGTAGATATATCAGTGAGACTTCCACAAGGTGTGTTAAGAAGACTTACCTGTCAGGATCAGAGACGTGGAAGTGCCAACCGACTTTGTGGTTCTGGAGATGGATGAAGAACAAAAAGATCCTCTAATATTAGGAAGACCATTCCTAGTGACTGTTGGAGCCATCATTGATGTTAGAAATGGCAAGATTGATCTCAATCTGGGCGACGACTTCATTATGAAGTTTGACATCAAGGATACTTTGAAGATGCAAACAATAGGAGGACAAGTCTTCTACATTGAAGAGATGGATCAGTTGGCTGATGAGTTGTTGGAGGAATTAGCTGAGGAGGACCATCTCAAGACTGCTTTAATCAAGGATGGAGAAGAAGGGTTCCTGCATGAGAAGACCACTTGTTACAAGAATATGCTAGACTCCCACAGAGAAACAAATGGACAAGAGGAGTTTGAGCAGCTATTTGACGCTGAGGAGGTACATGCAGTTGAGGCAGAGACTTCAGGACGTGAGATCTCCCACTCAACCGATGTCAAGACCCGACTCGAGACACAGACGTCCAGCTCGACCGGCACCCCTCCCACTCGACCGTGATCGCTCCAGACTCCTTCACTGACGAATGGTCAGAACTGAAAGCTCCAAAGGTAGAACTCAAAACCCTCCCTTCCGGACTCAAGTACAATTTTCTGAGAACCAATTCTACTTATCCTGTCATAGTGAATGTTAAGTTGAATGGTGATGAATTGGGGTTGCTAGTAAATGAGCTTAAGAAGTATAGAAAGGCAATAGGGTATTCATTAGATGATATCAAGGGTATTTCGCCTAGCCTTTGCATGCATAAAATCAACCTTGAAAATGAATCTTATACTAGCATTGAACCCCAAAGGAGATTGAATCCTAATTTGAAGGAAGTAGTAAAGAAAGAAATCCTAAAACTGCTTGATGCTGGAGTTATTTATCCTATCTCTGATAGTACTTGGGTATCTCCAGTACACTGTGTACCTAAGAAGGGAGGCATAACTGTGATCAAAAACAAAAAAAAATGAGTTAATCCCAACTAGGACCATCACATGACATAGGATGTGCATTGATTATAGAAAGTTGAATGCTGTATCTAGGAAGGATCATTTTCCTCTGCCTTTCATTGATCAAATGTTGGAGAGATTAGCTAGTCATCCCTACTACTGTTTCCTTGATGGGTATAGTGGGTTCTTCCAAATCCCTATCCACCCAAATGATCAGGAAAAGACAACCTTTACTTGTCCTTATGGCACTTTCGCCTACAGACGCATGCCATTTGGTTTGTGCAATGCTCCTGCCACCTTACAAAGGGGCATGACATCAATTTTTTTGGATCTGATCGAGGAGTCAGTGGAAGTGTTTATGGAAGACTTCTCTATATACAGTTCCACTTTCTCCTCCTGTTTGTTAAATTTGTGCAGGGTATTATCAAGATGTGAGGAGACAAACCTGTTCCTAAACTGGGAGAAGTGCCATTTCATGGTTGAAGAAGGGATCGTTCTGGGACACAAGATTTCTGAGAAAGGAATTGAGGTTGATAAGGCTAAGATTGAGGTCATGGTTCAGCTTCAACCGCCTAAGACAGTGAAGGACATCAGAATTTTTATGGGACATGTTGGGTTTTACAGAAGATTCATCAAAGACTTCTCAAAAATTGCAAGACCATTAACAAGGTTATTGTGCAAGGAGGTTGAGTTCAAATTCAATGCAGCATGTTTAGAAGCTTTCAGCAAGATCAAGGAGGCCTTGGTTTCAGCACCCATAGTATAAGCTCCGAACTGGGATCATCCGTTTGAGATTATGTGTGATGCTTCAGATTTGGCAGTTGGAGCAATTCTGGGACAGCGAATTGACAAGAAACTTAATGTCATCTACTACGCCAGTTGCACCTTGGACGAGACTTAAGAAAGGTATGCAACCACAGAGAAGAAACTCCTAGCAGTTGTGTTTGCATTCGAAAAGTTAAGGAGTTACCTTGTGGGTTTGAAAGTCATAGTGTATACCGATCATGCTGCTCTAAGACACATCTATTCGAAGAAGGATACCAAACCAAAACTGTTGAGATGGATTCTGCTACTTCAGGAATTTGACATGGAGATAGTTGACAAGAAGGGTATAGAAAACAGAGTTGCAGACCATTTGTCTAGAATGAGGATTGAGGATGTTGTTCCAATAGATGATTCGATGCCTGAGGAACAACTTCTGGTCACCCAGGTTTGTGAGCAGATGCATGACACAGGGGTTGAAAACCTCAAAATCAATTGTATGGTGATCACTTCAGACACTGCACCATGGTATGCTGATTTCGTTAACTACAAAGTTTGTGGAAAAGTCCCTGACGACATGGATCTCTACAAGAAGAAAAAGTTTTTCAAAGAGGTCAACCATTATTTCTGGGATGAGCCATATCTGTTCAAAAGAGGTTCTGATGGTCTGTTCAGAAGATGCATAGCAGAAGGAGAAGTGCAGGGAGTGGTTGAGCACTGTCATGGCTCCACCTATGGAGGCCACTTCGCCCCATTCAAGACAGCTCAGAAGGTTCTTCAAGCAGGTGTCTGGTGGCCAACCTTGTTCAAGGACGCTCACAGTTTCATCACCAAGTGTGACGCTTGTCAAAGGATGGGAAACATCACAAGGAGGAATGAGATGCCCCAAAATCCGATCATGGAAGTAGAGATATTTGGTGTTTGGGGTATAGACTGCATGGGACCTTTCAACCCTCCATCCAATGGTAATGTCTACATTCTGGTAGCAGTTGATTACGTTTCTAAGTGGGTTGAAGCCATTGCCAGTCCTACCAATGATCACAAGGTTGTTCTGAAGTTGTTTAAGAGTATAATCGGCAGTGATCAGTGATCAGTGACGGTGGAACTCACTTCGTCGACAAGGTGTTTGAAAGCATGTTGAAGAAATATGGTGTGAAGCACAAGGTGTCTACTGTGTATCACCCTCAAACCAGCGGAGAAGTTGAAGTTTCGAACAAACAAATCAAGGCTATCTTGTTAAGGATTGTTGGGGTTTTGAAGAAAGATTGGTCTGTCAAGTTGGACGAGACTCTCTGGACATATAGAACAGCGTTCAAAACGCCAATAGGACGAACACCATTTAGTTGATCTATGGTAAGGCATGTAACCTCCTTGTGGAGGTTGAGTATAAGGCGCTTTGGGCAATCAAGTTGCTGAACTTGGATATTGACACATCCCAGGCTAAGAAAACTCTTGACATCCATGAGTTGGAAGAAATAAGACTTGATGCTTATGAGAGTTCTAAGATTTACAAAGAAAGGACAAAGAATTTTCATGACAAGAAGATTATTGTCAATTAGCTCAAGGCTGGGGATCAAGTTTTGCTTTTCAACTCCAAACTTAAGTTATTTCTTGGAAAGATTAAGTCTAGGTGGTCTCGACCTTTTGAAGTCAAGGAAGTTATGTCATTCGGAGCCATCACTCTTCTGAACAAGGATGGTAGCGAATTCACTATAAATGGTCATAGAGTCAAGAAATATTTAGCTGATCAAGTCCGACAATAGGGGTCTTATGTGCTCCTCCTTGAACCCCAAAAAGCATAAAAAGCTGAAAATTCAAACTAGGAACTTTAAACAAGATCACTTCAGAGGAAGTCCCAAAGGTATCATTGTAAATATTTTTTAGGATCTTTTGTTTCTAATTTTTGTTTTTAGTTTTCTGCTGTTCAGGAATTTACAGAAGGGAGTATGGAAAACTAAAGTGGAAAATGAAAAGAAAATACAAATAGCAGTGTGTTGGGTTTTGTAGACGTGGAATGAAGAAACAGAAGAGGAGGCTCTCGTGCAGCTCTGACCTCTCTCCCACGGGAAGCTTTGGTCGAGCCACATCCATGCTTCTCAATCGAGCCACGCTCCGACAACACCGGTCGAGCCACGCTCCAACTACCACTCTCGAGCCATCTCCGCTGACACCAATCGAGCCACTCTCCGCTGTTACGCTCGAGCCAACCCCACTCGATCCGGTTTCGACACCGCTCGACTGACATACACCCGTCTCCAGTTCAACTACCTCTGAGAGCCACTCGATCCGGAGAAGTTCAACTCGACCGCTACTCGCTCAACGTCACTTGAGCCGCCGTGCTACATCCCGCTCGAGCCACACTCCGGCAATGACGCTAGAGCCAACTTTTGTCTTCAAACTCGAGCCAACATCATCTTCAAACTCGACGGACACTCGTTCTCGCCGCAACCACCGACACTTGTTCGTGCCGAACAGCTCTCGAAACCACCAATCTTACCCGACAAACTCACACCTGATCCGTAGAGTTCACTCCCGCAGATCCTGAACAAGGTGAAGGACAGAGCCAATATCACGCACCAACTCCTTGGGCGAGCTCCAACTCCTTCTTCTACTACTGAGGTACTTCCGCCTTCCCTTTGTATATACCATTTCATTAATGCATTGTTTTTGTTGTGATTCTCAAATCCTTCAGCAAATTTTTCTTACACAGGAGATTGTGTAATTTAAGTTTGGGGGAGGGTTTGAGACGATGTATATGATGTTGTTTTTTTGTGATTCTTATTTCATAATTTTTGCATTATATCATGTTTGAGTCTGCATTCATCTATTTGCATAGAGAAACCATAAAAATTTCAAAAATTTCCAGAAAAACAGAGTGTTCATGTAGTTTGCACTTGCATATTAGGATTGAGTTTAGTGTCATTCATATAGGATTGTTGCATTTTGCATAGGGGTTCATGATGATTGTAACCTTGTTAGCATGCTGAATTCAATAGGATAGGATCAAGGCCCCTGTTATTAGTTCTTTGATGCATGTTGGTTGAACTTGAAAATGTAAGATTGAAGCATGTTTTGAATTGACATCATTCCCTATCTATCTGAACATAATCCTGATTTGCAATTATCTTGTTATGCATTGAAGCTGAACTCATGGATACCATATACATACTTGGATTGTCTTTCACATTTTTACCACCCTTGTCAATCCAAGTAGTTGATTCCCATCTTTGGAACAGTTCCCCACACCCTTAACCAACCTTTTTTTTTCAAGCCAATTGTATTCTTGAGTGTCACGCCTTTTCCGAGTTGAGCTTGTTAGAAAGTGTTAGGTTATAACCGGCAAGTGTAGGATCCTGTGTAGTTCTAGTTCGCATTATCCGGACTAGTAGGACTAGGTGAGAACTCAATTTTGGGTATTGGGTACGGATTTGTGCAGAAAAGTAAAGGGTAGAAAGTCTTAAGGAGGGGGGGTGTGTTTTCAAAGAGTACAAGTCTAGTTAAGGATTTGGGTTGAGCAAAGTAAAAAAAGTTATTGGTTCTGGGCATAAAGTAAAAATATTAGACAAAGAAAAGAAAGTGAAAACACTTAAGATGTCTAGAGTCCTCAGAAGAAAAGAAAAGGAACAATAGTGATAATAAAGATTTTCCAATCCGCTAGAATGAAAAGAAGTGAACTCCTCCTAAGACTAAGTGTAAATGGTTTGAGATGATGTTTCAAATGAAGGGCAGAGATAGGACCAACTTCTGGGTTAGAATGTTAGGGCTGAGTTTCCTTGGGGACCTTTGGGTAGACAGGGCGCTGCTATGGTATGTATCAGTTGGTTTAAACCTTTAGCTTTCTCTTAGGCTCAACTCCTTTTCTTGAGAGAACCTTGTTCTGTATTGATAAAACCACTTGAGAAGGAGACCATCTTTGTCTCTGACCTTTTACCCTAGCCAAATGAGTTCAATGACATTGCATAGCTTGATTCACGGTTCTCTGTTAATGAATGTTAAAGGGAATGATTGATAGGATTGCATGCATAGATTAAAGATCAGAATCGTTTCAATAAAGTTTTTAAATAAAGTCCCTTCACCATGCATCATAGAACTAAAAACAAGGACCTTGATTCTAACTACTCTATTCAGCATGTTTTAGGTTCTGAGACCCCAACTTCACACATCTTCTCCATACGTTGTTCTTGATCTTTTGCTTTAGGGCAAGCAAAGAATAAATTTGGGGAGTTGATATGTCTATATTTTGTCTCTCCTTAGCATATAATTATCATGCATTTAGCTATGATAACTGATTGTTTTGCATCATTTTCTAGTCTTTTCTATACACTTTGCATGTCTAGGTAGTTCTTGCATCATCCTTGCATACATTGTGCATTTGTTAGTATTTCAGGTATCTAGGAGACGTCGGGAACACATCCGTTCGACCCAACCTTCAGACGCCGTTCGAGCCATCTGTTCGAGCCACTCCTCAACCCGCCGTTTGAGCCATCATCCCACCTCGTTCGAGCCACTCTCGAGTCACTCGAGCCACCACTCGACCCATCACTCGAGCCACCGGTCGAGGGATTCAGCTTTTGACGTCTTTATCAAAGTTGTAGAAAATTGAGTCATCTTTCCAATGTCGTTTATTTCATGCCAATCAGAGATGTGGTTAAAGAGTTATTATCGTTTTAGTGGATGCGTATACACCCAGCTCGAGCCAACCTCCCCGCACCTCCTTCGAGCCGACCACGCTCGAGCCACTTTCACCGACCACGCTCGAGCCACTTTAACTCACATCGCTCGAGCCACTCCTCTCACACCATTCGAGCCACTTTCATATAACAATCGAGCCACTGGACGCACACCGACTCGATCACACATGTCAGGAAGACGCTCCGTCCTACACCCTTCAGTAGTTCCCAAACCGACTCTTTACCTTGTCGTTTTAAGTTTTAGGGATTTACATGTTTTTACTATAAATACATTTTGTTAATTCTTGGTTGGAGACGACTTTTATCTCATGTTTTTTTCTAAGGTTTACCTAGCCACCAAAAACGTTCTCTGATCTTGTATTCCAGATAGCTTTGGTTTTATTGAGTTTTTGCATTTGATTTCTTCTGCAAAGTTGTTTATCTCATTTTTATCTATCTTACTATGTTTGATTCAATGTTTTCTGGGTTTGCATCCTTGATGAGGATTTTCGGATCTGAGTAGTGTTACAGTTCTTGGGGATGGGATAGACTAGGTGGAGGATCTTAGGATGTAGGGTGTTTAAGCTTTGATTTGTATGATTCCCTTCTGGACTAGAGTTTGAAATACTAGTTTCTCTCTGATCAATTGGAACTAAGTCTTAGATATTTCCACACCCAAAAGGTGTTCGATGAAATGTCTGACCAATTAGTGCCATAGACTTGCATTTCTAGCCTAGAGATTAGTTGTCTAGGATGTTTGTTGACGTGAATGAACTTTTTGTCATGCCTTATTGATCATGTTTCTCTAGCGAGAGCTAGGTTTGGAAGTGGTTGAGTATGAGTAGCTTATGTCAAGAGATTGGATTAGCTAAGTTGTGATGTTAATTGTCTAGGGATAGTTTGATTGTGGCATGTTAAACACTCTATAGACTAGGACAATCCACCGACATCAATAACTCCCATCCTTAGGACTTTTATCTTTTTGATTGATATTACATTCCTGAAATTGTTTGGTTCTTGTTATCTAGTTCATGCTTAGAATCGTTTTCGGTTTCACTTATTCTTATTTCGCTTTTTGTCATACATTTTCGTTTCTAGTTCTATGACTCATTTTCGTTTTGCATTATGATCACTCTAGGATTGTTAGACATAAAAACACTCTTTTTGAATTGGATTAACTTGTGATACTTTGATTGCATCTTGAGTGATAGCATCATCCCATTTGGATTGATAACTGAAGTACTACAACTACATAAGGTTAATTGAACCTGCTAGGACATACAAAAATCCTAGTATCAGCTTCAGTTTCATATAAAAAAAAGAAGAAATTATTTGCTTTAGTCAATTATTATTTTCTATTTATTTTGGAAAAAAAATCATACATATATAATCAGCTCAAATCAATTAATTAACCTTCTATGACCAAAAAATAAACATCCATATATTCTTTCTCTCCATTCGTTGTCATTTTCATTTTAAAAGAATTGAATGTTTTAGTAAAGAAAAAAAAAGATATATATATATATATATATATATATATATTTAATCGTTATTAGAAACAAGAATATCTTACTTCCAATATCGATTTCCTTTTATTCTTTCAATCGTAAGGATCTCAGCAATCCACCAAAATAGCATTAATAGATTAACTCCTTAACTAGAAAAAATAATATCCTCTTGAGATTTCACTTCATTTGAAAATCGCAAAACCTTAACTCAAAAACTCATATTTGGAGATCATATATATATTCCATAAAATCCTAACCAAAATGCTAATCAAAACTTCCTTTTTTTTTATCGTTGTTATCATTTTATTAAAATAGAGGGTAACAAACAAAGTAGAGAGTGTTTTTAGGGTACAACATAAGGGGGTCTTGCCCAAAGCATAAAACAGTAAAGAGATACAGGTAGATAGGTACAATCGATGGTAGGGGTTTGAGAGCTATGAACCACATCTTGGGAAGCAAACTGGAACCTGTGAAATCAAGGCAAATCGATGTAAACTCCATGAGCAGGTCAGTGGAGGCTAAGGTGGCCATTGTCTTGGATCAAAGACTATGTGGCGAAGAAAATATCAAAGTTGGGTGCCTCACCGGAGTGAGGGGAACTACTCTAGGTAGAGCTCTGGAGGCTGATCACTACAAAAGTAGTTGCGGTTCCAAGGTTGGGTGACGAGAGCTCAAAGAGATTGTGGTAAACACTACTACTATGAGTAGAGGCCATAATGCCACTAGTCTTCAAGTTTACATGAGAGTGCTTCATAAAGTAGATAACTTGCGGTTTGGAGATCTTTGCAATCAGGCGAGGTGAAGATAGGAGCCTGGTGAAGCATCGGTAACCCCAACTCAGTGTGAGTGGGATCATAATGCCAAGCTTCATCAAGTTTTCTCCATCGAAGAAAACATCCCTAGGAGATCCGACAAACACGGTTTTCAAAGGACTATTATACCATTCTAATAACATTGGTGACTTAAGGATCGAGGTTAGGACAGAGGAAGCCAGGGTTATGGGTTTCTTCTTCAATATCTTCAATGGCTCTGGCGTCAACATAGAGCTCTCTTCCAGCTGCAACCAAGCAAACCACTTGGAGAGAGGATATAAATCCGAGGAGTGGAGAGATGTAGAGGTTGACTGTGGAGAGGGCAAGATCGAGAGGTAGACGCCATTGATACCGGGGCATTCGGGGGGGGGGGGGGGTTGAGGGTTGAACTCAAGCGGTTGGAGACTCATAAGAGCACCCTCGCCGAGAGAGGGAGACGGAAGTGGAGGAGAGGGGTTAAGGGGATGAAGCTGATGCATTAGCGGATTTGAGATCTGGGTTCTTAGGGAGACTCCAGTGAAACTAAGAACGTACACGATCGAGATTTGCAGACAAAGGAGAGAAAGAGGATGGCAAAACCAGAGCCCAGCGATGCCGATCGGCCTCGACGCCACCAGGAGAGTAAACCTCGATGGTTGTGCCAGAGAGAGTTCGGTTAGGGCAAACTTTTTACATTTTTTTTCTACTTTGCTAATCAAAACTTCCTAAATTGTTAAATCTACACAGATTTTACCTACTTGCTCATCAATCTTATCGCTACGCATTGACAAGCTATAAATACTAGAGTTAATACAACTCATAACACCAACACCTAAATCGACAAAAAAATACATAAACAATAAGTGAGAGATATGGATGCATCATTTGCATCATCCCCATCAGAGATAGACAAGTTATTGTTCTATGAATAACTATATTCTATCAAACAACTGCTACAATTTACAAAATCTACGCGATACATTTCATCTTTTCTACAACGGATGCATCTTTTGGGTACCATAGAGATGTAAAACCGTACTAAAAACTGATTGGCATGTTCCAGTCACGATCATGCATACATGGTAACAATACACTATGAGGTTTGTAGAGACTCTGGACATGGTTGGCTGACGAGCAAGTAAGATCTGTTTTTAGTATATTTCATAACACCATTAACCAAAATATATATATATATATATATATATACATATATATATATATTTCATAACACCTAATCATCATATTGATCTTTTTTTTTTTCGGTTACAGCATAAAACGATATTTTCTAACTTCAAAGGAATGTAAAAATCAAATTTAGCATATGTAAGAATAAGAAGACCTGAAGATTTATATCTTCAACAAGGGCATGAGCTAAGAAATATGAGAAAATGTTGGTCTTGTGCAATAGACTATTAATAACATTATATATATGCACGTGATTGTATTCATTTTATTGATCTAACCTTTTTTTTTTGTTATACCTTCATGGAATGTAGCTTCTTCGTCAGACGGAATAACTTTGTCTTCACTTAAAATAAGACATCCTCGGCTTCTGAATCGTTTAATTTCATCTCCAAGTTTGGGCTATTTTCAGTTTTTAGGGTTTTATTATATTCTTAATGGATTTTGTAAAAGTTCAATGATATCTTCGTATATAATATAGTCGAACCACAACATGTGCTCAATCAAATATTACCATCGTTGTATTTATATTGTGGTGATAGTTTTTTTTTTTTTTTTTTTTTTTGTATAGATTAATGATATATTATTTCATTACCAACTAGAAAAAACTTCATTGATTTTACGGAAATATTGTAGTTTAGATTATTATTATTAGATTGTGGGCTTCTAACTCAAAACCAATTGGCTATGAGTGGAGAGATTCATATCTTATATATACCACTTAAGATCCTACTCAACTTCCAATGTGGGATATTGTATTCCTAATATGCCCCTTCGAGATAATGGTTCTTCTAAGCATCAATCTCGGTATGTTCGAGCATGAATCGGCGGACCAACTATTGGGCCGGGCCGATTGTGGATTGGATTGAGCATGTGCGGACCGGACTCTGATACCATATTAGATTGTGGGCTTCCAACTTAAAACCAATTGGCTATGAGTGAAGAGGCCCATATCTTATATATAGCACTTAAGATCCTACTCAACTTCCAATGTGCGATATTGTATTCCTAATAATTATTCAATTTCTTTGTTAAAAAAAAATTATTATTTCATTTACTGTAGTTTTAAATTATACATTTTGTTGTTAATACAAGACATTACTGGAGGTGTTCAAATTTAAAAGCATAAGGGCCACACTGATTCAGTTGTGGTTACAAAAAATTACATAAGTGGGTGTTTGTAGAGGTTAAAACTGGGTGTGTTTGCGGTAGGCATGACCACAGTTATGGTTATCACTGTTACAGTTAATTAACCACCGGTTACGGTTAAAAATTTTGTTTAACCTTAACCATAGCCATTTAATAAACGGTTAAACGGTTACAGTTAAATACAGTACCGGTTGAACGGTTACGGTTATATACGATTACGGTTATTTGATAATTTGATAAGATTGATATTATTTGATGATGTAATATAATTGAAATTATTTATTTATAATTATTATGTTCTTTTAGTGTACTCATATTTTTTTTATATCATATGATTCATATTAAATAAATAATTATTAGTATATTTTGTTATATTTTTAAAACGGTTACGGTTAACAAATAACAGTTTAACTATGCGGTTAACCAATGGTTTTGATATGGTTACGGTTAATTAACGGTTATGGTTAATATAATTTAACCATATATTTACGGTTAACGGTTACGGTTTTTACCCATTTTATACGGTTACGGTCTGGTTACGGTTCAGATACGGTCCGCTTACGGTCTGAAATATGGTTACGGTTTAATTTTGGTCATGCCTAGTTTGCGGAAGTTTATGATGTGTTTATCGGCAGGTAATACATCGATTAAACCAAAAATTATCAAAATAATTATAGAAAGGTATAATAATCTAATAGTTACATTATGAGTATAAGTATTAATATGTTCAGATTTTACTTTTGTTTTATATATTCATTTTTATTACTGTTCACTATCTATATTAACATTTTTGAAATACATTGTGTTATGTACTTTTAGTTATATTTATTTAAAAAATTATTTACAAACTCCTAAAAATTTTACAAAAATAACATTAGTCAAATGACCTAAGTGCAGTAGCCAATGGTAAGTCATTAATGCACAAAGCACGCCATCACACCAGAGATTGAGTCCCGCTCCCAAAATATATAGAGATTTGGCTAATAGGCCGGCATGTTGTGTCCCAATGGTTGACAAAAAAAACATTACTTCAGATTTTGTTTTCTATATATTTTATATTCCATTCAAACTAAAAAAATTACGTACATCAATATGAAAACATCAGCTATGATATATTTAACCACACATTCTATTGTGTTTTGAAGATACTCTATCTCTGAATCTTTTGCAAACAAAGAAAACGACATTTTGATTCTCATTTTGTTTTCCAAAACCTGTGAGTTTTTATTATTAACGTAAGAACACCTTTGATTCACATTTATTTAAATATTATAATTGATATATATAAACTTAGTAAAATTTTAAAATATTAAGAATATGTAAATAAAAAAAACTATATAATGTGGTTATATAGTAGATATGTTATAAACATGACATGTTGAGAATAATAAAATATTATTAAATTTGTGCTAACACAGGTTAAATCCTTATTTTTTATTTGTCAACACTATTAATATTAGAATCTTTGAAATATAAAATCAAGTTGATTTAACTAAGATTGTGTAAAATAAATAAATTATTAGATCAAATGTGACTTAATCACAGCGTATAAATTACTTATTATGTATTTAGATCCCTTATTTTTTGTTATAATATTAAAAATTAAAATAGAATCTCAAACACTAAACAAAACAAACTAAATATAACAAACAAATAGTCATGAAGTGTATTTCGGGTTTAAAAATTAATATAAATATTTAGCTGTACAAACAGCCAGAAAATTTAGTTAATCTTCTATTTACAAAACATCCCATATTAAACAAACAAATACAACATAAAATATAAATAATAATAAAATTTCTATGCATGCGGTGTACCGCGGGTTCAAATCTAGTGTTGATTTACTTTTGATACATCTTTCTTTTGCTTGTGCAAGATTCTTCTATCACGAACACCAGAGCAAACATGGAGTCTATTAAGTTTTATTCGGATGAAGAAATAGAAGGAGAAGAGCCCTATCATGTCACATAGGATGAGGAAGAAAACTATGAAGCTATCTTGTGGCAACGACATGAAAATGATAATCACTTCAAGAAGAGAGAAGACATGGAGTATGATAGAGGAACAACGAAGGGCTACCATTATCAATGTCCTAAAAAGAGAGAACAGTAATCTGCCCATCACATCTTGTCACACCAAGTGCCTAGGGCCTCACGTCAATCAAAATCGAGAGACAAGTACTTTTGCTCAAATTCACATATAGTACAAGAAGTGACTTAAGGAGGAACAATTCGGCATAAGCCACTTCCAAATGGTAGACGTGATCCCCTAGCTGAAAGAGACGCAAGGGCCAATAAGCTAAGAGGAGGCAAGCTCAAACATGGCACTAGCAAAGACCCATTGCTATCTAATCCCAACCAAACCTACAAGACAAATTTCAGGTTATCTCTAAACAATGGTTATAAATATTTTGGACCTGAAAGTTTTGAGTTTGTAGGATGTAAAAGAGATTATCAACAATGGGAACTCAACAGGGACATGTACTTTAAGTACTATTTCATTCCCAAAGAAGAAAGGCTCAAATACTGTATTGAACAACTCATGGGAAACGCAAGTCTTTGGTGGAACCAAGAAGAAAAAGTTAGACGAAGGTTTAAGGAGCCATCACTCAAAATTGGGGGTACCTAAAGCTGCTTATGAGGGAGAGATATGCACCTCAAATGCTGTCCCAGCATAGTCAAAACACTTACTCTTCAGAGGAACCAAGTCGAGAGAAAACTACACACCAGCGTGTTAGTTCCAATCAAAACCCATATCAAAATTCCGCCAAGGTAAGTGGCACAAATACTGAGCTTAATATTTATCAACAAATTGACCACATGATGCACTTGCTTTCATCCAAAAAGTATGAGAAAGGTACAGGTTCAAAAGGAAAATCGGATCCCACACCTTCACTTGAACCAAGAGACAGACTCAAGCAAGGTAAGTCCTCTAATTTTTCAAAGTCAAGTGAATCGACATACTATAGATGTCATAACAGAGGTCATTTTGCTGCAATATGTCCTGAAAGACAAGTAGAAGATGTCACATTGCTAGAATTAAAACTGAATGCATCTAGTTCAAATGATTGTTTATCAACATCAAATTTAGAAATTTCCAATTCTAGATTAATGCGCTTGTCTTTGCCAAGGGGTAGTGATGCAGTTCAATTTCTTAGCATGGATGACACATCTAAAGAGGTAGTCTACAAGGTAGCAACTTCAAAGGAAGTTTAGAATGACACAAGTTTTGAGGAACAACTTTTGGAAACCACATCTTCACAAGATTACCGAAATAAGGAGTACGAGCAAGCAACCCTTAAGGCACCTGTGGAGATAAAACCAAGTTCAACACCACCTGATCTTGCTTCTAAGATAACCCTTGATGAGCGTGGTTTTTTCACTTCAAAATCTTTTACCTTAAAAAGACCACACAACTGCTGCAAGTGCACAGCTAATCGGTAGTAGTATTTAAGGATCGATCCCACAAAGAGAGAGTTGTTGTTTAACAGAATCCGTCGGAAGCAAGTAAGGCTAGGACTCAATAAAAATGGGGGTTTAGGTTGTCACTGTCGTAAGTAAGCAATAAACGTAAATAAAAAGTAAATAAAATAAATTAAACAAGCGTTGGACATCAAGGGGAATCGCAGGAGTTTGATAATCTATCTATTTAGGAAAGTTTAGGATTAGTTTGTTTATCTAAAACTCGGACTACGAAACACGAATGAACCGTTAACTTATAGTTCATAAGATAACCGTCTAAGATCACTATACTCCGTTACTCAACTGTCGCAAGCAACGACGCATAGATCAAAGCATTTAAAACAGGTTCGATTCTAATCCATGAAATTCCATAGGTAAGGGGTATGTGCTTCCTATGACTCCTCACACATCTAAGCTAGGTGATAACAGGATTTGCACTCAGGGTATCAATTCCCTATGCAGTTGTAGTAAAAAGGGTTATCAATCCAAATGGTTGTTATGCTAGCAGATATGATGGAATAAAAAACAAGCAAGTCATGCCAAGCAATAGTTGGGGTTGATCTAACAATCCTAAAATAAACAAAAAGAAAGCAAAAGAACAAGAACCACACGACCTAAGCACTCGATGCAAGCATTCGAGTACAAGATCGAGTGGGGTGATCGAGTAAACAAGATGAACAATAACAGCTCGAAGGTATACTCGAAGTAGGTGATCGTGTACCTGTTCGGGTAAGGGATCGAGTGATGAATTAAAATGTAAACAATCTAAATACGAAAGCTCCTAAGGATGGGGTACTCGACTCCTAAGTGTTCCTAACCAGTACGGATGCCCTACATGCCTCAAGCAGATATACCCTAGACAATGAATCTCTAAAATCTTGTTAAAACACTCTCGTGATAGAAACAATCAACCTTAATCAATTCCCTACCCAACTCTCGTTGGAGAAACATGACCAAGCAGGCAATACACACCGATCCATTATTGTTAATAAACCCCTTACTCATCTAATATCTTAGGCTAAGTGAGTAAATCTCTAGCATTGATTGATTCAAGCATTTCATCTACACCTCTCGGTGGTAAAACACCTTAGATCTAATCTCAACCTCTCGGTCTGTTGATAGCATTAAGAATACCATTCTAGAAGGAAATTTATAAAGCATAAATATAAAAGCTAAGACATCCTAACCGATCAAGGACACAAAATTGTCTATCCCATCCCTAGAAACCTTACTACACTACTCAGAAAACATAAAAGTGTAGATAAAACAAAAATGCATTGTATTAAAAATATAGTAGAGTAGAAGAGTATAGAATCGAAAATGCAAAAGAAGTGAAAACAAAATCCTAACAAAAGTGTAGAAAGAGTTTTGAGTCGCTCAGTTCTCTCCCAGAAGCTCTCGCTCTCTGTTCTGAGGGTCTGCGGCGTGCTAGGGCGAGAGGAAGAAGAGGGGGGGGGGTTTATATATGGAAACCCATTAACCCTAGCTTCCCAGTCCTGCCCGAGGGTCTGCTCGATGGGGTGCATGAGGATATGCTCGGGTTGCTCTTTGGGTAGGCTCTCAGATTGTTCTTTCTGTTCTTGGATCCTCCTCGATCGTGTTGGGGTTCGGACTGTTCTTCCAGCTCGATGGCTCCTTTGGGTACATGCTTGGATTTGTCCTTGTTTGTCCCCATTTTAGGCTCTAAAGCACATGTTTTCATCCAAAGTATGCAAATGCAAGAATGGAACACCATAAATGGCCTAAACGTGAATTCCTACAGTTAATGACCTAAAAATGCTAAGGTGAGGGTATAAACAATGCAAAATATAGACAAAAAAAAAGATGCTAAAAATATGTAAATTAGAGAGTTATCACTAGGTCAAGCACACATGCAAGCTTTTGGCAAAGCACACACACTTTAGATCATAGTTAGTTCATGAGGCTAACTTAAAGCATTAAGCAAAGACTTAGAATTAAATCATAGAATAAACTAGAATATAAATCTAACAAACCCTAAAAATTGCCACCTAAACTAAGATCATCTCTCCCCTTTGTTTATCCCTTTAAACCCAACTAGAAAACTACTCTAGCATGTTTAAGGGAATCATCAAAGCAAAGTTTAATAAACTCATAAATATAAGAGAATAAATATAGAAAAAGGTTTTAGATATTTCTTCAATGATTGTCAAACAAAGTGTAGAATCTTCTCCCTTACGAAACAAAGAACATAAGAAATAGAATAGAAAGAGTTGGTGGATCTCAAATCTTCAAAGAGAGAGACGAGAGAGGGCTTCAGGACGTCGGCTGATCCTCTGGTCGTGTCTCTTGGCTGCTCCAATAAATGCACACTTTGGTACTTTTTTCGGCACACTCCAAACCCTAGGGCTTAGAAGAGAATTTATATGGTTTTGTCTATGTTTAGGGTTTTGTAAGGGTAGAAACGTCTTTTTTTGTTAAGTGTATGGCAAGGGGCGGCGTAGGAATGTTCTAGAATGTGGTGAAAACTTGGACTGGGCCGCCGTGGTGGTCGCTGGTCAGGCCTTCAATAAAAGCCCATTGGCTGAATGGTTCTCCTTACGTCGGTTTATAACATGTCTCGGTAAATCGGGCATAAATTCCTGATGAGTGAACGGATTGACTTGATTCTACTTCGAGGTGAAATATAACTCTCTCAGCTTTCCATAGACATCAAGTACGTCGAAATGTGAGTTGTGGAAGTTCTTCAAAAGTGTCCCGTACTGTAAAGCTTTGAATCTGTCCTGAAACGTATTTTCCTTGTCTTTTGGTCCTTTTGCTATAAAACCTGTAAAACCTTCTTGAAACCTAAAATACTTGATAATAGACATTAAAGCCTTGAAATCATATCAAACTCATCCTAAATGCATACTAAAACTATAGATAAAATGGGTAAAATTATGATGTTATCAACCCTCATTAAGGCTAAGTTGATATCAAACACTCTACATGGTACTCTAGTAAGTGAAACATACGAACTTGTTCGGTATTGGAATAATTTAACAATTGATCGTAGCTTCAAACACCTTGTTTTAAATGATTCAATTTCAAGTATAATGCACTTGATTTTATCCTTAAGTGTCAAGCAAGATACAGGTACCACAAACGTGTATAATGATGAGCGAGAGACCACATCCAACATGATCATAAGTTTGGAGCAAACAGAGAAACTCAAAAGGATCGATAATCCGAAATCAAAATCCAGAGCTTAAGTTGAGCAAGCTAGCCACTAGAGAAGATCAAGTTGACACAAACAACATCTTGCTGCAAGAAGAACCATCAGATCAAACATTAAATCAACCAACCTTGTTGATTTTGAATGATACACTCATCGATGAACTATGTCAAGTAATTAACCCATTATTTCAATTTATTTCTAATAATTTGAATGACGTGATTATAAACTTATTAAAACCTAAGGAGTGTGAGAAAAATATAGGTTCTTTAAATAAACCTATTGAACCAGTTTCTTTTATTAATACATATCGAATAGTTGATTCACTTTGTGATATACTTAGTGCTATACTTTGTAGAAAATAAATGGTTCAAACCAAAAATATTTTACATGTTTGTATTGATCCCATGGCTGTAATAATGCACTTGTTCTTCGTCAAAAGTGTCAACAACATTGCATGTACAAGAGAGGATCATAAAGGTAATTTAGCGGAATAACAGATACCAATATCCAATAATACTCAATAATAGAATAACCAATATCTAAACATAACCATTCCAATGTCAAACAACAGGAAACAAGGAACCGGCAACCTAGCAAGTTCTAAAGACCCAACTCTAGCAACCTAACAATGTCAGACAAAAACCAATCGAGTCCCTAGAACATCCTCCTCCTCATTGCCTTGATTCCACGATCACACTTTGCCTTTACCTGCACCACAAACACAAATTGAGATGCATGAGTATTTGATAAACACTCAGTGAGGCAATCCTCTCATCTACTGGGCTATACACACAAGCAACAATGATTCCAAAGTTCCAAACAATCAACAAGCAAGTCATACAAACCAGGAAAACAAACACCATCTCGCTGGAAGAGAGGTGTCGACCGACACTGGCCTTGGTGTCGACCGACACTATCCCACAGTGTCGATCGATGCCTGATTTGCTGGTGTCGACCGACACCAAGTGGTGTCAATCGACACTCCCTCTGCAACTACGGTCCGCTCGAAGCCGAGAGTCGAATCTCGCTCCCCAACCTCTTCCAAATCGTCTAATACTCAAAACCCAAGCCAAATACGTCCATAGGAACCTGTAGCAACCAATCCCAGCAAGAAAAACACACAAAACAACAACAAACAAGCAAGGATAAGGAAATCAAAGGCTTAGATTAGCCATGGTCATGCACTCACCTTTTTACAAGAAGATTTAGACAAACAAGAACGAATCCTACACTCCCAGCAACATTCTAACATGTTCCTAGCCCTGGATCTTCACTCCCACAGCAAGATCTCACCAAAAACACCCTGAAATCTCACAAAACCTCACAAGAACCTTTAGAAACTGTTTTCTCCTCTTTCTCTCTCAAAAACAACAAACGGCGACACAAAATACTCTCCAAACCCTTATGTCGTCGAAATCCCACATAAGTAACCCGGTTCAATGGTTTTTCCAAAACTAAACCAAACCAAATCGACGATTAAATCAATCTGGCCGAACCAGAATAAGTGGTGTCGACCGACACCACCCTTGGTGTCGATCGACACCCACCCCCCAAAACGCATAGTTTTGGTTCGCGGGCGTTACATAATTAAGCATCATCAAATTAACCCTAAAGAGTCCAATGGTTCAAGAGAAATCAAGCATCAGCAAGTGAAACTACCTCATTTTTGGGATATGACTGTTGCACTCTTTTTCCGTTGTCTAGGGTTTTTCCCATTGGGTTTACCTAGAAAGGTTTTTAATGAGGCAACACCAAGTCATCAAGAGATCACTTACCATTCATCTGATTCAAAGATGCCAAAAGAATTCATAGCTGAAGTACTTGTTGGACTACTCGCTGGACCTGCTGAACTACTCGCTGACAGACATGCTGAAATACTCGCAGATGAATCAGACATCATTGCCAGCTATGAAGAGTTTCGGCCTTTTAACACTAGGACCAGCCCTAGAGGAAGCCCACACACCTATTTGATCCACCACAAGTCCTCAGTCCATGGAGAACAACCCAAGATAAGACCCAAGTCCAAACCACCCTTTCAATCATGTCCGTTGATTTACTTGGAGCCAGATATGGAAACTTCCATTTGACTTCACTTGTACGTGCCCCAAATCTACATATGGAAATCAGGAGAGCCTCTACAACCACCAGAGAATATTTGGAAGATATGCACACGCAATAATAGCTATTGGATCAGGCAGATTCAGATATATAATTACTTGCCTTTTTCGGATCCGATTGTCATCAATGCACAACGACTACTTCCTATTCTATTCTTGTGCATATTTGTGTTTCCAAAAGGCCCAAGAAGCTTCGAAGACGTCACCACTTCCTCCCCAAGTTAACGAGATACAAGGAACACCTCACTTGCCTTACTTGGACTGATTTTACACTTATTGGTCCAACGTCATATTTTTTTGTGCATATTTTTGTTTCCAAAAGTGCCCAAGAAGCTTCAAAGATGTCACCACTTCCTCCCCAAGTTAACAAGATACAAGGCACATCTCACTTGCCTTACTTGGACAGATTCTACACTTAATGGTCCAACGTCTTATTTTTCATTAATTATTGTGATTTGTGTATTCTTTCTAACTCTAGAATGTGTGTAATCAGCCTATAAATGCTGATCATTAGTCTCATTGTAAAGCACCCTTGATCATTTTAAAGTAATAGAAACATTTTCTTCTTTACAAAGTTTGAGTCTTTGTATTTCTTTGTTCTTTAATTCTTTGTGAGTGATTCATTAAGTGCTTCAAAATCTTGCGGATTAAGTTTGTTGACTGATTCAACATCCTTCATTCGTTCATTGATCGAGCGAGTCGATTATCCCACTGATTGAGTGAGTCAATCACCCATCTATTCATCGTACCACCCCTTGATTCACGAGAGAGTGCTTCAGAGCCAGCTCGTGAATTCCATTTTCTGCAAGATAAGCTTGGAATCTCTTGATCCTTGTGTGATTTTAAGTTGGAGTGATTCCAATCTTATATCAACATTAAAAAAAGTTCATTATTTACTTTTCAAAATAATGTTATACATTCATCCAACATATTATTCGAATTAAAACTAAGAACAGAAGAGTTTGTTAAAATTTAAATAAAGAAACACAAAAAATTATTCAAATTGAAACTAAGAACAGAAAAGTTAGTTAAAATTAAATTAAGAAACCCAAAACATGTTTTGTAAGTTGTAACCAACATTTTGGGTTTTTGTATAATACAATAATCTACGTTTTGTAAGTTGTAACCAAATCTTGGATTTCTCTCGATGTTCCTCTTTGTCTATCTTTCTCTCGAGTCTAACCTCGCGAACAGAATGTCTGTGTCCTGAAAGAATGCGCAGAATCCATTTAAATACGCTATCCCCTCAGTAACTGCCCAGTAATTAACCTCCAATTAAGTCAGATCCGCGTATTTTCTCATGCCAATAACCGTTCCCACTAAATCCACCGTACACTAGCACGCACCCTAATTAATGATAATTAACTGTAACCGTTCCCACCCAACAATTAACGTGGACACCCCACACGCTGGACCAGTTCATCGTGCATTCGACACAAGCGTCTCGGATACTTGATTAATTCCTTGAACCAGAGCATATCCCATCATTAATCTTCGGTAATCAGCTCAATCAGGATACCGGTATAGGGGTGTTACAGAGAGCTTCCTTCGCTAACGCATCGACGTCACGATTTTGCTTGTGGGGAACAAAATTAAAGGAAGCATAAATCGAAAAAGTTTCAAAGGAATAATATGTCATGGAGAATTCCACGAAGTTTCTTGATATAGATTTTTCGATTGAGTGCTGTGGATGTTTTAACAAAATAGGTAATTTGAGCTATAAAAGTTCAATCCACATTAAAAAAAAAAAATTCATTATCTACTTTACAAAATAATGTTATGCATTCATCCAACATATTATTCGAAATAAAACTACGAACAGAAGAGTTAGCTAAAATTTAAATAAAGAAACACAAAACATTATTCAAATTGAAACTAAGAACAGAAGAGTTAGTAAAAATTAAATAAAGAAACACAAAACACGTTTTGTAACCAACGTTTTGGATGTTTGTGTAGTACAATAATGGATTTTATTTCGTCAGATACTAGTATATAATAGTAGTTCTGTAGTTGAGAGGTAACATGTAAGGATGTGTTTTTACTGATCACAACTACAACAGACATGGTTAAAAATTAAATAAAGAAACACAAAACACGTTCGTAACGAACTCCCAACAAAAAAGGAAAGTACTTTTTATAAATAAATCATTGCAACTAAAGAAAAAAAAAACCTAAAATTCTAGTCACTAGAACACAAAACCACTTTATCGATCTCTTAAAAGAAAAATTTGGTCCCAACACAATTACAAGAAGTTTAGTTATAACTCGAAATTCCCAGAAAAACGTTGTAACAATTAACAAACATCTTCTGTGTGTATTGTATAATTTATGCAAACAAAGAATTCATTCATCATGACATAATAAAGTAAAATTTATAATCACAAAAACCCAAAGTTATAGACCAAATTATTGGATGATATGATATGAACGTACAAAACTATAACCAGCAAAACTACTACGAAATAATTAATACTAAATTGTAAATTAAGCAGCCTAATTCAAATATTAAGGAACCCAAAACTTTTAAGAGATTTCCTTTTTTTTCTGCTTAAGCTGAAAGGTAGAAAACTTTAATATTCTCAAAGGTGAAAGGTAGCCATTGGAAATAAGGGTGGTCTACCAGCATGTATATTGTCTATTGCGCATGTGATAGCCTTGTTTGTGGTTGCAAATTCTTGACCAACTAGTATTTAAGTGACCCTTGTTTATCACCATTTCATCAATACAAACTTATTAACTACTCCCCACATAGGTTTTGTGATCAAACAACTATAATCAAGTATCCAAAGATGGAAGGCAAAACTTTGATTGTAAGTGTGCTCGTAATGAGTCTGTTCATGGCACAAATTCAAGTTGACGCAAAAAGCTGCTGTCCGCACACAACCGCTAGAAATATCTATAATGCTTGCCGCGTAATTGGAAATTCTAGGGAAAGATGTGCAAGTCTTAGTGGCTGCAAAATTGTTAGTGTGTCGACATGTCCTAACGGATATCCTTACAAGGACACTCTCGAAAACACAGGTAAATTGAATATCATTGTGCTTTATTTTGTACTCTACTTGTTATAAAAAACAGATCAGATCAAATTCATATTTTTGTAATGTGTTT
The DNA here is from genome assembly GCF_030686135.1 of Camelina sativa. Classification (NCBI taxonomy): domain Eukaryota; kingdom Viridiplantae; phylum Streptophyta; class Magnoliopsida; order Brassicales; family Brassicaceae; genus Camelina; species Camelina sativa. Next base: position 22,337,851 of record NC_141892.1, on the reverse strand, counting down.
TAATATTTTTTTTTTGTCTCAAGGTGATGCTGTTAATGAATACTGCAAGGTTGGATGTGTATCTTCTGTGTGCGGTGCTTTAATCACTCTCCAGAACTCCGGTAAAGCAAAATCTCGAAACACATTTTCATTGTTATCATTTTTAAATAATTAACAAGTTAAGAATATATTTCAAATTTGTTTTGATGAATAGATGCAAATGAAATTGTGAATGAAGCTGTTGAAAAATGCGCCAACACATGTTCTACAATCTGCACCAAAGGCTCCATAAATGCAGTTGAAACTGCATAGACAACTATATCCATGAAAATACTACGTACGTCTGGAGGTGAAGGAGCTGGTTTGGTTTTCATGGAGTTGGTTTTCATGTTTTCAATAATTGTCGTGTATGTGGGAAAAAAATGGTAGACTCTCGTGCTTGTTTGTGATGTGCTTTTCTTGAAGGTTATCGATCCCTAGATTGTATATGCCTTCTACTCCCTAATTTTAAAATAATGAATAATGTGTTTGTATCCATCTTTTGTTCTCAACCATTTTCATTTGATCTTTTTAAAAAAAAAAAATCAGAATGGTCTTTCAATAAGGATCTCATATTATGACAATGGATGCTAGTTGATGACTTGATGCAATGATACTACTTAATTAACAACAATTGTGTTACGGTTTTGTCACTATATTGCGTAACCAACTAGCCTTATTTCTACGTATATATCTAATATCCTGAATCTGACCTAAGAAATAATCAAATTAAAACTCTAAAACATTAGTCTTCACTCCAACACAAACTTATAAAATTCCATTAGGGCATCTTTACTGGGGAATGCTAATTCAAAGGGTTCTTTAAAAAAAGATATATAATAATGAAAAAAAGAAACAGGAGAGAAAAACTGTACTGAAGTTGCTAAGTGAAGCAATGTTTCTCTTCTCAAATATATATGTGTCAATTTTTAAATGGTTATTATTAATAAAAGATAATAAATATATATAATTAATTAAAATAATATATTTTTTTTTTATTAATGAAACTTGACCATGTTGCTCAGCTGGATTTGCTCTTAACATGTTTTAATGTATATTATTATTATTTGATTTTATTTTTTTATTTTATTATTGTTTATTATTATTAGATTTTACAACACTAGCTTGCTACTTAGTACTTACGTCTCTATCATTTAGTTAGTTTTCTTGCCTTGCTTGGAACATTCTTTATTTGCTGCTTTCTCTCATGACGACAGTAGATGGACACACCGTACGTGTCTTTTATACGTTAATTAAACGATAATTCTAATGTGTCTGTATTTTATAGGTTTTAACCATAGTTTTTAGGTTTATTTTAAATTATTTATTGAGTCAAAGTGAGTTTTTAGAGTCTTTTAGTCTTTTATGAGTTTGTACAGATTCTATGTTGTTTTTGAAGGAAACTGAGTATATGGGGATGAAAACAAGCATTTGGAGCCAATTTGGTGAAGACTGATCGGACTAGCAGGCAGATGGAGCAAACACAGAAAAAACATCCAGGATCGGCTAATCCACATAGGGATCGACCAGTCCCGAACTCGAAGCAACTTTTCCTTTTTCGTTTTAAACCGAATTTTAGGGTTTTATTTTAGTATATAAGCACGAGGCTCGACCTCTAGGAAGATACCTTTTATTCTACGCAGCTTTTGAGTACTTGTAAGCTTAGGGAGAAGATCTCTAATCCTTTGGAGAAGAATTCTGAACCCTCTTGTTTCTCTTTGCAATTCAATTATGTTTTCTTCATCTTTGATTTGCTGTTTCTGTTTCTCTATGTCATAGTAGTTTTCATATTGGGTTTCAGATTTCAAAGGGGCTTTTATGATTTTCTAACTAAGGTTTTTTAGATTTTGGGTTTATCTATTTTGTTCTTCATTTATAGTTATTCTTAACGTTTAAGCTAGATTGACCACCTAGATTATGATCATAGGTTTAATTCATCGTTACACCAAAAGTGTTGTTGAGTTACTAGACAATAACATTGGTGAGCAAAGTGGACCTAGGGTTTAGTAGATTTATTTGCATAGATAGTTAACGCTGCAGAAGAAGGTTAGCTTTACAATAGTGATTTGAGTTCTAGAACGGTGTCTAATGCATCCCCATCTACCCACCTAGATCTGAGAATCGTATCCCCCATAGATTCCCCACACCCAATAATTTCTTTTTGATTTAAAAAGCAGTTTATTCACTTTCCGTTTTCAATTAGTTACTTGATTAACAAACTTCCTCTCTTGCTTTAGCTAGATTCGATTCTCATTGTTTCAAAGTGTGATATTTGGTCTCTGTGGATTCGACCCTGAATTATTACAACGACACCACTAGATCGTGGTTGAGTGCACGTTAGATTTTATTTGACACTAGATCAAATTCTATTACAAAAATAGTATTGAGGTTTGTAAGTACATCCTAAAACGTTTTAAAAAGGGTGAAACTCACACTAACCTAAAAACAGTAGACCAAATTCATGATGATCAAACTCTAAAACACAAATTCATACCCTAATGTAAGCAAGATCATAGAGATTAGAGAGCATATTGGTATTTTTCACTGTAATAACCAGTGGAATCCGTACGGTTTGCATATTTATATTGCTACTTGAATTATCGTCAACCTCTACGATCTCTTCTACAATCGAAGCCTCTCCTCCACTCTTTATATAACCCAAAACAAAACAGATGAAACACAAAATCGCATAATATAGTTATACAGAACAAACAAATTAAAAAGGACTTACGGATCCACTTGGAACAGCGAGGTTTAAGACGATCTTAGTTGAACAATTGAGATTGCCAGAATCTGATGTTTTATCACACTTCTCTAGCTTTGATATCGACAATATCTGGATCCCTTCAAATTCGTTATAAACTCTGATGACGATTCCGGCGATTACACAAGCCATCACTGCCGTGTTCACCATTTTTTTCAATCAGAAGTTACTCTCTCTCTCTCTCTCTCTCACTCACTCTGAGACGCGAATTGTGAAAATTGTGTTTTCTTCTAAAGAAACTGCTGATGGCAAAAAGAGATTGTTTGTAAAATGTGAAACTTTCTTTTATTATTTCAGCTCAAAGATTTACAATGCCATCAATGGCTTATTTATACAACAATCTTAAACCCTAATGCTTCCTGACATATGTCAGTATCAGCTTACACATACTGAATCAAGGGCTACAAATTGGTTTGACAGCCTCATAGTCAGTTTGCAGATTGACTGTTGTACGACTGCTTTAGTCGTACGATCTGGACACGCGACCACCTTCTTGTCTTCTCTGATCTTATCTTTGATCGACATGAGCACATCTTCCTCCTTTGTTCTGCTTGTTTATTCTTGGAGTGAAGCTGGCTCTTTACCTTTAGACGAGAAGATAGACGTTGGAGTTGACCGTTGGACACATTTAAGCTTAATGGGCTTTTATTCATTCTTTGTTCGGCCCACTTCTTACACTACAACACAACATCGTTTGTGTTCCTTCAAAAGTTGGTGAAAGCAAATATTCTGCTTCAATTGGAGTCTTTAGTCTGATGTTGTTATCAGCCACCCTCAAACTTGGTGTGGGAGGACCTACACCAAGTTTGCTTCTAAAAAAACAAAAGTGCCAAGTGGAAGAGACTTGGTGAATATATAGGCTATTTGTTGTTCTCCGGGAATGTGAGTAACCACCAAAGTCTTCAGGGCTATGCGTTCTCGGACGTAATGATAGTCCAAAGCTTTGGTGTTGTGCTCAGATACACATTCAAATTCTTAGAATCTGTTCCTGTGAGAGCCAAAGGGGGCTTAGCCTTGCAAACCTTATCCACCTTAGAATCCGCCCCTGTATCAACGACCTCCACCCCAAGATCTGTAGAAACATAACCAAGATCCAAAGCAGGACCATCCAAAGAGTCGTCCAAACCTCCATCATTCTTCTGATCTGAATCAAGTACCTCTGAACCTAAATCCCCAGTCCCAACCTGAACCATTAGTGGATCAGCAAATTTCTCAGAATCTCTCCCTGCCACAACTTGATCCTCTTGAGCCAATGTCGGGCCTGTCTCATTTACAACCTCCAAATCATCGCCAAGGTTCTCTTCTATTTATTCAGTCTGCATAGCATCCGAAACAGCTTACCTTGCACTTGTTAAACCATCATCCGAATTAGTTTAACCTGCATCTGTCAAACCCATGTCCGTACCTTGGACAAACACCTTTCTCTGATCAGAATTTGTGACCAAGAGTCCTAGAAAAGAGGCCTCTGAACCCTCTTTAAAGTTGGAATGCTTATAGTCAAAGCCTGCATTGCCCCTTGTTCATTAGGGACCCTAATTTATCCATGTTTCAGCTCTTCAACCGGTACTTCTCCTGAAGAAGAGGCAGCAGCAGCAGCAGCACGAGCCATGTGTCGATGGTCATTGAACTGCACATAATTAGTATACCGATGTGGCTTAGTAGATGGTTCACCAACCTCCCCATCAAACCGAATCTTAACCCATGAGTCATGCTTCCCTTTAAGTGACCGCTGACTTTCATTGATATGTGCCGCCCCTTTACCATCCTCTTCCTTTCCTTTTCCTTTGTGACAGCCCCTTTGTAGCTCTGCAGAAAACGAACCGTATCGTCCTCCATAGGAATGTGCAGACCAGAAATGATCCAAAAAGATACCCACAATGGACAATGATCCACACCATGATAAATTTGGATGTACATTTTTGAAAGTAACTTTTTGTGTAATATTTATATAATTAATTCCTTGCTATTTCTATAAATATCATAATTTGAAGTTATTATTTGTAATATAATCATACTTTAAATTAGTTTTTAAAAACATACTTTAAATAATTTTATTTTTAATATAATGATACTTTAAATTGTTATTTTTAAGAAAAGTAATTTCCTTTAAATTAGTATTTAAAAAATATACTTTAAATAATTTTTTAAAAATATTATCTATAATTTAAATATTCTAGATACTTTTAACTTGCTAAAAAAATTTCAATTCTTGCGATCATGTTATGGAACAAGTTAGAGTTTACATAAATATGATTATATATAATTCTTTACGGTTTGTTCTACTAAAATACATAAAATATTTTAGTATGATATCAATCAAGTTAACAAATTAAAGGGCGTTATGCCAATCCTAGCCGATACCAAACACAAAGAAAAATATAATTCATCAAACATTGTAAAATCTAAATATCAACCAAAACATTTTAAACAATTTTAAAAAATACAACATACATTTTTCTAAATATTATTAAAAACTTGTCTCCCAGTATACCATCAGTTAAAAATGTAGTTATTTTATATATTTAGATAAGAAAGCGAGTAATATGCATGCATGTTGAAAGTTTTGGTAATTTGATCGTTGAAATTAAATATATAATATATTAGGTCACTGGATTTAAAAGAAAACAACAAATCGACATAGGATAAATTCTGTAGTGTAAATGTGTAATCTAACTTAATAATTTTATTTTAACATTTTTTTTGTTCATTCAATAGTCTCATATCATATATCGAAAATGAAAGTGCAAGGATGAAAAAAAAAAAAAAAAAGTCAATTCGTTTCAATTCCACAATTTTCAAACCTTTAATTTGTAACTGTGAGGCCACTATATGCATATTGCGTTGCTTGTCTACTAGACTACTATACGTCTCTATCATTTATTTAGTCTACTTGCTTCGCTTATTTTCTGTCATGCCTCTCTTCTTTAGTAGCAAGCTAGACGACAGACATCGTACGTGCTCAACGCTTTTTTGTTTGTTTTGTGTTTCATTGTTTGGAACTTCTAATTTAATATATTGTATAAAAATAATGAATCGCTCATCATCACTTGGTAAAATTCAAAAACAAACAATTCCATTACAAAATACTTTATATTCTGTTTTCCTCGATGAAAAACAAAATAACTTGAACAATAAAAATTCAATCCACATAAAAAAAAGAAAAGAGATTCATTATTTCAGTTTTCAATAGTGTTCTACTGTATATTCAAATTGAAACTCAGAGCAGTAGAATTGGTTAAAATTAAATATGAAGTAACACAAAACACGTTTGTAACGAACTCCCAACTAAAAGAAAATACTTTAAAAAAATCATTGCAACTAAAAGAAAGAAGAAAAAAAAAATTACATTAGTCACCAAAACTCAAGACCACGTACGTTTTCCACTTCTAAACAAAAGACCTTACATGAAGAAACTTTTGGTCCCAACACAACCACAAGAGAGTTAGTGTAATGATTGACCAAATTAAATTATTGGATAATATGATAAGATCGTACAAAAATATATATAACCAGCAAAACTAATAATGAATATCCTACTATATTAATCCGAAAGTACAAACATGAAACTAACTTTAAAATGTGTAAAAAATTACATTCATTTGCTATTAGAAAATTTTAATTAATTAATTCATCTTCATTGAGTATTAATAAACAAAAAAGTTGTAAACAGATCAAATTAAATTAAATCTACAAAATTAAATAAAATCTACAAAAGAAAATAAAATATATTCGAATCTAAACTAAATTCGTACTTAAAAAAATTATTATTAAAAATTTAACAAATAAGATTTTAAAAATCTAATTTAATAAAATCTACAACTACAAATTTTAACAATATTTTTTACCAGAACGAATTAAATTTTTTATCAAAAATCTACCAAAACTTGACTGTATCTTAGATTTTAAAAATTAATAAATAACATAATAACAAAATAAATTATTACAATTTTTTATAAAAAAAAAAGTTCAGCCTGCGGATAACCGTAAGTTAGTACCTAGTTAAACTATTAATTAAGTAGCCTAATTCAAATATGAAACTTTTCTTTTCTGCTTTGCAAAACGAACAGGAAAAAAAAAGAAGAAAAAAAGAAGCTAAGGGAAGAATGTAGATTCTCGAAGGTGAAAGCCTGAAAGGTATTGAGTTAAGGGTGGTCCACCAGCATGTGTACATTGTCTATTGGTTGCAAATTCTCGACCAACTAGTATTTAAGTGACCCTTGTTTCATCACCATTTCATCAATACAAACTTACAACTACTTAACACAAACATTTTCTGATCAAACAACTAATCAAGTATCCGAAGATGGAAGGAAAAACTTTGGTTGTAAGTGTGCTTGTGTTGAGTCTGTTCATGGCACATATTCAAGTTGACGCAAAGAGCTGCTGTCCGTCCACCAGTGCTAGAAATATCTATAATGTTTGCCGCTTATCCGGAGGTCCTAGGCAAGTTTGTGCAAGTCTTAGTGGCTGCAAAATCGTTAGTGTGTCGACATGTCCTAACGGATATACTAATGACACTCTCGAAAACACAGGTAAATTGAATATTATTGTGCTTTATTACGTATTTTATTTCATTTTTTGTAATGTGTTTTGAATTTTTGTCTCAAGGTGATATTGTTGAAGAATACTGCAAAGTTGGATGTGTATCTTCTGTTTGCCGTGCGTTAACCACTCTCCAAAATTCCGGTAAAACAAATTCCCTGAACTCATTTTCATTTTTTTATCAGTTCTTAATAATTAACAAAAAAATAATATGTCAAATTTTGTTTCGACGACTAGATGCCAGTGAAATCGTAAATGGAGCTGTTGAAAAATGTGCCAATGCATGTTCTACAATCTGCACCAAAAGCTCCATAGATGCAGTTGAAACTGTCTAGACAAGTACTATATCCATGGAAATACCACGTACGGTGAAGGAGGTGGTCAACTGGTCATCATTTAAAGTGTTGGTTTTTATGTTTTCAATAAGTGTCGTGTATGTGAGAATAAAATGGTAGACTCTTACTCTTGTGTGTGATGTGCTTTTCTTGAAGGTTATCGATCTCTAGATTGTATAATGTGTTTGTATTCCCTAATTTTAAAATAATGGATAATGTGTTTATATCCATCTTCTGCTCTCAACCATTTCCATTAGATCTGTTTTTTTTTTTAATGGCCTTCTATAAGGATCTCATATTATGACAATAGATGCAATGATGCTACTTAATTAACAAATAACAACAATAAAGTTAAGGTTTTTTCACTATAGATGATATTGCGTAACCAACTATAGCCTTATTTCTACGTATCTAATATCCTGAATCTGACCTAAGAAATAAATCTAATCAAATCTAACCAATACTATTTTGATTTATTTCAAAACAGAAACAAATATAATTATGAATTCGATAGACGTACAATGAAAACTACTACAGTATGAGATTTGTTTGTCCCCATCAAAATAAAGCAAAAATAGTGAAACATAATTGACTCAAAATTTTTTTGGTAAAATGTTAAATTTTATACCATTCTTTTGATTTTTTATGTATAATGTTCCTTAAGACATCTTATTTGAAAAAGGGAAACTAAAAGGGAAAGAGAATACAGCCAAAGTAAAAAGCAAGAAGAGAAAGGGAGCTAGAAGAGGGAGCAGGGAGGGAAAGAACGCAATCAATAGCTGCTTGAATTTCTGAGAAAGGCGATGGGATAACAAATATCCTGGCATTGTGTTCCCGCCAAATATGATTAACAAACTGTTTGCTTGGTAATAGAACTTCTGCTTGGTTTGATGGATGAGCCCTGGCCTGCAAAATCCAAAAGGAGATGGAGAGTAGATCCAAAGGAGGAAAGGGCCAGATTCTGGCTGTGAATGCTTCCCCAACTGCAGAAAAGTAGGTACAGTTGAAGAGATGGGCATAAGTTTCAATGGCAACTGAACAGAGTACACACTCAGCAGGGACGGTCATACCCCAGCTTCTAAGTTTGTCCTTTGTAGGGAGTCGTCCAAGCATTGCAAGCCAAGTTATAAACGAGTACCAAGGTACCGCTTCCTTAAACCACCACTACAAGAAAACACGTCATTTGCGACTCCTATAATGGTCGCTAAGTAGTTGCAAATAAGAATTTTACGACTACTTAGCGACCATTATAGGCCGTCGTTAAAAAACTGTCGCAAAATAAAATAGCACCAAAGCGGAGTGAGAATGCAACTGCTCCCAAGTTGACTCAAATTCTCAGATATAATTGACTCGTATTCTCAAATATAATTTGTGTATTCCATGAACTCGATCGTTTATAATTAGTCTCATATTTGTAAACATGTTTCTTTAGATTTAGAAAGTAACCTTCTAATTTAATGTGTCGTTGAAAAATATTAGGTTCCACACAGCGTCCTTATTGAAGATAATCTCAAAACAAGAAGATTTGTGCTCTTAAGAGCTTATTAAGCTAGAGATATAAGATAGCTCATTAGGAGCTTTATTGTTCATAGAAACTAAAGGAGTGATTATCACCAAGAGTAAATGATTTAAATTTGCTATTTCGTAAGATTGAAGAGGAAAGTTGTTTTGAGACAACTCTCAAAGTTACATTTCTTAGAGTCATTAAACACACATATATATGGAACTTATCTCACTTAGAACCTTAATTATATGGGCTTTAAGACTAGTAATGGATCATACTATTGAGTTTTGTGGCTTGTTCTACTATTTATGTGTGAGTGAAGTCTTTACTTTTATCGACGTTGCAACGCCTTCGTTGCGTCTAATTAGCTAGGCCTCCTCCGCTCGGGCTATGGGGTGGGATCAGGAGGTGAAAGGGGTAGTTCATCCACTTTATGTAAATACAAAATGATGAATTTGCAACGCCTTCGTTGCATCTATTTAGCGACGTTTCTAGAAAGTCACAAATCACATTAGTCGGGATGATATTACGACAACTATTTATTTGTGACTAGCTAGTAACAACGATTCTTCAGTCATCGCAAAAACGTTGTCATAACTTAGTTGCAAGAATTTACTGACGAATTATGCCATCACTAAAATCATGTTTTCTTGTATGCTTATTGGAATATACTTTTTTATGAACCACTACTTCAAAATTGATTCTTTCATTTTCCAGTAGATGCCAACATTTTTTGAAACATTATGGGTGTGAATGATTGCAGCGGTCAAGGCGGACAAATCCATCGCAGTGATGCGGTCTAAAGATAATAGAAAGAAAACCGCTGCGGACCAACTGTGGACCATTTTTGTGTACAAATAGAGTGGGTCTGCAGCGGTCTGCTGACCGCTCTATTTTTGGAGCGGTCTAAACTGCTGACGGATTTGGCCGCCCCGACCGCAGTCACCATTCAGACCCTATATCAATCAAATGTCATCATAGATTTTGTGGTTTCTCTCATTTATAATAGAACTTGAGAACTGCCAGAGCATCGAGAAGCTGGCCAAAAAATATACACTCTCTTTGTTCCTTATTGATCCCACTTCTAGAAAAAAAAATAAAATACATGTTATTTATTTATTTATTTATTTGACAACTGTTATTTTAAAATTATCAATACACTTTTTAATAGTTATTGATGATGATTTGTAAATTTCAAAAAAAATAATTAAATATTATTGGTTTAGAGTTATAGAAATTTGAAAATTACAAAAAGCATGACATTATAATCAAGTTTTGATATGTTTTTTTATTATGTGTGAAAAATCTGAAAATAAGATCAATTAGAAAAGAGGGAGTTATATATATATATATATATAAGGAAACTGTCTCCAATTTATTTTGTAGTCTTTTATACCATAACCGAAATTTTTTTTAAAAAAGAAGAAGCATAAACTAATCGTCCACCGTTTATTTTAAAAGTCAAAACTGAAACAAAATACACCAAAATTTTGTTTATGATTTAATTTAATAAAAGAATCTGAACTGATAACAGCCAAAACAATATTGAAGTTCTGCATTAAAGTTAGTGGAACTATAACTTATCTCTTGCACTCTATAAGAAACGAGTTCTCCAATCTTTAGACCAATAAAAAAAAAACAATCTAAACAATAAAAATATGATCAAAGCAAAAGAATTTATGTTTGTGACAATTTTGATTGTAGCATGCGTGTGACAGTTTATAAGTAGCATTGAAGCGAAAAGACTTAAATATCCATGGCGAAGAGATTTAGGTAATGGATGTAATTCAAGATTTCCATCACCTGCATGTCGTTTGCGTATACCAGCGAATCCATATACTCGAGGATGTACAAAAGCCAATAGATGTCGTCGTGAGGCTTCAGTAATATCATCTTTGAAGAATTTTTGGGACAAGGTTTTGGACGATGTGGTGCGTATATATTAGAACTAATGAAAGGATGATTATTGTTAAGGAAAAAAAAAAGATGAATAAATTTCTTACGTGTTTCTATTTTATTTTGTTTACATTAAATCATTAATCTGGCTAACAATAATATATCACAAGATAAAAAACAGGTTTCAGTGAAAAAATAATAATTTACCATCCCTTGTTTTTAAATTCTGAATAAGTATTTTTTTTACCTGACCAAAATCAAATGTTACGTGAGAAAAGTTATTAGAAAACATTTTTGTTTTTTTTTTTAAATTTTATATGAATACTTTGTTAAGAAAAAAATCCACAAAGTTATTATGTATTTTATTTTCTCGCTAATAATAAGTTATCACAAGATAAACAATGCATGGTTTTAGAGGTAAAATATATATATGGTTTACAATCCCTTCTTTTAAAAAATTTAAATAAGTAATTTTTGTTAACCTGACGGTAACAGATCAGAAGTTATTGGAAAATAATATATTCTTTACTTTATTTGCTTTTAATTTGCATATTTTATATTTTTATTACTACTCTTCATAAATTTTTACAAGACCAAGAAACATTATAGTTCTCCCCCAATTAGTTTTTAGTTACATAGAAATAATTTTGTCTCACATAATCCCAACCGATATATATCATATATGACTTCATTGGCACCTATTAGGCTATTACACCAATAATTTTCTGACTATCGGCATCAACTACCGAGACATCACGAACATATGAATAAAAGCTTCGGATCATCGTACTCAACTTTTAGTCCATTCCCCACTGATGGACTACTCTTTTGTGTTTGTAATTGTGAATATTTTGCCATCCCAAAATACATTTTTGTGTAACTGCGTTGTTTACTTTTAACTCATTGTCTGCGTAACTGCGTTGTTCCTGCGGACCAAATTTCCGGCCAAAATCCTGTTTATGGATTAGTAGAAGACACGCTTAGAACTGGGGGATCAGGCTATGGCAAAGACATGCCTCCCAGTGAGTTATACAGCCAGTCTGCCATCTACATTAATGCAACTCATACTTTAAAGCCAAGTGATTTGGTAAAGCTTAGTTGTCTCCATTTTGTGCTGGAATCAAAGATGTTTTGAGTCATATTGCTATGCAATAAGATTGAGTGCCAGAATTCAATTCATTGATTCAAGGCTGATCCTTTTCCTGGTCCAGGTTTACAGCAGCACTTTGAGGCTCATTCGTTCCATGGTACCTTTTGATGATCCATCACTTCATGAGCTCAAGTTGACTTTGTATACATTTGGAATGCGCCAAGCCAACGCTTTTTTATTCGATTTTATTAACAAAATTTATTCGATCTTACTAACAATATTTATTTTTTACAAGGATACAATTTTGTCTTGGCCCTTACTCAACATATTCCTCCCAATATGATTGACCCCGACTAATATTCGAATACAAGCTTATCTCTTTTCTATCTAAACATGCACTCATGTAGATCTAAGAGATGAGAACAATTCTCTGCGCACTCAATCACTTCCCAGAACTGGGAACACACCTTCTAAGCCTTATTTTTGTGGTTTCAAAATATTCTAAAGTGATCAAATTAGCTCATAGTCTACTGCTAAAATATTTATACACGACTTGAGAAACCATAGAACACGAATTTCCAAGTATCAACAGATTAGGAAACTGCTTTCTCCTCAAGCTTATCATTTTCCTAATTTGTTGTAGAAAAAATTTCTTGAATCTGTACAACTAGCTACGACTTTGCCTTTTTGCTTCCTCACTAAGTTGGCAACTTCTTAACTCGTCATTCATCCATTCAAGTTCTGTCACGTTAGCTCACGTATCCCATGTAAGCAACCCGAGCATCTGATGTGATCTGATGCAGCTTCCTGATCCACACAACACACATTTCTGTTAAAGTATGATTCAACCTTGAGACTTTTAACTCAGCTTGGAGAAGTCAAGTCTTAAGAAGAAGAAACAAAAGCAAGGACTATTAAGTATAGCAAACACACTAACGGGAACAGAGGGTTTGAAGTTCCTCTAAGATTCAAAGCTCACGTGGGTGCACGTGACAAGAAGCTAAGACGGTGCGTTTCGTACTTGGGATAAATAAGAGGTTCAGAATCGAATCTTCTAGAAGGGGTGTGTGTGTGAGATGCAAAGTTACGAGTTGTCTTCTTCGTGTGATCGTAATCTGTAACTGATTCTAGTTCTCAATTCTGGGTTTCTTGGTGAGAGTTAGAGTGAGAGTTAGAGAGAGATTAGAGAGAGTGATTCTTCTTGTTCTTAGCTTCTTCTTCGTCTTCTTAGAGAGAGAGAGAGTTGGTGAGAGGGTTCTCCATTGAAGAGCACTATTGTAATCGATACATTGAATAGTGGATTCGGCTTGTGAGGAGCAATACCTCACCGATACGTACCTCAACGTTGCGATTTGCAACAGAGGGAACTCGTAAATCTCTGTGTTCTTAAGTTCTGTTTTACTTATCTTGCAACAATCGAAGAGAGCAAATTGGTGTGAAATCGAGTTCGGTTTATAACAATTTCCTATATAGCCCGCTGTTCCTCCACAACCCGTTGTTTTAGAATCGTCCACGTGTTCTGCTGCTTCGACTAATTGCATAACTTTTCAAGCCTTTTCAAGCGTGGTCTTAAAAATAAAGCCTTGACATGCATATATCACTTTCTCTTATGATTTTTAAGACCACGCTTTCTCTTATGCTTCTTATGATCAACAACTAGTAGTAAGTGATATATGTTTCGTTTTTGTTTGGCAGCTGAACAAATCAGAGGTTCAAGAAAATGGATGGATTCAACTGTATTTGGAACTTGCAGTTACCACATCTTTCAGGAACCATGTCTCACATGGTATGACCAGTTTGAAGATTCTTGAAGTGGCTATGGAGATTACACGAAACCTGGAGCCCTTTAATATGGGACTTGGACGCCTATGATGCAATTTTCTACATTAGGTACAAGGACTTTCGCAAGGCTCGGGTTGGTGTGGATGTCAATCGCGTTGCTATAGTCAGAAGAATAGTTGATGTGCACACGGACGTCTTCAAAATAGTTGATGTGCACACGGAAGCTGGCTCGTCGTCTGCACAAAACGAGATCCATGAATACATTAACCTTAATCTACCAAGTTATTGGGTGCGTTTGTACTGTTTAGTGAATTGTTTTTTTAAGTGTTTAGTTCCTCTCTGTCTATGCTACGTGAGAATAGCAAATATCAAAAAGTCATAAATCTCTTCAAAATCATTTTTTGGCTTCAGAGATCAAATTACAGATTGAAGTAGATGGATCAATCCCTGAACCAATCATCTTCTCAACCAAATACTCAGCTTCTTTCGATTTTCTTTCTTTACAAAGAACCTCAATTAGATATCTATAGCTAGCAACATTCGGAGCCAACTCTTTCTCTTCCATCTCCTTGAACAACCTCAATGCTCTATAAGAACTACCTTCCTTGCAATACCCAAGAATCATTGTATTGTATATCACTTCATTCAGTTCTAACTTCTTCTCAACCATCGACTTAAAAAGCCTCGATGCTTCATTCATTTGACCTTTAATGCAAAACCCATGAATCAATACGCTATAGGTATGAACATCCGGAACTAATCCTAGTTCCTCCATTGATGATCGAAGCTGAATAGCTTTCTCCATGTTGTCTGAACGAGCAAATGTGTCGATAAGAATTGTATATGTTACTTTCGACGGCTTAATCCCTCTTTCTTCCATCTCCTTAACAATCTTAGCTGCTCCTGAAGTATCTCCTTTCTTACAGAACCCGGAAACTAGAATGTTATACGTGACCAGAGACAGAGACAAACCCCTTGACTTCAAATCTCTGCATAAACTCAACGCCTTCCCCAATTTCCCCACACCACAAAACCCATCAATCAAAGTGTTATAAGTAATCAGATTCGGGTTGATTCCATCACTCTTCATTTGATCCATAACCTTATCTGCCTCACTAGCCTTCATCTCTCTACACAACCCACCAATCAAAGTATTATAAGTAACAATGTTACACGAAACCCCTCTCTCACGAATTTCGTCGAACACTTTAAACGCATCTTTCGTTCTTCCGTCTTTACAAAGCTGATTCATCACACAGTTATAAGTATAAAGATTAGGTAAAACTCCATCTCCCTGCATCTTCTCATACATCTCAAACCCTTGTTTCTTAACCCCGTTTTTGAATAACCCATGAATCAAAACCGTGTAAGTACGCTCATTAGGCACTAATCCAAGTTCCCCCATTTCAAAAAACAAATCTTTCGCCTTGTCAATCTCACCTTTCTTGCAACACCCATCAATCAAAGTAGTGTAGATAACAACGTTTGGAGAAAACCCAAACTCTCTCAATTCAACCAAAAGATCAAAACTTTTCTCAATCTCACCAGCTTCACAACAACCTTTGATCACAATCCCAAAACTATACACATCCAAATCAACTTTGCTTTTGCTCTCGTTGAAGAAACACCACCATTGATTAAAAGAAGAAGACGACCCAACAACAAAAGTTAAGAGATTGTTGAAGCAATTCGATCTAGGAACAAAACCCTTATCGACCATCTCGTTGAAGTAAGAGATCGATGAATCTAGCGATTGAGATTGAACATATGTGTTGATGATTACTTCGTAGAGCCGAAACTTGGTTTTAGACGTTTCTGATTCATTCAAATAGTGTAACAGAGAGGACGAAGTGAAGAACTGGGAGTGGATTTTTCCGGAGATGACTTGAAGAAGAAGTGATTGAGCGTGTGAGAATAAGTTCCCAGAGAGAAGGAGGCGAACAAGGATTGAGATTGATTCGTGAGTGTGTTGAAATCCATGAAAACTCGGAGAGTTTAACAGAGAGTAAGATCTTAATGGAGGAACCTTGATTAGGTTCGCTAATAGAATGAGACTTTTCTGAGCTTTCTCCGCCATAGTTGATACTGCGTTTGAGATACAATTATAGATATCAAAACTGACCCGAACCAAAATCGAACCGGAAAATTTAAATTATCCGACATTAAACCATCAATAACCAAAACATCAAACCCGAGTGAACCGGTTTGAGTGAACCGAAACATCTCCCAATTTTTTTTTCTCACGTTATCGTTTCATCTCTCTTATTACCTTTCTGGAAAAACCTGTACGTCCAAATTATCTCCTTCGTATGGCATTAACTGATCGAAATTGAGAAAACGAGAAAGCTTCACAATGTCAACGACGACGACGAACACCACAGAATCGGATTCATCATCTACTCGCGTCGGCAGATCAAATTCAGACGGAATCATCGACACGACACCGTTTCTTCCTCCTACCACCGTATCAAGAACCATAAGCGTAGATGAAGAACCCAATCCGATTCACCGATCCGCTAGACGACAAGGTCTAAGAGAAGCAGCGAGGTTCCTACGTCACGCTGGTAGCCGGAGGATGATGCGTGAGCCGTCGATGCTCGTTAGAGAAACCGCGGCGGAGCAATTGGAAGAGAGGCAAAGCGATTGGGCGTATTCTAAGCCTGTGGTGTTTCTCGACATTTTGTGGAATCTAGCTTTTGTTGCGATCGGTGTCGCTGTTCTGATTCTTAGCCGTGACGAGAGGCCTAATGTGCCGTTGAGAGTTTGGGTTGTTGGTTATGGGTTTCAGTGTGGTTTACATATGGCTTGTGTTTGTGTTGAGTATAGGCGGAGGAGACGGCGGCGTGGGAGAGGTTTGCGTCACCGATCTTCTTCGTCTTCTTCTTCGGAAGATGATGGTCTTGGGTTTACGAATCCGTCGCAGCAGTATGTTTCGTTGGCTCAATTGGAGAATAGAGGAAGTACTACTAGGTATTGATTTTTTTTGTTTAACAGTTTTGGATTAGATTTGTGCTTTGCTTGATCTGGAATCAGTGTTTATAATTTCGAATTGGGAGAAGCTAAAGATGAGATTTGTTCTCTGTATATATACATTTTAAATTGTGGAATCTAAGTTTTTTTTATAGGTTAATGTTAGTTGATGCTGTATTGTATATGTGAATCCATGTAACTTTTTCGTGTGACCTTTTTCATACTGGACAAGAACATACATGGTTGCAATTGATCTTGTTTGCAGAGTCTTCGTTTAGGCTATTTTGATGATTCTTTATAATTTGTCTGAGTTTCATATCTCTGAAATTTTCGTTTGGTTCTGTATGGTTCTTGGTGATCTACAACGTTGATGGTCTCAGTAATCCTGCAAAGCATCTAGAATCAGCCAACACAATGTTCTCATTCTTCTGGTGGATAATTGGATTCTACTGGGTTTCAGCAGGAGGTCAAACACTATCTGGTGACTCTCCTCAGCTCTATTGGTATGCTTCTTACATTTTAGAGTCTCTATTGAAGTTGTATCTTTGTGGGAGTTATTTAAACAGCTTGTACTTTTGGTGGTTTACTTGCAGGCTTTGTATCATTTTTCTCGGGTTCGATGTGTTCTTTGTTGTGTTCTGTGTTGCGCTGGCTTGTGTTATTGGACTTGCTGTTTGCTGCTGTCTTCCATGTATAATTGCAATTCTTTATGCTGTTGCGGACCAGGTAAGCTCTCTTCTACTAGACTACTTGGAATTCCCGTAGCAAATTGTTAAAGTTTAGAACATGTTCTTTCATCTACATAGAATTAGTAAATCCGACTTCAGCTCCTGATCTGCATTTAAAATCGTGTGATGCAAATTTGTGCAAAACAGGAGGGAGCATCGAAGAAAGACATAGAGCAAATGCCGAAATTCAGATTTAGAAAGAGTAGCAGCGATGAAAAGCTCTCAGGAATAATGACAGAATGTGGAATGGATTCACCTATTGAACGCTCGCTTTCTCCAGAAGACGCGGTACACTCCCATTTCCACACTCTTATGCAATAGTACATTTTTAAAGTGTGTAGACTGATAATAACACATGGCTTTTTATGATTCTGAAGGAATGCTGCATTTGTCTATGTGAATATGAAGATGGAGTCGAGCTAAGAGAACTCCCATGTAACCATCACTTTCATTGCACTTGCATCGATAAATGGCTTCATATTAACTCACGTTGTCCGCTCTGCAAGTTTAACATCTTGAAGAACGCAAACGAAGAAGTCTAGTAAAATATTTTTGTGGTTCTAGATCAACCCGAACTATCCCCAGACCAGAAAGTTGCAGATATATGTAAACTCTGGTTCCGTGTTTTAGTGTTGTGTTTAGAAAATCTCCTCCTGTGATTTTTAGTATAGTGCCTTGTGGGAAATGAGAATTAATCCTTGCATTATTGCACTGTACCTAACTGAGCTTTGTGTTTCTCCTCGTTTATTAAATCAAAAGATAAAATTATATGCAAAAATAAAAATTTAGAACGATCGGGACCGTCAACTTCACAATCTAACGGCGTGTTTCTCCACGTCATTCAGTGGTAAGTTATCAAACGACGTCGTTAGTTTTGTATTAAATAGGGAAAAATGTGGAAAAAATGTCGAACTTTCAAATTTGGGATGAAAAAAACCTGAACTTTCAAGATGTCATTTTAATCCCTAAGTTTGGGTTGACCCTTTCATTAAATATCAAATTTGTGTTGACCTGGCCAATTTAGACATGGTGTTAATCACCGTTAAAAATCCGAAAATGGAGTTAACTATCCGTTAACGGTCTCCGTTTATCCCAAAACGACGACGTTTCTTCTAGTGAAGAAACTTAAAACCCCCAAATCGATTTCTAGGGTTCCTAAACCCCCAAATTGACATCTTAATCGAATCAAGTTCTCTAGTCCAATGAGTTCCAGCTCTGTCACATCCGGTGTCGTCGGTGAACGTGGTGTGACGTCGAAGTGTGTATGTGGTCTAGGTGTTACTATCTTCACTTCTAAGACGCAAGAGAATCCGGGACGACCTTTCTTCCATTGTGTCAGCAAAAGAGATGTGAATTCGTGGACAACCAAGAAAGATGTAAGTATATAAACTTGTTCTTCGTTTTGTTCCCCAATTCAAGTTAATAATGTGCTATTTGTATGTGCATTAGAATCACTTGTTTAAGTGGGTCGAGGATGCCGTTTTTGAAGAAGTTGAAGATGCTCTGCCAAGAGTAGGCATCATGGCAAATGAGATTAGCAAAGTGAAATCTGAGGCAAATGAATTAAAGGCTATGATCCAAGCTTTGAAGGATGAAGAAATGATTAGCAAAATGGAACTTCACAAATGTCAAGTGTGTTTCAAATTGTGCTTTGTGTGGCTATGTGTTATGACCATTATGTTGGTTTATGTGATGTATGGTCAAAGAAAAGAGAAGAATCGTTTGTTTGTGTTGTAATCGCTATGGAAGTGGTGAATGAAATAGACAATATTTCATATTCAGAACAAGTCTTGTTTGGTAATTTTAGGATTCCTTCTCCACCTTTCTCTATACAACCAAGCAATTGTTCCTTGCTTCAACATCTTCGAGTACCCTGATCTCACACAAGCATGTTCTTCATCGTATATTTTAACTTGCATCTTATGCTTTTTCTTATCATACGAACAGTAGCACTTCCATGGACATTTGACAGTAGTGGCAGAACACTTCGCACCAATCTTCAAACTTTGTGACCTATAAAGCTTGATGTCGTATCTCGTTTTCAAAGAATACCTCAACAAAGCTATCTTGAATTCTTCTGGGCCATTGAATGTTTTCCCCAATCTCAAGAGTTCTTCAGGATCTTCAGCTTCAGGACAATCACCATTTTCATCACAATCGTCTTCATCATCACTGTGTGATAGAAGATCTGGAATCCTCTCATCATCCCAAATCTCATCTCCACTATCTGCATCATCTCCATCTGCCTCGTCTCTCGCAGCTGCTCCAAATTCAGCTTCAAAGTCTTCACAATTTTCTTCCTCGACTCCTGCATCTTCTTCACCTACCTCAGCATTTTCTCTCCCATTTCCTTCCCAATTGTTTTCTTCTACACCTATATTTCTACCCAATTACCTTCCACACCTACTACTGGTTCTACAACTACAATGGCCAGTTGGTCAGATTGATGAACTTCTTCTACGTTCTCGTCTCCATTTACCTCGTCTGCATAACCAATCTCATCACAATCTTCATCGCCAGCCACCGTACAATCATCCCCACTAACAGCCTCACGATCTTCTTCACCCTTCTTCCTTTTTCGATACTTCTTTTTCTGTTTCGGTTGACCAATCTCAGTCACTCCTTCGGCTGGGTTTGAAACAGGCTCACTCTCAGCTGGGTTGCGAACCGTTGCATCCGGAGTCTCCATCGTCTCCATTGCCTCCTCAGTCTCCGCAGTCTCCATCGTCTCCATTGCATCCATTGTCTCCGCCGAACTCAGTCTCATTGACCAACGAGTTGGAAGCTTCCGTCCTCCTCCACGGGTTCTTGACATCGCAATTGGGGTTAACGAACCCTAAAAACCGATTAAGATGTCAATTTGGGGGTTTACAAACCCTAAAATCGATTTCAGGGTTTTAAGTTTCTTCGTTAGAAGAAACGACTTCGTTTTGGGATAAAGGGAAACCGTTAACGGATAATTAACTCCGTTTTCGGGTTTTTAACGGTGATTAACACCATAACTAAATTGGCCAGATCAAAACAAGTTTGCTATTTAATGAAAGGGTCAACCCAAACTTAGGGATTCAAATGATATCTTGAAAGTTCAGGTTTTTTTTGTCCCAAATTTGAAAATTCGACATTTTTTCGACATTTTTTCCATATTAAATATATGTTGTCGTTACAAATTTGAGTATTTCAGAAAATTAAAGACTTACCAAAAAAAAAAAAACAAAAGTCAGATTGTCAGAAACTCAGAATATGAAAAGAATCATGGTAAGTAAGGTTATTTTGGTCTTTTAACCGGTAAGGTTATTTTGGTCTTTTAACCGATCACTCAGAGCTTTTTCCGCGCTTCCCCCAAAAACCCAGAGCTCCCCCACCCTTCTTCCATGGAGAGGGGACAACAACAAAAGTACACAAGCTGAAGAAAGCCCTCTCTGCAGCTCTCTTCCTCTTCGAATTGAAGATTTACGGTTTAGGTCACCGGCGATTTCTTTTTTTTTTTTCTTCCCTGACTCAAACGGGAGGCGAATATGAATTCTCTGTTGCAGCGTTACCGGAACGATCGCCGCAAGCTCCTGGAGTTTCTTATGTCTTCGGGTTTGGTAACGGAGCTTCGTTCCCCTTCTGGTTCTTCCGCTTCTTCTCTTTCCCCGGATGATTTGGATTCTCTCAGCGCCGATTATATCTTGGATTGCGTGAAATCCGGTGAGTTTTTACACTCAGAAAAGAAATAATCTCTCCTTAGTTTAGTCAGTATCTGTCTCTGAGTTGCAGAAGGGTTTGATGGAGTTATCAGATTTTTTTTTTTTTCCCGATTGTTTTTAGTCCGATTTGTTATTTTTGTGGAGGATAAAGAGAGTTCTAACGCAGTTAGGGTATATAAGATGACTCTGTGATCTAACTATCTGAAACACGAACGCAGGTGGTGTAGTTGATGTATCCAAGGGCACGAAGAAATACAATTTTGAGTCCTCATACCCTGTAACAGTAAGTAAACGTTTCTACAAATGATCTGTGTTTGTTGGTGTCTTTTAAATGCAACCATTGAGCTAAGAGAATTTTGCATTTTAAATGGAATCTGTGTATGATAATTTTAAGTGATGCAATGTTAACTATTCTTGATTGTTTTATTGCTTTCTCGATGGTAAGTATAGTTTTAGTAAACACTTCAAGTTGTATGATGTACAAGAAAATGTATTATTGGTGTGAAGTAGAGCTGTGACGATTGGAAGTTAAAATTTTGCATTACATCCTCCTTGCTATTCATGTGCTTAAGCTGGTGATGTAAAATACTAATGTCTTTGGTTATAGTAATCCCCGAAGATGATTAGTTTTTTGATGATTTGAATTTGCAGATACACTCCGAGTCTAGAGATTCTTTTTTTCTTGTATCAAGTCCAGATATAGCAGGGTCACCTCCTCACCGTATGCCTCCTCCTCCAGTTAACATGGAGACAACCAGTAACATTGGCCCAGAGATGTCATGCCACATTGATTCTTCTATTACTCCTTCGTCTAGAGACAATTATATATTTAAAGAGGAAACACCTGACATCAAACCCTTAAAACCTATCAAAATCATTCCTCTTGGCTTGCCACCCTTGAGAACAGGTATTAAGTTAGGGAAATTTCTTTTGAGTTTTTATGTCCTTGTGTCTTTGAGAATCTTGATTATTTTGGTTGATTATTTTTCGAGTGAACTGATACATATGTTAGGGATTTTGAAGGGTTATCGGATGATGATTTACGTGAAGCAGCATATGAATTAATGATTGCTTCTATGTTGCTTTCAAGGTACTCACTCTCTTTTCTCCTTCAGACATGTCTATTCTGTGTTGGCTTTGATACAGTCTTGCAATTTCTTTTCTGGATAGATCTGTGTGGTGCCTTTGACATTCTTACGTGTCTTTACAAACAGTGTTGAGGCGTATCCTACTCAGAGAAGAAAGATAGAAAAAAGTTCAAGATTATTGTCAAGTTTGAAAAGAAAGGATAAACCACATTTACAGCCTCAGATCTCAAATACACACTCAGAGGTCATCAACATGATCCGTGTCCAGATGCAGGCAAGCTTCAAAATCATTAGTCTTGGTTTACCCTAAGAAACCTATCTAACATAAAAGGAGAAGAGAGAGGTCTCCTGTTTATACTATTAGCTAGCATTTTGTTTAAACAAAAACAATTAGCAGTTCTATATTTCAAGTTAACTTTATTTGCATCACTTGTGTTGAATCTTGCTGTGCAGCATATATTCAATTCCTGACTGTTTCTGCTTTATAGATTTCATCAAAGATGGATACATGCATACGGAGGAATCTTGTACAGTTGGCTACATTAAGGACAGGTGAACAAATTGATCTTCCACAGTTAGCATTGGGGCTTTTGGTTGGAATATTCAAATCAGATTTTCCTAATGAAAAACTCTACATGAAGTGGAAGACTAGACAGGTGATAATGAACTACAGTACTGTTTTTTCTTGTCGTCCTTATGCAGCTCTTTGAACAATTTCTTGGATATCATGGTTTAATGTAGATTATGATAGTATCGCATAAGTTTGGATGAGAAAATGATAGGATGATTGGCACGTAAGCATATATTTTGTACCACAGCTTAAGTTATAACGTAACCTACTATAATTACGCACATGCAGCTTTCGTGATTTCGGTTTGGCTTGCAAATTTTGTTTACCTCTGCAGCATCCTGCTGCCCCGAGGGCATTTACTTAAACACGTAGACATGTATATTCAAAATATGTAAAAGGCAACACAAATATTCTCGGCTTTATTGTTACAGACTTACAGCCATTGAATTAAGTGCCTTTTTCCATGTCAATGTAGGCTAACCTATTAGAAGAAGTCCTCTGTTTCTCACGTAATCTGGAGAAAAATGAACGAGCAACTATGAGAAAATGCCTTGCAACAATTAGAGAGTCAAAGGTGCGGATTATATTTGTGATCTGGATACTTCGTAGCAGCAATTTCTCATCTAGTGATATGACTTAACGGACTTCTCTTTCTTGAATCTAAAACTATTTTTGGCTGGCACAGGAATGGGATGTTGTAGTGTCTGCTTCGCTACGTATTGAGGTTCTATCGTCTATAAGGCAGGTGGCTTCAAAGTTGTCATCACTACCAGGACGATGTGGTATTGAAGAAGAAACTTATTACTGGACTGCTATCTACCATTTGAACATTAGACTCTATGAGAAATTATTGTTTGGTGTATTTGATACTCTTGATGAGGGTCAAGTCATAGAGGTAGGTTTTCTTAGTCCTTGTTTTTCTTTTCATTTGTGTTATGCATGCATAATTTTTCCCTGACGGCATATATATATTACTGTATTAGGATGCCTCATCATTGCTTTTCCATATGAAATCAATTTGGTCGACATTGGGCATAACTGAGAATTTACATAATGCAATATATGGATGGGTTCTTTTTCAACAGGTACGTCTTATCACTTATTTCTCAGAAATATGCTTTATCTAACTGATCACTATGCGTACAAATCTGGCATGTTAGAGCTCTTATGTACCATTAAGTACAAATAACATATCACCATTAAAGTCGGTCTGTTTCGGGTTTAAATTCGAAGGTATAATACTCAAGCACATTCGCGTGCACACACACACATCACACATCTGTATTATGTATAGAATCAATATAACAATCTTGTTTAGGGAAGCTAAAATTAAGGAAACCTAAATTTACAGTTGGATAAACCAGAACTTAAGCTCTACCCCTGGTTGCTATTACTAGTTTTGATACAATACCAGGTTGAGTTTTCTGATATGTTGTTTGATCCTCACTGCACCGATGCATGTATGTTTGCATATATAATTGATCACATACAAGAGTTTAAGGTAGCCATCACATGTGCTCCTTTCCTGGGAAGTTTGTGTGCACAGGTGAACCATCTCTTCTAAGGAGCGCAATTCAGGAGTTGCATAAAGTTACTTACGCTGAAAGTGGCAACCCGAAGGAAAATCTTTATTTAAGTCATCTAGTATGTTCAAGGCAAACCAGTGGAACTGACATACACTTAGGTCTCATGAAGGCTATTTTCACTTCAGTTAGTGCTTGGTGTGATGATAAACTTCAGGACTACCATCTACACTTTGGTAAGGTCAGTTCTCGATCTATGATAACGACCTTATAATTTACATAAGTTTGCAAATTCTTTTCAATTTTTCTGGGCAAAACTATTCCTTTGTTTTTTCCTCGTAGTGAAGATAATTGGATTTTGCTACTCCCTAAACTGCTCAAGCAAAAAAATTTTTCATCTCTGTTCTCGAATCTGTTTTTGCAACTCCATCAGGACATAATAAGCAGCATGTCTTTAATTAATTTGTTGGTCGTCTATGTCTCCCCAGAAACCTCGTGATTTTGGAATGCTTGTCAGCTTGGCATCAACTGTTGGACTTCCTCCATCTGACTATACCAGAACTGAGGTTGGCGTTTCTGATCATCACTATACTATTATTTTCCACTTAATAACAAACTTTTCTTTTGCCTTTCCTGTTTAAATCTATATATTGTATATATATGTTGACTTATGAATGAATATTCAGTTAGAGTTAACATTCTTGACAAACGCTGCATGTCAAAATTTTCCTTGAGTCCCATACTAGCACTTTCATACTAGCTTTTTTCATTTTGATGTTGACATTTTCGCAACTATAATGTTCAATTCTGCAGTACAACTATGTTTCTGGCATGTTACGTTTTATGTATAAAGTGTTTGGCTGTTATAAGAAGGTTCCTAGTTGGATATAAAAAAGGAACTCCATATATATTATCTAGTGTGGGCTTGTGATAAGGAGGAATACTTGCGTGATTGTCGTTGATAGATATCGGTTTTTCTTTTGCAGCTTATCAAGCTAGATACCTTGAGTGATGATGTTAGTGATAAGATACAATCCTATGTTCAGAACTCTACCAAAGGTGCATGCGCGAGGGTGAGTT
This sequence comes from Camelina sativa, assembly GCF_030686135.1. Taxonomy (NCBI): domain Eukaryota; kingdom Viridiplantae; phylum Streptophyta; class Magnoliopsida; order Brassicales; family Brassicaceae; genus Camelina; species Camelina sativa. Next base: position 22,312,271 of record NC_141892.1, on the reverse strand, counting down.
TGTCTTTAATTACTTGCCTAGCTATACTTTATAAGGCACTTATTTAATCGCTCTGTCATGTGATGTAAAGATATACTTAAATCCTATTTTTAATCCTCCTAGGCGGCACATTTTGCTTACGTGAAATCTCATGGTGACCGTACACATGCTCTAGCTCTACTTGCAAATGAACTGAGCGTCATCGCAAAAGCAGAGATCAATGAGTTTGTCCCAGTTTTCTCCAAATGGTTACCCGAATGTATGATGATCTCGGCCATGCTGCTACATCGTTTTTTTGGAGAAAGACTGGTTTGTCCCTAACCATTTTCAGTGCATAAGAGAAAAAATGAGTCGATGGTATCTATATTTACGATTGATCTTGTTTAACTGGAGCAGACGCCTTTTCTCGAAGGAGTTTCATCCATCTCTGGTGATGTTAGAAAAGTAGTCCCTGCTGCTCATATGTTACAGGAAGAGTTAACTCAACTGTACAACTGCCATAGCAGATCCAAGTTGCGCAAACCTTACCTCCACAAGTTGAAGAGTTATGAGGTCATTGAATATATTAGTTTTTATATGAATTGGATTTCAGAACATTCATATTATTTCTCAGTTTTATGGTTTACTAACTCAGTTTAACATGTCAAATAACTCATATAAGAGATTATCCATTTGTCTATGTGCAGATAGAAAAGGTTATCAGACCAGTAATGCTGGACTGGCTTATCTCTCAACATGATCATATCTTACAATGGACTAGGCGAGCTTTTGAAATTGAGGTTATATATTCTTGGCAAAAAAGATTTTACATGTTGATTGCTGTTGACAGTAGATAGACATTAAACTTGGGCCATATGGGGATCTTATTTCGACGGATCACTATAAATTTCATCTGGTCAGTATTGAGGAAAAAAAATTTGAAAAACAAAAGTTGCAACATACATAGTTTCAGGTCATAATATAGACTGACTAAAGAAGGATCCCTGAAGTCAGAAAGATATAACATATACAGACCTCCTTTCACTTTTCATTAACAAACAAAACCAAAGTATGATTGGGGAAACCTTATTGTCCAACAGATGGATAAAGAATTTTAATCTTAAGGTTTTTCCATGAGCAGGAGTGGGAGCCTCTATCAGTTCAGCAAAGACATGCTGCATCAATCGTGGAAATATTCAGGATCATTGAAGAGGTATACGTATCTTCATACTTTCATGATATCATGGTTCTGAATACTCTGCAAACTGTAGGAGCTTAACATCATCAGACAAATAAAACGAGTTCAGTATGCTAAAACATGTTTCTTTGCTTTGGGTTACCTCTAGATTTACGTGTTGGTTTTGTCTAAGTTCTTTCTTTGTTTCTAGTATGATTCTTCCATCTTTACTTATTAGTGTTGCACAAAATTTATTTGCCGTCTTACTATCTCATTTCACTTACTCTGCAGACTGTCTCTCAGCTGTTTGGTTTGCATCTACCTGTTGATATTACACATCTTCAAGCTCTTCTCTCATTAATTTACCATAGCTTGGATACATATCTTCAGAGAATTTTTGATCAACTAGGTATTGACCAACTCTACATCTTTTTAACAGTTGTTACTGAGTCGTGTTCTTACTTTACATGATTTATGTAAAATTATTTTCTCTTATGCAAATACCCGGAGACACATGCTTGAGCAGAGGCTTATATGTGTCTGGTAGATAATATACAGCATACAGGTTTTATTGTTGTGTTTTCTCTGTATGGGACCTATGAGATTAACATTTTAGTATACAGATAATCTCTTGTCTAATTCCAGAGGTGAAATGAAAACATTTTGAATACTTGTTTTAAATTAAGCTGACTTTTCAGAAGCATACTGCCATACTGTGATATATTAACCATAAGCCTCTATCTGCAGTTGACAAGAAGTTTCTGTATCCGTCAGCACCCCCTTTAACTCGATTCACAGACAATGTAATGCCAGTAATGAAGAGGAAGTCTCTTGAGTTTAGTGAGCCAGATAATAAAATAGTTAAGAAATTAGATGAACTGACAATACCGAAACTCTGCATAATATTGAATACACTCTGTGTAAGTGTGTTCTTCCAAGCTAAACTTCTATATATTCTTATGAAAATTAAACACTAACTTCAGTTTTCTTATTCTTTTCCATTCTGCGTTCATGGATCAGTATATTCAGAAACAAATCAGTGCAACAGAAGATGGCATAAGGAAATCATTGACACTTGTTGGAGCCTCTCTTGACAAGAGATCAAGTACGCTCATGCACTTGGGTTTATACGCTTTTCTCTTCATTTTTGGTGGTTATCTAGTAGTTAAATGTGCATTAGTGGATTTATTTGCGTGATTTTGATTCAGAAATCGAGACTACTGAAGATGAAGTGGAGAATTCATTGACGCATAGTGAAGCTGTTGATGAACTCTTTGCTACCACCTATGACAGCCTCAGGGATACCAATGCCAATTGCATAACCAAAACCCGTGACCTAATTGGTAAGCTAATACAAAGTCTCGTGCTCATCTGCAGAACTTAAGATTTTAGATAAGCTGACAAGTCTGTCCAAACTTGAACCATTTTCGATATGTCTGATTGCATAACCTATTTATCTACAAGATGGATTAGCAGTTTTGTACTAGTTAAAAAAAAAAAAAAAGCAGTTATGTACTATCTGCAGATGTACATAAGATGCATTAGCAAATTTTCTGTCGCCATTTGAGATACTCTTGAATAAGCCAGACATATTATTCATGTTTCAGTTCGTTTTGCAATTGCACGTATTACTCTTTTATAGGCTGGCCCCTCATGGATGAGTGAGAAACTGAGAATGTTGGATTGATTGTTACTAGTTTTGTGTTATCGAAGAGAAAGAACTTGGGTTTAGATCTGTTTTCTGTATCTATTGTTGCTCTTTGACAGGGGCAAGAGCTATATTCTGGGATCTGAGAGACATGTTCTTAGTACAGTTGTACAATGGCACAGTCGAAGGCGCCCGCTTGGAAAGAATACTCCCTCACGTTGATTCTGTAAACAAAATAATCTCTTTCTCTAGTTCAGCCCTTTCTACTAAGCATGAACTTACACTAAGAAATGCAATGCACAGGTCCTTGATAATGTGTGCGGTTTGAGTTATGAGGACTCACGGGATATGGTGGTTTTAAGCATTTGCCGATCCGCTTTGGTAACAATTTGTTTCCTTTTCCATATTTAAACAAGTTATCTAACTTCAGCCTATTTTATGCTCACCGAAATTATATGCTTCTCTCACATAGGAAGCTTATGTTCGAGTACTACTTGATGGAGGGCCAACCCGTGCATTTTCGGATTCAGACATTACCTTGATGGAAGAAGATCTCAGTATTTTGAAAGTACGTAACTTAAATTCATATTTTCAAATTCTGTACTATTATGCTGGAGTTAGATTATCCCAATCAAAACTTCCGAGTTATCATCTTGTTATGCTATCTTCATCCAGTTCGTTTCAGATAAGGACCTTTTAAAAAAGCGAGAAATTTGGTTTTAATATTTTGATTTTGGTTCTGCAATTTTCCCTTTGAGATCAACCGGGCCTTGATTTGTGTTCGTAGGAGTTCTTCATTGCCGATGGAGAGGGTCTTCCTCGTTCATTAGTTGAGCAAGAAGTAAAACAGGCGAAAGAGATCCTCGACTTGTACTCTCTGGAGGTTAATATATTTGCTCACATGCGAGTTGCAAAGTTAGTTTCCTTCCATAGAAAATCTGAGATACTAACGTTTTTCGGGTTATGTCCGTTTTATGTGGCAGAGCGATATGCTAATTCAGATGCTAATGACTGCGAGCGAGCTCATCAACATGGGAGTGAGTTCAGAGCAGCGGCGCCTGGAGGATGCACAAACTATCGTTAGAGTTCTATGCCACAAGAAAGACCGTAATGCCTCCAAGTTCCTGAAGCGTCAGTACGAGCTCCCTATGTCATCAGGTAATAACCACATACACACCACTAGAGGACTTGAACTATCTTTTTAATAAGAAATAGAAAATTCCATTTGGATTATTACAAGTCAGAGAGCTACAATTGTTTTGAACTAAAAAAAACGTAATGATTCTGTATCAACATTGCCATAACTCTAAAAGAACCATTGATTCTGCTATTTGTTGCAGAATATGAAGATGTTACATCAAATCTGCCTGCTTTATCTGAAATCGTGAGAAGCACATCTACCCGCTGGAGCACAACAAGCCAGAATAGTTTCAGTTCCATCAAGAAGAAGATTCAGGAGGCAACATCTGAAATTAGGAACAACTCAGGATGGTAGAATCTGTGTGTTTAGGTACACCTTTGTACCCCCAACTTAATGAACCTCTCTTCTCAGAGCCCTTGTTTTTATGACGGAACATCGTCCCATTTTCCTCTGGGGGCAACTTAATGGTTTACCTTTTTCAATGGGATCAGTTAATTTCCTGGAAATACAACAAAACCTGTGACCTAAAAAGCGTTTTCATTTTCCGAGTTCAAGCCAAGGTCCATTATGGTTACTGGAGTTATTCTCCTCCATGGGCTCTGGCTTTACATCAGAACTTTCTTCTCCCTCTCGGGCAACTGCGTCTTGTCTATCGTCATCCTCTTCCTCTGCAGCACCCAACTCTTCCTCTCTTCTAGCTCGCTTAAACCCAATGGAAACCCCAAACAACCTCGGAGTCAAATCATCATCAAGCTTCAGATCACTCCCTGCATCTATTCTAGAAGCCATTGCCATCGCTTCTTCACTCATCCCTTGCTTCTCCGGTAAAAGATCCAATGGTTTCCCTTCTCGTAACAAATTCGCACAATCTGCTTGACCTGGTGTGAAATTTGCCATCAACGTATAGATATTTGCATACAAGCCTTTCAGCTTTGTCAACTCCTGACTCAACTGCATATTCTCTTTCCTCAACCGCTCGTTCTCCTCGACAAGCTCTGGTGCAGTAGTACAGCTTGTTGTCCTCTGCAGACCAACACCAACCACTCCTGTAGCAGCAGCTGCAGCCGCAGGCGAAGAATTAGACGATATCACCTGTTCTTCTCCAGAGTTGGACGGAGAAACAGCGTGAGCTACAACAGGAACCGCCGTAACAGCTGAAGCTGCAACTGCCGCCGCGGCCGCTGCAGCAGCGGCAGCCATAGCAGGCTGAGAGATTTTCCGCCGTTGAATATCCCGGAGCAGAATCTTCTCACCTCTCCTAAAACAGTCATTAGAAAACTCCCAACGATCCGGTACTACTTTTCGAAATCCCTAAAACCAAATATCAAATTCAAATAAGAATCACTACTACTACTAGAGATCGAGATTTCGGATGCAGACTTAAAGATTGAGACTCACGTAAGTGTTGAGCTGACGAACAAAACTTGAGAAATTATTGTGTTTGAAGTATTTGGGAAGAAGATCTCTAGCGAATTCAGCTGGTCGCCACACAATAAAACTGGTTCCATCATCGTTCCACGAAATCAATTCGTCGTAAACCGGATCATCAACAAGCTGATACGTTTTCGTCAAAAACGGAGTCGGGATTGACCTCTGCGAATCTCCTCCACCGCCTCCACCACCACCGCCACCACTACCACCACCGCCGGCACCACATCCACTACTTCCACCACTATTCCCAGCGCTACAACCACCTCCACCGCCGCCAACGCCGGCTACAGTCGGAGTTTCTCCGGTTTGTTCCCCTGGCATGAGTTTATAGATCCCCAAACACACACCTCAACTTTTTCAATACCCAAAAATTAAGATTAAAGAATGGAGAAAATGATGAAAATGAGCTAAAACCAAATCCAAAAACACACCAAAAAAAATGTTGTGTAAGCTTGATGAAACTTGGAATCATAAGATCCAAATACATGAAACTATAGACCGAGGAGAGAAAAGGAGACGTCTTTCACAAAACCCATTAGACCCAAAATCCAAAAAAAAAATAAACTTCTCTCTATTGACGCAATCTTTTTTTCTCCACCAACCAACAAATGAGATTGTCACAATCCAGACAGAACCCGTGATTAACACACACAACACACGATGATCACGAAGCTAGAGAGAGAGAGAGAGAGAGAGAGATTGTGAAGTTCTAGAATGTTCTGGGAGAAACGTATTGATAAGAAAGAGAGAGGAGAGAGATGAGGAGAGACAGATCGGAAGTTCCAGAAGACAACAACAACAACAATAGAAGAAAGAAAAAAAAAAAAAAAAAAAAAAAGATGGAAGGAAGGAAGAAGAAAAGGGTAAAATTGGAATTTTAGAAAGTTGGGACCACGAAGAAGGAAAGAGTATAGGAATGTGCGAGAAAGAGCGTATGTGGCTTTCCTTTACTTTTTCCAGAAGTTTCTTCTTTCTTCTTCTTCTTCTTTTGTTTTTTTATAGATGATATGTTTGTTTTTGATAACATTTTTGTAGTTAATGTGAGTGGAATAAAGTGCAAGGTAGACTCGAATTAAATTACTTGTCTGAGTTGACTCTTTTTTTAATGTTATGTTACATTAATAATAATTCCAATTTAGAGATTCGTTTATCCAATTTATTTTGTAGACTTGACTAATTTGTGTAAAGTGAGTATCTAGCATGTATTATTAGTGGTGCGTGAGAATTATACAGAAGAATTTAGTTCTAATGTTAGTACAGTAGTGTATCAATTATCTTCCTTTTTTTTTTTTTGAGCAAAAGTGTATCAATTATCATTATCCGGATTCAGATACATGTTTTCTTGGGAATAAAACAAAAGAAAATTCCATAAAACTCTTAAATAGTCAAAAGTTTGAATTGTATATTTTACATTTGATAAGATCTTGCGTAAAGAAGATAATACATGGATATAATATTTTTGGAAAACCAATAATATTTTAATTTTTTTTAATAGATATGTCATAATCTCATAAGTAATATTTTCATGTTAATTAATTACAAATGAGTTCAAAATTTAAAAATAAAACATAACTAAAGATAGATTACTATTTTCATCGAGTAATCACAGATTTATTCCTAAAACATCATTCATTTTTTCAAGATTTCTTGTGTCCATAAAAAATTGGGGAGCCATGCTGCAATCTTAGTTGTTAGATTTTGTTAGTTGTTTTTTTCTTTTTCTTTTTTGTTTGTTAAGTATAGTGAAGTTTGAAGGCATACATAGAATACATATAATTGAAGAGAATATTACAAAATTTGAGTACATTGATGAACGCCTAATATGTTCTTGTAGAGATGAACAACTAATATGTGAGGTATGAAGACTTTATAAACATTTTCAGTGCGTTTAATTGGCTAAAAGTGCCAAAAATCGATGAAAGCTACTCCAAAAAAGTGCAAACATAAAGAACACTAAACTATCATTCGTAACAAATTTATCCAATTACGGTTTAGTAATGATGACTCCGTGCATTTTTCTTTGTTGGAATGTAAAAACTTTGTATATAACTACTAACTAGATATTAATATGTGCTATAGAACGGTGATATGTTTTTGTAAGTACTGTTAATTAATAAATAAAAAAATTACGGTTTAAGTATCATATTTGGTAATATATTTTGTATATGTGTTTATTTTCAAGTTGGTTTGCTAATTTTAATTTATGGATTATCTGTTTCTAATATTATATTTTGATTGTTTTGTGGTATAATTTGAATATTAGTAGAAAATTTCTAATATTTAAAATATATATCTATTTTTCAATTCAAAAAAGTTGTTAGTTGAACCAAAAAAAATCGGACTAAATAAAAGTTTTAAATTTTGACACCTAACAATACAAGCTTCATGCTCATTAGGATTTGAAATAAATTTTAATCCTTTGAACGCACACTTTTTCTTCATTTATATATGTTTCTAAAAAATTTGACATCCACAAACATATACAGAAAAAAATCTCTATTTTTACTAATTATATGTATAGTTTGATAATTTAAAATAATTTGAAAATACGATCAAACAAATATGATACAAAAAGCATTATTTTAAGATCTTAAAATTTGATAATTGAAAATAAGTAATATTGTATAATTTGTGATTAAATCTCTTAGTTTTTTTAACTTTTCATTAGTAAACAATTTTTAGAAAATAAAACAGTCCAAGTGACTTCAGAAGCTGTAGAGGCGATAGCACGGTATTCAGCTTCTGTGGAAGAGCGAGAATTGTGGGTTGCCGTTTTGGAGACCAAAATACAATGTTAGTGTCCAACAAAACACATAAACCAGAAGTGGAGCAACGAGTATCCTTGCATCCAGCGTAGTCACTGTTGCTATAAGAGACAAGGTGTAGATGACTGTTGTAGTATAGGTGCAGTCCCATTTTGGAAGTCCCACGAAGATATCGAAGAATGCGTTGAGAAGAGCAAACTCAGACTCAGTGGAAGTGCATCCGTTGACATTGTAAAATTAACCGCAAATTGAATGTCGGGATGAGTAATGGTCAAGTATTGAAGCTTCCCAGCACGATTCCTGAAGTAAGAAGGCTTAGAGAATGGCTTAGTATCCTTGAAAACGTGATCAAGACGTAAAGGCAGCGGAGTGTGAACTGAATTGCAAGTTGCCATATTAGCATGGTGGAGAGTTTCTTCAGTGTATTTCTCTTGATAAATGAATAATTTGTGATGGTGAGTGATTGAATGCCCAAAAAATAATGGACATTCCCTAGATCTTTCATTGCAAAGCGAGAGTTAAGATCAACAATCAAAGATTTAAAGAGTATAGGATTTGAACTTGTCAGCAATAAGTTATCCACATACAGTAATAGGACCAACGTGTCATCATTCCGACGATAAGTGAAAAACGATGGATCAGCTTTAATGCATAAAACCTAAATTCCAAAAGATAATTACTGAATTTGTCGAACCACACCATGGAAACCTGTTTTAAACCTTAAAGGGCATTTCTCAACAAACAAACATAAGATGGTTTGTTTAGATCTTCAAATCCCAGAGGCTGGACCATATAAACATTTTCTTTTAAGTCACCATGAAGAAATGCATTATTGACATCCAACTGAGTGATATCCCAGCTCTTTGATGTGGTAGAAGAGAGGAAAATTCAAATTGTAGAAGTCCTCACAACAGGACTGTAGGTTATATTAAAATCCACACCGGGCTCTTGATTGAAGCCTTTGGCCACAAGACAAGCTTTCAACTTGTTGACAGTGCCATTAACATTTAGTTTGACAGTAAAAACCCGTCGACAACCCAATATATTCATCTTGGAAGTCGGAGGAATCAAATCCCAAGTATGATTTTCATATATTGAGTTGAGCTAATCTAACATAGTCTGCCTCCAACCAGGGTGATTCAACGCTTCTGCCACAGTTTTGGGAAGAGAGGGAATCGTTTTATTAGCAGCAAGGGCATATTGTGGGTTTGGTCTGTGAATACCATCTTTAGACCGTGTTGTCACCGGGTAGATATATTGGACTGGAGCGACAGTTTCAGGAGCTGAGGCTTAATCCCGAGAACCAAGTACTTTATCGGTCACAGTAGAATGATCCGCCGATGGTGAAGGAGAAGAAATCGGCTTGGCACTTGTAAATTGATCAGCACAACAAGGAGTATCCTGAGGAAATTCCACAACATATTCAAACTATGGGAGTCTTGATGAGAATTGGTGATGTGGGATGGAAGGGTAGGCAAGACATGAATCTGGAAAGAGGCATCAGCAGCTTGCCAAGAACCAAGGGTTCCGGTTTTGTGTTGTGTCACAATCCCATGTATCTTTCTGTGAAGGGGAAGCAAGTCTCATCAAAAATCACATGACGACTGATATAAACTCGTCTAGTAGGAGGATAAAGACACCTTTATATTGCGTGTGATACCCAAGAAAGACACACTGGAGTAATCTTGGTTCAAACGTATGTTGAGTAAAAAAGCACAGACATGGATAACACGCAAAGCCAAAAACACGGAGAAAAGAGTAATCAGGTTTGTTCTTAAGCAAGAGCTCATGTGGACTTTTCTAATTAAGAAATAGAGATGGTAGCAAGTTACTAATGAAGTTGGCCGGATAGAAGGCTTCTATCCTAAACTTTAATGGAGTTTTACTTTGAAATAACATAGACAAGACAAGCTCAATGAGATTTTTATGTTTCCGTCCAGCCTTCCCATTTTGCTCTGGTGTTGATGGACGAGAAAGCAAATGTTGAATCCCATGATTTTGCAGATTAGTTCTAAACCGAGTACTAATAAACTCACCACCACCATCACTTTGAAAAACCTTAATCTTCTTACCCAACTGATTCTCAATTTGCTTTCGAAAACCCATAATCACATCACATAAATCAGTTTTAGACTTGAGAGGAAACATCCATGAGTATGGAAAAAATTAATCCAAAATAACTGCATAATATTTGAAACCTTGAACAGATACAACTGGTGATGGACCCCATAGATCACAATGTAATCAATCAAGTGGTTCCTTAACAGAAGAACTAGAAGAATAAAAAGGAAGCTTATTGCTCTTTCCCATTTGGCAAAGTTCACAAACAGATGTAGTGCTGCTCTTATTAACAGTAATGGCCTTGCTGGATTGTAGAAGTTGAAGAATCTGAAAGTTCACATGTCCTAAACGTTGGTCCCACACCATATCATTGGCTGCAATCTGGCGATTTGAGTAAAAACCTGCAAATTCCACATTCTTCAACACAAAAAGCCCTTCATGACAGGTCCTTTTGTCACAACCTTCTGAGTTGGTAAATCAATAACATATACAAAATTAGCATCAAAGAAAATTCCACATGGATAGTCATCACACAACTTGGAGACCGATAACAGAGATTTCTCCATGAATGGATAGACAAGAACATCATAAAGAGAGATACTACCTTTTGGAATTGTAAGCGTAGTAGAAGCAACATGAGTGATGGGTTGGAAAGTTCCATCTGCCACAATCACATTGTCAGAGACATTGTACGGCATAGTAGTTTGAAGGGACTCAGCAGCAGAAATGATGTTAGCAGTAGCTCCAGAATCAGTACCCCATTCTTTACCACTAGGGTCTGCAAGGCGAAGTGCAACAAGGGCTTGTGGAACATCATCACTTTGATAAGAGTTGTCGAACCGATTCCAACATTTAAGAGAAACATGGCCGGTATGAACGCAAATCTGACATATAGGACGAGAAGAGGGTTACCAGATTAATTCCAGCCAGAGGAGCTTACTTGCTAAGAAAAACCAGACATCTTGAGATGTGGATAGAGCGTGAACGAGACCGAACACCTCCTAAGTGAGAGTACCAAAAATCCATGACTTGATGAGCTCGTCCGTACAGATCCAGTCTTCATACGCCGGGTTTGGAGCTTCGACAGCATGATTGTTGGTTTTGGCGACTGTAACCGCTGGTGGTTTCGGGATTGACCCATTGACAAAACTAAGAAGCTTCTGTCACCGAAGCAGCGACTCAAACTGAGTTTTCCAAAGGAGATAATTACTATCATTCAGCTTAATGGTAACTGAGCTAGCGGCGTGAAGAGTAGAAAGGAACGAATAAGGACCAGAACTCTCTACCATGATAGCTCCTGTTAAGGTATGAGAGGTTTTGATACCATATAAATAAATAAAGAAAATAAAAATTTGAACTGAATAAACTTTTATTGAATCAAACTTTGATACAAGGTGTTGATACTTATACTACTTAGGAACATTCTAGACCCTTGATAAAATATAGGATCTCGTTACATCTGTCAATCATCTAGCCAGTCTCTTTTGATAGGATAGGACTACAACGGTTTGATATAGTATAATGTTCATAGAGTTACCAGGTTTGGTATGCTGTTCCTTTTGCGTAACCTGCATATTCGTCTTCTTTTGTTGCAGAGATGGTTGTAGTGAGGAACTATGCACATTTTTCTTATTATGACCTTGATGGTGATTATTATATGGGACTTGGGCATTTCATTGTTGTGAGACGTGAGACTTTAAATTACAGTTAGTTTATGTTTCTTTGCGGTGCTTGCCAACAATGGAAGCCATCCAAGCGGTAGTTTCGGGTCCTCCAAATATTTTTTTTTATATAGTTTTATTTAACAATAATTGGTATAAGAATATATAAAATGTCCAAGTTAGTAGGAAAGAAAAAAAAAATTCAAAAATTAGATTTTAGTATGAATTTGGGTCAAAAAATTTTACTTTTAGTGTAAACCTACTTTAAAAAATATGTATAACTTTTTTTTTATAATATAAATTATAAATTTTGTTTTTATTCTAAAATCTCTAAACCAAGCTGTGCGTAGGGTATCTATTAATACCGGATCGACACTGTTTCTTTGAGCCGGCTCTGTTTATGAAAGACACCGTCATCCTGCTTAAACTTTGGGACAGTCTATCAATGACAGGGTTAGAATTTAGTGTCCTACGTATGGATGATCTAATATGTGGACTTCTTGGCATGCTCACTGACACGCAATTTTATTTATGATACTGTATGAAAAGGCTCAAACAAGTTATTTAACTTAATTATCTGTAGTAACATGCATATTTTATTGTTTTAGTGGTTTTATTAGAAACTCTTCATTCCTTTATCAATCACTATTTTAGTGACACTAATATCCTTTTTGTCACATAATATTTTAGAACATATTTACTAATTAATTACACAATTTGGAAAACATACGACACGAGGGAGACAAATATACACTTAACTAAATATATATATATATATATACACTTTACTAATGAATTTGTGTTATACAGTGTCATGCATGTACAACTACAAAGTAACACTCGACGATTTCAGTATAAGTTGATATGCAGGAGTTGTTGATCCGAATTTACTACTGAACTAATTTATTTATGGTAAATGTACTCGTCTAATAATTTTCTCACCCGAAATTTTCATAGATGTAACACATACACTATTTCGATTAATCGAACGAAAATAATTAGACAATTTCGTATTTAAGAAGTTAAGAGTAATTGATCTTTGAATTATACCAATAAAGCAACTCCTCAAATGTAAACCATTAGACCATTACCACTTGATCGCGATTACTCCAATATTAACATGATGGCTATTTGATCTTTTCCAGAACTTTTTTAATTTCTTTTGAAACTTTGAATATGTTGCAATCATGTGTAAAGGAGTTCTTTTGTTGAATAAATTTTTACATTCCAGCAAAATATATATATATATATATATATACATATATATATTCATGGAGTCATTAGTTTTTACTGATTAACATGATTTGAATATAAAAAACAACCCCCTTTACAAGACTTTATCTGGCCATTTACAAGACTTAATTACCACATAAATCTTTTACAAAGCTTATACCCTGACAAGAGGCTAGAGAGTGTCAAAACCAAAAAGGCAGAGAATGACATTGAAACTGAAACTATAGAGCTGTTTTTTAGTGTTTTTACCGCATCCTCGTTTCTATGTTGGATCCACGCGATGGCCACAGAAGAAGATGATACTAGTAGATAACATATAACCTGATTATGTTTCGCATACGTACATTAAAATTTAATTAGTTCAAACTTTTTCACTGTTAACGATTGAACATATATATAATGTATAATTATTAATCAGTAATAATGTAAAAATACCTGGTCAAAGATGAAGCTGATGTAATCCGAGAGAGGCTCAGAGATTAAAACTCCTCTGTGAGTAATATCACAAACTCCTTTGAATGTTTGCAAACATGTATACACGAATCCTGTCACCGCTACACCAAAACAATACCTGCATATTTGTTTTTTTTTTTCGTTTTATTTTACATTTCTATGAATTTTAAGTATAAAAAAATATCAACCAAAAAAATTCTAGAAATTGTTTCTTAATGTTTATTTGGTACGTTAATTTCGCGGATGTGTTTAATTTACGGCGTTAATAAAATTTTGTATCCAACGCGCCTATACACATTTTATTTCACTTCACATATAACGTTTAGAATATTCATTTTCATGCATAGTAAAGATAATTGGAATTTGTATATATACACTTTTGTCCATTACTTTTTGTGGAATATGACTATAATAATAGCCTATTTTGTAAATGAACATATGAATAAAATGTTACTAGTAGTTAAAGAAACATGATAATCTAAAATCTATACCTTTAGTATTAAAAGCACAAATTAAACTCTAAACTTGAATCCCAAATCACAACCCATAAAACCTAAAATTTAAACGTTAAACTATAGTTCTCTTCTTTTAAGTTATAAAATCCAACGTAGTCTTTTAATAGTATCATTTAAAAGACTTTTTATATATCAACTATTCTTTATTTCCAAGTTGTAGCATTGATGCGTGAATAACGATAAATAAAATCCATATTGCTTGGAAATAACAAAACATCATTTTCTATGAAACAAATATCAGTAGAACTACTATTAAACAATGAATTAAAGAAGATAAGGCTCTTACAATAGTTCAGGATATGAAGCAAAACTCGAGGAGTTCTGTGTCAGATGTCTCCTCGAAGGCCGATGAACATTCACCGCCAACGAAAGAGCCGAGACGAAACAAAGAACCAGCGTTATAAACCGGAGAACCAAACCGCTAATATGAACCGATGCTCTCCGTGAGCTAAATCTTGATATTGACGGCGTTGCAGAGTATGCAAATGAAGACGGCGTTGGAACTGAGGTCGTGTGTTGAGAGACAGGCGATGCTGTTACTGAACCCTCCGATGATGGTCCATAGGTGATCACTACAACGTGATCTTTTAGCTCTTTCATCAAAAAAATTTTGAGTCTATCCTTGAAATAGTTGAGATTGAATATATGAAGTGAGAAGTGTTGTATTCTGAGCTAGAGATAAGGTTTGCTTTTGAATTAAAGATTTACATGAAGTTTCAGCGAAAGTTTGTTGGAATTTTATACATTTTTTTCTTCCATGTTATAATCTAATGATATATATGGTTGTATGACAAATAAGTAATTGTTAATAATTATTTTTCTAGTTTGACTAATTTCTCTTGCAATATAAAGTCTACGTAATTGGGATAACTATGATCTAAAAAAGAATAGAAAACTAACGTTTGTGCAGAAAAATTGGGTAAATAATATTTTTTTAAAAATGTGAAAGTTTAAGATTGTCCTCGAAGTAAAAAATAAAATATATAGTATAATACAAAAAAAATGATGGACGTTTAAAACAACATAATAATATAAATTCGAAAGAGAACAAGTGTTTTATATGATTTGTAAAATAATATGTAATATATAAAATAGGTATGAAAATAATTGTAACTGAATAGAGAGAGTAGTCTGACACCAATTTACCCAATTTTTGTGCACAAACTTTAGCTTTTTACTTCATTTTTTTCTAATCTATAGTTATCTACTATAAATACTCATAACTGAATTGTACCCTGCAATTCATATTTTCTTATATATCACTACAAAAAATCAATTCTTAAGTACATGGTCGCCTACGTGAGTTTTGTATCATTCTTTTAGTTGTTCTTTTTTCCTATTAAGACTAGTCAGGCGTTACCCTCGATCATCATATATATGAATAGACCAAGAAAAAAATAATAATAAATAGACAGTTGAAAGAATATAGAAATGAGCTAGGTATTTTCCGGAAAATCGTTGAGGGTCTTGTTTTTCTTTCTTTCTAGGTTGTAGCTTTCGTTTTTTTCCACAATATATTCATCTTGCTTAGATGTATGTTACATCAGCATATATATGAATCAATTTGCAATTTGGTAGGGCTTGGTTTAGGATTGGGATGACAAGGACATTTCGAATATAAATAAGATCGTGTATATCACTATCACATAAGAGTTGGGTATGAGTAATTAGAGTTTCTAAAACTATTATCCGAAGTATTAAATTCCAATTAACCGGAAAACATGAAAGATGATCGGAGAAGAATGAAGGTGAGAAACACTGTTTAATTAATCTGATTAGAAAGTTTGTTACAAGACGTTCACCTCAATTAGTGTCTATCCTCAAGTCTTTATACTAAGCACTAAACCGGAATCTAATCTTGGTTTACTTAGTTAACCGGTTTGAACCATTTATTCTAATACACCCCCCTCAAGTCTTTAGCTTCGAACTGTCTGTTTGGAAGATAAAGACTTGATAGTGACATAAGCTTGAGTAGATGATGGAAAGGACCGGGTTGGAGAGGCTTCGTGAGTATATCAGCATGTTGGTTCTCAGTTGGAACGTGCAATGTCCGCAACGTACCTGCTTTGACCTGATCACGAACAGTGTGGCAATCAATCTCTATGTGTTTGGTGCGTTCATGAAACACCGGGTTCATAGCAATATGAAGAGCAGATTTGTTATCGCAGAACAACTTCGCAGGACATGTAACCTTGACACGGAGATCTTTGAGTAGTTGTTCTAACCAAATGATCTCACAAGTCACATGTGCCATAGCTCGATATTCTGATTATGTGCTACTCCGACTTGTAACTGCTTGTTTCTTCGACTTCCAAGAGATAAGAGAAGTGCCAAGATAGACGCAATAACCTGTTATTGAACGTCGAGTGTCCTTGCAAGTGCCCTAGTCAGCATCTGCAAAAGCATTTAAGCACAACTTTGTATCTGCAGAATACATCAAACCTTGTCCAGGATTAGCCTTGATATAGCGTAGGACTTTATGTGCAGCCTGCAAATGGACATCGGTGGGAGCGGATATAAACTGACTTAATTGGTTTACGGCAAAGGTAATATCAGGTCTTGTGATTGTTAAATATAACAATCGACCTATTAGTTCTCTGTAAGCTCTCGGACTTGGAAGTAGGGTACCCATGTCTTTAGTAAGATGCACATTAGGATCCATAGGAACAGGGCTTGGCTTGCAATCAAGGAATCCAGCATCAGTCAACAAATTCTGGGCATACTTTCGCTGACAGACAGAGATTCCCTTGTCAGATCGAGCTATCTCCAAGCCTAAGAAAAATCTCGCCGGACCTAAGTCTTTGATCTTGAACTCTGACTTTAACAGATCCTTTAAGTTCTCCACTGCCTTATCACTATCACTTGCTATCATGATGTCATCTATGTAGACAAGCACAACAACAAAAACACCAGTTCCCTCTTTGACAAATAGTGTATTATCAGCTGGGGACTGGATATAATTTGCACTAAGTAAGATAGAGGATAGTCGTTTATACCATTGGCGAGAGGCTTGTTTAAGTCCATATAAGGACTTAAGAAGACGACAAACTGGATTTGGCGGCAATGTAGTGTTTGGTGGAGGGGTATACACAGGAGGCAAGCGCATGTAAATCTCCTCTTCAAGATCTCCATGGAGAAAGGCATTTGAAACATCCATTTGCGTGAGACTCCAACCCTGTTTAGCAGCAAGACCAAGGATAAACTTCACACTAGTCAACTTAGCCAGAGGTGAGAAGGTATCCAAGTAATCTGCCCCCTCCTGTTGAGTAAAACCCTGTGCCACCAAGCGAGCCTTGTATCTCTCCACACTGCCATCAGAATTGTATTTTACGGTAAAGATCCATTTCCAACCGACAACATTCTTACCCTCAGGTAGTGTTTGAACCTCAAAAATCTTGTTCAGTTCAAGAGCCTGTAACTCGTTATTTGCTGCATCAGTCCATTTCTTTGATTTTATAGCCTTAGCAAACGACTTTGGTTCCGTTTCCAGACTATAGGAAAAGATATAAGATTGAAATTCTGGGGAAAGTTTATCATAAGATATAGTAGAAGTAATAGGATATGGAGTAGTAAGTTTAGTTGTAGGAGGTAAAGTAGAAGTAAAAGGAACTAAAGAACAGTGATACTCCGACAAATAGTTAGGGGGCTTAGTAGTTCGTTTAGGCCTAGTAACTATTAGAGAATCACTTGCAGTGTTATGCTCAGTTGCAGTACCGATGGTGCTAGTATCCAAATGCGTATTAGGTGTAGTAGATGGTGATGCAGATGAATGATCAATCAAAGAGCTTTCAAAATCACTAGCAGACTCAGAATCAACAAAATGTAGAGGGGGTGGTAAAGGCAAAAAGGAAACATATCAACAGAGGAAGAAAGAAGATCACTTGTTTTAAAAGGAAATTGGTTTTCTTGGAAAACAACATTTCTGGAAATGGTAATTGAATTAGACTCTAAATCAAGCACTTTATACCCTTTAAAACCAGAAGGATAACCAAGAAAAACACATGGTTTAGCTCTAGGAGAAAATTTATGTCTATCCTTTGAGTAAGTTGATACAAAACACAAGCAACCAACAAACTTTAATAGGCTATAATCTGGTAATTTCTTAAGAAGAAGCTCAAAAGGATATTTATTGGCAAGTAAAGGAGATGGTATTCGATTGATTAAGAACACAACTGTTAAAACACAATCACTCCAATGTTGTAAAGGAATATTAGACTGAAAAAGGAGAGAACGAGCTACATTTAGCAATTGTTGATGTTTACGTTCAACTACTGAATTTTGTTGTGGTGTGTAGGCACATGAAAAATAATGCACCATGCCATCTTTAACAATGTCATTGAATGCAACTCAGGGGCATTGTCAGAACGTATAGCTTTTATCTTTGAGTTATATTGAGTAGAAATGAGTTTAATAAAAGCTGGAAAAACAGTAGAAACATCACTTTTATTCTTGAGCATATAAACCCAAGTGACTCTAGTACAATTATTAACCAAAGTTAAGATATATCTAAAACCTTCAACAGACTCAACACTAAAAGGACCCCAAATGTCAAGATGAACAAGATCAAATGGTTTTTCAGCTAGATTATTATGTGAAATAAACGCTAATATCTTTTGTTTTGCTAAAGGACAGATTTTACATTGCATAACATCTAATGATTTTTGTTTCAAAGAAGGAATATAACTAACAAGTTTATGTAAATCAGAGAGGGATGAATGCCCCAAACATTGGTGCCAAAGAACTCCATCTTCCAAGACAGAACCAGTAAAAGAACAAACTACAGGAGTAGATGGTGAGAGGGATAGCTGGTCTGTTTCCAGAATGTATAAGTTGTTGAACACTTTACCCCTCCCAATCATCAAGCCTTGAGAAAGTTCCTGAATGAAACAACATGAAGGAAAAAAATGAGCAGAACAGAACAATGTTTGTACTAAACAGCTAACACTAATTAAATTGAACTTAAAATAAGGAACATGTAAGACATTATGCAATATCAATGTTGATGTGATGCGTATTGTACCTATACGAGTGATAGCAACCCTAGCACCATTCGGTAATGTAACCGTAGTATTAGACACAGTAGTTAACTCACTAAACATTGCTAGGTCCGAACAAACATGACTAGAAGCCCCAATATCTATTATCCAAGCATCATGAGGAAGAATTTTCTGAAGAGATGAAAGGGTGTGTTCTTGAAAGAGTAGAGTATTATCTCTATATTTAAGACTAGTAGAAGGAAAAGAAACGGTACCAGCAGACAAATTCTGAGTCATTAAACCAAAGTCAGAGATAGTTGCAGCCGCAGTATGAGGCATACTAGACGTAATCACATTCTCTGAAACTTGTGCATGACTTTTAAGATGAGATATAAGTTGTTGTATCTGTTGTGGTGTGAAATCTTGAACCTTCAGAGTATTACCATCACTTACTCCATAAGAAGCTCCTTGTGAAGGCATATAAGCTGCATTAGCAGTAGCATCATTGGAAGGTAAACCATAATCCGAGTAACCAGTATTCTCTGAATAGACATTGGCAATAGCATTAGCCTTCTGCATTGCATCATAGAGAGCCATTGGCATCCTAGGCTGAGTTTGCATCATGCGAGGTTGAAACTGAGGTACTGGCATACGCGGTTGAAACTGATTCTGACCATTTCCTTTATAATTGTAACCCATGGAATTAGTCTTGTATCCTGGAGGAAAACCATGTAGCTTGAAACACTTCTGTATAGTATGTACTGTCTTCCCACAATGTGTGCAAATAGGTTTCTGATAAGACTTCATCGTATTATAAGCTACGACATAGGCACTCTCCATATCACCATCTGTTTGAGAAACAGTCTGAAAAGCAACATTATAAACCCTAGTAAGAGGCTTAACATGATTCTGTCGTTCATCCTGAGTGACCATGTTGAAAGCTTCCTCAATCGTAGGTATAGGCTTTAATATCAATATGTGACGCCTGGTTTGATCATAACTCTCATTTAGACCCATAAGAAACTTTGTCACTTTACTGCACTGCTGTTAACGCTCCCATTTAATTGCAGCATCACACTGACATCTTCCACAAGTACATACTGGCAGATCAATATAATTCCTATGTTCCTCCCACAATGTAAGTAAATCAGTATAATAGATAGAAACATCATTCGAACCCTGCTCAATCTTGCTAAGTCTCTGTTCAATAGCAAATACCCGTGGAGCATCATCTTGCTTGAAACAAGAGACCAAATTGTTCCAAATACCTTCAGCAGTAGGTATAAAAAGCAAGCTCTGACCTATCTTCTTATCAACCGAATTCATCAACCAAGTAGACACTAAATCATTGCATCTAGTCCAAGCATCATATTCTCTATGATTTTCCGGAGGTCTAGTAATCGTACCATTGATAAAACCCAGCTTGTTCCTGATATTCAAGCCCATCCACATTTAGCGACGCCAAGAATGAAAATCTGAAGCTGTTGATAAATGATCTGAGACCAGAACCAAGCCAGCATGATCAGTACTCTGCAAAAAAAAGGGATTAGCATATTGATCTGTTGCACAACGTGATTGCTCAGTCGTAATAGGTGGCAGTGGTGGTTGATTGTTCGGAGCAAGCGGCAGAGGAACTGATGAACTCATTATATGAGATGATTAAAGAAATTTCAATAAAAAAAAAATGAAATTGGAGCTGAAATTGAAACAAGATTCGTTCACCGAAAGCTCAATCAAAAAGAAAACAAAAGAATTAGGATCATAAACAAGATCCGAAAACACAAATCACAAATTGTGATAACAAGAAGCTGAATAAAACGAGAAATCGAAGGAAGTGGTAGACTCATCTCCGATCAATGTATGTGAAAGCAAAAAGAAACTCAAAAAAAGCGCTCTGATACCATATTAAATTCTGATTAACCGGAAAACATGAAGGATAATCGGAGAAGAACGAAGGTGAGAAACACCGTTTTATTAATCTGATTAGAAAGTTTGTTACAAGACGTTCACCTCAATTAGTGTCTATCCTCAAGTCTTTATACTAAGCACTAAACTGGAATCTAATATTGGTTTACTTAGTTAACCGGTTTGAACCATCTATCCTAATAGGTACATGAAAAACATTATATGGAACATGTAACTTGGTTAATTGATACCAAAAAAAACAAAAAACTTGGGTAACAATTATATGGACTCACGTTCATCTATTTTAGGACAATTTTGGATTTTATAACCTTTTATATGATTCTCCGATATCAATATCCAAAATTGAGAATCAATATATATAACTTAAAAAGAAAAAAAATCTTAATGAAATTAAATCAGTAAAATCTCAAAAAAAAAAATAAACGTTGCAAAATAATAAATGTATATTATTATGATAATACGAGTAATCATAATAACTGAAACAAATATTGTAACACCAATTCCACCAAAACAAGATTAGACTTATGTATTAAAGCTAGTGAAATTGTAACTTATTTTTTTGTACTATATATAAGAAGCGGATTTTCCAATATTTTCAGCCAAAAAAAAAAAAATCCAAATTCTAAAATCATGATAAAAACTAAATATGTTATGCTAGTGACAAGTTTTATTGTGGTATGCGTGTTTATAAGTTGCACTGATGCGAAAATAAAATATATCCCATATGTACCATCTATAGATTTAGGTAATGGTTGCAATCCAAGATTTCCTAACGACAAATGTCATCTGCCCATACGAGCGAATCCATATAGGCGACCATGTACTTATGCTAATAGATGCCGTCGGGATGTTCGTCGGGTACAAATGTCATCCTTACAGAAATTTATGAAAAAGGTTCTCCAATTATCATTGTAAACACAAAAAAGATTATTACAAAAAGTGATAGCTAAAAAATTATTAAGTATTTTTTTTTGTTCGCATTACTTTACTTCCTTGTACTTGAATTCAAAAGTGATACAATCTTTATGTTTCATTATCTTATGAAACTCCAACATCTTTAACAAAAAAAAAAACTCCAACATTATTGTTGCACAACAAACAACATTGCTTATTTGCTCTCTCACCAGTCACTTAAATTTTTCTGACATGGAAAAAAAAAAATTCAAAACAAAATAATTCAGCTGTAAGTGTCAAACACGATAAACCAAGATGGATTGATCTTTGTTGGTCTTATGATATTAATACTCGTTTGCTCGAAAATAGACTTTGCCAATCAACACCCCTTCACAAGGTCCCAGTATTCCTCCCTCAAGCAAACCAGTCAGAACTCCAAAAGTTAAAATCCGATGCCGACAAGACTCTCACAAGGCTATCTCCGATTGATTATTACTTGGAAGGGAAGTGTCAGATCCCGACCCTAAAATCCTCGTATATGGCTGTACAGGCCGATAATTTTTTTTCTTAGCGCCTATTAATTTCCTACTTGTTTGTTTAACAATATGCAACAGCGGATATATATAACAGATTCAATAACTTAAAAATACGCATTCATTAAATTAAAGGTTCAATCATCCTTAACACCCATGCATGGTAATGATACAATCCATAAAAATATCAAGCCATAATTAAAACTACCCAAAGCCACCATCCTCTTCCTCTCTTGCCTCCGTCATAACAGCTGGTCAGCCACTAAAATCCTGAACATCAGACATTTCTTTTCCTGTGTCCATAAAAAGGAGGCATAAGCAAACAAGTTTGCTTAGTGGAGCGGTCATTCCGTCTCACTAGGCTCAATTCAATAATCTCAATCTAACATAGGTTAGTTTAATCAATCCATGCATGTCAAAGAACCATGGGATAGCTGTCCACATCGTTTAGACCAACTTTCGAATTATTGCAATAGAAACATTAACAAGACAAGCAAGCAATCAAGACTAAATAACCATCGGTCAAGAGAGCGACCATAGAACTCGGCCACAGTCACGCACTCACCTTCGGTTTCGACCTACGGTGTTAAACTCTTGGTTCCTATGCCCAAATCTGATCCTCGCCTCTACACGAACAGATCTACATCGTTAACCACCGATGTATGAACCATATACTATCGACGGATCAAGGTGGAAGAAGACTTACCGTTCTTCTCTTGATCTAGACTTAGGAAATTCTCGGCCAACTCTATGGAAACTCTTCTTTTCTCCCTTGCGGCGGCTAAAAGGTCTTATGTGAGCTCTAGAGAATTTCTCTAAGGTTTTCTATCCTTTATATAGGGTCGACTAAACCGCCTCGAGGTGCCTCAACGATAAGCCTTATCGTCCCCTAACTTCCCATATTTTTCGCATCCATCCTTATCCGACCAACTTTGCCTTTTCCGCTAGTTTCCATTTCCCTCGGGTTTCCTTTCCCGTAGTCGGCTTAAATCTTTGCAAGATTTCCGGTCCCCGGGCCACCCATTGGCCCATAAATCTAATCGATCCATCCTCGTCCATCGGCCCGATCCATCGTTCACCGATGCGACCATTTTTGGATAGTCCTACTTCACTATCACTCTCACTATCACTATCACCAACACTAGGATTTTCACTCCCACTATCACTCGGACTGTCACTTAGACTAAGTGCCGAAATCTTCCCATTTTCATCCAGAAACTTGCATGCTTGCATCATCTACAAGGTAAGCCAAGGACTTCCTTTTCTTCAATTCAAACATGTATTCACTACTTCAGAAGTCTCGAACTCTCCATCTGTTCTAAGTTCCATTAACTATCGATTCATGGCCATCGTCCTTTACGGACCATGATTCCTTCTGTTCTCGTCCCGAGGTTCGTACCGCTATCGATCCATATCGGCACTGATTGCCATACCGCTCTCAGCATTTCTCAGCACTGATTGCTGTACCGCTCTCGGCACTTCTCGGCACTGATTGCCGTACCACTCTCGGCACTTCTCGTGTACTGCGTACGTACCATCTCGTGTACCGCGTACGTACCATCCCATGTACCGCGTACGTACCATCTCATGTACCACATACGTACCATCTTATGTACCGCCGGTACCGAGGGAGCTGGTCGTTACATTTCTCCCCTACTTAAGGTCGATTCGTCCTCGAATCTTTGCTTTCCTTCCGAGAAACTTCGCTCTTATCGAACAATTTCTTGAAATTTACTTTCATAACATCTTCAGGTTCCCAAGTTATTTCCTCTACTCCTTCGCAATCCCATACAACTTCGATCATTTTCAGCTTTTTCTTCTTATGCGAACCTCTCATCTTGGTACCAATTATCCGAACTGGTCGTCCGATGATTGTCATGTTCAATTGTAGATCAGGCGGTGGTTCGGAGATCACATTCTCCCGTCCCGTTATGCATTTCCATAGCATCGACAAGTGAAACACCGGATGAAAAGCTGCCATGGCCGGCGGCAATTCCAACTTATAACCCTTCGGACCGATCCTCTCCAGGATTTGATACGGTCCCATGTAACGCGATGTCAACTTGGTGTTCAGTGCCACCCAATCTTTACCCTTATAAGTCATGGTTTTGAGGTAGACCATGTCTCCAACCTGAAATTCTAGCTCTCTTCGGCGTTTATCCGCATAATTTTTTTGCCTATCCTGGGCTTCTTTCATCTTTAACTTCAGAATCTAAATTTTTTCGGTCATCTCGTCCACGAAATCCCGACCGTAAACGCTCCTCTCCCCTACTTGTGTTAGACACAAAGGTGTACGACAAGGTCGACCGTATAAAGTTTTGTACAGTGACATGCCTATACTAGCATGGAAGCTATTATTGTAGGCAAATGCCGCTAATGGTAGATGCCTCACCAAATTATCTCCCCAATCCAGTACACTTGCTCGCAAAAGATCCTCAAGTGTCCGTATAGTGCGTTTGGACTGTCGGTCCGTTTGCGGATGGTTGGCCGTACTCATGTCCATTCCCGTCCCAAAACGCTTCTGTAGGGCCTTCCATAGTCCTGAGGTAAACTTAGAATCTCGATCCGATACTATGCTCACTGGAACACCATGTAGCCGTACAATCTCATGTACGTATACCTCGGCCAGTTTCTTGGTCTTGTCCTTCTTGTTGATGGCCAAGAAATGTGCCGATTTGGTTAATCGGTCCACGACCACCCATATGGCGTCCTTCTTGTCACATGTCGGCAAACTGGTGACAAAGTCCATGGCTATCATGTCCCATTTCCATTCGGGTATCGGTAGGCTTTGCAACAACCCACCCGGAACTCGATTCTCCGCCTTAACGCGTTGACATGTTGGACAAGCTGCAACCCACTTGGCTACGTCTCTCTTCATGCCCGACCAGTGATAATACCTTTTCAAGTCTTGATACATTTTTGTAGATCCCGGATGGATCGCCAATTGGGACTGGTGTGCTTCCTTAAGGATTTCGGTATGCAAGTTCTGGTCCAACGGAATGCACAAGGCCCTTAACCAAAATGGTACCGTTGTTTGATGTCCCGTACTCGGTTGCGTCCGCATTGGACAACCGTATCAGATCTGCGTCCTTCTCTTGTGAAACTCGTACCCTTGTCAACAAATCCGCTTGATCCGCGGCCCTAAGGCCTAATGGTTCCAACTGTTTAGTCAACACATTCAACCGCAAGGTTCTGATCATACCAACCAGGTTCTCCGCGTCTCTCTCGGCATTAATGGCCGACCCTCTTCTGCTTAAGGCTTCCGCCACTAAGTTGGCCTTACCCGGATGGTAACTGATTTCCAAGTCATAGTCCGCAACTAACTCCATCCATCTTCGTTGTCGTAGATTCAGTTCTGACTGCGTAAAGATGTACTGTAAATTTTTGTGATCCGTGTATATCTGCACCTTCCCACCGTACAAGTAGGACCTCCAAATTTTTAGCGCAAATACTACAGCCGTCATCTCTAAGTCATGGGTTGGATAATCCGGACAGGGGTCCAAACACACTCTCATATTCTCGTACCACTAGTATGTCTTGTAACCCTGATCGAAGCGAGGTACGCTTCACACCCATTACTGATCATGATCGAAGCGAGGGACGCTTCACACCCATTACTGATCAACTGTTCGGCTTGTACTACCGAGACTAACAGATTCCCGGCAATGGCCTGATGCCCTGATATTCAACCATTCCCTTAGCAGTCTCAAATAGTATCGCCCACGGTAGCAGTCCAAGTGAGCCATGTGCTTACTTAGCCAGCCCATGCCTAGTATCACATCTTGTGCCTTCACTCGACATATGACTAAGTCCGCCGGCATATCCATACCGCACACCATGATCGAGATGTTACGCACCACTCTCTACGTCATCATCACTTGACCACCCGCTGCTTGTACCCATCCAAAATTATCTTCAGGCTCCTTCCGGAATCCGCCCTTAACAATCATACTTGGACTAACAAAACAATGCGTAGCCCCGGTGTCAAAAATCATATGCGTATCCACACCGCCCATAAGTAAGGTCCCTACACAATTCTGCTTGCTAAGAACCTAACCACACAAAACACACACACATACAAGGTTCACGAAAAAATTCCATTAAGGTGAGTTTTCAAACTTACCAGTGATCTACCGTGAAGTGCTCGCTTCCACCTGCCCGTCCGCGATCGAATACACCCGAGGCATAATCGCTGGCCGTTTCAATGGTGGTGGCAACGACAACAGCTTGCTGACCCGTTTCTGCCCTTGCGTCTCCAACTGTAGACATTTTGGCCGGATGTGTCCTGCCTGCTCACATTGGTAGCACACTCGTGTGTCATTCCCTTTGTCCGGACAGTTGCTGGCCATGTGGTCCTTTCCTCCGCACGCAAGACACGTACCGAGTAAACGTCGGCACTGTCCTGAATGTCTCTTGCGGCGAGTTGGACACACACACACACTGCCCGAAGTCTTACCCGTAGGTATCCGACTCGTGGTCTGCTTAGTTCCACTACCCGATGCAGCTTTTGCCACCGATGCCTGCTGCACCGTGACTCCTACGGAGTGGTGCTGGGATTCTTCGGCCAGTCCATCCTCCAACATGGCTGTCTTCTCAACCAACTCCGCAAGACTTCCAAAGTTTTCAATCATGCATCGGTTGTGGACATCAACTCTCATGCCCCGCAAGAACCGACAAATCTTGACTTGCTCATCCTCCATCTCTTGAGCTGGTTGAACTCGGTCTCATACTCCCGCATGGTCCGGTTCTCTTGTCTCAGGTCCAAGAACTC
Organism: Camelina sativa; assembly: GCF_030686135.1. Lineage (NCBI taxonomy): Eukaryota > Viridiplantae > Streptophyta > Magnoliopsida > Brassicales > Brassicaceae > Camelina > Camelina sativa. Next base: position 22,285,128 of record NC_141892.1, on the reverse strand, counting down.
AGATTCAAGACGGTCAAGAGCTTGCTGCGAAAAGTACTTTGCAAGGAACATCCCACGAAAAGTCTCCGAAGAGCAATTCGGGTTGGCCATACGATTTACCATGCCTGTCCACCACGCATGGGCTTCACTGGACAGGTAGTGGGTAGCGATATCCTTCCGATACTCCATCGGACAACGCACAGAGTCAAAATTCCTCTCAAGGCGACTTCTCCATTCGTCGGCCTCAATCGGGTTTTCTCCACCACTAAAGTATTGTGTACCCAACTTCAACATGTGGTCCATGATAGTCAAGTACGCGGGAGTTGCCATTCCCATTGGCACCGCGTGTGGTACGGGTGGGTTTGCGACCGGTGGTGTCATTCGGTTCAGAATCTGGACCAAAGTTTCCAATACTTGCCCCATCCCCACGGTTGCAGTCGCATTAGCACCCATACCCACTGTCAGTGTAGCTCCCGTACTGACTCTTTGGGTTCCATGTCCTCTGGTTTCTGTACCGGTTCCCGCACCTACTAGCCCCGCGTTGACCACAGTAGGGTTCGGTACCTCCTCAACGTTCCCTCCAGCTCCCTGTCTAGCCGTGGTATTAGCTGAGTTGCGAGTGTTGGGTTCCATTTGAAATACCATAATCCGATTCTAAGTTAGCGACCAAACCAATTTAGCCTTAAACACCCTATGACCTACATATGACCAGTTGGGTACTTGGCAAGGAAGGATGGCTTTTTAGTAACATCAACCCATGCACCCGTTATATAAACATGTCCTAGAATTATAACCGTGCTCTAATACCAAATGTAAGACCCCGACCCTAAAATCCCGTACATGGTCGTACAGGTCAACATATCGACCATAGAACTCGTCCACAATCATGCACTCACCTTCGGTTTCGACCTACAGTGTTAAACTCTTGGTTCCTATGCCCAAATCTGATCCTCGCCTCTACACGGACAGATCTACATCGTTAACCACCGATGTATGAACCATATACTATCGACGGATCAAGGTGGAAGAAGACTTACCGTGCTTCTCTCGATCTAGACTTAGGGAATACTCGACCAACTCTATTGAAACTCTTCTTTTCTCCCTTGCGGCGGCTAAAAGGTCCTATGCGAACTCTAGAGAAATCCTCTAAGGGTTTCTATCCTTTATATAGGGTCGACTAAACCGCATCGAGTTGCCTCAAAACGATAAGCCTTATCGTCCCCTAACTTCCCATATTTTTTGCATCCATCCTTATCCGACCAACTTTGCCTTTTCCGCGAGTTTCCATTTCCCTCGGGTTTCCTTTCCCGTAGTCAGCTTAAATCTTTGCAAGTTTCCGAGTCCCCGGGCCACCCATCGGCCCATAAATCTAATTGATCCATCCTCATCCAACGGCCCGATCCATCTTTCACCGATGCGACCATTTCCGGATAGTCCTACTTCACTATCACTCTCACTATCACTATCATCGTCACTAGGACTTTCACTCCCACTATCACTCGGACTGTCATTTAGACTAAGTGCCGAAATCTTCCCATTTTCTTCCAGAAACTTGGATGCTTGCATCATCTACAAGGTAAGCCAAGGACTTTCTTTTCTTCAGTTCAAACATCTGTTCACTACTTCAGTAGTCTCGAACTCTCAATCTTTTCTAAGTCCCATTGACTATCGATTCATGGACATCGTCCTTTACGGACCATGATTCGTTCTGTTCTCGTCCCGAGATTCATACCGCTATTGATCCATATCGGCACTGGTTACCGTATCGCTATCGGCAATTCTCGGCACTGATTGTCGTACCGTTCTCGGCATTTCTCGGCACTGATTGCCGTACCGCTCTCGGTACTTCTTGGCACTGATTGTCGTACCGCTCTAGGCACTTTTCGTGTACAGCCTACGTACCATCTCGTCTACCGCGTACGTACCATCCCATGTATCGCATACGTAGCATCTCATGTACCACATATGTACCATCTTATGTACCGCCGATACCGAGGGAGCTGGCCGTTACAAGAAGCCTCGTGTCACTATTCCTTACTCTGTATTTCAATAAGGAGCCTTGTTCGTTTTAAGGGTCGTCTTCCGACCTATAAGCATATCCAAAGTGTGCTTAGTCACATTTGGGGTAGAGGACATCAAATAGAAATCCACCTCAATCATGCTAATAATTCTATGCTTGTCAGGTTGCCAAATGAATATCTGAGAACGAGGATTCTTGAAAAGATAATTTGGTATATTGGAGAATGTATGTTTCTTGTGGCTCAGTGGGATACTTCGGGTGGAGCTAGCACTGAACTTGATGCATTTCCTATCTGGGCTCATCTCAAAGGAATGCCATTCGACCTGATGCACCATAAAGGGATAAGTTTGGTTCTGCACTCGTGGGTGAGCCAAAAGAGATGGACGAGTTTACTAAAAACCTAGTGAGCTTATCTGTTGCTCATGTCAAAGTTGAAAGAAATCTCAATGACCCCCTGCCTTCCTCAGTCGAAGTGGTAAGGGAGAGTGGTGAAGTTATTACTATTGATGTTTAATATCCATGGACTCCACCTATATGATCACATTGCAAGGAGATAGGCCATGTCAACAGATTATGTCCGCTTGTAACTCCTTCCTGGCCCTAAACAAGAAAGTCAATGGTTACTGAACCTTTGAAAGGTACTGCAGGCACTGCGGGCGCTGTCAGTGCTAATAAAGAGAAAGACCCAATCCTCAACGTACCTGGTTCTCCCTCCAAGACTGTTATTGAGGAAGGTTGCTCGTCGGTTCCCCCATCAGTTAGTCAATTTGATACGTTAACTGAGTCTCCCCCCATGAGCTCAGGTATGCATGCACCTGCTACACTTAAATCATCTAAACTCAATAAGCCCCACCTATCGATCTCAAAACATTATAAATTTCACATCTCCTCGGCTAAAGCCCCTACTTTAACCCCCCTGATAACTCTCTAATTTACATGTTTTTAGCATCCTTTTTTGTCCATATTTTACATTGTTTACACCCTTAACTTAGCATTTTTAGGTCATTAACTGTAGGATTTAACTTTTAGGCCATTTAGGGTGTTGCAATCTTGCATTTGCATACTTTGGATGAAAACAGGTGCTTTAGAGCCTAAATGGGGAGAAACAAGGACAAATCCGAGCATGTACCCGAAGGAGCCATCGAGCTGGAAGAACAGTCCGAACCCCAACACGATCGAGTAGGATCTAAGAGCAGGAAGAACAACCCGAGAGTCTACCCGAAGAGCAACCCGAGCACATCCTCGTGAACCCGATCGAGCAGACCCTCGGGCAGGACTGGGAAGCTATGGTTAATGGGTTTCCATATATAAACCCCCCCTCTTCTTCCTCGCAAAATAGCACGTCGCAGACCCAAAACCAGAGAGCGAGAGCTTCTGTGAGAAAACTGAGCGACTCAAAACACTTTTCACTTTTTGTTATGATTTGTTTCATAACTTTTTATCATTTTCTTTAGATTTCTATCTTGTATTCTTACTTCTCTACTCTGTCGTTTATTACAATGCAATTTTCATTCGTATATGCTTTTGTTTTTCTTGCAATGAGATCTGAGTAGTGTAGCAAAGTTTCTAGGGATGTGATAGATGATTTTGTGTTCTTGTTCGGTTAGGATTTCTTAGTTTGATTGTATATGTTTTATAGATTCCCTTTTAGGTTGGTGTTCTTAATGCTGTCAACAAACCGAGAGGGTGATATTAGATCTAAGGTGTTTTACCACTGAGAGGTGTAGATGAAATGCTTGAATCAACCAATGCTAGAGGTTTACTCACTTAGCCTAAGAGATTAGATGATTAAGGGGTTTACTGACAATAATGAATCGGTTCTTATTGCTTGCTTGGTCATGTTTCTCCAACGAGAGTTGGGTAGGAGAGTGATCAAGGTTGATTGTTTCTATCACGAGAATGTTTTAACAAGATATTAGAGATTCATTGTCTAGGAAATATTTGCTTGAGGCATGTAAGACATCTGTACTGGTCAAAAACACTTAGGATTCGATTACCCCATCCTTAGAAGCTTTCGTATTTTAATTGCTTGCATTTTTATTCATCACTCGATCTATTACCCGAACAGGTACACGATCACCTGCTTCGAGTAACCCCTCGAGTTGTTCATACTTCATTTGCTTACTCGTTCATCCCATTTGATCCTGTACTCGAATGCTTGCATCGAGTGCTTAGATCGTGTGGTTCTTTGTTTATACTCTTTTCTTCTATTATTTTAGGATTGTTAGATCAAAACCAACTTTTGCTTGGCTTGACTTGCATTGTTCTGACTGCATCCTTCCTGCTAGCATAAACAACCACTTGGATTGATAACCCTTTGTACTACAACTGCATAGGGAATTGATACCCTGGGTGAAAATTCTGTTATCACCCCCCCCCCCCTAAAATAGCTACTTACAATCCTTTCGATGTATTAGCTCAACCCAAGTTGTCCCATCAATATGTCCCACACTCTTTAACAGCCCCAAATTCCATTTATGTGTCTTCTCTTACAACCCTTATTGAAAACCCTGCAAATAGTTATTCGTCTACTGAAATGGATTTAGACTCCCCACTCTCTGTTTTTGAGAAACATCCCCCTAAGAGGATGTTCCTCCTAGCTCCTAATTTTCTCTTTTTTCCTATGTGTATAAAACCTTTTTGTTGGAACATTTGTGGTCTAAATGACCCGGATAATCATCGGCCTTTTTTGTCTTGGCTAAATTTTCATACGCCAACTTTTGGTGCTATTCTTTAAACCCATATAAAGGAACCAAATTTGAACTGTGTTATGAACCTTACCTGTCCTGGCTAGCACTACACCTCCAATCACAATTCCGTTGAGAATGGCAGGATTGTTTTCATCTGGAAAGCGCCTGCTGCAGTGATTGTCCTCCACCAAACCAAGAATTTACTCACCTCTGAAGTTACCATTCAGGGTGGTCATTGGTTTATCCTTACAGTTATTTATGCTCCCAACATTGGAGAAGAGCGAATTGACTTTTGGTGTGAACTCTTGGGACTTCATCAAAGGCTGATGCTTGACTCTAATCCTTGGCTTCTGTGTGGTGATTTCAACCAAATCATCCACCTTGAAGAACAATCAAACCCCAATGTTAACCGTCTGACCTCTCGTATGTTGGAACTTAGGGACTGCATTTTACAACTTGAGTTGTTTGACATGCGCTTTCAAGGTTCTTTGTTTACCTGGTCAAATAAGAACGTTTCATTCCCCATAGCTAAGAATCTTGATAGAGTGTTAGTGAATAATCACTGGTTTTCTACTTTCCCAAATAGTGTTGTCTCTTTTCTAGCCCCAGAAATTTATAATCACTCGCCCTTGCCTTGTAAACCTTTTTGCCCCACTCCCTTCAGCTGGCACCAAACACTTCAAATTCTTCAACTTCTTAACCAAACACCCTGACTTTCATCAAATGATTGACACTGCTTGGAACTTGGCTGGAACTCTGCATTCTCAGGAAACATGTTTGTCAACTTTGAGTGCAAAACAGAAATCATTAAAGAGGGATGTAAAAACACTATCAAGAGAGAATTTCCCGGACATCCAAAACCGAGTCAGAGAAACTAACATGTTGCTTCAATCTGTGTAGGTACAAGCTCTGGCAAACCCCACTCCGATCTTGTTCCAGCAAGACAAAGACATTATGTCAAAATGGAATTTTCTTAGAAACATAGAGGAGGCTTATTTCAAACAGATATCCAAAATTAACTAGCTAAAAGAGGGAGACATGAACACTGCTTACTTACATCGGATCATGCAAATGAGAAATGCTTTTAACACCATACGTTATTTACTTCTATCTCAGGTATAGTTAGTGATGATTCCCTAGAGATGAGCACTTTAGCTGTCAATCACTTCCAATTTTTGCTAAGTCCTACATATTTGCAACCAGTCAATACACCAATGTGTTGGATCCAAAGTACTCTAAGCTGTAGGGGCCCTCCTTAATTGAAGCAATCATTGGTGAGAATACCAACTGCGGAGGAAATGACAAAGGTAATCTTCAAACTAAATGCTAACAAAGCACCTGGTCCGGATGAATTTACTTCTGCGTTCTATAAGGCTTCTTGGGCTTTACTAGGATCAGAGGTCATTTCTAGCATCCTCAAGTTCTTTCATATTGCTTTTATGCCATCTGCGATCAATGCCACCATTCTCGCTCTGGTTCCAAAAGCTCTTGATGCCTCCTTGATCTCGGATTTCAGACCCATTTCTTGTCTAACACCTTGTACAAGGTTGTGTCAAAGTTGCTTGTGGCAAGGCTGAAGCCGGCTCTCCCAGATCTTATTCAGCCTAACCAAACTGCATTTATTCAAGGAAGATTAGTGGAAAACACCCTATTAGCTGCTGAGTTAATAAATGGTTATCATAAAGCAAATGGGCCAAAGCTAATTACTATTAAGGTGGGCATAACAAAGGCTTTTGATACTGTTCGTTGGGAGTTTATTTTTAGTTGCCTAAGAGGTATTGAGGTTCCTGATTTATACCTTAGATGGCTTCAAGCACGTATTTGCACCCCTTCTTTCTCTGTTGGCTTTAATGGAAATGTGCATGGGTATTTCATAGGTTTCAGAGGATTGCCGCAAGGGGACCCTTTATCTCCTTAGCTTTTTGTCCTTGCCATGAATTGTCTCTTGACCTGCTTAGATACATCAGCTGCTGAGGGTAAGATCAAGTATCATCACAAGTGTGGAAAACTTCAGCTCACTCACCTGTGTTTTGTTGATGATCTACTGATTTTCATTGATGGTTCCGCCTCCTCAGTGCAAAATGTCCTACAGGTTCTAAAAGAGTTTGAAGCGGTATCTGGTCTAGCTATCATTTTGCCAAAGACCAGCTTCTTTACTTCAGGACTCTCCCAACCTGAGATAGACCACATTCATACAAAATCTGGCATTAGTCATGGGGAGCTTCCAATTAGATATCTAGGCTTGCCTTTATGCACTAAGAAACTCTACCTGTTGGACTGCGAACCGTTGTTACAAAGAGTAAAGGCCCAGTTCAATGCTTGTTCCACTAAGACTCTCTCCTTTGCTGGCAGACTTCAAATGCTGCATTCAGTCATTGCCGGGATCTCTAACTTCTGGTGCTCTGGTTTTTTCCTGCCAAAGAAATGCATTAAGCTGTTAAACTCTCTCTCAAGTGCTTTTTTTTGGAAATGTACTACAGAGGGACACCACTCAGCGAGAGTCGCTTGGACTACAGTCACAACAGGCAAGGAGGTCTAGGAATTCATGATTTGAATGCTTGGAATAAAGCTTGTGTGGTAAAGCTTATCTGGTTAATCTTCTTTAGGTCAGGATCAGTTTGGGTTGCTTGGTTTATATCGGCGGTGCTGTCTGAAAACCTTAGTAAATTCTGATCTCAAAAACCAAACAGCAAACATTCCTGGTTCACAAACAAGCTTCTAAATATCAGATCCTCAGTCTATCCATGGATCAAGCTAAAGGTCGGAAATGGAAAAACATGTCAGTTCTAGACAGACCACTGGAGTAAAAAAGGAAGAATGGAAGATTACCTTGCAAGTGATGGGCTTTATCAGATAGGCATCCTTCGTGAAGTCTGGCTAGCTGGTTTATGGAGGCAAGGAACATGGATGCTTCCTCCTGCAAGATCTGACACGCAAGTGAATGTGCATATTGAGCTCTCCACAATCACTCTACGTCAATACCCTGACTCGTACTGCTGGTGGATTAATGACCACTATAAAGACTCTCACACCACTCTTTACACCCTATGGACGGAGAGAAACCATCGGCTACACCGAAACACTTTCAAAACCTCTGATCTTCTAATACTTCAGATTGATAGCATTGTGCGGAAGAGAGCTTCAAGTTTTCGTGATACAAATCTGTCGCTTTCTCTAGCTCTTCTTCATCACTGCTTTTCTGGATCGGCGACGGCGAGCACTTATCAGCCAAAAAACCTAATTCATATGCGATCTTGAGAAATATCCTTTTTCTACCGATCCGTTTTATGGAGCAATAATTGAAGGTGGTTTGGGGTGGTTGCCTTCCTCAACCGATTTCCTGGTTCAATTACAACTACTGATTCTGATTCCTTTCTAACTTGAGTTTGGTTTATGTTTAGTCGTAAATTTCTTATCGGTCGTATGTAACTGGGCCTTTGGCCCTGTAAACTTTTTTCTCCCCTTATGCTTTAAATTTAATGCCTTTTAACAAAAAGAAAAATAAAATAGACTTTGCCCATAATTTCCTAATAAACTATCTCCATCATACAAAAAATTAAATCACTACGATCAAACAATATAGCAGGTATATTCAATCAAACATTTCGAGTGATTTGTGTGAATGCAGATTTCGTCAAGAACTTGGGTTATTTAGGATTTAAAATCTTTGAATCCAAATATGGTAGGAATGATATATATGTATGCGCATGATCTCATGTGGTTTGATGCATGTAAGGACGATTGTTAAGGCTCTATTTCATGTAGCAAGTCTCCAAACCGTGGACAAATTCATAAGAACAAAGCTGTTGTGTGAACACAATAAATGAGTTTAGTGTGAACCCATCTGTTTTTAAGAAAGTGTAGAAGATATTCACGTTTTTATAAAATAAAAAAAAAAAAGACGAAGTGTTAACGCATAGGCCTGACCCTATGGTAATGCATGAGAAGACTTCTTCTAAAGATTCTAAATGAGAATGAAGATCTTTTGTCAACGCATAAGTCTCCAAAGAACCAAAATACGGAAAATACCATATAAATATGCACGTCTTGGATGGAGTTTTAATCATGTGAAGGTTGACGAGTGTTTTCTCTAGATTGACACTTCGTTTCCAAACTAAAGTGGTTAGGAAGGCTTTTATGTGAACAACTCTAGATTTATATCTACAATGATCAGATGTATGTAAAAAATTCTTCATGAAATGGTCGGGCTATCGATGAAATAACAATATGGTTCGACAAAAATCTCTGTTGATGTGGTAATCACCAAATCCTGTATATCACATATTCAAGGAGAAAATCTTCACAGAAATGTATTTTTCAGAAAGCATTTCAAACCATTTATTTGCTTTCTTGAACCCATTAGAGGGGGTCATTATAGGATATATAAGGAAAGGATACTAAAGTAAATAGTTCTCTCTTTTAAACACTATATATAATGTAACCCTAATGTCTAATGGAATTATTCAGCCTCCATCTCTATATGGTATCAGAGCTGCGATACCTAAAAAAAAAAAAAAATTTAGCCGCCGCTCACCATGTCGTCTACCTCCAGCGAAACCATTGCCGTCTCTAACTGATACGTCCAAAATTCGAGGATCACTCAGCCGGACTAAAAAGGATAGAAGCTCGCCAAGGTGGATTGAGGGGTCGCACAGCAGTTGCGGAAGGCTGCTGATATTCCCGACTCCAATCACTGCTAGATATGACACACTAGTCCAGCAAAAGGAGGCTGTTACTTGGATATTACACTCCAAGAAACAAGGAAATGTTCTAGACAAAGAGAAAACTCTAAAAAAGAAAAGGAAAATTGATTGATTGATTATTCTCAAATGAGATTACATGAGTTTATATAGAGATAGAAAACTTGGTCACAAAGCCAAGTATTATTCTTGAAACTAAAACACAATAAAGATAGATATTTGAATGAAGATTCAACTCTTTAACTTTGTCTTCCCAAGGTGAGTTGAACTCTATTTTCATCACTCCTCTTTGACCACAAAACAAAGTGACTATTTTGGGCTTTCTTGGACTTGAATTAGGCTCAAAGTGGGCTGGACTTGATAAGTATCATCCACAATAGTCCTTCCCATGCTCTCTTTGGCCATAAGCTCTTGAATAAGCTCATTTAGTGCATTTCTTAGCTTCTTAGCCTTTGCTCCAGTCATTGGTCCTTCAGGTATAAGCAATGATTCCTCCGCTACAAGCTCCTCGGGTTCAAGTTCAGCTACAAGTTCCTAAGGTTCAAGCTCAGCTACAAGCTCCTCTTCCTTAGATCCATCCATGATCACATCACTAACTCCCAGAGTCTCACCTCCGTCAATATGACGAATATCAATAAGCTCAAGTGTAACAACTTCTCTATGTTCCCAATATTGCCAAAAATCTTATATCTGTTTATCGTTTGTGCAACGCTAACCAAGTGTCTGTGGAATTCTTTCCTGCTTATTTCCAGGTGAAGGATCTACGAACGGGGGTCAGATTACTCCAAGGGAGAACTAACAATGAGTTGTACGAGTGGCCACTGCAGAATAACACACCCATTTCGTTTTTTTGCTTCTTCATCATCAAAAGCTCCTCTTCCTTCATGGCACTCTCGCCTTGGTCATCCATCACAACCTATTTTAAAGTCTCTTGTTTCGCAATTTGCTTTACCTTGTTCTAGTTCTCAAAATAAAGATTTTCCTTGTTCGCATTGCCTTATCAATAAGAGTCACAAATTGCCTTTCTAAACAAACACTATATCTTCCTCCAAACCGCTTCAATATCTATATTCTGATGTGTGGATGTCTCCTATTGTTTCACATGATAATTTCAAGTATTATTTGGTCTTAGTAGATCATTACATTCGATACACCTGAATGTATCCCTTGAAACAGAAATCACAGGTGAAAGAAACATTTATTGCGTTCAAGGCTTTGGTGGAGAATCGCTTTCAAAACAAGATTGGTATGTTGTACTCCGATAATGTTGGCGAGTTTGTTGCTTCACGCCACCACATACACCAGAACATAACGGTGTCTCGGAGCATAAACACTGGCACATCGTCGAGACCGGTCTCACACTTCTTCATCAAGCCTCGGTTCCAAAAGAGAATTGGCCTTATGCTTTTGCCGCGGTGGTGTACTTAATCAATTGTATGCCAACTCCGGTAAATTGTCATGTCTCTCCTTATGCCAAACTGTTTCAACAATCGCCTAACTATCACAAGCTTTGGGTGTTCGGGTGTCTTTGTTTCCCTTGGCTTCGTCCGTACAACAATCACAAACTACATGATCGCTCTCTTCCTTGTGTTTTCATGGGTTATTCTCTAACACAGAGTGCCTATCTTTGTCTTGATCTCGCTACTAAAAGTCTTTACACTTCTCGTCATGTCCAATTTGTTGAGTCGAGTTTTCCTTTCGCTACCTTCACTACCAAGGTATCTCCTCTTCCCATTTCCGATTCCTCTTCTCGTCACCTAAATGCTCCCACACATCATCAAATACCAGTTTGCACTCCGTCACTCGTACACGCTCAGCCCCCGGTCATGATTCTTCCCTCTCCGTCGTCTGACTCTCTCTCGACACCAACTCTGTCTCCGGATAGTGGTGGTGTACGAAGTGATGAAGCTTCCGGATAAATGGGCCGGACTGAACACACATGCCCAATTGGTGGGTCCCCTGCACATTCGAGTCCAACAAACTCACCCTCCTCCTTGTCGTCTCCTGCTCCATCGCCCCAACCACACCTGCAATCGGAACCTGACACATCACCGCAACCAAACCCACTCTCACCGCCGATTCCACATAATGACCCTCCACCACCACCTGTTAACCATCATCCCATGCAAACTCGCCGGAAAAACAATATCCACAAACCAAATACCCGTTTTGCTTTATCCGCTCTCCTCACCAAAAATCCCATTCCTACGACCATACACAAAGCTATGCGAGATGATAAGTGGAGACATGCGATGGGTGAAGAGATCAATGCTCAGATACTTCGTCATACATTTGACCTGGTTCCACCAAAACCAGGACACAATGTCATTCCCACAAAGTAAATTTATACACTTAAGTACTTACCTGATGGTTCTCTTGACAGGTACAAAGCGAGGTTAGTAGCACGAGGTTTCAACCAACAATTTGGCCTGGATTACTCGGAGACGTTCAGTCCAGTGGTCAAGTCTATCACGATCCGTACTGTCTTACAACTAGCGGTCAATAACTCTTGGTCGATCAAGCAGCTTGATGTGAACAATCCCTTCCTTCATGGCACACTTAATGAAGAAGTCTATGTTATGCAGCCGCCGGGATTTGTTGATAAAGACCGTCCACACCATGTATGTCGACTCAACAAGGCCTTGTATGGACTCAAACAAGCACCGCGAGCATGGTATCAAGAACTTAAGACGTATATGCTACGTATGGGGTTTCGTAACTTGCTAGCCGACACTTCTGTATTCATCTACGAACACGGTAACAATGTTATTTACACTCTGGTTTATGTTGATGATATTCTCGTGACCGGTAGTCGGCTAGAGCTCATTCACGGCTTCATTGATGCACTTGCTCGTCGGTTCTCTCTGAAGACGCCCACAGACATTCACTATTTCCTTGGTATTGAAGCTACTCGCACTTCACAAGGGTTACATCTTATGCAAAAGAGGTACATCATTGATCTTCTCGCTAAAACCAATATGTTGCAATGCAAGCCTGTCACTACACCCTTGTCAATATCTGTCTTTCACGCGCCCTGATCTTGCATTTGCGGTTAACCGTTTATCTCAGTTCATGCATGCACCCACTGTTCTACACTAGCAGGTCGTCAAACGTGTACTACGCTATCTCGCTGGTACCGTCACGCATGGTCTCCTTCTTCGTCCGGGTACTCCTCTGACTTTACATGCGTATTCCGATGCGACGTGGGGTGGTGATCAGTCCGACATGATTTCAACCAATGCATATATTGTTTATCTCGGCACCACTCCTATTGCATGGTGTTCCAAGAAACAGCGTGGTGTTACAAGATCCTCCACCGAGTCCGAATACAGAGCTGTCGCTAATGCCACTTCGGAACTTATGTGGGTCTGCTCTTTACTTACGGAACTTAGCGTTCGCTTGCCCAATTCGCCTGTCATCTACTGTGACAACATGGGTGCTACTTACCTTTGTGCGAATCCGGTGTTCCACTCCCGCATGAAACACATCGCCATTAATTTCCATTTTGTTCGGGAGCAAGTCCAGTCCGGAGCGTTACGGGTGGTCCATATCTCTACTGATGATCAACTAGTGGATGTATTGACGAAACCTCTTCCTCTTCCGCGTTTTGTTCAGCTTTTTAACAAGATTGGAGTGACTCATGCCCCTCCATCTTTAGGGATGTATAAGATATATAAGGAAAGGATACTAAAGTAAATAGTTCTCTCTTGTAAACACTATATATAATGTAACCCTAATGTCTAATGGAATTATTCAGCCTCCATCTCTATAGTCATCACTCTTTCACATTTGACAACATATATTAAATCATAATTTTCCATAAAGCAAAGTGACTCATGTGAATTAAAAAATTACTTAATAACTTAATCTAACACTTCTTCGAATAATAATTATCATGTCTACTTATAATATATCTAGATTATTGTTGGGACTAGAACTCTCTTCGGGTTTGGATTCTTAGTCAAGAGCACAGAACGTTAACTTTTGGTCTCCTTTTAGGACACGTGTCCGGGGGTCAATGAACTCGGCATCGAGGAGGCTCGGTTCGGTGTCCTGCGGATCCGGAACCATATGGAGAGTTTAATTTGGCGGCCGAAGTGAGCGAAGGAGAGAAGTCTAGGATTAGGCGGGTTATGGTGAGATTCTGTCAACTCAAAGATTCAGATGTTATGGTTTAAATGCATATAAGAATCGAGACAGACACAGTTACGGAGACTAATGACGTTTAATTAAAATTTGTCCCAAAAATATAATGTTTAATTGACAAATTAATTGCATGTTTTAGTATAAATTTACAACTAAGTATGTAATCCCAAAAAGGGGTATGAATTTCAAGGCAAAAGCTTATTAATATACATTTCTGTTACATAATTTGTTTTTGAGATCCGACTCGTGTTCGATCACTAATATCAACACCCACAATTATTTTCCAAAATTTGGTTTGAAGGATGATTTCCAAAAAATTTCCAGCGGCATCTATTGGCAACCATACATCTTGGGTGTCTATGGATTCACTGGTTAAGGCAAATAAAACACGGCGGTAGGAAATTTCAGATTACAGACATTACCTAAATCTTTTGACGGTGAATATGGAATATATAATTTGTCGTATTAATGCTACTTTTAAACACAAATACCAAAATCAAAATGTTCACAAGCATAACCTTTTGTATTTTTCATTATTTTTGGATTTGGATCGATCATTTCTATTTGGTGGAAAGGTTGAAAATGCCAATTCTTATCTATAGTGCAAGAGGATAAGTTATCATTTCACTAGCTTTAATACATATGTCAAATATTGTTTTTCATTGAGTTTCCGTTCAGATAATTTTATTGAATATTTCGTTGGTTAATGTTTTGGTCGTTAGATTAGTTGATTTTAGGAGGGATATATTAGGCCATGAGCCAAAAGCAACTTTCCAGTTTAAGTCATTCTTATGTTAAACTGACCAACTTTATTTCGAATTTGATGGATACTTCCACAACTTACTCGAGTCAATCCTCTCCGCCCTACACTTCCAATCTATCATCAATTCCGTTAGCAAGAAAAAGAGTGAAGACAAGTTTGTTAATCTCTATCTATATTCTGTAGACAAGTTTGTGTCGATCGTACTACAAATAAAGCTTCCCTTTGTTTTGTTTTTCTTCGTACTCTTGCATTGTTAGATATTATATATTGGTGGATGAGGAAAACACACATGTATGGTTTTTAATATCTAACTGAAATTTATTATGTTTGAGTTTAAAGACTAATAGCTAGTAGTCTTAACTTTGTTCAAAAAAAAAAGAAGCTAGTAGTCTTAACTAAATTTGGGGGAAGTCGTGTGCGGACTTGTTCAACGTTAGGTACCTTTCACTTCTTCATATTTTTGTATTCAATTTCTTTAAATAAATGATATGAATCAATACGTAATTTGGCTAAGGATATGAAGCAATTCGTAATTTGGCTATGGGCTGGACCATGCTTTCAGGTGTTGGACATACATTACACGAAAACAGGGAAACGGCCACTGTGAGAATTGTCGCTAAATAGTCGTTAAATGAAGATATGCGACTATTTAATGACTAATCACTGTTGTAGCTTAAACTTTGTCGTTAAACCAAATAGTTGGTAAATAGTCGTTATTTAGCGACTGTTTTATGATTAATAGCCGTTGTCGTTCCATTGTCGGGGTGTAGTCGTTAAATAGTTATTAAACTTGGTGACTCATTAACGACTATGTTAAGATTATTTAAGCAATAGTCGTTTAATAGTCATATAATTTAATGACTAATAACCTACTATTTTACTGATTGATTGACGTGTATAAAACTTGCAATATGTTAGTCCTACATTAGTTGTTTATTATATGCGACTATGTTCCATCTATTTAACGACTATTTTAACAACTAATTAGCGACTAAATAGTTTTGTAAAATAATATATTGTATTTTTTTTTTTTCGTTTTCCTATCCTCATTTTAATTGTTTTATGAAATGGAGAACAAAGTACAAACCAATATATAGAAAATCCAAAACTATAATATACACAATAGAAAATCAAATGAAACTGACATTATAAACAAGTCCACCATCGAATTGAAACAAGAGTTTAAACTAATCTACCATTGAACTAAAACCACAATATACAGAAGTCCAAAATAGAATTCAAACCAAATGCAAAGAAAGATTGTAGATCATGGAGCTGTTGATGGAAGATTGTTTGAGAGAGGATCCTCCTCAGATATTTCAGCTGTTTCAGAGGCCATAAAATCCAGGAAGGCTAGATTAGTCTTGCGCAAAAACTTAGCCATCAAGGACAAGTGTTTGATCTCATTATTTTGCTCAGCAACAAGGAGAGCAGTCTCTTTTTCTCGAGAAGCAGCTTCAGCATTGAGAGTAGCCTGAACTTCGATATGGCGTTGGGCTTCCTGCAGTTGCTCTTGCAATGTAAGAAACACCTCGGTTTGGGATGGTTGCTTGCCCTTGCGAAGAGTATCTTTGAGGCTTCCAAGTCCATAAGGAGTTCCTTGTGAATCCCTCTCAGTGCACTGTGAAAAGAAAGAGAAATAAGTAAATAAAGAGCATAACAAATGCATGATCAACTATTAATCTATATATTTTCGAAATTTTACTTTACGTCAAGAAAGATGGCAGTACATTCATCACTGGTGAGCTCCCGAGGGCGTATCAGAAGAATATCACGCCCTCGGGAGCTCACCAATGATGAATGTACTGCCATCTTTCTTGACGTAAAGTAACATTTCGAAAATATATAGATTAATAGTCGATCATGCATTTGTTATGCTCTTTATTTACTTTGCCTTCCCATCAACATAAGAACCATCCGGCTTTGTATGTGTTTTGTAAAAAACTTCACCCATACTGACCTCCCTTCCCAATTCCTCTTCCTGCAGTGTTACAAATTAAAGATTGGTTATAATAGTGTTTTAAGTTACAAATGAGATAAATGTATTACAGAAATTAGAAATAACTTACCAGATCGTCTTGGATTTCTCTATATGACTTAGGGCCTGCTAAGTGGATATGAGGACCGAGACCATTACGGTCAGACATACGACAATTGGAGTAGGTGACACTCCTCAGTATCCCAGTTATCAACCATCTCTTGCCGAAGAGTGTCGCTAATCCATGTCAGTTTAACTCGACTAGTCCTAGTGATATATCATGGTTTTTAGGTGTTTTTAGCCATGAGATAAGTCTTATTTATAGAGTCTTTTTGGTATTTTTAGAGTCTTTTGAGTCTTTATAGGATTTAGCATGGATGGAGCATAATGGACCTAAATAGGAGGATTTGGAGTATAATCAAGCATTGAGGTTGAGCTAGGAAGTAGGGAGACCAGTTCAAGAGTAAGCATCGATCGATGCTTTATATGTGTCAATCGATGCATAGCCAAATAAGAAATCGGAAGTTTTCACACAAGTTTTGAAGATTTATAATTCCGCCCCAAAGTTTTTCATATTTACATCATTAGTCCCTGGACGTGTTTAGGAATAGAACTAGGATTTTTGGGTTATTGTTTAGCACTAAGCTTTATTTTTTCCTGCAACTTTTGTAGAGAAAACCCTGATAGATTTTAGAGAGATTTTAGAGAGATTTTGGAGAGAAGAATCAAGACTCCTTCAGAGAAGATTCAGAATTCCTTTTCTTCTTCCTTTAATCACTTAATGCTATCTATTTTATTCATGATTTGTGTTCTTACAATTATGTCTGAGTAGATCTGCTTTTTAGGTTTAGAGTTTCTCATTAGGGATTTCATGGATTATTAGATTGATTAATTGTTTGGATTCATTATCTTTTTTGTTCTTCACCATAGGTCGTTCTTAATGCTAGATCTTTGATTAGTCATCTGGATTTAGATCTTAGGATTATTGATTGATATGTGAATATAATTGATTTTCCTGAAAAGAACCTTTGGTGAGCAAAATTACTTTTTGCAAAGATATTTGAATTAGTGATTTTGTGAACTTATCTAAACTTGATTTTATTGCTGGTTTTTAACTTGAATTTTGCAAAGAGATTTGGATTTTCGGATTTTAAAACTTAGATAACATTTGCAGTGAGAACTGATTTATTTTACAATTGTGTTTAGAGTTCAAGAACGGTGCTTAATTATTGAATCCTGCTTGCTTAATCAATTGATCTGATTTTCCATGATTTCCTGAGAATTTCTCTAAGCCTAGCATCCTTCTGAATTTTACAACTCTTTTATCTTCTGTTTAATCTTGCAATTTAATTACAATATATTGGTTTAGCATAATTAAAAGATTATTAAATCTATAGTGTGAATCTAGAGTCTCTGTGGATTCGATCCATACGTACTACACTGATCTCTTAATTTGAGAGAGTAGCTCTAGGGTAAATTTGAGCATATCAAATTTTGGCGCCGCTGTTGGGGACTCTTTTGATTCACCATTAGATTAAAGTCTTTGATTTTGTCTAAATTTTTATTTTTCTATTTTACTCACACGCTCTTGTTTCTTTTCTCTTGTGTGTTTCAGGTACATGCCTAAGCCTAGCACCAGGAAAAATCCTACTGGTCCAGTTGTTAAGCTTACAAACCAAGAGTTATGACAACTAGAGCGTGATAACACAAAAGCAGCCAAGTCAGCGAAGAAGGCCAATACAATCATATTGAGACCTGATGAGGCTGGAGTTTTGAGGGATCAAGAGGGTAATGTGCACAATGAATAGGGCCAGAAACTTGATGCTGAAGGACGGGTTATTTAGGAAGAACTTGTTGTGGTCAATGAGAATGCAGGTTGCATCGACCGACGCAATGACGGCATCGATCGACGCAACCAGGAAGGGACCGACCGATGCAACGTTGGCATCGATCGATGCAATGCCAGAGCCGATGCGGAGAATGTTCATAGGCGACCGGATAACAATGGAGAGCTTGTCAAGACAGTTGCGGACTTCAACAGACCAGACTTGTTCTATGAGAACCGCTCCGCAATTGTCCCTCCTCCATTCCCAAGGAATGATTTTGAGTTGAAGCCTTCCTACTTTTCTCTTGTTGGACTAAGGCCATTCCAGAACCTGCCACATGAGAAGCCTCTAGACCACATTGAGCACTTTGAGGATATAGTCACAAGCATCAAGGCCAATGGAGTCACAGAGGACTATCTCTAATGCAAGATTTTCCCCTACTCTCTTTTTGGGGAAGCTTCTCATGGGCTAAGGCAACTCAAGCCAGGATCTCTGAAGACCTGGAATGACATCAAAGTGGCATTCTTGAACTATTTCTATGATGATGAAATGTCAGATGAGCTAAGGATTAAGCTTTCCACCTTTAGACAAGGACCTGCTGAATCTTACAAAGCTGCTTGGGTAAGGTTCAAAGCATACCAGAGAGACTGTCCACATCCTGGGTTCTCAGAGGTGCAGCTGATTAGTATCTTCTTCAATGGTATTGATTGGAGGTATCAGATGGCTTTGGATGCTGCTAGTGATGGGAACTTCAAGACAAGATACCCAGATGAAGCTGAACGGTTGATAGAAAGGCTAGCATCAAGCAACAGTACCAAGAATGCAGACTTAGAGCGGAAAAGAGCACATGAAGTCCATGATTCAAATCAGTTTGCTGCAGTGAATGCTAAGTTGGATACAGTGCACAATCTTCTTGTGGGAAATAAGTCTGTCCATTTTACTGAAGATGTTGAGACTTTTGAGCCAAAGCCAGAGATTACACAAGAAGATGTCAACTATGTGTATGGAGCTGGGTATCAAAATCAGAGATTTGGTCAAAAGAATTCCTTCATTGGAAATCCAAACAAAAAATTCACTAGAAACTATGGTTCTTCTTCTTACCAACCTCTCCCTCCACCCAATTCAGAGAGCAAGATGGAATCAATGATTGGACAGATTTTGGAAGGTCAACAGAAATTAACAGTAGACTTCAATGGGAAGATTGATTTTATATACACTGAGCTGACTTGGAAGTCTGATGCATTGAACACTCATGTTAATAAGCTAGAGAATCAAGTGATTTAGACTGATGGGTCTGTTAAAAGACAAAAGGAATTTCTTTCTGGAAGAGTAGAGTCTAACCCCAAGCATGCTTGTAATGCAATTTTGGTAAAGGAAGGAGACGACAATGATACTACGGTTGCAGAGCCAGCATCGATCGATGCCATCACAATGCATCGTTCGATGCAACCACCATCGAGCATCGATCGATGCAACAGCTGCATCGATCGACACACCCCACGAACAGTTTTGGTTTCAATTCCAGTTCCACCATCTGATTCAGAAAAAGCTTATAAGCCTAAGGTTCCTTTTCCTAAGCCTAGGAGGTCTAAGCAGGAGATTGAAGAAGCTAAATGCAAGGCTATGATGGACAAGGTGATAATTGAGATGCCTTTGATTGATGCAGTCAAGTTTTCTCCTGGGATTAAGCGGTATGTGAAGAGGATGGTCACTAATGGTTTGAGTCCTGAGGAAAGAGCTTTGCTAACCAAGGATGTCAGCTCAATTATGTTGAATCAGCCTCCACAGAGAAGGAAAGAGAGGAAAGAGAAAGTGGTTGTATCAGAGAAAGTGAGTGCAATGATTCAGAGTAGAATTGCAGAGAAATTACCAGATCCTGGAAGCTTTGTACTTGATTGCTCTATCTCTGCATGAAGGTTTGCTCACTCACTTTGTGATCTCGGTTCTAGTATCAATTTAATGCCACATTCTATTGATGTGTGACATTGGGATGACAGATTTCAAGCCAACTAAGATCTCTTTTATCTTAGCTGATCGATCTAGAAGGATTCCTGAAGGTGTCTTAGAAGATGTTCCAATTCAGATTGGAGATTGCATGATTCCCACTGATTTTGTGGTGTTGGAATATGACAAAGAGCCTAGTGATCCTCTCATTTTAGGACGCTCTTTCTTGGCTACAGATGGTGCCATTATTGATGTTAAGAAGGGACACATATCTCTGAATGTGGATGATTTTGTCATGAACTTTGAGATGGACAAGCTGAGAAGGGCTCCTATTATTGATGGTCAGACATTTTCTGTGGAAATTGCTTTTGATGATGATCCAATCATTGAGCTTCATGGAGACATTACTGTTGGGTATGTCAAAGAGTTGAACACTGCTGAGAAAGTGAGCAAGCAAGTTACTAAGCTTGAAGATTGGAGTGGAGATCATCTAATCAATACTAGAGACCATGATGAGGTTCTGATCCATGAAAAGCCGCTGGTAGATGATGTTTTTGTAATGGAAACACGGATTGCTGAGGAAAGTTGCAGAATCGTTGAAGAAACACGACTTACAGGCTCAGCATCGATCGATGGTGCTGTAGCATCGATCGACACACCTCCACGAGAACGTCCAGACTTGTCCAAAACCAAAGATTCTCGAGTTGATTCTTTAGCTGCAAGTCCTAGACCAGTTGTAAACCTGCAATCTCACCATTCCACAGTCAAGAACCCACACGTAAAGCCCAGGTATGCATCTTCTTCACCCAAACCTTCTCCATTCATCAATAAGAATTTCAAAGGTACAAAAACTGTTTTGCAGTTAACCAAACCACGAGATTATCTTAGAGCGCTTGTTTCTTCTATTGATGATTTTGCAGGACATAAAAGAAAGCCACCCATACCTAAGTCCCGCCCTGGTCATGTTCCTCATATACTTGGCAGATCTCATGCACCTACTACCTACACACCACCTTGGATGAAGAGGCCATTCTCTCGGAAGCATTCATTGCCATGTTCTGATCCACCGGATGCCTGAGATCCAACTTAGTCAAGCTAATGATTGAAAACAAGCGCTTAGTGGGAGGCAACCCACTCATAGGTTTTTCTTTTCCACTTAAATTGAGTCATTTTTTTTATTTCTTGCTTTGAGTCAGTTTGCATTTGTATTGAATTATGAACTCCTATCTATCATGTTGCGTTTAATCTTGTGTTTGAGTGATTCTTAGCAGTGCTAACATCCAAGTAATGAGAAAAAAAAACACAAATTACTCGCAGCAAACTCAGGAGTAACGTTCGAACTCTCTGCATCTGTAGAGTGCATCGACCGACACACCATCAGCATCGGTCGACACAGAACATCTGGATTGGTATTACAAATTGTTCACAATTTCAATACTTATTCGTTTTTGTTTATTTTTCTTCGCCAATCTCTTACTTGATAACACTGGGGACAATGTTGTTTAAGTCTGTGGGAGGCATTTACTAACTACGTTTTTGTTTTTGAGAGTCAGTCGAAAAAAAAAATGTTTTATTGAGTCAAAAATCTTGTTGGGAACTATGATTTTTCTTTTTAGTGTACTGTCTTGGTTGATTAATGTTGCAGATTGAATCCACTAATCTGACTAATGGAAAATCTAATGGCTGACCAGTAAACCAGAGACATCTAAATTTCCAACTTATTCCATAAAAGCCTGAGGTAATTTACGTACTTTTCTTTTTACCTCATCAAGGAGATTGATGTTCATACAGCTTGACTCCTTGTTCATACTTGACAAGTAAGATCTTCAAAAGAAAATGGTACTCCTCCCCCTTATTTAAGTTGAAAAGATTACTCTTGAGAGCTTTGTTTAAAAAAAAAAAAAAGAATAAAAGATGAGATGATTTTTATCAGTTTAGAGAGGGAGGTAAATTACATGTGGACATCACAATCCACCAGTAGGTTATTGGTGCGCCAGGCGTTCCTCGAACCCTGGTCCTCACCCTTTATCAACATTCCCACAGGACAAGTTGCCACCATTTGACTTAGGATTTCTCATTAGGGATTTCATGGATTATTAGATTGATTAATTTTTTGGATTCATTATCTTTCTTGTTCTTCACCATAGGTTTTTCTTAATGCTAGATCTTTGATTAGTCATCTAGATCTAGATCTTAGGATTATTGATTGATATGAGAATATAATTAATTTTCCTGACAAAAACCTTTGGTGAGCAAAATTACTTTTTGCAAAGAGATTTGAATTAGTGATTTTGTGAACTTATCTAAACTTGCTTTTATTGCTGGTTTTTAACTTGAATTTTGCAAAGAGATTTGGATTTTCGGGTTTTAAAACTTAGATAATATTGTGTTTAGAGTTTAATAACGGTGCTTAATTATTGTATCCTGCTTGCTTAATTAATTGATCTGATTTTCCATGATTTCCTGAGAATTTCCCTAGGCCTAGCGTTTAATCCTTCTTAATTTTACAACTCTTTTATTTTCTGTTTAATCTTGCAATTTAATTACAATATTTTGGTTTAGCATAATTAAAAGATTATTAAATCTATTGTGTGAATCTAGAGTCTCTGTGGATTTGATCCCTGCGTACTACATTGATCTCTTAATTTGAGAGAGTAGCTCTATGGTAAATTTGAGCATATCACCTAGCATCGCTAACCATGCCCTTCATCCGCCGGTTGTAGATGGTGTTGAAATATTCTTAACAGTTCCTGTTATCAAAGGATCCCAGGTGTGAGTTTTCTACAAAAAAAAAGAGAGAAGGAATTATGTTAGTGGAAACTCCATGAAGAAAAGAAAACATGTAGAAAACAAGTTTATTACACCATTCTTACCGCAAACTCCATGAAGTATATATCTTTTCTATTGGGAGGCACACAAGTCCAAGTATAATATGGACCATAGAATTTGTTTGTAAAAATCTTGGTAATCTTCCGAACAAGTGAAGCTTTTTTGTCCCGATCAAACCTCCACACAATTGGTAAACAATGATAGTAATCATAGAGGCAACAAATCAGACAATTAAAGTTATTAACTGAGACAATCAACAAATCAGACAATCAACAAATCAGACAATCAATGAAGAAGACTGAGACAATCATATAGTCAGACAATAACTCAGACAATCAAATACTAATTGTTTGTCAGATCAGTTAGAAAGGAAACTAAAAAAATCAATCAATCCGAGTATGCAAAAGAGATTATGTGGCATCTTTCATGATCAAACAAAGTCTTAGTACCAATTGCAATAAGAACGAAATTTATGTTTTAATTAACCGAACCAAACAATCTAATTCCACACAATTCGAAGGAAATTATCTGAGAAATCTTTAGATAAAAAATTGACTTAATTAACCGAAGTCTAATTGATAAAAAATCCTTTGTACCAATTACAATATCTATCGAATTCTAAAAAGAAGAAATACACATCAAGAACAAGATTGCATCTTGTTAGACTAAAAAATTATACAAAGACATGAAACTTACCAAGTCGTGTTGGGCAACCGTTTGGGAGAGAGAACGGTCGTAAATTTTTCACGGCCAGGCATCGTAAGGAGTTCTCTCAGAGATTGCATTGTGTCATCATGGATTTGAGGTTGAGGCTCGTAGTTGTTACCTTGAAAAGATGGTTGACTATGACCATGAGAGTGAGGTGGAGACAGCAGATGATCCTCCGGTTGATCCGGTGGATTGTTCTGAACTTCAGGTGTCGAAAGATGCGGCTGGGGAAGTTGATTGACGGAATTCTGGAAAAGCGTCTGTGGCGGTGGAAAGTTTCGGAAATGGGGTGTTGTCTGTTGGGGGTTAACACGTTGTTACTCTTGGGGTGTGTGAAGCGGAGGAATTGGAGCCGCCGCCGTAAAATTTTACTGAGGAGGAAGAGGATTGGTTCTTCCTACGGTTGCGGATGGGTTAGAGGGTCCAGCTATCTGAGAAAGGTTGGGTGCAACCTTTCTCATTTTCAACCTCTTAACCGCAAGATTCGAAGACATCGAATGATGAGAAAGAAGATGAATCAAATTATTGGTTAGGAAGATCGAAGAAGGACATGGGTTAGAGGTAGTTTAGGTTTAGGTTAAGATCAAAGAAAGAAGATGAATTAGAAATAAGATTTAGGATTAGAAGGAGGAAGAAATCGGAGATGTGTGAAGAAGGAAGAAATCGGAGATGGGTGAGTGTAAGTCGGCTTTTAGATTTAGGGTTAAAGAAGAAAGAAGATGGGTGATTTCTGGTTAGGAAGATCGAAATCGGAGATGGGTGATTTAAGGGTAAAAAAGAATTTGGGCTGCAATGGTTTTAGACCCAAATTTCTTTTGGCCTAATAATATTTTCGATTTTACAGGATATAATTTAAACATTTTGGTACTTATCTCAAAAGAGAAAGTGGCTGAGATGGTTAATGGAGTCCTCAAACTTGGGTTCGAGTAACCTCCGTGTTAAATGTTTTTTTTTTCTTTCTTCAACTAAAAAAAGATTTTGTAAACATGTCTGAAACCAAATATATTGAAAAACAGCTAGTAATTTAATATAGTTTGTAATTTCACATTAAATAAAAATTAAAGTACAGAATTTCTATTACACATATAGCTTAAAGCACCAATATGAAAATTTGATACTTTTAAATGTGTAATAATATCCAAAACCTTATATAAAAATTTACCCTTTATATTTATATTTCACTAAATAATATAACAGAGTTTTAGTGATCATATTGGAAGAAAAAAAATTATTTTTATTGGGCATTATAAAAATACAAGTTGTTATGGGTTTTTCCAAAAACTCATATGATCTTGACATGTCTCAAATCTTTCTAAAACAAAATTAGATATATACAACAAATTTAAAATTCTAAGTTAGTAACTCATATGATCAACTATATTTGCTAAATTCTAAATTAGTAACTCAAGCATTTACGACTATATTCGGCGACTACATACATTAGTCGCTAATTTAACGACTATTTGGGGACAATATTTTCAACTTCTTGGTTTCGTCGCTATTTAGTCGCCATTTACCGACAAATTTAGAGACTATGTTATTTTGTCACAATTTAACGACTATTAACCGACTACATTCGTTTTGTCACTACACAGTCGCCATATAGTAGCTATATAGTCGCTAAATTTGGTGACCATTGGTTTAGTCGCCAAATGTAGTCGAAAATACTTTGTTTTCTTGTAGTGATATGAACCAAGTTTTTTTTATAAATAAAATATTAAATTATATTTAAAAGAAAAATATATTGTTTTACATCTACATGTTTAAAAGAATTAAATAAATTTTCTACTTTTTCAAGAAAATTTTTTAAAATTTAAAAACCTCATAGCTTCGAGTGGAAAACCATGCCTAAAGCCCCAATTTGTAGCGGCAATTTCCCAAGGAAACAATAGCCAAGAGGTTTGCTCACACCTGCTTATCTATCCATCCAATCATAGTTATTTCTGAAATAGGTACTTTCCCATGTCGTCTTGTATTTCTCTTCTACCAAATAAAATGAATGGTAAGTTGGAAAGTGTATCTCATTAAAAACCATGTACTTGGTCAGATGGTCACTCTGAAACAGAAGCCACTAACTGCTGCTAGACTGTACAGAAATTATGCTGGTAGAGAGTCCATGCTATAGCAGACCAAACTGCAGCAGTGTATTGACAGGAGAAAAACAAATGTTCTCTAGTCTCAACCAAGGCAGAGCAAAACACACGGTTCACAGCACAACCATTATTCCAAAGTAACATTCCATCTCCAGTTGACAGTCGATTTGCACAGCTAGCCAAGTACAAAAAGAGTACTTTGGGATTGCACGAGCAAACCATACTCCTTTATGCCAAGCTACTCGGTTTGAAGTTATTCGTATATGGTTCCATTTGTCCAATGTAAAGAAATATAATATTTACCGTGTTTTATAATATAGAATGTTTTAGATAATTTTTTTCATTTCGTAATATAAGATGTTTTCAAGTTTTTATACAAATTTTAAATTAATTTAATATTTTATATTATGTAGTATTATTTTATGATTGGTTGAACTTTTTAAAAGTAAACAATTCTTAATCTGTTTGTTTTTAGTTAAAACATCTTATATTTTGAAACGAAAAAGTATACTATAATACTATTTGACATCGTTTTGACAAAAAAAAAAAAAATAATAGTATTTGACATCAAAATTTTATCTTTCTATTCTCCATTACTTAAAATAGTGCGCACCACGCGTGATCATTATTTCGTGCAAGAATGAATTATACTCAAAAGAGTTGTGGATATTAATTCCTGATTAATGATTAAGGAAGAAATAAATATATATTTCTCTTCTGTAGAAAATTGAACAACTTCTTAAAATGATAAAGAAAACATATATATATCTAAGATCCTAAAATTGATAATTTGATGAGAACAAGAACATAAATACTTTATTAGACTCCCATAAAAAGGAATTAAATACATAATACATTTATTTATATAGGGATGTATTAATTTTGAAAAATTTAAACAAATACAAATACAAATAGAAGAATATATTATAAAAATAAAAATAAAGATAAATTTCTTAAATTAAGACAATTTTGATCAAACTTCATTAAAAAAAAAAGATAATAATATATTTATTTTAAATTAATAAAACAAGTGAGTCATAGTAGTATATCCTAATTCTACAATCTACACCCCAATCTAGAAACAAGACTTTGGCGCAAGTCATCAACATATAGTCAAGCCGCCCCTACCTATCAAATTTATTAAAATCATATTAACATTCATTATCTAGATAACGTCGAAATTGTAAATACTAATTAAATAACAAAACTATCAAACTTATACGTAATCCCTTTACCTCTATATAAATTCCATAACAAATATTAACAAAAAGATCACACATATACACAAAATTGGTAGAACGAAAAAAATGGCAAACATCTCCCTCCCTACGTTCATATTCTCCTCACTTTTGCTCATCTCCACCGCGACGGCTGCCACATTCGACATCCTGAACCAATGTAGTTACACTGTATGGGCCGCTGCGAGCCCTGGAGGTGGCCGACGTCTAAACTCGGGCCAGTCATGGAGGCTAGATGTCGCAGCCGGCACTAAAATGGCGCGGATTTGGGGTCGGACCAACTGTAACTTTGACTCCTCGGGTCGTGGCCGATGCGAAACTGGTGATTGCAGTGGTGGACTACAATGCACCGGTTGGGGTCAGCCACCAAACACGTTGGCTGAGTATGCTTTGAACCAGTTCAACAACTTAGACTTCTACGACATCTCACTTGTCGATGGATTTAACATTCCTATGGAATTTAGGTAAGAAACATTATCAAAAATATTTTTCTTTACTGAAGCTGGTATTTACCCCATTTAGATTAGAACCGTACAAGCTCGATCCTGATATGTTTTTCTGTTATGGGCGATCTATCTCCAGCCCAACTAGCTCAAACTGTCACCGGATAGTATGCACTGCGGACATAAACGGACAGTGTCCAAACGTGTTGAGAGCCCCGGGTGGATGCAACAACCCTTGCACGGTTTTTAAAACGAACCAGTACTGTTGTACCAACGGTCAGGGATCATGTAGTGACACTGAATACTCAAGGTTTTTCAAACAGAGGTGTCCTGACGCCTACAGCTATCCACAAGACGACCCCACCAGCACTTTCACTTGCACGAACACTAACTACAGGGTCGTGTTTTGTCCTAGAGCTAGGGTCGGTGCTACTGGATCCTACCAGCTCCCGATCCAGATGGTCACCGAGGAAAATTAATAGACTCGCGAGTATGTGTGTGTGTGAGTACGCACGTAGATATGCGTACGCGTGTGATCATGTTTACGTGACTGTATATTCAACGCGTAATGGATAATAACGAAGTAATAATTACATTGGTCGACTCACGTAAAAGTTAATTGAGTGATTTTTAAATATTTTTTCTATGCCATTCGTTTCATAATGTTTATTTTCAAAAATATCGATTTTTAATATATAAAATGATTAAATTCTAAATTCTAAACCCTAAATATTAAACTTTACCATTTAAAAACTATATCTTAATTATAAAATTGAGAATCCAAACAAAAAATAATAATTTTAAAAATTAATTTAACATATTGTAATTGTGTAAAAAAAGATAAAAATGAAAATATTAAAAAAGGGATATTTTTGAAAAATGTATTTATAACAAATTCTCAAGTTAATTTTAAAACAATAATACTTGGAGTATGTTTTGACTAGGCTCTTATATGTCCTAGAGGATTTTGAAATTTTTAATTTTAGAATTTAATCTATCTAAAAAGAAATTAAGTGTTATCTTATATATATCAGAACAATGAGACATAATTAGCAAAACCATCCTATAATTTTCAAAAGAAAATGAAAAAGCATTATTTCTGCCTAATAACAATTTTACTTTTGACTGTTAATAATCTTCCATATATAAATTTAAGAAAAAGGGAAAATTTTGGACTATTACGAAAAAATTTTTGTGTTTTAGTATTTTTATTTTCTTTTGTTATCATTGAATTGATAAGGTCTGCTCCATGGTCAATTCTTACTACGTAGGATAACGCGATTTAATGGAACAAAATTATGGCGGAATCGATTATAGAGATGGTGCGGTAATCAGTTGATTAAAAAAACTTCCCTTGTGTTCTAGTATTTGTGGATGAATAACGAATAAAACCTCTGAAAATCTTAATATGGTGGATGGGGCATCAGTGACGGTGCTATTTGTTTGCTATATTTTGCGTTGGAATCTACTGAACTCATTAGTCACTGATTGTTCTAGTCATGACTCATTTCTCAGATTTTGTGTTGGTTTGAGATAGCTATTTTGAATTCGATAAGAAATGCGAAAATATACATACATATACAGAAACACAAATCTAATCGATCGCTACTTTTCAAGTCAAAATTATACAATAATGATTATAAGTTGTTGAATAAATTGACTATTTAATAAACAATAATAGATCCTAAGGCAATTCAATGTCGACTTGCGTGTGAAAAATCATGTAGACCAATTCGTGGCTGCTTTTAGAAGAAACACGTTACTGAAACTAATATATTTTAGCATCATGAAGTAAATTTTTAGGCGTAGTGAGGTTAACATATTTGATCGGTCTCCAATGAATCAATTAAATATTAGACGTAAAAGTATATACCACCGAAATATACAGTTCCGTAGACCTAAATAGACACACGATAACTAAAATACAAAGAGGTTAATTTGTAAACCAGCGATAGTCCTCAGTAGGTGCAGACCGTGCAGGACCCTTTGCTACACTGGTCCGACCAGTAAGGTCCATGGTAATTAAGTAAACTTTGGGAAGTCAAAGTTTTCCATAGGATGGGTGTCATATACCATATAGCACAGCGAAGTCACGAACGACAGACCCATGCGGTCACACTTTTTCAATTTCCAACAAATGTAACACATCAAGCACCAGAAAGATCTTCACCAAAACACCATCTTGCATGCTAATCCATTGGAACAGGGATGGATCATTGATTCATTGTGTCCGACCATCTGGCTAACACATCTAAAATATTGTTACTTGATACACGATATATATGTTTGGTTTATATACATTCTCATATAAGTGATTTTATTTAAAAAATGACTCAAATGCCCATGTTTTGATCTAATAGTTTAGTTTACTTTAATAGATCTTACCTTATTTCTTACCTTATTCATCCATCTCAATTAATTTCTTACCTTATTCATCCATCTCAATAAACTCATTTAACTACAAATCTATTTTGTCTAGAAATATCTTGATGGTATCACAACATACGAAGATATTAAACTTTGATGGCATAAACTTGATTAACCATCTAAATATAAATTAACAATAATTATATATCAAATAAACTAATTATAAACCATAGTTAGAAATTTTACAGTTTGCATTGGAATAATTAAACGTCCAAAATGCCTTGAGATTGAGTATTCGACAATAGTGTGATTAGGGAGTGAGTAGATTCATTTTCTGTGGTTTATTAAAGAGTTTCCACAATATATGACATTTTAGTTTGATCCCAAACTTTGTTTAACTGTTGATCGATCGTCCAAAAAACTAAAAATAAACAAATCAGGTAATTTATCCTAATTCTACACACCAATCTAGAGAGAAGACTTTTTTGTTAGTTATCAATAAGTACAGTAAGTCTCCCCATCGACAAAATTGGTACGAGTAATGAATGATATGTGGTTTTGAAAACCACGAATTGAAAAAATCTACGTTATTCAATTTGTCTAACGTATATCTAAGATTCGATTCATATCACTTTGAATATTCTCACATAGGTTCAAAATTACAGAAATAACCCCTTACCTCTATAAAACCCATAACAAATATTAACAAAAGATCACACAAGAGTAGTAGAAGCAACAAAAATGGCAAACATCTCACACTCTACATTCATGTTCACCATTATTATCCTCATCTCGACCGCGAAAACTGCCACATTCGATATTCTTAACCGATGTAGTTACACCGTGTGGGCTGCGGCAAGCCCGGGAGGTGGCAGGCGACTTGATGCCGGCCAGTCATGGAGGTTAGACGTTGCCGCCGGCGCCAAAATGGCACGGATTTGGAGACGGACCAACTGTAACTTTGACCCCTCCGGCAAAGGTCGATGTCAAACTGGTGACTGTAGTGGTGGACTTCAATGTACTGGTTGGGGGCAGCCACCAAACACGTTGGCTGAGTACGCCTTGAACCAATTCAACAACTTAGATTTCTACGACATATCACTTGTCGATGGATTCAACATTCCTATGGAGTTTAGGTAAGAATATCATCATCGTGTATGTTTCAAAAATTTACCAAAAGTAAATAAGTAGACCATAAACTTAAGAATCTAAATGTTGAAATTTCAACCTAAATACACCTACCTATGTTTCGAATCGAGAACGATTAATTTTTGTTGGTGTGTATCGTCTCCAGCCCAACAAGCTCGAACTGCCACCGGATAGTATGCAACGCAGACATAAACGGACAGTGCCCGAACGAGTTAAGAGCCCCGGGTGGTTGCAACAACCCGTGCACGGTTTATAAGACGAATGAGTATTGTTGTACGAACGGACAAGGTTCATGTGGCAGTACTGGGTTCTCAAGATTCTTCAAACAGAGGTGTCCCGACGCCTACAGTTATCCACAAGACGACCCGACTAGCACTTTCACTTGTACTTCCACTAACTATAGGGTCGTGTTTTGTTCTTAAGGCTATATAGCTCGGTGCTACGAGTCCCACCAGCTCCCGATATAGATGGTCAGCGAGGAGCAATAAATAATTAAGTGACTTTTCTTTATTTACTAGAAAATTACCCATGCGTGGGTTATAAAATAAAATATTTTGTATGTAAAAAAAAAATTTCATTAAATTATATATGAAATTTACATGATCTTATTTATATATGCCTTGAAATAAAATTTAAATATATACATTCATAAGTTTATAATTATGAAGTGTGCATGTTAAAAGAAGGACAATTTTCACAAATTGCATAAAAATAAGTTTTCGTTTTAAATTTAGCACATCATTTCTTAAATTATAAAAATACTAATATAGCATCATACTTTTAATCTTATACTCTAAATACTAAATCATATCTCTTCAACATTATATCCTAAATGTAAAATAGAAATTCAAACCAAAAAAAAATATAGATAACCATTGGAAATAGTGTAAGTTTTTTTTGGCATAATGACGGATGTAGCAAGGGTTACAGGAAAATAGACATGAGGTATGATTGGCAACTCAAACAATACCAATGTGATATAAAAGTAGTCTTGCTTTTGTACAAGTTAATCTACTTGTTAATTTATACCACTTTTAACGATCGACATATATCTATGATGAAAGTATTGAGATTACAATATGTATATATATATATATATATATATATAATATTTATAATAGGTTTCTGTAACATTTTTCCATGTAATGCGAAAAGATGTTGTAAAGTTTGGGAAGTGATTCCAAAGAGGCATAAAGAAGTACGTGATCTTTTGACCATGTATATTTGTAGTACACGGTAAAATTAGGCAAAGTAAAATATTTTGTTTGTAATGAGAATAAAAAACTTTTAAAAATGAAAACAAAGCAAATTTACGAAACATAAACTTAGAAATATATTGTAGTTGAAAATCAGAGGACTTAAGAGAGAAATCTAAGGGACCTACAACTATAATATTATGAGTGAATGTTCAAAGCCAAAGAGATTGTGCTTTAGGAGTCGAGCATTGGGCTCACCTTCGTTACTAAAGACTTCCAACTGTAGTTTGAAAGTTAAAATACCATGGGCAATGATGAGAAAAGAAAGACATATAGTGCATGATCGTTTTCTTCATTATTAGTTTAACAAAAGTAAATTACAGAGTTTTTTGCTATGAAATAATACTAAATAATATTGACATGTGAAACCGATAAAAATAGTTAATTAATAAAGTTACGGTTGTGATAAAGAAATTTGTGAAGATTTTATAAATCGTAAAAACAAAATAAAAGAAATATATTCTTTTTAAATAGATTACTTTTTCTTTAACAAAAGTAAACTATAGAGATTTTTGCTATGTAATAATACTAAATTAAAAACCAAAAATAATTAAAGATTTGGTAAAGAAAGAGTAAAGAAATTTAAAGGAAAATTAATGAGGAATTTATAAATTGTATAAATTAAAATAGATATATTTTTGTTAAATAGATTACTTTTTTTTTTACTAAAGTAAACTATATAGAGTATTGCTATGGAATAATACTACACAGTACAAATCCAAAATAATTAAAGATTTGGAAGAAGAAGATAAAAGAAATGAATACCTTTTTAAATAAATAAATTTAAATTTAAAAGATCAAATTTGAAATTAATGTAAAGTACAAAAAATAGAACGTCCAATGTCGCATCAATAGATAAAATTAGAAAAAAACTGGTCATATTATATAAGATATGTGGGGCAATAAATAATTAAGAGACTTGTCTTTACATATGTGGCTGTGCATGTGTGAGTATGTACGTAGATATGCGTACGCGTGTGATCATAATTACGATCAACAGCTTAATGGATAATCTTGTGACGCAATAATAATAACGTTGGTTAATTATGTGATGGACTCGTTTGTCTCTTTCCGGCCATACTTAACTAATTAGTAAAATAAAGAACACTCTCGGTAGAACTTTTCTTAATTAAATCAAGATCTTCAATAACAGATGATAGATCACTACTTTCAAGTCAATGAGGTGTTGATAATTTCAAGGCTTTATAGTAGACAGACAAAGTAAAAACAAAAAAAAAAATGTAATGGGAACATTATTGTTCAATTTCTTTGACAATTGCTTGTGGGGTTGAAGATGGCATTATTCTGATTTTTAGGGGATTGACTATAATGTGAGAATACAAAGAAAAATAATGATAAATTTGCCACAAAGATACAAATGTGTGTGTATCATATGTTTCTAACGCGTCCAAGCGACCAGGGCCCGCAGTTTAACTAAGAAGGGATTAAAAATTAGAGGAAACAAACTTTTAACAACAATTTATACAAAAATATGATAAATAATAACATATGATTTCTATTCATGAATATTGTTTACTCCATACTGGTCAAATACGAAGAAAAGTAATAAATCAAAATTAACCCCGAGTTAGATGAAAGGTTGGAAGATTGCATAATATGTGAACCTTCACATCACAATTATTGATAACAAGATCGAAAAAAGATTTTTACTGCGTCGTTGAGAAACTATAGATTGATAGGAGCTTGTGATATAGACCAGACATCAGGACTTTAGTAATGCATATGTAAATCGTATAACATCTCCTTCATTTTGAAAAAAAATATTTATAAAACATTGTATTTTTTTCTCGCGATATATAAAAGTTTGGTATGTATATACAAATTGGAACCACTCGTACGTGTTTGAAACAATAAATGTACTTTAGACTTTACCTGTACTAGATCAACTCAAATATTTAGATCCGTTTACGATGAACATAAAATTTAGAAAGAACATCTTGTGTGTTCTTTTAGAAATTAAAGCTATGTACTGTAGTAGAGGCGACCGGTCTTGGACAAAATGTAAACTATTGTGATGGATGTGGGTAATCAATAGATTGAAAATGTAAAACAAAGACACAAATTTGCGTGGTTTACCGACGAATTTATTGAATATGCCTAACGATTAGAACGAACAAAATATTTCTAGAAAAACATTGACTCGCTAACCATGCAATTTAGAATGCAATTGCTTTCTTACACCTTTAACTAAAAGCACCTCTCTATTCACTAGAAGTTCCACTTTTAATTAAGGGGACTTTCAACAAAAGTGAATTGTCTTTGTTTTTTAATTAGGAAGCAAACCATATGTATAAAATTATGTGGTGATAGATCCATCGACAAGAACTAAATCACTCCTATTGACTCCAAATTTGTGGTCAACGCCTATATATATATATATATATATATATATTTTTCAGATTAAGATTTTTTTTGGTTGAACACCGGGTGACCAAGGCCCCCCAAAATTAAATTAACTTATGAAAAAAAGAAACTACAATCGGACTCGTCTAGAGCGTGAAAGCCCCAAGAAATCATCCCCCAAAAAAGGTTCAACAGCATCTGAAACAACAATAAATGTATGCAAGCCTAAAAGTAACGAGAACGCATAGATAGCTAATCCATCAGCCAGACAATTAGTCTCTCTATACACATGCGAAATCCGGACTATCCAGTCCCTTGAAAGAAAGTCATGGGACAGCTGCACCAGGAAGAACAGCGGGTGACAATCACTTATCCCTGCCGTCAAAAAACCTACCACTATTTCAGAATCAACCTCCAATGCCACCCTAGGTACTTGCTGCTCCCAGGCCAAGCATAAACGGTAATAAACTCTCTATAGTTCAGCTAGAGGTGCAGAACATCGCCCAATATTCAGATTAAGATATTTTACATATGTTTCCAACTATTAATTTTCCATATGATTATTGATTTGCATAAGACACAGGAGCTCATATTAAACAAAAGACTGTATATTTCTTATGATGCATTTTTTGCCTTAAATGAAATAACTTCAATTTTTTGAGGAATTTTGACATGGTATAGCGTTAACAAATTTGATGAAAGTGACTACGCATTAAAACACAGCCTCTCAATTGTGGCAAGCTAAGCCTCTAGCGATCAAAACTAGCCGCACTACTTATAGTAGTCTACTATAATTAAGAAAATTCACTTTCTTCTCAGCGCAAAGCTTGCCTCGTTTAGATCGACTTCTTTTTTCGAAACAAGAACTCTTCTGCTGCCCAAGAGGTGGTAGGCGAGTGGTAGGGCCAACATGGGTGAAAGAGTGAAACTTCCACATTCCAAGTTTGAACCTTCTGTGTGTTGTTCACAACATAAAGTCTGTCAATAGGACCCCAACCCAATTGGTTTATTTGATAATGAG
Organism: Camelina sativa; assembly: GCF_030686135.1. Lineage (NCBI taxonomy): Eukaryota > Viridiplantae > Streptophyta > Magnoliopsida > Brassicales > Brassicaceae > Camelina > Camelina sativa. The sequence continues at coordinate 22,249,614 of NC_141892.1, read as the reverse complement.
AAATGTAAGCGGTCTGACTACCTCAAGGCATTAGTTGGAAAGCAAAAAAATTAGGATTAGGCAGTGTGGTAGTCCAACACCTAGGTGTTAGCGACCAGTACACATGGTAGTACTTTGGTGTGATCCCCTAGGGCAGACTGGATCAGCCGATCGGGTATATATAAAAAAAAGAACTCTTTTGCTTGAGTTTCTCCCAAGTCCCAACGTATTAGAAAATTACTTAGCCAGATGGTTTCGTTATTTCTAACAGTAAAACATCGAAGCGGGTTCCACGATGCTTTTTATTGCTTCACAAGAGTTTCTATTTCCCTACTTGCATGTATCTTCAATTCTTTCAATCTCTATGTTTTGCATTGTAATTTTGAAATTATGTAGCAAGATGAATAAAAGTATTATAAATATATAAAAAGGTCATGAGAGATGGGTGAACCTTACAATGTTCATGTATGGGTGTGTTGCTACGAACAAGAAGAAATTTTACGTATTCAAGCTTAACAAACAATGTACGCTATAAGGTTGCAAGTATATGATTCTATATGCTTTGATGATTATTGTATAGGTATATGTGATGGACTTTACTGAGTAATCCTCTTTTCTTTCTTTGTCAAGTTAAGATGAGAATTCTGAATAGTTATGTAAATCTTCATCTCACTGTGTGGTTCAAGGACTCCAGTTATTATTTGAGACCTGTTTTAGTATCTATATTGGTTTTATGACGACGTTTTTAAGAGTAGTGACTTGTGAGGAAGACAAGTTTAACCTAGTGGTTTTCAATGAAGAAAGTTTCTGAAAATAAGATTTAAAAAGGCATGTGGCATCCCATCTCTGAGGTAAAAGGAGACGGATGTCACTTATTTTAAGACTGATGTTTGTTAAGATTTCAGAATGTGTAATCTCAATTTTGTGTGGATCTTAAAAAAGTTCTGAAACTTTATGTGGTTTAAGTTTTGATCTAGAAACTTGGTTAAACCATAGATCCATCACCCCCAAAAACCAAGAAATCCACTTGTCATTTATCTTAGACACACCAATCTAAAAACAAAACTTTTGTGTTCGTCAATAACATAGTAAAGTCTCCCAATAGACAAAATTAGTACACATAAAGGTGTATGTGGTTTTGCATTATTGGAGCACAAATTGACTTAGAAGAAGTTACCTTAACTGAAGTCTTTGTATTCGGGCTTAGCCTAGTGGCTAGTGGACACAATGGTCCATATATCCCACTAACATCATTAACGAATGAAATCCAGGCTAGCTAAAATTTCTAACGTATAACTTCAGCTGGAATCATACAGTTTGAAAAATTTTACGTAGTTCAAAATTACAGAAATAACCCCTTACCTCAATATAAAACCCATGATAAATATTAACAAAAAGATCAGACACACACACATAAAAGTAATAGAACCAGCAAGAGATGGCAAACATCTCTCACTCGACGTTCATATTCTCCATCATTTTCCTCATCTCCACTGCGACGGCTGCCACATTCGACATCCTTAACCGATGTAGCTACACCGTGTGGGCAGCCGCTAGCCCTGGAGGAGGTCGGCGTCTAAATGCTGGCCAGTCATGGAGATTAGATGTTGCGGCCGGCACTAAAATGGCGCGGATTTGGGGTCGGACCAACTGTAACTTTGATTCCTCGGGTCGTGGCCGATGCGAAACCGGTGATTGTAGTGGTGGACTTCAATGTACTGGTTGGGGCCAGCCTCCAAACACGTTGGCTGAGTATGCTTTAAACCAATACAATAACTTAGACTTCTATGACATCTCACTTGTCGATGGATTTAACATCCCTATGGAGTTTAGGTAAGAGAATATATCATCATAAATATAAATATGAAAAATTTCCCAAAAGCAATTTTCTTTGTCTATATTTCAAAATGTTTCATTATGATAATCTTTTGTCGGTGTGTTGTATTGTTTCCAGCCCAACAAGCTCGAATTGCAAGCGGATAATATGTAATGCGGACATAAACGGACAGTGTCCGAACGAGTTGAGAGCCCCGGGCGGTTGCAATAACCCGTGTACGGTTTATAGGTCAAACCAGTATTGTTGTACGAACGGGCAAGGTTCATGTAGTAGCACTGGATTCTCAAGATTCTTCAAACAGAGATGTCCCGACGCCTACAGCTATCCACAAGACGACCCGACTAGCACTTTCACTTGTACCAACACTAACTACAGGGTCGTGTTTTGTCCTTAGGGCTAAGCCCCGTGCTCCTGGTCTCACCAGCTCTTCTTTGCTTACCAAGGAGCATTAAATAATTAAGAGCCTCGTCTATGTTGTATGTGTGTATGTACGTAGATATGCGTACGCGTGTGATCACTATCTACGATCATGGATAATAATGAAGCAATAATAATCACTCTGTACTCCAAATTTTATGGTCTACGTCTAGAGATGTTTGTCAACTGTAACACTCCATCTAGGCTAAAAGAGTAAAAGTATCCCTTTGGTTACAAAATCAACCTCAAATTAAATCACTTTTACAAACCACAAATAACAATAAACAAGAATCCGTGGTACAATAATCACTGATAACTAAGGAGAGCAGTGAAGCAAATGCTATAAACAAAGATGTTTACTCTGAACTCTTAAACGAAGCCCATAGAGAGCCTAAATCAACATTACCTCCGGAGAGGACAATTCCTATGTTTTTGCAATCACTCAAAGAAGGATTGCTACGGAAACTATTTGATAAAACAGCTGCTAGACCAATAGCCCCACTTGGTTCTATAGAGACCTTTAGTATCTCATAGCACATTCTCATTGCTTCAATTATTTCACAATCTTCCAAGGTTATCACATCATCTACCAGGTCTCTCACCACCGGCCTGATAGCATATAAGACGTTTTTAGAAGGAATGATACAGATTTTGAAACAATTTAGCCATTTAGGTTATAAGAGTAAGAATTAATTTACCATGTCAAATCTCCCAGAGAAGCTCGAAGGCCATCGGCTATTGTATTAGTCACAGGTAAAGTGATGATTTTACCAGCGACCTTAGACTGAGCCGCATCATCAGCTCCTTTAGGTTCAGCGGCTACAATTCGGATGCTAGGCTTAATCGACTTGGCAGCAAGCGCCACACCAGATATCAATCCACCACCGCTTATCGGCACAACTATAGCATCAATCTCTTGGATTTGCTCTAGCAGTTCCAATGCAATTGTACCCTGACCACTGTTACAAGAACCATAACCTGAACTAAATACTCACCATAATGCATTTAAGGCAGAAAAATGAGAGTTATCTCGTCAAAGAACAAGGAATCCCATATTAAAACAGAGATGATTCCTTCAACATAGTATTATTCCTAATATGCACTTTTGTGTAAGAAAATTGAAATAACTTTTAGAGGATATAGTTCCCTGTTGTGTGAATGAGCCCACTCAAGAGATTCAAAGTTCTATCTTTCTAGCAAAATAAGGCTTTAGTGAGTAACATACATTTGAGAACTGAACATATAACACCAACATAGAGAAGCAGAATACCTGATAATGCGTCCATCATTATATGGGTGGATGAGAACTGAACCTGTTTCCTGCAAAACTTTTGAAGCTACTGTCTCTCTAGAAGACATAGTTGATTCACTCCATATAACCTTACCACCATAACGGATCACATTATCAACTTTGCACTGTGGAGCACCTTTGGGTACAACAATATACGCCGGGATTCCCTGCATCTTCGCAGCCAAAGACAACGCAGCAGCATGGTTTCCACTGATAGAAGAAATCAACAGTAAGAGAGATGAACACTACTAAGTCTATCAGTTTCTATAAGGCACAAACGATATCAGTAAACAATAAAAGCATTAATCTTTCATAGTATGGAAACAAAACTCTTACAAAACCTGCTGTGTGTTACAACCCCTTTGGCTGCTTGTTCAGGATCAAGCGACAAAACAGCATTGCAAGCTCCACGGAATTTGAAAGCTCCACTGATTTTCACATTAAACAGAAATACAAAATGATCAAATATTCGAAACAGAGGAAAATGAGAGAATCTCTTCACTGAAATTAAAGCATTGGTGCTAAGTCAGCCCCCTCACCCTTTCTGAAAGCACTCACACTTAAAGAACAAGCTTCTTCCGGAGATTATATTCAAAGATTCAGATGTTAACACCGGAGTTATGTGTATATAAGGCTTAATACGCTCATGAGCTTCCTTTATGGTAGATATATCAGCAGCATACTTCTCTCTATTTGCTTCCATTTCTAAAAATATACAAACAAACTTCATCATCACTTAATCAACATCCTACTTATCAGAAACAACATATTCTCGCTCATCCAACATTACTTCAAATTTGAGTAAAAATGTTACCTTGAAACTGCAAAAGTGGTTAATTACAAAAAGCTTCTTGCTTGCTTACAAAAAGACTGAAACTTTTCAATGTCAAAAGCGTTTTGCTTACAAAAGACTGAAACTTTTCAATGTCAAAAGCTTTTTGCTTACAAAAGACTGAAACTTTTCAATGTCAAAAGCTTCAGCATATGACATTTGCAATTTACAGTTACAGTTTCGATTAATAAACCCTTAAGCATCAGAAACACACGAATTGAAAACAAAGGAGAGTCCAAGTCCCCAAACCTGTAAGTAATTGAAACGAAGAAAAGAGAAAAGAACAAACCTAGTTTCTCAAATTAGGTCTTAGAAATTGGGAATTTTCAAATTTTCCCAGTTTCAATGGAGTTACAGATTCGAGAGGACGTCGACGTTTCTTCAAAGACAGGACGATGTTATGGAACTATAAAATAGAACGTCATGCTGGTTTTTGTCACAAGAAACGTCATGCATTGTCTGTCTATATTAATAAAACTATCACACACTGTACATATTTTATAGTCCATGTGCTTTTTACGTTGACTGCTCTAGTAGAATAGGTGAGGAGACAACAAGTGGGAGAAGAGATGAGATCAGCGGAAATCCAAATCTTTCAAATTTCAATCATGTGAGTTAGGAAAAGAATTTGTTTACATTTTATATTGATCATCTGACCAAATCATTCAATCTCATATGATTTAAGTTGACTATTTTCTTCACTAAAACATTTTATATCCGTTCTAAACGGTTAACTGTCTACAAATTTTTTTGTTACTATGGTAATTTTACATACTTTGAGGCTTTGAGCAGTTCAAAGCATGAATGTTGGAAACTGGTATAATGAACTAAAATATACGTTTTCATCTTCTTCATTGCATGGAAAGAACTAAGGATCATAGGATGTCTTAAGATTAGGATTTTGATGGGACAGAAGTTAAATCGTTGTATGGGAGTCCATAAAAATCTAAAGTCCCGCTTCCTTAATATATATATGCATGCACACAAATGTATTTCGGATGATAAAATAGTCTCTTTAATCATCACTAGATTTTAATATGTTTTTTTGGATATTACAAATAATAGCTTCAAAATTCAATATTTATTTAATTGGTAATGATTTAATTATGTATATCTTACAAATAAAAAATTACTCTACCGAATGTATTCTGAATTAATAATATGGAAATTTTATTTACTTAGCCTAGTACTACAACTATCGGTGGAAATTTATATCCTATGAGCTCTGAGCTCAATACGTAAGTCAAACAAACTCATGTGACATCAGCGTTTTTCTAGGATCTTTACCTTAAATGGTGGATCAAATTGTTTCTTTTAGATATGCATGCATGAATGAAGTCTTGACCTTTTTGTATACGCCTCTGCATTTATTTCGGTATAATAATATGGTTTTTCATCTTTAATATATATTTTGTCTTGAATCCATCTCATCCGATCAACAAAAAGAGGGGAAAGAGTTGACCTTTTTTCTCTATGTTAGGTAGTAGTTCGTGTATATATATGCTGGTTTTGTAAAATTAGTTGTGTTAATGAATTTTAATTCATTTAATAATTATAAAAGTATCAACAAATAAATTTTCAAAATGTTCATAACATTTTTAACACTTTTATTTATTCAAATTATACAACACCAAATGTTTTAATTTACATAAATATTAATCATATTTACCTATCTCTTGAATTTATTCACTTTTGTTGTTAAATTTTGATAATAGTTTTTAAGTATTTTTGAACATTGAGGTAAAAAATTAGTGATAGAAATCAAAATATACTAAAATATTCAAAACCTTTAGTCTAAGTTGTTCATATAAACTAACACATTACATAAAATATCTTTTAACTAAAATTCAAATATTTTATATGTAACAAATTAATATATTTCCCATAAAATCATATGATGTACAATCAAAAGGTAACATTCTTAATCTATTTTATATTCCACTTAATTTAAGTTATATTGCTAGGTTTAGTTCTAATGGTTTCATCTTTACAGTATAAGCTAGACTGGAACTACAATATCAGATCGTTTTTTCTTTTAATTTAATTAAGAAAACCCTTAAACCACAAAATTTAAAGAAAATAAACATATAATGATTTTAATTAAATAAATGTTGGATCACAAAACATTGCAGTCAATCATCTTTAATCTCAGTTAAAATCCCAGATAAAAACGAAAACTTATTTTTCGTATATTCAATTGGAATAATGGAAAGAGAAAATAATCAAATTAATCAAATATGCCATGTATTGTATTATTTCTCAAGATAAATGCCATTTCAATTTAACATTCTCTAAAATGTCAGAGACACTTTGATTCACTGAACATGACAAAATTACCCTTATATTATCTTTCTTCTTTTCTCACATCTCGATCTCTCATATCTCTCTATCTTCTTCTCTCCTCTTTCTTTTTTCAATAACAAAGAAATCATTTCATGGATTTGAAAAAAAAATTCTGATGACCGTTTCATCAGAATCACTTCACGAGAGAGAGATAGGAACTGAATTGTAACAGCAAAGACCGAATCAGTGAAGAGGCGTTTACAAATGGTGGAGCAACAACGATATCCCATCTCTCACACCTTCAACTATTCATTTTCTTCCATCTCTCTCTCTCTCAAAACCTTCATATCTCTTTTAAGTTTCTTATGTTTGTTTCCTTCTCTATACAACTTTAATGGACCAGATCTTAAATCTGACCCGTTATTTTTTCTGATGGAACAAATTCGATGGACTAAAGAGTTGTATAGAGAAGGAAAGTAACAAAAAAAAATGTGAAACCCGCAGCAATCTACAACCAAACCAAACAGGGTTTAACACCAAGAACCAAATTCAATCAAACAAAAAAACGGACAAGAGAGTTTTCTCTGATTGATTAGTTAGAAACCCCAACTGATCACGATGGTTACGATCAGTGTTCTAGCGATCATGAGAAGGGCCATGAATATAGTTATGCTTGTTGTGTTGCTGCCTGGGAGGATCCCTGATAGAGCTAGAGTTGTTCTGTCCTTGCCTGAGAGTGAGAGTACTATAGTTGTAGTTCTTTCCAAGAGTGTTTGGATATTGACCAGGGTTATTGTTGGCATAGAGGAGGGTTATGGTTACGGCGAGGATCCCTTTGCCTGTTCTGTCCAAGGGTGTTTAGATATTTACCAGTGGGTTGTTGTTGGCTTAGAGGAAGGTTCTGGTTCTGGCGAATGATTTGCTTGTTCTGTTTTGGACCACCCTCATGAGCGTTATTTCCAAAGTTGTTTTGCCTTCTTTGATACTCGGAGTATGAAGCATCAAGCTGGTACATATAATGTTCAGGCACAATAACACATTTAAGCAACACATAAAACAGGAGACTAGTGGTGATACGTCTGCGGTAGTGAGACTACTACGGCGCTTGTGAGCATCATGGTGACCATCCATCTAGACATATGTAAAATTCAAATTACCCAAACAATTTACATTTCCAGACAGAAGCAAATGTTCGGTAATGGTACTAAGATGGCAGCGGCGGTAATCATCATGGCCATTCATCTACAGCATATGAAAAATTTCAGTTTACCCAAACAATTCCAGACAGAAAATGTTTGAAACCATAATCCTAATCTAGGCAGTAGTTTGTATATAGATATGCTGATTTTGTAAAATTAGTTGTGTTAATGAATTTTAATTCATTTAATAATTATAAAAGTATCAACAAATAAATTTTCTAAATGTTCATAACATTTTTAACAATTTTATTTATTCAAATTGTATAACACCAAATTTTTTAATTATATAAATATTAATCATATTTACCTATCTCATGAATTTATTCATTTTATTGTTAAATTTTGATAATAGTTTTTAAGTATTTTTGAACATTGAGGTAAAAAATTAGTGATAGAAATGAAAATATACTAAAATATTCAAAACCTTTAGTCTAAGTTGTTCATATAAACTAACACATTACATAAAATATCTTTTAACTAAAATTCAAAGTATTTTATATGTAACAAATTAATATATTTCCTATAAAATCATATGATGTACAATCAAAAGCTAACATTCTTAATCTATTTTATATTCCACTTAATTTATGTTATATTGATAGGTTTACTTCTAATGGTTTCATCTTTACAGTATAAGTTTGACTGAAAATAGAATATCAAATCATTTTTTCTTTTAATTTAATTAGAAAAACCCTTCAACCATAAAAAATTTAAAAAATAATCTTATAATGATTTTAATTAATTAAATGTTGGATCACAAAACAAAATACAATGATGAGTATGCTAAAAATATATATTACAAATTTTGTTGAGATAACAATTTAAATAGTTAAATATTGAAATTTTATGTGAGTTGACAAAAGAATAGTTGTTTGAGAAACTTCAAATATAAGAAAATACCACAAATAATAGATTTGCAAATGATTTTTGAAAAATGCAATGTACAAAAATGTCACTAAACAATCAATATTTTTAAAAATAGTTTTATAGTTCTCAAAAAGACACCAATAAGCTGTTTCGAAATGTGGTTGGTTTTGGCAGTGAGGCTTCATAATGAAGAAAAAAAACAATATCAATAATGGAGATGGTAATTTAACTTTTTACAATTTTAATGTTGTGTTCTTATGTAGGAAAGTTGATGCATTGTCGAAGATGAATAGTCCAAAAATCAGTATGCCTAATGTGAGGAATAATACATTGATTTAACATCCAACATTGTAGCCAATCATCTTTTAATCTCAGTTAGAATCTCATATAAAAACGACAGCTTATTTCGTATATTCAATTGGAATAACGGAAAAGATAAACGATTTGAAAATCTCTAACTTTTATAGCAACCCAATGTATATTATTTGAATTCAATACATGTATAGAATTTGTTTGATTAGCTTGTAACCCGAATCCATACCACTTATGAAAAAGCCGAAACCATTATCATAAAATAATTTTAACAAATTCCACCCAAAAAAAACAACAACAAAAAAAATCAATATTTTGCCATTGTATTTATATATACCATTTATGGAGGAATTATAAGTAAGGAATACTGTTAATCTATTGTCTTCAAAAATATAAAAACCTCTAAACCACTAGATCTGAATTAAATAATTATTATAATTATTTTTATATAACTATATGTTGGATCACAAAAGCTAAATCTAATGATGAATATACTAAAAATATATATTAGAAAAAATTAAAGATAAGAGAGAGTTAAGGATATTTTATCTGATAAATCTATTACATTTTTTTTTCAAAACATTGCATACTTATAAATAAAGAAACCATACATTAATATGTAAGAAAATAATAAAACATCCAAATTAAATAATAGTGGTAACTTCTTTATCTTGATTTCTTTATTGTGTGCATAATTAATATTTTTGAATCTGCATAGTCTTAATATTACCATCAAAATTGTATAATTGATATGTAACTTAAAATTAAAAGATATTGAAAAACAAAGAAGAGTGAACTATAAGAAGCCTTACTATTTTATATATAACTCTGTTAAAGAATTATTCTTTTCTTTGTACTTATTATTTTCTTCTATATACTTTCAAAAATTAACTATAGGTTGAGGTACACCATATCGTATTTATAACTCATGTCAATATATTAAGGCACACCATATCATATTAATTTATAAAATTAATATGCATTATTATACATGTATACAATAAAGTCGGTTCTGATTTTTTCCAAGATGAGAAACATTTAAGAAAATCCCAAGAAACTGTGTCTACCCTTACTTGAAATCTAAGTTGGTCTTTCCATAATTATTTAATTTTTCTCCACAACTTAGACATAATACTAATGAATGCATATGCATGTGCAAATAATATTATAATGTAGTATATAATTTCAAGAACCTTTTATCAAGATTGAAGTTGTGAGCTTGATTCTACTACAAGTTTCTCTTCACTTCAATGTGATTCTTCAACAGATCAAACAAAGTTTTCGACAAATTCAAGAGAAGAAGATCGACGGTCATGATGATGAGCAATCTAAAACTTGGCGTGGACGTGATCGGAGCACACAATCTCTTCCCAAAAGACGGGCAAGGTACATCAAACGCTTACGTCGAGCTTTACTTCGACGGTCAGAAGCACCGAACAACGATCAAAGATCGTGACTTAAACCCGGTTTGGAACGAGAGTTTCTTCTTTAACATCTCAGATCCATCTCGTCTTCACTATCTCAATCTTGAAGCTCAAGCTTATAGCCACAACAGATCTACAAATGGACGTTCCTTCCTTGGCAAGGTATCTCTCTCAGGGACCTCTTTTGTTCCTCATTCTGATGCTGTTGTTCTTCACTTTCCCATGGAGAGACGTGGTATCTTCTCTCGTGTGAGAGGTGAGCTAGGTTTGAAAGTTTACATAACCGACGAGGCTTCTTTAAAATCCTCTGCTGCTTCTAATGATCATCAAGATAATCTTGATCCGGGGCTCCCAAGAGGTATTAAATTCAGCTCTGATGATACCATTCGTTGATTGGGAAGGGCATTTGATTTTTTTTTTGTGGTCCGGATTTTGGTTCTTGAGAGTTGGGAGTCAAATTAAACCTTAGTGCTTTCTCAAAATTTTCATGAATTAGAAATAATTTTTATAAACAACATAATAAATACGAATTTCATGATTTTGTAATCAATTGTAATTAAATAAGTTAAGAAGTGGTGGGCATTTAAATAAATCTTTAAAATATGATTCTCCGTTTATTCAATTGTATTTGCTTACACTAAATTTTGGATCTTGTTTAATTTCGATCCGGTTTGTTCTGCTATAAAAAAATATACTAAAATAAGTGGTAATATAAACAAATACTTATTCAATTTAGATGTAAAATTTGGTTCAGTTTAGTTTGATTTATTTGTTTGTTACGATTGTTTAGAACAACAGTGTAGTTTACTTGAACTATTTTTTTTTAAATGTGTAACAGTTTCAGCAATGAAGGTAGAACATAGATCCGACAAACGACATGTCTTTTACAATCTCCCGAACAATGCTCAAGAACATCAACAACAACAACATCCACAAGGGTCTAACCAACCCTCTTCCTCAGCCGCTGAACCGGATCATAATAATGAACATCATAACCATTATGTGCCAAAGCACCAAGTAGACGAAATGAGACCCCAACCACCACCACCTTCAAAGCTAGTTCATGCGCATTCTATTGCTTCGGCTCAGCCAGCAGATTTCGCCCTTAAGGAAACAAGCCCGCATCTTGGTGGTGGAAGAGTCGTTGGTGGGCGTGTTATCCACAAAGACAAAACCGCTACGAGTACTTATGATCTTGTCGAGAGAATGTATTTCCTCTATGTCCGCGTAGTCAAAGCTCGTGAACTACCAATAATGGATATAACAGGAAGTGTTGATCCTTTTGTCGAGGTAACTAATGTATCATTAAAAAAAACTTTACTCAAATCAAGAATTGTTTTTTCTAAAGATATTTTGTTTTTATAGGTGAAAGTGGGGAACTACAAAGGAATCACAAGACATTTTGAGAAGAGACAACATCCGGAATGGAATCAAGTGTTTGCATTCGCGAAAGAGCGAATGCAAGCCTCGATGTTGGAAGTAGTGGTTAAGGACAAAGATCTTTTGAAAGACGATTATGTCGGGTTTGTTCGGTTTGACATTAACGATATCCCTCTTCGTGTGCCTCCTGATAGCCCTCTTGCTCCGCAATGGTATAGATTAGAGGACAAGAAAGGGGAGAAGATCAAGGGCGAGCTAATGCTCGCTGTTTGGATTGGTACACAAGCGGATGAAGCTTTCTCTGATGCTTGGCATTCTGATACTGCAATGCCTGTTGATTGTTCTCCAGCCATCTCTGCCGTTCTTCGCTCAAAGGTACAATGACCTTGATTTTATATTTTTATTGTTTATATTTATAGTGATGCATTCTTTTCAAATTAAAAACCAAGATTCTAATGTAAATTGTAAGCGTAAACACCAAACTCATATGAAAGAAAGAAAGAAAGAAAGAAAAAAAGTGTTTCCCATAATTTATCTGATAAAAATGCCAATGTTTAATATATTTATTCTGAATATTTAACACGTAAATTCAATGTAGCTAGATATTAATTTTGTGATTACAAATTTTATTGATGTCACGTTGCTTTTGTTGAATCTGAAGCAAATAATTTAATAGTGATTGTTCTTTGTTTAAGAATAGGTCTACCATGCGCCTCGTCTATGGTACGTGCGTGTGAACGTGATCGAAGCACAAGACTTGATTCCGACAGACAAAACTAGGTTCCCTGATGTTTATGTCAAAGCGCAGCTAGGAAACCAAGTCATGAAGACCAGGCCCTGCCAAGCTCGAACCCTTGGTGCGGTATGGAACGAAGACTTTTTGTTTGTTGTTGCGGAGCCCTTTGAAGACCATTTGGTTCTCACTGTCGAGGACCGGGTGGCTCCAGGAAAGGATGAGATAGTTGGTCGTACTTACATTCCTTTAAACACAGTAGAGAAGCGAGCTGATGACCATATGATACATGCCCGGTGGTAAGGCTTCTACTTACGATTCTAGACGCATAATAGATAAAATTTAAAGGTTTTATATATTTTGTGGTTTTGATAAAAATGTGTTTTGATAGGTTTAATCTAGAGAGACCAGTTGTTGTAGATGTGGATCAGCTCAAGAGAGAAAAATTCTCAATGAGGATTCATCTCCGAGTTTGTCTTGAAGGAGGATACCATGTTTTGGATGAGTCAACTCATTACAGCAGCGATCTCCGCCCATCCGCTAGACCGCTCTGGAGACAACCGATTGGAGTACTTGAGCTTGGGATTCTAAACGCTGTTGGACTTCACCCGATGAAAACTAGAGAAGGAAGAGGAACCTCTGACACTTTCTGCGTTGGAAAATACGGCCAAAAATGGGTTAGAACGAGGACAATGGTGGATAACTTGAGCCCCAAGTATAACGAGCAGTATACGTGGGAAGTATTTGATCCAGCTACGGTTTTAACCGTTGGTGTGTTTGATAATGGACAGATCGGTGAAAAGGGAAACAGAGATGTGAAGATTGGGAAGATCCGTATAAGGTTGTCTACTTTAGAGACCGGAAGAATCTACACACATTCTTATCCGTTGCTTGTTCTTCACCCTACTGGGGTAAAGAAGATGGGGGAGCTGCATATGGCTGTGAGGTTCACATGCATCTCGTTTGCAAACATGCTTTACCAATACACAAAACCGCTTTTGCCCAAAATGCATTACGTAAGACCATTCTCGGTTATGCAGCAGGACATGCTTCGGCACCAAGCAGTGAATATAGTGGCTGCACGGCTAGGCAGAGCAGAGCCTCCTCTAAGGAAAGAGATCATTGAGTTTATGTCGGACACAGATTCACATCTGTGGAGTATGCGTAAGAGCAAAGCCAATTTCTTCAGGATGATGACAGTTTTCTCTGGCGTCATCGCGGTTGGGAAGTGGTTTTCCGACATTTGCTCGTGGAGAAACCCAATCACGACAGTTCTCGTTCATGTTCTGTTTCTGATGCTTGTCTGTCTCCCAGAACTGATCCTACCAACAATGTTTCTCTACATGTTTCTCATCGGGCTTTGGAACTACCGTTTTAGACCGCGTTATCCACCGCACATGAACACGAAAATCTCTCAGGCTGAGGCGGTCCATCCAGACGAGCTTGACGAGGAGTTTGATACGTTTCCAACCACCAGAAGCCCTGACATGGTGCGGTTAAGGTATGACCGGCTTAGAAGCGTGGCCGGGAGGATTCAAACCGTGATTGGAGATCTTGCAACGCAAGGAGAGCGTTTTCAAGCACTTTTAAGCTGGAGAGATCCACGCGCGACCGCAATATTTGTTATATTTTGCTTTCTTGCGGCCATTGTTTTCTTCATAACACCGATTCAGATCGTTGTAGCGTTGGCTGGTTTCTTCACGATGAGGCACCCAAGGTTCCGGCACCGGCTTCCTTCTGTTCCAGTTAACTTCTTCCGCCGCTTGCCTGCCCGAACGGATAGTATGCTTTAGCTCTAAAAGTCCCCTTTTATATTGGCTGCATGTATTTTTATTCTAATATTCTCATTGGTGAATGATAGATATATGCTATTTTATTTTGAATTTCGATTTATTTTAGCTACAAGTTTGTTCATTTGAAAACGTTCTATAGTTTATTTAATGGATCGTATTCATGAGTGTGTTTCCTTTTCAAGAATAGTTTTAAGAATCAGAAAGCATCAACGTGTCCAAGATTCCCAGTTTGGTACGTACAGGAAACGAAATTCGCCTAATTAAAGTTTGTCTTCTTTATTTTTTTTTTTTTTTCATTTTTGTGAGCTTCTAGATTCGACTATTTAGATAGAGAACTCCAAATCCAAGTATATATATATATATATATATATATATATATATATACATTTTTTTTTTCAGATGTGAAGCATATTTTATATTTCACACCTATCCGGTCTAAAAGAAGTTCATATATATTTACTAATGCACAAAAAAATTAAATACGAACAACAATAAGAACATTTAAGTTTTTCAAAAATATAATATTTTTAAGTTTTATCAACGAAAAGTATAATTTAATTTATTTTTTTAAAATCATCAAAAAAAATTAGTTTTTAATTTTTCAAAAATAGTACAAACACAAAAGTTGTTTTTTTGTAGGTTTAGAAATTAATTTTTTGGATTTGTATTAAATTTTTTAAAATTTAAAGTATAATTTTAAAATTAAGATTTAGTGTTGAAAATTTAGCTTTGGTAAACAGTATTTTTGAGAAACTCCTCTTTTTAGAATTATGCAATAAATATCTGGGAAAAAATAAAATAATTAGTGGGCCAAAATTGAGGACCAGCGTTCACATAACACACCGCCACAATAAACGCAACCAATGACGTACGCGCACACACACACCCGAGTGTTTCCGACTAGTCTCTCCAACGTGGCTTCCTCATATGCATACCACGTGTCTATTTCATTCTCCAACCACTGAACGGTTCAAGCCAAAATAAAAATATCTAAAATCCTTGTGAAAAAAACGAATCTTCACTTTTCCGCAAATGTTTAGATCCTCCGTTCGTCTTCTCTATATAACCAGAATCAGTTCTCCTCTGCTTCGACGTTCATCATCGCGTCTTCCTCTGTTTTCATCTGCGAAACCTTTTCTCAGTTCTCATCGGATCACTATTACTTCTCTTCCGATCTTCGCAACGGGAGCTAATTTTTCTAGATCGGAGCATTCCATGGCTGCTTCTTCCGAATCCAAATCTATTTACGATTTCACCGTCAAGGTTTGTTTTGATTCTCTCTTACGATTGAATTGATTAGGTTTGTTTCTCTGAGTTTAATTTTGTTTGGATCCGATTTTTTGAATTTTGAATTCAGGATGCTAAGGGTAACGATGTTGATCTAAACATCTACAAAGGGAAGGTTCTATTGATTGTGAACGTTGCTTCTCAATGGTAACACTTTCAATTTTTTTTTAAAATTTGATTTTTTGATCTTTTAGGTTCATTGGTTTTAAGTGACTTAGTTTGTTTTCGTTTGCAGTGGATTGACTAATTCGAACTATACTGAGCTTGCACAGCTATATGAGAAATACAAAGACCAAGGTATATATATATAACTTTGTTGCTAGTTTGTTTGTTTGCTTGTTCGTAATCATGGTTTTGATGATTGTGTTTGTTGTTTATGGTTACAATTTTGGATTTTAGGTTTTGAGATTCTTGCGTTCCCCTGTAACCAGTTTGGGAATCAAGAGCCTGGTTCTAATGAAGAGATTGTTCAGTTTGCTTGTACCCGTTTCAAGGCTGAGTACCCCATTTTCGACAAGGTACACTAACGCAAGAAGTTAACTAGCCTTCTCATTGTGTACTATCTCAAACTCAGTCAGCCATTATATTTGAGAATTGTTGCAATCTTTTGTAGTATCAGTGAATCATTTTTTGGATCATATTGTTGGAACTAATAGCTTTTTCCTTTGAAAATGGGATGATGATGACTCTTGTTTTGAACTGTAACCGAAGTATTCAAGATCTTTTTTAGGAAAAGTGAATCATTTTCAAATCATATTGTTTTTTTTTTTTTCAAGTATTATTTTCTCTACCTGGATTTGATTCTACATTTTGCACTTTGAAATGAAGGTTGATGTGAACGGTGAGAAAGCTGCACCAATCTACAAGTTTCTGAAAGCAAGCAAAGGCGGGCTTTTTGGAGACGGCATCAAGTGGAACTTTGCCAAGTTCTTGGTTGACAAAGATGGGAATGTCGTCGACCGTTACGCGCCAACTACTTCTCCTCTCAGCATTGAGGTAATGTCTCTTGTCACTTAATCATCATCAAAATACTGTAGTCTGATTCAGTAGCCAGCCACATAGTTTTCTAATTGCTTGTTAAATCTTCATTGTTTTCGCAATTGCAGAAGGACCTGAAGAAGCTGTTGGGAGTTAAAGCTTAAAACAAGGAAAAAAAACAAACAAATAAAAGCTCATTAGTATTGTTGTATAACCAATACTGTGTAGTAAGCTGAGTTCGTGAGTGTCTGTAATGGTTATTTCCTCGTACTATAGTCCGGTTTTTAGCGGGCAAACCATGTAATAATCATAAAATCGAAATAAAATCAACAGTTTTTTTAGGGTAAATGGAAACCCCCAGCGTAAGGAAACTTATATTTTCGTAAAATTTGGCTGTGTTGGAAAGAAAGCTATGAGATCTTTCTTACTTGAAGTGTCTGTCTATGACGACCCAATAATCCAATAGAATTACTGAAATTTAGCAATGTGATTGTCAATAAATGGGAAATTCAACTTAAGGAAAGTGTCTACAATAACTAAAGGAAAAAGAAAACTAACAAATTTTAAAAAGTATATTTACTTGCCGTTAAAGAACTAAATAGACTAAATAGTTATGCTTCTAAACTTGAAATTTTGGAATGTGTACAAAATAGTTAGGACTGAGGTTTTTTTTTTTTTTTTAGGGATTAAATTTAGGAGTTAGGACTACAATTTCGTCATTGTGAATATGCAAACGTAAAAAATCACTCTCTTTTTTTGTTTTGTTTATTTTTTCAATAGATCTTCTTGATCAAGCTTTAACGTGGATTCAAGAATCTATCAATCTAAATTGTTTTTCTATCTTTTTCTCTCTCTCTTTTTTTTTTTTTTTTTAAATTTGTATGTAGTTGCAACGTGATGGTGAAGGCTAACAGCTCAAGAGAAGATTCAGAATGGTCAACTCTGGATAGAAACATACTTGCCATTATCTTCGATAAGCTCGACATAATGGACATTATCATGGGAGCTTCACGTGTATGCATCTATTGGTTCCTTGCCTTTCACAACAAAATACTGTGGAACACCATCGACCTCACCAAGCTCAATCACAAGGGAAAAAACGTCCTCTACAAATACCCGGTCGACAAAGAAGCCCTAAGCTTTAGTAATCTTTCAATTAAGATGAGCCGGTTCTTCTTTAACTTTTGTAGAGTAAAACACACAAAACTCAAGAATCTAATTGTTGAGATCACTAAGTTGAGCCGCACGGCTCCGTGTAATGTGTTCTTTAGCTTTAATTCCTATTTACAAATGGAGCACCTCATGTTTGTTGCTAAGAGGTAAATCTCATCTTAATATCTAAATAATAGAATATATATATCGCTCATATGTATGTTTTTTTTTTTTCCAGGATGGCAAACATAGAGAAACTTGCTTTACCAGTTTCATGGTCACTGTATAAAGGGCTGGACTCATTTAGGTTTGCGTTTAGTCAGTGGAAGAATCTTAAAACACTGATCATGGCTAATGACTTTACCTGGGGCTCATTCGAGATTCGAGTGTTGGGAGAGAGCTGTAGTAACCTCAACAACTTAAAACTTATAGGTTTTTATATTTTGGGAAACGACGCTGCTGAAGGAATCGTGCATTACCACCAGAGCCTCACTAGGTTGAGTTTGCGATGCTCTTTCATCGATGTTGAAGTAGTTATCCTGCTAATCAGAGGTCTTCGAAACCTCACAATCCTTAACTTGACACATTGCAAAATCTTGCGCTGGTATCTTATGATGAATGATGTTGTACAAGCTGCAACTCAGAATCTTGACAAACTTATCACATGTTCAGAATACGATTGTCAAGTTTGCAAAGATCGACCTCCCATGTTCCGAGAGCAGAAGTTTTACGAGAAGCATTGCCAAAACGACGAGATAAAGGAACTTGAATTCTGAAATTTTGAAAAGTTTTGTTGATGTGGTTTGAGAGAGTTATCGTATTCTATTTTCACAACCTTTATTATTCTTATATGTGTTGTTCTTCCATTTGATAGATCATAATATGCTTCATTTAATATGAACTGGAAATCATATAAAGTTTTTCAGCGTTTGATCCAGCGTTTGATTTAGGCAACATTGACATTGATCCAGCGTTTGATCCAGGGTTACTGGATAGTTACACTCTATTCATTTCTTTTAATATTGTTATATTAAAAGAAAACATTTCAAATACTATAGTCTATAGGTATGATGCATGAAAGCATGAAATTAAAGTGTCTTCCTTACAACAACCTAACACTCTCTACATAATCCGAAAATTGCTTTTGTCTCCCGATGCTTGAACTTGTAGTCTCCGTGTAAGTTAACCTTGATTCCTCTAAGCCTATTCGTGTCTGGATTGTAAAGGAAAACATAAAACTCATTATAATAGCACCGTGGTGCCAAAATTAACTCACCTCTATGAGTTGTGCCTCTGATATCTCCCAAATCATAATGTTTCCACTTCATCCCAATTTTGATACTGAAACTTTCCTTCATCCATCCTAGAGTCTCGGCTTGCTGATCCAAAACCCACACTTCCAAATCCGTCCATCTGGTAGTGGCTAAAGCTACTTTCCCCTTGTAGCTAATCAAAGTTGAAAGATATAGAAACGCAGTTGGAAAGTCCGCGGATACACTAGTAAAAAGATCCAACGTTTCTGACCCCAAATCGAATCTCATTAAGCTTAACCGCGACAAATTATCTGCCGTAAAAGCAAGATAATACAAAACTCCATCTATGCACACACTGTTAAGCACAGGACCATGAGGAGTTTTGTAATCAATCATTCTCCATACTTTGTTTTTATCTCCCAATGTGACTACTTGGTGTTCAGATGATAGTTGTAATATTCGATCCTTCATGCACAACACTAATAGTTTGTACTCATCATTAACCGGATCGTACCCGAAAAAACTATGTGCGACCGTACTGCTGGTTTCGACTCTAGGTATAGCTATGAATGTACCAGTACTAGGGTTAGCTACGCATTTATCTAGACCATATCTTAGGTTTATCAAACCATTGACATAATGAGAATGGTAGACAGACTCTGGAAATGGACATGTAACACTTGATAGATAAGACGTTGATGATGATGTAGACAGCGAGAAGAAGTGCCAAAATTCGCAGTTCCGTTGTATATCGAAGTCAATAAACGCGACTAGTAGACGAGGCTGCATCATCGAAGAGTACCTAACCTGGAAAGACGTGATGAAATCTCGACTCCGTATCACTCCGGTCCAAAACTTTGAGAGTAGGAGACACCTAGCTACGGATTTCAAAGGCAGTCTCATAAATATATCCATCGCTAGTTCCAAAGGAACATCATCGAAGTTCATCTCTTTCAAGATTTCAAGAGAATTGTTCTCAGTTTTACTCTTCTTCGATTGACTTGTCGCCATGATCCTGACCCCCGCTCACTCTTGTTTAGAGAAACCCTAAATATCTCTAAGTCTCCCTTGATGTTCTTAAGATCTATATAAGTTGAAATAGAGAGGCAACAGGCCCATATAGTCCAATATACATGGGATATTTTTGGTATTTGAACTTAATTGAAAAAAAAAAAACCCTAGCTAGTTAACTTTTTCACAAAACAAAATTTCCTCTTAGCAAGGTAGTTCTTCTAGGTCTATCACCTTGCTATAGATTATGTGACTTATTACAATATATTGTTTTTTTTTATGATGCTTTCGCTCTGGCTGTGCTCTGTTTGTTTATTGTTTTTGTAGAAATTTTTTTAAAATACTTTTTTCTAAGTAAGTGCTTACAAGAACTGACTATTCCTGATACCAAAAATTTTATTGATACCAAAAAAAAGAAAAAAGAACTGACTATTCGAATCTTTTTACCCTAACATAGCTTGTTTGGTTTTGTTTTTGTTTCTGTTTTTTTCCTAAACACAAAATTAAGTTAAAGATCGTGAAACTAGAGTTGCAGTTTTGGTGTTGTAAATATGTAGCATTATTTAGTAGGACACTATAATGTTTTGTTTCTATATGTTACCGTTGACATATTCTTGTTTTGTTTGATAATGAAAAGTACTCTATTGATAAGAATGTCCGCAACCGTACGAGCACACTTGAGGATGGAGGAGATACTCGCATTCAACTGTGGTTTGCCGCCAGATTTTATTCCAGATGAGTCAACATTCAGTTCAAAACATTTTTACATAAAGTCACAAATGTAACAAACAGTTTATTTTTTTTTTGAATATAATTTAACATTAGATTCAAAAAAACAAAAAGTACTCTATTTCTCTTATACAAGCTTTATGTAAATTCAAGAATCCACCCATCAACATTTTTTTTCTTCTCCTTTTTCCCCTTTGTATGTAGTTGCAACGTGATGAAGAAGGTAGAGAGCTTAGGAGAAGTTTCAGTATGGGCAGATGTAAACAGAGACATACTTGAACTTATCTTCAGTAGGCTCAACTTGATGGAGATTACCATGAGAGCTTCACGTGTCTGCATCTCTTGGTTCCTTGCCTATCACAAAAAGCTTTGTGGAACACCGTCGACCTCACCAAGCTCCAAGAATTAGATGTTTCCAACAGTTTTTTCTTTAAGAGTAAAGTACGACCAATCTTCTTTTACAAGCACCAGGTTGACGACAATGGAGGCCTTCATAAGAATCTTTTGTCTAAGATCATCTCCAGGTTCTTTCATGACTTTTTTGACGTAGATGGCGGCATAAGTCTCATGAATCTATTAATTGAGATCACCAAGTTGAGCCACATGGCCCCGAAGACATTGTTCTTTCACTTCAATTCATACAAGAAACAGGTCTCAATCATATTCGCTGCTGAGAGGTAAATCTCATCAATCATCTACTTAGATTTTCTTGCATGTGCATGGTGTGCCTCTCATACGTTTATATTTTTCTTTCTTGTGATTTTGTTTCTCAGCATGCCAAATATAGAGAAACTTGCTTTACCAATCTGGTCCTATCAAACCGAGAATTCATTGCGGTTTGCTTTCAGTCAATGGAAAAACCTGAAAACATTGATCATCGCTCATGAACATACTTTCACCGGGATATTTAGGTTTCAAACTGTGGGAGAGTATTAAATTCGGGTTTTAGTGTGGGCTTCCAACTCAAAACCAATTGGCAATAAGTAGAGAGGTTCTAACCCTTTATATATTACTTAAATCTCTTCACATATTTCTGATGTGGGATATTTTACACTAACACCTCCCCTCACGCTCAGGCATAACCATCTAAAGCGTGGGCATATGTGGGAACAACATCCACGGGGTGGCCCAATAATCAATCTGCTCTGATACCATATTAAATTCGGGCTTTATTGTGGGCTTCCAACTCAAAACCAATTGGCAATGAGTGGAGAGACCCTAACCCTTTATATATTACTTAAATCCCTTCACATCTTTCCGATGTGGGATATTTTACACTAACAGAGAGAGTTGTAGTAACCTATCCAACCTAAAAATATTTGGGTTATTTGGCATAATACAATACCAGCGAAATGGTACGTTACCTCCAAAGCCTCAAGAGGTTGAGTTTGCGATGCTCTTTGGTTAGTATGGAGGTATTTAACAAGCTAATTACCGGCCTTCGAAACCTGACGATTCTTAACGTTTCACATTGCAAAAATTTGTTTAGTTTTCTTCCTATCGAATAATCTATAGAAAAATTTGTAATAGCCGCTGCAACTCAGAAGCTTGAAAATTTTATCTGTTGTCCTCAAGATTGTATGATTTGCAAAGATAGATGTCGTTATTCCTAGTCGTATCTCGCTTAGGATTGGCTGAACGACGAGATAATGGAACTTCAATTCTGAAATATATGAGAAGAATTGTTTGGTGCTGATGCATGGTTTTGTATGTAGTGTGTGTTTATTTTCATTAATTTAAAATTTAAATTTGTTACTCAAAGATAACTTGAAAGTATATATAGTTTTCTGATCCTATTGTGTTGAAGCTTTCAATTTATTTCTGTAATTGTATATACACTGTATATGTACAATTTGTAAATAATGTATTTCTGAATGTAAAAGATTCACACTTTAAACTCCATTTATACATGACGATCAAAATTATGTGTCATGTACTTTTGTTACACACTTAATTACACTTAGACCATGTCTAATGGAGCAACCCATCTAAGTTGCTCAAAAATAAAAAGTACATTAGTGTATTAGACACTTTTTGAAAAATAATTGGAAAATAAGCAGTTTTTGTTAAAAAATTGAAGAATATACACTTTTTAGATTTTGTGAGATAGATAATTTGTGAGAGATTATAAGAAAAAAATAAATAGAAAGACTAATATACCTGTGACCATGTGTCATAAATAGAGAGTTTTAATTGTGCTCCCAATTTTAGAGGAAATAAGAGTGAAGATGTATTGGTTTGTCTAAAGTAGTGTCTGTGTGATTAAAGACGTGATACAGGATTGTTGTTGTTTTATGTGCGTGAGAAGTTTCTAGAAGGTTTAAGAAGGCAATATTGAAGGACAGTTTGAGGATGAATTGAAGCGCAAAACTACTATTTATTGGGTTGATAAAATTGGAGTTTTACAAGGAAAAGGAAAATAGCAAAAAGGAAAAAGTCATTTTTTAATGGAATTTGGAAATCTTCTCCTATGGTGATTAGGAAGTCTTGATGGATATATAAGGAGGTGTTGGGCACGTCCTAGAGAAGTAAGAGAGCTGAGAGATAAAGATAAAAACCCTAGAGAGCTTTTTCATTATGTGCGGCTTGGTTTCGCGGTTTGGTGCTTGTGTTGTTCAAGCTTCTTTGTTCGTCGGTGTGACGTGTGTGTGAAGGTTGCTCAAAAGAGTTGAAGATCTGAAGTCTAGGCTCAGGGGGAGTTTAGCCCAAGGTTAGGTTATCTTGGTTTAAATCTAGGCTTGGTGTGAGTTTAGTTAAGGGTAGAGATTTATCCTTAAGATTTCATGTTATAGAACAAAGCGGTGAATTAAGAGGGTTGTGCTTGATTTACGCATTTGCGAATAGGTTGTATTTGCTTTCTTGTTCTAGTGATCCCGGAGAGTAGGAAAAACCGAACCTCGTTAACAAAGCTCTTGTGTTATTTACTTTATGCACTTTATTATTGCCTCATCCGCATTTACAAGTGGTATTAGAGCGGGTTCTCGATAGAGATTAAGTCTAGTTTCGGGTAGATCACGGGTGAGGGTAGTTCAGGAAGTAAGACAATGCTTTGCATCAGTTGTGATGACTTCATACAGAGAAGGCACGTCTATGTCAAGACCATCGTTGCTTGATTCAACGAACTACGAGTATTGGAAGGTTCATATGCAAGCGTTTATTAGTAACCTTGATGAAGATTGTTGGAATTCGATTGAGCTTGGTTGGGAGCCTCCTAAAGTTTTGGATGAGAAAGGGGTTGAGAGTCTTAAGCCCAGAGATAAGTGGACTGCTGCAGAGAAAAAGATATCAAGTTGTAATTTGACAGCCAAGACAACGATTTACAATGCTATTGATTCAAGCCACTTCAAGTTAATTTCTCAATGTATATCAGCTCAGAAAGCATGGAAGTCATAGGAGAATATGTTTGAGGGTACTTCTAGTGTTAAAAGAACAAAGCTGGATATGTTGGCATCACAATTTGAGAATCTAAGGATGGAAGAAAAAGAAACTGTGGCTGAGTTCAGTGCTAAGTTATGTGATATATCTAATGAGACTTTTGCTCTTGGAAAGCAGTACAAAGACAAAAAGCTTGTGAAGAAACTGAAGCGATCTGTTCCTACAAAATTTGAGTCAAAAATTTCTGTAGTTGAAGAAGCTCATAATTTAGATGAGATGACTTTTGATGAGTTTGTTGGGATTCTAAAGGCTTTTGAATGAAGCAAAGCATATGAAGCTGAAGGAGTAAAGAAGAAAGATGATCAAGTTATGGAAGCAATAAAGAAGGAAGTTGACATTGGAGTAGCTCTTAAGGTATCATCTTGTGAAGATTCAATGACTATGTTATCAAGACAATTTGCTAAATTTCTGAAGCGTAAGGGCGAAGAGAAGAAAAGTAGAATGGGTGAAGAGATGAAGACTTCATCAAAGAATGTTCAATGTTTTGAATGCAAAGGATATGGTCATGTACGGTCTGATTGTGCCAATCTACAAAAGCATAAGAAGAAGGCTATGAATGTTGTTACTAGTGATTCTGAAACTGATTCAGATGAAGAAGAAGAACTGAAGAATTTTGTGGCGTTTACAACTTCTGAAGATAGTTCTGAATCAATGTCTGCATCAGCGTCTGCATCAGTGTCTGCAACTACTTCTGAAACTGCAACAAAACCTGCAACTGTATCTGAACATGAATATGATAGTGATAGTGATGGAGAGGATATGAGTTATAAAGAACTTGGTAAGAGTTATGAGAAGCTGTATGCACATTGGCTTAAGGTAGTTGATGATAATTCAATTTTGATTAAGGAAAAGCTTGAGTTAGAGGCTAAAGTTGTTGAAGCAGAGAAATATGCAACAGAGAAGGGAGAAGAAGCATTACAAGCTAAAGTGCAGCTTAAAGAAACTCAAAAGAATTTGAGGATGCTTAATAATGGTACAGAGAAGTTGGATCACATTCTAAATATTGGCAAGATTGATAAGTGTGGCCTTGGATATGAAAGAAAAGTCTCAAAATCGGATACGGTGTTTGTTTCAAGTGGAAAAATCACGTCTACTTCAAAAGATATGTTACGCGTGGGTTCAAAACCTAGTAACTATAAAGAATAAAAGTTCTTTTTTCAAAAAATAAACAACTTTGGTCTAAAGCAATAATAACTATATTACTGAAAAATATTATAAAACACAAAACTTAGTTTTTGCAAACAATCCCGCACGTACGTGCGGGTCCGGATCTAGTAGTAAATAAATGGAGAGAGAGATCAAGAGTAGAGGGGAGAGAGTTAAACAATGATGTTCTTCTAACTATTACTCTTTCTTCTCTTCTTCTTGTCTTCTGTTATTACATTAAAGCAAATCAACGTATATATAGGAAAATTAAGGATTAGAAGATAAGTTGTATTGGATTCTAATCTATGAAGATTTTTGAAGAGTTCAACAAAATCATTAAAAATGAATAAGTAAAAAATTGTTAAAAATTGTTAGAGAGTTTTGTTGATTAGTTTTCTAAAATCTTGTAAAGTTCTCCAAACAATCCCTATATTTTTATGATACTTTTCATGACTTTATTTTGTAAAGAAAGTGTCTAAAACCATGAACCAATAACATAATAATTGAATTTATTAACAATCTTAGATTCTTTTGTTTTAATTGAATAACACAAAACTTTTAATGATTACAAGTATAAATCCAATAAACCAAATTTGTTAAGATTTTCAGACTTTTTACAAATCACAAACTAATAACACTAAATTTTAACAAAGTTTAACAAAATCTTGTTTTAATAACAACAATTCTACATAACATTTAAAATCTTTAAAACTCTATTTAAATCTCAAACTAATAACCCCCTAAATACTACTTGAAAGCAAAGTTACTTAGAAGGGAAGTATGTGATGGATAAAACAAAAGTAATTATCCATTTTATAGCAAATGTAAGTTTCCTAAGCTAAAATAATTAAATGTAAATTATACATTTACTATTTTAGGAAAATTTCCTAATTGTCATATTGACAATATCAACTTGTTTGAAGATTGAAGAAAAAGTGAGAGACTCTGTGAGGACTAGAGGTTTCGAGAAGGCTTCGAAGCAACTCAAGAGACTCTCTTCTTGGGTTTTTCTCTTTTCTCTTCTCCTTCTTCTTCATGCTTTTAAGCTGTGATTCTCGTTGTTGTTGAGCTTCATTGAATCATTGATCTTTCATACAGATCTGATTTGGGTTTGTAGTTTCTTGAATTGGGTTAGATCTCTTCACATCGACGGATTGAAGGAAAACAAAAAAAGACTCTTGTTTTTACTTCTTTTGATTTGTTGTTGGATTGATTATGAAATTGGGTGAGTTGAGCTATTACACAGTTGAGATTTTGTAACATACTCAGCCATAAAAATGTAACAAAAATTATAACCTTTGTGTTTTTTTTTTTTTTTTGTCTTGCATAGAAGGTGTTCGACAGATTGCTCAAGAGAGATATTAATCTGTTTTGTATAGTGGTTTGAGAGTTTTACATTTCAGAGTTTAGTTTTTAATGTTAGTTACGATGGAGAGATCAGACGGTCTCAAGGGTCTACTTGAACATTCACTGCCTACGACAAATTCTACAATTCTTCTTTCTCGGAATTACGTTGTTCAACAATTTCCAAGGTTTGTTTAGGGTTCTTGACTTACTCTTGTTTTGCTTCTGTTGTGTTCAATCTTTAATGTGAATTCAAGAATCAATCTATCTAAAATGTGTTCAACCGTTTATTACTCTGTTTGTAGTTGTGAAGTGAAGGAGAAGGTAGACAGATCAAGAGAAGTTCCAAAGTGGGAAACTTTGCATAGAGACGTACTTGCTGTTATTTTCGATAAGCTCGAACTGATGGACCTTACCTTGGGAGTTTCACGTGTATGTACTTCTTGGTTCCTTGCCTCTCACAACAAAACTCTGTGGAACACTGTCGACCTCACTAAGCTCAAACAAGTGGACTTCTCCTATTTTATGGAGTTTGAGGATCGAGTCCGACCTGTCATCTTCTTTGAGCACCGGGTTGATGAAGAAGAAGTAGCGAAAGGCCTAAGCTTTAGGAGTATTTTTATCAAGATTAGTAAATTCTTTTTTGACTATAGTGTCGTACACCTAACCCTTATGGGATTACTCGATGAGATCACCAAGTTGAGCCGCATGGCCCCGAAGAATTTGTTCTTTCACTTCAGTTCCTATGTAAAAACGGAGGATCTCATGTTTGCTGCTGAGAGGTAAGTCTCATCTTTTTATGTAAATGAATTATAGTTGAAGTCATGTACAAAAAGGAGGATCTCATTTTTTTCTTTTTTGTTTTCCTTAGGATGCCAAACATAGAGAAACTTGTTTTACCGGTCTGGTGCTATAAAACCAAGGAGTCATGTCAGTTTGTGTTCAGTCAATGGAAGAATCTGAAAACACTAATCATTGCTCAAGATTATCAGCTACGTATCGGGACATTCGACTTTCAAATCGTGGGAGAAAACTGCAGTAACCTTACAAACTTCAAATATTTGGGTTTTTTGCAAGACAAGAATGTTGAGCAAATCGTGCGGTACCTCGAAAACCTCAAGAGGTTGAGTTTACGATGCTCTTACGTCACAATTGATGGAGTTATATCGCTAATCACAGGCCTCCAAAACCTCACAGTTCTTAATCTCTCACATTGCATATACTTGGCTTTGGATCCTGACACGGTGCCTGATGATTATTTTGTACAAGCCCCCATTCAGAAGCTTGAAGAATTCATCAAATGTACTCCTGATTGCAAGATTTGCAAACGTCGCTACTCCTGGTCGTATCTCTCTGAGGATTGAATTCTGAAATATTGAAAAGCTTGGTAGACGTTTTGGAACAAATGATCAGACATTTAACATATATGATGAATGTTGTCTCACAAGTATAGATTGTGACTGAATCTTGTGTTGCATAGTTCCTCCTCGAGACAGCTAGCTTATATGATCAAATCAAATGATACGTATACACACATAAAGTATAAAGAGTATAGGTATGAGTGTGTACATTTGTATTCATCACAAAATCTAGTGAATTCAATAGTTAGTCAATTATACATATTACATAACCCAACATCACACAATAACAATGTAAAATGTAAAGATTAAAAGTGCAATACCAAGCCCTGCAACTTTAAATTGAATCTTCGTCTATATACTGTCATGATCTCCATCGACTTCAGTCCCATAAACATGAAAGACTTTTACTGAGCATTACCCCACATTCTTTTATCTTTCTTTCGCTGCAGTAGATTTTAAAGTCAACGAGCAGCTCGTTAGATGTCACATCTCCTTCAAACTCAAAGATGTACAAATGCTCAGTAAAAGAGTGAGATAGGGAGTAGCCAATAGGTCTGCATGGAACATAGACGCCAGGATTATGTTTTTCCATGATGAGATATGTTATTCTCATCTCTTTACTACCAAACACCTTCTCCTTGTCACCACCTTCATCAACCAGCAAGATACAAGCCTTAAATCTCGAGGTTTTAGAAAGAGGCCTTTTTTCAAATTTACCACTACGGAACTTCCAGTTTTAGCTCGGTAAGTGAAGTTTGCAGGCACTTCTTCACCAGGTAAGACCGTACATCGAGTACTGGTCTGAACAATGAGTTCCCTTGCTTCTTTATTCAGTCTGAAACAGTTAGTAAACTGAAGATACTTTAGATTGTGAAAGAAGCAATCGAGTCTCACTAATGACTCGCAACTTTCTACCCTTAGATGATCTAAGGAATCTGGAAGCTGTGGGATTGATACTAGCTTCTTGCACCCTATGAGTATTAGAAACTGAAGACGGGAGACTTTATTAACCCACGGAGAGATCTCTTGCATTTCTTTATCTTCAAATACCAACGATGTGATGATATCAAGAGCGTGCGGGAACTCCTCAAGGTTTTCATGGAATGACATGCCCAAGTAAGAAAGGTTAGGCCAAGACTTTATCGACGAAGGCACTTCTTTTATTGCAGTTCTCGCGAGAATTAGGAGCCTAATATGTGTGGAAATCTCAGGAAAACTTTTCAGCATAAAACAGTCACGGAAATTAACTTCATCAAGAGATTCCAAGTTGATGTTGGTAGGAAGAACCTCTAGCTTTGAGCAACCTATTGCAATCAACTTTTGCAATTTATGAAGATTCCCAATAGAGGAGGGCAACTCTACAAAACTAGTGCACATATCAAGCTGCAATGTTTGGAGATTAGTGGCGTTTCCAATGGAGAACAGGAGTTCTACCAGACTTGAACATCCCATGAGATTCAACAAGGAAAGATTATTGGCATTTCCAATCCAGGACGGAAGCTCAACCAAACTTGAGCATTTGGAAATGTCCATTTTTTTAAGATTAGTGGCATTCAAGGACGGGAGCTCCACCAAAATTGAGCAGGAAGAAAGAAACATATGTTGAAGATTAGTGGCGGTTGAGAGGTCAGGTAGTTCCTTTAGGTTTTTCGAAAGACTCAAATTCACCCACTTGAGGTTACGAAGGGACTGTACAAATAAGCAAAGTAAAAACATTAAATTACTAACAGAGTGCTATAGATCAGACCTTTTTAAAACCTAACAAGTGTAAGAAAAAAAACTTACCCGATCTCCTTCCCACAGCTTATGCAGTTGGCTATCTACCATATATAATTCGACAAGGCACTCCGTACAAAAATTGGAAGGCAGACATGTCATTGGAAAGCGATCCCAATGTAGTAATCGTAGTTTTTGAGATAGATGGTTCAAACCTTGTGGTAAGCTCAAATTATGATTTTGATTACCATTCATACACTTGAATCTTAAGAATTCAAGATTAGACATCCCTTCAAAAGCTCTTCAACTTATACTTAATTCGCCTGACAACCCAGATGAGTCAAAATGTATGCCTATAACATTTTTACTACCCTGAATATAAAGAACTAGAGATGGTTAGTCATCAAAAATATTTTAATCTAATGGAAGCTTAAAACTAAAACTAACCGTGTCATTAGTGAATACTTCACATATATCTCTAGCATCAACCAAAAACTGACGCTTCCCAGGTTTTAGAATGGATTGGTTCCCAAGCTCACGACGGACAATTTCTTTACCCAATTGTACTAGCAGATTGTGCATATATACACATCCATTTTCAACAGATATGAGAGATTTCTCAGATAAAATGCGAAATTGTTGCCTCACATCCAAGAAATTCTTTCCGAGATGATCTTCCACTAGCTCAATCATTTGATAGTTGAAAAGACAAGCTATATGAACAAATAAATCTTTATCTTCATCACATAACGCATTGTAACTGAACATTAAAATGCTTTGAATGCTGGCATCAAGGCGAGTTCTTAGCCTTGGTAGTGCATCTATCCACTCCTGCTTAGACATTCCTCGGAAATGGGAGCCCATGACTCTTAATCCCAATGGCAGTTTACCCAAAAGGTTTGTAACTTCCCATGAAAGCGACTCAAAACCATTTTTGGGAAACTTTTGATCAAAAGCATACATACAAAAGATGTGAGAAGCTTCGTATACTGACGGGAAATCCACCTTGTAAATATGGTTGATGCCATGTGACTTCAAAAGTTTTTGGTCTTGAGTTGTGATGATAATCCGACTTCCATGACCAAACCAGCTAGTCTCTTTTGCGATGGCATCTAATCGTATATACTGATCAATGTTATCAAGAACAATCAACACTTTCTTGTCGTTCAACCTGTCTTGTACAACTCCAAGATGAGGAGTCTCAATATCCTTGTGGTTGAGTATCTGGGACAAAAACTGTTTCTGTAAGTACAACTTTGCACTATAGTCATCAGAAGACACTCGCCTTGTAGAGGTTAACTCTTTGATATCCTCCATAAAGACGCTCAAATCGAAACTGCTAGAGAGTTGGCTATACAAATATCTAGCTATGGTGGTCTTCCCAATCCCAGACGGACCCCAAATCCCAATCATCCTAACCTCATCAGATTCTAAGCGTAACATTGGTCCCATATTTTTCATATGAGCTCCCATTCCAACTAAGCTGTTGAAATCTCTTGATGGTGTGGAATTATTCAACTTATTTGAAACATCCATAGCTATTTTTTCTATTATGGCAGCTTCACTAACCCTATAACAACAAATAGAGAGAGCACTATATTTAGTCATGACAGATTTTCATACATGTGTTTGTATCAAAAATGAATTAGTTAGCGCAAGTAGAAGTTAAGAGGGCAAACCAGTTGCGTGAATGCTCTCCGGCGATTGTGGCCACGCCCTCCAAAGCTAATCTCCATCTCTTAATCTCTTTCTTTGGTTTACCTTTACAAGTTTTGTTGAATACTTTCCCAAAGGCTCCCATCTGTTTCTTGACGTCAGTTGGATCTACATCATAGAAAATGGTCATCACGATTTGACCCAACTCTTCTCTACACTTCATGATCTCCACCAACTCATTCAGGCACCAGGACGAGGAAGCGTAGTTCCTCGAAAGCAAGACGATGGCGATCCTTGATCCTTTGATAGCTTCTATGAGCTCAGGACCAATTGTTTTACCTCTCTCGATATCATTATCAATGAAAGGATCAATTCCTTTTCCTCTGAACTCTTTAAGGATGTGGGTAAGAAATGTTTTTCGGACATCTTCCCCGTGGAAGCTCAGGAAGACATGGTGTTTCCAAGTTCTTGACAAAGACGATGGAGGAACTGATGAAGAAGATGAGGAAGAATCTACTTCTTTGCTGTTTTGTTGGAATCTGAGTTTTCTAAAAAGCGTGGAAATGGAAAAAGAAGAATCCATTAGTAAGGTGAAGAGAGGATCTAGATCTAGAACATGATGGAGAAAGGATTAACAAAGATTGTATAGAACTATATTGCATACTAAGCGTTGACTGACGTTGTTGGTGAGCCTTCGTTTAATATTAAAAGGAAAAACAAAAATTGTGTTTATTAGGACACGGTTTGTCGGAAAAAGAGAGAGAGAGAGAGAGAGAGAGAGAGAGAGAGAACTAGATAGTTTTCAAAAGTAGAATTAGAAAATATGTGAAAATTGTGTGCTACCTCAAGAGGTTGAGTTTGCAATGATCAACGCCGCTACTCCTGGTCGCATCTCCTCTGAGGATTGGCGTAATGATGAAACAAAGGAATACGAATTCTGAAATGTTGTGATGTTTTGGAACAAATGATCAGACTTCAACATATATGATGAATGTTATCTCACAAGTATACAAGTCTAATGATATTTTAACGTATACAAACATTAAAACTAAGTAGGAACTAAGTATATGTATGAGTGTACATTTATATTTATCCCTCGTTTAAGCTTCTTCCAATTATACACAGAAACTAAAACATGTCGTGAATTACACGAGGAAGAATCCAAATCTCATAAGACTGTACAATATAACAGAAGATCACTTCCATCAGAAGATATCATCAACTGCTACAGCTGACGAAGGCCGCTCATGCTCATCTTCCTTTTCCATCTCCAATTCCGGTTCGAATTCCGTCAAATCCGTATCTGCAAGTTTCTTCAAATCAATAATCGATAACTCGTCTAGTCTTCTTACCACCAGCTCAGCTGCACCAAGCTCATAAATCGGGTGTTTACTAGCCACAGCCACACATTTCATCCTCCCATCATGAGCCGCTTCAATGGTCTGGTTCGAGTTTCCAAACACAATGCAACGTTCCGGTATGAAATCAAGAAGCTGTGCTGCGTAAATGAACATCTCAGGATCCGGTTTACCTCTGTAAACATCTTCAGACGCAACTATCACACTGAAGAACTTCCGTATACCAACAGATCCAACAGCATTCTCTAATGTCTCCCGAGGACGAGTAGACACCAAAGCCATTGGGATCTTATTATTCATCAAGACATTCACAAACTCCTGTGACCCGTCTCTTAGTCTATACACACCTCCATGTAAAGCTTTAAAGATCTCTTCTTTACGCTTAGCCATCCTTCTCACTTGAACAGGATCTCTCGACCAACACAGAACCTCTGAAATCGCCTGCTCGTTTTTCATCCCTTCGACACGTCTGAGCATAAAAGCTGGAGGAGGAGACTTCCCTTCTTCCTGAGCTAAAGTCAGCCATGACTTGTTATCAAGATCAGGGTTATCTTCAATCAACACTCCTTCCCACTCAAATATAGCACCTAACCAACCACAACCCATACGTTCCTGCCTAAGTAAAGGATTATGCAATGAAGGCTTATCAGCTTTGTTCTCAGGTGGCCATACACCGGGTTTATCATCTGCACCGGAATCAAGATAGTTCCAAGTTTTAGGTAACCTCTCGTCTTTCTTCTTCTTATACGCAGGCATCTCTTTCGTCAGTTCCATCGCAACAGCCCTGATCGGTAACACAGACCACATTCGACTCTTCATCACACTCTTCTGCATCACCAAACGATTCGCACTAAAATCTAACTTCACCGGAAACTGTGATCTCTGCGTTTTGGATTCGTTCTTAACCGAAACCCTCACAATCGAAGGTCGATGACAAACCAAAGACACAGCTCCAATAGCATCCACCATGGTTAACAGAATCAAGAAACTCAAATTCAATTCCAAATCTCTACCAACCTATCAAACCCTAAAACCTGTGAGAAAGCTGCAAGAGAACCTTAATCAAAGATAGAATCCAAGAATCCAAAAACAGCTTTCCCACCGCTAGAGAACACAAACCCTAATCCAATCAATTACCCAAAGTATCCATTTAGAAAAAAGAGAAACTTTAGGAAGTAAGAAACCCTAAAAGATTAAAACTTTACAAGAAACTTGAAGATCCGATCTATGTACACAAACACAAGAAACCCAAGATCAAAATCCCAAAATGTAAAAAGAGGGAATTTTCGATTGAAACCTGTAAAATGGAAACAACCGAGAGAGATGAATAAAAACCAAATCTTTTTTTTTTTTTTTTATCTTGTATTGAAAGTTTAATTGTGATTCTCTTTAAATTTTAATGAATTTTATATTTATTTATGTGGTATATAATAATTCACACATAATCCAGATATTTCTCATTTTATATTTTGACGGTGTGTATGATATCCACGTGGCAGTAATCGGAGGTGTCTACGAAAAAGTTTATTCTACGCTGGAAAATAGCGGTACAAGAGAGGAGATTACTGTTTTGCCACGTCTCTTCAAACTTTACAGTCACGTGTCTTTTAACGCAACACGTATCAGTTTTTTTACAATGCGAAGTCTAGGCCCAGTGTCGGTCAGGCCCATGTAGAAAATATACAACTCGATTTTAAAATTTTAGAGAGTAGAGAGATTTTCAAATGTCATTGGTACATGCAAAACCTCGAATTTGATAAGAATAAAAACTTTGGTCGAGTTAGAATGGGATGTTTACTGGAATGAGCCTTTGTTGGGCCAAAAATTTGAGATCGAGTATTATAGTCCAAACTCTCGGTTTTAGACATTTTAAAGACAAATGAAATGATGCTTTTAGCCCTATTTATATCTCCGTATCATCTTCTTCCTTCTCTTAGTTTTTACTTTATATCTTTTATTCGGCCGATCTTAAAAATTCATGGATTCATCTAATTTGTTTTAGATGAAAAAAAAACTAAACCCTAAATGATATTATCTAGAGAACCCAAGGGTTTCAATCAGAAACACTTATGGATTTTCTATTTCTTTACCATCGTTGGTTTATGTTTCTCCACCAGAAACTCCACCTCCAAGGTCTGTCGACCATTTTGTTTAGTGAACCCAAAAGCTTCAAATTCATCTTTTTCGGAAACTCTTATGATTCATCTTAAAATCGAATCCAAATTATAAATATTTTACATGTTCTGCGATTCACAAATCCAAAAAAAAATTAGTTGGTAATTGGTTCAATCGCTTAACGACGATAAGCTGACCATCATCAAGGTGGAACATACCATCGATGGCTGCAACTCCTTCTTTAATCAGAGATTTGAAAATTTGAAAAAAATTGTTCACGGCGCAGGTCGCAGAGAAAGAAAGAGAGTTAAGGGTTAATGTGAGAAGGTTAATTTAGTATTTTTGGTTGATTAAAAAGGCCTTAATCTGTAAGTCTGGACTATAAGTCCTAAATCTGTAAGAAACTTAGAAAAAAAAGCCTAATTCTGTAACTAATCCAGTTAGAATCCATCAACGCTTTCCTTTATAAATATTTTTATTTACAACATTAAAACACACTAGTCCTTCTTCGTAAGGAAAAAGGACGACATTGCAATTTTTTCTTCTATAAACAATTTCATTTATAACTTTAAAACACACTAATATTTTTTCAGTGAAAAGTGCAAGTACAAGTGTCTATGAATGTAACCAAGGTGGTGAAGTGATTTAAACCCTATGAAAATCATTCGTATGAACCATTCCACAGTGGCTATGGACAATCCTTTTTGATGCCTTTTAATCTCAGCATAAAAAGTCTCAGTTGTTGCATACTCCATGAAGAGCTCATAGACGTTATCCTTTTCACTAGTCTTGTGTATTGATTCTTCCATACACTGCACAATTCCAATTACACCTCTGAGAAAAGATAACATCTCAATGTTGCAGTTGACAACAAAGAAAACTCGTAAACTTTTATGTTCTTAATTTCTGGATTTACTTATCTTGCAACAAAAAGAGCAAATCGGTGTGAGCTATAATCCAATTTACAACAAGAATAATGATAGTTGGACAATAATTTTGATTAATAAAATTTGAATATTTTGGAGTAATTACTCACTACAAACATAACTCATTAGTGAAACGACCTGACCCGTTTTTTTTTGAAAATAATAATATAATAATAATAATAATAATAAATAAACTACGATTAGTGGTCCCATATCCACTAGCCACCTAACCACAATCGCAAACAACAGCGGAATAACAAATACCAATTAAATAACCAACAAACCAATATCCAATAATAATCCATAGTAGAATAACCAATAACCAACCCTAACCATTCCAATGTCAATACAACAGGAAACAAGAAACCGGCAACCTAGCAAGTTCTAGATCCTTCCTAGCTCCAAATCTCTCAAGAACAGCCAAGAAATCTCACCAATTTCTCTCAAAAACTCATGAACTCTCTTTTCTCCCTTTTCTCTCAAAAACCACAAAGCGGCAGACAAAATAAACCTCCAAAACCCTTATGGTCGACAATCCACTTATATAACCCGGTCCAATGGTTTTTCCTAAACCAAACCGGTTCAAATCGATAATTAAATCAATCTGGTCGAACCAGAATAAGTGGTGTCGACCGATACCAACATGGGTGTCGATCGACACCCACCCCGAAAACGCAGAGTTTTGGTTCGCGGCGTTACAATTAGTTATTATTTTTTATTGACAACATGCATTATGCAAATCAAATATATATAGTGGCACAACAAAGAATTTAACACAAATCACTAGACTATGTTATGGTCCAAATAAAGTTTGTGTAATACAAGTACACACCTTCAACTTTTTCCTTCAGAATTTGAGGAAGTGATCTACATAAGTTATCATGTTTGGAGTCTGGTCATACCATTGTACATATATGCGACATGTTCTCTTCCATTGTCATATCTGGTTTTACCAGAAGGAAAAAAAAATCAATACTATTCATGAACGTTTCCAATATTCTAAGGAAATAGATTTATTATAGTTACCTCTTTGAATACTATTCATGAATGTTTCCAATGTGATTGAGTGATGACTGATAAGTAATATAAACCATATGAAGATGGTGCTGTCACAATAAACCAAAGCAAAAAAAAAAAAAAATTGATCTCGATCCACACATGATAACTTCTAAACCAGTAACTCTAGCTTAAGCTGAAATATAAAAACATAAATCCATATTAGTATTTTTGAACTATATTTTTGAAATAAAACATCATTTTCAAAAAAATTACAATTTATGTCATTGCTTATATCCATATCCAAATAACTTTACAATAATTTATCTCTGTCATCCATATAACCCAACAAAATTAAAATATATTAAAAAGATATACAATGTTTTACAATTAATATATATATATTTAGAAGATATTATCACGATTTATTATTATGATTTTTCTATTATATTTGTTTGATTTTTTTTAATTGTTATGGATCACCATATAATACATATATTTAATAAAAATCTATAAAAACAATTTGAACATATTGTGATTTTTTTAACAAACAAATATTACTCAGTTAATATAAAAATTGTCTGTTTAACATCCACACATTGACTAAAATGTATAGAAAATGATTCAGAGTCATATTATACATAATATCAAAAATGAATTTAAATCTAAAGAAGTATCCAAATTTCAAGTTTGTATATGGTTTAGTTCGGTTTTTAGTTGAATTTTATAATTTTACCGTATATATATTAAAATTTAATTTTTGAAGAAGATAAAAATATTATATTTGATATATTTAAACTTAATAAAAAATTGAAATTATAAATATGTAAACATATGGAAAGTTTAAAATAACATGGACATGTTAAATATCGATATAATAAAGAATTAAAATATCATTAATTCGATACATCAATATGGGTTAAATCCTTATTTTTTGACAACATCAATATAAGATATATCGAATCAAACTAAGTTAGTTAAGATTGTGCTAAAATTTTTTTTTAGGCAGTATACCATGAGTTAAATTGTAGTAATAAGTCAAAAGTTTATACATATACAAATGTTATCATTTTAAAAATTTCTCAAATCATCACCTATATCTATAATAGTATTTTTGCATCAGTTTTTGCTCAAAAATGTTTTTTAGAAAGGTTTTACATTGAATGCTATTTAATGCTTATATTCATATCCAAACAAGTTTAGTTAACTTTCTCTACTATCCTTATAACCAAACACAATTAAAATATTTTAAATATTCATATATATTTTTCTATAATTATTGTAAAAAAAATGTTCTATAATTAATATAGATATTTAGAAGATTTATTCCAGATTAAAAAATATATTCTCCTATCATCTCAATAAAATATAATTTTTATACATGTGTTAGACAATATTTTTAGAAAATTTAGTTTTAATGATCCATATATCCTTAATTTCTATTTTAGAAACTAAGGATAATATAAGCTAATTCATGTATATTAAAAAGTTATATGTTTTTACATAAAACTTCTTTATCTAATTTGCTAGTAAAACCTCTAAAGTCCAAACTTAAGTAAACTAATTTTATAAGTAGTCATTATAAATAGGCAAACGCAGAGGAACCCTCATTACCTCAATCTGAAAGTAATAAAATTAAATAAATAAACATTAAATAAAAAAAATCCAATTTTTTGTATAAATTTACTAATATTTTTTATTTTCCGATTTCTCGAAGAAGAAAACGATGGTGTTGTCTCGGCGATTCGCTCAAGTGTCGAGTGACGAAGACGACGATGTACCGATCACGAGGGCTAAGGGAAGGAACTCGACGAGTTCTGAGGAGATTTTGGGGAAACGGAAGAAGCGTAAGACGGTGAAGCTCTACGAAGAGATAGAAGTGAAGGAATCGGAGAGGAAGAGGAAGAGAAAGGGGAAGAAAGGGGATGACGATGATGAGGATATGATGATGGAGGAGGAGGAGGAGGAAGAAACGCCTCCGGAGGCTGAAGAAGAAGAGGAAGAAGAAGAAGAAGAAGAAGAGAAGCCTGATGATGCGAGTCCTGTTGGTGATTCGGTTAAGGTTACGGGTAAAGGAAAAGGGAAAAGAACTCATTTTTTGCAATTTGAGTATGATGGCAACAAATATGATGTGGTGAGTTGTTGCGTTTTATCTCTAGGGTTTCTGATTTTGATTGGAGTTTTGATGTTTTTTTTTGGGTTTTAGATTGATGTGATCAAATTGAGCTTGTGGGTTTTGTTGTAAATGTTCTGATTTAATTTTGTAGATTTGGAATTGAGAGTTGGTTGAGATTTTTTTCGTTTTTGCTTTGCTGTTGTTACATTGTTGTGGACATTGAAATCTAGGGTTTTAAGGAATTTTGATGTCTGTATGACATTAGAATGTGTTAGCCGCGTTTAGTTTACTGGGAACCTCAGATGATGTAGAGTGTCAGCAATAGATGCTCTAGTTATTAGGGTTTATACTACTTGAACAGAAACTTTTGTTAAAAACTGGCCTTGTACGCTTATGGTTGTTGTCATTTGTTGGGCACTCATCGATGTGTCACTGTGTCAGAGGAATGTTTCTCTCTCGTTTTTTGGTGTGTTCTGACTGCATAGTCTAGAGACTCTGGAAATTTTACTTTCACATCATGTTTTTTTCTTGCACCTGAATGTTTAGGATTGTATACACGTTTGTCATGAGTGTTCATATATTGTCTGGTTGATTTAATGCTCGGGACCTTTGGGACATTTGCTTCTAGTCTCGCTTACACTCCCTTTTTGTGTAGGAGGATCCGGTGTTGTTGGTTCCTGAGGACAAAAGTCAAAAACCATATGTTGCAATTATCAAGGTACTGGTGTGTTAAAATTTATATTCGGTTTTTTAGTTTTTGTTGTATCATCCACTTGGAAATAAAGCTCCGGTTTTTTTGACAGGATATTACGCAAACTAAAGATGGAAGCATGATGATTCTGGGACAGTGGTTTTATCGCCCAGAAGAGGCAGAGAAAAAGGGTGGTGGAAACTGGCAATCGAGTGATACACGAGAGCTGTTCTACAGTTTCCATCGTGATGAAGTGCCAGCAGAGTCTGTGATGCACAGATGTGTTGTTTACTTTGTCCCGGCCCATAAACAACTTCCGAAACGCAAAAATAACCCTGGATTCATTGTCCGGAAGGTCTATGATACTGTTGAAAAGAAGCTGTGGAAGCTGACTGACAAAGACTATGAAGACTCAAAACAACATGAAATCGACCTTCTTGTCCAAAAGACGATGTCGCAATTGGGTGATCTTCCAGACCTTGAATCTGAGGAAATTCTTTTTGACCAGGAGAATATGTTGAAGGCGAAAAGATCTTTTCGAAAAGCTAACATAAGTCCTGTTGATGTTAGAAGGGAGGAAGATGCCTCTCTTAAGGCTGAAACGCCTGGAAGTGGTGCGGGTATATCATCAGAGCATTATGCTATCTTAGAGAAGTTTGATTCACTAACAGGTGATGCTCATCGTGACAAGTGTTTGGGGAAGCTTCTGGAGGCTGTCCAACACGTATGTTATATTCCTGAGAACAAACCAGCTGGCGACGATGCAAAGATGGGTTCAAATGGATCCCATCTTGAACATGATGAGAAAGATACGAAGTCTGAAAATGGAAAGGTATTAACTAAACGTCTCAATCATTTTGATCACCCTAAATATTCTCCCTCTTCATACAGTCACCTTTCACATTCTTTCCTACCAGAATTGACCAAATTACATATTAAGAATTCAGTAATTGCTGGAATAACTCTTTCGTTTAAACTGATTGGCAGGATGAGAATTTTCTCTGGCCAGATGCTGCTGTTCCTCCAGTGTGTGCTCTTGAGAATGCTTCACATGCTTCTCTTGCATCGGATTATCAGAAATATAACCAAAAGATGAGGACACTGGTTTTCAATCTCAAGGTTAGAATCTGCATTCATGCCATTTCATTACTTTTCTCCCCCAACTGACTGTACTGGTAAAGTTGTACATGTATGCTCCTTATTCATGAAAGTTGATGTATGAATTTATTATGACATGGTAAAATTTCAATATGTAATGATTGGTTGATTACTGGACTTCTCATCCGAACAGTAATATGTTTGTTCATATTTGAGTCTTTGTGGAGGTTCTCAATTTGCTGCCTTAAACATCACTTTTGCGTTTCTTCTAAGTATTTAATAGTAATTTGATTTTGTTTTGTCTGCAGAACACCGCACTGCTGGCTAGACGACTGCTCAATGGCGAGTTAGAGCCTGCAAAGATTTTGAACATGTCACCCACGGAGTTAAAGGTTACAGACTTTTTCTGTTACATATATGCACATATATTATTATCTCCCCCTTTTTTCTTCAGCTTCCTTTCTTAATTTCACTCGCATAGATTTCATTTCAGATTTCTTCTGAATGTTTTTACTCTGTTCCATAGTAAGAAAGTATTAGTGAGTATATCTTGCATGTTAAAATGACTAAAAAGTGAGTTTTTTTCTGGGATTCAGGAGGGTCTAACTGCTGACGAAACAACAAAGAAGGAGCCTGATGAGGCGGATCGCATGCAGGTCTTTTATTTTTCTGAAAATTTAGTTTTCAAATTGGTTTGCTGGATTTCAGTTAGGAATTGTCTATGACTATAATATCATGTGTTTGTTCCGGATACAGATGACTGATGCAAGATGCTCGAGATGCAATCAATTGACAGTGGGCCTGCGGGATATCATCCAAGCTGGGCATGGAGACCGCTATCAGGTTCTTATGCTTTTCCTTATTACGCATTCTATATCCTTGGATAAAAGAGAATTTGCTAAACCTAAATTGAAAAGAGATTATGTTGTATATAAGCGAAGGACATCATATACCATGATCTTTTTCTCTTACTGTACCCTAATAATCACATTCTGCTTCTGTTTTGCATCTAGCTGGAGTGTGTCGACTGTGGCTATTCCTGGTACGCCTCAAGGGATGAGGTTTCAACTCTGACAATAGGCATAGAGAAACCTGCCCAAGGCACAGAGAAGGAGGATACTGAGAAGAATTTGACCAGTCCTCGTGAAACTGAGAAACCAAATGACGAAGCCTTGAAGACCAATGACTCAAATGCTGACAACAATCCAGAAGCCTCCAAGAAACCAGAGTAAAGGTGTTCCAACTTTTAATAGTATGTTTAGAGTTTCAGATGTGAATTCGAACTGGGTTTCACTTTTAACAGTTTGGTTAACCGTATAGATAAATCGGATAATAAAGCTTATTATGACAACCAAACTAAGACTGGTTACGGGCATATATCAATTGTCAGTTAGCTTTATTTTCCTGTAGTTTTCTCAACAGTTGTCTATCTTATAGAACTTTATTTCCTTGGAACATCTTTCTCAGTAACTGTCTCTTTGTCTTTGTCGACATCTTTCAATGTTTGTCGACCATACACAGTCCGATGCGGGGAAGTAGATAGAGAGACGCAACTTAGTGCCACAAGGCCCATATTGTCTCTATTTTGTGCTCAAAGCCTAACTTATAACCGGGGTAGGGTTGAGATGATGATCCCGGGTCGCGTTAGGGTGGAAACCCGAGAAGAATATTAGAATTCCTTTATATATATATATGGTATGTGGGCTTAGGCCCAAAGATGAACCATACT
The DNA here is from genome assembly GCF_030686135.1 of Camelina sativa. NCBI lineage: Eukaryota > Viridiplantae > Streptophyta > Magnoliopsida > Brassicales > Brassicaceae > Camelina > Camelina sativa. The sequence goes on along the minus strand of NC_141892.1, from coordinate 22,207,170 downwards.
ATAGCATGCAAGTTAAGGTCTAACGAGAAGCTAATAAAAATTTAAGGTTAAGATCTAAAAGAAAAGGAAGTCCAAAATTTGAAAGTAAATAGTGTCTACAACGTGAGTATATCGTCTAGAGGTAACTTTCATAGGTCGGTCGGAGGAAGTGCGGGCTGTGGAGACGGTCGAATGAGAGTCTTTGGCTGATGGTCGTTCAAGATTCGAGGATGAATCTATGTTGGTTGGTGGAGAATTGTAACATCCGTGTTCCGCGATTAGAATATGGGATTTGTTGAATAAACCAAAAGAGTGGATTTTAATTAATTTCGGTTTAATTAAATCCTGGTTTAATCTAATTAAACTTAAAACCCTAATTCCTCCTTAGGTCTACACCACCTCTCCTCTCTTTTGTGTGTTGTGATCGACATTTTTTTGATCAAAGAGAAGGAGAGAAAAAGGGAGAGAGAGAGCTCTTGGTTTTGGTGTATAAGACAAAAGAAGCAGAATCGTTAGGGTTTGGGAGGAAGCGATTTCGACGTATCAAATCGCTCTCGAAGGTAACAAAATTTGGTAGAGTTATATCCAAGTGTTTCATCGGGATTCTCCTTATTACGGAAGTGGGTTTGGATTTAAACTCTGTGAGTTATTGGTAGTTTTGTGAGACAAGTTCTCAAAGTTGCGAATTGAGATTAACGAGTGTTGGAGGCTTAATTTCAGGCTTGTCTGAGATCTGATTGTTACAAAATTTTGTTGGAAGCTTCAGGACGTCTAGACCGTGGTTTTCACTGAAGAGATTGGAAGGTTAATGAAGCAAGTCTGAATGTTGCTGGCAAGTGGAGAACCTCTCTTTTAGGTTTTATTTGGTATTCGTGAATCACCTTGTTGAGGTGAATGCGTGACCATGAGCTTATCTGAGGGATTGGGTTGTATGACTTGTTTTGTGTGATGACGTGGAGGCGTGGTAAATATGTTATTGGATGTTCTGTTTAATGACTGATTTGTTATGTTTTTATTAGTGGTGATACTCTTGTTTGCTTGTGTTTATAGCTCTTAGATGAGAGGATCGCCTCACCGAATATTTCTGGTAATACTCACTCATCTTACTGTGTTTGTGGTGTAGGTAAAGGCAAAGTCTGACTGTAGGATCATGACAATGAAGAGGAGGATATTCTAAGAACTTCATTGTTATGCTTTGGTTTCTGCTAAAATTGGAATGTTGATGTTAGAACTATGGTTTAAGTCGTTAGCTCTGTTTTACGATTCTGATTTGATTCTAGATATTTAAATAAATATTTTGGAGTTGTTTATTCATTATTTTATTATTTATTATTTAATATTTGATATTTATTATTTAATATCTATTATTCATTATTTATTATTAAAAAACGTGTTGGGTCGTTTATTGTAAACCCAAACCGAAATATAAGTTCGTTCTAATTGTAAAATCTATATCCTAGCCACCTCATTTGTAAATCTAAACCAACATATAATTTTTGTTCTAATTGTAAAATGTAAACCCTAACCACCTCATTTGTAAACCCAAACTGACATATAATTTCTTTTTAATTGTAAAATCTAAATCCTAATCACCTCATTTGTAAATCCAAACCGACACACAATTTTGTTTTAACTGTAAAATCTAAACCTTAATTCTCATTTATAAACTCAAAGTGATATATACCTCGTTTAATTGTAAAATCTAAACCAAGATAATATTTAATTTCCAATCATTAAAAGTATACAAAATTTAATTGTCGCAAAATGTTAATTTGAATATGTAAAACAAGGAAATGATGTGAAGTGATCTTAGTGCAGTAGCCAATAGTAAGTCCTTAATGTATAAGGCACCATCACACCAAGGATCGAGTCATGGTTCCTACGAATGTACGAATGTTAATATCCTTCTATCTACAATATATTAACATTTTTGAAAATATTTGATGTTCTACCACCCTTTAAGTTATACTTAATTACATAGTTAATACCAAAGTTTCCTCTAAACTTGCAATAATACATATTTTCACAACATCTCTAAACTTCTAAAAATAATATCATATTTCAAAACTAAATTTTCAAAATTAAATCATAAACTCTACTATCTTTGTTTTAATTTAGTTGTCATTTTGGGAATTAAATTTTGTAACATAATCGTTGCCATTTTATATTTTGAATGTAAATATTTGGTAAATATTCCAAATTTATCTCTGCTGTTTAATTTTTTTTACCAATAAAAAAAATAGAAAATATATTAATAAATGAGAAAATATAAATTTGATAGTTCTCTTAGTTTGTGTAAGAAAACGTAAAACGAAAAGGTAAAAGAATGGAGGGAGTATCTACTAAACTATATCCTCTCAAAACTATATTCTAAATATAAATTAAAGAACACATCCTTAAAATCTTTTTTTTTTTAAATCAAAATATCACAATCATGTCAAGTAGTGTTATTTTTAAAAATTTGTTGAATATATATGTTATAATTATTCATAAAACTTGTTTTAGTGCTATTTTAGGATATTTTTCATTGAACTATATTTTTTGGTATCTATATTTTTTAGTAGTTTATTTTTTAAATATATTGATCGGTATATTTTGTGCTTGTCAATTTCACATATCCTTCCTTCTTTTAGGAAAATACAACATCAAATCTTTTTACATTAGGACCGACACAATGCATTTAAAAATTGATATAAATTAAAATCAACAAATATCACTTTTTGATATCCATATATATCCATATCTTTCAAAATTCTCATTCACTATAAATATTACACCATCTCATATTACTTTTCCCAATCATGATATTCAACTGCCTTTTCCAAACGATTTGTTGATTGGTGGTCATTAGAAGGATTCACTTTCAAAAGAGACGTTTGATTGCTTCCAATATAGACCCATAGTAGATAAAAAAAAAGGAAAAAAAAAGAAGAAGTTTAAAGTAAATTTATAATAGTGTAACCATGTGCTTTGATTAATAAAATAAAAACTATGGTTTCACTTTTGTTTAACCAAATTATGTTCTATATCTATTTCCTTTATATTTTTTTCAGCTTATATCTTTGTTTCCTAAATCAGACAAACCAAATCATACCATGTCATTATAAAAGCTAAGTTAGAGCATAGACAAAATGAGAGAATCAATGATATCAAAGAGCTGATGTGTTTTATGTTGAAGTTTCAAGTATCTTCATGAATCATGATAAAATGTGAGATGCATCCAGATCCTAAAGCGGAACTAAGATAGAATTTATATATCACTGGTTTAGTATATATATAACCGGTTTAGTTAAATGTAATCAGCTAATTCTGAATCCTTAAATCCCACTGATTTTATCAGTTCACTACTTCACATTAAAACAATATGACAACAGAACAGAAGCATCACTCCGGGTCAAACCAAATTATAATATCAGTCACCTCAGCAGAGCAGAGGATCTAAACATGTAACAGTCACACCATCATCAGCTAGATAGAACAAGGAACTGTTTATACCAAACAACGTCAAGCCCTCAAGCTTTAGAGAAACAAGAAGCAACATGACAAATTTGGAGTGTAATAGTTGTTATGAGATTCGAAGTCTCTTATTGCATAGCGAGAGAAGGCATTATCTAATTGGTTCACATTTTGTATCTAACTTTGCTTTCATTTTTCTTTTTCTTTGGTGTTATGTAAGTAATTATATGGTACTTTCATTTTTCTTTTTCTTTGGTCATGTTGATGAATTTTAAAATTGTTTTTCTCCTGATAGTCAATTTCTGTCCTTAATATAGTTATTTAACTAATAAACCATAACCAATAATTTGATTTGTTATCGAATGACTACAAAGTTTTATAATTAAGTAAACAAGACTTTTAAATAGAGAGAGAGAACGAGACTTGAAAGGAGCATAACCTTGAGATCTCAGATTCAACAATTCCTTCTACTTCTTTCTTCTTCTTGAAGTATACGAACATGGAATCTGAGGGAGTGTCACTACCGTTGATCCACAAGCATGTTATGATGCCTTTGAATGATTCGCGGACAGCTGCTTGCTGTGGACGCTTTGGATTTACCACTGGTGGCTATTACTGCGAAATATGTGAATTCTTTGTTCACAGGAAATGTGTTGACGAGTCTCCTGAATATATTGAACATCCATCTCACGCTGTTCACACTCTTAAGCTTTAAAGTAAAGCCAACCATTCTTGTGATTTATGTGGCAAGAAGATCGAGAATCTATGCTATCGTTGTGAGATCTGTGACTTTGATGTGGATCTGTTCTGCGCCAAGTACCCACCACCAGAGGTTATTGATATTTACAAGACGCATCACCACAAGCTCACCCTTCTCAAGGAAAAGGAGATGATCAAGTTCGAGCGTGGCACTAAATGTCGTATGTATGGTTGTTACGAGTTTCGTTACAAATGCCATGATTGTGATTTAGAATTCCATCTGGATTGCCTATGGAATCCGCCCGAGGCAAAACACCTGTCAGAGGTAAATCACACTTCCCATCCCTTACATCCTCTTAAGTTCCACACAGGTCAAAAACCAGAATATTCTGATGGAAAATGTCGTCTTTGCACAAGAAAGATTAATGATATGTTGTTTTATCATTGTTCTTCTTGTAACTTCAGTTTGGATATGGTATGTCTTTTATCCCCACCACCACAATCTGTTCTTGATTTGAAAGCTCCGGGGCGCTCATACTGTCCTTGTAGTCAAGCCGGTATACGTGTTGAAGAAACAACAATTTACATGTTTTTCCGATATGAAGTTAATGTTATCTACGTTAATGAATAAAAATATCACAACGTAAAACCCTTTTTAATCACTCATAAACAACTGTTAGATATTTTATACACCAATACATATCTTTTCTAAAAGAAACAAAAAATACACAAATTCTCAGGAGCATTTCTGAAAGGAAAAAAAAAGGTTTATGCTCGTGGCAATATTCATAGCATTGGTGTTCATAAGTAACATGAACGTAGCAGCAGGAAAAGCGATTGGCTATCCAGCAATACGACGTGTTTCTTGTTGTAAAATGTATGTATATGTAATAGAGAACTGACTAAAACAAGAGAAGATGTTGATACTTTCATATATTCACTAGATGAGGACCCGCCCGATGTGCGGGTTTAAAGTTTTATAAATAAAATTAAATTTATTAAAATTTGTTGTATGTTATATATAAATTTTATTTTTGTTATAATACACTGATTTATATCAATTTACAAATTTTATATGTATGTTACTTTTAAAAGTATATTTTTTATACCTAAATGTACTCTTGTATGTTACAAAAATATTCTTTATCACCATTTAGAAACTGTCCATATAAACACATGAAGCCAAATATATTACTTTCACTTTTGCATAGTTTTTTAATTACTAAAATTGTTGGCTCAAAAAACATTGTGAATAAAAAATATATTACATAATATACTAACCAATGATGTATCATCACAATAATGTATAACCACCATGGAGAAAACATCGGCTCCGCCTTCATCCCTTATGGAGAGAACCTTGCGTCCAACCTCCTTCACCATGGAGAGAAATTTGACTCCGCCTTTCTCCCTTGGAAAGATAACCTTGCGTCCAATCTCCTCCACCTTCCTCCCTTGCGGAGATAACTTTGTGTCCAACCTTCTCTACCATAGGGAGAACCTCGGCTCTGCCCTCCTCCTATATGGAGAAAATATGTTCACGTATTTTTGTTATCTCAAAATGGCTTGTTCCGACAACCAATGAAAGTAAAAACAATTTTCTAACTTCACAAAAAAATCTTTTGATAGTAACTAATGTTAGATTTTCCAATGTATTCGCGATAGTAACTATGCCAAAGTGAAAGTAAAATAGTTGGCTTAATGTGTTTATAGATAACATAATATACTAATCAATGATGTATCATCACAATAATGTATGACCGCCATGGAAAAAACCTCGGCTCCGCCCTCATCTCTTATGGAGAGAACCTTGCGTCCAACTTCCTCCATCATGGACAGAACCTTGGCTCCATCTTCCTCCCTTGGAGAGATAACCTTGCGTCCAACCTCCTCCACCTTCCTCTGTTGGGTAGATAACCTTGTGTCCAACCTTCTCCACCATAGAGAGAACCTCGGCTCTGCCCTCTGTGTGGAGAGAAAATGTTCACGTCTTTTTGCTATCTCAAAATAGCTTGCTCCGACGACCAAGAAACGTCAAAACCTTTTTCAATCGTCACAAAATCTTTTGATAGTAACTAATGCTAAATTTCTCAATGTATTCGTGGAAGTGTCTTTGACACACCATGATGTAGCCTCTGTCTATGTAACGCTTCAACCGCCACATTGTTTAGCGAGCCCATGTCTACTCTCAGTCCATGGGCCCACCTTCCCAAATGGGCTCTACATCTATTCCCGGCTTGTGAACCAACCCATATTCGATGGCTGGTTTGTTACGTTTATAAGTCTTTAAAAACTTGATTACCGACCTTACAAATCAACAAATGATATTTTCTTGTGTTTTGTCCTCACTCGCACAATTTCGACAATCACTTCCAGAAAGATCACCCATCATGAAGTTCTCTCAAGACCCTTGACTGAAAAAATAAGTGCAATTTGGTGACGTATGTGGCTAAATTAATTCTTTTAAACATTTCCGCAAAGCAGGATGTCAGAGTCTTTGAGCTCCTATAGATCTATCAACAACGATTTATTTTTTTCCAATCTATCTATCTATGTTTGTTGTACGCTTGTGTTTGATTAGCCTATTTTATCAATTCATCAGGTTGATGAGCTTCTATTCGTTATCTCCCTTTGAGATTGAATGAATAATGGTAACAATTATGTTTTCCCAAAAAAAGAAGGGTTTATGACCAACCAATCAAGGTTGAGAAATTGAAAGAAAATTAATTTGGCATAATTAAAGAAACAATAGATAATTATAAGCATGTTAATATATGAATCCCAAATCATTCAAAGATTAAAATATAAATTAAAACAATCTAAATATACAGTAAATTTTAAAATATACTACAATATACTGAGTTGAGTTAATCAATTTGACATCTCTAAATATACTACAATAAAATTTAAAATACAGTATTAGAAAAAGATGACTCATATATTAATCTTTTTTTTGGTCAACATATTAACTTACTTATTCCCAACTGAAAAAAAAAGAAAGTAGTAGAAAATTTTGGGTTAAGAAAATAAGAAAAAATTACCTTCCCATTAAAATGTATTCCCAATTAAACAAAGTTGAAAGCAATGTTTTTTAATAAATTATTTAAATATGAGGTGATCTTTGATTATATATAAGTGTGTACAAAATTTAGAATTAATAATTAAAAGTATATTTTCCGTAATCTTTTTTTCTATTTTTTTAATAATTAATCACTTAAATTTAAAAATAAATAAATCATATTATAATTTCGAATTTTGATAACTTGACACATGTCAAAATCTTGTTAATGACTTACTTTCAAAACCCAACTTTATATAATAAGATTACACTGCCCGTATATATTTAAATACCATTGGTTAACGAGGGTCTAAATCTGTGATCGATACATCATTGGTAGAACCGGGAATAGACATGCTTGTGGATTGTTCACTCCTGTTTGAGAGGCAAAAGCCGGGTGCTCGAGGCACAAGTAAAGTGGCTGTGTTACTAGTGAGCATCATGATTATTCCTGGCAACGTTGGTCGATCAGCGGGATCTTCTTGAACACATAAAAGTGCAATATGGATGCATCTAGTAGCCTCAATACAATTATAGCTTTCTCCTATGGCTGGATCCACCAGTTCTAAAGGTGACCCGTTTCTCCAAAGCCTCCAAGCCTAAAACAAGTGATAAATTGAAATAATATATTTTGGCTGAAAAGATTATACTCACATGTGTGACCAAATTGCCACCAGAATCATTAATGTCGCTGAAGCTGCGGATCATTTTGCCACTTATAATCTCCAGGATCAATATTCCAAAGCTATAGACATCAGATTTCATGGAGAAATGACCATGCATTGCATACTCTGGTGACATGTAACCACTGAAAAATAAAGAAACACTCTTTAGGTAGCCTACTTGAATTATTAAACAGTTTTTTTTTTCTAGTTATTTTTTGATAGAGAGTTTACTAAGTTCCAACGATTCTTCTTGTGCTGGCTTGACTCTGATCAACTCCAAATATCCTTGCCATACCAAAATCTGCGATTTTGGGATTCATATCGGCATCTAAGAGAATGTTACTCGCTTTGAGATCACGGTGTATGATTGTAAGCCGTGAATCTTGATGAAGATATAGAATTCCCCGAGCAATGCCTCCAATAATGTTGTACCGTATTCTCCAGTCTAGTTCTCCTTGCTTCTCAGGATCTATAAATTGCTTAGATATAAATCAGTAGCTACAGAAAAAACTACTCGAAACTTGCAAATATCAGTTTAGCTCATATCATACCCAACAAGAAATAGTCCAGGCTTTTGTTTGGTACAAACTCGTAGACGAGTATCTTTTCTTCTCCTTCCAAACAAAATCCAAGAAGCCTAACCAGATTCCTATGCTGAAGCTTTGTCACAAGAACAGCCTCGTTCTTGAACTCTTGCGTGCCTTGTCCTGATGTTTTTGACAGTCTCTTTACCGCTACTTCAGTTCCATCTAAAAGTGTTCCCTAAAACAATTAAGATGAATCAAACACCATATCCGCTTTACTTTAACAATGTATTTGTTAAACTTCATACAGAGTAGTTGCAAACAAAAAAAAAGATAACAAAAACGTATATTACCTTGTAAACTTCACCAAATCCACCTTGTCCAATCATGTTACTTTCCTCAAAGTTATCAGTTGCATCTTGAATTGTCTTAAAACTGAATTGCACTGAGTGTGTGCTTGTGATCTGGTCACCAGCTGCACAAATAGTGAAATCATCAAATTTTCTTCCACAATTTGTATACTTATGGTAGCTAAAAAAGAAGAAAGGAAGAGGAACCAACCTTGAACTTCAATTGTTTGGTATGATTTTTTTCTCCTGTAAATGGCAAATCCCACAAGAAACAGTACCAAGATTACAATCGTAGAGATAGTAACTGCAACAATAATCCCCGTCGATTTTTTTTTTTTGTCTGAACAAACATGTGACTTAGTTTCAGTTTTCAACAGATTCTTACTAAGAATTATTATAGTCAAAGGTGATTACCTTTTCCAGTTGTGTATTTGTGCGACCGCTTACCGGTGGCTGAGGTAAAACCGGTGGTGGAGGAGGTGAAAATTGTGGTGAAGGTGGTGGCGGTGACAATGTAACATTTCAAAAGCACCAGCAAAAGGATACAAATCCCACCGGATAAAGCAAAATGGTCTTACAAAAGCACCACCCTTATTACCGCGACAACATTTCTTGTAATCAACAACAGTTTTCTTCAGACAATACTCACAATCCCCTGAAGAAACGTCTGGCGTACATTGCACCATAGCGTACATAGTTTGGAAAGTTGTCAATGAAGCAACCTCAGCTGCATAGTACTTATGACCAAATGATGATGATTCATGAGTGCTCGAAGAAGCTGCTGTTATCGTACGGGACATTAACTCTTCCCAGACTCTATCAAATAGTGTCAAATCAACATCGATAGGTGCAGGATCGGACACCGGTTGAGAGGGTTCCATAATGAGTGATCCTGATCCAGAGAAGGAAATGTTGGAATAACGTACCATACAACAATCTGGCCATACATAACCAACTGTTTGGTTAGGACAGCTTCGTAACAAGCCGTCTGATGAGCCTTTGATACATTTTGAACAAGCCTCTGGTTCAGTTCCAGGGATACACATGCCAATGATGAAGAGTTGGTTAGGATTTTGGCCGATGGTGGTGTTGTAGAAGCCGCTGTGAGTTGTGACGTTAGAAGCAAGATTTGAGAGAACTCGACGACGGTTTAGGTCAAAAGTACTATTGGGTTCAAAGTATCCATTGAAGCAAGTTTGTGCAGAAAGGGTGTCTAAGTTTATGAGGAAAAACAAGAATATTGGTAAAAATAGAGTCTTGAGCTTCATTCTTTCAAGATCAGATGATAGAATCAAGAATGTCTTTTTTTTTTTTTTTTTTTTTTTTGGCAAAGAGAATCAAGAAGTTAAATTAAGCTTCATTCTCTCAAAATTTCGAATTTTCATGTCCATTGAATTTTTCATGTTCAATGAAATACCGTGTTCATTTAATTTTCCAAATCCTAAAAGACGCCAAAGACATAGACTTTTACTCTGAATGATGGACCCATACACTCTCAATGGATCTCATCAAGAACTTGAAAGAGGTGGTTGAGGAAAAGTAAGCAAAATCAGATTGTGAAACGACGTATCGTTTGAAAATACAAAACAAGACAAAAAAAAACAAAAAAAAAAACAGAGGAATTAGCAGAGTCAACAATATTAAGTTTGGCATCAATGGTAAACAAACAAACTTTTGAACCCTAAGCATACGTTTACTTCGTTTTCAGTTCATACAAAAAACATCAAATTGAATTCAAAAATAGCGAAACGCAACCTTAAATCGCACAGTTTTCTTTTTTATAAAGTGTCAAATTATCTATAATACTATTTTAGACTTTTTAAAAACTAAATTTTTTTATATCAAATTACTCTCTCGGTTCCAAAATATAAGAGTTTTTGGCGATAAACACAAAGATTAAAAACAATAAATATTGTATTATTTAACAAAGATCAACCAACTGAAAAAATACTACAGAATTTAAATAATTAAAAATATTAAATGAATATATAAAAATTATATAGAAACTTGAAAACATCTTATAAAATATAACAAACAAAAAAACCCAAAAGATCTTATATATTGGAACATAGGGAGTATAATTTTCAATTAGAAAATCGTATTAAATAGGTATATATTGTTTGAATTTTGATGTTTATTAAGATAATCTTATTTGGATTTGGATTTAATTTGATATAATTTAACCGACATAGGACACTGAACACATAATTGTTGTTTTATTAATTAACTAATACATGTTCATTTTAAAATTTGAATCACAACAAATGCAGAAAATTCAGATTATTATTGAAATTTCTAAATTGAATCCAAGGCTTTATCAATCTTTTTTTTCTCAAATTTTATTTACTTCGAAAAATGAATTTTTAAAAAATGAGTTTGATAGTTAGGTCAAAACATGATCTAATACCATGTAAATGGATAGTATTGTATTATTGAGTGGAAGGGTACAAGATATAATCATTTAACATAATCAAAGGACATAATTAAAAAGATTACACAGAATAATATAATTAATACATACTAGAGTGTTATATCGGGTTGAAAATCATAGGTGATATGATGATGCACTTTTTTTAATAGATGGTGACGAAGGCGGTGGCGATGTAACATTTTCAAAAGCTCCAGCAAAAGGATACAAATCCCACCGGATGAAGCAAAATGGTCTTACAAAAGCACCACCCTTGTTACCACGACAACATTTCTTATAATCAACAACAGTTTTCTTCAGACAAAACTCACAATCCCCTGAAGAAACGTCTGGTGTACATTGTACCATCGCGTATATGGTTTGGAAAGCTGTCAATGAAGCAACCTCAGCTGCATAGTACCTATGCTTAAATGATGATGATTTATGAGTGCTCGAAGCTGCAGTTATCGCACGGGACATTAACTCTTCCCAGATTCTATCAAACACTTTCAAATCAACACCGATAGGTGCGGGATCGGACACTGGTTGAGACGGTTCCATAATGAGCGATCTAGAGAAGGAAATGTTGGAATAACGTACCATACAACAATCTGGCCACACATAACCAACTGTTTGGTTAGGACAACTTCGTAACAAGCCGTCTGTTGAACCTTTGATGCAATCTGAACAAGTCTCTGGTTTAGTTCCAGGGATACACATGCCAATAATCAAGAGTTGACTTTGGCCGATGGAGGTGCTGTAGAAGCCGTTGTGAGTTGTGACCTTAGAAGCAAGAGTAGAGAGAATTAGACGACGGTTTATGTCAAAAGCACTAGTGGGCTTAAAGTATCCATTGAAGCACGTCTGTGCAGAAACAGAATCAAAGGTTATGAGGCAAAACAAAAAAATTTGTAAAAGTAAAGTGTTGATCAGCTCCATTTTCTCAAGGTCAGAACAAAAAACTTGTGTTTAGATGTTCGAAGCTAGAAAGATAAGCATCAAATACCGTGTATATCCTCTTTGAAGAAAATATGAAATTTTATTGACAGTTTCGTTGAATTTTCCATACACCCTAACGTGACAAGAACAGTTTGAAAGAGATGGTTGGGAAAAATTAAGCAAGCTGAATGTGAAATGGTTGTATTAGCAAGTTGGTTCATATTAATATAATTAATATAGTCAACATTTAAGAACTTTTTTAGTGGTTGTATTAGCAAATTAAATGTGGTAATTTATATTGATGTAGTAAATTTGTAGGTGTAGTAGTTTAGGGCTGAGCAATAATACATGTTATCCATATTAGACTCATTCAAGAATATCCAATGTTTTGTTTATATTATTCATGGGTAAAGATCTAATATAGAATATTTAAAGGGCATTTTCAAAAATACTACTTTTGTCTATGCCATTTTTCAAAAAAAACTTTTTATGTTGTCAATTTTCAAAAATACCCATTTTCATATATAAAATAACTAAATTCTAAAACCTAAACATCAAATACTAAATCTTATCCCCTTGAAAATTTACCCTAAATGTAAAATACAGAACTCAAAACTAAAAAAATATCTCAAAATGGACATTTCTAACAAATTCTCAATATTTAATACCCATTTGTTACTTGATCTGTTACCTCTTAACTATTACTCGACTATAATACCCGCTTTATTAATATAATAGAACATATACCTATTTTATGTAGTCTATCCAATTTACAAATGTCCATATATTATTTACAAACATAATGTAACATAAGAAATTAATGGATACAATTTTGATCACTATTTATAGTTTTATGGAGTAAATACATAATATATTGTAAAAATAAAGCGTTTAAGTGAAAAATGTGTTACACCTAGTATGTGAGATAGGTTAATATTGTGAATAAAGGATTAAGTAACATAATGTCGTGTGTTTTATGTCTATAAATTCATACAGATTTAGTTTTGATTGTAAATATGTGTTTTCTTAGTTTGGAATAAATCTATATTTGGTTTTAGTAGAAAAAGTTGTGTAACATTTATATATATATATATATATTTATATATATATATATCACAATATATTTTAAGAATGAAGTAAAGTATAATTTGTTATAGATAGACAAAAGAGGAGGAAGATATTAGTATCTTATTCCAATGAATGAAAGATCCTTTACATAGGAGTACAAAGAAAGAGTTTTGCTTGATGACAAAGTAAACCTAGTTTACGAGTAATTCTATAGACTTCTAGAAGATGGGCCTTATAACGGGCATCCATCTATTATTCATAACACTCCCCATTGGATGTACATTATAATAATCTAACTTAGAATGCGCCAGAAATGCTGCCTCGTTAAAAACCTTACCAGGAAAACCCAATGGGAAAAACCATGGTTAAGGGAAAAAGAGTGCAGCGCGCAACTACTCCCCCTGATGAGTACACATGTTGAGATTTTTGATACGACGTAATCCGAGATGATAAACCAACTTCTTGAAAGTAGCAGTAGGTAGCGCCTTGGTAAATAAGTCCGCCAAATTTTCACTCGAACGAATCTCTAAAACGCATACATCGCCATTTTTCTGCAGGTCGTGTGTGTAGAAAAAATTTGGTAGAATATGCTTTGTTCTATCGCCTTTGATGTATCCGTCTTTAAGTTGTGCGATGCATGCAGCATTGTCTTCATACATAATTGTTGGAGCATCTTTCCCTGCACATATACCACAATCTTCTCGAATATGATGAATTATGGATCTTAACCATACACACTCGCGACTAACTTCATGAATGGCTAAAATTTCTGCGTGATTAGAAGAAGTGGCTGTAATAGTTTGCTTCATAGAACGCCAGGAAATAGCATTACCTCCGCATGTGAATACATATCCTGTTTGCGATCTTGCAGGTAACGAAGTATATGTTTAATCCCATTCCAGTGCCTTCGAGTTGGGCATGAGCTAAATCTTGCTAATAAATTCACCGCAAATGATATATCAGGTCTTGTATGACTAGCGAAGTACATTAATGCCCCTATTGCACTTAAGTATGGTACTTCAGGACCAAGAACTTCTTCATCATTTCCCGAGGGCGGAATGGATATTTTTCACATCAAGTGTTCTTACAACCATTGGACTACTTAAGGGGTGTGCTCCATCCATATAGAACCTTTTAAGCACATTTTCTGTGTATGTCTCTTGATGCACCAAAATACCATTTTTTAGATGTTCAATTTATAGTCCCAAACAAAAATTTGTTTTCCCGAGATCTTTCATCTCAAATTCTCTCTTCAAATATTCTACTGTGAAAGAAATCTCTGTAGGAGTTCCCATGATATTTAAATCATCGACATATACCGCGATTATAACAAATCCTTTCTGAAATCTCCTTATAAATATGCATGGACTAACAGGGTCATTCTTGTAGCCTACTTTTAGTAAGTACTCACTAAGGCGATTATACCACATACGCCCTGACTGTTTTAATCCATAAAGAGATCGATTTAATTTTATGCAGTATTGATCTCGAGAATCAGGTTTCACTGCTTCAGGCAGTTTAAATCCTTCTGGTACATTCATATAAATATCATTTTCCAATGGTCCATATAAACAGGCTGTGACTACATCCATTAAACGTAAATCAAGTCCTTCTTTTATTGCCAGACTAATGAGGAACCTGAAAGTAGTTGCATCCACCACAAGAGAGTATGTCTCTTCATAATCAATTCCAGGTCTCTGTGAAAAACCTTGTGCAACTAAACGTGCTTTATACCTCACAATTTTACCACTTTTATTCTTCTTTCGTACAAAAACCCATTTATGTCCCACTGATTTTACCCCTTTAGGTATACAAACTACTGGTACAAAAACTTTTCTCTTTGCAAGAGATTTTAATTCTGCATCTATTGCTTCATTCCATTTTGGCCAATCACTTCTTTGTGTATACTCTTCAATAGATGTTGGTTCATGATCCTCATCCATAAAATCAACTGCTACATTGTATGCAAACATATCATCGACGTCGATTTGCTTTCGGTTCCATTTTATTCCAGACAAGACATAATTAATTGAGATCTCTTCATTATCAGGTACCTGAATTTCTTTCCTTGTCATGTCTGTCTCTTCCAGAGATTTTTCGTTCATAATTATATCCTCTGTTTCACCATTGCTAATTTCTGCCCCTTTTCTTTTCTGAGGATTTTTATCTTTGGAACCAACAGGTCTACCACGTTTCAAACGTATCTTAGACTCATTAGCAGTTTGATTTTGTCCTTCGGGGATATTTATTCTTACCGGAGTATTTACAGCTGGTATATATGATTTGATTACACTTTTTGGGTCAGCAAACGTGTCTGGCAATTGATTTGCTAAACTCTGTAAATGAATTATCTTTTGGACTTCTAATTCACACTCTTTAGTCCGAGGATCAAGATAAGTCATTGACAATTGATTCCAATTTACATTTTTATCCATCTGTTTATTTTCTCCCCCTAATGTTGGGAAAACAGACTCATTAAAATGACAGTCTGCAAATCGAGCCTTGAATAAATCCCCTGTGGATGACTCAATATACTTTATTATTGATGGAGAATCAAATCCAACATATATTCCCAACCTCCTTTGAGGTCCCATCTTAGTTCGCTGTGGTGGAGCAATTGGAACGTATACAACACATCCAAAAATTTTAAAATGAGAAATATTTGGTTCCTGACCCAGAACTAATTGTGATGGGGAGAACTTATGATGACTTGTTGGTCTGATGCGAATCAGTTCTGCCGCATGTAATATAGCATGTCCCCAAGCAGATATAGGGACCTTTGATTTCATTAGTAATGGTCTAGCAATCAGCTGAAGGCGCTTGATTAGTGATTCTGCTAAGCCATTCTGTGTGTGAACATGTGCTACAAGATGTTCAACACTTATCCCTATAGACATGCAATAGTCATTAAAACCTTGAGATGTGAATTCACCAACATTATCAAGACGGATTTTCTTCAAAGGAAAATCTGGAAAGTGTGCTCGTAGTCTAACCAACTGGGCAAGTAATCTTGCAAATGCTAGGTTTCGAGTTGATAACAAGGATACATGTGACCATCGACTAGATGCGTCAATTAAGACCATAAAATACCTAAAGGTTCCACATGATGGGTGAATAGGCCCACATATATCTACTTGTATGCGTTCCAGAAAGTTAATTTGTTCTGAATTTATCTTTGCTGGCGAAGGTCGTATAATCAACTTGCCTTGTGAACAAGCAACACATGAAAAATCATTAGGAAGAATCTTCGGGTTCTTTAATGAATGACCACATGAATTTGTTATTATCTTTTGCATCATTGTTGTACCGGGGTGACCTAACCGGTCATGCCAAACTTTTAAAATTTCTGTGGACTTCTGGTTTACTATAGCTTTTGCTTCAATTGTATTAATTGTTGTATAGTAAAGCCCAGTGGCAAATGCAGGCAGTCTTTCCACAATATTTTTAGAGCTTTGGGTATTATTTGTGATTTGAAGGTATTCAGTGCTACTTTTGCTCATTGTCTCAATATGGTATCCATTTCTGTGGATATCTTTAAAACTTAATAAGTTTCTATGAGACTTAGGGGAGTATAATGCATCAACAATTTCTAATTTTGTTCCCATAGGCAATGATATATTAGCTCTTCCAGAGCCTTCAATTATCTTTGCACTACCAGTTACGGTACTTACACTTGCTTTTTTCATTATTAAAGAGGAGAAATAACTACTATTTTTTTAAATTGTATGACTAGTTGCACTGTCGGCCAAGCATAAATCTCCACCATTCATTGTTCTTCAAATAAGTAAACAAAAATAAATTAATCTCATATAAGTATTACTTAATTAAAAATATAAGTAGAAATTCATAAATAAATAAATATCTTTATAAATCAACTTTAACCATGTCTCAAATACATAAATGCATAGAATAAAATAAAATAAAAACTGAAATCCAAATAACTAAAACCCAAAGACAATAAAATAAGAGACAAGGTTGAATAAATCTAGCTCGATCAGTTTTTCTCTTCTTCAGGAGGGAAAAGATCGGGAATGTCTAGGTGAGTGAAATCACCAAAGTCAAAATCATCTTCTCCCTCTTCAAACACCATATTTGTCTCCACTTTCCTTCATTGATTGTTGGTAGAGCTCAACAAGATGTTTAGGGGACGACAGGTACGAGACCAATGGTCTTTTCCTCCACAACGGTAACATATATTCGGATATGTTGATTTCTCTTGTTTGTTATCACCTTTGTTTTCCCACTTCTGGTGAGAATGGTTCTTAAACTGAACCCCACGGCCACGGCCTCGACCGTATCCACGGTCTCGACCACGACCACGACCTCGACCGTATCCACGGTCTCGACCACGACCACGGCCTTGACCATTATTATTGGTCTTATCATAAGATGTCACATTCGCTTCAGGGAATGGAGTTGAACCAGAAGGGCGTAGTCCATGATTTTTCAACAACAGCTCATTTTGTTTCTCAGCTACAAAGAGACAAGAAATGAGTTGAGAATACTTCACGAATCCCTTCTCACGGTACTGTGTCTGCAAGACAATGTTATTAGCATGAAAAGTGGAGAATGTTTTCTCCAACTTATCTGCATCCGTGATTTTCTCTCCACATAATTCCAATTTGGAAGTTATTTTGAACAAAGCTGAGTTGTACTCACTTACAGACTTAAAGTCTTGTAATCTCAGGTGAGTCCAATCATAACGAGCCTTAGGTAAGATCACAGTCTTTTGATGATCATACATTTCCTTTAGATCATGCTAAAGCATTTGTGGGTCTTTCACACTCAAGTATTCATTCTTGAGATTCTCATAGAGGTGATGACGAAGGAAAATCATAGCTTTGGACTTGTCCTTGCTTTAAGTTTGATTTCCTTTTTTGATTGTGTCAAGGAGATCTTTTGAATCTAGATGAATCTCAGCATCTAGTGCCCATGCCAAGTAGTTGTCTCCACTGATGTTAAGAACTCCAAATTCAAGACTAATGAGTTTTGACATGACTGAAACAATAATTAAATTTCATAAATATATAACTATTAATCAAGATGAAAATATGCACTTATTAGTGTGCTATATAAATAATTTTTAGAAAGAGCTTAAGAATGAAGATAAATAATAAACAATAAAATAGTAACCGAACGCAATTGCAAAAATCAAAATTGACGTAGAAAAAGCTCAAACAGCAAATTAAGCGTACGTTCATTAATATTTTAGTACACGTAAGTGCATAATTATATCAAAGTCATATATTAAACATTAGATTGACCAAATCAAGACGTAGATGAGTAGGTTATAGTAACAAAATATTGTATTTGATGTAAACTATAAACAGATCTTATATATTCAAATAATACACATAATTATATTTACCAAATAGTAAAGATTTAGATAAATTCTAGTAATAAAATATTAAATCTATAAACAGATCTTCTGTATTTAAAATAAAATAAAGAATAAAATATTATGTAATATATAAGTAGTAATAAAATATATTCAATATTATTATAATAATAATAGATTCTCTTCTTGTGAATCATTGAATCATAGTATGATAATTAAAGAATCAAACAATAAGCCTGATTCTCTTCTTCGTTGAATCATTAAATCATGCTTCACCGATCTATATAATAATAGTCATCGGTTTATGTGTATTGTTTGTTTCAATAAAGGATTGATACGATGAACCATGAGTTGATAATAAACATGGTTCTTAATATAGAACGAAGTAAATAAATAAGTAAGTGCTGATAACATGTTATAGATAAATAAAAGAGAAGAAAAATATTAGTATGTTATTTTAATGAATAAAAGATTTTTTATATAAGAATACAAAAAAAGAGTTTTGTTTGTCTAGTTTACGACTAATTTTATAGACTTCTAGAAATTGGGTCTTATAATAGGCATCTATCTATTATTCATAACATAATTATGTATTTTGGAACTATTAATTTTATGGGGTTCCAAGTTAATTATATGGGACCATTTTGAATATTCCAAATAAGCTAATAATACCTTACAATCTTACACGTCCCAAAACCTCGTTTATAAGTATAAATACTAAATGGGCCAAATGTATTAAATCTATCACTAAACGTTGGGGTTTGGTTTTACACTCCATTATAAAATAAGGTTTGGATGATTTAAATGTAATTAGTGAAATAAAGTAATACTTTTTTTTATGGATATATTTTTGTTTAACAAAACCCCTAAAATAAAGAACTGTAGACGACATCTTCTTAGTTATGATCGAAGAAGCCATGTCTTGTCGGCAGCAATACACCTATCTGTTCTTTGATTTTTTTTTTGATTCTCAAAATTATTAGCAATCAAACGAAGAAGCGCATATGACTCATCTTCATGGGAAGATTCGTGAAACTGTCATCCGAAATTGACTTAACTCTCTTATGAATTCGATAATGAGATTATCCTATTCTGCATATTTGAGTTCTATGTCTGAATTGTTATTTTCATTTTCGTTTATTTTCATATCTTCTGGGTTTTCAATCCTCTCTGTAAATATTGAAAGAACCGTCAATTTATACTTTTGATTTGAGAGATAGATGATTACTCAAATTTTCTGTTGGACTTCGAATTTTACTCCGGTTTGGTTATTCTGTTTACATCAATTTCCATCTTCGGTTATTTGATTTGGATTCTGATTTTTTTTTCTCCGGAACAATAGATTACCAGTTTTGGTTAAAGATAAGAGGTAAAGATATAATCAATTAGATAGGAGTTAAATGTGAATCTCCTTATCTTATTTGAAACAAAGGTTGTCCTTCGTTTTTTTATTGTTCTTTGAATAGCGTTCTCTTTGATTTCATGTAAAATCTGTTTTTCTTTTAGATATGATGGTTAGTATTAAATTAATTCAGATAAAAAACACTATTAAGTTAGTTAAATACCTGTTAATAGTCCAATAAAGAGAAAATATACTAAAAAATGTTGATGACTCTTGAGATAGGTACGGGTCATCACTCAACATATACAGAATTGATAACACAATTTTCACCTAGAGTATCAATTCTCTATGCAGTTGTAGTACAAATGATTATTAATCCAAATAGTTGTTATGCTAGCAGATGAGATATGATCAGAACTATGCAAGTCAAACCAAATAACCAATGAGTTTGATCTAACAATCCTAAACTAAACAAAAAGAATCAAATAAAAAAGAACCACACGACCTAAGCATTCGATGCAAGCATTCGAGTACAGGATCGGGTGGGGTGATCGAGTAGACGAGATGAGTATAAACAACTCGAAGGTATACTCGAAGCAGGTGATCGTGTACCTGTTCTGGTAAGGGATCAAGTTATGAATTAAAATGTAAGCAATCAAGATGCGAAAGCCCCTAAGGATGGAGTAATCGACTCCTAAGCGTTCCTAACCAGTATGGATGTCCTACATGCCTCAAGCAAATATTCCCTAAACAATGAATTTCTAAAATCTTGTTAAAACACTCTCGTGATAGAAACAATCAACCTTGATCACTCCCCTACCCAACTCTCGTTGGAGAAACATGACCAAGCAGGCAATACAAACCGATTCATTATTGTCAATAAACTCCTTACGCATCTAATCTCTTAGGCTAAGTGAGTAACCCTAGATCTTGTAACATCCGCGAACCAAAATTCTGCGTTTTAGGGATGGATGTCGATGGACACCAAGAGTGTTGTCAGTCGACACCACTTATTTCTGGTTTGACCAGATTGAGTTTTTAATCGATTTGGTTCGGTTTGGTTTATGGAAACCATTGAACCGAGTATTAAACGAGGAAAATCGACCTAGGTCGTGTTTTTTTGTTGTTTACGCTGCTTGAGAGAGAGAGAAAGAGGAGAAAACAGTTTCTAAAGGTTCTTGAGAGAGTTTGTGAGATTTCAAGGTGTTTTCGGTGAGATCTTGCTGTGGGAGTGAAGATCTAGGGCTAGGAACATGTTAGAAGGTTGCTGGGAGTGTAGGTTTCATTGTTGTTGGTCTAAATCTTCCTGTAAAGAGGTGAGTGCATGACCATGGCTAATCTAAGCCTTTGATTTCCTTGTTCTTGCTTGTTTGTTGTTGTTTTGTGTGTTTTCTTGCTGGGATTGGTTGCTACAAGTTCCTATGGACGTTTTTAGCTTGGGTTTTGAGTATTGGACGATTTGGAAGAGGTTGGGGAGCGAGATTCGACTCTCGGCTTCGAGCCGATCGTGGTTGCAGAGGGAGTGTCGATCGACACCACTTGGTGTCGGTCGACACCAGCAAATCAGGCATCGATCGACACTGTGGGGTAGTTTCGTTCGACACTTGGTTGGTGTCGGTCGACACTTGGTTGGTGTCGGACGACACCTCCCTTCCAGCGAGATGATGTTTGTTTTCCTGGTTTGTATTTTTTGTTTGTTGTTTGTTTGGAACATTGGAATCACTGTTGCTTGTGTGTATAGCCCAGTAGATGGGAGGATTTCCTCACTAAGTGTTATCAAATACTCATGCATCTCAATTTGTGTTTGTGGTGCAGGTAAAGGCAAAGTGTGATCGTGGAATCAAGGCAATGAAGAGGAGGATGTTCTAGAGACTCGATTGGTTGTTGTCTGGCATTGTTAGGTTGGGTCATTAGAAACATTGCTAGGTTGCTGGTTCTATGTTCCCTAATGTTTGGTTATTGATTATTGGTTATATTTGAAATATTGGTTATTTTATTATTATGGGATAATTATTGGATATTGGTATTTGTTATTCCGCTGTTGATTGTGATTGTGGTTAGGTGGCTAGTAGGTATGGGACCACTAGTTGTAGTTTATTTATTATTATTATTATTTATTATTTATTTAAAAAAAAACGGGTCAGGTCGTTTCAGATCTAATCTCAACCTCTCGGTCTGTTGATAGCATTAAGAACACCAATCTAGAAGGGAATTTATAAAACATAAACAACCAAGCTAAGACATCCTAACCGATCAAGAACACAAAATCGTCTATCCCATCCCTAGAAACTTTGTTTCACTACTCAGATCTCATTACAGAAAACACAAAAGCATAGATAAACGGAAATTGCATTGTATTGAGAATAAGATAGAAATAAAAGAGTACAGAGTATGAATCTAAAAGGATAGCAAAGAAATGTAAAATAAATCCTAACAAAGTGAAAAAGTGTTTGAGTCGCTCAAGATCTCTCTTAGAAGCTCTCGCTCTCTAGTTTTTTTTTTGTCTGCGGCGTGATAGGGCGAGAGGAAGAAGAGGGGGGGGGGTTTATATATGGAAACCCTTTCACCCTAGATGCCCAGTCCTGCCTGAGGGTCTGATACAAGACTCGGTGGTGAGTCTTATATTGGGATAGAGATGATGGCTTCACAAGCTGGCGGTCGCTTCTCTCTTGTGAAGGAAAGATGGTCGATGGTGTAGATCTGACACGATGGCGGTCGCTTCTCTCGTGTGGGATCGATAAAGGGGAAGTGTTGGCGGAGCGAAGTACACCACAGAGATGTGATTGGTCTCTGATACAGTACACGAACTTAGCCCTGTGGAATCTCACACACAAGACAAAGAACAAGCTTATTCTCTTAAGAACACTTAAAGAGAAGAAGAAGAAAATTCAGAGTTTTATTAATATCAAATGTGAAAAATCGTACAACTGCTGCAGGGGGACTTTATAAGAGTCCTTCATCTAGCCCTAAGGCCGAAAAAGAAATGCAAAATAATGCAACAAAGGAAAGCAAATAAAATCAAACACAAACCATTATTTTTGGAAAGTAAATAAACTAATTAAAGAAAATACTAAGCAAACTTGATCTCTCTTGATGAGCACGCCTTCTAGCCGTTGTTGGGGTTGGTGGAACCTGCAAGGATCGAAAATATTGAATAGGACTTACCTGGATGCGATCTAGGCCCAATAGACGTTCAATGAACCACTTCTTGTACTAGTCGATGAACTACTTTAGGGTTCTTGTCTTGTACTGGCTTGTTGGCTTGTTTACTGAAGTAGGGGTCTTCCTGGAGTTCCTCTAGAGTATCTTGATCAGCCTCTTGATGCTCGTTCATGTCCTTTATGTCTTGATCTGGATCTTCACTATCTTGATTTAGGTGTAGCTTGTATCACACGTCTCTTCCAGATCCAATGTCTTCTCTTGGATTCTTGAGGTTCATTGACCTGCCAAAAGAGGTTTCATACCTGGGGAACTGGTTTGATCCAGGCTCATTTGAGTGAAGGCTTCAGCAAGCTCTACCTCAACAATGTGGTCATCTCGGTTGTGGTGGCATGATGGTGGTACAGACCAGTTGACGTCCTTCAGCTCTAGGGAGCTTACAATGTCTTGAACAGCTAGGTTAAACCTCTTCCTTAGCTGTTTAGCCTTTGATCGTGTCACAGGACCTTCTCGTGCTTTTGGTACATGATGTGGTACAGGATCTGGTTCAACGGTTTGGACGGTAGGGTTGATGTCCGCATCAGGGTCTGCTCGAGGCGGTGCTCGAGGATGTGGTCGGGTACTCCTCCACCCAACCCCAAATAAACATTCTTGCCACCTATCTTTCAAAACCGATTCTATTAGCTAGTCCAAATGATTCTAAACTTAGCTAGAACAGTTCTTTGTCGTTCTCAATATTCTCAAGGTTTCACAACCTATAGCGGAATGAAAAGGCCTCACTCAACAATTCACAACAAGATTTGAATGAAAGGTTTGGGCTCAAGGGTAGGAAAATAGAATCGGGTTAAACGAAAAGATTGGTAAAAATTGAGTGTTAACCCGATTTTAGAGTTACCATGAGCAAGTATTCAAATTCAATAAGCAAGACAATTTAATTTCAGTTTAAGTCCAATAATATAGAGATGATTCAATGTTCAAGCAAGTGGAGGAAGCTTTCAAAAGACGCAAGGTGTTAAACAAAGATTTTTCATTTTTTTCCTAAGATTGATCTAGCAACAATGAACTGTGATTAAGGGCTATAACTTCAATCCTACGGTTTGATTTTTAAACAAGGTGGTTTTAATCATTGTCCCCTAAAATGCATATGCAACAATCCTATATGAAGCAATCTAGACTCAATCCTAATATGGAAATGCAACTACATGAACACTCCTTTTATATATATATATATATATATATATATATATATATATTTAAAAATTTTAATTTTTTGGGTTTTTTATGCAAATAGATGCAGACTCTAATGAATAAAACTAACATGCAAAAATTTGAAACAAAAAATAAGAAAATAAAACACAATGTTATATACATTCTCAGACCCTCCCCTAAACTTAAATTACACAGTCCCTTGTGTAAATAAAAGTCTGGAAAAAAATCTGAGAATCACACAAAATGAATCAAAATAAAATGCAATGGTATTAACAATGGTTTGGATGAAAATGGTACCTCATGGGTTGGTGAAGAAGCAGGTTATTGCCGCCTCCATGCTCGCCAAGGTGTACCCAGGGTCGTCACCGACTTCAACAGGCGCCGGTATTCGCTCATCAGAGAGCTCGGTTATGCGCACAGACGATCTGCTCGGACCAGCATCCGAGGGGTTGATCGTGTATGTTGTCGCGTAGGTTGAGAACACTGAGGAAGGAAAAGACTCAAAAAGACGTAAGTTATATTTACAACTCTGCCGTTGGGACTTCCTCCCAAGGGAGCTTGTTTATAGTCCCTAAGCTTGACTTTTGACTCTTATCAGACTGGTGCGGTATCAGTGAGATACAGAGATGTCCCCACCTCTGTGCTCTCATTCGCCATGTATTTCTCCACTCTCTGCCCGTTAACGGTAAACTCAGTCCCATCCTTCCCGAGTAAAGTCACTGCTCCATAGGGCATAACCTCTTTAATTTCGAAGGGTCCTGACCATCTCGACTTGAGCTTCCCGGGGAACAGTCGAAGCTTCAAGTTGAACAGAAGAATTTTGTCTCCAGCTCTTAAATCCTTATGTTGGATCTTTTTGTCATGAAAGGCTTTGATTCTCTCCTTGTAGATCTTCGAAATATCATAAGCCTCCAACCGTATTTAATCGAGTTCGTGGAGATCCATTACTCTTCTTTCTTGAGCAGTCTTTATGTCCAAATTCAGGAGTTTGGTTGTCCAAATCGCTTTATATTCTACCTCAACTGGTAGGTGACAGTTTTTTTCCATAAAGAAGCTGGAAAGGAGTTCGCCCAATCGGTGTTTTGTAAGCTGTCCTATAAGCCTATAACGCATCATCTAGCTTGAATGCCCAATCCTTTTTTGTGATTCCCACAATCTTGGCCAATATTGCCTTGATCTGTTTATTGCCTTGGTTTGCGGGTGGTAAGCTGTTGCAACTTTATGCTTGATCCCGTGCTTCTTTAACAAGCCATCGAAAACTCTGTTAATGAATTGGGTTCCTCCATCATTGATTACTACTCTTGGGATTCCAAATCTTGGGAAAATGATGTTTTTGAACATCCTCGATACGATCTTGTGATCATTTGTCGGGCTGGGAATTGGTTTGACCCATTTTGAGGCATAGTCTACGACTACCATGATGTACATATTTCCATTCGAGGGTGGGTTGAAAGGTCCCATGAAATCTATTCCCCAAACATCGAAAACTTTGACTTCTAGGATCGGCTGTTGAGGCATCTCATTCCTCCTACTGAAGTTACCCATTTTCTTGCATGGATGACACTGGGTTATGAAGAGCTGTATATCTTTGAACATGGTTGGCCACCAGAGACCAGCTTGAAGTATCTTTTGGACGGTTTTGAAGGTAGCGAAATGACCTCCATAGAGTACCAAGGTAGCTTAGCTGTCTCGATTGCCATGAATTTGATCGACCCTATTGGCTCGGGGATCGAGTGATCTATCGTGTGCCTGATCGTATGGCTCATTTCTTCCAAGAATTCGATGTGCTCTTCGGGCATCGAGTCATCTATTGGAACTGGATCCTCGATTCTCATTCTAGACAAATGGTCTGCCACCCCGTTCTCGATTACTTTTTTTATCCAGAATTTCTATGTCGAATTCATGTAGAAGAAGTATCCATCTGAGGAGCCTAGGTTAGGTGTCCTTTTTTGAGTAAATGTACCTTAGGGCGGCATGGTCCATGTAAACAAGTACTTTCGATCCAACCAAGTATCTCTGGAACTTCTCAAACGCAAAAACCACAACAAGGAGCTCTTTTTCAGTTGTCGCATACCTCGTCTGGGCATCGTCCATGGTTCTGCTAGCGTAGTACATCACATGGAGCTTTTTATCATTCCTCTGGCCTAATACTGCCCCTACAGCGTAATCTCATGCGTCGCACATAATCTCGAAAGGATGATCCCAATTGGGTGCTTGAACTATTGGTGCACTCACCAAAGCTTCTTTTATCTTGTTGAAAGCATCCAAACAGTCCTTGTCGACTATAAATTCTGCTTCTTTGCAAAGGAGCCGCATTAACGGTCGGGGATCTTAGAGAAGTCTTTAATAAATCGCCTGTAGAATCCTGCGTGACCTAGGAAGATTCTGACGTCTTTCACCGATTTAGGATGTTGCAGTTGAACCATCACTTCTATCTTAGCCTTGTCAACCTCTATCCCCTTTTCTGAGATCTTGTGGCCCAGGACTATCCCCTCCTGAACCATAAAGTGGCACTTTTCCCAATTTAACACAAGGTTGGTCTCCTCACACCTTTTTAGCACCTTGCAGAGGTTTGAATGACAGGATGAGAAAGAGTCTCCATACAATGAAAAGTCATCCATAAAAACTTCCACCATCTTTTCTATCAAATCCGAGAAGATGGACGTCATGCATCTTTGGAAAGTTGCAGGAGCGTTGCACAAACCGAAGGGCATCCTCTTATAGGCAAAGGTACCATAAGGGCAGATGAATGTCGTTTTCTCCTGGTCGGCAGGATGTATAGGGATTTAGAAAAATCCGTTATACCCGTCAAGAAAGCAGTAGTAGGGGTTGTTTGTGAGCCGTTCAAGCATCTGGTCGATGAAAGGCAGGGGAAAGTGATCTTTCCTAGAGGCCGCATTAAGCTTCCTATAGTCAATACACATTCGATGCCCTGTGATTGTCCTTGTGGGAATCAGCTCATCTTTCTCGTTCTTGACAACAATGATTCCTCCTTTCTTTGGAACGCAGTTCACCGGGGACACCTAAGTACTATTAGAGATTGGGTAGATGACTCCAACATCGAGCAACTTCAGAATTTCCTTTTTCACTACTTCCTTCAGGTTCGGGTTTAGCCGACGCTGAGGTTCTACACTGGAATACGATTCATCCTCTAGGTTTATTCGGTGGGTGCAGAGATCAGGGGATATACCCTTGATGTCGTCTAGAGTGTAGCCTATTGCCCCTCTATAATTTCTTAAATGAGTGCAGAGCAATTTCAGCACTTTTTCAGGCATGCTAGAATTGACGATAACCGGATAAATCGAGTTAGGTCCCAAGAAAGCGTACCTTAGCCCAAACAGGAGAGGTTTGAGTTCTACTTTAGGTGCCTTCAACTCGGACCAATCATCGATGGCTTGTAGGTGTGACTCGGAGTGGTGCTCGATCACCTTGCTCGGTGTATTGGTCGTGGTAGTGATTGGGCTGGTGATCGGGTGGTCTTGTGTTAAGCAGCTGCATGACATGACGGAGGAGATGACAACCGAGTTGCTCAAGCTTTGGTTGTTGAGCATCATCCTCTCCTTTTAAGGTTCCTCCGTGTCTTCACTTAACTCCGGTTCGATGACTTCCCGATAGGTATCGAGCAACTCCTTATAGAGCTCCGTTTCTTGGTGTATGAATCCTTCCTTGCTATCTTTTGTTAGCGCT
This sequence comes from Camelina sativa, assembly GCF_030686135.1. Taxonomy (NCBI): domain Eukaryota; kingdom Viridiplantae; phylum Streptophyta; class Magnoliopsida; order Brassicales; family Brassicaceae; genus Camelina; species Camelina sativa. Next base: position 22,179,290 of record NC_141892.1, on the reverse strand, counting down.
GTTTGTAAACAATCGTTGATTTGTACTTCTTCAAACGCCTCCTCACACAGTTTTTCTAATTCCTCTATCTAGAAGGTTTGCCCTGCGATTGTGGGCTTTTTCATAGTTTCCCGAATATGAAACTGCATAGTAAGGTCTTCCCCGAGCTTCAGATCGATCTTCCTGTTCCTCACATCTATCATTGCTCCTTTGGTGGCTAAAAATGGTCGTCCTAATATAAGTGGGTCCCTTGGTTCTACATCCATTTCCAAAACCACGAAGTCGGTTGGTACGTCTACTGATCCTACCTTAACTGGCAAGTCTTCCAACACTCCACTTAGCAACCTTGTAGTTCGATATGCCATAACTAGTTAGATATCGGTGGGTTTGAATTTCTCGAACCCAAGGCGTTTGGCTATAGTTAAAGGCATTAAGCTGACTGATGCCCCCAAGTCGCAGAGACATCTTCCAAACTTCAAAGGTTTAATCGAGCATGGTAATGTGAACGACCCGGGATCGCTCAGTTTCTTAGGTGCAGTAGTTCTTTGGATTATAACACTGCACTTGTGGTTGAGTATGACCATTCCTTGAACCTGCTTTATCCGTTCTATCACCGCATCCTATAAGAATTTCTGGTAAGGGGGTATCAAGGTGAAAGCGTCCATGAGAGGTATGTGGAACTCGAGTTCTTGCATCTGTTTTTCGAACAATGCCTTGTACTTCTCGAGAAGTTCCTTGCGGAACCGTCCAGGAAATGGCAAGGGTGGCTGGTAAGGTGGAGGGATTAATCGTCTCTTTTTCTGTTTCTCTCCTCCCGGTTTGTCTGTGGGTGGTGGGATTGCCGGAATGACCACCCGATCATCAGCCCGGGTGGTGTGATCTGGTAAAGGGTCGGGTTGCTTTATTGAATGGTTTGGTGGGTGAGTAGGAGTGGGTGGCTCACGGAGTTCCTCCCCATATAAGTCATTGCTGTCCGTAGGAATGGTTGGCGGTGCCTTCCGAGGTGGTAAGTGGCGTCCACTCCATAGTGCAATTGCGAGCGCAGACTCCTGACTTGTTCAAGTTGAAGTTGATTTATCTGTGAGCAGCTGAATTCGAGAGCTCAAAACATCAAACCGGTTGTGTAGTTGCTGATAATTGGTCGATAACCGTCTGGCGAGGTCATCGAATCATGTATAAATTTGTACCACAACTGTTTTCTAAGTTGAGAGGACTTGGTGCATCAATGAGATCAAATCGGGGGATGAGGAAGTGTGTGAAGTGGTTGGACCTATAAGGAAGTGTGTGAAGTGGTCAGATCTAATCTCAACCTCTCGGTCTGTTGATAGCATTAAGAACACTAATCTAAGGGAATTAATAAAACATAAACAACCAAGCTAAGACATCCTAACCGATCAAGAACACAAAATCGTCTATCCCATCCCAAGAAACTTTGTTTCACTACTCAGATCTCATTATAGAAAACACAAAAGCATAGATAAACGAAAATTGCATTGCATTAAGAATAAGATAGAAATAAAAGAGTACAGAGTATGAATCTAAAAGGATATCAAAGAAATGTAAAATAAATCCTAACAAAGTGGAAAAGGTGTTTGAGTCGCTCAAGATCTCTCTCAGAATCTCTCGCTCTCTGGTTTTTTTTGTCTGCGGCGTGCTAGGGCGAGAGGAAGAAGAGGGGGGTGTATATATGGAAACCGTTTAACCCTAGCTGCCCAGTCCTGCCCGAGGGTCTGCTCGAGGATGTGGTCAGGTACTCCTCGGATAGGTCATCGGGTTGTTCTTCTTGCCCTTGGATCCTCTTCGATCGGGTTGAGGTTCGGACTGTTCTTCCCGCTCCATAGCTCCTTCGGGTACATGCTCGGATTTGACCTTGTTTCTTCTCATTTTAGGCTCTAAAGCACGTGTTTTCATCCAAAAAGTTCAAATGCAAGAATGCAACTCCCTAAATGGCCTAACTGCGAATTCTTACAGTTAATGACCTAAAAATGCTAAGGTTAGGGTAAAAACAATGCAAAATATGGACAAAAAGGAAGCTTAAAACATGTAAATTAGAGAGTTATCAAGAATTCATCATGTCCACAACATTTTGAGTCATGAAACTAATATTGTATCGATGACTTGTTGGTTCAAATTGACTAATGGTAAAACTCAAGCCAAAATTTTCAACTGATCGTCGTTCTCCTGGAGTGACCTTGTTCTCGAACTGGTTCATCAGATCTTTTTTCACAGAAGCATGAATCTTTGTTCCCTGAACATTAGGTTAGGATTATGAACATGAATATCAAATGTGTATGTATAGAACAATAGAAAATCTTTGTACGCACCTAAACACCAGCGATTACCATGCCAAAGGTTTGACCAAACATTGTTGTATATGTTTTTTAGGTATAAAACTCACCTGCACTTTTTCCATGAAGTTTTGAAAGGCTTCACGTCTCGGAGAAAAGTGTAGGAAGCAGCCATTGCAAGGTATGTGTTTGAAAGCTTGTATTTGAGAAATGGTGAAATTGTGATGATTTGTTCTATGCGTTTGATGAGTATATTTATAGGTGATTCACGTATTAGTGTTTAGGTTAGAGTGATTAATGATAGACTTTGTGTGCAAGCACAAAATCTTTGATTTGTTTAATTGAAAAGGTATATTCGTATATTTAGGAGTGAGTTAAGGGAAGTTGAGATTATTCTATTCTAATTTTAAAGGAATTTTAGAGATTACAATTATATTTTGGAAGATTGATTAAGCGCTGATTATGCAAATTTGGTTTATTAGATTGTTATGATTTGTTTAGAAATTTATCTAATAATGATCTTCCATTGGATTAAGTGTCGAAAGAAGGCCAATATTTCCGAAGTAATCGTTCATTGGGTTTCGGAAGCCCATTAAGGATATCAATTAATCACCCGAGATTTTGTCGGGTCAAACGTGATGAGGTCCACCGGATTAACGGATAAACGGGTCGGGTAATCGATTGCTGCCTAAATTTTTACCAAATTACCCTTTCCAATTTCAATAAACTCTCTCCTTCATAACTAATTGAGTGGCATTCTTGAAAATTTTGTGCAATTTTCAATTTTGTACTGTTTTTATTTATATATAGAGATATAACTAAAAGTATTAAATTTACATTATTATAAAAATATTAAATAAATATATACTATAAACTGTCCATGATATTTTTATTTATTAATATTGATTTAAATATGTTCCATTTTATAATCCTTCCAACAATATAAACTGTCCACGTTATTTAAAACTTTTAATATGTTTCAATATTAATATACACTATATAATATTAATATTCATTATATTTTATTTTTTTAAAATTAATTTTAAATATATCAGTCGCATAATATTTTAACTTCCTAAGATTTTAAAAATATACTATATAGTAAAATTAAAGAGTTTAACTAAAGACCCAAATTAAACCATATATAAACATTTAAGTTTGGGTTTTTGTTAAGTTAAGCATCTTTCTCATTCGGTTTTGGGTTCATTTTGATTATAAATATTTATTTAAACATTTAAGCTGATGTGAACGTTGAACATGTATATTTTTTTATTAATTGAGTAATATATTCCCGTTTTTAAAAATTCAAATCAAGAATATATGACAAATAAATTAATAATAAGGCACAACCAGAACTACAAAGGTGCTATCATACGAATTATAGATGGCAAGGACACGGGAAGGAGGGTAATATTAAGGGTGTGTGTACAAGGGTAAAGCTAGTGGAGACTGGAGAGGCCTCTCAAGCGGAAATCTAAAGGAGGGGGGAAGCACCGAGAAGAGATAGTTTCTATTGTTTATATGAACATCGACATGTGTTCACATATTAATTACGTATAAAATCAACTAATTTAAATTTAACTATATTAGGTATAAAATAGCATAAGTCCTGGAGGGTCACCCAAGTATTTTTCATCTAGGAAAGAGAGAGTTGTTTTTTGTATACAAGTTAGGGACATATCATATAACTTTATGATCTAATTTTCTTGCTGTGCAAATCCAAATCCTTGGATCCTTAGAATCGCATTCTACTTATGTCGAAGAATACAAGGTTATGTTCAGAATACGAGGTTGTTCTTGATCAGGCCCGATCCAGAGCCAAAGCTGGTGAACCTAGTGCTTTAGGCATCAAGTCAATATTTTAAATCTGAGGACATCATTTTTAACGAAACATTCTGTAGTGTAGTGGTTTATTGGTTGATATAAGACCTTACTTGTTTTTAAGGTGCAAGGTTTGACTTTTGGTACACTTGCAAAATTAGACTACAAACTTGAGTCAATTGGAATGTTAGACTCTTCTTTTTCTCTCTCCAACATTTGCCACTTTTTTCCTATTAAATTCTTGTCCACTGTATTCACAAAAATGCCATTATTTCTGATTTATTTGAATTTCTTGCAAAAATGTTTATTACATCCATATCCTCATCTTCTTCTTTTATTTATGGTTGTGCCACCTCTATCAATTTTCCAACAACCATGAACAACTAAATTTGAAGCTCTTAAAGCTTCAACAACCTGAATTTGTAAGCTTAAATAACACACAATGCTATGAGAACTTCATTTTCTTCCATCTGCTCTCCATTTTAATCCAAGAAAATTTGCAACTGCATTCATCTTGTTATATGTCATGATTCTTGGATAGTGATTAAATTGGTGCTGGGTTTCTTCCGTGGTGACTAAAGACGACGTCCTCCGTGCTTGACATTGCGAAACAACCACCAAAAAGGTTATTTTCTGGTAGATTTCGTGATTTTCCTTGATTTTTTTTGCGAAATTAGACTTCATTTGTTAGTCTAACCGTCATAATTTCATGTAAAGTCTACTATGTGGTCAATTTAGCAAGTTTCGAGCCCGTAGACTGAAATTTCAGTCTTCTTAATTTCATTTGAAAACAAAAAAATATGGTTCAGACTGCATTATAATCTTTCTGTCGGATACTTCGTTTCCAGTCTACTAAGGTGTAGTTTTGCAATTGACCAAATTCTTGACTTTTTAGTTATGACTGCCGGACGAAGTCTTCTTCCGATAATAAAAGAGTAGACTTCTATAGTGGCTATTTTTGGATTTGACCAAAATATAAAAACATTAACGGTAATATTATTGATATAAAATTAATTAGTTGACTGTAAAAGAAGTCTACTAGTTAAAATATTAAAATGTTGGTCAACCCCAAAAATGACCACGGGAGACTGCAAACGAAGTCAACATTCCTGGAGACTTTGTACGTAGTCTACTTGGTGAAAGTCAAACTTTGTCAATTGCAAAACTAACCACAACGAAGTTTACTTTATCTAGTTGACGGATAGATGAAGTCTACTTGTTAGCTAGAAGTCTACTGCAAAGTCAATGGTTTGGTCAGTTGCAAAAATAACCAGGGTAGACTGTAATCGAACTTAACTTGTTGAAACTTTCTAAGAAGTCTACTCTGTTATATGTTTTTAATTGCAAAACTGACCAAAAAATTAACAAAGGAAGACAACAAAAGAAGTCAACTATCCTAGTAGACTTCATACGGTGTCTGCTTTATTAAATTGTAATTGCAAAAATAGACCACACAAAATAGACTTCAAGGGAAGTATCTTTATAGAGGATAGTTTATGTCTACAATGTTGACATCAACATGAAGTCGTCATAATTTGAAAACCAATTTATTGCAAATTGGTGAATAATTTTTAAGATTTTCTTGTTGTATTCTTTGATATATGTTATGTACTTGCTTCTATATGTTTTTGACATGATTATATATCATATATGTGGAGAAATCAAGTTTTTGGTTTTCTTAGGCAGTTAGGTCATTAACTTAGACTTATTTTGGAAGTCAACGTGTTGGAGTTCTGTGTGAAGTCTGTATAATTGAAAAAAATTTTAATCGTCTTTTTTTTTTCTTTTCTTTCTGCGTTCTTATCTATTTTTCAACTCTACAAGAACCGATTATTGGTTGGTTTGTTTGGTTTTGTTTGTATTTGGAAAAATGAAAAAGAAAGAAACTTTTACCAGGATTAGAATATTGTTCTAACAGGATTAACTCATTTACCTTGAGTATGTAAGCTGAAGAAACAAAAGAGACCACTAACAACTAGACATGTGTGGAAGATGGTGATACTCCTCTCGCTTATTCGGTGGAAGAAGAGAACACGTCGAGGCAATAAAGAGAAGTGGGAGTGATTCGCTGTCGATTACTTGGGATCCTAGAAATGGCCCATCACCTCTCGCTACCTCAAACTCAAAACCTCGGTACCACAACCCAATGTGTAAACGTTCCTTTCTTCTCCACTTTTAGTATTTTGTTTCATATGGTATGCTTTACTTTCTATATGGTTGTTTTTTTTTTGTATTTGATTTCATAAAAGAGTAACAATGTTTTTGTATTAACTCAACATACTCTAACTAACTAATCATTAAATCAAGATATTTTCTAAACAATAACTTGTTTATATTGTTAAACAAAAAAAAAACAAATGACATGATTTTTTAGAAAAGTAACACTTCTAATAGCTCCTTCCCATGGCAGCAGGACTCTCAACAATCCCCGTAACACTCAAACCACTTACCCGTTATTCTTTCTCTTCAAACCAACCTATCTCCACCGCCATTTTCCCACCATCTCCACGACTCAACAGCTTTAAACAGAGAAAGATTCTCACCGTTTGTTTCGTCGTTGAAGAATGGAAACAGAGCTTTCCCATGGACGAGGACAAACCAGAACATAATATTAATAAATTACAATATTTCCGGTAGACTACTATACTACTCACAAGTTACTGAGATCATGTCGCCACATTTACTTGGATATGCTTTTGATAGCATATGAGGCTCAGTTGCAGGTGTGATTGTAGCTACCTTCCAAGATTCATCTCCCTCGAAGCTTAGACTAGAAGCAGAACAAAAAAAAATATATATGTGGATGAGTAACAAGAGTAGAGACAAACTTAAAAACATGATGAAAACCAAGTTGGAAAACCGTCTTAAATCCCTAACCACAAATAATTCATAAATCTGTCCTATACTTAACTTGAAATGCAGAGTGCTTGCTAAAATTAAGCTAGTCGGCCATAAACAATAATCTTACCGTACCAATGTCAGCCTTCCATTAAGCTCAACAACAATCTCACCAGACATGTGGTCATCAATATACTCAAGCTCGCCGATGTAACCTAAAAAATCAAAACACAAAGTATCATCATTACACTTGAAACAATATATATGAAAGCAAGTAACCGAGTCATAGCTACTAGCTCTGCAAAAATCACCATAACTACTATATCAAAGTATGAAACTTTCATTGGAATAGTGAACATGTTTCATTAGTTGTAGATGGAGATTAGAGATAAAAAAAGGTTTCACCTTTAGGAGGACAAGTAACATCACCAAGTTGTTTTAGGATGATCCACAGGGCCTGAAACAAACATATGTAACGAGACGTCAAGAAATCAAACGAGTAAGTAAGGAAAGAAGAAACAAATTCAAGTATCGGGACTTATACTTACACATGGCATAATAAGTGTGTTGTCCACTGTTCTGCGATAACTTTGCCACACAAGCTAAATCATCATTCAATAATATCCACATCTGAATAAAGGATTTAACTTCAAACAAGTTGAGAAAAAGAAGAAAAAAAAACAGGAATTTGAGATCAGTTCACCTCTCATATTGTAAAGAAAGCAAAAAAATATTAATTTTTACATGGAGATTAAGAAAAAAGAATATTAATTTTCGATTCCATCGTTCACCTCTCATATTGTAAAGAAAGCAAAAAAATATATATATAAGTCACTCATTCCGATCTAAATCATAACAATGGAAAAAAAACAAACTTTCGGATTTGTTAACTCACTCTGTTCTCAGTGGAGCGTAACTTGAAGATCTGGGAAGACCGTGTTGAGCGAGTCGGGGCTCTATCAAACAGACCATCAAGCATCCATCAGGTTGCCTATATAAGAAATAAACAAATCAATTAAAAAAATACAAACTTGAAGATCTGGGAAGACCGTGTTAAATGAGTCGTTGTTCCAGGTATGTGTGGTGCCTGGAAGAAGGCGTGGATGCCCCGTAAGAAGGCATCGGTCACAGTCTCAATCTCAGATCCAGAATCTGAATTGGAGAGAAGCGGAAGGTTGGTATCTAAAAGGTCGATATCTACAACATGTTTGACAGAGAGAAGAGCTGTAGATGACGAAGATGATGAAGAAAGGTGATTATGATGAGAGACAGAGAATTTTTCGGTTTTAGAATCGCTTATCGCCAGAGATAGAGAGGCGGAAGGTGGAAGAGGAAGAAATGAAAGTGACTAGGATTAGGGTTAGTGAAAATTAGGTATATATAACTCGGTTATGCTCCGCCGAACCGAACCGAATCGGTAACCGAATTACCAAATTAATTTCGCCGATCGGTTTGTTGATCCTCTCACAGTTGTTGCCGAAAACTGAACATCTTGGTTTAATCGGTTCGGTTCTCTTGGTTCTGACCGAACGCCCATGAATTAATAGTTGATGGCATAACAAAGTCAACCTCCAATAGTCTATAGAGAAGTCTACTTAATCAAACCTTAAATCAAATAATTTTAACATCAGCCTTTCCTCCATTAATTTGACTCGTTTATATGTAAATTTATTTTATTTCAATGCAGAAAGTCTATGTGGTTTTTATTTAGTCCATAGGTTTATTAAATTATTTTTTATAATTTTTTTAATTAAAATTTAAACTATAATTAAGGAGTAGACATATTGTTATGTCTTCTAGTTGACGTTAATTTGCAGACTTCCTCCGGGTTACATCTGTCATTTTGGTTTCTGTTTTTTTGTTTGGTCATAAGGAAGTCAACTGTCATTTCAGTACCCTTAGTGATTATGTTTCTCAAATATTGAATATATGGTCTAATATTGCATTCAAAGCCAAATAAAGGTATACAAAGTGCAATTGTCCCTTGACTCTTTGAAGGCACTTACATGTTTTTTAAAAGGTTTTTTTTTTGTAAAAATGTATATTTTCAAAACTTAATTGGATTTTTAGTACATTTACTATTGATAATTACAGAAATAGGTAGATTTTACTATTTGTGTAATAGATGGATTGTGAGATAGATGATAAAGTGGGATAGAGTGTAGTGGTGTAAAATTACAAAAAGATAGTTGGATCCGTACAGCTCATTTATTATACAAAAATACAAAAACATAAATATTTTTAATTTATTCATATTTAATGTACTTTATATCAGCTGTACAGATGAAAATTTGTATATTAATATACATGTGTACACTAAATTAACTGTAAAGCTTAAAATACATGTATTATTATTCATCTGTACACTTAATTAACTATACAGCTTAAAATATATGTATTATAAATAGTAAATGTACTAAATTGTCAATTATGTTTCAAAAATGTACTAAAACAACAAATATACTAAAAGTGATTAATTAATATTTTTTTTTGTGGCTTTTTTGCTTTTTGCTGTCTAACAAAAGTTTATATTGGTTCAATTAGATAAACTCATATGTCTGAAAAGTAGACAACATAGATTCGCAAAACATAAATAAACCTGTTCAATGTTGATACGAAATCGAAAATACAAAATCGAAAACCCAAATTGAAATAGAACCTTAAATCTTTTAAAAACTATATTTAAAACAAAATCCTAACAAAATTGAACCCATCAAAAACTCTAAATTGGAAATCCAAATTTAAATAAAACCCTAAATAGTTAGAAAACTCAATTTGAACCAAAACTCTAACGAAATTGAACCCATGTAAAGCAAAACCTACCAAAATTGAACCCATCGAAATTCTCATTGAAACAAAAAACCCTAAAAACAACAACTTTGAGCTGGACGAGGACTATGGCTGGAAAAATAGCAAAGAGAGAGTGAGATTACAAAGTGAAATCTGTTTTGTGTTTCACAAAAAAGTGGGATTTGGAAGAGAGATTTTTTGGACAAATGCGATAGATTTTATTGGCAAATGGAGGAAGAGAGAACGAAAGAGTAACAAATGTGAAGGGGAAGACAAAAAGAGTGACAAGCCGAAAAAGGAAATTGTAAAAAAATTAGTAAAAGAAACTTAGAATTTTTTTTGGTTGGAGCCAAAATTTTGATTATCATGCCAACCATAAGATAGCGTTTTAAACATATCAACCACAATTATTGACGTGACCTTGATTTGATGGAATGCAAAACTAAACCAACCGGGAAACCATCAACACTACACGTCAACGACTCACCTCTTCACGTGACACAAAACAAGTCAACAAACCTTCACAACCATTATAATCAGTTCTATACATTGACTATCATCCATGGTTTATGTAACGCCCCACTCCCATCGAAAGGATCAGTATGTTTTGATATTGGGTTACAAGCCCAGGCCTATTAGCTTTGCTAATCGAGGGTTGTTGTGTGGGTGTTTGGCATAGGGAGAGGGGGTAGAGATTCATGGGGGCTGGAAAGAAAGTAAGAAAGGAAAACCCTAACCGGTCTATGAGGAAAGGAACGCTGTTGATGATGATATATTGTTGTTGTTGTCGTCATTACGAAATACCATGATGATCTAAGACGTAGTGGAGTAGAAGCGGTCGTTCCAATCTCATTGTTACGTGGGTTGATGTTGTCAGACTTGTGGGACGTTAGAGGAGAGAAAGTCGAGGTGGTGTTGGCGTGTGAGGAAGAGGGATATTGACCCTCATTGTGTACTGCTTGTGCCGTAATGTAACGGTTTAACTGGAGAGTAAACTAGTGTCGCCGAGAAAGATAACGGCGGAGCCTAACCCTTGTGTATATGTTTTCATGATGATTAAACCGAGAAATTAAACCAGCTAGACTGTAACATCCAGACCACCACTTTTCAGTGGATTCCATGTCCACTCTTAGTCCATGAGTCAACCTTTTTTAGTGGTCCTCATGCCCTCTTATTAGGCCCGTGAGCTAACTTAATAGTTTTAAAGATTGTTTACCATCCCAACAAACCACCACATGATCTTTCCTGTGTTTTGTCCTCACTCGCGTGGTTCCGACAATCACTTTTCATAAGGTCACCAATCCCAAAATTACTTCAGCATAAGCACGATTAACTGTAGAGTTCTCTAAGGACCTTTGACCAAAAAGATAAGTGCACTTTGGTGACATATGTAGCCAAATCAATTCTTTTAAATCTCTTTGCATATCAGGGTGTCACAATTCACCTCACTAACAGATTGCAACGTCCTCGTTGTACACCAAGACCATCACCCCCGACGGTGTGAGCCTGCTCGACTAGGCCCGTGAGCCCATCAATATTCGATGGTTGGTTTGCTACGTACAAAAGGCTTTAAAGACTTATTTACCATCCATACACATCACCACATGATATTTCCCTGTGTTTTGTCCTCACTCGCACAATTCTGACAGTCACTTCTCGGAAGGTCACCCATCCTAAAACTACTCGAGCTCAAGTACGCTTAACTCTGGAGTTTTCTCAGGACCCTTGACCTAAATTTTAAGTGAAATTTGGTGACATAGATGGCCAAATCTATTCTTTTAAACCTCTCCGCATACCGGGGTGTCATAATTTACCCCCACTAACAGATCGCAATGTCCTTGCTGCGCACCAAGGCCATCAGCCCCGACGGTGTGAACCCACTTGACTCTACAATCGTCTCGATTCGGCTCTGATTCCACCTGTAAAACCCCGCCACCTCTTAGTGGATCCCATGTCCACTTTGAGCCCATGAGCCCAACTTTCTTAATGGGTCGCATGTCGTCTTACTAGGCCCATGAGTCCATCCATATTTGACTGCCAGTTTGCTACATTCGAGAGACTTTAAAGACTTATTTACCGTCCCTATAAATCACCATATGAACTTTTCTTGTGTTTTGACCTCACTCGCACAGTTTCGACATTCACTTCGTTGAAGGTCACCCATCTTGAAACTACTCCAGCTCAAGCACACTTAACTCTGGAGTTCTCTCAGGATCCTTAACCGAAAAAATAAATGCACTTTGGTGACCTAGATAGCTAAATCAATTCTTTTAAACCTCTACGCAAACCATGGTTTCATAGTTTTCTCCAAGTTGGATATTTAAAACAGTTATCATCAAATTCAGATTCATCCCAGAAATGAATGGAGGACAGCTTTTAAAACGTGTGAAGATCTTTTTGAATGGATGGTTATGCTGTTTGGTCTCTCCAATGTTCCTAGTATATTTATATGTGTGATGAATCAAGCCTAACGTCCCTTTATTGATAAATTTGTTGTGGTTTATTTCCATCTCAAAGGAACAAAGCCACGACCAAAACTCTATGCTTCTTTCAACACGATTACACGAACAAAGACAATAGCTATGCTTCTTTCATGTCTCTTTCTCTCCACTCAAAACTCTTTTTAAAAGATCCAAAGATGCTCTTACAAAACGTTGTAGCCATCCATTAACATTTATATTCGTTTTCACAGTTTATGAGAGTTAAATAACTAAATTAAGGACATAAACTGACTATAACTAGTAGGAGAAAAACAAATTTAATAGGCACTAGCCGTTGAGAAAAACAAAGAGACAGGCCGACCCATAATAATATAGTACATGGAAAAAAAGTTCCATTGACGATTTTTATATGTATGCAAATTTTATTCCCAATTTAATCACAAATTTTCATAAATATAAAGAATTCCTCTCAAGCAATCACGTCGATGACCTTGTAAGTACCTTTGAAACGTCCAATTTAGATGTACGTATGCAATGTCTGTATTAGCTAATGACATATGTATAAATCGTTTCATCGGAGAAAAACAACGAAAGCTTATTATACAATATCTCTTGAAATTTCCGTTGTCATTTGCCTCTGTAACTTTCTTGTATTACACGTTACTTATCGAGACCACATGTATTTTTTTTCCAAAAACATAATTATAATTTAGGGGAATTGGCAGAACTAACGCACAAAAAAAATATTTCATTAAGTACCCATTCTAACCAAGAGAAGGTAATATTCTCTGTATTTTCCATATTATTTACTTTGTTACCTCTGTTGCATGATCAACACTTGCCTACCCTCTTTCTCTCTCTTCCAACCAACGAAGGAGAGAGACTTCTTTCTGGGTTGTAGAAAGATTCGCTAGCGATTGACGAAGTGAGATCTGGGTGGACTGTGACTGGGTCGGAGGGAACGACAGCTAGACGGCTAGGAGAAACAGGGATTGAGTGCTCGTCTGCTCGACTATTACTTTCTTTTTTTCTCTCTAATCACAGAACGTAAAGTAAATTTTTTTTTTTGTTTTTCGGGATTATCTTCTCCGGCGAGAGAGAAAGAACAATGGACTCTCCGTTATCAAAAACGGATGCGACGAAAGATAAATTAATGGGTTCACCACGGCCATCAACAACGACGGCTGATTCAAATGCGATGAGAGGTTGTGGACTCGCTAATCTGACATGGGTGTTGGTGTTGATAAAGTGGAGCTTCGTCAGAAGCTTATGATGCATGAGTATCTCCGTCTAGCTATGCGTGACTGTATCAAACGAAAATATTCAACCAGATTTATGTTGTTTTCATTAACCCCAAATCTGGTGGTCGTCATGGTCTTGTGCTTCAAGAGAGGCTTCAACTGTTGATGAGAAGAACAGGTTCTGCTCTCACTACTCTGGATCATGTGTTATTCTTGTATCAACTTATTAAAGTATACCTTTTTAAGTGTCTGATTTATGTGTACATGCTTAGCTGATGTGTTAGACCTAGTTCTTTGTTTTGAATTTGGAAGCATGAGTTAAGTTCAAAGATTGAGTCTTTTTGGTGTTTGGAGACAGTGGCAGCAAAAAGAGATGAATGTGCTAAAGAATGCAGAGCAAGGTTGAAGATTATGGTGAGTACACACAATAGTATATTTTTAATCTTATGGTCTTTACGTTTTTAGCAATTAGAAATGTTGACAATAGAATTGGTTCGTTAGAAATGTTGACAATGCCCTATTTCAAATAAGGTTGTATGATTTTCGAGTAATGAGACTGAGGTCATCGACGGTACTTTCGATTGTGGCTGCATTAAACAGGCTGTCGATCCCATATTTGGTACAACATTCTATTCCATTTTCTAAATTTACGGTTTAGCATTCTATTTCATTTTATGGTTTTGCAAACAATTCTTCTATATCATGTTCCTTTGCAACGCTATTACCCAATTTGGTTCTGAAGGTAGTATCTTGTAGGGTTTAGTGAACCTTCTTTTTATGTGTCAAAATTCAAAATTGTTCTAATATATGTGTTATTTTTTTCAAACTTCCGTGTCCTGCCATTTACATCTATAAAATTTAAAAGTTATGTATATATACAAACATTAATAATTTTAAAATATAAGTGCAAATTTATTTTTATTCTTATGGTCCATTGCAATGCAATTTCAGACTTAAATATGGGTTTATACTATATCGCAGATATTTCTGTTCCACACACACAAAGTATCTTATACTAAAAAAATTACGCATACACACCTACAAAACTAGACTGACACGTCATCTGTACCCATTGCCACCACAACAGCGCGTGTATGCTATCTGAGAGTAGTTTGGTAAATTCATATTGCCTTACTTAATTTTCTAGATTAACCTGCTATATTCTTCATTTTAATTGTGATTTTGGCTAACCACCTAATTCACCCTATAATTTAAACATAGATTGCTTTTTTTTTATTTTTTTTTATTTTTTATTAAATGACATATTTTTCCATAATTAGTCAATTACAATACCATACTGCATATTTATCCCAAGTTTGACAGCAGTTTAGATTTTTTTTTCATCTTTAAAAGAAGTTAGTTTTGTAAGTCTATAGATTCATGCTATTTTTCTTCATTATTTTTCAGTCGAAAATTAGTTAGTAATATAACCTTGTTTCAGTATGCCAACAAATAATTTCATGAGAAGTCGTTAGTAAAGTCAGCAAACTAGAATATGACACCTAATCACTATAATTTTGCAGCTAAACTATAACAAATTAGTATTTTCTTTTCCACCTCCAAACAATGAAAAAAATCTGACACCTAATATTATGTACATAGAAGTAGAATAATTGGTAATAAAATTAACTATTTTCACATCTATATATATAGTAGTTAATTTATGTATAAAAAATCAAATCGATCTATGTATTTTCTACTTGTCAAGTTTTTGTATCCTTCATTCTTTAGTTTCCTTCTAAGTAAAAATAAAAGAATAAAAAATGAGATAGACTAACCAATAATCTCACGATACCATTGATTTAAAGATTTATATAAATTAAATTTCCTAAATTTCTTTCTTACTATTGTATCACTATTTTGATATGGTTGAATATGTTTTCAAAATATTCATTCACATATAAATATCACAAAGTGAAACCCTTTTAATGACTCATAGAAACCACTGTTAGCTATTTGATACACAAATAAATATCTAATCCCTTAAACACATAAGAAACAAAAAGAATAAAAATAGACCAACCAATAATGTCACAACACAGTAGATTTAAAAATTAACCAACCAATAATTTGAAAGACAAATACATACATATTAAAATAGTGATACAATAATATGAAAGAAATCAAGGGAATTATTCACTATAAATATCACAAAGTGAACTCTTTTTATCACTCAGAAAACAACTGTTAGCTAATTTAATACACAGATACACATAACACATCTTTAAAACATAAGACAAAAAAAAAAAGCACAACTCATCATGAGCATTTTGAAAGTAACAAAAAGGTTCATGCTCGTGGCGATGTTCATAGCACTTGTTGCTATAAGTAACATAGACGTAACAGCCGCGAAAGAGATTGGCTATCCAGTGATAAGAGGTGGCGATCGCCCACCAGGATGTGATCATGGCAAATGTCCACCCGATCAACCGGCGAATCCGTACCATCGAGGATGTGAAAAATCACATAGATGTCGTGGTCCACCTCCTCCACCAGTTCCTAAAACTATATAGAGAAAGAGAAAAAAAATAACAAGGTTGTTATGAATGATAATGTTGTTATATGAATGCCTATTATGGGTCCATTAGTATAAACTGTAAATTTTAATATTTTATCCCTATATATGTTGTATTCTCTGCAATAGAGTAATATATAAGAGAACAATTCCCTAAATCTCTTGTTATAACACGTTATCAACACGTTCTAATTAATTCTAGCCGTCTAAAAAAAATACCCTAACCACCTATCAGAAAAATCTACGTGTATTCGTTCTTCCGTTGTGTCTGTCTCTCGGAACCCTATTCGATTGTGTTTGTCTCTTATCTATTATACTTTTACGTTCACCGATCAAACCAACACACGGTTTATTCTACAGATAAGTTTTACCTCATGTTTATAATTATCGCTTAATGCTTACACATGTGCTCATACAAACCAGGGTGTCAAAATTCACCACACTAACATATTGCAATATCCTCGTTTCACACTAAGACCGTCATTCTTGATGGTATGAGCTCACTCGACTAGGCCCGTGAGCCCTTCAATATTCGACGGCTGGTTTGCTACGTACATGAGGTTTTAAAGACTTATTTACCGTCCATACACATTACCATAGGATATTTCCCTGTATTTTGTCCTCACTCGCACAATCCTTAAAATCACTTCCCGGAAGATCACTGATAACTCTCTAATTTACATGTTTTAAGCATCCTTTTTTGTCCATATTTTGCATTGTTATTATCCTAACCTTAGCATTTTTAGGTCATTAATTGTAGGAATTCACATTTAGGCCATTTAGGGTGTTGCATTCTTGCATTTGCATATTTTGGATGAAAACAGGTGCTTTAGAGCCTAAAATGGGGAGAAACAAGGTAAAATTCGAGCATGTACCCGAAGGAGCTATTGAGCAGGATGAACAGTCCGAACACCAACCCGATCCAAGAGGATCCAAGAGCAGGAAGAACAATCCGAAGACCTATTCAAAGAGCAACCCAAGCTCATCCTTGAGCACCTCATCGAGTAGACCCTCGGACAGGACTGGAAAGCTAGGGTTAATGGGTTTCCATATATAAACCCCCCTCTTCTTCCTCTCGCCCTAGCACGCTGCAGACACTCAAACCAGAGAGCGAGAGCTTCTGAGAGAGATCTTGAGCGACTCAAACACTTTTTCCACTTTGTTAGGATTTATTTTACATTTCTTTGCTATCCTTTTTAGATTCCTACTCTGTACTCTTTTATTACTATCTTATTTTCAATACAATGCAATTTTCGTTTATCTATGCTTTTGTGTTTTCTGGAATGAGATCTGAGTAGTGAAACAAAGTTTCTAGGGATGGGATAGAAGATTTTGTGTTCTTTATCGGTTAGGATGTCCTAGCTTGGATGTTTATGTTTTGTAAATTCCCTTCTAGATTGGTGTTCTTAATGCTATCAACAGATCGAGAGGTATAGATTAAATGCTTGAATCAATCAATGCTAGAGATTTACTCAATTAGCCTAAGAGATTAGATGTGTAAGGAGTTTATTGACAATAATGAATCGGTTTGTATTGCCTGCTTGGTCATGTTTATCCAACAAATTTGGGTAGGGGAGTGATTAAGGTTGATTGTTTCTATCACGAGAGTGTTTTAACAAGATTTTAGAGATTCATTGTCTAGGAATATTTACTTGAGGCATTTAGGACATCCATACAGGTCGGGACCGCTTAGGAGTTGTTTAGCCCATCCTTAGGAGCTTACGCATCTTGATTGTTTACATTTTTAATCATTTTTAATCATAACTCGATTCCTTACCCGAACAGGGACACGATCACCTGCTTCGAGTATACCTTCGAGCTGTTCATACTCATCTTGTTTACTCGATCACCCCACCCGATCCCGTACTCGAATGCTTGCATCGAGTGCTTAGGTCGTGTGGTTCTCGTCTATTTGCTTCCTTTTGTTTATTTTAGGATTGTTAGATCAAACTCATTGATTTCTTGGCTTGACTTGCATAGTTCTGATCATATCTCATCTGCTAGCATATCAACCATTTGGATTGATAACCCTTTGTACTACAACTGCATAGGGAATTGATACCCTGGGTAAAAATCCTATTATCAATTTGGCGCCGTTGCCATTTGGTTGAATTTAAATTTGCTACGTTTAAGATTTCAGCAGTTGCTAGATCAAGTTCTATCTTACATTTTGGTTCGGTACTGACTTGTTTACCTTCGTGTTTGTTTGTTTTGCATTTCAGGTAGAACCCGAGTACCCACCCGACCCGTCACTCGATCACCTTGATTGAGTTGACCTTCGTATACTAACTCGGTCAACTGCTTTTGCATGCAAACACGATCCAAGGGTAGCCAAAACTTGTGTCCTTTCATCGACAACATCGACAACATCGATAGACCTAGGTTACTCCGTCCACAACAAGTTCAACAACCGCAACCAAACACAATTGAGGAGATAATGAATAATCAAAATGGTCCACCAGCTCCTCAAGCAAGGACCAACATCGGAGCAGGAGATGCTCCATCTATTGACACTCAAAGAAATAGCATTGTGCCACCAACTGTCCAGAATAACAACTTTGAGATCAAGAGTAGTCTCATCCAGATGATACAAAGCAATAAGTTTCATGGATTAACAATGGAGGACCCATTGGACCATTTGGATGAGTTTGATAGGCTATGTAGCGTAACAAAGATAAATGGAGTTAGTGAAGATGGATTCAAACTCCGGCTTTTCCCATTTTCTTTGGGAGACAAAGCACACATCTGGGAGAAATCACTCCCCAAGGAGTCCATCACCACCTGGGAAGCATGCAAGAAGGCGTTTCTAGCCAAATTCTTCTCAACCTCCAGAACTGCAAGGCTGCGAAATGATATCTCCAGCTTTGGTCAGAAGAGCAATGAGACGTTCAGTGAAGCTTGGGAACGTTTCAAGGGATACACTACCAAATGCTCACATCATGGATTCAACAATGTTTCATTGCTAAGTACACTATACCGAGGAGTGGTCCGTCATATACGGACGTTGCTGGACACCGCAAGCAATGGCAACTTCCTCAACAAGGATGTCGATGGAGGTTGGGATCTAGTGGAGAAGTTAGCTCAATCTGATGGCCATTACAATGAGGAATATAATCGCACTGTGCGATCTAGTGGCGAGAATTATGCCATGTACAAGAGAGACATGAAAGCCCTCAATGACAAATTGGATAAGCTCCTAAGCCAGAACCAGCATGTCCATGCCATCTCAGAGGAAGAGTAGTTTCTGCAACAAGATGGGGAGAATGCTCAGCTAGAGGATATGAACTAAATCAACAACCAAGGTGGTTACAACAAATGGTACAACAACTACAAAATAAACCTGAACCTGTCCTACCGTAACCCGAATGTTGCAAATCCTCAAGACCAAATATACCCATCAGCAGTCCAAGGGAATCAGAGCCAGCAAAAGCCTTTTGTTCAATACAATCAAGGCTATGGTCCTAAGCAGCAGTATTCTTGTAATTACAGTCAACCAATTGCACCACCTGGTTTCCAGCAACAGCAAGGTCCGCAGAACCAATCTCAAGAAGCTGCTTTATGCGGACTGATTCAGCAGATGATACAGAGTCAACCCTCGGCTGCAATGGACAATGCCAAACGATTCACGGAGATGAGCAACAAGATTGGTTCTGGGTATAATGACCTGACTGCCAAGTATGACTCTCTCAACACAAAGCTGTGATACCTTGAAGGTCACCACAACACACCAACACCACCAAAAATCAACCAGCTTCCAGGTAAATCTGTCCAAAACCCAAAGGACTATGCCACTGCACAAGCCATCTTTCTTGATGATGACTTTGTGGACTACCTCACTGAAGACAATGATGTTCAAGATGGGGAGGATATGGATCATTATGGGACAAATGAGTACCCATACTACATATCTGAATATGAACCTGAGCCTTTACCTGAGGAATCTGATCGAGTTGATGATCGAGCACTAGTTCGAGAATCACAAACCGAAGAATCACCTGAGGCTGAACCTGATGATCCATCGGATAGACGTTCAGATGACAGATCAACCTAAACTGCCTACGACTGAACAAGGGGAATTAGAGGAAAGGTTCAAAGCTGCTCTTGACATCCAATTAGAGGCGCTTGTTGAGCGTATCTTCAAGAGAAAATCTCCACCTCCTAAGCTCTTGCCACCACACGAACTTCGAGAGGAAATCATCAAGGAGACAGCTCAGCTAGAAATTGAGGTTAAGGAAGCTGTCAAAGAGATTGGTAATGCAATTTTGAGGAGCGAGGTGTGTTTTGATCCTGAACTGAGTATTGAGGAAAAATTGGAGGATCCCAGCTCTTTTACATTGCCATGTTCAATAGGACTTCGGATTTTCGACAACTGCTTGTGCGATTTAGGAGCTTCAGTCAACATCATGCCACTTTCAATTGCCAACAAGATGGGTTTCAGCAGTTTTAAACCAAGTAATATGTATTTGGTTATAGCAGATAGAATAATCAGACACCCCATTGGTATTCTGGAAGACTTACCCCTCAGGATTGGAAGGGTGAAAGTTCCTACTGATTTCATGATCCTTGATATGGATAAGGAACCAAACGATCCTCTGATCCTAGGAAGACCATTCTTGACAACAATAGGAGCAGTAATTGATGTGAAACAAGGGAGGATCAGAATTGAGCATTTGGGAGCAGTTTAAAATGGAATTAGGCATCAAGAAAGGAATTAAAAGACAAACCATTGATGGTCAAGTCTTTTCCACCAAGAGAAAGCAAAAAAAAATTCAAGCATCACAAAGAAGTCAACACTATATTTGCTGTGGAACCTGGACAAGACCTAGGAAATCCAGTAAATCATCCTCCTACGGTGGGGAGGATTCCAAAACCTCTCCTTTCTAAAACCCATGCTTGAAGAGCATGAAGAGTTAAGCTTAGAGACTTAAAACAAGCTCACTTGGGAGGAAGTCCCAAAGGTATCTTTTATTTTCTTTTAATTTTATTATTATTAATCCTATCCTATTTTAGGGTTTTGCATATTTACATATAAAAAAAAAAAAAAATAAGTAAGAAGGGAAATTTTGGGGAACCCGAGGCAATACCCGAATACGTACCCGATGCGCCTGATCGTGTTCTCACTCAGGTGGCGAGTGGAGTCCGAATTACACAAATCCTAGCCCACTCTCGGAGAAGCCCAAGAAGCTAGCCCTCTCTATTTAAGGAGCCTCAACCAAACAACTTCATAATTCCCTAAGTTTTCTCTAAATCCTAAACTCTCTGTCTTCCAACCTTCTTACCTCTCCCAAGAAATCGAGTTTTTCAATCTTTGTGGACTAACCCTATTAATCGCGGCTTAGTCTCTGTTTTCACCTTCAAGGGTCCACCAATGGCACCAAAGATGAAGACCTACCAAAAGAAGGGGAGCAAATCCACCTTCGCCGCTGCTAAAACCGGAGGTGAAGCCGCCAAAGCTCACGATTCACAAGGAAGAGGAGACGTTCCGCATTCTCAACCGTTGTCTGGACGCTTTGCATCCCCAACCCGATGCTCAACCCGACCATCCACCCGTGCTATCATTCGAGCACCTGATCAGGTAGATACCCATGTTCTCTCTCCCGACCCAGTGGCAGTTACAATCCGCCGATCTCCTCGACGTAGGGACCTGTCTATGTTTGAGCGAACCGTTACTGACCCGATGGAGGTCGATTCAGATGCAGAAGGAGGAGAACCGGAAGAGATCCAAACTTCCAGGTTGAGAAGCAGAGCTGCAGTTGCGAGGGGGAAGAGACCAGCCTCTGAAAAAGCTGAAAAGGTAGCTAAGAGAGCGGCGGAAGAAGAGGATCAAGACACCGAGAGAGATAGCCCTGACAATGATGAGGAGCAGAGAGAACACACCAAGATAACATGTAGGAGGTTGAAGCAAAGGGAAGTGGAAACTCCAGCCAAGGTATTCAAGGTCCTCCGCAAGATGAGCTTCGTAGGAACCCGCTACCCCCACCGCGAGACGATGAAACAGTTGGGGATCGATAGAGTTGTCGAGTTCCTTTTCGACATATTCCACCTGGGCAGGATGATGCGAGCCAAACTTGAAGCCTATGAGGAGGAGACAGTTCACTTCCTTGCCACGTTGTACTTACAATTCTTTGAGGACCACCCGACCCTACTACCCGATGGGGGATCGGGTTCATCACCTTCTCCATGCGCAACAAGGAATACCGACTCACCTACAAGGAGATGGAGAAGCTGTATGGTTTCAAGGCTGGGAGTGGATAGAACATGGAGGTGAGCAAGGAGGAGATGAGATCCTATGGCTGACAATAGGAGATAAGCTCCCTTACAAGTCTACAAGCTCCAAATTCGCTCCAATAAGGAGCCCCGTTTTGAGGTACTTTCACAAGTTTCTAGCTTGCACCTTATTCGCTAGGAAAGAGACTGGGAACGTGAACGATCATGAGCTCCAGCTGCTAGATATAGCCTTGTGTGGGGTCTTAGATAGTACTAGGGATGGTAGAACTCTGGCGGGGGATGTTGCAGACACTAGCCTGGTTTTTGTGCTGCTTGACCAGTTTTTATACCTGAAATCTTGGGCAATGAAAACCGAGAGGCGAGACGGAGCTGGAGAAATCTCCATAGGAGGTTTGGTCACACCAATTTTGGTAGCTTGCGATGTGCCCCTAAAGGGGGTAGTTCATGAGCCGAGATGGCTAGACATCGACTACCTCACATTGGCGAGGTTCCTGGCTTATGAGAAGCCAAATGATATGTTGCTCTTCAAGTTTGTTCATTCGGCAGTAGGAGGTACTCATATGAACCTGCCCATCGTCGTGTGCACCAAAATCCGGCTAGGAGAAAACATAAACTTTATACCACCATTGGAAGAGCTCTACAACCTTGAGGGAGAATCATCGACTGAAGAGAGGGAGCCAAAAGAACAAGAACAAGGAGGTGAATTAGAGGATTACTATTTTGAGGAGTATGTTTGCTCTCAAAAGAAACTAGTTGGAGTAAGGGAGGCTCACAAGAGGATAGGGTGGTTGAAGAGGATGAACAAGTTTTTGGCAAAGAAGGTAAAAGACCTCACTGGCTCAGTGAAGGTAATGGGAGGACAGATCAAGGAGCTGCAAGACAAGGAAAGCTGTGCCTCAGCTCCCACCTCGGGTTATGCACCCACATGGATGGGGAGGAGCTGACCATTGGGAGGAATCCGAGGATTAGCGCCTCCAGAGCCCCACAGGGCATCCTCCTACGAGCCCCAAGCAGAAGAGGATGTCACCAGACCCGATAGATCGCGGAGAAGCCACTCTGATGCATATCCGACGCCTAACCCGATAGGTTACACGATGCCCCAGCCGAACTCCCAATCGGGTGACCACTCAGGTACCTTCCCTATGCCTTACCAGATGCCATATCAGATGCCGTACTCGATGCACCCTGCAAGTGGCTATACGGGTGATCATTTTGGACATCTCCCACCATACCCGTTGTACTACCCGATGCCCTAACCTATGACCTACGCGACACCTTACCCAATCAACCCCTCGGATGCGAGTCCGAGCAGATCGTCAGTGCGCATAACCGAGCTCTCTGATGAGCGAATCCTAACGCCTGCTGAAGCCGGTGACGATCCAGGGTACACCTTGGCGAGCATGGAGGCTGCCACAACCTCCTTCTTCACCAACCCATGAGGTACCATTTTCATCCAAACCATTGTTTATACCATAGCATTTTATTTTGTTTTGTTTCATTATGTGTGATTCTTAGATATCTTTCTCAGACTTTTATTTACACAAGGGACTGTGTAATTTAAGTTTGGGGGAGGGTCTAAGAGTGTATATAACATTGTGTTTTATTTTCTTATTTTCTTATTTCAAATTTTTGCATACTAGTTTTATTCATTTGAGTCTGCATCTATTTGCATAAAAAACCTAAAAAGTTTGAAAAACTTGAAAAAAAAAAGAGTTTTCATGTAATTGCATTGACATATTAGGATTGAGTCTAGATTGCTTCATATAGGATTGTTGCATATGCATTTTAGGGGACAAGAATTAAAACCACCTTGTTTAATGTCAAACCCTAGGATTGAAGCTATAGCTCTTAATCACAGTTCATTGTTGCTAGATTAATCTTTGGAAAAAAATGAAAAATCTTTGTTTAAAACCTTGTGTCTTTTGAAAGCTTCCTCCACTTGCTTGAACATTGAATCATCTCTATATTATTGGACTTAACCTGAACTTAAATTGTCTTGCTTATAGAATTTAAATAATTGCTCATGGTAACTCTAAACTCGGGTTAACATTCCATTTTTGCTAATCTTTTCGTTTAACCCGATTTGTTTTTTCCTACCCTTGAACCCAAGCCTTTCTTTCAAACCTTGTTGTGAATCGTTGAGTGAGGCCTTTTCATTGTGCTATAGGTTGTGAAACCTTGAGAGTATTGAGAACGACAAAGAATTGGCTCTTGTTTTAGCTAAGTTTAGAATCATTTGGACTAGCTAATAGAATCGGTTTTGAAAGATAGGTGGTTAGCATGATTATTTGGAGTTGGGTTGAGGAATAAAAGAGAAATTAAAGAAGAAAGTCCCTAAGGTCCAATTCAATAAGCTCTAATCTCTAAGTAAAAAAAAAAAGAAGAGAAAAAGATCTTGCTATAGTCTTCTAGAAAAGAAAAAAAAAATAATCTTGGAATATTATTAGGAATTTAGCAAAGAAAAAAAAAGAAAAAAAAAAGAGAGAGCTAGATGTTTAAAGTTTAGACCTTATGGATTATGAAAAAGGGAGTTAAAATCAATGATGTGGGTACTATTATTCAAGGGGTTTGATACAAAAAAAAAAAAAAAAAAAAGAGAGAGAAAGTGAATGTCAAAAAAAAACTCAAGCCTTCCTCAAGAGATAAGCTTTGTATGTCCTAATTGTTCTCAATCTTAGTTAGTTTTCACAACTCTCTACCATTCCATCTTTTGAGAAAAAACCACCCAAAGATATTGTTCGAAACCACCCTACCAAAAAGCCTTAGAGCTTGACTGGTTCTCCCGCTAGCTCCCGCAAACGCTGCGTTTGCGTTTGCGGGTGGTTGCTAGCGTTTGGGGCCAATCACACAAATCGCTCCCAATCGCTCCCAGTCGCTCCCAATCGCTCCCAACCGTTGAATTCCCAAAGCTGGTTTCCGCAAGCGTTTGCGGTTGCGGGCGTTTGCATTTTAAATTTTTTTTTTTTTTTTAGAAAAAATTTGAAACAAATCAATGATAATGAAATATATTTTATATATATTTTTTACCTAACTATTTTATTCATTAAGGATGAGAGAAAATGAAGTACGGATAAGATTAAAAATATTAAAAAAATAAATAATTGGAAGAAAATAATATTTCAATTAACAATAACCCAGAAAACTTGATGTAAATTTAATGGCACATCGCACATAAGTTCAAAAAAATCTAAATAAATATAACGTTTCATCAGAAATTTAAGAAAATAAGATTATTTGTGAAAAATAAAAACAAATCACGAGTGACTCTTCTCAACTCTCATTTGATCATTACTACCGATGCAAATACTGCCCCACAAAACTTATTGAGTGTGTGAGATTTAAGAAAGAAGATCTACGATCTAAAACATATGTTTTAGTCATTTATCAAATTACTTAATTAAAGTTTTGGTAAAAATCCAAATGCATAAAGTAATAAGTATTTCATTATGAAATTTATTTATTTTTTAATAATTATTTTAGTATTTTTAATGAATTTTAATTATAAATCAAGTTTAATAAAGTTTTTGATATTTTAAAACATTTATATAATTATATATCACATTTATTATGTTCCAATCGCTATTGCACCCGCTGGTCAACCAGTCGTAAACCTCCCGCAAATGCACCAATTTTAAACCGCTAAACCAGTCGTTCAAAACGCTTAATAACGCTTGAAACCGCAATCGCCCGCTTCCGCAATCTCCCGCAACCGCAACTGCAACCGCAGCGTTTGAACCAGTCAGGCCCTTACCCTTGAAACCGATTGAGCTTGATTCACCTTCCATTTGCAAGAATTCGCCAAATACTTTAATGAATGTGAAAGAGATGTTCTTTGGAATTGCAAGTCTTCATTTTTAGTTGGAGGATGAACTAGATCAATGCATGGTGATAAGCATAGAAAAATATTTGTAAGTATGTTGATTGATTTTAGCACTATTAAACTATCCTGAAGGACTATAGCTTGAATCCTTCGCTTAGCTCAAAAGGTTATAAATCCCATTTTTAACCTCTTCCTCCTACTTCTTTGCTAGAGGACTAGCAAGATTTAAGTTTAGGGGTCTGATAACTCTCTAATTTACATGTTTTAAGCATCCCTTTTTGTCCATATTTTGCATGGTTTTTACCCTAACCTTAGCATTTTTAGGTCATTAATTGTAGGAATTCGCATTTAGGCAATTTAAGCTATTGCATTCTTGCGTTTGCATATTTTTGATGAAAACAGGTGCTTTAGAGCATAAAATGGGGAGAAACAAGGTCAAATCCAAGCATGTACCTGAAGGAGCTATTGAGTAGGAAGAACAATCCGAACACCAACCCGATCAAAGAGGATCCAAGAGCAGGAAGAACAATCCGAAGACCTATCCGAAGAGCAACCCGAGCTCATCCTTGAGCACCTCATCGAGCAGACCCTCAGGCAGGACTGGGAAGCTAGGATTAATGGGTTTCCATATATAAACCCCCCCTCTTCTTCCTCTCGCCCTAGCACGCTGCAGACACTCAAACCAGAGAGCGAGAGCTTTTGAGAGAGATCTTGAGCGACTCAAACACTTTTTCCACTTTGTTAGGATTTATTTTACATTTCTTTGCTATCATTTTTAGATTCCTCCTGTGTACTCTTTTATTTTTATCTTATTTTCAATACAATGCAATTTTCGTTTATCTATGCTTTTGTGTTTTCTGCAATGAGATCTGAGTAGTGAAACAAAGTTTTTAGGGATGGGATAGACGATTTTGTGTTCTTGATCGGTTAGGATGTCCTACCTTGGATGTTTATGTTTTGTAAATTCCCTTCTAGATTGGTGTTCTTAATGCTATCAACAGGCCGAGAGGTTGAGATTAGATCTATGGTGGTTTACCATCGAGAGGTGTAGATGAAATGCTTGAATAAATCAATGCTAGAGATTTACTCACTTAGCCTAAGAGATTAGATGTGTAAGATGTTTATTGACAATAATGAATCGGTTTGTATTGCCTGCTTGGTCATGTTTCTCCAACGAGAGTTGGGTAGGGGAGTGATTAAGGTTGATTGTTTCTATCACGAGAGTGTTTTAACAAGATTTTAGAGATTCATTGTCTAGGGAATATTTGCTTGAGACATGTAGGACATCCATACTGGTCAGGAACGCTTAGGAGTCGATTACCCCATCCTTAGGAGCTTTCTCATCTTGATTGTTTACATTTTTATTCATAACTCGATCCCTTTCCCGAACAGGTACACGATCCCCTGCTTCGAGTATACCTTCGAGTTGTTCATACTCATCTTGTTTACTCGATCACCCCACCTGATCCTGTACTCGAATGCTTGCATCGAGTGCTTAGGTCGTGTGGTTCTCGTTTATTTGCTTCCTTTTGTTTATTTTAGGATTGTTAGATCAAACCCATTGATTGCTTGGCTTGACTTGCATAGTTCTGATAATATCTCATCTGCTAGCATATCAACCATTTGGATTGATAACCCTTTGTACTACAACTGCATAGGGAATTGATACCCTGGATGAAAATCCTATTATCAATTTGGGTGGTAAGGATAAAACCGTGTAGACCTGAGGTCCAGAGGCTCAGGGTTGCAACTATCTTCACTGTGTAGAGCTTCATAGTATCCGAATTTGACAATGTAAATTCTAGAATTAGTTGGAAGCCAAGCCAATTTATCCTTACCACCCTATTTGCTCGGTCTAAATATTGTCACCTTTTGTTCGTATCTCGGGATAATTGAAGCAATCTTCTCCAGATCCTAGTCTTGCGATCCTTCCTTTAGTAGGTATGCAACTTTTTTTTGTTGAAGTTGTTCACTTACTGGGCCCATGGGAGCTTCTGGTTTGTCTATTGATAGCCAAGGGTCCTTCCCAATGGAGGGTTGATTGCCCATTACCAATAAGTCGTCCAACATTGGCTTTTAGGAGGTCTCTTCCTACGCAAATACTTCTCCAACCATGTGATGCGTTATTTGGTATTGTGCTATCCAGGAAGTGAGAGTTTTGACAATACTTTCCAAGAAGACTTTTGCGAGCAGGCAAGATGGTTTTGAGAGGGGTCGCCAACCAATTTTTGCTAACAGGACATCGTTGAACTTCTATATGTCTTTGAACCCTAAACCTCCCTCATTCAAAGATTTTGTCATTTTCTTCCAAGAAATCCAAGACATCTTCCGCTTATTTGCAGGTCCATCCCACCAGAATCGATTTGAGGAAGGTTAGTTTGCCTGAAGTGGAGAGGAATTTGGTAGACAAGCTCAGAACCCTCTGTTTGATTCTGTCGATGAGTGAGGTGAACATGTCCTTCTTTTTGCGACCAAAAAATTCCGGTAAGCCAAGGCATTTGCCTTATCCTCCTTCATGGTTTATTTTGAGCTCTTGTTTAACCCGACTCTTCACATCAGCAGTAGTCCTTTTGGAAAAAGTGATTGCAAACATTTGAAAGTTTATTTTCTGTCCTGATGCATCTTCATACCTTTGTCGGACTGATAGGAGAGTTTTGCAACTTTGCTTGTCTGACAGTCAGAAGAACATGGTGTCATCCGCAAACAGGAGATGGTTTACATAGGGACAATACTTTGCCACTTTGATACCCTCTATAGTTCCTTCGATCACAGCTTTGGAGCATAAGCCAGACAGCACTTCACTGCATAGAATGAAAATGTATGGTGACAGGGGGTCGCCTTGTCGTATTCCACGTTCAGGTTTTACTAGTCCTTTTGCAGTTCCATTGATGAGATAAGAGTAAGATACATTGGTGATGCACTGCATGACCCATTGGACCCACTTCTGGTGAAAACCTATCTTAAGCATAACTTGTTCTATGAAATCCCACTCTAATCTGTCATATGCTTTGCTCATGTATGTTTTAACAGCCATGTAGCATCGCTTTTCTGCTTCTAACGGTTTCAGGTAGTGGAGAGCTTCATGGGTTATTAGGACATTATCACTGATGGCTCATTGGGGGACGAAAGCTGATTGGTTCTCAGATATTACTGTCTGTAGCAGCGGTTGGAGTCGTTTGGAGAGGATTTTTGCAATGATTTTATAGTACACTGAACACAGGGCGATCGCTCTATAGTCCACTACTTTTTTAGGGCTTGTTATCTTCGGTATCAGTCTGACATGTGTATGATTAATCTTGTTAGGTAGCATCCCTGTGGAGAAGAAGATTGTGATCTCTCGCACTATCATGTCTCCCACTGTGTGCCAATTTGACTGAAAAAGCTTGCAGAGAAGCCATCTGGTCCCGGGACCTTGTCTGCGTGGATTGCGAAGCATGCGTCTTTTATTTTCTTTGGTGAAGGTTCAAGGATTAGCACTTTGTTCATCTCGGGAGTAATGGATGGGATTATAGCGTCATTTACACATTGTCTTCTGTTCCCCGGTTCGGACTGGAAGAGATTGTTGTAGTAATCAGAGATGAGTTTCACTATCCCTTCTTCTTCATATGTAGGAATTCCTTCCTCTTCCTACAAGAAAGCTATATTATTAATTGCTTTTCTCCCTTTTGTTGCAGCATGGAAGTATCCAGTGTTTTTATCTCCCAACGCAAGCCAAAGTTGTCGACTTCTTTGCCTCCAGAATTCCTCTTCCGCTTGGTAGGCCAGCATAAGCTCATGATTTATTTTTGAAATTTGTTCAGAGTTCAAACAGTCACTACTCATAAACTCTTCAAGGTTAGCTCGGAGTTCTTCAATCTTCTTTTGGCTATTTATTTGTTGCTCCTTGTTCCATTGAATGATAACTCTTCTACATTTGCAGATTTTTTCATCAACAGTATCTTCAAGATCAAGGTTCCAGGCAATCTCGACCAGCTTCTTAACTTCTTTATTTTCTCGTAGCCTACGGTCGAATCTGAATAAACTTCTTTGTTTTTTCCTTTCAGGGTCAAAGGAGACTAAAATTGGTCTGTGGTCAGATCCTTCGAACCGGAGGTATTCACTTCTGTGTGATGGGTACGCTTCTGCCCATGCGCTATTGGCCATAGCTCTATCAAGTCTACATTTTACTAGGTGAGAATGTCTTTTTCCTCTCCAGGATAAGAAGTTTCCAGAGTAGTTGAGATCATATAGATCACAAACTGACATGAGTGTTCTTAGGTCCACAAAGGATCCCTCAGCCATAGGTGGACCTCCTCTTTTCTCTAAGTTATTAATGATGTCATTAAAATCAACGGTCGGAACCCACAGATCACTCCTTTCTTCACCAAGGGTACGAATTTGATTTTAGAGTTGAATTATATTTGCTCTGATAGGCTCGCGTATAGGAAGGTTACATAGAAGGTTCTTCCTTTTATTTTGACTCTGGTGTCGATGTAATTCTTGCAGGACGACAATATTTACACCTTAGTAGAGTCCTTCCAAAAGAGTGCAAGTCCTCCAGAACCTGGTGAGCTTGGTGGTATTATCAGTTTGGACGGGTATGTCATCCGTTGAAGCTTTTGGAGAACAAGGTCAGTAATATTCTTCGTCTCCATGAGGAATAGAAAATCTGGAGATATCTTTTTACAGATATCTCTTAGTCTTTAGACTGTTATGCGATTCCCCAGCCCACAACAGTTCCAACTCACAATTCTTAAGGAAGAGGTTTTGGTGGATTCTGAAAATCTACCAGTTTCTTTCTTGTTGTAGGTATGAGCTTGATCTTTGGATCCCCTTGTCTTGCTTCTATGGTACTTGGGTTGCCTTGAGGTTCTCTGCTACCGGATGGGCCTGCTTGCGGATTTAGGGTTGGAGACTCGCCTCTTGTTGTAGTGGTTTTGTCCACACTTGGTCTTCTCCTAGGTGAGCCTAAGGCTATGTAGATGTTTCTCTTCTGTGATTTCACACCAGAGATTCTCAGTGGGCTTTTACTTATCATCTTCTTTTGTGCAGGCCTGCCTTGTTTTTTTCTTTCCGGTTGTGTCTGAGAGCGCATTATGGTCTGGTGTTTCAGTGGGGGGTACCTGAGTGTGTGTCATTCCTCCCTCTATTTGGTTTTCCTCACGTTGCGTGTAACTCGAAACATTTTCAGTCGCAGCAGCAATGATCTTAGCCGCCGTTTCCGCCATAAGGTCTTTTTCTTCGCCTTGGATTACCCTTCTCCTTCTAGCATCACTCTCAGTAGGGTCCGCACAAGAAACATATTGGACCGTCACATCTCGTAACTCCCCCATAGTCTCCTCAAGAGTGGGAACGGTCACAGTCCTCAGTTGTTGATTTAAGAGGGGAGGAGAAGCCTTTACATTTCTCTCCAGCGGAGTACATCATGTTCTTTAGGTTTCAGAAGTGTCTGCTACATCATGAGGATTGGCATTTGCCTTTTCTCTCCATTGGAGCGATGAGGAAGTATTTTCTCTGTGGTACCAGCCTCTATAATAGGACTCGCCTCTTTGGCCCCTGGAGGATAGGTTTCTTGAGTGTGGATATTGTCTTTCTGTTGTTCTCCTCAGGTTAGGAGTAGTTTCTCTTGAGCCTCTTGAGTTTGTGAGTCTCATGTACCCAAAATCTCGGCTAGGGTGTGAACTCATGGGAGGTGAGATGTTTTCATATGAGAAACTAGTTCTTTTGTTGTGTTGTGTACCAGATACAGATCTACTCTGGGATTGTCTCTGACTGATATGCTTCTCGGCTATGTTTTCTGTAGAGGAGACTCTCGAAGGGAATTCCACATGATTTTCACTAGTATTCTATAGTCCAGGACAATTCTTTCTCTCGTGTGTCAACCAGAGGCAATTGTTGCAGTGATTTTTCAGGTGCTTGTAATCGAGAGAGACTAAAATATCGCTTCCGTCAGGGAATTCCACTACCGTCTCCTTTAGTATTGGTCCGAGCCCGTCGAGAAGAACTTTAACCCTTGCTTGAGAAAGCGTGATTTCGAGCTCTAGGATCTCTCCTATTTCTCCAGCAATGCTTGAGATCATTTCCGGCTTACAGTAGTGTTTGGGAAGTCCTTGGACGCTAATCCAAAAGGGTATTTTTGATGGAAAAGAGGCGGATATAACTGGTTTCCATCTTTGGAGGATAACCATCCATTGATCAAAGTGGTAAGGTCTATTATCCAGCACCTTCTGTAGATCTTCTTCATAGTCAAATCTGAATTGGAAGCAGCCATTTTCCGGATCTGACCCTATAGCTTTTCCTTTCAGATTCCACTTGTTTGAAATGAAGGGGATGAAATACCAGAGTCTCTGCACTGAGGGGTTAGTGAGACGTCCCATAAGCGTTAGCGAGTTTTCTTGTATCAGATCTGAGTTGTCCATCTCCGGGGCTCTTATCCGTTGCGTGGAGGTGGGGCAAAGTCATCCTCCTTACCTTTACCTTTCAAGTGGTAAGGTATTCTTTCGTCCATTTCCCGTGGTAGGTCGCGTAAAGGTTCTTCACACTGAGGTGAGAGATTTCAATTCCTTCAGGACAGATAGTTCCAAGAGAGTTCAAAGAGTTCTTCACACAGGGTGAGAGTGTTCTGGATAGGAAATCAAACAAAGCAAATTGTACTGGTAACAAAGGTAGCACAGTTTCAAAGGAGAACCTCTTGATCGTGCTTCGGAGTTCCAACACAGCTATATGAATGAGAGGAAAAGAAAGTAAGTTTACCAGTAGCGGGGTAGTCGCAGCTCGTCTGAAGTTGGTGGGGGGGGACATCAGATGTGGGGGAGCTGGACATGCTATTCATCGGACGCAATTTCAAACTCGCCGGAGTTGACATTTTGTACTATGGACCAACATGTATTTTTTGTAATAACTTAATTTATTGTTTTTGCTATTATCGAATCGTATACGCATGGTCTTGATATGAGTTATTGTAATTTCCAATTGCTTTGTTCGATGATTATTAAATTACCATATCATGAGATCTTTGTGTTGTCACAAATACATCATCAACGAATACATGTATAGTGGAATTTTATTAATTATTCTATTATTTCGCTTGGTCAGACATATTGTTTTGTTTGTCCATCGTTGGTTTTGAGACAAAAGTTTAGTATACCGGTATTCTGAATTATAATCCTTAGCGATACTTTGTATTTACTAGATGCTTCCTTGGCAACGCGTGGGTTGTAGTGTAGTTGACACTTTCTTGTTTTTTGGTTTTGATTCGCAGTCACTTGTATTTATACACTATATGTTTATATCATTTCGTTTGGATGTGTACAATTGTGGCATTTATATTTTACGAATTATGAGGATATTGTTTCTTGCTTTTGAGGATCCAATCTTATCATTGACTGATATTGTTCTCAATACATTTATTGTGTTTTAGATTATCTAATTAACTGCTTATGTAAACCCTTCATACGTTGATGTTGCAATAATAAGTTATTTTTAAAAAGTAATTATCTTCCATGTAAGTGATTATGTTTATATGCCCATGTTTTGGTCTAATATCAATAAGATCATTTCTGTTTTTCTTTAGTTGGCTTTGAAACCAATTTTGAGTTCAGTAAATAATGGGTCGAATTATGGTGTTAATAAGTAATATAAATTCTTATGTATATATATTGTATATATGTGACTATAAGTTTAGCTAACTAAAAAATTCTGTAATATTTAAATATAATCTTGAACATATATATATATATATATATATATATATATATATATATATTATTTGTGGGAGGAATGTATGGAATTATTGGATAGAAGTTATTTTTGAGTTAAATGACCTTTTATGCCTTTAAAGTGAGTTAAAT
Organism: Camelina sativa; assembly: GCF_030686135.1. Taxonomy (NCBI): domain Eukaryota; kingdom Viridiplantae; phylum Streptophyta; class Magnoliopsida; order Brassicales; family Brassicaceae; genus Camelina; species Camelina sativa. The sequence goes on along the minus strand of NC_141892.1, from coordinate 22,145,500 downwards.
ATTATTAAATTTTTAAATGTGTCTTGACTTTTTTAAAAAGGAATATCATGTGTTTCCTTCCAAATTTGAAGTGACATAGTATTTTAGTTTTCTTATACTCCCTCCGTTTCAAAATATAGGATGTTTTAACTAAAGCACGCAGATTAAGAAGTCTTTACTTTTAACAAGTTCAACCAATCAGAAACAATACTGCATAATATAAAATACTAAACTAATCTAAAAGTTACATAAAAATTTGAAAACATCTTATATTATGAAACAAACAACTTTTCTAAAACATCTTATATTTTGAAACGGAGGGAGTATGATTTTATGAACTTCAGTGTAAAGGTTTTTCAAAGTAATAAGTACACTCACACTGATTGAATTATAAAATTTGGAGAAATATTTATTTCGATTAATCATATGCTCTTTTAATTATATTAAATAAGTATGTTGATGTTCCTACAAACAGGACAACATATATTATAGTTTAACCATGGAGTTAAGCAATGAAAATGGAACTTGTGATTGCAAGACAAAATGTTTATATATATTATGTTACACATTGATCGTTTAAAAATGAATAGGAACATCTAATTCTCAAATAAAGTTGATTTTTTTTTGTTAAAACCAACATATGTGAATTTAAATTTAATTTGCAAATTTAAAAAATAAATATTAATAGATTAGAAAGGCAAGAAATATAAAAGAAATATTTTATTTTTATATAAATAAAATAAAAATTGAAAACAATGTTAAATATATATAATACTTTCTAAATTAAAATATAGAATCAAACTCTTACAAGTTACAACATATATGAGATATAAAAACATTTTATATTGGTGGGAGAGGAGGAGACAATGATTACTAAAGATGGTAATCCAAATTAGATAATGGAGAGGAATCTTTAAAAAATAGAACAATGTAATATATATATATATATATATATATATAATACTTTCTAAATTAAAATATAGAATCAAACTCTTACAACACATATGAGATATAACAACATTTGATATTGGTGGGAGAGGAGGAGAGAATGATTACTTATAAGATAATAATCCAAATTAGATAATGTAGATGAATATTTTAAAATAAGAACAATGTAAAATATATATCATGTAGTCTCTAAAATTAAAATTTAGCAATAAAATTTTACAATGATATTTCATTTGTTTTTTACAACCAATACAACAAAAATAAGAAATCAAAAATAAAATAAAAACGAAAAATGATTTGAGGTATTGTAGAAGAGAATGAGAGAATGACAGAATGTGAAAATGAGATAGTAAAAGAATGCCAATACGAGAGAATGAGAGACTGAGAGAATGCTTATTTATATGATTAGAAATGATGGAAGTTACATTTAGAATTATGGAGTTACATATGTAATTGAAAATTAAAAATAATAAGAATACAAAGAAGGAAGGAAGATATACATAAAAACAAAGAAATAAAATTGTACAAATTATATAATCACATTCTTACTATGAGTTTGGAACCCATGCAACAACATAAACAAAACAAAGAAAAAATTTAGAATTTGAGATATGGTGGATGATGATGTGGGGAATGATTATTTATAAGATTTCAAGGGATGAAAGTTACATTTCTAAAATAATTTAATTAGAGGAGTTACAGTTATAATTTATAGTGTGTTTGAATGAAAATGAATGAAAAAGTAGTCAATTCATATTTATGTATTTTCAGTTACAATTTAGTAGTAAAGTGTAAATTTAAAGTATAGATTAATGTACATAATTATATTTTTACTTAATTAAAAATGAATATTATTTTTTAGAAATTAAATGCTAAATGGACCAAGGAGAGAGTGAATAATTGTTTTTTACAGCCACCAAAAATTTATAATACATATGTAATTGAAAATTAAAAATAGAAGAACACAAATAAAGAAGGAAGAAATACCTAAAAACAAACAAATAAATTTGAACAAAATATAAGAGAAATCTAAAAAAGTATATAATCACACTCTTACCATGAGTTTTGAATCCATGCAAGAACATAAACAAAACAAATAATATTTAGAATATGAGATATGGTGGATGATGATGTGAGAATGATTATTTATAAGATTTCAAGGGATGGAAGTTACATTTCTAAAATAATTTATTATACATATGTAATTGAAAATTAAAAATAATAAGAATACAAAGAAGGAAGGAAGAAATACATAAAAACAAAGAAATAAAATTGTACAAATTATATAATCACATTCTTACTATGAGTTTTGAACCCATGCAAGAAGATAAACAAAACAAATAAAATATTTAGGATTCTAGATATGGTGGATGATGATGTGAGAATGATTATTTATGGGATTCCAAGGGTTGAAAGTTACATTTCTAATATAATTTAATTAGAGGAGTTACAATTATAATTTATAGTGTGTTGGAATGAAATGAATGGTCAAATAAAATAGTCAATTCATAATTTATGTAATTTCAATTACAATTTAGTAGTAAAATGTGGATTTAAAATATAGATTAATGTACATTATTATATTTTTATTTAATTTAAAATAATTATTAATTTTAAAAATTTTAAATACTAAATGGACCAATAAGAAGAGAGTGAAACCTTACTTTTATATATATGATTCATCTGATTGTTCCCGATCATAGTTGTCACTTGTTTTATATTAATATATATTTGTTTCATGATTAATGATGTAAAAATTTAGCATGAGAATCCCTGTACGTATCACTGTATATAGACGTGTATGTGTGCTGTGAATGTATAATCTTTCGATTCATTGTAAATAAATTATGAAGTTTTGTGTTAAATTTTAGTCAATGATTGAATAACAGTTTGCTCCCTTTTTGAGATGAAGGATTTCATAGTGAAAACGAGTAAGCAAATGATCATTGGCCGGTGTTGTTGTCCAACCTCCGATCCTCTCACGTGGTTAGCTTTAATGCCTAGTCACTGAAGTTTGTCGAGCTTCTACTTTTTAATCTCCGATCACTCATCCTTAACGAGATAAGTAGTCTCTCATGCTTTAATCAAATCATAATTATTTTGATTCATAGATTTTCTGGTTCGAGAATCATTTAAGTGGGAATTAAAACAATTATAAATCAACACATAATAATAGTAAAAAAAAAAAAATTGTGTGTTTTACGTTATGAAATCTCACACACGTCATATTATTGCTTGTTCCATGATAGGTTAATGGTTCCATAGTTTCATGTGGGCTTAAAAGATAAAGAAAAAAATAAATTAATGTTTAACATTCATTTATATAATTGTTTATAATGTTTGTGAATTACTTTATTTGTTAAATCACAAACTTAAATCTAATTAAAAATAGATATTTTATTATCATGAAATATTTTAAATCATGTCCTCCAACTTCTATGGTGATAAATTGAAAATTTAGTAACAAATTACTAAATAATGATTATTGATCATGTCTTCTTGGCATCACTTATATGAGGAGATTTAAGTGCCTAGTTTTTTTTAGAATAATCTAAAGAAAGTAAATGGCTAAAAGTCTGTAAAAGCATACAAATCAACTTATTTCAATTATTACCAAAATTATAATTGAAAATAATATTTTTAATAGATATTAGAAAATACATAATTTACTTGTCACAAAATATTGTTGTTATGTAGACACAATATAGTGAAAAATGTATTTTTAAAAATATAAAATTTTGTTATTTGTGACTGAGTAAAATTATGAGATGTTGATGAATAATCATGAATCACATCTTATTGATTTGGTCTATTATTTGAAGTGAATATGACTTTATGCTATAGAGGAAAAAGAGAAGGCCACATCAGGATGAGACTGTTAGCTACAAAAGTGGTCAAGATGTGGATATGATATATAAAGTCACGGTCAATGTGGACTAGTTTCTCCACTAGAAGTGAATAATAAGTACAAGAGTTACTTATCTCATATATATATGACGATGAAAGAAGCTAGTGTGAGAGAATTTCCACTATTCTACTACAATATTAAGAAGTAGTAGAAAAAGTATTGAAAGCTCTTGAAGAGTATATATACTATTGTCTATGGGAATACAATTTGATATTAATGTGTTATAGTCTCCCAATTAGTCTCAAAGTCGAAATGGTCTAAGATATAATACATGCCCCAATTTGAGAATGTTATTGATTATAAAGTGGGATTCAAATCAGAGATTGATAGACATGAAATGTCATCATCTCGAGGGGAGAATTCATGAATCTCACACACAGCAAAGTGATTATCTCTGATTTCATGAAACAAATATAAGACTATGTTCACACCCAAAATGAGTTTAATCACTCATATGAAAGTGCAAATCTTGAGGATTTGAAACGTAATCATGTTGAGACAATAAGCAAAGAAAATACTTTGAAATCATAAGTATTACCCAAGACAAGAAAAACATTTTAGAGATTACATGCATTATCTAGAAAATAAATTGCGTATAATAAACCAGAAGGTTTAATGAAAATCTCACTGTTTGGCATGACTGGTTAAGTCATCCCGGTTCAGTAGTGATGCGAATAGATAATCAAAAATTTCTGTAAAGACTCATTAGAGAACCTAAAGAGTTTTCCTAGTGTTATGTGTGCTGCTTTACAAAGCAAGCCGAAATTATATGACTTTCACCGATCCCATGAATTTGGATAATGTCAATTTTCTGGTATGTATTCAAAAGAGATATTATGGACTGATCATCCACCATATATTATTATTATCAACTTTCAACCTTGAGTTTGCGAGAGATTTGGTTAACTGACAATGGTGGTGATACCATGCTAAGTAATTGACATAAATGACTCTATATGTAAATAAATTTGCATAGGCCAACAAATTATTATGAGTACTCCCCACTATAATTGGTTTGGGTCAGAAACCAAATAAATTCTATCGAAATATGTTTATACATGTTAAGTTGCTCCACCACAGTGATATACGATGGAATTTGAAAGATGTTCGAAATATGTTGGATATAGTTCTCTCTTGATGATTGAATATCTCGAGATGCAGAGATTGTTACTTCGATGAATCAGTCTTTCCAACATGAGGGGGAGAAAATAAACAGCTGGTAAAGAAATATATTGTAAAAAAATTATCTTGATTCTCGTACTAAGAAATGTGCGCTAGAAATTAGAAAGATAATTTATTGGCAAAGTTTGCAAACATGCTAAAAGCATGCAAGAGCCATTTTCTGACCTTGAGTGAAAAAGTCACATATATTAGTTGTGCTCCAATTAATGTCCTAGAAGGATAAGATCAACTCCTAGTAAGTCTATAGATCGCATGAAGTGTGATAGACTTTTGGTTCCAAATATAAGCATCCTCATAAAAGAAAAGGAGCATAATTTAATATGGCAACGAGGAAGGAAAGAGTTATGAAAAATCTCTAGAAGAGATTTAGACATGAGTAGAAAGAGATTCAGGTACCTGAGAATCATAATGAAAGGAAATCTGAACAAGTTGAGTCATGTCTAGAATGAAAAGGAACCAATAAGCAAATCGACGTCGTAATATGTTTGCATGTAGTATTGCAGTTGATGATTTTATTGATGAAAATCGAGGATCATAAACCGCGGTTAATAGAAAGTTTTATTGAAAAGTGTACACAAAGAATGATTGGTTTATCATTGAAAGAAATAGCTATGAAATAGTTCAAATCTCTTGAAGAGATAATATTTGGACTTGTAGTCCTTACACTTAAAAGTGTACAATGGGTGGAACATAAGTGGATCTGTATGAGAAATTAAGTACGTGTAGTAGTACAATGATTCTCAGAAAATACTTATGAGAGATGTATTCTCTTTGGTGGAAGCCACTATTTAGATCCCTATGAGTTCGAAAATAAGGCAAGACTTGATTCAGAGTATCCCTTTAAGGGATTATATTGTTAAAAGAAATATTTTATGGCCTTCGAGAACGTTCTAAAACCAAGAAAAGTTTTGTAGACTTTTGACACCTTTGAGGAGAAAAATGGTGAAAGTTTATGTCTATGAGAGAATCATGGGTGTAGATCATTGTTATTGATTTTAGGAATCTCATAATGGGTTGAAAATAAATCAGGAACAAGTTAAGAGAAGATCTTAGGTTGTGTAAATCCGAGATTGAACACTAATTGTGATTGTGTTCAAGTAATTTTCAAGAAATTTTGAGGACGTAGGCATTTGCTGAACCTCATTAAAAGAAAAATTGTATGTGTCTCTTGTCTCTTCTGCACTTACAAGTGGTTCTTGTTGATAGAAAGTTACAAGAACAAGTGCAAAATATGTTTATGAAGAAAATATTATCATATCTTCGACAGAGATTTCACATATCAAGGAATATATGGAGAAATAATCAATGATGAAATATTACTCCTGAAAGATGGAGAAATCGGATTGTATAAGATCAGATATTGCATGAAATTTCTTGAGGTTACAGATTTGACATCGGATGAAAGAGATGTTATCTCAAGATGCTTACATCATCTTACATAGAAAAATGGTCTTGCAGTACCATACTAAGAAGAAGAGTTGAAAGAGAAAGTTTTACAAGGAGAGTATCAATAACTCCTATGTATAAGATGATTGTTTGGAAGATAGTATGTAATAAAAGAATATTTGGGCTTAAAGTTCAAATAGATCTTCTATACGAAAGGGATTCAAATGAATTAAAGTTCGATGACCTAGTAAGATATATGATGATCATATTAGTTTGTACCTGAAAGCGCTGTCTATAACAGATCATTTATGATATATATGATCATAATGCATAACCTAAAGATGATGCTTTTAGGGGGGGGGGGGGGGGGAAATGATCATAATCAAGGTTGTACTCTTTTTTCGTTATCATGGTTTTTATCCCATTGAGTTTTTCCATGAAAAGTTTTTAATGAGACAACAAAAGAACATGCGAAAGATAAACACCTGAAAAGGAATATTATGATTCCAAAGGTGAAAGACTATCACCTTCAAAGTCTTTGACATACATTGATGAGATCGTGAGAGATGAAGATAATGATCAAGATGAGTCATCTAAGAGACCAACAGCCTGCAGAAGAATGGTGATGTACGGTGATATACATGTCGTACAAATTTGTTCAAGTGAACATTCAGCGAACCATTTACCAAAGCGTCTTCAACCACTACTTCAAGAATGTGACAACCCGGTTTCAGAGACTTGCCGAGAGGTTTAAAATAATTTATTTGTCCACCTATGTTACCAAAGTGCACTTATCTTTTCGGTCAAGGGTCCTGAGAGAACTCCAGAGTTAAGCGCACTTATGCTAGAGTAGTCTCAGGATGGGTGACCTTTTGGGAAGCGACTGTCGGAACAGTGCGAGTAAGGACAAAACACAGGGAAAGATTGTGTGGTGATTTGTAGGGACGGTAACAAGTATTTAAAACCTCCCGGACGTAGCAAACCGGTCGTCGAATATGGATAGGCTCACGGGCTTAGTGAGAGGACGTGAGGCCCATTAAGGAAAGTGGGCCCATAGACTGGGTTGGACATGGGACCCACTGAGTGGTGGCGGTCGGAGTGTTACAAAGAAGTTAGTTCATTATATTGAATTGCGTCATTTTGAAGATTTCAAGTGATGTATTCAAGAGGGGGAGTAAGCGTGATGCACTATTTTTCTCTTAACGTTTTTCCCACTAGGATTTTCTGGTATGGTTTTTAACGAGGCAGCATTTGGGACTACATTTTTATAATGGTCATCTAAGGGAGGTAGTGTTATGAATGAATATATTGTTATATGGATGCCCATTATCGGCCCATAAATATAAAACGTAAACCCTAATATTGTATCCCTATATATATAATGTATTTTCTGTAATAGAGTAATATACAAAAAAAACAATTCCCATTATAACAAATATCAATTTATAACTATGTAGAGCGGTCGTTGACATTTATAGGGCCACAAGCCCAAATCCAAAAAATTCTAATCCATATCCAAAAAGCATTGTATTTAAACACTTTTTTATGTTGTGGAAATCAAACTTGTTAGTTAGTTCCATAGTCAATACTTTATCGGTTGAACCAAAAGAGAATTTTGAGATATATGACCAAAAAACTTATAATCAATGTTTTCACGCCCGGTCCGACCGGTTAACCCGCGACCCGGACACTTCACCGGTTCGGGTATAGTGCTAATAACCGGTAGTAATAAACCCGGCAAAACCCATAAAAACCCGCTATTAACCCGTGACCCGGTGAACCAATTGACCCGGCCGGTTACCGGTTCAAAAAAAAATTACTTGATTTTTGGAAAAAAGAATAGGGTTTTACAGTTTCAATCAATTATTTTTAGAACCTTTTAGCTTAGACGGCGTCACAAGACTCACACACCTCCCTCTCGTCTTCAACTTCTTTACCATCTTTCATACTTGCGTAAGAACCGTTGAGTGTTCTATCTCTAATCTTTGTCCATTATTCTGAAAATTCCATTTTATTTTTGATGATCATGTGTTCAATTGATTTTGAATATTAGTATAATTTTTTCCAACTCTCGTGGCTACTCTGCTTTTCTCGTGGTACTCTGCTTTAATCGTGACTACTCTGCTTTTTCACATATAATACGTTAGTCGTTAGGTGTTCCTGTGTCATAATTATTCATCCTGATGCTTGCATATATATAAATATATATTAGCAAACGATCATGATCCTGTCCATATGTCTCAAATCTGTATTTTTTTTTCTCTTTCTATGTTGTGAATTTAACAGGAAATGGTAACAGAGGAAGATGAAAACTATGAAGAAATAGCAGCTGCAAATTGTTTAGTCCGAGGAAAAAGTGATATTGCTTGGTCGTATGTCATTCAATCAAAAGACGCAAGAGGAAAAACGATTATGGAATGTACCTTTTGTCACAAAAAAAAAAAAGGAGGTGGAATTAATAGGATGAAACACCATCTTGCTGGCGTGAAAGGGGATACAGATGCGTGTTCGAAGATTACTGCAGATGTGCGATTTAAGATAATGAACGCACTGAAAGAAATTGAGAGCAAGAAGAAGAAAAATATTGTTTTGGATGATACAAACTTAGACGGTCCTGAAATTCATGATGTTGATGGAGATGATATCGATGTTGGCCCAAGTCAAAAGAGGAGGAAACAAGGAATTGATCTACATGAATACTTTAAAAGAGGTGTGCGTGATCAGACTCAACCTACTATAAAAGCGTGTTTGCAGAGTAAAGAGATAATACATGATGTGGATATGTCTGTTGCATTGTGGTTTTATGATGCTTGTATTCCGATGAATGCTGTGAATTCTCCACTTTTTCAGCCTATGATGAGTAAGGTAGCAAGTATGGGTCATGGATATGTAGGCCTTTCATACCATGCTCTGCGTGTTGGATTGTTGCGAGATGCTAAGGTACAAGTTTCTTTGATCATTGATAAGTTTAGAAGTACATGGAGTAGTACTGGATGTACTCTTATGGCAGATGGATGGAAGGACACAAGACAAAGGCCACTGATTAATTTCTTAGTTTATTGTCCTAAAGGAATTACATTTCTCAAGTCAGTTGATGCTTCTGATATCTATGCAAGTACTGAGAATTTATGCAACTTGTTTGCTGAACTTGTGGGTATGATCGGTTCAGATAATGTGGTTCATTTTGTGACTGATAGTGCACCCAACTACAAAGCTGCAGGAAAGCTTCTTGTTGAAAAGTTTCCCACCATTGCTTGGTCTCCATGTGCAGCTCATTGTATCAATCTGATTCTGGAAGATGTTGTGAAACTCCCTTTTGTTCACAATTTAGTGCATCGTATGTCTAAGGTAACCATCTTTGTTTACAATCATAAGTCGACTTTGAATTGGGTCAAAAAAAGACCAGGTTGGAAAGAGATCATTCGTCCTGGAGAGACACGTTTTGCTACAAATTTCATTGCTCTACAAAGTCTCCATCAACATAAAGAAGATCTACAAGCTTTGGTTACAAGTACTGATCATGAACTTAAGCAGCTTTTCAAAACATCTAAAGCAAAGGAAGCTAAATTGATTATCTTGGATGAGCGAATGTGGAATGACTGCTTGATAATAGTCAAGATTATGACTCCTATCATCCGTTTGTTACGCATTTGTGATGCTGATGAGAAGCCTTCGTTGCCATATGTGTATGAAGGGATGTATCGAGCAAGATTAGGCATTAAACAGGTGTTCCAAGGAAAACGCCCTCTCTACAAGCCTTATACGAACATCATTGATAGGAGATGGGATCGTATGTTGTGTCATGATCTTCATGCTGCAGCATACTATTTGAACCCAGCTTTCATCTATGATCCTACATTTTCTGACAAGCCTGAGGTTATGAGTGGATTGATGAATTTATTTGAGAAACAAACAGAGAATAGTAAAACAAAGCTTTTTCAAGAGCTTAAGATGTATAGAGAACGTGAAGGCAGCTTTTCTCGCCCTATGGCTCTATCTTGCAGCAAAACGTCTCAGCCAGGTATCTTATACAACATTATTTTTTTTTTTGGTCCACATAAATTTGACTTGCATTTTGTGCTATATAGTAATCTGATCTAATTTTATGGATATTTAGATGAATGGTGGAGATATTTTGGTTTTGATGCTCCTAATTTGCAAAAGTTAGCAATAAGAATTCTTAGTCAAACCGCTTCTTCATCTGGATGTGAGCGCAATTGGTCTGTATTTGAGAGGATTCATACCAAGAAGAGGAATAGACTAGAGCATCAAAGACTTAATGATCTTGTTTTTGTGCACTACAATCTACGTCTGCAACATAGGTGAGTGTCACTATAATTTTTTATCTTTTATTTAGCTTATTTAGTTTGTACCATGTTACATGTTTCTTTAATGTACAGGTCAAAGAAAAAAAGATCATATGATCCTGTTGACTACGAATCTATTGATAAGACAGAGTTTTGGATTATCGAAGAAGAAGAAGCAGGTGAACTTGAACTTGATGAATTAGAAAATGCTCTTGCTGAAGAATATCCTAAAGATCATGAAGAGATGAACCCTGAAAATTCTAATGGTAACTTCTAAATTGTTGATTAAATTCTTAGAATTTTATTTTAGTTGTATTACTCTATATGTTACATTGACTAAGCTATGTAATTTTTTAATGTTTTAGATTTTGACGAAGACTTCACTATGCCACCTGAAGAGTATGAAGGAAATGATGGTGGAGATAACCAAAATTAGTTGTAGTGAATTTGGAGATGTTTAATTAGTGTTCTTTATTTTTCTTATTTGGATTTAAAAGTTTTAATCATTTTATTACTATTATTAAACTTCATACTTTGTTAAGCATGATATTCTTTTTTTTATAATATTTTAAAAAATATTTATTTTATATAAATATATTAAATATATTTTATTCAATTGACCCGTGGTCGAACCGGTTGACCCAATGACCCGGTGACCCGAGAGCTAGTCCGGTTCACGATCCGGTTCGGGTTTCAAAACATTGCTTATAATTAAAACTGGCCGGAACCACATGCTTCATCAACCTATGGTTTGGGCCGGCTCTGTAATGAATAAAAATAAAAGTTATTCTAGATATATTCCTATTATATTTTACAAATGATGAAATAAATAATTTTTATTGATGTGTTCTCTATGTCTTTATTTCATATATATACAGACCAAAAAAAACTAAATATTAAATACAGGTGAGGTTATACCTTTATGTGTGAATTAATTATCCTTATTCTAATAGGTTCAAAAAGTGTTTCTAGTTTAAAATGTAGGTAACAACTCGGATTATGTGCATAATACATCAATTTAAATAAAATAATTATGAGTAAAATTACAATCTAACTAATATCCATTTGTGTATCATAATGTGGTAATTAAAAAAAAAAAAAATTTCGTTTATTTAGTGTAAAAATACATCTCATCTGTGAAATCTTTGAACCTAAAAAAAGTTTTAACTTAGTAGAGAGATTATTGATAAAATGTTATTATTTATGGCAAGTTGGCAACATGTCTTATCTGTGGTTAAAATTTTGGAATTTTTAAGAAGTGCAATATACATTTTCATAAAATTTAAAGATATGAGTACTATTAAGTTCAAATTGGTATTTTAATTTGCTGATTTTTTGTTACACTCATTTCTTTTTTTTAGTGTTTGATTTGGTATATTATTTGATGAATATTGTTCGATGAATAACTATTTTTACTAATATTAGACGCTAGATTTCAAAAGTTTTTAAAAGTATACGATAACAAAGTATAGTTCACGTGGAAAACAAAATTAATATTATTATTTTTTGGTTAAAATATATAATGACATGTGTTGTAAATAGTATTACTAAATCGGGGTAAATTGCTAAAAAGTGTCTGGAGCTCTCTACCAACAACACCTCAGCATTTTTCTCAAATATTTTACTGTGAATATATAGGGAATGCACAGAATATTGATAAACTAGTTATCTCTATACCCTAAATTAGTAATTTTCTCAGGTCTTGTTCAATAGATTTGGACTCTTTTGTCCATACTATAATTTTTCTCTTTCTTTTTCTTACTTATGTTTGGAGGAAAATATTTGAGAGTAAAGGAAAGAAGAACAGATGAAATATTTGTATAAATGATTAATTACTCAATAATATATATTATACTGAGTTTTAAGTATATTAGCAGGTTATAAGTACATGTAACACATTACAAGGTTTTTATAAGGTTTTATACGATTTAATTAAAAACCTTATAAAACCTTGTAAAAACTTTTTAAATGGCTTATAAAAACCTTATAAAAACCATTTTAAAATATTTAAACACCTTTTAAAAACTTTTTAAATATTTTTTAAAAGCGTTTACAAGGTTTTTGTAAGTTTTTTTATAAGGTATTTTAAAGGTATAAATTTCAAAACAATTGGCGGGAAATGAACCCTAGGCCAACCACTGGGCCAATAGGACTTCCACATATAGTAGTGTTTAGTATATGTAATTCGTCTTTACATATATATATATATATATATGTGATATAGTATATGACTTAACATGGTAAATATAATTTCATCGTATAAATCATAACTTTTGTGATACAATATGATTTAACATGATATATTTACAAACATATTTGTATATATATTTTGTTATCATGGTAACTTAATAGATATTCATTGTAACATCCACAAGCTAATTTTTGGAGTTTTGGGATTAGTGTCGATCGATACCAAGGAATCAATTTTTGGTTTGACCGATTTATTTTAAATCATTGAATTGGAACGGTTTGGTATAAGAGAAACCCTAAATCGAGGTATTAAAGTCTGGAAATCGACCACGGTCGTCGGTATCATCCTCTTTTGTCGTTTCCTGAGAGAAATAGAGAGAAGAAGAAGTGCGGGTGAGTCTTGGAGAGTTTTGGAGAGTTCTTGGCCATTTTTTTAGAGATGTTTATGTGGAGTGGTGATCTGGGGCTACGAACGTGTTGGAATCTTGATGTGGTATTGGTTCGTCGATTTTTGGTCAGAAACTTTCTGCTAAAGAGGTGAGTGCATGACCATGGCTGATCCAAGCTTGAGAATTCTCTGTTTTCTGTGTTTTGTGAATTATTAATTGATTTCATTGCTGGCTTGTGGTTATTTCGTGCTCCCTATAGCCTTATGTGACTTCAAGGAGAGCCTTGGCCGAATTGGAGGTTTGGAGATGGAGATCTGCGTTAGAGATAGCTGGAAAACGATGCTCGGCATCGGTGTCGGTCAACACCAGTGCAATCCCATCTCTCTCTTTCCTTTTTACGCCCCCCTGCCGCCACACGAGAGGGACATGGGGGCGTAAAAGGGGATCCTATCAACTAGTTCTGACCTAGGATAATAAGCTTATGGGCTTGGTCTTACTTCACCGTCGAGAAACGAAAGAAGGCTCCTTTCTTCCGTGATTAACTGTTGGCACCAGTCCTACATTTTGTCTATGTGGACCAAGAAGAAAGGAGGCTCAGCGGGAAGAGGATTGGACGGCTCAAGGGCTCTAATGAGTGTCTGTCGACACCAAGTGGAGGTGTCGATCGACACAACCAGGGTTTTCGAGAAATGTCGAGCAGGTATCAGTCGACACCAACCTTCGCCAGATGGCAATGTTAATCGACACCATGTGGGTGTCCGTCGACACCAACCTTTTCAAGTGGGCTGATACTTGCTTTTCCTGGTTTGATTGTGGTTTTTGTTGTTTATTGAACATTAAATTCTCAATTGCTTGTGTGTATAGCCCAGTAGTTGGGATTTGGTGTTGAGTTGCTTTTCCAACAAGTTACAGTGGTGTCGGTTTTTATATGTACTTATTTTCCAATTAGGCTTTATATTAGTTTTCTATTTCTTTATGGGAGAAGAATATTCTCTTTGCTTTGAGGTTTCGTTTATGTTAATCTACATCTTTATAATTAGAGATTGTGGACTCCATTCTAGGACAACTTGCTTTTGAAATTGATAAAAGAAAAAAACCAAAAAAGAGGTAGTCTTTAACTACCCAAAAGAGCTTGTCTTAGAGCCCTGCAAGGAGGACTTGCACAACCCTTGTTGAGATCGATTCCTGGAAGAGATCCCAACTCTATCTCTTTTCTTCTCCACGTCTTATCATCACCATCGTCTACTCTCTCTCTCTTGTTACTCTGTTTTTCTCACACCAAAACAGAGCAACGCTCCACCTTTGCTCAACTAGCATCTTATCCGTCCAAACGCCGCTCCGTCTCTCTTGTTATAGCTTCCGCCCTTCATCACCGAGTGTTTATGACAATACTCATGCACTTCAATTGTTGTTTGCGGTTCAGGTAAAGGCAAAGTGTGATCGTAGAATCAAGGAAATAAAGAAAACGATTTTCTAGTTACTCGTTGATGTGTTGTCTGACTTCTGTTAGGTTGCACGAGTTGAGTCATTGAAATATTGCTAGGTTGATGGTTTGATGCTTCATGACATTGTTGGTGTATTTATTATTGGTTATTTAATTTATTAAATTATTGTCGGACAATTGATGGTTTAATGTTGGTTATTTCTGCTTTTTGATTTGAATGTCGTTAGGATTTTAGTGAGTATGAGATCACTCACTAATTTAATATTATATTAAAAAAAAACTGAGTCGGTTCGTTTCATTCATTTAACTCATAACTTGTTTAATTTTACTTGTGTATTTGGTGAATAATATATTCGATATCTACTTTATATGCGGAAAAGTATCTACTTTATTCCCTAAATAATTTGTTATATGTGAAAGGGTATATTTTTCAAACTTATACAAGTTGATGTTAGATAACTAACAATACATAAATGATTGGTATATTTTTAATTTTCCATTTACTTGGGTATATAAATTAATATAACCCAACTATGTATATGTAACTAGAAGAGGTTGTCCAATGTGCGCTATAAATATAAAATTAAACTAGAATTATGTTTTTGAATTCGAAAATATAATGGAGGATTTTTAAAAATCTATATTAACATTTTCACAGCAACTTTTTGAAACAACCTTGAAATTCTAAACTATTTACAATCCTATGTCATTGACATTTATTATGTTTTCACATATTTAGCAACAAAAAGTTAAGTCAATCATCCCAAGAATCTCTACCATATATATGCAATAATCGATTTCAATATATAAAGTTATGTGAAACCTATAAATCAGATATATTCGATTTTGTATGTCTTTAATTACTCACCACATTTAATTTTAAAATAGAAACAAATTCGAAAACAGAAACAAATTAATGGCTGATAAAAATATCAAATCACATAAATTTGGCATATTCTCTAAAAATAAATCTTATGCAATATTTAATCCCTAATTACCTGGTAACTAATTAAATATGCTGTGTATTAAGAGGTGAAAAAAATAAACATAATCAATTGCCTATAAATAATTGGTCCTTAATCACAAGTTAGCACCACCAACAACATCAATCATCAGTCTCTTCCTTCCAATACCGTCAATTGTTTGAATCTGCTTCCGATAAGAGCTTTTTTTTTTTTTGAAAAAGAGATCTCAGAGAAGTGTCGTGGAACAGATTCAAACCATTTTATATGATAAGATCGATTGTCAATTTGTGATGATGCAAAAGTATTCATACCGCTAAATATTTCACTCTCTTTTTTTCCTTATAAGTATATTTTTTAGTTAGAGCAATATATATGTTTCGCTTCTTAATGTCATTATCCTCTTTTTTTCAGTAGACTGAGATTATGTAACTAATTAATTTTGGTAATATATACATATTCTTGTGTGTAGATCATCAACGTGATTAGTGTTTGATTTGAATATAGGGGATTAAGTGATAAAATATATAAAAAGAAGACCAACACTTTAAGCAATTTGTAAAAACAACTCCTTACAAATTACACAAGTCTATTTGGAAAACAATTCCTCAAGCAGATTTAACAAGTCTGTTTAACTTTTTTTTTCTTCATATTTTACATTAGATCATACAAGAAACAGTTACCTTATAAATAATAAGATCTATTGGAGAAAACAAAGTCAACAACCCGAGAGAGTGTAATACAAGATGGGTTTGAAACAATATTACTAAAAAAATAAAATATCATTAATCTCATATTTCAACATAGATAAAATCTTCATATTACTATTTTTTTAACAATACCAATATAGGGCATGCACAATTAAACTGTTTTAATAAAAATTGGTATTATGCAATCTTAATAATTATTAATAAACTCCAACAAAATCTGTAAATTCCAAAAAAATGTGAATTCCAAAAAATAAATGTTTACACTGTGGGTTAAAATATAATAATAATGTTTACGGATTATAAATTTTTAAACTTTATAAGATTTATAAATATTTAAACTTTATATGAATTATAAATATATCATATAACTTACATATCCTGCGGTGTACCTCAAAAAAATAGATGTGTCATTTATAGAGTTAATCTCATAATTATAAATGTTTTTTTACTAAAAAAAAAATACAAATATATCCTGTTACACAATATAAATATTGAGTAAATCAAATTTAGTCCTATATGAGTAATATCAACAATGCTACTAACTTTATGATAATAAAACTAAATTTGTGTAAATACAGATTGTAGCAATTTAACATATGCACAATACTAAAAAAGTAACAATATTTTATTGAAATTTTTATTTATCCACGGGTCCAAACCTAGACTAAAAATAATCATAAGTATGTGATGGGGTACACTTATATATTTTTGCGGGTTGGTTAAAAAATACAAGAAAAATATCTTAAAACTTAATCTTATATAAAAAGAGTTATAAACCAACACTAATCCGCTCCATCACACTCATATAAAAAACTAATTAATTTTATTTTAATAACTAATAGGCTCTAGGGAAAACTAACTAATTTCAAATTGAGAATTTGTGAATAAAAATTAAATAATATTATATGAACTACAAAGTGTATTATACATATTAACAGATGTTTACTTTCACAACAACTAATTTCGATTGATTCAATTCCAAGATAAAGGAATTTATATTAATTAAATTCCAAACGAAAATAATAACTTGTATATAGATAAAGCAAATAAATTACAAACATCTCAATATTATTATAAAAAACTTGCTATATATCTATATAGATATATTTTTCAACTTTTAAAAATAAATATTTGATTCAACATAATATTTTTTAGTAAGTTATATAAAATAAATTATAAAAATAACATAATCCCACGCTATACCGCGGGTTAAAATCTAATATTAAATTAATATGTAAACTTTAATTTAATCTGTGTTCCTTCATGTTTTTGACGCATAATAAAATAAACAGAACCTCTCGAGAACAAAATTTGATTAACATAATTAAATATTTAGTTTGTATGCTATCTAATCCAAAAATTTTTTCCAAAATCGTTCTCTCATGAAATCTCCGAAATTATTTGCTTTTGTTTAATACCAAATTTCTTTGTATTACACGCTATTATTTAAAGATTGCATATATAACATCCGCTAATTGGAATCATGTTTTGTGATGTGCGTGTTGCATCAAACGATGCAAGGCTAGATTATCGTGAAGCGAGTTAATTTAAATGTTGCTTAATGGGTCAGGAAAACCCTTAGGGTCGTGTATAAAAGGAGAAGCTCATGCCGAGTTTGGCCGTTTTTGAGAAAGAGAGAAGAGAGGAAGAAGTGCTAAAGCGTTCTTGTGAGTATTTGTGCTTTTCTGGCTTTTCCTGTGGAGAACTGTAGTTGGGATCATTGTAGGAGCTTGATAGGAGTGTAGATCTGTCGGTTTTGAGTCAGAATCTTCGTTGGCAAAAGTGAGTGCAGGACCATGGCTTATCGAAGCTTGAGATTCCTCTGATTTTCGTGTTTATATGTTATGTGGTTGATTCCTTGGCTTGTTAGAACGTTATTGGATCACTTGAGGCTTTGATTGGCTTCTTTGTGGCATTGGGTTGTGTTTTGGTGGTTTAGAGACGGAGATCCGGCGAGGAGCTTCAGGGAAGATGATGCTCGGCAAGTGCGTTGATCGATGCACTTTGTGCGTCAGTCAATGCAATGCGATGACGGCGCGGTTTGACCTAGGAGCATCGGTTGATGCTATGTGAAGGCGTCGATCGAAGCAATTAAGGATTTCGTGCAATGTCGAGCATGCATCAGTCAATGCAGTGTTAGTGTCGGTAGATGCATGTGATCTTGCATCGGTCGATGCAGGTTTGCGTCTAGCCCTGGGCATTCGGGTTCGGGTTTTCGGGTTTAGACATATAAAACCCGTTCGAATTTTTTATACTATCGGGTCGGGTTCGGGTATTATCCGTTCGGGTTCGGGTGATTCCGGTATACCCGAACTCAAACAAATCATGAACAAAAAAAAAAAAAAACTAACTTTTTATTTTTTATAAATTTTAGAACACTTGTATCTATATAAATATTTAACGTTTCACATTATGACAAAGAAACTAAGATGGCAAAATGGTTAAAGATACACTCTTAAATGGCAAAAGGCAATGGGTTCAAATCCCTTTAGATGCATATTTTTACATTTAATTCAGATTAGTTCGGGTGGACATTCAGGTTCGGATATTACCCGAACCTGATTGGGTATCCGAACCTCAAAGGTACTGAACCCGATCGGGTTTTACACACTACCCAAACCCCCTACTTCGGGTCGGGTTCGGGTATGGGTTTCGAGTTCAGGGTAATATGCCCAGTCCTATTTGCGTTGGTTGATGCAACTCCAGTTGGTGTCGGTCGATGCATTGGTCCTGGTTTGTTGTTTGTTTTTGATTGTTTTTTGATGGTTAATGTTATCTCAATTGCTTGTGTGTATACTCCAGTAGATGGGAGGATTGTCTCACGGAGTGTTTATAAAATACTCACGCATCTCATATGTGTTGTGGTGCAGGTAAAGGCAAAGTGTGATCATGAAATTAAGGCGATGAAAAATAGGATGTTCTAGTGGCTTATTGATGTGGTCTGACTTCTATTAGATTGTTAGAGTTGGGTCATTAGAACTTTGTTAGGTTGTTGGTTTGATGTTTTATGATTCTGTTAGTGGTTTGTTATTGCTATTAAATTATGGGTTTATTAATTTTTCGTTATTGTTTTAATGGTATCTGCTGGTTATATTTCTCTGGTAGTTTAATTGTGGTTAGGCGGCTAGTAGATGTAGTATCACTAGTTGAATTAGTGTTATTAAATTAAAAAAAAATTGATCGGGTTGATATAATACTTTTGTTAAACAATATTGTTTTTCACAAATTACAATACTTTGCTACATTTCTATATATCTTTTATTGGATAGGTGTTTTGATATTTTTTTATCTCTAATAGACATTAGCTAATGATTATATTTTTCTAACTCTTTTGATTATGACTATATTTTTAAAAAAATAGTTAGTAATATAACCCTTGTTTTAGTATACCAACAAAATTTCATGAGGATGTATTGTCGTTAGTAGAGTCAACAAACTAATATGACACCTCATCACTAATTTTGCAGATAACTATAACAAAAATTTGTTTTTTCTTTTGCAGATAAATATTACACCTAATATAGTATGGATATAGAAGTAAACTACCAGTTATAAAATTAAACTATTTTAGCGTCTGTCAAGTTTATATATTCTTCCTTCTTTGATATCTTTCTACATACAATAAAAAATAGAACATAATCAAGTTTATGTAGAAAGATATCAAAGAATGAAGAATATATAAACTTGAAAATACTATTTTGGCATCTATCAAATTTATATATTCTTCCTTCTTTGATATTCTCACGAAACAATGGATCTAAAGATTGACCTAAATTTCTTTCATTATGGTATCTTTTTTGATATATATGATGGATTTGTCTTCTAAAATTTGTATTCACTATAAATATCACAAAGTGAATCCCTTTTTATATACATCTTTTCTATAAGAAAACAAAAACACACACACACACAAGTCATCATCATGGGCATTTCGAAAGGAACACAAAGGTTCATGCTCGTTGCCATATTCATAGCATTTGTGGTTATAAGTAACATAAACGTAGCAGTTGCAAAATATATTAGCTATCCAGCGATAGGACGTGATCGCCAACGAGGATGTAGTCATGGGCCTCATGGCAAATGTCCACCCGCTCAGCATATGAGTCCGTACCATCGAGGATGTGATTTGATACACAGATGTCGTCGTCAACCTTCACCTCCACCAGTTCCTAAAAAAATGTAGTAGCGAAAAACAATAATAATAATACGAACAACGTCTATTGATTAAAAATGTAACCAAACCCTTTGAATCATAAAAAAAAAATTATTGGTTATTGCTTTTGTTTAACAAAGTTATTTTAAATCAATTTCCCATTATATTTTACGACTGATGAAAGAAATATTCTTTGTGTCTTTATTTCCTATATCATACAACAAAACAATAAAATTTTCAAATATCAGTTACAAGTGATAATGTTATACCAAACTAAAACGATTCGACTTATTTAAATATATATATATATATATATAATAATAATAATTCTGTACTAATCTCATATCTATCTTAACATTTTTGAAGTATATTTTTGTGTCATTCTCTCTTATCTTTGTATCCAAACAAGTCTCAATTAAATTCTCTACAATCCTTACAACCAAACACAATCATTTTCTTATTTGATAATATTAATTTCCTAAAAACTATCTACCTAATTTAAATCAATATGTTAGATTAAAATATAATTCTCCTTGCACTTTTATTTAATCTTATATTTGATTATTTTAATTACTATTTAATACATAAAGTTAATAAAATTTTAGATTTTTTTCAGCATATGATGTGATTTGGATTTTTATAAACGGATATATATTTTAAAATTTTCTTAGAATATTTATAACCAAACAAGTATATCCACATATAGAGCTCGAAATACATTTTTGAAGTACAATAGGGTGTCATCACTTTTTGGTTTTTTGCCAACTTCAGATCAGATTTTTAACTAAAATTATAACAGATTCAATTATCTGGATTCTCCTTAAGATTACCGAATATTTTGGGCCGGCTTTTAATCTATAGCGTACTTATTTACATCCAATTAATGTCAATTAATGCCCATTGTATCTTAGGAAAGATCTAATTTACATGCCGAATTTTTAGTGCTTAGTTTGACAAAAAGAATTGATAACACAAATTCTGTAATCACATCCCGATAATATAACAACTAATTTAGATGAATACATCTTAGAAAATATTTAATTTGTGTTTAATAAACTATTACATATTTGCTAAGTTCTTATTAGCTTTAAATGCATTATTAATCCAATAATATCAATTGAGAATCAAAATAAGAATATGTCATATCATTCATTCATAAATCATAACTAACCAAATCATAAAATGTATATTCTCAATTTGCGAATCAAGAGTTTATACAAAACTTATCTACACCCGTTAATAGGATATATATAGATGCAACTCACCATCAACTACAAGCACCACTAAACTATTACAGTATCATATCAACAAAATAAAAGACCCGTGGTGTACCACGGGGTAAAACCTAGTTCACTAATATACTAACATAATTTAATACAAACAACGCAAGATACCAACTGTTATATCCGTGAACCAAATTATAATTTTTTTTAGGATGAGTGTCGATCGACAAGAAGGTGAGTGTCGAACGACACCGCCATTTTCCGTTTTGACCGGATTGATTTAAATTGTCAATTTGGTTCAGTTTGGTTTAGGTAAAATCCTTAAAGGGGGAAGTCAACCTAGGTCGTGGTAGAGAGTGTTGTTTGCCATTTCCCGAGTGTTTTAGTGAGAAAGGAGAAGTTCTTGAGAGTTTGGGAGATTGCTGGAGTTTTCTAGTTGTTCTCGAGATATCTGAGGCTAGGATTGTGTGGGAAGCTTGCTAGGAGTGTGCTTTCTTCAATTGCTGGTCAGAATCTTCTGGTAAAGAGATGAGTGCAGGCCAATAGATGATATAAGCCTGAGATTTTCTTTGTTTTGCTTGTTTTATATTGTTTGTGGTGTTTTCTTGCTTGTTATGATGGCTACATGGTTCCTATGGCTTCTTGTGGCTTTTGGTTGAGTTTGGACGGTTTGGAGGTAGAGAGAAGCGGTGATTCCACTCTCGGCTCAAGCATATTGCGTAGGCAGAGTCAGTGTTGATCGACACCAGGTGGATGTTGGTCGACACCAAGTAGATGACGGCGCGGAGACTTGGCGAGTGTCGGTGCTAGGATTTCGGGGACGAGGGAAAGTGTCGGTTGACATCAGGAGGTAGTGTCAGTTGACACTAGGAGGTGGTGTCGGTCAACACTAAAACGATCTAATCCGGTTTTTTTAAATATAATAATAATAATCTAGTGATCTCATAGTTACTAACCACCTAACCACATTCAAACCAAACATCCAAAATAACCAAAAATTCAACCCATGAATTAGTCAATAACCAAATAACCAGTATTAATTTCATAACCACTAAAACAATAAACCAAACAAACATAAGTCAAGAACCAGCAATCCTAGACAACATTCTAAAGACTCAACTCTAGCAACCTAACAGGAGCCAAACAACAACCAATCGATCCACTAGAACATCCTCCTCTTCATCGCCTTGATTCCACGATCACACTTTTCCTTTACTCGTACCGCAAACACAAATTGAGATGCATGAGTATTGTCATAAACACTCAGTAAGGCAATCCTACCCATTGATTGGGATACATAAACAAGCAACTGAGATTCCAATGTTAAACAAACAACAAACAACCAAAAACAAACCAGGAAAACAAGTATCAGCCGCCTGCCAAAAGGATGGGTGTCGACCGACACAAACGTGGATGCGTGCGTGGTCGTGGTGTTGACAGAGGTCCAGCGGTTAGTGATATCGTGGACGAGAGTGTGTCAGCTCAGGGCGTCAATGAGTCACAGACGTTTCAGGAGGGATCAGTGGCTGTGGTTTGTAGTACCGATGGGACCGTAGGAGCCGGTGGGGGTGATGTCGGTGCCGGGTTAGCTGGTGGTGCTGGGCTTTCGGGTGTAGGAGTTACAGCAGGTGGAGCCACTGGTCGAGAGGACCGCATTGCAGACTTGTTGGTGTGGTTATTGGAGCGGTTACCAGCTGTGGTACCTGCGCAGGCTTTGGTAGTGCCGCCTGTGATGGCAGAGGTGCAGCAGCCAGTGGCTGCGGGTGCAGAAGTTCATTCTCGGTATGTCAGCATGTTTACGGAGATGAGGAGGATCGGTACAGTGCATTTCTTGGGTGGTACCGACCCTACTGCTGCTGATTCATGGAGGACGAGAGTGGAACGAAACTTCCAGTCTCTCAGGTGTCCAGAGGAATTTCGGGTGGACATAGGGGTCCACTACCTAGGAGATGATGCCCACTTGTGGTGGTGGTTAGTGGCTGCCAGGAGAGTGTAGAGGGAGATTTTATGGGTTGATTTCGTGGAGGAGTTCAACCACAAGTACTCTCCTCGTGAGGCACTAGAACGGTTGGAGGTGTCGTTCCTAGAGTTATCTCGGGGGATTCGTACTGTGCGGGAGCTGGACGTAGAGTTCCGTCAGCCTCCGATTTATGGGGGTCGGGCGATGGAGTGTGAGGAAACACATGTTCAGAGGTTCATGAGGGCCCTTTGGGATGGCTTAAGTGTCCACTGCAGAGGGCGGAGTTATGCTTTGAGAGTCGAGCTAGTTGTGATTGTAGTTGTGATCGAGGAGGATATCCGTGCACATGTAGTGATAGTGAGTCCAGTGGTTCAGCCTAGGAGGGCTCATCATCCTGGAGGTTCTAGGAAAGGCGGCAAGCCTGAACAGGAAACCAAGAGGAAGTGGGAGGCGACGGGTGCTACGGGTGTGGTAGCATGGACCACAAGGTGGCCAACTGTCCGCATAGGGTCGAGCAGCGGGCAGTGACGGAGCAGCGGGCGAATACAGGGAGACGAGTAGACATGGAGACAATGCATATGAAGCTTTGTTGTCCCAAGTTGTAGACTTGCAGTAGATGGAAGTAGCGACGCTGCAATCGAGTACACCCCAGTACGGATCAAGCCAACGCCGTGGGTGTACTCGATTGTGGAGACCGGTGGCACTAGTGCAGGAGCGTTCACATGTATAACTTCTGCTACTCGGTGACCTGATCCTCCCAAGGAATCGACGCTCTAAGGTAGGTAGACTAATAATCATTAAACTTTGAAGGTTCATGAAGCTGGATGATATGGCGTGAGATGTAGTCAAAAATCATTATGCCCCAAATTCTCTGAAAACAAACCAAATAAAGCAAGGCGGTGAAACTTTAGATAGAAGCTACGTGGGGATAGATGACAAGGCGTGAGACAAATCCCAAAAATCCTTGTGCCCTAGACTTTCTTGTAACAACTCTTCAATCTTTAACTAATGAATGGTAACGTCAAGTACTGCATAATCACTTGATATACCGAAAACTCTTTAATGTAACCCACCAAGGAGAAATAACAAAGGAGTTTACCGCTCTCAAATAAAAGATAAAAGATTTCTTGGATTGATTTATTTCTCAAATGAGATTACATTTGTTTATATAGAGACAAGAAACTTGGTCACAAAGCCAAGTATTAATTATTCTTGAAACTATATGATAATTAAGATAGTAAGTTGAATGAAGACCCAACTCTTGGTGCATGTTTCCCTTCCTACACCAGAGTCCAAGGTACTTGGCTCCTCTCAGAGTGGTTGAGCAGGTGGGGCCAGTGGCATATAAGCTGGAGTTTCCTGATGTTATATGTGCGTTCCATAAGGTGTTTCACGTGTCGATGCTGAGGAAGTGTCTTCACGAGGATGATCAGTTGTTTGCTAAGATTACTAAGGATCTTCAGCCCACCATGGTTTTAGAGGCGAGACCGTTGAGGGTTCTCGAGAGGAGAGTCAATGAACTTCGGAAGAAGAAGGTTCCTTTGATGAGGGTCCTATATATGGGACTGTGATTGAGTAGATTAACAGAATTGGGAGTCCGAGGAGCAGACTAGGGAGCCATAGGCGAGAATGAAGGCAAGGTTCAAGAAGAGATACGAGAAGCAGGTCGCGACTTGATTGTTGCTCCATCGTGAAAACTTGGTCATGCCAAAGTCCGCAATTTTGGGGTTCATATCAGCATCTAGAAGGATCTTGCTTGCTTTCAGGTCGTAGTGTATGAATGTGAGTCGTGAATCTCAATGAAGATTTAGGATCCCTCGAGTAATCCGTTTGATGATATTGTACCGTTTGGTCCAGTCCAGCAGTCGTTGATTGATAGTGTCTGCGCATGGATGTATTGGTAAGTTAGTCATGATTGTATTAAAGATTCATTAGAAATTCAGGCAGGTAAGGTACATAGAGCTTTGTTCAAAAAAAAAAAAAAAAAGGTATATAGAGTTGGCAATTAGGAATGTTAACAGACCAAAGAGGAAACAATCGAGGCTTTTGTAGGATAAAAACTCATAGACAAGTATCTTCTCCTCTCCCTCCAAGCAAAACTCAAGAAGCTTAAGAAGAATTTTATGCTAAAGCTTTGTTACAACAAGGACTTCGTTCTTGAACTCTTGAGCCTTTTTCTGAGGTTCTTGATAGCCTCTTGACCGCACTTGCAGTTCCATTTGGAACAAAAAGGTTCATGCTCTTGGCGATATTTCTATCATTTGTGGTTATAAGTAACATAGACGTAGCAGCTGCAAAAGAGATTACTCACCGTGAGGCAGGAGTAGAGCACTTCTTTTTGACGAATCAACACTGACGATCCACACTACCACGAAGATTCAAGACTCATGACGAACTCCAGCGAAGATCTCAACAACACTTCCGAGCAGCCAACGGAGCAACGATGGGGGCGAACGAGAACACGAACTGTCCCGCCTCTACCTTCCTCGACGATCTCAATCGCAGGCTCCCTGCCGAGCACAGTCTCTCTGCCAGCGTCCGACACGCCCTCTGAACCTCTTGTAGCCACACATGCTGAAGCCGGAGCTGCCACAGACCAGCTCATCACCAGCACCGCCACTCTCCTAAGCGCCGCCCTCCCTAGCGCCGCTCCCCCTAACGCCGCTCTCCCTAACGCCGTTCTTCCCAACGCCGCTCTCCCTAACGCATTGCCCTTACAAAGGAGTGGGATCGATAACCTGATGCAAGTAATTCTCGACCGACTTGACGGAACAAACGAGCGACTCGAGGCGATCTCAGCTGCACAGGAGACCTCCCAGAACCAGATCAGCAGGCTCCAGCGAGCGCCGGAACGAGAGCAACCTTGCCGAGCAGAACGAGAATCCTCCCCCGCCGCAGCTATTGGTGGAAGATCGATACGACAGCCACAGAAGCCGCCCGACATCCATAATCATAGGATCCGTCGATCAACGCAGAGAGGAGCCAACTGATTAGCAGCAAGATAGCCAGGGCCGACGGAGCGGAAGTCCGCCGACTTTGACACTGCCAAGCCGGCGGTCTGATGGAGATGTCAAAGACGAGACCATACGAAGTCTAGAGACGATGTTGCTCGAGGAAGCACAGTGCTCGCCATTTACGGCAAGGATCTCACGCGTTTGCATCGGCTATGTGAACAAGTTCAAATTTACCCCTGTATAATGGATTGGATGATCCAAAACCGTTTCTAACTTCAGTGAGTGTCGCAATCAGCCGAGCTCACTTCATTGAAGAAGAATACGAAGCTGGCTGCTGCCAGTTGTTCGTCGAGAATCTAGCCCATGAAGCTCTAGGGTGGTTCTCCCGACTTCCGCCGAACTCGATTGGGAGCTATCACGAGCTGACCACCGCCTTTCTCCAGCACCACTCCACGTTCATGATTCGAGGTGCCTCGAATGCTGATCTCTGGAACTTGTTCTAGCAGAACGATGAATCACTCCGGGATTTCATGGAGAGATTTAAAAGAATCGTTTCGAAACTCTCCATTGCCGACGACACAGCGATATCAGCTCTCCGTAATGCTCTTGTTCACGGTTCCCGATTCAGAGAGGACATCATCATCCACAAGCCTCTAACTTTGGATGACGCACTGCACCGTGCTAACAGATACATCGAGCTCGACAAAGAGAGAGCATCAAGAACAAACCATGCAGAACCACCGACCTCCAAGTCGACCAAAGGAAAAGAGAAGGTACAAGATGAGCATCACGAACCTCGTCAACACTTCGACAAGGAGTACGCCGAAAAGTTGGACAAAGGAAAGAAAGTTCAAACGTTTGCAGTTAGTAATCAAGCTCCCCAAGCATCTTCGTCAAAGCCTTGGAACAACAAGTGGGTCTGAGACCCATCGGTAAAGGTGGTAACAAATATTGTGATTACCACAAGCGAGCGGGGCACTCAACAGAAGAGTGCCGCACCCTCCAACAAATCTTGCTTGACAAATTCAAAGAGGGCCAGATTGATGTCGATCTCGAGCGACGAAAATCGCAGCCCACAGGGACAATCACTTCTTTAACTCTGAGAACGAAAACCCAAGCAGGCAATACGACACAGCTCCAACGCCACAACAGGGAACCGAAACCCTGTCGCCACCTCCGGCCCCAACCCTCAAAAGAAACCCCGAGCCGGCTGAAGATACTAATGCTCCAGCCCCGCGTCGAAGAATCAATATGATTATGGGCGGTCTGACGACCTGCCACGATTCAGTCCGATCAATCAAAGCTTACCGGCGAGGATTGGAGGTAAAGAGGGAGTGGATAGCTCAAAGTACGCCACCTACGACAAACTCTGAGCCGATCGTATTTACCGAAGCCGACGCAGCAGGTCTAACTGGCCCGCACAATGACCCGCTGGTGGTCGAGCTAGAAATTGGTGAAAGCATGGTCACCAAAATCTTGATCGACACAGGCAGCTCAGTCAATGTTATCTTTAAGGATGTACTCATTCAAATGGAGGTCGATCTACGGACGGCCGAGCATGACGTACAACCTCTCACCGGGTGCGACGGTGATACTGTGATGACAGTAGGCACGATCATGTTGCCAGTCTACGTGGGCGAAAAAATGCATTGTATCAACTTTGCCATCATCGACAAGCCTATTGTCTACAACGTTATCCTCGGCACGTCTTGGTTGCATAAGATGAAAGCAGTAGCATCGACCTACCATCAATGTGTAAAATTCCCGACCTCGAGAGGAATATTCACACTACGAGGAGACCCGCTAGTAGCAAGAACCTGTTTCATTATCAAGCGGCAGCAACGCAGCTCTCGGACGTTCGCCATTTCAGACCCCGCCGAGCAAAGGGACGGTCGTGTTCGCCCGGACACAGAATCTGTCATCCAAGTAAACATCGATCCTTCCGACGTAACTTGCTGAGTGGGGATCGGCGCCGACCTGCCACAATCTATCAAGGAAGAGCTTGTGCAGTTCCTATGCCAAAACGCCGCGACATTTGCATGGAACATGAACAACATGACTGGGATTGACCCAAGCATAACCTGCCACGAGCTCAACGTCGACCCAACGTTCAAGCCAATTAAGCAAAAGCGACGAAAGCTCGGCCCAGAGCGCACTGCTGCCATCAACGAAGAAGTCAAGAAGTTGCTTGATCGATTACAGAGGTCAAGTACCCCGACTGGATAAGTAACCCAGTGGTAGTCAAGAAAAAGAACGGCAAGTGGCGGGTATGCATCAATTTTACTGATCTCAACAAGGCATGCCCAAAGGATAGCTTCCTCTTACCGCGAATTGACCAACTAGGTTAGGCCACCGCGGGGAACGAACTTTTGTCGTTCATGGACGCATATTCAAGATACAACCAGATTATGATGCACAAAAACGATCAAGAAAAAACAGCTTTCATCATAGATCAAGGAACTTACTGCTACAAGGTTATGCCGTTTGGCTTGAAAAACGCTGGTGCGACCTACCAGCGCCTTGTTAACCGTATGTTTGCCGAACAGCTCGGACAGACCATGGAAGTTTACATTGATGACATGCTGGTCAAGTCAACCCGCGTCGCGGATCATGTCTCCCATCTCGCAAAGTGTTTCGAAGTACTCAATAGATACAACATGAAACTAAATCCGGCGAATTGTTCGTTCGGCGTAACATCAGTAGAGTTCCTGGGATACCTCGTCACCAAGAGGGGTATCAAAGCGAACCCGAAACAAATCTCGGCGCTTGCCAACTTGTCGTCCCCACGAAATACTTGAGAAGTTCAACGCCTCACCGGGCGAATAGCTGCTCTCAATCGATTTCTTTCGCGTTCCACTGATAAGTGTCACCAGCTGCTTCGCCGCAACAAGAAGTTTGAGTGGGACGACAAATGTGAGTCCGCCTTCATGGAACTCAAGAACTACCTAGCCACTCCCCCCCCCCATCCTTGCAAAGCCCGATCAGGGAGAGACGCTTTACCTATACATCGCTGTGTCCTCATCCAAGAAGATAGGGAAGAACAACATCCAATCTTTTACGTCAGTAAAAGTCTAGATGGAGCCCGAGCTCCGCTATCCCACGTTAGAGAAGCTCGCCTACGCCTTGGTCATCTCAGCTAGGAAGCTGCATCCATATTTTCAATCTCACACAATGGAAGTTTTGACTAATCAACCACTGCGCACCATTTTGCACAGCCCAAGCCAGTCAGGTTGCCTCGCGAAGTGGGCAGTAGAATTAAGCGAATACGACATTGAGTATAAGAATCACACTTGTGCGAAGTCCTAGGTACTTGCTGACTTCCTAGTCGAGCTCTCTCCCGAGCTAGAATCCGGCGCCCCAAAAGAGGAGAAGTGGACGTTGCACGTTGACGGCGCGTCCTCCCGACACGGCTCTGGGATCGGCATACACCTTGTCTCACCGACGGGCGAAGTGCTCAAGCAATCATTCCGGCTCGCCTTTCCTGCCTCAAACAACGAGGCCGAGTACAAAGCCTTGATCGCAGGAATGCGACTGGCAGGACGAATTGGGGTAAAAAAGACACAAGTCTTTTGCGACTCACAGCTGGTGACCCACCAGTTCAGTGGCGATTATGAAGCTAGGAATGAACGAATGGACGCTTACCTCAAAGTTGTTCAAGATCTTTCTAGCTTATTCGAGTCGTTCGAGTTAACCAAAATCCCCCGCAGCGACAATGCACCGGCCGATGCCCTAGCCGTCCTCGCGTCAACATCTGACCCCGACCTTCGTCGAGTTATCCCTGTTGAAAGCATAGATCAACCAAGCATTAATCTCCTTGCGAACGCCGAGCCCAATGATCAAGATTCAAAAAAGAAAAAGATCATGCAAGATAAGACTTGCAATAATCAAGTCTCAAAAAGACAAAGAACAGATGACAGCACCCCCGTGCTCACACTGCTCGTCGTCGAACCATCGGCTAGTTCACTCCCAACATCTGTTGAGAGCTCAGCCGAGCTAGAGTCCGCCGAGCACGTATCTGTCGAACAAGGACAAGCGTCATCATCCCAAGAACAAGTGTCACCTCCTCAAGGACTAGACTCATTCTCCCTAGACCAAACGTCACCTCTTCAAGGGCTAGAATCACTCTCCCAGGAACAAGTGTCCCCTCATCAAGGAAAAGCATCATCGTCGCAAGCACAAACTAGCCCCGAACACCACGATCGGCCATACGATTGGCAGGATGAAATCCGTGGTTACATCGCAGATGGCATTGCCCCATCCGACAAGTGAGAAGCTCGGTGCCTCTGAACTCGCTGCGTGCACTATACACTATACCGCGGAGAAGTGTTTTGCTCGAACGCATCTGGCGCACTTTTGGCTTGCGTCGGTCCCAAGGAAATCGATAACGTGATGAGAGAGGTTCACGAAGGCGCCGACAGAAATTACCCAGGCGGCCGCGCGCTTGCACTGCACATTCGCACCAACGTACACTATTGGCGACGATGAACGAGGACTGCGAGAAGTTTGTTGCCAAATGCGAGAAATGTCAGCGTCATGCTCCTTTTATCCACGCGCCGACCGAGCTTCTGCGAACAACTTCGCCTCCATACCCCTTCATGAGGTGGGCAATGGACATTGTCCGAC
Organism: Camelina sativa; assembly: GCF_030686135.1. NCBI lineage: Eukaryota > Viridiplantae > Streptophyta > Magnoliopsida > Brassicales > Brassicaceae > Camelina > Camelina sativa. The sequence goes on along the minus strand of NC_141892.1, from coordinate 22,114,182 downwards.
CCCTCCCCGCATCCAGTCAAAAGAAATACATCCTCATCGTGACGGATTATTTCACCAAATGGGTTGAGGCTGAAGCCTTCGCAAAAATAGGAGCAAAACAGGTTCAGAAATTTGTCTGGAAAAACATTATCTGTCGGCATGGACTATCATACGAAATTGTCACTGACAATGGCTCGCAGTTCACCTCATTGGAATTTGAGGGTTTCTGTGCGAGGTGGAGGATTCGCCTGAGCAAGTCCACGCCCCGCTACCCACAAGGTAACGGCCAAGCTGAAGCAACCAATAAGACTACCATCGATGGGCTTAAGAAGCGATTTGAAGACAAGAAAGGCCTCTGGGCCGACGAGCTCGACGGCGTGCTATGTTCGCATCGTACCTCTCCGCACCGATCAACAGGACGGACCCCGTTCTCCCTCGCACATGGGATGGAAGCCCTTGAACTCGAAGAAATCGCCGTGCCAACACTGCGACGCTCCATGCTCGTCCATGATCCTACTCTGAATTCCGAAATGATACTTGATACTCTTGACACTTTAGAAGAGGAGCGCGGCAAAGCACTTCTTCGGATCCAGAACTACCAACAGCAAGCTGCCAAGTTTTACAACAAGAATGAGAAGCAACGCCACTTCGACGAAGGCGATCTAGTTCTCCGAAATGTTTTCGAGAACACCACCGAGCTCAATGTAGGAAAGATGGGCGCCCATTGGGAAGGCCCTTACCTAATTTCTAAGATCGTCACTCCTGGCGTCTACCAACTCCTCAACTTGGACGGCACTCCAATTCCACGGTCATGGAATTCCGCAAACCTGAAACGTTACTACCATTAGAAAAAGCGCAAATCGCTAAAAAAAAAAAAAAAAAAAAAAAAAAAAAAAAAATAGAACGCTCGTACAACTGAGCTCTCCCTTTGTAATATGAACTACGAATGGCTTGATCCCTTTCTAAGGGTACGTAGGCAGCCCGTCAAAAGGCAGAGCTATAGAAAAAAAAATAATAAAAAGTTTCACTTAGAAACACAAACGAGCTCTCTCGAACGAGTCCGTCTCAGCGAGTTGTCCAGCTCTTACATCGATCCTTTTGCCAAGGGAACGATTTAAAAGGCGTTCCTCATGGATGCAGCGGCGAAAAAATCCGCATAAATAAGCTGACCCAGATCGCATTCAGCTAGCAGGCGGTTAAGTTTGTATAGGCCAATTTCTTATTTGCACTCTCTTGTCGACCTCGTGGCACACACAGGGTAAGCCAGACACCAGAGCCGCACCTAAAAGGTACGACGAGCTCATCGTGACTACCACCCTAAACATTTGGTATTCAACACACGTAATAGGATAAGCAGAGAGACGTCTCGCCCCGTAAAGTACAACTCGATACCAAAGATTAGAAGAACACAATAGAAAAAAGCCACACTTGAAAAACATACAAATCCGACCATAACGGAAAGGTCCAAAAAGAAAATACAACGCCCAAACGGCTCAACATCCGCTACATCACGGGAATAAGTTCGGACAATACAAGGAAATCAAAGCAAATCACTGGTCGGCAATGACCTGAGCATCTGAGGTCGCAGGTGCCCCTGCCGCGCCGACCTGCGCACTACCAACGCCCTCCCCGATGGTCGCAAGAACCTCCGAACTCTCCGGCACCACCTGAGGAACCATAGGAAGAGTCGCACCCTCCACGCCGAACATCATAGTCTTTGGAAAGGCCTCGAGGTCGCTGTCCAAAACATCGGTGATGTTGAAGCTGAGAACCTTGTCCTCCCACATCTTCGCATCAACCTCCGACCCAAGCAGAGTCTTCGATGGAATAACCGTACCATCCTTTACCAGCTCCTGGAGACAATCATAAGTGCCCGTCACCTGGCTCAATGTCAGAAGGGACTCGTTCGCCGCCCTATTCTCAATGATGTGCCTTCTCATCCTCTCAATACGAGACCTGTAGCCAGCAATCTCGACATCAACACTTTGTTGCTCCGCTTGCAGCTGCTGCATCTGCCCCTTCTGAAATGCATGATCGGTCTCTAACTGCTCAAAACGAGAGTGGGAAGCATCAAGAGAAGCCGTGACCTCGGCCACCTGCCTCCTGAAACCGGTGGCTTGCTTCGTGAGAGCAGCAGTAATCCCTCGCACCTTGTCAAGATCCTGGCGAAGTTCTTCAGCTGACCTTCTAGATGGCTCAGAAGTGCGAGAATCAGCAAGCTGCTTTTCCAGATCGGCGATGCGACGCTCGTACGAGACAACCATGCGGTTCACACCCCACCATCCTGAAACGTAAGAAGTGAGGAATCAAGGCAGCAACTGGAAACTTTAACTCAGAGCGTAAAGAAGAATACAAACCTGAATGTGTTTCCGAGCCCACAAGCGATACAGCTCAGGATCGTAGAGAGAACCCACAGCAGGAAGCGGGTCGAAGGAGCCGCAAACCTTTCTAGCAAGCTCGCCACAAGCAACTCTGTAGTTGATAAATAACCTACGAGATCTCTTAGTAACCGAAGGCCAATCGAGCGCCCTTAGTGCTCTAATCTTCCTGAGATTATCGAAGAAGCCTGGAGGATGAGCGGGCAAGCGAACGACGGGATCTGCAAAATATCAACCAAAGCAAAGAGAGGGTTAAAACCCGATCAAGGAGAATCAAACAACTATAAGTGAGAAACAATGAAGCTACCGGGAAACATGTTCCACTCAGTAGCGTAAAACATATCAAGACTATCAACTGAAATCTCGTCCAGCCTAACAAAGAAGAAATAACGCTGCCAATGACAAATCTTCTTTTCAGCCCCAACGACGATTTGGTGACCCAATTTAGCACTAGTGTAGAGATACCCTGGGCTACCTCTGACTTTCGTGAACTTGGTGGCCTCCTCAAGAAAGTGCACATCAACCTCTACGCCACAGTTGGTACTAAGTATCGCCAAACCAGCCGTGTTACGGATACCGCCCACAGAAAGTTGAGAGATAGCTATCCTACGCCTCACGCAATAACGCGTCAAAAACTCTAGTAGAGGGAGCCACAGCCACAATCAATAAAGTAATGCTCGTAGAGTGTGATGAAACCAGCTGGAGGCGTCCAAGGGCGTTCATGAGGCTCAGGAACCCGGAAAACCAACCCCTCGGGCATCTTGTTCCATTTCACCATCTCAGCGATAGTATCCAAGGTACACAATGAAGGACCATGATCGGACGGACCAATAACAAGATCGACATCGGGACCAATCGGAATAGCACTAAGACCCAGAACAGCTGAACTCGGACCAGCATCCTCAGCTGGGGTAACGTCCATGGGACTCCCACCAGAGCGACTCTCGTTGTCTTTGCTGAACTCGAGAATATCATCAAGATTGAAATCGTTGGCCAAACTGTCAAGATCTCCACACTCTGCTCCAATACCGACACGAACTTCATCGAAAACATCTTTATAAGCATCATACTCCTTGGAGAAAGCGCGTTGGATTCCCGCAAGAGTTTTACCACGCGCATGAATTGGAACTTGGGAGCTCGTTGAAGAACGGCCTTTCTTTCTACGAAGTGAGTCGACCTCGCGACCTCCCATCATAAGGTCGGCATCGCCACCATCAGAATCATCATCAGCCTCAGCGTCGCAACTAACACTCCTCACGCCACCCTCACAAAGATGAGAAATGTCGGGATCTGCAAGTTCCCGATCGTGCCGACCTCCGGCTCCAGCGTTCCTGACCTTGCGGGAAGTGGTGACCTTGCAAAGAGAAGTGCCGACCTCGCGAGAAGAGGTGACTCATACCCGACGTATACCTACATCACAAGAGGTGCCGACCTCAAACAAATCCTCTCGCCGATCTCCCATCTTGACCTCACCTCCCTGCCGATCTCTACCACATGAAACCGCTCCATCACTCCGGCAGCCAATCATGGAACCAGAGCCGACCTCAAGAGGGGAAGAGCCATAAATGATTCTTGATCTCGCCGATCTCAGATCGACGGATCTCGCTCGGCAATCGCCGACCTCATTGGATCCGGGTGCCCTCTCTCGCAACCCGCTGAGCTCATTACCATCAATCTCGTTATCGCCGAACTCATCATCACCTCTCTCAAAACCAGTCACGACCGACAGATCTCCGGTCCCAGAATCGAGAAATCCGCCGACCTCACCCAGATCTCCTCGTGCCGCAACCCTTGAACTAGCACGGCGACCTCTGTCCGGCTCTATATCGTCTTCACCGTGCCGATCTCCGACCGAACAAACCCGCCGATCTCAAACCGATCGGAAATGTTCAGATTTGCCGATCTCACCAATCTCGCCGATCTCCAGCCAGCTATCTCGTCGATCTCTCGCCGATAACGCCGATCTCCAGTTTCGAAATATTCAACCAAACAAAAGAGAGAAAACTAGAGTGAGAAAGAAGCAAAACACAAAGATTAAAAGAATAGAAAGAGAAAGTTACCTTTTACGAAGAGGAAGGAGCAAGTGAAAGTAATGAGAAGAGGAGGATACATAAATAAGTAATTAAACGGAAATTTTACTGTCAAAATCCGTCTTCTCAATCTGCGATCCATTCTTTTTTGGGAAATTCATCGCAAATATCCACCGGATCATGGGGTAAATCCGTACTATCCGAGATGTGAAAAAATAGAAAGATGTCGTTGTACACCTCCACGACCACTACCAAAGCCTGTTCCTAAAAATATATAGTAGCAAGAAAGAAAAAAGAAAAAAAAAAACAACGTCAATTTATTATAACGTAACACCACGCCCTTTGAATAAAGATAAAAATTATTGGTTTTTGCTTTTGTTTTAAAAAAAATTTCTAAATCAATTCCCATTAATGTATATTTTACAATCTGATGAAAGAAATATTCTCTATGTCTTTATTTCCTATATGGCTATAGCATACAACAAACCAATAAAATTTTCAAATATCAATTACAGGTGATGATGTTATACGTTTATGTCTGAACAAGTTCTTGTTATTGTAATAGGTTCAAAACGTGTTTCTTGTTATAAAAAATGTGTAACTCTATATGTAATATATCTATCCTCTGCTCTAAAATGGGTTAAAGTAACTCACTTTCAAGTTTCATTGGGTTTTATGATTTTCTCCTCTTCCAAAAAGCAAATCCTATAACAAGGTGATTGCTTTGCCATCTGCAAAAATCAAGTCAACTTTTGGGATGGGCCATACCGTATGGCTAGCAAGCTAAAACAAGACTTGCAGGTCCTTTCCATATTCAAGAGCGAATCCGCTTTAAGGGTTCATTATGCAGTTCGTTAGAAAATTAATTACTATATAATATGTACATCAAACAATCATACTTCTCATGGTTACATAAGGAGGAGGCAGGGGTTGAGGGCTTAGAGGGAGTGACTCTACATCGAGGAAAGCATCGTAATAGGGATAAATTTCCCATTGATAAAAGTAGACCGACCTCCGAATGTTACTCCCTTGCTTCCCACTGCACTCTTGCTGGTATGTACATAAGGACACTTTTTTTAAGACAGGCGTCACAGCAGATTGAATAAATCCCCGGAATGCATTGCATCAGTGCGTAGATACGCTGGAAGCTTATCGGATGAGATAACTAGGCTGCATAGTGTCTTGGACCAGATGAACTGGTAGCTGCAATGATCATACCCTCCATGAACTCCCCCAAAACTCTGTTAAACTCTGTTACGTTTCCAGTGATGATTATACTACTACACATCCATTGGATAGGCTCTAGATCGTATGACTCGAAAAACGAGCGGTTGGAGTAACGAACAAAACAGACCCACTTTCCGGTTCTCCACTCGAATGAATCGGTCTGATTCAGACACTTTTCCAATAAAGAAACAGATGCCGGTTGCATACAATCCGAACAGACCTTTGGATCATTCCCTAGGATACAGAGGCCTAAGGCATATATTCTCTCAGTGAATCCCAACATGTTTGTGCAGACACGACACAAAAACTTGCTGAGACGACAAAACAGAGGATTGACAAGAGATTCTTCAAACACATTTTTGACACAAGGAGAGAGGGAGAGTGAAAAAGATACAGGTAAAAGGAGGAACTTATTATGAAAATGGTTTAGTCAATAAGAAAGAGTACAAATCTTAGCCTATAATTAATAAAAAAAAAAACATTTTTAGCCAATAGCTTTATAATAACATCTCTATCTACAATGGCTTTCTGATTGCGTTCTTAACTCAACTAGTAAAAAAAAAACTTATAATAGACAATGCACAAAAATTATTCCCATGGTAGAAGAATTATGTAAACTCGTGTTCATGTTTTAAGATTTAACCCTTATAGGATCCATTGAAATTTTTGTTTCACCTACATGTTTTGCTCTACACATATGCTAATTCCAGCTACGTGTTTTGCTCTAAATATCTAAATATATTTGGTCTAACCAAAAAAAAGTAAAACCCATTGCAACAACTAATTAATTCTATTATTATTCATCTTTTTTTTATTGAATTTTACATTAATTAAAGGTTATATGATTTCTAGTCAGGATATGTTTTTTTTGTGATGTAGCACCACCACTCACCACTAAATACTAAATTGTCAACCTCTTGGATATTTACGCATAGGCTAATACCAGCTATATATTTTGGAAAATATGGTTTTTCTTGTATAAGAACAATTTTACCATAAACCTTGAATCTTACCTTCATGGGTATTTTGGTCGGTACATTCTCGTTGCGTACCAAAACCGTCACTCTCGATAGTGTAAGCCACTCCATATGTGTCTGGATTCGGTTCTGATACCACTTGTAACGCCCTGACCGCCACCTCTTAGTGGGCTCATGTCCAATCCCAGTTCATGGGTCCACCTTCCTTAATGGGCCTCACGTCCTCTCACTAGGTTTGTGAGCCCATCCACATCCGACGGCTGTTTTGCTACGTCCGGAAGGCTTTAAAGACTTGAAACCGTCTCTATAAATCACCATATGATCTTTCTCTCTGTTTTGTCCTGAAACGACCTGACCCGTTTTTTTTTTAATAATAAATAATAATAATATAAATAACTATGGCTAGTGGTCCCATATCCACTAGCCACCTAACCACAATCACAAACAACAGCGGAATAACAATACCAATTAAATAACCAACTGAACCAATAATCCAATATTAATCCATAATAGAATAACCAACAACCAATCCTAACCATTTCAATGTTAAACAACAGGAAACCAAGGAACCGGCAACCTAATAAGTTCTAAAGACCCAACTCTAGCAACCTAGCAATGCCAGACAACATCCAATCGAGTCTCTAGAACATCTTCCTCTTCATTGCCTTGATTCCACGATCACACTTTGCCTTTACCTGCACCACAAACACAAATTGAGATGCATGAGTATTTGATAAATACTTAGTGAGGCAATCCTCCCATCTACTGGGCTATACACACAAGCAATAAGATCTCTCATGCCACAAACAACAACAATAAAACAAACCAGGAACATGAACAAGTGTTCTGACATGATCCGGTTACTGTCAGAATGGTGTCGACCGATACCAGAAGGTGTCGACCGACACTAGACATCTGGTGTCGACCAACACCACTTGGGTGTCGACCGACACCTGCTCGACACCCCCAAAATCCTAACGGTGTCAACCGACACCTGCACATGGTGTCGACCGACACTTGCTAAGTTCTCGAGCCGTCCTCGCGTTAGTGTCAACCGACACCATTGTCGAGCAGTGATTTCCTTCGAGCAGAACCTCCGAATCTCACCTCCAAACTGCTCCTTTTCGTCCCACACAATCCCAGGAACGAATCCAAGCCTCAGGAGCTATGAAAAACTCACATACAACCAAAACAAACAACCAAACAACACACAATATCACAGAAACAGAGATCTTAGCTTAGATAAGCCATGGTCATGCACTCACCTTAGCCAACAATGAGATCTAAGCCCAAAAGATGAAGCTACCACCACAGAAACCTTCCCACCATGTTCCTAACCTTGGATCTTCACTCTCACAGCAAGATCTCTCCAAAAACGCCTTCAAAATTACAAACTCTCACAAGAATTCTTAGAAACTGTTTTCTCCTCTTTCTCTCTCAAAAACAACAAACGGCGACCAAGACAACAATAAAACACGACCTAGGTCGTTTTCCCACTTAAATATCTTGGTTCAATGGTTTTTCCTAAACCAAACCGGTCCAAATCGATAATTAAATCAATATGGTCGAACCAGAAATAAGTGGTGTCGACCGACACCACATGAGTGTCGATCGACACCCACCCCCAAACGCAGAGTTTTGGTTCGCGGGCGTTACATGTCCTCACTCGCACAGTTCCGACAGTCACTTCCCGGAAGGTAACCCATCCTGAGACTACTCCAGCTCAAGCACACTTAACTCTATAGTTCTCTCAAGACCCTTAACCGAAAAGATAAGTGCACTTTGGTGACATAGGTGGCCAAATCAATTCTTTTAAACCTCTCTGCAAGTCTCTGAAACCATGATGTCACAGTTTCTCAAAAATGAATATAACAAACTTAATTTATATAACTAATAATAAAAAAAGATTTGAAAAGAAGAAATATGTTGAATAAGATAAGAACTCATATTTTGTAGCTGCTGATGATTTTATATATTTGTTTGGAAGATTTTGCTGATAATTTAAAATACAAATAGTAAGAACATTTTGAGAATAAAAATATGTTAAGGTTAGAATAGAACTCATACTTTATATATTTCTTTGGCAGATTTATGCTTCTTAAAGAAGGAGAGAAGAAAGCAGAGTTATGAATCATACAGCTTGCTTACCTGCTGATAATTTTGTTGTTTTATATATATAGTGGTTTCCCTTTCAAAATGGGTATCAAGAGGATACTTTTTTTTTTATCTGTTATCAAGAAGATACTTAGACCATCTCCAATGGTTTTCCCTATTTTTACCTCTAAAATAGAAGAACTCTATAATAGAGGTGACTTTTGCTCCAATGGATACCTCTATTTTTTCATCTAAAAAAGAATATTCCGTAGAGATTCCTTTTTTATTTTACTATTAATACATTTTACTTATAAAATTTTTAAACTAACCCATTTATTTTAGTATTTGTGAAACTTTTATCTGATATGAGAATTGAATCTTACTACAAATTTTTAGTATTGTGTTGTTCAATACAAAACCTCCACTTTATTAAATTATTATTAAACTATTTACATATATATTTTATTTATTTTGATCATAAATATAAAAGTGTTAAAAGTTCAAGGACCATTTTATAAAAAAAAAAGTCCAACTCTATTATAGAGGAAAAAATAGAGTTCCTCTATATATAGAGGAAAAAATAGAGATCTTTCTTATAGAGGTAGAAATAGAGATGGATTGGAGTAAATTTTACTCTAAAATAAAGGTAAAAATCAAATATAGAGGTGGGTTGGAGATTACAAAACATTAAGTTTTGTAAATTAAAACCTGAGAGACGAAATATGTTTTCTTGATCCACAACTAATTCTACTTGACTGGACTTTGCTGGCAGGCTTATCCACAACCCATTGTTAATGACGAATTTGAAAACTCAACTTTATATAATAAAACTAGAAGTAAGACATTTAGGATATTTAGTAGTTTTTATTTTTTAAATAAATCGATAGGTCATTGTCAATTTCACATATCATATTGTATTTTTACTTCTTAGTAAAACCAAAAGAAAAAGCAGCATCATTTTTCAATAATTTCACAGCAAAATTCCTTTTGAAGATTGAATCAAATTTAATTCTTTCATATAATTCAACAAATATCACTTTTAAAAATTATATAAAGATAAAAATAAAATATAAAATAAATAAATTTATTCGCTTTTTTATATGTATTGAATTATCTTTCAAAAAAAATCATCCACTATAAATATCAAAAAGTGCACCCCTTTTTTCATATACTCATAAAAACACTCTCTTACCTATTTAAAACACAAATACACATATTTCAAACCAAATAACAAAAACCACCAAGCATCATGAGCATTTTGAAAGGCTGCAAAAGTGATTGGCTACCCAGCAATATTTGCCAAACAGGATGCTATCTTGGCAAATGTCCACCCGATTTCAACCGGTGAACCCGTACACACCTGGATGTGAAAAACACATATAGATGTCGTGGTTCACCTCTAATAGTTCCTCAAAAGATGATATAATAAAAAAAGATATAAAGGTCAATTTGTGTAATCCAAATTACAGTATTATGTAACATTAGTGACGTTGTGTGATGAAACATGGATTTAAGAAGATGAGTTTTTTAAAATTCCCATGCTAATCAACTAGAGATTTTAAAATTACTTATCAAATCCAATGTTATTAAATCTGTGACTTTTTAAAATCATACAAAATAATTCAGAATCTCTTGTTATTTGATTAAAAATTTGTTAAAATCATATCAAATCCACTTTTATTCAAAATAATATGGATTTTAAAAAACAAAATCTCAAAAGATTGATTTAGGAGATTTTGAACACTTTCATACTAATATGGATTCCGTACTAAGCAAAGTTAATGGTATGAACCACATTAATATTAATCATTTTCGTTCCTTATTTGGATTAAGCATGAAAACAAAATTCATTTGTACTAAGGTTTTATTCTGTTTGGACTCAACTTATTTTTGTAACGTGACTTGTCTTGTATATTTTTTTTAAAACGAAATTTCCTACAATTACTATTAAATCTCACAAAATCATGAAAAAAAACTTTTTTTTTTACAAACAAAAAATAAAAAAATGTCACCAAATATCCTAAAAAGTCAGTTAGATCTAGGGATGGGCAAAAAACCGAAATCCAAAAAACCGAACCGAACAAAACCGAAATAAATAGTTTAGTTTGGTTATGGTTAAATCTAAAAATCCGTTTGGTTTTCATTTTAATTAACCATTTGGTTTAAGTTTGTTCTGGATAAAAATTGTAAAACCGAATGGTTTTTTTGGTTTTTATAAAAATTTAGGATAATTAGATATAATTACTAATTAGTTTCTCAAGCTTATAAATTTATATTGTATAACAATATCAATAAATTTTTTCTTTATTGGGCGTTATTTATTGATCTCCTATTAATCTATCGAATTACAAAACCTTAACCTAAGTCTCTATTCCCTAACCTATATATATTCATAATTACTTTTATGCTTATTTTTAGTTATGTATATCAACTATTTATGTTTTAAAAGCATGAAATAACCGTTAAAAACAGGAACCAAACCAAAACCAAAACCGAACCAAACAATGATGCATATGGTTTTTATATGGTTTTATTTCTGATGAAACCGAAAAAACCATAAACCGAAAAAACAGAATTGTAACCAAACCGAATTACATATGGTTTCTATATGGTTCCATTTTTATAAAACCGAAAAAACCGTAAACCGAAAAAACCAAACCAAAACCAAAATGGAAAACCGAACGCCCACTCCTAGTTAAATCTGCTAAAATCCAAAATTTATTAAATTCCACAAAATCATCTAAAATCCATGTTTCAATACATCTCCACGTTGTGGATAAATATGACACCTAATACAGTATGTATATAGAAATAATATACTGGTTATATATATAGTAGTTTACTAGGTCTGGATCCGTAAATCCGTGCGGGGTTATGTTTGTAAATAATTCTTTTGATAAAATATTTTGGTTTGAATTTTATGAAATAATGATGGTTTCCTCAATAATTTAACTTTTGGAATGACCTAGGGGTCATACCAAAATAAAAACTTAACATCATTAATGGTTGGTTAGATATCCATTAAATCTCGTCTAAAACAATTAAAACCCGTTTGAAATAAATACCAATATTTTGGGAAAGGACGTAATATTTGTTATCTCTTATACATGGTCTCAAATTCCTGTTGCATTGCGAATGTATTCTCGCATGTGAGATAATATTTGTATAAATATATTGAATATCACATCTAAATTCGAACTCATACCAGTTGATTTTTTGTTTGCTTTGATTTTTATATAAATAAATTTAATATATATTTAGTTCGATTTTTCGTTTGGTTTCAATCTAATTTATTATTGTTTGAAAAAATTGAATAATAATTATTTCACCAATATTTTATAACTCTTAACGATCCAACAATCGGACCACTATCAAACTAAACCGGATTAAACTCTTAAAATATTATAATTTAATATAAATTGATAAAAACGACTAAACCCCTTTGAAGAAAAATACTGATATTTAGGTATTTAATTTTTAATTATATAATTAGAAACTTTTTTAGTATGTCTAATGCAGATGCTCTTACTCCATTGGTATACTATTGGTTTCGTCTCGCATGGTTTAGGATATAAACCAATATACATACATGATACATGTACTCATTTTATCAGGTCTCTTCGTCGACATTGATCTCACTCTTTTAAATGAGCAGAGAATAGAGGGATCAGATGGATTTTTGTTTTCAAAAATGAGATAATTTTCTCATGGCGAAACCCATGATTCATTGTAAGTTGGGGAATTTTCAAAAATATTTTTTTTTTATATGTCACTTTTCAAAAATACCCTTTCATGATGTCCATTTTCAAAAATACATTTTTTAATATACAAAATCACTAAATTATAAACCCTAAACCTCAAATACTAAACCCTAACCCTTTCAAACTATACCCTAAATGTAAAATAGAGAAGCCAAACCTAAAAAAATTCTAAAAATTAATTTCACATATTGTAATTATGTAAAAGAGGGCAAAAATGAAAATGTTCAAAAGGGGTATTTTTGAAAAAAGATATCTCAAAAGAGATAAAAATATCTCTTCTAAGTTTGATATTTTTAAATATGGGAATTCATCATAGGAAGACGAAAGGATTTTTTATTTTTACCATCCATAAGGCAATATAGTTAAAATCTTTATTCTTTTGTGAAGCTTAACTGCAATTCCTTTTTTCTTTTGAGTCCGATGTTTGTTAATTAGATGGGTTGAGAATCCGAAGTAATTAAAAATATGATAATGACATCTCTTGGTAGAAATATGATAATGACATCTCTTAGCTCTACAAAATCAAAAGAGGGTGATCAAAGACACTCTTATAGAAAAAACGTTTACATTCATTCTTATAGGAGTGCAAACGAAGAAAGAAAAGTTTCTCACCTTTAAAATCTCATGTCCTTGCAGGAGAAAATATTAGATGAGTCTACCTTTTATGTTCAATATGTTCAATATGGTTCTACCTTTTATCCAAGTAAGTTTCTAATTTCTTAAGAAACTATATTAAAACTGAACTAAGTTGAACATAAATATTGGTACTGGTAATTCTTGTGATCGGGCTTGGGAGTTTCGAGATGGTGTATGTAGAACTTCTTGTATTCGAAGTTTAAGATCGTTTAATACTTTTCTTTTTATGATAAAGACACCGTTTAATACTTGGGACCAACTAAAATGGACAATACTACAATAGAGACATTAGCTTCATATTTTGAGAAACGATGCTTAAGAATAAAGAGAATTAAAATTTAAACTGTTTGGATCAAACTGACAGACTTACTTACAGATCGAGTATTGAAAAATAAATGATTATTTTTTGTTAATGCTAGGTTTAAATATAGTTACTAGATTTTAACCCGCGGTACATCGTCGGATTATTTTTTTTACTAAAATTATTAAATTTCAAGTTGTAATTGTTAATTAATTTTATACGTTTTATTTGATGTTTAAGATTGTATAGTTGTATTTTGATTGTTAATTCTACGATTTAATCTACGGTATACAACACAATAATTTATTTTTGTTATAAATTAATTTATAGTATTAAAATCCTTTTATATTATTAAGTTGCACCAGTTTGTTTATAATAATCATGTATATAGAGGTGTCAAACAGGTCGGTTCACATTTTTTTTTTTGGACCGCAGCGGGTTGACCGCGGTTGTTAAAGTTATGCCTACGCATGTACCCGATCTAAATTTTATATTAATTATTCTTGAACAATTTAGTGGCAAAGAAAAGAAAAAGCAAAATTTTAAAATAACATATATTGATATTTTGTAAATATCTTAATTGGTATACATTAAATTTCCTCATATTATCACATATTTCACGTATTATATATACATAACTATGTAAAAATATTACTTAATATATATTATATTTAATCATATATTTGTAATTTTCGGGACAATCCGCCAACCGCATATGTACCTTGCTAAAATCCGTAATCCGGATAGACTTAATTGTGAGGACCATCTTTTAACGGTACACAACAGGCCTATATTTTCTATATAAATTATATCTTTAGAAATTTATTATTTTTTAGTATATAAAACCGATGGTCGTAGCGATGGATATTGACATTTTAAATTTATAAGAATATCGATCATAACCCATCCCATAATAATATATTAGATATTATATTTTAAACCTTTTATAAAAATTAATTAGTTATATAGATAATAGCATTAAAATTTTAGACAAAACTAAACAATTTGAAGTAATTGAATATGATTGATTGGAGCGAATATAGATTTTTCTATATTGGAATGGCTAAAATTTTGTTTAGTTTTGCATAAAATTAGGCTGAGAGATGGAGATAATTTAGGAACATTATACTGGATTAATAAGAGGATATTTAATTCACATACCTTCGATTTTATCTTTCAATTTTTTAATAAATTATTTTAATGATAAAGGCATTAGTTGTAAATACCTTTAAACTTCAATACTATTTGACAAAACTGCTATAAAAATGTTAATATAGATAGTAGTGACTAGGTAAAAGTTTGTTAGAAATGATAAGAATGAATTAGATAATATATTGGTGGTCAAGTTGGATTTGAATATGTTTACGATTTGGAACCTTTGATTTTCTAAAAATATTTGAATTAGCAATTATTACGTTGTACTATATCATACTATGAATGCTTTATGGTGATTTCACTAACTAACTAGATTTTTATTGGAATATGGTCAATTTAAATTTATTTGAATCTATATTGAACGCAAGTTTTGTATACTACACTAACTTTTTAGATCTTATTATGGAATATACTCATATATGAAACAGATTAGAATTCATATAGAAGAAATGAAAAGATGATTGGTTACAGGAGTATATGATTGGCGCAGCACCCTCCATTAATTCGGATCTGAATATGATTGAACCGGATCGCCTAAAATCCGCTTGCTTTGGCCATGAAGAGTTATCAAATTGCTCTTACCTTTTTTATTTTTGTTCTTTCTTTTTTTGGCGTAGGGGCTCATCATATGTATACTCGTTTTTTGTTGTTTTTATACCTAAGTGTGCTGCCCGATTAATTATAGTATAGATATGAAAGAATGGATCTGTGTATTTTACCTGTCAAATTTATTATATATCCTTCCGTTTTTATCTTTTTCTAGTAAAATAAAATGTTAAAAAAAAAGACCAACTTATATTCTCACGACACAATGAATCCAAAGATTGATATAAATTAAATCCCCTAAATTTCTCTCATATTATGGTATCAATTTTGATATTATGGTATCAATTTTGATATGTATGGATTTGTCTTTCAAAATTTTTGTTTACTATAAATATCACGAAGTGAAACCCCTTTTTAGCACTCATCAAACAACTGATAGCTATTTGATACACAAATACACATCTTCTGTTTAAAAAAAAAAAAAAAACACAAAATCATCATCATGGGCATTTTGAAAGGAACAAGAAGGTTCATGTTCGTGGCGATATTTATAGCATTTGTGGTTATAAGTAACATAAACGTAGCAGTTGCAAAATATATTAGCTATCCAGTGATAGGACGTGGCGATCCCCAACGAGGATGTGATCATGGGAAATGTCCACCCGATCAGCAGGTACATCATTACCATCGGGGATGTGATCAAATAGAGAGATGTCGTGATACACCTCCACGACCACTACCAAAGCTGGTTCCTAAAAATATATAGTAGTAAAAAGAAGAAAGAAAAAAAGAACAACGTCAATTTATTATAATGTAACACCAAGCCCTTTGGATAAAAATAAAAATTATTGGTTTTTGCTTTTGTTTAACAAAAATTGTTCTAAATCAATTCCCATTAATGTATATTTTACAATCTGATGAAAGAAATATTCTCTATGTCTTTATTTCCTATATGGCTATATCATACAACAAACCAATAAAATTTTCAAATATCAATTACAGGTGATGATGTTATACGTTTATGTCTGAACCAGTTCTTGTTATTGTAATAGGTTCAAAACGTGTTTCTTGTTATAAAAAATGTATAACTCTATATGTAATATGCTTATAGATTTGTTCGAATGTCATTATAAAATAGAGAACTGACTAAAACAAGAGAAGATCTTGATACTTTCATGAATTTGTTAACGAGGATCTAGATCTGTGATTGATACATCATTGTTAGAACCGGGAGTAGACCTGCTTGTGGATTGTTGACTCCTGTTTGAGAGGCAAAAGCCGGGTGCTAAATGCACAGGTAAAGTGTCTGTGTTACTAGTGAGCATCACGACGAGCGCTGGCCACATTGGTCGATATGCAGGATCTTCTTGAACACATATAAAACTGCGATATGGATGCATCTTATAATAATAATAGGCTCATTACCGGGAGAACTCTCTCTGATTGTCGGGTCTATGACTTGTAACTGTGACCCTGTTCTCCAAAGCTTCCAAGCCTAGCAAAAGTGATCGAATAAAATTAATATCTTTTGAGTTAATCATATACTCGTATGTGTGACCAAATTGCCAGGAGAATCATCAATGTCGTAGAAGCTGCTATACGTTTTACCACTTATGATCTCTAGAATCATTACTCCAAAGCTATACACATCAGAATTCATAGAGAAAATATCTAAGAAGATCAATTTAAATTTAGCATTCCCCAAATGTAGTACCTAACATACAACTATAAATATATTCAAATCCCAAAAACCTTTAATGTTAATTATTCGGATTATGAAGAAAATAACTATCTCTAAGCTTAAGGAAATCTAAGTAAAATCAATTACCCTAAAAGTTAGCACTTGACATAACCACTCGAAAATTAAATGAATAATTTGATTTTGATATTTTTGGGAACAACATTGTATAATTTGATTTCAAATCTACAAACTAACCAAAAATAAAATTAAACTTTCAGTTACACGTAATAATTTAGAAAATCATATCACAATAGTTATTATATTTGCAAGTATAATATTAATCATAAATATGTTGACAGAAAAAAGCTTAATCATAAATATTGATTTCGATTTTTTTTGGAAATTAAGCATATACCTCGAATCTGTATTTAAACATTTGATTCACAAATATATTATTAATATCATATTTATGACCGTGTTAATTAACCCTAAATATTAAAACTGACTTAATTATCCTATAAATTTAGAAAGTCACTAACATATTCACTCCTCACTAATCACTGAAAATTTTCTATTTTTATTGATATTTTTAACTTATGTCGAAACAATGACTGTTGTATGGTTTCAAACGAGATATACATGTTTTTTGAATCACTCCAATGAAACATGTAATGCTTTTCTGAATCTTCTTTTTTTGATAGCAATGATTTTCTCATGTGTCAATCTGTTAGTTTTTATATAAAGACCAATTATTTTTTCTTTGGTCACAATTTGTTAATAGATTGTGTTTAACTTGGATACAAAAATAAATCTGAATGTATCCAAAAAAGTATGTATTTATAAAAAAATATAAAAATTTGAATATAGCTTTTGTTTTTATGTGCTTCAATTTGACAGATAAACACAAATTTAACTGCCATATATTTTAATGTCCCTTAACATATATTTCAAAAATTTTAAGAACAGATTTGGTGTATAACATATAGACCTATGATTGGACTTTCTTTCGCATGAAAGGGAGACATGTTGGCTGAGATAAGAAAATTGTTGGTCGGAGAGAGAGAATTTGATATATAAGCTTATTGAGATTTGATATTACCAATTTTATTTTCTTTCTACTATTTTATCTGAACCCATTACACAAATATATGATTTAATGATTGTACTAAAATTTATATGTCCCAAATATTCCCCACAGCGCGCGGGTGATCCTAGTCAGTTAGTAGTACTTCGCAAAACTTAAAAGCATTTTTTAACATACAAAAAAAAAATTAAACACATTTAAGTAGTGAGTATATTTTTCTTCTTGAAGCTTCATCACAAGAACAGCCTCGCTTTTGAACTCTTGGGCGCCTTGTCCTGATGTTCTCGATCTCTTCACTGCTACTTCAGTTCCAGTTGAAATTTTTCCCTACAAAAAACACCATACCGCTTACTAAACGTCCATATGTACGAGTAGCAAACCAGACAGATTAAAGAGCCTATACATACTTTGTAAACTTCACCAAATCCACCTCGCCCGATCATGTTACTGTCCGAAAACTTATCAGTTGCAGCTTCGATTGTCTTGAAATCGAATTGCACCAAGTGTAGAGTTGTGACCTCATCACCAACTGGACAAAGAAAATGAAAAACATCTTCCTCAACATCTAAAACTAATCCAGAACTTGGTGTGGATGAGATTAGCAGCAAGAGAAGAGGATTTAACGGCGGTTGAAGTCGTATGTACAATTGGGTTTAAACTTTAAAGAATCCATTGAAACAGAATTCGTGTGGAGAAACGTAATCTAAGGTCATGAGGAAAATCCAAAAGATTAGTAAAAAAACAGCCTTGAGCTTCATGCTGACAAGACCAGAACCAAAGACTTGTGTTAGATGATAGAAGCTGCAAGGTAACTTACTTCAAATACTTGTGTATATCCTCTGATAAAAGAGAAGATTGTTGACTTTGACAAAAAAAAAAAAATGTTAAAAGGTGGTCAAATGATAAAAAAAAATACAATCTCACTTCTCCACCAATAATATGGATTCATAATCTTATTATATAAAGTTGGGTTTTGAAAGTTAGTCGTTAACAAGATTTTGACATGTGTCAAGTTATCAGTATGAGATTTTGACATGTGTAAAGATTTAATAGGAAAAATTTGATTATAACAAAAAGAAACTATTCTGTTTTTAAAAATATTAATAAAGTAAAAATATAATTATAAAAAATTTCGGAATTTAGGAAAAAAATTTTTTTTTTAAAATAATTATAAGGAGATTATATATATATATATATATATATATGTATTTCACAAAATTCAAAATTATAATATTATTTACTTATTTTTAATTTTAAGTGATTAATTATTAAAAATAGAAAAAGGGATTAAGGAAAATATATTTTTAACTATTTCTTCTAAATTTTTTACTCACTTCTATATAATCAAAGATCGCCTCATATTTAAATAATTTATTCAAAAACATTGCTTTCAACTTTGTTTAATTGGGAATATATTTTAATGGAAAAGTAATTTTTTCTTATTTTCTTAAACCAAAATTTTCTACTACTTTCTCCTATTTCAGTTGGGAATAGGTAAGATTAATATGTTGACAAAAAAAAAAAATTAATGTATGAGTCTTCTTTTTCTAATACTGTATTTTAAAATTTATTGTAGTATTTTTAGATTGTTTTAATTTGTATTTTAATCTTTGAATGATTTGGGATTCATATATTAGCATGCTTATAATTTTCTATTGTTTTCTTAATTATGCCAAATTAATTTTTTTCAATTTCTCAACCTTGATTGGTTGGTCATAAACACTTTTTTTTTTTTTTGCAAACATAATTGTTACCATTATTCATTCAATCCCAAAGGGAGATAACGAATAGAAGCTCATCAACCTAATGAATTGATAAAATAGGCTAATCAAACACAAGCGTACAACAAACATAGATAGATAGTTTAGAAAAAATAAATCGTTGTTGATAGATCCATAGGAGCCAAATACATTTGCGGACATGTTTAAAAGAATTGATTTAGCCACATACGTCACCAAAATGCACTTATTTTTTCAGTCAAGGGTCTTGAGAGAACTTCATGATGGGTAACCTTTCTCGAAGTGATTGTCGAAATTGTGCGAGTGAGAACAAAACACAAGAAAATATCATTTGTTGATTTGTAAGGTCGGTAATCAAGTTTTTAAAGACATCCAAACGTAACAAACCGGCCATCGAATATGGGTTAGTCCACAAGCCGGGAATAGATGTAGGGCCCACTTGGGAAGGTGGGCCCATGGACTGAAATTAGACATGGGCTTACTAAACAATGTGGCGGTTGAAGCGTTACAGAGACAGAGGCTACATCATGGTGTGTCAAAGACACTTTCACTAATACATTGAGAAATTTAACATTAGTTACTATCAAAATATTTTGTGACGATTGAAAAAGGTATTGACGTTTATTGGTCGTCGAAGCAAGCTATTTTGAGATAGCAAAAAGACGTGAACATTTTCTCTCCACACAGGATGAGAGCAGAGCCGAGTTCTCTATATGGTGGAGAAGGTTGGACACAAGGTTATCTACCCAACAGAGGAAGGTGGAGGAGGTTGGACACAAGGTTATCTCTCCAAGGGAGGAAGACGAAGCCAAGGTTCTCTCCATGATAGAGGAAGTTGGACGCAAGGTTCTCTCCATAAGGGATGAGGTCGGAGCCGAGGTTTTTTCCATGGCGGTCATACATTATTGTGATGATACAACATTGATTAGTATATTATGTTATCTATGAACACATTAAGACAACTATTTTACTTTCACTTTGGCATAGTTACTATCACGAATACATTGGGAAATTTAACATTAGTTACTATCAAAAGATTTTTTTGTGAAGTTAGAAAATTGTGTTTACTTTCATTGTTTGTCGGAACAAGCCATTTTGAGATAGCAAAAAGACGTGAACATATTTTCTCCACATAGGAGGAGGGCAGAGCCGAGGTTCTCCCTATGGTAGAGAAGGTTGGACACAAAGTTATCTCCGCAAGGGAGGAAGGTGGAGGAGATTGGACGCAAGGTTATCTCTCTAAGGGAGAAAAGCGGCGCCAAAGTTCTCTCCTTGGTGGAAGAGGTTGGACGCAAGGTTCTCTCCATAATGGATGAAGGCGGAGCCGATGTTTTCTCCATGGTGGTCATACATTATTGTGATGATACATCATTGATTAGTATATTATGTAATATATCTTTTATTCAAAATGTTTTTGGAGCCAACAATTTTAGTAACTAAAAAAGTATGTAGAAGTGAAAGTAATATATTTGGCTTAATGTATTTTTATAGACAGTTTCTAGATGGTGATAAAGAATATTTTTGTAACATACAAGAGTACATTTAGGTATAAAAAATATATTTTTAATAGTAACGTACATAAAAGATTTGTAAATTGATATAAATCAGTGTATTATAACAAAAATAAAATTTATATATAACATACAATAAATTTTTTAATAAATTTAATTTCATTTATAAAACTTTAAACCCGCACATCGGGCGGGTACTCATCTAGTAAACATATAATAATAAGACAAGTAGAGGGTGCTGCCAAACAAACAACAAAAAAGCAAGCAAGTGTGAATTGGTAGATTCCTATGTTATGTTTCTCTATTCTACATTAGATTTGGAGAGAATACCAAACAAAAACAAAGGAACACGTGCCGGAAACATTTTGATTTAGAAATTGGAGTGAACAGACCAGTTTTGGAGACAATAGTTGCAATGAAGTCGACAGACAGACTAAAGAAAACCAGTATTTACATGAACATTAGTTTTCTGTATATACAAAACATGCTTGAGTTAGAACCTTCAAAACACACAAATCTTCAGTTAGACAAAACCTGACTGAGTCAGCTTATTTGCTTTACTTTTGTTCATCTCCGAACTCAGCTTTAAGAGAGCAAACTCTGTAAAAGAGAGTTTCAATGCATTTAGAGTCACTTCAAAACTAAACACAACAAATGTATAAGAAGAGATATGAGAAATTATAGAAACACCTCGGGTATGAAGGAATTGTCATCTTCAACGAGGAACTAAGTCATTAATCAATGAATCATTGATAGAACCAGGAACAGATTTGATTGGAGGTAGAAACATCTCCATTCCCTCGTATACTGGTGACTGAGGCACTGGTAATGTGATGGAGTTACTTGTGAGCATCATGATGATAGTCGATAAATTTGGACGCTCTTCTGGATCGTTTTGGACACATAATAGTGCAATATGGATGCATCTGATAACTTCATTACTCTGATAGTTCTTTTTGAGTTCCGAATCCATGAGCTCTAGTGGTGATCCGTTTCTCCAATGCCTCCAAGCCTACCACAATGATCAATCAAATGAATATCAAAACCATAACAAAGGTTATAGAAGTAAAATCTTTTTGAAAGTTTAGGTCCTTTTATGCTCACATGCGTGATCAAATTCTTTCCGGATTCATCAGTTTCATGGAAGTTGCTGTTTCTTTTTCCGCTTATAATCTCAAGAACCAAGACCCCAAAACTATAGACATCAGATTTCGTCGAGAATTGGCCATGCATCAAATACTCTGGAGAAATGTAGCCACTAGAAAGAAAACAAAAAAAAAATCTTGAGTTTACCAGTGAGACAAAAGGGTCATCAAAACTTCAGAGATTTGATAAAGAATAAAGGAGGAAAGAGTATTTACTGGGTTCCAACTACTCTCCTTGTATCAGCTCGTGATTGATCCACCCTCAAAATCCTTGCCATTCCAAAATCTGCTACTTTGGGTTCCATTTCAGCGTCTAAGAGGATGTTACTAGCTTTGAGGTCACGGTGTATGATTTTGAGAGGCGAGTCATGATGAAGATATAGTATTCCTCTAGCAGTCCCGACAATAATCTTGTACCGTTTAGGCCAATCCAGCTGACCTTGCTCGGTAGGTTCTGTAGAAGTAGTTCACTATGAGATTAAAAACCAATGTTTCAAGAACTACAGAATAAGAATCATTAGAACTTCAAAAATGTGAGCTGAGTGGTATATGCAAGATACCAAACAAGAACTGGTCGAGACTTTTATTAGGAACAAACTCATAAACGAGTATCTTTTCTTCTCCTTCCATACAAAACCCGAGAACTCCAACCAAATTTCTGTGCTGGAGTTTTGCCACGAGACTAGTCTCATTCTTGAACTCTTGTACACCTTGAGCTGATTCTTTTGATAACCTCTTCACCGCAATTTCTGACCCGTCATGAAGCACGCCCTACAAATAATATTGATAACACTTTATATCTGACCACCTAGATATTGTTATTGGCTTTAATGCACACATTTAGTTTCAAGAGTAATAAAAAATCTAAGAGTAGGAAAAGTTTTACCTTGAAAACTTCTCCAAATCCACCTTGACCGAGCATGTTTCTCTTCGAAAATGTACATGTTGCAGCTTCAATTGTCTTAAGATCATATTGCAGTGAATTTGTGATTGAAATTTCCTCTGCAACATGAAAATGTCTAATTATTCCAAGCAACATAAATCGAAACCATAATAATATTTCTTGTATAATCACTAAAAAATTTGCAGTCATTTTCCAAATAAACATTGGTTAGCTAATAAAAGAAACTGCAAACAGTTGACAATGGAACTGAGTAAAGTATTCCTACTTAAAAGTCCCTTGACCCGGAATCATGGTGTTTTTCTTATTAAGAATGTCTTCTGGTTAAAACAAAAAAACAAAAAAAAAAACAAAAACAGTGCATAAATCACGAATCAACTCACCTGAAGGACCAGTTTTCTTCCTTCTGCAAACAAGTGCTACTACTACAGCTGATAGCACAGAGAAGATAACTCCGGCAGCAACAACAATGACCACAATGATTTCCACTGAGATATTATTTTTGCTCTCTGGGCATACAAGAAGAATCACAGAGGATAGTTTTACAATAAGAAAAATACATCACCAGTAATATAATAGAATGTGTTTCAAATCTTTGGTCAGAACTTAGCAGAACGATACATAGTATTTCAGTTGGAGGAATTACCTGACGGGGGTGGAGGTGCCAAATTAAAAGCTCCGATGAAGGGATACAGATCCCACATGAAACAGCAGCTTGGCCATGCAACAATTCCTCTTTGTCTCCTAAGGTTGCCATATTCAGAAACAGCATCTCCCAGACATTTGTGACAATTCCCTTTTTTTAGATCTGGAGTGCATAGCATTAATCCATGTATAGTCTGGAAAGCTGTCAGATTTGTTACATCAGTTGCATAATATTTACGACCAGACAACGATGCATTCTTTTCCAAGGATGCTTCAGTTATCATACGATTCGTTAGCGTCCCCCATATGTCATTGAAATACGTTTGATTTCCTTTGATATCCACATCACTGAGCTCCATGTAAAGTGGGTGCATATCAAGCCTTTCGAAAAATGAAGTGTTAGAGTAACGAGCAAAACAGAGCGTCTTATGAGGTGTCCATGTATACGCTTCAGTTTGGTTAGGACAATTCTCTATTAATTGGTCAGCCGCAACCTCGAGACAAGCCGAGCAAACTGTTGGTTCGGTCCCTTCGATGCACATCCCCACTGCGAAAACTTGGTCAATACCTTGGCCTATTGATGAATCATTGTAGAAACCATTGTCAGCCTTCACATTAGAAGCCAGAGAAGAAAGGATGATTCGGCGGTTATCAGCATATTTACTACTGCGTTGAAAAAAACCAGTGTCAATACATTGTTGTGAAGAGGCAACAGCAATTATGCTTATGAGAAAAAACAAGAAGAACAATAAGGAAATCATCTTGGCCATTATTATGTTCAAACAATGCTTTGGGTTTAGTATATGCATATCTCTACACTTGGGTATCAGTTAAATAGTAATGGAGTTCTCTCTACAAGTTGCCAAACTTAAAATACATCCATGGCATTATAAAAAGCTAAGTCAGAGCATAGACAAAATCAGAGAGCCAATCATAGCAAAGAGCTGATGTGTTTTATGTTTATAATAATAATGTTGAAGTTTCAAATATGTTCATGATAAGAGATGCACCCACAGACTACAGGCCGACTATGCTTGTTGAATGAATCTCCTAAATTTAACACAACAAAGCAGAGCAATAGAGAGAGAGAGAGAGAGAGGAGTGCGACATATGAGTCATACCATTGGTTGCGTTAATTAAGGAAAGCCAATAGCTTTATATAATAACAATACTTTAAATCTTTGATACCTTCAAATAGCAGTCTTATTAATTAATTTAACCAGCAAATTGAGCATTCTTATTAAAACCAAAATTACTAATCAGTTGACACTTTCAAGTTTCAATATCTTATTACTTTCATCAGCACAAACAGTAATACAAAAACATTATTACCATTGTTGACAAATCATTCAACTTGAGTATAGAATTAGAAAACAAACGGTAAAAAAGTCATAAAATTTGAATCCTAAAACGACACCAAAATTAGGCCTAAATCCTTATCTGGGCACACCCAAACAATGAGTAAAGGATCAAAGGATTGACCTGACTGACTCAAAGTTTCGAACCCCGCGGCAAGAAAATTACAGGCCAGTCGAAGCATCAAGAGTCAAGAGTCAAGACCAATTTTGGACAATGTGGGACAGCATTATAATTCCCATCGCATACGTCTGGTTTATAGGAGTTAGGAAAAGTCCATCAGACGCTTTCCTTGACACAATCTAAGCACACGCACCTCCACTCGATTAACCACTCGAAGCATTGAAGAAGCCATAAAAAAAAAAAAAAACACGTGAAATCGGAAGCTTCTACGAGATAATTGATTGGAATGGAGAAAGCTCTACAGTGTCGAGTAAAAAGGTTTCTTCGATCCTCAAGCGTAACAAATATCGAATCGCGAAAACCTAAATTGCCAAATTTTGAAAATAAGCAAGTGGAGAAGAAGAAAGGCTGAAAAACATAAGAAAAGAGAGAAGGGGGTTTATGATTATATTAAATAAAACCGGTTTAGTAACCAACCGGTTTGGTTTAAACACAAATCTGTCTTCTTCAGTCTCAGTCCTCAAAATCACACAATATATCCGCTACTTGTTTCTATTTTTAAATACTAGGGAATACACCGCGCGTAGCGCGGGATTTTTTTTTTTGTTGTTTAAAATAAAATATAAATAGTATTATAAGTTAAATTAGTATATACTTTAAGGGGTGAATGGACATTGTTTATATATGATACAGTTACACCATATAAAATTTAAAGTAGTAATTTATACGGGACATTAACTATGGTCTCCTTTTTGTTTTCTGTTTGAACCAAATTAATTATCTATTAAACATTTTAAAACCAACAGAAATTGTGCATGCATTACTAGAGAACTAACTTTTAATATAAAAGATGTTTTTACTTGCTTTCTTCTTAGTCTAACCAAATAAAAATTAATGTAAACCTGCAAATCTGTATTTCCTTCAAGTTTGAAGTAGAAGGAGATTCATGTGCGTTTTAATTTCTGAGTATGTACCCCATTGACAACAAAGTCTCGTGTAGTTGATTAAAGGCTTTGAAATCTTGTTATCCCCTGAAGCAACATATGTTACATGCATTAGGAAAGGGTCTAACTAAACTTTTTTTTTGCGAGAAAGACTTTGGAACTGCTATATTTTTAGCTTGTGTTAAGTTTCAAAAATAAAAATAAAGTGTGCTCTTTTTAACACACACACACACACATATATATATATATATATATTAAGAGTTCAGACGAAAGGAACCATGACACCAAAGCTAATTACGTTATGGCTATTGTCATCCTCTGTTTGCATCTACAGTAGAGACGTCTCTCAACTACCAGTTGATTGATAACTTTTAACGTGGAACAGTTCTAGAAGAAAAATGAACCGTTAACCGTTTCAAAAAATAAAAGTAGACAAATAATAGGATTATGATAAAATCACCTAAACTGATTAAATTAAGCAAGTGTGGCTGATTGAACCAATAAACTCTCGTTGAAATTGTTTGCCCCGAATTGGTAAACTAAGTCTTTGAACCTTGCTTTCAGTTAAGGCTTGAGGGCTTTGTGCTTTTTAGTGCTGAGAAAATTCTATATATCGTTATAGAAAATATATGACGACACTTTTTGTTTTTATCTTTATACTTACTCTCATGCAATTAGACGAAGTCAGTGAGAGTTATGGTGTATGACTTAGATTTATGCAATAGCAAGAAAGATACCTAATTTTTTAAAAAGATCTTACCACGTAGTCTTGTGTGCTTGAGAATCCGGCGTCAAAAAGCTAGCTATCATCGACAATGGTCTGACTGTGTGAGTTTGAACATCATCATATCATCCAAAAACCAAAACTTCTCCGACGCATCTAGAAAACATGAATTAAGATTGTTGATTATCCTCCAACCCAATGTTTCTCCATGAGCTAGAGAGACAACAAAACAATAAACATGAGAAAACAGGACGTGAATTTTAAAAGCCCATAAACTGAAGAGGAATCAAGAAGAAGAAAGGCAATATCTTTGTACATGTGGTCTTCCACTTACAACGTAGAAAAATTGCACGTAGAAGTTATAACTAAAAGTGAGATTAGTGAAGTCGTAACTTATCTGGTGGGATTTTAATTGAGAAACCATAAAGCCATAGGAGATGAGAGAAGCTTGAAACGGAGATCATGGCCATGTGGGAGACAATGGGTTTTGAGGCTAACGTTTCATATGCTTAGCGGATTTCTTTTTTTTACAAGATGTCGCTTGTTAATTTGTAGCTGTTAATTGTTGCATTGAGAAAGAATTAGATGATGTGGCATGCTCTAAGATGAATTTGGAGTTTGCTAAGGTGGACATAAGGAAATGGCTCAAATTGTCCCTTTTATTAGTAGTAATTTTAAAATTTTATCTGTTACATTACATTCATATCTCTTGATATGTGTTTTTTCTTTTTTTTCGGGTGTAATCAAAAGATATGCTCTTAGAAAAATTCTAGGGTTAGGGTGAACAACTCTCATTCACCTCCTCCTACTTAACCAATCAGAATATAACAATATGTCGTATCATATCATATTTAAAAAAAATCAGAATTAAAATAAAAAGACAAAACAAATTAAGGAAACAAATTATGTAGATATTTTATTATGGAAATTATGTCAATTCAGGTTTATTATAATTTTAAAAATTATATGTCGATTTGGGTTTATAATTTAATGGTTAGGATTTAGATTTTATAATTAAACAAAATTATATGTCGGTTTGTGTTTACAAAATAGTGGCTAGGGTTTAGATTTTACAATTAAACAAAATTATATGTTGGTTTGGGTTTACAAAAGAGTGGTTAGGGTTTAGATTTTACAATTAAACAAAATTATATGTCGGTTTGGGTTTATAAAAAATGGTTAGAGTTTAGATGTGATAATTAAAAACTGTCATATAATATTAGAATTAACAATTTTAAAATTAATTGATCTTACAACATTTGTTTCAATAATTAAGATTTGTTTCGTTAATTTAAAGGGTGTGGATAAGAGAGGTTCACCCATAGGGGTGAACCCAATAATTGTCCATGCTCTTAAATGTCATTGTTTTATAAAAAAGAAAAATGTATCAAAACAAATTATAGAGAACAGAGATCAGGATAACAAAATATTTTGAAAAGAAAATAAAACTTCAATTAATCTATATTAACATTATTACAGCAGTTTTGGCAAAAAAAAGCTTGAAGTTGGAAAATATTTATATTTCATGCCATTGTAAAATGGATAGAGTAATTGATGTCAAAATGGATAGAAAAAAACTGAAAAATAAACTAATAGTGTATGATTTTATTATACTACATGTATTTTGTTTTAAACTCCACAAATGATATATGTTTTTTGACTAAAACTTTTTTTGTCATTTATAGAGTTATGATGTCAAATACAAATTTTCAAATATATATATTTTTTTTACAAAATTCTCTTATAAGGGGCATTTTCAAAAATACCTTGTATGTCACTTTTCAAAAATACCCTTTCATATTTTCCTTTTTCAACAATATCCAAATTTCTGTATATAAAATAACTAAATTTTAAACCCTAAACTTCAAATACTAAACTCTACCCCCTTAAAACTATATGCTAAATGTAAAATAGAGAAACCAAATCTAAAAACAATCTAAAAAATAATTTAACATATTGTAATTGTATAAAAGACAGTAAAAATAAAATGGCCAAGAAAAAAATATATTTTTGAAAAGTGATATTTCAAAAAAGGCATTTCTAACGAACTCTTGAGTAAATCAAATTTAGTCCTATGAATAATATCAATAATGTAACTAACTTTGTGATAATAAAACTAAATTTGTGTAAATACCCATTTTAGCAATTTAACATATGCTCAATATTAAAAAAGCAACAATATTTTATTGAAAAAATTATTTATCCATGGGTCCAAATCTACACGAAAAATAATCAAAAGTATGTGATGGGAATTAGGTTAATATTAGTACACTTATATATTTTTGTGGGTTGGTCTAAAAACACAAACAAAATATCTTAAAACTTAATTTTATAAGAAGTTAAAAACCAACACTAACCCACTCCATCACACTTATTTACAAAACTAACTATTTTTTTAATAACTAAGAGGTTGTGGGTAAAACTAACTAATTTCAAATTGGTGGATAAAATTTAAATAATATTATATAAATTACAAAGTATTATATATATTAACAGATGTTTATTTTCAAAACAACTAATTTGTATTTGATTAAATTTCAAAATAAAAGAATTTTGATTAATTAAATTCCAAATGAAAATAATAATTTGTACACAGATAAAACAAATAAAATTACAAATATCTCAATATTATTATATTTTGATCCAATATAATGTTTTTTTTTAATAAGTTATATAAAATATGAAGAAAAAAAACATAATCCCGAATAGGTTAAAATTTAGTTTGTGCTTTAAGAACCATCTCAATCCTCGTCTCATCTGGTCTTTTGAAGGGTGCACTTGCAATTTTCCATAGACTCCATGAGATCATGACCGTTGTAACCACCAATAACATAAAAAACAGATCACGATCAATACTATTCCCAGCTATAACAAGAAAAGTGATCACTCCTATAATAACAGACCGCCATTGATACATTCGGAAGTTGCTTTTTCCTTTTAAAAAAAAAAAGTAAAATAAAATTTTAGTTAGAAAAAATTGTATCGAAAGAAGAAAAGTTCAGTAAACTTGGAATTAAAAAAAAAAAGTACTTACTAGAAAAGTGAGACAACATGGCTGTTGCTATGCATGCTGCGTAAGTCGAAAACAAAGCTGCTTCCACAAACTTGTAAGACCAAAACATTTCCAACTTGTCATCCATCATTGATTCGTTGGTGGTGATCTTGATGACATATATTATCAATGTTATGATAACAACGTTTAGTCTCATTGCAACTGATCCTAGATCTTCATCGTTAGGGACCAAATTACGAGAAAATCTGCTAAGAGAGGTACTCATTGAGAGAAAGAGAAAGGAAGAAACAAGTGAAATTAATTAAACTAGGAAAATTACTAGGCCAATGAAAGAAAGTATGAAGCTATAACATTACGACGGGTATATATATAGATAGTTATTCCGGCAATGAGTAAGAAATATTTCCACAAAAATGCATACGTAAATAGGATATATAACTTAAATTCTCAGTTTTCTTTTCCTTTTTTATCTTTTGTTATAATTCTCAGTTTTCATTTCTTAAATGATGACCTAAAAAAAAGGGAAGACAAGGAAAGATATAATTTCCCATTTTCTCCTTATATAATTTCCCATTTTCTCCTTAATTCTAATCTATTTTTCTTTTTTGTCACAGATAAATTTCCATATTTAGATACAATCTCATATTAGGAGGAAAAAGACATAGCAATTATAGCTAGGAAGACAAAGATTGTGGATTTGAGTCAATGACACTTAAATGAGGGTACTCATGGGTTTGATATAAGCTTTAGGAGTTAGGGAAGAGCTCAATAGGAAAAAAAAAACAATGGTAAGAACTAAGAAGACTAATTGGAGGTAAGAGAGCATAATGATTTACACAACAACAGTTTCTGGATCTGTAACTAGATAACTATAATAGTATCTTCAGCAACGTTCTAAATCTGTAATCGATGCATCACTGAAAGAACTAGGAATTGGTTTTTCATATGAATTCGAGCACACAGCTTCTGGATCTTGGTCGCGGCTACTTTGTAAGAAAAAACCAGGTGCACGAGGCACTTGTAAAGTGATTGTGCTACTAGTAAGCAGCTGTTGGGATACAATCCAAGTCCCACATCTGATGTTTAAAGAGACTATCATTAATATATAAAGGGTTAGGACCAATCTACTAATTGTCAATTGGTTTTTAGTTAGAAGCCCAAGATAAGCCCAAATTTAACATGGTATCAGAATCCAAGGTTAAAATTCTGGTGGGCCTAGAAAAGTGGATACGGACATGCCTCTTGTTAACCCGAATAATGGGGGCCCAAGAAGGGGTTTATTATCGATCCAAGCGGGATCGGTTCGAGATGGAGTTATCATCTCGAGCAGGCGTGTTAAAATCCCATATGTGGTCCTTGGTTTGAAGGGGAGATTGTTGGGATACAATCCAAGTCCCACATCTGATGTTTAAAGAGACTATCATTAATATATAAAGAGTTAGGGTCAATCTACTAATTGTCAATTGGTTTTTAGTTAGAATCCCAAGATAAACCCAAATTTAACAGCAGCAAGATAATTGTAGACATCATTGGACGGTTTTCAGGATCCTCTTCCACACATAAAAGCGCGATATGAATGCATCTTGTAACTTCATCGCTTTGATAATTACTCCCAAAAGTCGAGTCCAAGAGCTCTAAAGGCGAGCCTTTCCTCCATAGTCTCCAAGCCTAACATTGATATATGAATTTATCAGTAAACAGTTTTTATATTATCTTTGATCATATGGTAATATTTAAATAGACGAAAATAACTAACATGTGTGACTAAATTGCCAGCAGATCCATCTGTTAGATAGAAGCTACTATTCATCTCGCCACTTATGATCTCTAGAACCAACACTCCAAAGCTATAGACATCAGATTTCATGGAAAATTGACCGTGCATCACATACTCGGGAGCCATGTAACCGCTGGATAATCACAAAAAGGGAAAAGTGTTTAGTGTTTGCAATGTACAAGTGAATGGTTATATATCATAATCAAAATCACTTACGAGGTTCCAGCGATCTTGCTAGTATTGGCTCGAGTTTGCTCCATTCCGAAAATCCTTGCCATGCCAAAATCCGCTATTTTCGGGTTCATATCATCATCTAAGAGAATGTTGCTCGCTTTGAGATCACGGTGTATGATTGTGAGCCGTGAATCTTGATGAAGATAGAGAATCCCTCGAGCAATCCCTCCAATGATATTGTACCGTCTGCTCCAATCTAGTTGTGGTCGTTTTAATGTGTCTGCGCATTCAATATATTTTATTAACAACAAATCTTGGTTTCAAGAATGAACACAAGAAATATCAAGAAAACAAAGGGACTAGAAACAAACCGAAGAGGAAATAATCAAGACTCTTGTTGGGAACAAACTCATAGACAAGTATCTGTTCATCTCCTTCCAAGCAAAACCCAAGAAGCCTAACAAGATTCCTATGTTGAAGCTTCGCCACAAGAACAACCTCATTCTTAAACTCTTGTGAGCCTTGTCCTGAATTTTTTGATAGTCGCTTCACGGCAACTTCAGTTCCATTCGATAATGTTCCCTACAAATATATATATGCACATCTTTTTAATTAGCTTCCATGAAAAATATAAAAAAAACAAGCAGTCATAGATATACATACAGAGGAAATTACATACCTTGTAAACTTCACCAAATCCGCCCTGACCGACTTTGTTGTTCTCTGAAAATTTATCAGTTGCCGCTTCGATTGTCTTGAAATCAAATTGCAGAGACTGTGGACTTGTAATATCAGAATTAGCTGAAAAAGTAAATGTATAGTGTTGATATAAGAATTCATAATTATACTCTGTTTCGAAATGGAGAAACCTAAAAATGACTCACTTTGAAGTTTTAATGCTTTGTATGATTGTCTTCTCTTCAAAGCAATCAAACCTATAGCTAACAGCACAACGAATATGACCACAGAGAAGACAATCGCCACTAAAACTCCAGTTGAAAATTTTTTGCTATGTGGAGGAGGCGACGCCTCGGGTTGAGATTCTTGAGGATCTTTAGAACTTTGAGGAGGAGGAGACGATTTTATCCTATCGAAAGCACCTAGAAACGGATAAGGATCAAACCGAAAAAAGCAAACAGGTCTCCTAATAGTACCCCCTTGCTTACCACCGCAACAACCTTGGTAAGAACGCACGTTTGCTTGAAGACAAGCGTCACAATCAACAGAAGAAATCCCTGGAGTACACTGCATCAATACGTATATTCTCCGGAAACCGGACAAAGGAGTTATGTCTGCTGCGTAATGTCTGCCTGAAAGCGACCCTGGAGTTGAGGAGGAAGCTGCGGATATCATACGTGCCATGAAGTCTTCCCATGTTCTGTTATACTCTGCAACATCTCCAGTGACATCTAAAGTTAAATATTCTGCTGTGGTCGGATCTAGGTTAATCTCGTTGAAAAACGACCGATTGGAATAACGAACAAAACAGAGCGTCTTGTCGGCTCTCCAGTCCCATGAGTCGGTCTGGTTCGGACAGTTCTTTAACAAACCGTCAGACGCGGGTTGAATACATTCGGAACAGACCTTTGGATGAGTCCCTGGGATACATAGCCCTTAACAGAGCCGGCCATAAGGCGCAAAGCACATGCTTGCGGCCGTTTAAAATATTAACTAATTTTCGGCCTCTTTTACAAGAAATTTTGTGTGGTCTAGTGGTTGAAACTGTAAAAGTCGAGTCTTAGCTCCTAGGTTCAAACCTTGTCAATGTCTAAAACAGATATTTTTATTTTTTTAAGAAGAAAATTAAACTAGAAATAAAAACTATGAGGTCCAATATTCTCCCTCGCTTGTAGCCCAATACATCTCCACGCCGGCTCTGGCCCTAAAGCATAGATCTTTCCAGCGCCTTCACCAGCCGAGACGTTGTAGTAGCCATCTCGAGAGCTGACGTTGGAGGCAAGAGTTGAAAGAACGAGACGACGGTTCGTATCATACGTACCGTTTGGTCTGAAAAACAGATTCTCTCCGCATTTTTGAGCAGATACGTAGCCGAAGCTAAAGACGAGTATAACAAAACAGAGGATTGACAAGAGATGGTTATGATACATTTTTTAAGAGACCAGACTTTGTTCAGATACTTGTTGCAGATACTACTACAACTAAATAAGGCAAGACTTTGGTCGTAACTTTTTAAGAAACGTTGAACTCGTCAAAAAACACATGCATGTTTAGAATTTTTCTTTGAAGTAGTTGAGTCAAGCATGCATATTCAAGTCAACTCCATATGTAGACGTTGTTGAGTAATTAATAAACGCGTTGAAAATATATGATGTAAGTGACGACACGTAAACATGGATCATATCAACTTCTACTCTTTAAATATGTTGCTTCATCCCGGCTCAAGAATATTGAAGTCCCTGAGCTCAAAAAAAAAAAGAAAATGGACCCTTTTCCCTGTGTTTTTGTGGGGAAAAAAAAGTTTGGACCCTATTTTCTTACCAAAAAAAAAAAAAAAATGACTACACCCTGTGTATTTGCACCCCTGGCACATGTCTAGAATCATAATCATATCCATAAGCTAAAAAAGCTAGAATTTATGTTACGTGTGCAACAAGAAACAAATTGGATACACTGTGACGTTAATATGAACGGACGTTAGGTTCAGTTCTTGAGTTACTTGAACTTAAGCAAAAGTAGACTTTTGGTTTCCGTCATCAGTATTCAGTAACATTTAGTTTATCAAAAAAAATAGTAACGTTTAGAAACTTGTAATAATACAAATCACATACATGAAATTATTGCTTTTAAATCTTCAACTTCTGTATACATACTTTGAAGGTTGGAGTTACTTGAGATACAAGGGAATATTACGGACTAGTGCTAAACCTGCTGATGTTAATTCTACATACAGAGTACATATTCAATCATTTCAACGAGGAGTGACTCTAGTTATTGAATCTTCGTTAATGGAATAAGGAATAGACTTGCTGCTGGATTGCCCCAACTCGGATCCATAAGTTAAAGGGTCTAAATCGGGTCTGTTCCTGAAGAAAAATCCGGGAGGTCGAGGAGCAGGTAGAGTTATGGAGCTATTGGTAAGCATTTGAAATATTGTATACATAGCTGGACGATCTGCAGGAGTTTCTTGAACACATAATAGTCCAATATGGATGCATCTAACGACTTCATCCTTCTCATAGCTTTCCTTAATCGCGGGGTCAATGAGATCCAACGGTGAATCATTGTTCCAAAGTCTCCATACCTGCCAAGAAACTCATTATCAGACTCAAAACCTTGATTACAATGAAATTTGTGGAGTAAGGTTTTTGAGATTTTTATTTTGAATTTTGCTCACATGGGTCACCAAATTGCCACCAGAATCATCCATATGATAGAAGCTGCTATTCTTCTTGCCACAAACAATCTCCAGAATCAATACTCCAAAGCTATAAACATCAGATTTGGTGGAGAATTGGCCATGCGTCACATATTCTGGAGGCATGTAACCGCTGAAAATACACATGAAAATGTTTAAGTTGATCATAAATAAAAAGGGTTCATCATAGTGTTTGTGCCAATTTTAACTATTGCTAACAAGATTCATCAAACATTAATTAAGGAAAATACTAACAAGGTTCCAACCACTCTTCTGGTCATGTCTTCAGTTTGGTCCACCCTGAAATTCCTTGCCATTCCGAAATCCGCTATTTTTGGATTCAAATCAACGTCTAAAAGAATGTTACTCGCTTTGATGTCACGGTGTATGATGGTGAGCCGTGAGTCTTGATGAAGATAGAGAAGCCCTCGCGTAATCCCTCCTATGATGTTGTACCGTCTATTCCAGTCTAGCTGAATTTTTTTTGTTAGGTCTGCACATCCATATAAATTTGTGAGTCATTTAGTTAGTAAAATATCTTAAGAAAATTTTTTGCTAAGAGGAGAATAAATTAAACAAAGAGTTATTGTTTATTACCAAAGAGGAAATAGTCAAGGCTCTTGTTAGGAACAAACTCGTAGACAAGTATCTTTTCATCTCCTTCTAAACAAAACCCAAGAAGCCTAACAAGATTCTTGTGTTGAAGCTTCGCCACAATCAAAACTTCGTTCTTGAACTCTTGAGTGCCTTGTCCAGAGTTTCTCGATAGTCGCTTCACCGCAACTTCTGTATCATTTGGTAACACTCCCTACAAATATACATATGAAAAGTTTCTTAAGGTCTAAGTTTTAATGAAAAATCAAGCAATCATACATATAAGTAAATTCCAGCTCAAATATACCTTGTAAACTTCACCAAATCCGCCTTGACCTAGCTTATTATTCCTCGAAAAATTATCTGTTGCCGCTTCGATTGTCACAAAACAGAGTGTGTTCTGGGATCTCCAGTCGTATGAGTCGGTCTGGTTCGGGCAGTTTTGTAATAAACCCATAGATGCGATTTGGATACAATCTGAACAGAGCTTTGGATCGGTCCTTGGGAAACAGAGACCTAAGGCATAGATTCTTTCAGGGCCTTCACCGACAGAACCGTTGTAGTAGCCGTTTCGAGAGGTGACGTTAGAAGCAAGATTTGAGAGAATGAGATGACGGTTTGTGTCATAAGTACCGTTGTGTCTGAAAAACATTGAGTCTACGCATTTTTGTGCAGATTGATAAGAGATTGTGTATACACATTTGTTTTTGGATCTTTTGCTGAGATCATGGAAATGGAACTGTAAATAATATACAAATTTTTCTTTTACTATAGCAATTACGGACGTTTGATTTCGTCAAAAAAGCATGTTTGGTTAGAATTTTTGTTAAATAATTGACTAATTTGTTTAAAAGCTTATACAAGTCAACTCGGTAATAATTTTACTGTAACACTTAGGGGGGTTTGATTTTGTCAAAAAGT
Source organism: Camelina sativa (assembly GCF_030686135.1). Lineage (NCBI taxonomy): Eukaryota > Viridiplantae > Streptophyta > Magnoliopsida > Brassicales > Brassicaceae > Camelina > Camelina sativa. Next base: position 22,077,390 of record NC_141892.1, on the reverse strand, counting down.
GTTGGTGGTAAGAATGTTCTTTAAGTATTAGTTGAATCTAGCTACCATAGTCAAGTCAATTCCAAAAATGTTAAATATTTTTAAATCTTTATTAACTGCGTTCAACTCTTTAATAGGCTTTTTGAATGGGTTTGTAACTTGGACTATCATACACTTTTTTTTTTGTGCAACGAGACTGTCATACACAAGATTTATGAAAAAAAAAAAAAAAAGTTAGAGAATAAGGAATAGTGTATGATTATGTAACGGTTTGTTTATGTTCTGTTGGTTTTAGAGATAGTGAATTCGGTCTAATGTGTTTGATTCTGTTGAGATGTAAGCTAAAATCATACACCATGATATAGGAGAACTCGTTATATTTATTGTGTCGTTTCTCGGTTTTATTCTCAAGATGTATGTTCAAACTCCTTAACGCACGGTTATGAGTTAATTTGTAATCTAGTGTTCAAGCAATAGAATGGACTGGAACACCAACACTTGGTATCAGAGTTTAGACTTGTGATTAGTTCTACATAGGGTTTGTCGTATGTTACAGTCAAGCATTATAATTTCACAAGTAAACTCTTAATACATAAAAGCGACAACAGATGATGTCTATATTTTACCTACTTGGGAAGCTTGCAAAATTTTGAAAAGAACAGAATTGTTTGTGCTACAAGGAAAATTGTACGGACTAATGCTAAATACAGAGTTCAGAAGCAAAAGTTTCAGCGAGGAGTAACTCTTGTGATTGATTCACTGTCTATAGAATAAGGAACAGACATGCTTCTGGTTTGCCCCGGCTCGGATCCATAGGTTAAAGGGTCTAAATTGGGTCTGTTCCTGAAGAAAAAACCGGGCGGTCGAGGCACAGGTAGAGTAATAGAGCTATTGGTAAGCATTTGAAAGATTGCAGACATGGCTGGACGATCTGCTGGAGTTTCTTGAACACATAAAATTCCGATATGGATACATCGAATGACTTCATCTTGATCGTAGCTTTCCTTTATCGCAGGGTCGATGAGATCTAAGGGTGATTTATTGTTCCAAATCCTCCAAACCTGCCAAGAAACTCGTATTCAGAATCAAAATCATTGATGGTCACAAGAGATACAAAAGTGAGATTTTGGTTTCGTTTTTGCTCACATGTGTCACCAAATTTCCCCCAGAATCCTCCATCTGATAGAAGCTGCTATTTTTCTTGCCACAAACAATCTCCAAAACCAATACTCCAAAACTATAAACATCAGATTTGGTAGAGAATTGGCCATGTGTCACATACTCTGGAGGCATATAACCGCTGCAAATATACACATGAAAAGTATTATGTTAATTAGAAAATAAAAAAAGGTTTATCAAACTTTAAGGAGAATATTAGAATACTAACAAGGTTCCAACAACTCTTCCTGTATTGTCTTCAGTTTGGTCCACTCTAAAATTCCTTGCCATTCCAAAATCTGCTATTTTAGGATTCATATCGGCGTCTAAAAGAATGTTACTTGCTTTGATGTCACGGTGTATGATGGTGAGCCTTGAGTCTTGATGAAGATAGAGAAGCCCTCGCGTAATCCCTCCTATGATATTGTACCGTTTTTTCCAATCTAGTTGACTCTTCTTTGCAGGATCTGCATAAGACTAAATAATTCAAGACAAATTGATATAAGCAGTAGGAACATATAATTAAACCTAGTGCTGTTTTTTAATTACCAAAGAGGAAATAGTCAAGGCTCTTGTTAGGAACAAACTCGTAGACAAGTATCATTTCATCTCTTTCTATGCAAAACCCAAGAAGCCTAACAAGATTCTTGTGTTGAAGCTTCGCCACAATCACAACTTCGTTCTTGAACTCTTGTGTGCCTTGTCCTGAATTTCTTGATAGCCGCTTCACGGCAATTTCGGTTTCATTTGGTAACATACCCTAGAAATACATATATGAAAATCTAAGTTGTTATGAAAAATCAAGCAATCATACATATATGTGAATCTCAGCTGCAATATATATTACCTTGTAAACTTCACCAAATCCGCCTTGACCTAGCTTATTATTGCTGGAAAATGTATCGGTTGCCCCTTCAATTGTTGCAAAATCAAATTGAAGAGACTGTGGACTTATCATGTCATCATCAGCTGCAATACCATATGTATGGTTTACTTTTATGGATTCCAAAATGAACTGTGAGAATGGTAAAATTCCCCAAAATAAAAGTAACTCACTTTGAGGCTTTAATGTTCTGTATGATTGTCTTCTCTTCCAAATAACTAATCCTAAAGTGAGCAGCACCACTAACGTAACCGCTGAAACAAAAATCCCCACAATAGCTCCCGTAGATATTTTTTTCACATCTGGAGGAGGAGGACGCGGCGTGGGTTGGGAAACTTGAGGAGGTAGAAATGTGTCAGTAAAGGCATTAAAATATGGATAATAATGCCACCGGAAATAACAGACCGGCGTGAGGACGATACCACCTTTGTATCCACTGCAGCAAGTCTTGTACACCCGCACATTTGCTTCAAGACAAGTTTCACAGTCATCAGAGGATATCCCTGGAATACACTGCATCAGCACGTATATGCGATGAGAATCTATCGGAGGAGATGTATCTGCCAAGTAACGAGTTGGACCTACTCGGGTGAGCATAAATTCCATAAACTTGCCCCATGTTCTGGTATAAGCTGTAACGTTCCCCTGGAACATTTGAGCATCTCTTATTGTTTGTGTCGGCTCTAGATCGATCTTGTTGAAAAACGAGCTATTGGAGTAACGAACGAAACAGAGGGTCTCGTCGATAAGCCAGTCGAATGAGTCAGTCTGGTTCGGACATTTCTTTAGTAAACCATCGGATGCGAGTTGGATACATTTGGAACATTCCTTTGGATCAGTCCCTGGGATACAGAGGCCTAAGGCATAGATCCTTCCAGCTCCTTCACCGACCGAGACGTTGTAGAAGCGGTTGTTTCGAGTACTGACGTTGGAAGCAAGAGTTGAGAGAACGAGACGACGGTTTGTATCGTAAGAACTGTTGGGGGTGAAAAACATTGAATCCCCACATATTTGTGTTTGTGCAGAGACAAACCCGAAACTAACAGCGTGGACAAAACAGAGGATCAGAAAGAGATTGTTCAGACGCATTTTGCTTTTTTCCTTAAATTTTACTTCTCATTACAAATCTTTGAACTCTAAATAAGAAAATTATATGAAGGAGCGTTGATTTGGTCAAACTTGGGTATTTAGAATTTTCGTGTATGTAGAGATACACACAAGTCAACTCTTGGGGTTTTTAGTTTAAGTAGAACTAGGTAACAACCTGTACATACGATAAATCAATTCAAATAAATTTATTATATAGAATTTGATATTTGTTTGTGTAAAATAAAATATGTAAATAATTCTTTTTTTGTGTTATTCAAATTTACGTTTATTTTATATAAAAAGATGTTTCATCCATGAAATATTTGAACATAAATAATAATTTTAACGCGGTGAAAATATTTGTATGAAATTTAATTTAATAAAACATGAATAACTATTTAATATTTTAAAAAAGAAATTAATTTGTTGTTTTTAAAGAAATATAATATAGTTTCAAATTAAATGACTACAAATAGTTTAATTTATTTAATGATTTTTTATATAAGTCTATAATGGCATAGATGTAATTAGGATTAATTAATAAGGTTTATTTGCTAAAATGTGCTTCAAGCTCTCTGGCCACGACACATCAGCATTTTTTCAAAAGTACTTTTCTATTATATAGGGGATTTTCTTTTTTTTTGTTAGGTGAATGATCAATTGAACATGGACCAACTCTTACCCTAAAGTGAACACAAGCAGTGCGTCCTCTCTGACCAGAAGCCCTTTTAGGCCCAATCAGACACCAAAAGGTTCCTTTGATTCTTCAAGGCTTAAGTTAGAAACTTCTAACTTACTCCACAGCACAACGCCACACGCATTAACATTTCACGAGTATCTTCTTCTTCTTTTTTTTCGTTTTTTTATAAACCCTATCGGCAAATCCGGTCAGTCTCGGTAGAAACGCACCGAAATGCTTCAGAGTGGAATTCTCCGCGAAGGGCCACCACATTCAGGAGGGGCAGATCGAGAAGAATTATTAGTATGGGGCACATATCTAATAATTAATAAATATGTGGCCAAAAATTATAATATATATATGACAAAAAAGTAAAAAAGCAACAAATGGAGGGATCGAACATCCCACCAGCAAAATTATGAAGAGGAATACATAACTAAATGATCTAGCAGACAATTATAGCAACATTTACTAAAAAAAATTTACAAGCCAGGAAATATTTTGTGGGTATATGTGGCTGAATTTTCTAGAGCAACAATATCGAAATTTTTTAGAGAGAAATTTTGGAGAGAGAGAGATCACATAAAAATTAGGATTGACTTAGAGAGAGAAGTATATATATGATTAAATTATCCGGTTAGGTTAAAATCAAGGAATCGGTACGTATTCGGTTAGGTTCAGCTATCAGTTTGGTTAATAGTTGATGGCATAACAAAGACAACCACAAATAGTCCACAGAGAAGTCTACATAAGCAAAACTCTAAATCATATAATTTTAACCTAATCAGTCTTTCCTCCCTTAATTTGACTCGTTTATAGGTAAATTTATTTTATTTCAATCCAGGAAGTCTATGTGGTTATTATTTGGTCAATAGGTTTATCAAATTATTTTTTATAATATTTTTAATTAAAATTTAAACTATAATTAAGGAGTAGACCAATTGTTATGTCTTCTAGTTGACGTTAATTTGTAATCGACCTTATAGAAATCTATTGCAGACTTCCTTCGGGTTACATATGTCATTTCGGCTTATGTTTTTTGTTTGGTCGTAAGGGAGTCAACTATAATTTCAGTACCCTTAGTGGTTATGTTTCTCAAATATCGAATATGGAGTCTACTATTGCATTCAAGGCCAAATAAAGATATACAAAATGCAATTGTCCTTAGATTCTTAGAACTTAAATAAATAAAAAAGAAAATAATTTTTTTTTAATATAAAAATTTGGTTTTGAACTCAAGTGAAAAATATAAATAAAATTTTGTTTTGAACCGCTAGATCCAAATTTTATATATTATGTGGGGTCCTAAGGCTAATGCCTTTTTTATTACACTATAGTAGGCACGGCCTGATCGGCTAGTATATGCGCTAGTATTATTGATTATCACCAAAGAGGAAATAACGGAGACTCTTGTTGGCAACAAACTCAATCTTTTCTTTTCCTTGCAGAGAGAACCAGAGAAGCCTAACGGGATTCCTACGCTGAAGCTTTGATACAAGAAGCACCTCGTTCTTGAACTCTAGTACTTCACCTTGATCTGAAGTTATTGATAGACTCTTGACTGCAACTTCAGTTTCATTTGAGAACGTCTCCTGCATATTACAACTAAATCTAACGAATCATCTCACTATCTCAACATCTTCAAACATAACACATAAACAATTACTTAGAAAAGATAGGACTATAGACTAATTAGTCTATAGACATTTATAAACATATCATTAGACTTATAAATAAAAATAAATAGTGCAAGATGCTTTGGTGGTAATGTTTATGTTTATTATTGCACTTTGAAAATACATTTCATTGTTTATAGACTAAATAGATTTATAAATCAAAAGTTAAAAGATAGGCGATATTTTAGGCAACTAAATAAATACACTATTCGACCGTCGATAGGCCTCACGCCGCCGGCGAGAATCTCCTCTTTCTTCCCCCTATTCCTTTCTTCCTGGTCCAGTCAGGATGGCTACCTCAGAACCCCCAGACCCACCCAATCTGCTTCCACTCCCGGTTACCAGACCTACCGTTCTCTCATCAGCGCCGACTCTGGTCTCTGAATCTGCTGCCGACACTGCCACTAAGTCGAATCCACCCAATACGATGCCCCAACCTCCAGTGATAGATGATACCCAACTAACTTGGGCTGCCAGATTTGACTCCAGTCTTTGAAATCTGAGCAAGGCTGCTCAACCCACCTTCACCGAGGATGGTACTCCACGAGTTCGAGCCCTCGCTTCGGTAATTCTAAGAGCTTCTTACACATGGAAAGACCACTTAGTAGCTCATTTCCATGGTAATCCTCCACCAGCGGGCAAGATCTTTGTTGACCTGAATCCCATTTGGGGTAGAGAAGGAAGAATTAACATTCGTTGTCTCCCAAATGGCCTTGTACTCATATACGTTCCCTCTGAGTCCACAAGGTAATGGATTCTTAAAGTTGGATGTTGGTAGGCAGGGAATTGTCTTTTCACGGTTACAGCCTGGTCTCCAACAGCCTCTCTCACCCCTATCAAGCTTGTGTCTCTACCGATTTGGGTCATTCTGAAGGATGTTCCTCCTCAACTTTATTCCCTTCCTGGACTGAGCACAATTGCCTCCGGAATTGGTGAACCTCTCCACACTGAGAAGCATCAACTTCCTCCACTGATGGCTGACACGCGAATTAAGGTGGAGATTCTGCTAAAGAAGGAACTGCCTCATTCGGTGCTGGTTGAAGATGACGATGGCAATGAAGTTAGAATCTGGGTTGAATATCCAAGGCTTCCTCCAAAGTGCGACTTATGTGGTGAATTCGGACATCTATACCACCGTTGCCCCTCCGCTCCTTCTAAAACCATCCAGTCATCCCCCTACTCACACTACCATTCCGATTGCAGACCCCATAGTCTCAGACAAAGACAGATCTCATCAAAAAGGGAAACAATGAAGTATCGACCTCAGGTAACTCAAACTTAAATCCAGCTGATGTATCAAGGACGATTTTGGCCAATCATACTTACATTGAATCACCACCTGGTGGCTCCACAAATGAGTGACAAGTGGTAAAGTCTCGGTCAGCCCCATCATCATGCTTGAAAGCTATGCTTTCACCCCTTTTGCCCATTGTTAAATGTGATGAAGCTTTTTTGTTATAAGATTAGAGGGTTAAATACCACCCAGAGACAACAACAACTCAAGAACTGGGTTCAGTCTCATCCACCTCTTATAGGAGGTATTTTGGAAACTCATGTACAAGAGAAGAATGCAGTTTCAATTTTGGCTCGTATGCTTCCTGGATGGAGGTATGATTTCAACTACTCAACTCAAGCTATGAATGGGAGAATTTGGCTAGTTTGGGACCCTTCCGTAAAGGTCTTAATTTACAAGAAAACAGATCAAATTATAGCATGTGGTGTTTTTGATCCTTCTACTCGACAAAGCTTCTCCGTTTCATTCGTCTATGCCCGAAACTGCATGGTACTTCGTCGTGAGCTCGGGTCCACTTTGCAAGAATTACACTAAACCAGTGTGCAGCGTACTCATCCATGGCTGATATTTGGTGATTTCAACCAGATATTGCAGGCTCAGGACAATTACTCTCTTCATCCTTACCCGCTACCTGTCACAGGAATGTCAGAATTCCAAGACTGTATTGATCAGTGTGAACTCTTGGATTTGACTGGTCGTGGTGCCACTCATACATGGTGATATATCATGGTTTTTGTGGTTTTCAACCATGATATAAGGAGTCTTTTAGAGTCTTTTGAGTTGTTTTTTAGGATGTTTTTGAGTGTTTGCAGGTTTTCTAGGATTTTGGCAGAGAGGGAGTAAAGTGGAGCAATTTGGATCATTTTGGAGCATAAATCGGAGGAAATCAATTTGGAGTCTGATCCTATGAAGAGCACCGACCGACACCAATGGAGCATCGGTCGACACCAAGCTGATCCGACACAAGACTTCAAAATTGGAAGTTTTACAAAGTTGTCCGAAGTTTTCCATATTTGCATCATTGGTCCATGACGTGTTTTAGGACATCTATATAGTGTTTTTGGGTTTTGTAAACCCTGGAAATTTTATTCTAGCAAGTTTTATTTTAGGAAGTTTTATTTTAAGAAGTTTGATTCTAGCAAGTTTTTGAGAGAGAAATATTGAGAGCTTTTGGGAGAGAAAGAGATCAGAACTATTTTGTAGATAAGAATTCTTGAACTCCCTTCTTATTTTTTAATATCTATTGCTTATTATTCAGTATGATGTCTTATTCTTCATTAAACATGTTTGAGTAGTTTGCTTGTTAGGTTTAGGGTTTTTCACAGGGTTTTTATGATTTATTAGATATGTGATTTTTAGGGTTCTTAATCTTTTATGATCTTCATCTTTGGTTGTTCTTCACAATAGTTCTTGATTGATCACCTAGAATTATTATCTTAGGGAAATTAATTGATATGAAAATATAATTGTTTTCTTGATTAAAACCATTGATGAACAAAATTACTTTTTACAAAAAGATTTGGATTAGTGATTTTGTGAACAATCTAAACTTGTTTTTAAACTAGAATTTTATAAAGAGATTTGGATTTTCTGGTTTCAAATTTAGATAATATTTGCAGTGAGAACTGATTTATTTTACAGAAGAGTTTAGAGTTCTAGATCTGATTTTTAATTGCTTGAATCCTATTTAATTATTGATTTAATATTTTGTAATTTCCTGAGAAATTCCCTGAACCTAGCTTTTTGATCTTCTGAATTTACAACAGTTTTATTTTAATATTTTGCATTGCCTATTTCATTTAAATCATCTTGTTTAGCGAAATCATAAAACTCTATAATTTATTGTGTAGTCTTGAGTCCTTGTGGAATTCGATCCCTAAATATTATAGTGACCTCATAATTTGAGAGAGTAGCTCTAGGGTAAATTTGAACATATCACATGGTATAATGGACAGGAAAATAATCCAATCACGAGGAAGCTGGATAGAAATCTCATAAATGAATCATGGTATACGATTTTCCCTCAGTCAAGCGCTCTCTATGATGCTCATGGAGGTTCTGACCACTGTCCCATACTTGTGACTGCTTCCTCTGTTTCGGAGAGAAGGATGATACCGTTTAAGTTTTACTCTTTCTTCACTACTCATCCTGAATACAACACTCTAATGGTGAATGCTTGGAATCTACCAACTCTTCTAGGATCTGCGATGTTCCTACTATGTCAAAAGCTCAAAGCAGTTAAGGTGATGTGTAAGACGCTCAACAAGAATATCTTTAGTAACATCCAGGCGAGAACAACATAAGTGCACGACAGTCTCACTCGAATTCAAAACCAGAGTTTGGTCCAAGAAGAGAAGGCGATAAGGAAAGAGTGGCTTTATCTATCATCAACGGAGGAATCATTTTTCAAACAGAAATCGAGGATTCGCTAGTAATCGGAGGGTGATTCCAATACAGCTTTCTTTCGTAACTCAGTGAAAGCTCACCAAGCTAGAAACAAGATTTGCTCTCTGTTAAATGAGGATAATGAGAGAATATCAGACAAAGCTGCTCTCAAGGAAATCCTCAGTTCAACCTCTCTCCATCGAAGCAATCAAGACTTTAACTCCTTTCAGATGCTCCCCTGAACTGGCAACCACTTTGCAAGCAATTCCAACGTCTGAGGAGATCACATCAGTTTTATTTTCCCTCCCAAGGAATAAAGCGCCGGGTCCTGATGGGTTCACAGCAAAAAATTTCATAACCTCATGGGCAACATTTGGAACTGTGGTCATTGAAGCAGTCTCAGGATTCTTTAGAACAAGCAAGCTCCTAAAGCAGTTTAATGCAACAATTCTTGCTCTGATTCCCAAAACGACTATGTCAGAGAGGCTAAGTGAATTCAGACATGTTTCTTTTTGCAATATTATCTATAAGATAATCTCAAGACTGCTTGCTAGGAGGCTAAAGTTGTTCACAAATTTGGCTGTCCAAAAGAATCAAGTGGCTTTTATAAAGGGGAGGCTTCTATGTGAAAATGTACTTCTAGCTTCTGAGCTGGTCAACGACTTTAATAGGGAAGGGCCGATCACAAAGGGTTGCCTCCAAATCGATATCTCCAAAGCGTTTGACAATATTGACTGGTCCTTCCTTACCAACATCCTCAAAGCCTATTATCTTCCACCCATCTTCATCGATTGGCTGGTCACCTGTTTCTCCACACCTACGTTCTCGGTTTCATTGAATGGAGAACTAATAGGCTACTTTCCTGGAAACAAAGGACTTAGGCAAGGAGACTCCATATCCTCACTACTCTTCGCAATGGTCATGGACATCCTCTACAAACAAATTGATCTGGCCGCGGTACAAGGGAAAATCAGAGTTCATCCGCTCTGCGCAGACCCTTTAATCACTCATCTAAGCTTCACTGATGATGTTCTAGTCTTCTTTGATGGCTCTGAATACTCACTTATTGGAATTTTGGAGGTGTTAGACACATTCAAGCATTCGTCGGGGCTGGGTATAAACCTGGCAAAAACTTTTCTCTTTCTCGATGGGAATAACAGAGACGCAATCAGAGACATGGCACGTCGTCTGCATCTCACCCATGGTTCACTTCCAGTACGCTACCTAGGAGTTCCGCTCATCACAACAAAATTACCTCCCTCTGATTATCAGCCAATGGTTGACAAGTTTAAAAGTCGTATATCAGGATGGACTCATCGTCCTCATTCGTAGGGAGGCTTCAGCTTCTCAAATCAATTAGAAATAGCACTATCAACTTCTGGAATTCCATATTCTTGCTCCCTAACAAATGTCTTGAAGAACTAGAGCAGATTTGTAGCTCCTTCTTGTGGAAAGGGGTAGCGGACTCTACTAGAGGAGCAAAGGTTGCTTGGGATATAGTGTGCACTCCTAAACCGGCTGGGGGGCTTGGCCTAAAGAGACTAATCGACTGGAATAAGATCTTTGGCCTCAAATTGATATGGTTAATCTACTCTCAAGCTGGATCACTATGGGTTTCCTGGGTTAAAAAACATCTAATCTGGAGCAGAAGCTTTTGGACTGCTGATTTTAGAGCAACAGGAAGCTGGATATGGAGGAGACTTACAAAGCTTCACAACTTAGCAAGATCCTTCATTCACTGTGAAGTTCGATCAAGGCATTTATCCTTATTCTGGCATGACAACTGGACTGGTTTAGGTCCACTCATCGATATTATTGGTGACAATGGACCGCGAACCACTGGTATTCGTTTGTTCTCTCGGGTGTCTGCAGCGGCAGCAAATGGGAATTGGATCATTCCTCAAGGGAGACATCCTCTGTTTATACTTCTAAATGAATGCCTACCAGGTCATACTCCACCAAACACTGACCAAGGCGATTACATTTATCTCTGGAAGTTGACATCAAATCATTCCCAAGGTAATTTCTCCACTCAGCAAACTTGGAAACATCTTCATCCCTCTGGCTCTTCCGTTTCTTGGCACACCTAGATTTGGTTTAAAGAGCATATACCGAAACTAGCTTTCATGACCTGGCTTACGGTCCTCAATAGACTAACAACAAGGGACCGTTTGAGAAGCTGGAACTTGCAGGTTCCCTCAAACTGTCTTCTATGTGCTTCAGGTGAGGACAATAGAGATCATCTTTTATTTCAATGCCCCTACTCCTACGTTCTCTGGTTGGACTTCTTTGCTCACCTAGCTCCCCCAATCTCCTCAATCTTCAACGGTCTTCTCATCTGGCTTAAGAAACCGTCCTCAAACAGAAAACTCAATATAATATGCAAGATGGTGTTTCAAGCTCTAATACACAGCATGTGGACAGAGCAAAACAAAAGGATACATTCTGCCAACTTCTGCACTGGAGAGAAGATCAAAAGGGAAATTCAGCTCCTAATGCGACGACGACTAACGGGACTTGACAGAGAGGAAACCCATCGATCTTCAACAACAGCACTTTCCCACAAGACACTTACCTCTACCTATGGTTCGCAAACTTCCAAGTTCACTAGTTTTTTTATCTTATAAGAAACACAAACTGCTAAGGCACCATTGAAAGGGTATAGATCCCACCGGAAACTGCAATTAGGTCGATACTCGAGCAGCATTGCTTTCCATGACAACAATTCAAATAGTCATCAACACTTTGTTTAAAGGGTATCTTTGCGATATAGTACGTTTTTAAAACTTAATTTGAATTATGGTCACTTTACTATTTACAATTGGAAAAACACTATGTATTGCTGTTACACTAATAGAATGAGTTGTGTAATAGAGTTTTGAGTGTGTTGTGTACATTACCAAAGAGGGTATATCCCTCGTTTCTCTCTCCATTGGATAGATTCAAACCATCCAACAATATTTTTGTACGGTTTAAACTATCCAACATGTTAAATAGATTCACACCTTCCAACAAAATTTGTGTATGGTTTAAACCATCCAGCATGTTGGATAGATTCAAACCGTCCACCAATATTTGTGTACGGTTTAAACCTTCCTGCATATTGGATATATTCAAGTCTTCCAATAATACTGGTGTACGGTTTAAACCATCCAACAATTTGGATAGATTCAAACCATCCAACAATATTTGTGTACGGTTTAAACAATCCAGCATATTTGATAGACTCAAACCGTCCAACAGTATTTGTGTACGATTTAAGATCATCAAGCTACATATTAGTCAATAATAAATTTTTTTAACAGCGGATTTTAATCATACACATTTTTGGCTGGACGAATATGTTTATAATGAATTCTTTCTTTTAAGTTCAATAAATTCATGATTTTCTATCCGTTACTAGGTTATATAAGTTCATAATCTTTATAAATAGATAAAATCTATAGTAGTACAATGGTTAATGAGGATTGTTTTAATCCATGCACCTGGGTTCAGACTACATTTAGCTCTCTCTTTATCCCTTTTAATTAAAAAAGATAAAATCGTAAATATGCTTTTGGGTTCTTCTTCCCCACCAAAAATTCTAATGTCGTTTCTCTAAAAGTTTTTTTCTATTTTTATTATTTTTCACCTTTTTGCTTACAATATTGTTAAGATCTCACAAAAAACCATAGATATATCATTAAAAAAGAGATTTATGAACATAAATCGAAGTTTAAAGTGATTTATCTGTCGGACCAATTTTCCCACCGCATACAGTCATATCGTGGCGGCTTACCTTCCTTCACCGCCTGTTCGGCGCCTAGCCAGGCGGACACTCTGATTTTTACAAAATTGAATTTATGAGAGCATCAAATTTAGGAGAATAAGATAGAGAGATTTTAGAAATTAGTAAAGCTTGATCATAGATTAAAATGATGAGATTCATGAGACATGGTAGTGAGAGTTATTCTCTGTGAATTTGAAGAGTCACTAGGAAAAAAATGTTTATGGCTATGGAATCGAAGAAGGTAGATAATTTTTTTTATATTCAATTCTTTGATGGAATATGTGATACGCCCAAATTCGAGGATCACTCAGCCAGATTAGAAAGGATAGAAACTGGCCAAGGTGAAAGGTGCAATGTGCAACAAGGGAGATTTGATGGATTGAGGAGTCGCACAACAGTTGCGGAAGGCTGTTGATATTCCCAACTCCAATCGCTGCTAGATATGACACACTAGTCCAGCAAGAGGAGGTTGTTGCTTGGATATTACACACCAAGAAACAAGAAAATGTTCTAGACAAAGAACAAAGAGATAAACTCATAAAATCAAAAGGAAATTGATTGATGATTCTCAAATGGGATTACATGTGTTTATATAGGGATAAGAAACTTGGTAACAAGGCCAAGTATTAATTTTTCTTGAAACTAAAAGAAAATAATTATAGATAGTTGAATGGAGACCCAACTCTTGGTGCATGTTTCCCTTCCCAAGGTGAGTTGAACTCCATTTTCGTCTTCCCTCTTTGACCACAAAATAAAGTGATTATTTTGGGCTTTCTTAGACTTGAATTAGGCTCAAAGTGCGCTGATAGGTATCATCTCCAATAGTTTTCCCATGCTCTCTTTGGCCATAAGCTTTTGAATAAGCCAATTAGTGCATTTCTTAGCTTCTTAGCTTTTGCTCTAGTCATTGGTCCTTCAGGTACAAGCAATGGTTCCTCCGGTACAAGCTCCTCGGGTTCAAGCTCAGCTACAAGTTCCTCAGGTTCAAGCTCAGCTACAAGCTCCTCCTGCTTAGCTCCATCCATGATCACATCATCCCCCTCCTCTTGAAAAGGATTTGACCTCAAATCTGGATCATCTGCCACAAAAAGAACTAAATCAGAAACATTAAAGCTTGGACTCACATTGTACTTACCTTGAAGATCAAGTTGGTAGGCATTGTCATTGATCTTTCTTTTGATCTCCCATTTGAATCCAAAATCTTTCTTGATGACTTATGTAATTAGTGCAGCTATAGTGCTAAAGTCCTTCACATAGCGCCTATAGAATCAGCTAGTCTATGAAAGCTCCTTACTTCTCCAACGGTCTTAAGACTTGGCCAGACTCTTATAGCTTTAATTTTCTCCTAATCACCCTTAATGCCATCTGCATTCACAACAAAACCTAGAAAGACAAGGTTATCCGTACAAAGAGTGCATTTCTTAAGATTGGCGAACAACTTTTCCTCTCTAAGAATTGTAAGAACCGCTTCTAGATGCTGAACATGTTCTTCCAGATTCTTGCTATATACTAAGATATCATCAAAGTAAACTACAACAAAGATTCCAATGAATTTTCTCAAAACATGCTTCATTAACCTCATAAAAGTGATGAGTGCATTTGTTAGCCCAAAAGGCATAACCAACCATTCATACAACCCATGCATAGTTTTGAAAGCAGTTTTCCATTCATCACCCTCTTTCATGCGTATTTGGTGAAATCCACTTTTGAGATCTGTCTTAGAAAAGACAAAAAAACTATGCAGTTTGTCAAGCATATCATCAAGCCTGGGATTACAATGACGATACTTTACCGTGATTGATTGCTCTACAATCAACACACATGCGCCAAGATAGATCTGGGATTAGTCCTATAAGCTGGTCTGGGACCGCACATGGGCTCATGCTCTCTCTAATATGTCCCTTCTCCATGAGCTCATTAACTTGTCTTTGCAGCACTAATGTCTCCACGAGATTAGTCCTATAATCTGGTCGGTTTGCAAGTGATGCACAAGGGACGAAGTCAATTTGGTGTTCTATACCTCTTCTGGAAAGATATCTGAGAATTCCTGCAAAACATCTATCAAATCACTCGGGAGCTCCGGTGCAAGGTCAGAAAATGTTATTAGCGTTTCTTTATACACAAGCAAAAGCAATGGCTGTTGAGAGTACAAAGATTTCCTTACTTGACTCTCTTTGACAAAGAAATTGAAGTTCTTAGGAGATACATCAGGTTTTGCTGGTTTAATTTATTTGTCTCGGCTTTTCTACAACTGGACCTGGTCTTGATGGACCTCCAACGAAGTTAAAGGAACTAGAGTGATCTTCTTTCCTTTATGCTCAAAGGAGTGTCGGTTGGTGTAGCCATCATGTATCGCCCTCATGTCAAACTGCCAAGGTCGTGGATATGGCTAGCATCCATGGGAAGGAAATTGCATAGGATCTCCTCTTCATATCGGCTCATGGTAAGAAGAACTGTGACTTGCTCCCTGACGTACTGTTCACCCGTTTCATTCAACCATTCCAGTTTAAAGGGCCGCAGATGAGGTCTGGTCTCAAGTCCAAGCTTCCTAACAAAACTATCACTAGCAACGTTAGTATAGCTTCCACCGTCAATGATTAAAGAACAAACTTTATTGTGAACTAAACATCTAGAGTGAAAGATTCTCCCTTTGTTCTCGGTCATTGGACTTAGGCTGAACGCTCAATGATCTCCTAGTGACCAGAAGTGTCCCTTGAGTTGGATATTCAAACTGTTCTTCCTCGTCCTCAAAGATTGGACCGAGATCTTCCTCTTTTTCTTTATCGTCCTCGGACTCCAAGTCACTGTTGTCTAAGAGGATCATTACCTTTTGATTCGGAAATTTGTTGGCATAATGTCCAAGTCCTTGACATTTGAAACACCGAATATCTCTTGCCCGATTGGTGGTCTCGACTGCCTTTCCTTTATCAAGACGAGTAGGAGAATTAGTCTTAAAAACTGAATTTGATGGGGTTGGAGACTTATCTTTATCTTGATAACTTGGTTTTGGAGCAACGGAAGGTTTAGAAAAACCCTTCCACTTGGTTTGTTGTTCGATTAGAATCGCCTTGTGCAACATTCCCTCCAAGCTTTCATATTCTTGAAGCTCCATTCTGTCCTGGATGTCCCGATTGAGCCCTGCAAGGAATCTGGCCATGGTAGCTTCTAAGGTTTCATCTACGTCAGCCTTGATCATTAAGCTTTCCATTTCCTGGAAATAGTCCTCCACAGATTTGGTTCCTTGAAACAAGCATCTGAGTTTTTGGTATAGATCTCTATGGTAATGAGTCGGCACAAACCGTTTCCTCATCAAGGTAGTGAGCTCATCCCATGAAGCTATTGGTCTTCCACCTGACCTTCTCTTGTGAGTCAAAACTTGATCATACCAGCTAATAGCATAGCCTATAAACTCAATTGTTGCTAACCTAACTTTCTTGAGTTCAGAAAATTTTTGACAATCAAACACTAACTCCATTTTCCTTTCCCATTCTAGGTAAACACTAACTCCATTTTCCTTTCCCATTCTAGGTAAACATCCAGATCATTTTTACCTTCAAAGGTTGGAATTTTAAGTTTTAAACCACCTAAATTGTCATTTCTTGTACCAAAAGGATTAACATCACCTTGATCATGGTTTCTATGACTTTGTCTAGGTCGGTTGGTGGATCGATCATCTTCTTCATGGGACTCCTCTTCTTGAATTTCCTCCTCGGGCCGGTAAGTCCTCCTTGAACGTTCACTCCTGGTTGCGGGTCTAGAACGGGTTTGTTGGCTGTTCTGAATCTCGTCGAGCCTCTGGTGTAGTTCTTCTAGACCTGTATTCATAAGGTTAGTAATAGTGTCATTCAATGCCCTCATTTGCAAGTTAGATAGCCCGGCGACAAAATTCCCTGGCTGATCTCTTTCTCCATCACTTTCCATGTTTCCTGAAAACTTAACACGAAAAGTTAGCAGATAAAAAAATCCTCAAACACTCAAGTGTTTCTCTCAATTTTGGTAGGTCACTCAAGAGCTTTCTCCCTAAGTTCTAAGAGAACAAATTCAAGCAACCCAATAGAATTCCCAAGCAACAAGGGAAGAAGGAAGATAGAAAGACAAGAAGATTTTGTGAAATCTGTTTTAACCACTCCAAGGCTGGTTTCTCCTTAGCCAGCAGGATTTCTCTTCCACCACCTAACCAAATGCAAATCTTTTATATATATATATATATATATATATTAGGATTTTTTTCTTCTTTTTTTTTTGTTTTTTTTTTGTTTTTTTGTTTTTTTCTTTAAAATAGAGATGGCCTAGGTAAGGAGATGGCCCAGATTTAAGATAGATAGAAAAAGAAGTATTTAGAAATGGAAGATGAGAAGATGAATAGACAAGTATCGGTTGAGTGGTTCTAATACCACTTGATACGCCCAAATTCGAGGATCACTTAGCCGGATTAAAAAGGATAGAAACTCACCAAGGCGCAAGGTGCAACAAGGGAGATTTGATGAATTGAGGGGTCACACAACAGTTGCGGAAGGCTGCTGATATTCCCAACTCCAATCGCAGCTAGATATGACACACTAGTCTAGCAAGAGGAGATTGTTCCTTGGATATTACACACCAAAAAACAAGAAAATGTTCTAGACAAAGAACAAAGAGATAGACTCATAAAATGAAAAGGAAATTGATTGATGATTCTCAAATGAGATTACATGTGTTTATATAGGGATAAGAAACTTGGTAACAAGGCCAAGTATTAATTGTTCTTGAAACTAAAAGAAAAGAAACATAGATAGTTGAATGGAGACCCAACTCTAGGTGCATGTTTCCCTTCCCAAGGTGTCCTTCCCAAGGTGAGTTGAACTCCATTTTCGTCATCCATCCTTGACCACAAGATAAAGTGGTTATTTTGGGCTTTCTTGGACTTGAATTAGGCTCAAACTGGGGTGAACTTGATAGGAATCATCTCCAATAGTTTTTTCCATGCTCTCTTTGGCTATAAGCTCTTGAATAAGCTCATTTAGTGCATTTCTTAGCTTATTAGCTTTTGCTTTAGTCGTTGGTCCTTCAGGTACAAGCAATGGTTCCTCCGCTACAAGCTCCTCGGGTTCAAGTTTAGGTACAAGTTCCTCAGATTCAAATTCAGTTACAAGCTCCTCCTCGACAAAAGTAGCTACAGTAGATAACCAAGTAATTCTCCAATTATGAATAGTGATTGTATGTTTATGATAATTATATTTGAAAAACGTATGTTTCTGCCAAATATCTCTTGTTTAAACAGGTGGTACATTTGGAAGGAGAGAGACGTCTGGCTGCATAACATTAAGGCGTAGACCATTGAATAATTTTCAAGTTTGCTTCACCAGCTGCAAAGATTCTACTGTTATCGAACGAAGGATTTCAAGCGGAGTCCTAATCAAGACTTTTTTTTTTAATCATTAGGCCACAGCAAACCGGTTCATTAGCCAAATCCCTACATTCGTAGGAAGCATGACTCCATCCTGGTTTGATGGTGTCTTGTGCATTAAGAACTTACTATTGGCCATTGCAATTAATAAGTTTCTCACCAATTTAAAATTAGTTTTTCTAATGCACAGAAATTTGAGAACTTCTTCTTAAAATTTGGGTGTCCATTGGTGAGAGGATCAATATAATATTATTATTTTTATATAATTCAATATAACTTTATTTGTGCATTTATTTGGTTGTTTTGTTTTGAATTTTATCTTAAATTATAATTTTTCCTAATAATATATTTTATACATATTAAATATATTTAATTTTATTAATTAGTTATATTTTAATATCATACATTATATTACGAATAATAAAATTATAGATACTAATAATACAATATATTTATACACAAAAGAATTATATTTTCTTAAAATTTAGCATAAAAATCTAATACTGAATTACTCTAATATGTGCTAATTAAGTAGTTTCACAATACTAATATATTTTTTAACTTTCATAATTTTTTAATCATACAAATAATTTTATTGTATCATCTAATATTAGTTTAAAATAATATGAATATATATATTTTAAAATAACAACAAATAAATTACTTAATTAAGATTTTAAATTTTTGTAAATTTAGTTTATTATAATAAAATATAACTACTTAGGTAGTGACACATGTCATCATGTGAGAGCATTTCATGGGTTTCTCAAGGTTTCTCATGAGAATCGGTTCTTCGTTTTTCTTTTTCTTTTTAATATTTTTCTTATTCATTTATTTAATTCTTAAGTAACTCCTCTAGATACAACCAACGCACATGGTCTAAAATCATGAAAATATAATAATTTGGAATAAATAAGTAAAATTAATGTTGTAGAAGAAAAAGTGTTTTTCTAATACTTGAATGAAATTGACCCTATAATTCTAATTTCAGTTTGATTTTATACACATTGTGTTGGTATTGATGCAGATGCAAAGTCAAATATATTATTTACATACAATTTAGATTTGATTATAATATGAGCTAAATATTAAGAAAATGTACAGCTAATGATGATGATGATGCAGATGTAGACAAAATCCTATAACATTCAAAGTAAAATTTTCTTGATGCATATGAGTGGGAAGTCAGGTTCATAAACACAAAACTGTTTTCTCTACCGATGGATGGATATTCCAGATTTAGAAGGACTATATTTTGAACAAAACTGTTTTCTGTACCGATGGATGGATATTCCAGATTTACACAAAACTGTTTTCTGTACCGATGGATGGATATTCCAGATTTACATGAAGGACTATTTTGTTGGATGACCAAACATTTTTCAAGATTGTAATAAATCGAGGACATAAAAGGTCGACTGAAAACTAAAATAAGAGCAGCTATGAGATTAAATAAAATTATTGTTTAGAGCAACGAAAGAATTCATACTTTAAACAATAACTTACATTTCATTTAATTTTAGTAATATAACCTATATGATATATCTCACAAATGTGAACTCATTGAATATCTTCAAAAGAAATTTACTCTCTTTCCCATCAGTATCATATAATTAAATTTCACGTATCATCCATAATTTAACTTGTATGTGCATCAGCAGAACAAAACAAAACAGAAGTTTGCGAGTATTTAGAATTCAAATATAATCAGTAAAATTTTACATTTGTTTTTTATACAAGGTGGGCTCTTATCTAGTAATCATTACGAATTTATGATGACTTAGTTTCTGGTGACCTAATTTCACCAAATGATTAAAAATTAAACTTGGTATTCCCAAAATTAAACCGTTTGGAAATGCATAACAAAATATTGAAGAATAGGAAAAAGATATGAGTTTATCATTTAAAAAAGTACACTAAATTTGAAATTTCGAAATCTAATTGTTAAAATACTACAAACTCGGGTTTTAAAGATACACATACCAATCAGTTTCCTGTTTCTTTTTTATTGGGGTTTAACGGATTTATATCCATATTAACATTTTTGAAGTACATTTTGTGTTATGCCCTTTTAGTTTTGTTTATTCAAAAAGTTATTTACAACATTAACCCCTAAAAAATTTCCAAAACTAACATTACTCCAGATTTTGTTTCCTAAATATTTTACATTTTATTTCAATTAAAAAAATAACAGCAATCAATATGGAAATAGAAACTATCATATATTTAACCATACATTATGTTGTGTTTTGAAGATATTCTATATTTGAATCCTTCGTAAACAAAGAAAAAAACAATTTGATTCCCATTTTGTTTTCCAAAATCTGTGAGCTTTGATTCTTAACGTAAGAAAAAATTCGATTGACAATTATTAAATATTATAGTTAACATATATAAACTTAATAAAAAATTTAATTATCACGAATATGTAAAATTAAAACATTCTAAACTACTATATAATGTGGTAACATAGTAGATGAGTTATAAAGAGAACATGTTGAAATTAATAAAATGATATTAAGTTTGTGTTAATACGGACTAAATCCTCATTTAATTATTTATCAACATTATTAATATTAGAATATTTGACATAAAATCAAGTTGATTTAGCTAAGATTGTATAAAATAATTAAATCATTAGGAAAAATGTGACTTAGTCACAATGTATAATTACTGATTATGCATTTGAAACCCTTATTTTTTGTTATGATAATTAAAATCAAAATAGAATCTAAAACACTAAACAAAACAAACTAAATATAACAAACAAATGGCCATGAAGTGTATTGTGGGTTAAAAATAATATAAATATTTAGCCGCACAACAACTAGAAAATTTAGTTATTCCTCTATTTACAAAACATTCAATATTTAACAAATAGATACAACATAAAATATAAATTATAATAAAAATTATATGCTCGTGGTATACCTCGGGTAGGCATGTCAATTAGGGCCAAAGCCCGCGGGCTGGCCCGGCCTAGCCCTAAAAAACATCGGGTTCACCCCGTTTGGGCTATAGGGTTTTTCGGGCTTAGCCCGACCGGGCTCGGGCCAGCCCGAAAAGCCCTTAACATATATACTTGTACCTTTTTGTTAACATATTTGTTTGATTGCAATATTTGATTAATAATTTATTGTAAATAAAGTTTTAAACTCTAATCCTAATTTTCATATTTACTCAATAACCATATTTAATACTTTAAAAATTTTATTAATGATATTTTATAGAATTATATATTGGTTTATTTGGTTAAAGTATCAAAATTTTATTTATTTTTAAACCTTTTCTATTAAATTAAGTTGGTTGTAGATGAGTTATTAAATTTTGGATTG
Source organism: Camelina sativa (assembly GCF_030686135.1). Lineage (NCBI taxonomy): Eukaryota > Viridiplantae > Streptophyta > Magnoliopsida > Brassicales > Brassicaceae > Camelina > Camelina sativa. Next base: position 22,055,757 of record NC_141892.1, on the reverse strand, counting down.
ATTTGTTTTATAAACTTTTAAGGCTTATAAGTTTGAATTTTTGATCGATAAGATAAGCCCGAAAAAGCCCGAAAAGCCCTATAGCCCTGTTAGGGCCAGGCTCGGGCTTTGAAATATAGGCTCGGAAATATTTCGGGCCAGACCGGACCGGACTCAAATATATATGGGCTTTACGGGTTTCGGGTCGGGCCGGACCAGTCCAATTGACACCCGGCCAAAATCTAGTGTTCAACAAACAACTCAACATTTATTTCGGGTTTTCACAAAACGCAAACCAAAAAGACCACATGTTTGCAATACCGACCCGGTCCAATCTTTAAATAATCACTTCAGATAATCTAGATTTCACAGTTCATAATCATCATCAACTCGGCAAACTAAAACAAACGCACAAATTAATACTACTATATGAAAAGTAAAAAAAAATCCTACAACTCTTCTCCTAAATAATGGAGATTTCACCAGAGTAACATTTACATGAGTCATTCAATCCCAAATCCCAATAAAACTATTTAAGAGATTGTGTATACACATTTGTTTTTGGATCTTTTGCTGAGATCATGGAATTGAACTGTAAATAATATACAAATTTTTATATTACTATAGCCTTTAGGGACATTTGATTTCGTCAAAAAAGCATGTGTGGTTAGAATTTTTGTTAATTAATTGACTAATTTGATTAAAAGCTTATACAAGTCAACTGGGTAATAATTTTACTGTAACACCTAGTTTGATTTTGTCAAAAAGTGTTGGTGGTAAGAACGTTGTTTTAAGTATTATAATACTAGAAAGTTACCCACGCATTGCGTCGGTTATAAAATCAACTATTTTGTATGTAAAATAAAATTTTCATTAAATTATATATGAAATTTACATGATATTATTTATATATGCCTTGAAATAAAATTTAAATATATACATTCATAAATTTATAATTATGAAGTGTGCATGTTAAAAGAAGGACAATTTTCACAAATTGCATAAAAATAAGTTTTCGTTTTAAATTTAGCACATCATTTCTTAAATTATAAAAATACTAATATAGCATCATACTTTTAATCTTATACTCTAAATACTAAATCTTATCTCTTCAACATTATACCCTAAATGTAAAATAGAAATTCAAACCAAAAAAAAAATATAGATAACCACTGGAAATGGTGTAAGCTTTTTTTACCATAATGACGGATGTAGCAAGGGTTACAGGAAAATAGACATGAGGTATGATTGGCAACTCAAACAATATCAATGTGATATAAAAGTAGTCTTGCTTTTGTACAGGTTAATCTACTTGTTAATTTATACCACTTTTAACGATCGACATATATCTATGATGAAAGTTTTGAGATTACAGTATGTACATATATATATATATATATATATATATAAAATATTTACAATAGGTCTCTATAATATTTTTCTGTGTAATGCGAAAGGATGTTGTAAAGTTTGGGAAGTGATTCCAAAGAGCCATAAAGAAGTACGTGATCTTTTGACCATGTATATATGTAGTACACGGTAAAATTAGGCAAACTAAAATATTTTTTTTGTAATGGGAATAAAAAACTTTTAAAAACGAAAACAAAGCAAATTTACGAAACATAAACTTAAAAATATATTGTAGTTGAAGATCAGAGGACTTAAGAGAGAAATCTAAGGGACTTACAACTGTAATATTATGAGTGAATGTTCAAAGCCAAAGAGATTGTGACTTAGGAGTCGAGCATTGGGCTCACTTTCATCACTAAAGACTTCCAACTATAACGTTAAAATACTATGGGAAATGATGGGAAAAGAAAGACATATAGTGCATGATCGTTTTCTTCATTATTAGTTTAATATTGACATGTGAAACCGATAAAAATAGATAATTAATAAAGTTACGGTTGTGATAAAAAATTAGTGAAGAATTTATAAATCGTAAAAACAAAATAAAAGGAATATATTCTTTAAAATATATTACTTTTTCTTTAACAAAAGTAAACTATGAGATTTTTGCTATGAAATAATACTAAATAAAAAACCAAAAATAATTAAAGATTTGGTAAAGAAAGAGTAAAGAAATTTAAAGGAAAATTAATGTGGAATTTATAAATTGTATAAATTAAAATAGATATATTCTTGTAAAATGGATTACTTTTTTTTTACCAAATTAAACTATATAGAGTATTGCTATGGAATAATACTACATAGTACAAATCCAAAATAATTAAAGATTTGGAAGAGGAAGATAAAAGAAATGAACACTTTTCTAAGTAAATAAATTTAAATTTAAAGGATCAAATTTGAAACTAATGTAAAGTACACGTGTCGCAAAAATAGAATGCCAAATGTCGCATCGATAGGAAAAGTTAGAAAAAACCTTGTCATATTAGACCATGTGCATCGGTGTAGTTTTGGGCCGTCCCCCGTTATTTTTCGTTTTAAAATAAATAAAAAAAGGCCCAATTCAGAAGAAACGTATCTTTATTTGGAACGTTATTCGTCCGTCTACTTGGACGCGTGGTATGTTCTGATTGGTTGAAGATTTTCTCTAGGGTTAAAACAAAAGAATTTCTCGAGACAAATTTCTAGACTTCTCTCTTCTATCTCGATGGCGACAGTTCTGTGTCGATCTTCTCTCCCGCCGACGATCCGATCTGATCTTCTCTCCCAGCGACGAATTCCCATAGCTGATCTTCTCTCCCAAAGTTCTCGACGAATTCCCATAGCTGATCCTCTCTCCCAAAGCCCATCCGATCTTCTCTCCCAAAGATCTCGACGAATTCCCGATTTCAAGCCGACGAGTTCATCAAACCAATGCTCATACTAAAAATAAGAATCTTTCAAAATAATACTATTATAATTGGGGGACCAAAAACAAAGGACACCAATGCCCATGCTCTTATATAGGGTTTATTGGCATAATAGTACATTTTCAAAACTTAATTGGAATTGTAGTATATTTACTACTTATAATTGGAGAAATAAATGGGTTTTACTATTTGTGTAATAGAAGATATATGAGATAGATAAGAAAGTGGGGTATAGTGTAGTAGTGTAAAATTACAAAAGGGTAGCTGCATAAAAGATATCCGTACAGCATATTTAGTGTATACATTTATTACACACATATTAAATATTTTTATTTCATTCATATTGAATATATTATATATCAGCTGTACGGATAAAAACATATATATTAACATATATATAAGTACACTAAATGAACTGTACGAGTTAAACTTGTGTATTATTATTTATTTGTAAACTTAATAACTGTACACAATATACACATTTACAAACACCTATACACTTAATAAGGTGTACGAATACAAAATTTATAAAAAATATTTAACATTATCAAATATAATCATTACACAAAATGCATATCAAATTATAAAGAAAAAACATAGATTTTTTTGTATCTGTAAAAAAATTTAAAATATATATATTGAATAGTATTTTAGTTATTAGATTCAAGGGGTGATTTAATAAATATATATATATATATATATATTTAATTTCAATGGCACATTTGTAAATAAAATGATTAGTAGAGGATTGAAAAGTAATTCAAATAGTAGTAAATAGTGAAAGTGTGTGTTTTGCCAATTTTAAATAGTGAATATACTAATTTTCCAATTAAGTTTTTAAAATGTACTAAAACTCCAATTTTCTCTATTATGGGTATATAAGATGTTGAATCTAACTAGCATAGTCAAGTCAATTCAATAAAATGTAAATATTTTTAAATCTTTAGTATCTGTCTGTCAGGGCCTCAGGGTGACTAAATAGGCTTTTTGAATGGGTTTGTAACTTGGACTGTTATACATAAAAGAATAAATAAGTTAGAGAATAAGGAATTGAGAGTATGATTTTGTAACGGTTTGTTTATGTTCTGTTGGTTTAGAGATAGTGAATTCGGCCTATTGTGTTTGATTCTGTTGAGATGTAAGCTAAAATCATACACCATGATATAGGATAACTCGTTATATATATATATATATATTTTCGTTTCTCAGTTTTATTCTGAAGATGTATGTCCAAACTCCGTAGCGCACGGTTATGAGTTAATTTGTGATCGAGTGTTCAAGCAGTAGAATGGACTGGAACACCAACACTTGGTATCAGAGTTTAAACTTGTGATTAGTTCTATATAGGGTTTCCGTATGTTACAGTCAAGCATTATAATGTCACAAGTAAACTCTTAATACATAAAAGCGACAACAGGTGCTGTCTATATTTTACCTACTTGGGAAGCTTGCAAAATTTTGAAAAGAACAGAACTGTTTGTGCTACAAGGAAAATTGTACGGACTAGTGCTAAATACAGAGTTCAGAAGCAAAAATTTCAGCGAGGAGTAACTCTAGTGATTGATTCACAGTCTATAGAATAAGGAACATACATGCTTCTGGATTGCCCCGGCTCGGATCCATAGGTTAAAGGGTCTAAATTGGGTCTGTTCCTGAAGAAAAATCCAGGTGGTCGAGGCACAGGTAGAGTAATGGAGCTATTGGTAAGCATTTGAAAGATTGTAGACATGGGTGGACGATCTGCTGGAGTTTCTTGAACGCATAAAATTCCGATATGAATACATCTAATGACTTCATCATGATCGTAGCTTTCCTTTATCGCAGGGTCAATAAGATCTAAGGGCGAATCATTATTCCAAAGCCTCCAAACCTGCCAAGAAACTTATAGTCAGAGTTCAAAACTTTGACCAAACTTAAAATGGTGTAAGATACTTCTTTATTTGGCTTTTGCTCACATGTGTCACCAAATTCCCCCCTGAATCATCCATCTGATAGAAGCTGCTATTCTTCTTGCCACAAACAATCTCTAGAACCAATACTCCAAAGCTATAAACATCAGATTTGGTAGAGAACTGACCATGCGTCACATACTCTGGTGGCATGTACCCGCTGCATATTAATATATGCACATGAAAATGTTAATATGTAAATCAGAAAGAAAAAGGTTCACTAGAGAATTGAGCTGAATATAGAAACTTTTGTAGCGAGAATACGAACAAGGTTCCAACGACTCTTCCTGTATTGTCTTCAGTTTGGTCCACTCTGAAATTCCTTGCCATTCCGAAATCTGCTATTTTAGGGTTTATATCAGCATCTAAAAGAATGTTACTTGCTTTGATGTCACGGTGTATGATGGTGAGCCTTGAGTCTTGATGAAGATAGAGAAGCCCTCGCGTAATCCCTCCTATGATGTTGTACCGTCTTTTCCAATCTAGCTGGCCCTTCTTAGTTGGATCTGCATTAGACTAAGATTTTAAGAAAACATGCTAAAGTAATCATAGATTAAACCTATAGTGTTATGGTTTATTACCAAAGAGGAAATAATCAAGGCTCTTGTTGGGAACAAACTCGTAGACAAGTATCTTTTCATATCTTTCTAAACAAAACCCAAGAAGCCTAACAAGATTCTTGTGTTGAAGCTTCGCCACAATCACAACTTCGTTCTTGAACTCTTGTGTGCCTTGTCCTGAATTTCTTGATAGCCGCTTCACGGCAATTTCTGTTTCATTTGGTAGCATACCCTACAAATGTATATAACAGAACATGGGACGCGCTCATGAACTTTAAAGCTTCTTAAGCAATCATACATATATGCAAATCTCACCTCAAATATATATTATATACCTTGTAAACTTCACCAAATCCGCCTTGGCCTAGCTTATTATTGCTGGAAAATTTATCGGTTGCCGCTTCAATTGTTGCAAAATCAAATTGGAGAGACTGTGGACTTATCATGTCATCATCAGCTGCAATAACATATGTTTATGGATTGGGTTACTTCTATGCATTCCAAAATGAACTGTGAGAATAGTAACCCAAAAAAAAAAAGTAACTCACTTTGAGGTTTTAATGTTTTGTATGATTGTCTTCTCTTCAAAATAACTAATCCTAAAGTGAGCAGCACCACGAATGTAACCGCTGAAACAACAATCCCCACAATAGCTCCCGTAGATATATTTTTTCTATCTGGTGGAGGAGGAAGCGGCATGGGTTGAGATTCTTGAGGAGGTGATAATGGCGTGTTACCAAAGGCACCAAGATAGTCGTAACCATCCCACCGGAAAAAGCAGACTGGCTTGGCAACGGCTCCACCTACGAAGCTACTGCAGCATCTCTGATAATTACGGACACTTCGTTCAATACAGGTTTCGCAGTCGCTTGAGGATATCCCCGGAATACACTGCATCAGAGTGTATATACGATCAGAACCTATTTCAGGGGATACCTCGGCCAGGTAGTTAGATTGACCGACTCGGGTGATCATAAAGGTCATGAGCGCGTCCCATGTTTTGTTATAATGTTTAAGGTCCCCTCGAAACCTTCTAGTATTATAAAGTGTTAACGTTGGTTCTAAATCGATCCTGTTGAAAAACGAGCTGTTGGAGTAACGAACGAAACAGAGCGTCTTGTCGCCTTTCCAGTCGAATGAGTCGGTCTGGTTCGGACAGTTTTTTAATAAACCTTCGGATGCGGCTTGGATACAATCTGAACATACCTTTGGATCAGTCCCTGGGATACAGAGACCTAAGGCATAGATCCTTCCAGCACCTTCTTCACCGATCGAGACGTTGTAGAAGCGGTCTTTTCGAGAACTGACGTTGGAAGCAAGAGTTGAAAGAACGAGACGACGGTTTGTGTCATAAGTACCGTTAGGTCTGAAAAACATTGAGTCCCCGCATTTTTGTGTAGAGACAAAACGGAAACTAACGACGAAGATAAGACAGAGGATTGAAAAGAGGTTGTTCAGAGACATTTTTTGTTTTTTTTCTTAGATTTTACTTATCTCAATACATTGAACCTGAATCGTAATAAGTAAATCTTATTTACGCGCGTTGATTTTGTCAAAAGTTGCGTGTTTAGAAACTTAGTTGGAGTAGTTGATACGAATTACGAGAATTCATAAAGTAGTCAACTCGGTAAATATTGTTTTATTATTTTATAAACGGCGTTAGGTGACTACTTAGCCCTTGTAAGCCCAATCTGACTACAAAAGGTTTAATTTAGAAACTTCTAACTTACTCCGCCGCACAATGCCCACAAGCATTAACATTTGACGAGTATTCAAGCTGTCGGTTCCTTTTCTTTAATATCTCTTAACCCAAATCTCCATTTCAACTCAGTTCATCGGAACAGTTTCTCGTTCTGCTACTAACTTGTGACATCGCACCTGTGTACTAGGCTGGAATGTATTTCTTTGAATATAAAGAAACAGAAGACTACATGCAACTCCATGGCTTATGCTACTGGTGAAGTTTAAATGGCTAAGTTACATTTTGAAGTTTCTTGGAGCTGGACAACGAGACTCAGTTCGTTTTTTCTTAGACAGCCAATCCGATATTTTCATCTTGCAACTAATCCGGGTATAGGTTGTCATTGGAACATCTTCTTCAAAAAACCCTGATAGAAGACAGTGCATCAGCTAGTTAGTATATGCTCTAGGACGTTACATCGGCCCGTACGGTTACAACTCCTAAGTCTCCAGTGATATTTCCACTATGAACCAAGCGTGAGGAGCTTGTTTGAGACAATATAGTGACTTATTTAGAAGGCAAAGGTTTTGTTGGGTCGATAAATCCCGCTGGTTGATGAATGTAGATGGTTTTTCTAGATTGCTATGAAAAGTGCATTTTTTATATCTAATTGATAGATGGGCCAATCTCTTTCAGGAGGTCTATGGAGAAGGGACCAGATTGTCACTGATTTAACAATAGAAGAGCTAAATAATTTTGACTGAAAGTTTTAAGTAATTATAAAAAAAAAAAAGTAAGAGCAGCTGTGAGATTAAATAAAGTGATCGATCGGTTGAAGTCTGGGCTCTGGTCAAGTCGGAGACGCTCGGATCGACCATATGATCGACCAAGTGGTCGATCGTTTTGCCCTGTAGCCGATCGATGGGTCTGATCATGCTTTCACCGACCGGACAATCGATATTTGGTTGATCGCTTGCTCTTCTTCCCTTCTCTTCCTTCTTCTTGCCAAATTTTGATCCACTCAGCTCCAAATCACCCCACCTTGCAAATCTCCTCACCAATACCTGAGGATAACAAATAATGATGAAAAATGCAACTTAAACAAGCTTAATGCTCATGAATATGGATAAAACAATGAAGAATTAAGCTCTAAAATCGCACAAAAACACAAGATATCAATATCTTTTTAAATATACCTTTTTACAAAAATATCATCTCTTTCTGTCCATTTTCAAATATACCCTATGTACAAAACGATTGAATTACTTTTTTTTTTATTGAGAGTCCATAATGCAGAAGTGAATTTTCTTGCCAAAAAAGTCCCCGTTAAAAAATTTCCAACAAAAAAATTTCTGACAAATTTTGTTTTTGCCAAAATCTTCTGCAATTCCTTAAAAAATACAATGTAAATATTTTAAAAATTCTTCGTAAATCCTATACAATATTTTTAAAAACCCTTGTAAAACCTATAAAAACTCTTGCAAAAAAATCATTGTAAATCATTTCAAAACCCTCTAAAAACTCTTATAAACCTTTTATAACGCTTATAAATCTTTGTAAAACCCTTTAAGCACCCTTTTAAATTGTTTTAGAACCTTTGTTAAATTCTTGTAAATCTTTTAAAAACTTTATACAAATCATTGTAAATCCTTTTGAAGCCTTAAAAAATCTTTGTAAATATTTTTAAAACCCTTTCGAGAAACATGAAGTGACTTTCTTGCAGTGGCTATTGGTAAGTCCAATTTTAGAACACACCATTACATCAGGGATTGAGTTTCGAATATAGGTATTTCGCTAAAATTAAAAATAACAAAAAAAAATTGGGTATTTTTGAAAAAAAAAAATATAGAAAGATATTTCTAACAATTTGTCTGATTTAATTTTAGTATTACAAATACTATTGTGCCATTATGTTATAAAGTTTTCCCCCTTGCAAAGACAGTACTTACTTATTGTATTCAAAAAGTAAGAATAATTGTATATGTCAAATAAATAAAAACAAACTCAGATTAATATGAAATAATTAAACATACACCGTTTCTATACCTAGTTAATGTCAAACATGAAACGACAACGTATCGGCGCCTCGTTTGCTAGGGTCAACAAAAAAAAAACAGTAGCGCCGCTTCTTTCTCGTCTCTCTCGATCTCTCTCTTTCTTTAAATCTCTTACCCTAAATTTTGTTGCCCAATGGAGGAGAAGTTAGAGAAAATTTGATACTTTCAAAAATAATTTACATTTCATTGGTTTTTGTAATATAACCTACGTTTGTTTTTTGTTTTGAAAACTAACTTTTGTAGTAGACAATTGTATGCCTCTTGGTTTAAGAGTTTTCATTGATAACAACAAATTAATTTTGGTATGAGATATCTCACCAATGTGAATTCACTGTATATCTTGAAAAAGAAAATTACTCTCTTTCTCATGAGTATTATATATATAATTGTATTTCATGTATCATCCATAATTCCACATGTATGTGCATCAGCTGAACATAATTAAAAAAAAAGAGTCAAAGAACTTCCACAAACTTTTGTTTTATGGTAACATCAAAGGTTCATAAAATTCATTCATAGGTTTTCAAGATATGTCAAACCTATGCCACAAAATTTCACAACAAACTTGTATTTAGGTGTTAAATTTTCACTAAAATTTGGTGATATGCATAAATCAAAGGTGGCTTTTTAAAGAAAAAAAAACTTTGAAAACAAATATTACAATAAATTAAAAAACGAGTTTTAAGTAGAAGTTCAAAATAATTTTGTATATTGTAGCAACATAAGATATGAATTTGAATAGATGATAATGAAACCAGAATCTCAAAATTTAAGCTTGTCTTGCTGTTTTTAATGCATAAAGAATTAGTTTCTTAAAACAACTATTAAGTAATTTCACACTTTTAGCAATCAATAGTTTTTGTTGTATCTATCAAATGAAGAAAAAAAATTGTTGGCAATTGTTGCTTTTGTGACATTATTTGTCACTTTCTTTTTAATTTCTATTTTCTACTCTTTACTATCTATTGTATTTTCTCTTAATACTTCTCTTTTCTTACTAAGTATTTACCTAAAAGTGTTGAAGCCCATATATTGGCAACCGATGTCCATTACTTGCTATTTCAAGAGAATAGTCCAGAAGTTGATTGAACCAGAAGTGGATGATGAGGAACAGATTATTAAAAATCTTGTCAACCTCTACAGAACCGATAAAGCAAAGTTTGAAGCAACAGTAAGAGAGATGACAAAGCTGTACACCAGGGGAGAAAGCAGAAATATGAACTTTAATTTATAAACAAAAGTTTTTGTTGTAATTGAAGTACTCCAAATTCTATTTAAAAAATTCCTCCTTTACATCTCCTTCCACACAATTTGTCATCTCGTTATTCACTTTATTTTTGTCTTCAACATCAACAACTAATCTGAGGGGTACCAAACCAACATTCTACCTTTACCCCAACTATTTTTGGAGCAAACTCTGTTTCTACCATAATGTTTTAGAAAAACTACAAAAGAAACAAATGGTATGATTACTAATACTATTGTCTTTAATGACTCAATTATGTTTGTCAATGATGGTACCATATCTCTTTAGTGGTATACCTAAAATAATATTGCACTCTTTGTCTTTAAATCACTATTTGAAGATATACTAAGATATATACTTGATATGATACAAATATTTTATTTGGTAAAAAGATTTATTCTCTATTAAGATGGAGTGCATAAAATTAAAATCCGTTTTATCTGCAAAAATTACATAGTTAAATTTTATTGCAAAATGAAATATTTCAGGTTAAAATGTGGATTTAAAAAAAAAAGACAGAATATATCTCAATGAATTGTAAGTATTTAGAATCTATATAATAATAACAATCTGGCTAAATGTGAATAACAGTTGCGACATTTCGTTGTACATTTTCGTAAAAAGTTTGTATTTATATGTTTTTTCTAAAAAACAATTATACGGTTGTATATGTTCATTGTAGAGTTGTGTCTTTTCACCATATTTTATTCATTCATCACAACATTTAGTTATAATATGTGTGTTTATTTAAATAATTATGTCTTTTGGACTCTCTATATATTTGTTTCTTCATCAATAACTAACTAATCATTGTTCGTTGAAACACATTTTTCGTTTAATGTTGTATATAAATAATTTGAATATTAATATTCAATATTCAATGTTATCTAAAATTTTAAAAATGATTGTAGCAATAGAAAAATTTAACACAGCTTAATATATAATTTACAATTACAGTGCGTCTATTTATCGTAACTTTTCACTAAAAAAACTATTTTAATATTTAAAATTTATTTTATTTTATTTTTTAGAAGTTTTTATTTTAATTTTAACTTTTGTTGATACATTTTCACTCATTATTAAATATATTTTCTAACTCTAGTTATTTATTACAAACTTCCAATTACTCATTATAACCATTAGTTCAATATTCTTAGTTGGGATCACTTTGTCATAATAGTTTTTTAATTGTAGCTCTTTACCATATTTCTTCATAAAATATTTTATATTTATAATTCTTTAAACAATGTTTTTTGCAAAGTTGCTTTTTTGCCATAATATTTTTTTATTATAAGTTATCATTTTGATGGTTATGTTTTTACAAACAGTTTCTGTTTAATATTTATGTATTCAACCTATTATATTACTTTCAAATGATTTCATAATATAAAATTTAAACTTTATTTTATTTTTTCTAAAATACTTTCCCCACGACATCGCAGGATTCTGTGTTATAGTATTATTAGTAAAATTTTACATTTGTTTCTTACACCAGGTGGGTCTTCATCTAGTTGTGTTGTATATAGCTATTATGATGACTTAGATTCCAGTGACCTAATTTGACCGTTTGGAAGTGCATAAGCATAACAAAAATAAACTTTGTATTTTCCAAATTAAACCGTTTGGAAGTATAACAAAATTTTGAAGAATAGAAAAAAATAGAAACAAATTTGAAATATCAAAATATAAAAGTTTTAATACAACACACTCGGTTTTTATAAGAAACCCAAACCACTCGATTTGCTGGTTTTACCGAGGTTTAAACGGATTTATATGGTCAACAACTGAACGAATACAATAAAACCTCTAAATTAATAAGGTCGGGACCATGAAATTTTATTAATTTATAGAGGTTTTAATTTATCGATAAATTAATAAAGTATTAACTTATGAAGAGATTTTTTTCATAATTTTGAAAAATTTATATTACAAAATAAGATACTTTTGTTATGATTCACATTTTTATATAATTTTCTTAATTTATAATCTTGACTATCTTAATAGGATTGATGTTAATAATTTACTTAATTATCTAGGTGAAAATGATAAATGTTAGAAGTTTAGAGTTTAGAAGAAATTGTTGGTATTATCTTTCATGGTAATGATGAAGTCGAATAACATATTGCAGTTCTTTTAGAACCAATTACATGTAAAAAAAACAATTACCGCAACTATTACTCTCCTCAATTTTTGGATGTAATTTGAGAAGACAACATTAAAAGTTTTTAATACAATAAAAAAGATTAGAGATTAGCTCCAACTAGAATGCAAATTCAAAAATAAGAATAAACAAATAACAATAGAGTCATATTTCACTAAATTTTTTTAGAAATATCAAAAAAATAAAAGTTGTAATACAACACACTATTTTCATAAGAAACCCAAACCAATCGGTTTGCTGGTTTTACCGAGGTTTAAACGGATTTATATGGTCAACAACTGAACGATTATTTCGTTTTTTTTTTCACAAAACTCAACCCAAAGAGACCACATATATGCAATACCAACCCGGTCCGGTCTTTAAATAACTACTTTCAAATGCTTACTGCTTTTTTAATTTATCTAGATTTCACAAACGCATAAACTAACAACTACAGTATATCGAAAGTAAAAAACTTTTCTACAACTCTTCTCCTAAATAATGGAGATTTTCACCAGAATTAACATTTACATGAGTCATTCAATTCCAAATCCCTATAAAACTATTTTTGTCTTTTATCAATTTGGACCAAAATGTTTTTAAAGTTTGAAAGTTTGGTCAAAAAGTGGGTCTTCCCCAATTACGATGCGGCCCATTACAGATAGTAGCTACCATTACAATACCACCATAAGTACTAGTATTATTTTCCTAAATCCTAAATCTGACTTAAATACCAATAAATCACACTACCTGTATTAAAGTTTCACACTACCAGTATTACTATTAATTATACAAACTCTATTTGAAAAAAAATATATATACTTTTTATATGAGATGTGAGAGTACACAGTCACATAGAGTCGAAAGATTTTAATTGGGGATAGGAATCTCACATGAACTTCCCGAGAAACAAGTAAACAAAAATTACTTTATTAGTTTTTGGTTCACGAACCGATCCAATTTTTTTGTTTAATTAATCCATCTCTCTGTCAAATAACGAAACTACCCTTTTAAAATAGTTTAGCGACAGTTTCTGACAGAAGGGTAAGATTGTCTTAGGTCACAAACACTTCATTGAAGTGAAAAAACCTTTGTTTGATAGAACAAGTGAAAAAGAAACAGACAACAAAAAAGCTAAAGCAAAAGTACAGTGAGAGAGAGAGAGAGAGTGATTGAGTGATATAGATTTTTTTTTGCACACTCGAAGAGGGAAATAAAGAAACAAAATGATGCCTTGAGGGAGAAAACTAATTGATTGCTTTTTTTTTTCTTCTATATCTTTTTGTTTACACTTACAAGAGAACATGATCGGTTTATCTTATTACCACCATCATTGTTTTGTAATCTCTCCTTCTTCTTGTTCTTCTTTTTTTCTCCAATGTCGATGAAGAAATGTTTGAGATTTACACAGTGTCTTTCTTACTCTAACTCGGGTATGTTTTTGTTTTATTCTTTCATGTCCCTATCTGTGTCTCTCTTAGATCTCTTTTTTTTTCTCTATCTGTAAAAATATTAAAAATTGCCTCTTTTTGTTTCTTTTGCTTAATGCTATAGTCTTATGTCTCTATCTGATTCTTCTTTTGTTTAGTGTTCTTATTTGACCGCTATTTTGTGTTCTTTCTGTTTCTTAAGGTTCAGTTTGATACTCTCTTCTTAAGTTAATTGGGGTTTTCTTGATTAGTTCAATTCAATCTACTCCCTTTCTGGTTTTGTTTTTAATTCCTGTACTTACCTAAATGAGATCTGCATTGGGTACGTATCAAAGATCATTAAATTTGCATGTATAATTTGTGTTTTTAAAGCTTAAGTTGAGTCCTTCTGAAGCTTATGACACTGAGTTCATTGGATCTATTAGTACTGACTAAAAAAGATTCTTCTACTCTGTTACTATCTTGTAGAAGTAGTTGTTTTGTAAGTTTCTGAGATTGGTTTGTTGTGCAAATTTGGTATCTTTAATAGTTTGAGGTCTATATGTTTTTGATTTAGGAGGACTAAACATTTTGCTTTGAATTGTAAATGTTTTTTACAGATGTTTTGAAGTGGTGATTGGAATGGAAATGGAATTTGGTAAAGGAATTGATATGGAACAAAGCCCCAACAGTGTTCTTCCTGCTCCTCGTCCTTTCACTGAATTAGAAAAGAGGAGTACAAGACTGAAGCCGCCTCGTAGAGATGAGGTATTGAGAGTCAAAGAAGGGTTCACAGAGATAAGCTTCAGGCGTTACCGTAGCACATCCTGTAAGAATTTTCCTTCAAAGCCTCTTGCAATGGGTGATACAACAGAGCTAAGGAGAGGTTCTGTGTATCAAAGCTCTAATGAGTTGTTCAAAGAACTTAGAGAACCTCATGGTCGTAAAGATACAAAGGCTAAACTTGAGTTGTCTCGTAGTAGTGATGCTTCTTTCTCCTTTAGAGTTGTTGATTCTTCAAGAAAGGCAAGTACTGAGAAAAGACCAAACAAGACGGTTTTAAATGGGCAGAAGTCATCAGTTGAACCTTGCACCTCTGGCAACTTCATTGACATTTGTTTGAAATCAGGTATCAAAGATAGAGCGGTGGTGTTGGATTCAGCTGATGATGTAGCTAGTCCCCTGAACGAATGTAGTAATGAACATAAAGTTAGATTGCCTAAGCTACATTCTTCAAAGGTAGACTCATTAGAAACCAGTTGCAATAAGGACAGCTCAAGAGTTAGGAAAATGTTTGATCCATTTGTTAAGTCAAAGTCTCAGAGAAGCCCTCTTGGTTATATAGGAGAATCAGTTGTATGTACAGAAAAGCCAGGGAAGAACAATGAGCGTTGCAGATCTATGTTGAGTGATTACTCAAATATTCACAAAAGATCAAACCTTTGTCCTCCTCCAGTGGTTAGTAAAGATTATACTTCAGTGCTGAGATCTTCCCCGGTTCATCTACATTGCCGTCTCAAGATGGAAAGCAAACATGGATTGCCGGTTTTTCAGTTTGTTACAGATTCTCCTGAGGAGGTTTATGGTGCAAAGACTTGGAAATCTGACAATGGTTCTACTTGGATTTATACATTCTCATCTGCTGGAAGCAGAAAGAGGAGCAGTGCTAGTGTTCGGGGTTTGAATGAAGTTAGTAAAGAATCTTTGCTGTTGGCTCAGATGCAAGTTACATGCAAAATGTGCTCAGAAGTAAGAAAAAAGGGACAAGATCCAGAAACTTTGATGGTGAATGAGTTTGTTTTGTATGATATTGCACAAGCAAGACGAAGTGTCTCCACAAAGGAAGATCAATCACTACCACTTGATATGGTTAATAATGCCTCCAAGAATTCTGTTAAACCAGACTCAGAGTTAAGAAATAACTCAATGTCCGGGGATGGTTCTGATACAATGAAGCAGAGAACATCTCAGCTGAAAAGAACATCTCAAAGCTATGATCTTGAGGCTTCAAACGGAACAAACCCGTGGTCAGCTGCAGATTTGCATCCTGACCTTGAGATCGCTGCTATAATTATTCAAGACACGATTGAGAAGAGAGAAAGCTTAAAATACAGAAGAGGTGACAAAAGGTTGTTGGAGAAAACTAATCTTCTTGGTCTTTCTCCAATTGAGGAGGAGAAAAAGGAGTTGTTAGGCAGCAGAGTTTCAGAAAAACTGAAGGTTGTAATCCCAAGGGGAAACCATGGGTTACCGAGTACCAAGAACCTCGGTCCTTCTCCTTTGATTCAGAGATGGAGGTCAGGAGGTGGTTGTGACTGTGGTGGTTGGGACATGGCTTGTCCACTTATGGTTCTTGGAAATCCTCGTATCTCATGTTCTCATGATCAGCCTCTTGTAGACAATCAGCATCCTTTGCAACTAGTTGTCCAGGTAAAAACTGGTTCTTTCCTCAACTATACACAAGTTCTGTTGCCTTAGAACTGCTTCTTTTTTTTTCATCTAACATGTATTGTCTTTATATTATAGGGTGCTAAAGAGCATTTACCAGCATTGTACATGTCGTTTGTTGAGGAAGGGCATTACGATGTTCATTTCCACGCGCAGTTATCAACGTTGCAAGCATTCTCCATCTGTGTTGCCATACTACATAACACGGAAGTCTCGGATAGTTACAGGAATGGCGAGAATGTACAACAGTTCTCGCATTGCAACTCGTTGAAAATGCTGATTGATGATGATGTTCAGTTCTTAGTTGAAGCAGTAACAGAGGAAGAAGAAAAGAACGTACCTAAGCTTATGAAAGAAGCTGCGACCGCTCTTCAATCCTACATGCCAAACCCTCCTTTCTCGCCAATCTCCCGAGTGTAGTCTGTGATGCTGTCATTATTGCAGGTACATTTGAATCCTTCTGTGGCGTGAGTTGGCGAGAAGAAGAGGAGAGAAGGTTGGTCTCCAACTTCCTTCCCTGCAGAGCGCAACCATGAAGCAGCAGATACGTAGGACAAGCTAGAGCTTGAAGATGGGATGCTCTCTGATCTCCAGACTGAGAAAGACGTCACATTCTTTGTTGTGTCATTTATTTATTCTTCGAGTAGGATCTAGGATTCTAGGCAAAAGAAAAAGCCACACTGTTCATATTGTAAGGTAGCAAATGGGAGGTGCCCAATTTGGTTAGAGGTCTTATAAGCATAGAGTTGGTAGATCCTTCAAAAAAAAGTTTTGTAACTTGTAGTGAATAATGGATCTTCATCTTCTCTCCCCAGTCAAAAAAAGACTTTGCACAAATGAATTTAATCAAATCAATAGTTACAAAAATAAAAACAAAAAAATGTACAATTTTCCATTCTTTGTATTACATATGTTGCAATCTTGATGGTTTTGTTGGGGGTGAACTATCCTTGTTCTTTGTTTTTGTGCCAGAGAGAGCTGACGAATTGGGCTGTGCCGCTTCTAGAGAGAGTACACTCTTGTAAAATTCATATGAAGCAAAGAATATAGCTCCTTGGGACATGTACATGACAAGTCTGGGGATCAATCCTCTGCAACATATAAAAAAGAGAAGACTATGCCCGTAAATTGATGAAGCATGGATAATACAATTTCAATAACCAGGACTAGGGAGATAAGATAGTGAATGCGAGCAGAGACCTGTATAGCCCTCTCAGACCTTCTTGTTTGCGTATTGACTGAAGAGTTTGATAGACACTAGGATGTTGGTTCCTAGATCCGGGAATCTGCAGCAATGAGATAAGTTAGATGTCGAAGACAACTCTTAAAGCGGTTCCTGAAAAGGATGGAAAGAGAAACAAACCTGAGTTTGTAATCTTGTTTTTACTACATCAAATGGGGTTGTAAAGAAAGCAGCAGCAGATCCCGCTAATCCTCCACATACGAGCTGTAAGAAGCAAATATTGGGAATAGTAAGTATATCTCAGGTTCTCCACAAGTAAATAATAAACAGATAGCTAGGACTAGGAGAACCATATAGTGCAGGATATTGTACGATGAAGCAGAGAAGAGACAAACCGTTTGTAATGTCGTGGGTTGAGTCGATTGACCAAGAGGACCTAGAGATGGCAATACCATTTGCTTCATGTTTTCATAAACATAGAACTGTAATTCCAATAAATATGGCATCAGAACTGTATTCAAGCAGAGAAGTAAAAATGGGAGAAGACTGTGGACATAAAGATCATCGGTTGCTCCTAGCTAGAGCATAAGAACACATTATAGTGTGCGCAAAACGTACCTTAATGATTGAGTGTGGGATATTTCTACATAGCACTGCAGTCCATCCAGCATATAAAGAAAGCAAACCACCTTTTTGGATGATTCCAACCAATGCAGTCCTGTGTTCATATGTGCCAAAGATATCAAAAAACATGTAAAAGCACGAAAAGAAATGGAGAACCAATTTAAATGAGAACTAATCGTTTCAAGCCAGGAAACCTTTAAGAGACAAGAGAACAAGGAAATGTATTATGCAGTTCGCAAAAGTTAGGTTCAGCTGGCAGATGTTTACCAGCAATTGCGATAATGTGAACCGACTTGCATCTGCTGTTTTATACGCTCACTTGGCGTGAAGATAAAAGAAGTTGCAATGCTTGCAGAACCACCAGCTACGCAATGGGTAAGGGAGCAATACTCCTGAAATTTCAAGAATATAATTATATGAACTTGCCAGGGAAAAAAGTGGAAATAAGATATGGGAGGAATAGAGATAGTTCTATTGAAGTAAATGAGACCTTAGGAAAAAGAGGAAGAAGAGCTCCTTTAACTGATTCATAAGTGAAGGTATAGAGGGCAGAGATAGGAGCTGATGAGGCAATGTTGCTAGCAATCCCCCGATATAGTCCGGAAACACCTGAACACGATATAATTGTGTTAAGCAACAAGGCACTGTGACAAACTAATACAAAAAGTAAGCCCCCTTTTCTGATTATCTCCAGTAAGATATTTTACCTCTTTCTGATAAAATTGATCTCCCAGTATAGCATAGAGACTTCTCCTCCAAGCGGCATGACTGAATCATTGTCTTTACTGTATCAAGTGGATGAAGACAAAGACTGACACTTATGCCTGCCAACGCACCAGCAAAAGCATGCCGCTGTTTAGCAAAGGTGCAAGTCGGCGTTTCTGCAGAGGATGAACAAACTCCAGTCTCTTGGTCTTTTCTATCTCTCTCAAGCAACTGTTTGTTTCCAACAATAGATAAGCTGTCTTCGTCTGAGTTATTCCCTGAAGAAGTAACTTCAGTATCGCTGTCCGTGCTACATTTTAAACTTATTATGTTCACTCCTTTGTTGTTGGCACACCTATCTTTGTAAAGCAAGAAGAGATAGTTCACATCATTAGATCTGGATGTTCTGGTGTCTACCAATGATTCTGCCACGCTTGCTATGAGAGGACTCCTTGGTTCAGTTAGATTTGAGTGGCCTTCTGCTGCAGCTGTAACAACTACAGAATCACAACTATTGGCATATCTTGATGGGCATTCTGCTTCACTGCTGACTACATTGGGAATACGGTCAGCCGCTCCTCTTTGATACCTAGTAAAAATGGGAACTACAACTACTTCCCTATAGCTACTGATATCCTTGGCTCCATTACTCTGATTAAACCGACTAAAGAAAGATTCGTTAAATGGCTTAAAAATACACATCTTCTCAGCCACTCTCAAAAACTTAACCCTGGGCTGTGTAGTTGATGGCGACTGAGATATAGCCTTCTGCAACTGTGTACTACCCGTCAAAACTTTGAACTCACTAACTTCATCTCTACTTACATCATCTAAATTTCTTTCCTTTAATGAACTAATCAACTCACCAGAGACAAAACCCGAGCGATCCCACATCAAGTCAACAGCAGATATCAACGAATCCCTGCTCAAAATTTGACTCAACTTGGTCTCTCCTCTTTTGATGTTCTCCCTCTGGAAAGCATATTCATACTCTACATGTGGATGATGATCACTACTAATCTTAGACAACTTCCTCTTAGCCTCAGCTAAGTTCCAACTATGCTTAATCGAAGGTTGACCCTTCTTAACAGAGCCTTTTGTAGAAGAAGCCATTTTGCTTTATCTTTCAATCAAAAGAGAACCCACAAAACCAAACAAGTCAGAGCCCCCAATACGTTTCAAATCAGAACCCAGTAAGCATTTTGATTGCTGCTAAGTAACTAACCAAGTTCTGATTTTTTTTGGATCGGACAAGTTCAATTGTATCCAGTAATACAATGCCCTAGCTGCAACAAGGATCTGTTCCAAAAACATGTCTCATGTGAGAAAAAATCGAAATTTTCTTAAACATCAAAATCAATAGACGTAGCTCAAATTGAAGTTATTACCTTGAGAAACTAAGACACTCTTCTTCGGTTGAAGATTGAGATTTTCCCAAATTGCTCATTTTACTCGGGATGATTCGGCCGCGAGTTGGAAAATTTTCTGGGTTTAAGTTAATGCGCTGGCTTGCTCTCCTCAAAGGGTTTTACTTTTTTACCTTCTTATTCTTTTTTTCTTACTTTTTATTACAGTTGTGAAAATTATATAGATTTCACCTTTGGTACCTTTTTTTTTTTTTTTTTTTTTTTTTTTTTTTTTTTTTTAAATTTGGAGGTAGGGAGAATTAGTAGTATTATTTAGATCAAAAACTATTATTTAGATAGTAGTATTCATTTTTATGTGTTATTTATTTTTTATTTTTTTTTTTGAAAATATGTTAAATTAGATTCAAAAAAGAAAATAGCGTTTTTACCTAAGATGCAGGGTTTGTTTAAATGATAAAACCATAGTTAGAGACAAAGATTAAAATAATTATGCTAAAATGAACCATTAAGGATGGCTAAAACCTTAAATCGAATAGCAACAATTTTGCTAGATGCAGCATCAAAAACGACTATAGCTTTAGATCGAATCGAATAGTGATCTATTCTGATTGTTAAGCAATTATTTATGTCACCTAACCTCTCTTGTTGGTAAATGTATTCGATTTACATATTTTCAAAAAAGAGTCCAAGAGGAAGATCCGTAAGAAGAAGAAGAAACTAGTCCCGACGATAAAAGTAGCACCGATGAAGAAGCTCTCCGACTCCTCCGAAAAGGATTTGGATGATTATGAATCTACCGAATCCGGTGGTACCGTTGGTACTTAATCAAGCTTTGGTAAGCGCACGTCCTCTAGTGAATGTTCGGCAGAGGACGCTTTTGATGATTCCAAGGAGGAGCGGTCTCAGAATAGGGAGAGGAAGAAAAGCAAGAAGGTGTCCAAGCAAGCAACAGAAGATGAGCGTTCTCCACCATCTTCCCGACCCTCCTCGATAATCATTCTTGATCAATGCTTCTAGCTTTGCAATGCAATCGACTCTATCTCTGTCATTGTGTCTTGCTTTTGCTTCTTTACTCTTGATTCTCATCTTTACTCTTGACAATCTACTCATAATTGTCATCTTTTTCAAGACTCGTAATTGTCATCTTTTCCAAAAAAAAAAAAAAAAACACAGGAAATGCCCATAATTTTCTTTATCTAATTCTCGTGGCAGATAGACATCCTTTGATTTAAGAGCATTATAAGGCTCTTCAACCACAAGGATCCTTGTAGATATGGGTGAATGAGTTAAACAATCCATAAGATACTTTTCAAAATCATCATCATAATCTTGACCAAGGTGAACGATTAGCAAAACTATTGTAGCTAACGTGTTTTGTAGATGCTTTGAACCTTCTGTCAGGAGTAGGAAGCTTTTCCTTTTCTATTTAGAGATTAAACTTTACTATTTTCTCAAATTTTTGAGTGATGTTAATTTTTATAAGAAATAACTGAGAACATTTTACATATAAATAAAGTCATGAAAATATCATTAAAATAGAGACATTGTTTGGAAAACTTTACAAGATTGCATATAAAAAACTAATCAACAAAATTATAGAAAACTCTCTAGCCATTCGAAAAATTCTTTATAAATTAGAAATCCAATAATATCCTCCAAATTAAGAGAGTGAATTTTATTTCAAAAACCTTATAAACAATATACATGTAATATTATGGAAGTAACCAAGTAATACAATAAACCTTAAATATTATATAGAAAATAGTGATATATGTATTATTTCACATGGTTATTTGAGGATCAAAACCCATAAATGTGTTAAATCTCAATTGAATAAAACATCCCTAATATGGACATAAATGGGGTTAATAAAGACTAAAAATATAAAACGGGGTCAATTTCGAAAACAAAAGAAATTACGGTGCTATCTACAAATCTAGGTAATATATATGTAAAATGATAATATTAATACCAGAAACCCTAGAGTTGCCTTCCGCTTCGCTTCTCATCTCTTCTTTACCACTCCCTTATCACGGCTACAAAGGTTAGTCCCAAGTCTCGGCTCTGTTCTTGCACCCAGTGATTGGATCTCTGCTGTTTCTTTAATCGAATCTCATCGAATTGATCTGGGTTAGGATTTTCATAAGGTTATCGAATCTTCTGTGCCTCGTTTGCGTTATCTTGATTCTATAAAATGAATTTAGGGTTTGGGCGAGTTTAGTCTGGTCTCTGTAGTTAGATTAAGCAGAAAGCTTCGTTGGTTTTGTGATGGGTTTTTTTCGGGTTCGTGTGATCTCTGTAACAAAATCGAATCTTTGTGTTGTTGATTTGTCAGGCGAATTGAGAGTTTACCTTTCGTGAGAGAGCTTGTCTTTTAGCCTTTGTTCGTCTGAAAAATGGCGAATTTTGCCAAACCGGAGAATGCATTGAAGCGTGCTGATGGTAAGTTTACGAAATGTTTTAGTTTTAGTGTTCGTTTTGGTCCTTATGGATTTGGTTTAGTGGTGTGTGTATGAATTGACTTTGTGTTACATGTTTTTTTTTTAGAATTGATCAATGTTGGACAGAAACAAGATGCCCTTCAGGCGCTTCATGATCTCATTACTTCCAAGAGATACAGAGCTTGGCAGAA
This sequence comes from Camelina sativa, assembly GCF_030686135.1. Taxonomy (NCBI): domain Eukaryota; kingdom Viridiplantae; phylum Streptophyta; class Magnoliopsida; order Brassicales; family Brassicaceae; genus Camelina; species Camelina sativa. The sequence goes on along the minus strand of NC_141892.1, from coordinate 22,032,961 downwards.
ACCTCTTGAAAAGATCATGTTTAAGTATCTTGATCTTTGTGTTGACTTGAAGAGAGGTCGATTCGCCAAGGATGGATTGATCCAGTATCGTATTGTTTGCCAGCAAGTGAATGTCAGTTCCTTGGAGGAAGTTATCAAGCACTTCCTTCATCTTGCTACCGAGAAAGCTGAGCAAGCTCGTTCTCAGGCCGATGCTCTTGAGGAGGCCCTTGATGTCGATGACCTTGAAGCTGATAGAAAGCCTGAGGATTTGCAGCTGAGTATTGTCAGTGGGGAGAAGGGGAAAGATAGATCTGACCGTGAGTTGGTCACCCCATGGTTCAAGTTCTTGTGGGAGACATACAGGACAGTCCTCGAGATATTGCGAAACAACTCAAAGTTGGAAGCTCTTTATGCGGTTAGTTTTTGTTGAGGTTAAGCTTATTGGTGATACCTTTGATTTTATGTTGATTGAGATTGAAGATTTGTACTTTATTATCTTGTAGATGACAGCACATAAAGCATTCCAGTTCTGCAAGCAGTACAAGCGAACAACAGAGTTCCGTAGGCTTTGTGAAATTATAAGAAATCATTTGGCAAACCTAAACAAGTACAGAGACCAAAGGGATCGGCCTGACTTATCAGCCCCTGAGAGCTTGCAGTTGTATCTGGACACAAGATTTGATCAGTTGAAAGTGGCTACCGAGCTTGGACTTTGGCAGGTGTGTTTTTGTTTTCTGTGTATTGTTCTGCTGCTAACCTTGTCTCTTATCAAAATTAGTTTTGCAACCTATACCATCCTCTCTTTCACTACTGGAAATAAGTAAGTGTGGTTCTTGATGTATCTTTTTGTTTTGCAGGAAGCTTTTCGCTCTGTAGAAGATATCTATGGATTAATGTGCATGGTCAAAAAAACGCCCAAGTCATCTTTATTGATGGTTTATTATTCCAAATTGACTGAGATCTTCTGGATTTCTTCTAGCCATCTTTATCATGCCTATGCATGGCTTAAGCTGTTTAGTCTGCAAAAAAATTTCAATAAGAATTTAAGCCAAAAGGATTTGCAGCTAATAGCATCATCTGTTGTCTTGGCGGCATTGTCCATTCCACCGTTTGATCGGGCTCAGAGTGCATCCCATATGGAACTCGAGAATGAGAAAGAACGCAATTTGAGGATGGCCAACCTCATTGGATTCAATCTTGAGCCTAAATTTGAGGGCAGAGATATGGTAACATAGGCTCTTCTGTTGCTTCATTTTTGTATTGTGCCCTTTATTATCTCTTTTGATATTTCTAATTCTGTTTGTTCCTTTTTCAGCTTTCCAGGGCAGCTCTTCTGTCAGAGTTGGTGAGTCTCTAGCAGCTACCTTAACTGTTATTTAGAAAATATTCGCCTTACTGGAATCTGATTTGGAGGCTGATTTCTATGCTATTAGGTCTCAAGAGGTGTTCTGAGCTGTGCATCTCAGGAGGTCAAAGATCTTTTCCATGTTTTGGAGCATGAATTTCATCCACTTGATCTTGGGTCCAAGATTCAGCCTTTGCTGGAAAAGATCTCCAAATCTGGTGGGAAACTATCCTCGGCTCCTTCTTTACCAGAAGTACAACTTTCCCAATATGTTCTCTCTCTGGAGAAGCTTGCTACTCTGAGACTACTTCAACAGGTGAAGAGTGTTACTTGTTCTCTACGTTGTAGGGCAATACCCACTCAACTGTTATGGATTGGTCTGGCTGTTTATCCTTTTTCTACAAACTCATTATTCTATGTTGCCATTTTATTTTCAGGTGTCTAGGATTTATCAGACCATAAGAATTGAGAGTTTATGTCAGTTGGTACCCTTCTTTGAATTCTCAGTGGTAGAGAAAATATCTGTTGATGCTGTAAAGAACAATTTTGTTGCCATGAAAGTTGATCACATGAAAGGTGTTGTAATTTTTGGAAATTTGGTAAGCCTCTCCAGCTCTCAACACTGCGAATATCATGTCTATAATTAAGTAATATAACCATTAACTTATTGACACTTTGGTAGGTACTAATCTATTTGATGAACTGTTTTTATATTAGGGTATCGAGTCTGATGGACTGAGGGATCATCTGGCTGTTTTTGCTGAGTCTTTGAGCAAAGTAAGAGCTATGCTGTTCCCTGTCCCGAGTAAAGCATCAAAACTTGGTGGCATACTACCAAATTTAGCGGATACTGTTGAGAAAGAACACAAAAGACTGCTTGCTCGGAAATCAATCATTGAAAAGAGGAAGGAAGATCAAGAGCGTCAGCAACTAGAAATGGTAGTGAACTTCTCCTTGGTCGTTTTGACACCTCTCCTTTTACTCTGTGCCGGTTTATAACAGTCTTTGATTTGATGTTTACATTTCAAGGAACGTGAAGAGGAGCAGAAACGGCTTAAGCTTCAGAAGCTAACTGAGGAGGCAGAACAAAAGAGACTTGCAGCAGAGCTTGCAGAGAGAAGGAAACAAAGGATCCTTAGGGAGATAGAGGAGAAGGAATTTGAAGAGGCTCAGGCTTTGCTGGAGGACAGAGAGAAGCGCACGAAAAAAGGAAAGAAGAAGCCGCTTTTGGATGGAGTATGTTTGTCAATACAATATGTTAGCTATTATAGTGTATTGGATTGCGTATTACTAATATTAATTGGGTTAATCTAAATGTAGGAGAAGGTGACAAAACAAACTGTGATGGAGAGGGCCTTAACTGAGCAGCTCAAGGAAAGGCAAGAAATGGAGAAGAAGCTCCAAAAACTTGCCAAAACTATGGATTATTTGGAAAGAGCAAAGAGAGAAGAGGCTGCTCCATTGATTGAAGCTTCATATCAGCGAAGACTGGTAGAGGAAAGAGAATTTTATGAGCGCGAACAACAGGTAAATACCTTACAGTTTCAGTAGTTTTTCTTTTCTTGTACTTGGTTCTGATTTGGAAGTATATGAGGTCCTTAAAAACTCTACTCCTTTACAGCGTGAAGTTGAACTGAGTCGAGAGCGTCATGAGAGTGACTTGAAGGAGAAAAACAGGTTGTCCAGAATGTTGGATAATAAGGTCAGTTTTTGACATGTCATTTCGTTTTTCGGAGTCTTCATGTAGATGTGTATCTCTTTCCTTTATTGAATTAGTTTTGATATTCTCTAGTGTTTTTTTTTCTGTAACTTTTCTTTCTTATTATCGAATCTGTCCGTGTCCAGGAAATATTCCAAGCGCAAGTGATAAGTCGTCGACAAGCAGAGTTTGACAGAATAAGGGCAGAGAGAGAGGAGCGTATCAGCCAAATAATTCAAGCTAGGAAGCAAGAACGGGATATTAAGAGGAAGCAAATATATTATATGAATATTGAAGAAGAAAGAATTACAAAGCTGCAGGAAGAAGAGGAAGCTCGCAAGCAGGAAGGTGTGGACTTGCTTCCATAAATCCACATCATTTTGACATTGATGTTGAAGTTTTTCTAATGTAATCCCTTGTTTCTGTTTATGTTTTGGGTTTTCTCTACTGTAGAAGCTGAGAGGAAGAAAAAGGAAGAAGCTGAACGCAAAGCAAAGTTAGATGAAATTGCTGAGAAGCAACAGCAGAGATTGAGAGAATCGGAGGAAAAAGAGAAGCTGAGGCGAGAAGCCCTGTCGAGGGGAACTGATGCACCTGCTCGCCATGCAGAGCCTACTGTTACCCCTGCTGCTACAGCATCGGCATCAGGTTCAGGTCCGGGCAAATATGTTCCTAAATGGAAGCGCCAGACTACTGAAGTCTCATCTCCAACAGCCCCAACAGCAGCACCAACACCGTCAGAACCTGACTGCTGGTCCAGCCGTGGACCACCTCCAGCAGATGACCACTGGGGAAGCAGCAGAGTTGGACCTCCAGCTGAAAGAGGAGACCGTCGGGGTTCTGGTCCTAGAGGCAGTGACCGCCCAGGTGGTGATACTTGGCGCAGCAGTGATGAACGCCGTTCCCCATTTGGAAGCTCCAGGCCTAGGCCAGCACAGCGTTGAGTCATAATATTTTTTTTTGGTCCCAATCTCCATGGAATGAATGAAAGGTCATCTCTGGATTTCAAAGCACTCTTCTTTAGCCCAAAACCTGTCTTCTTCTTTTGAAGATTGCTCCTCTTTTATATGTTTTATGAAAGATTTTAAAACCTGTTAGACTCGTTTTTGCTCTAAACAACACCGAGAGAGAGTTGTTCTTTCCTTTGTTGGATCTTTCATTGTTTGTCTTGCAACTTTTATGCTGTAAAAACTTTTGACATCGATCAGCCTCTTTTCATGCAATCATTGTCATTGTTTATTAGTTTAATGTAATGTGAAGAACATTACACAAAAACCAATTTTACATTTAACAACTTTTGTATTAAAAAAAACAAGGATATTAATACTACCAGTATAAAAGTAAAGTAATGCTCTGCTCCTAATCTTGGATTAAGCAAAACAATACGGATAAATAAATTACTAGGATAGAATTGTGAAAAGAGCATGGGCAAAAGGCAAAGCTCTGTTCACTAGGAAGAAGAGAAGAAACTGAATACACTTTTTATATAATTAACAATTTCACAAGAGTTGCTGTAATGATCATTACTCATTAGCTAGGGTTTTGTTTAGGACTTTTTTTTTCCCAATTTTGCAAAGAAATTAGGGAAGAGAGAGAGAAAAAAAAAAACAAAAAAATGTGGCCTTTTTGGTGGAAAGGAGCATCTGGGTTCTCAGGTCGTTCCACAGCTGAAGAAGTCACTCATGGGATTGATGGTACTCGTCTCACAGCTGTTGTCACAGGTCCTCTTCACCTTCTTCTTCTTCTTCTTCTTGCGAATGTTAATCAACTTTTTATGATCTGGGTTTGTTTCAAATTTACACTTTTTCCTTTGTTTAGTTTCTGGGTTTTGATTCTGCTCCCTGAACTCGAGTTGTTGTGTTATCTGTTAATGGATGAAAGGATTGAACTTTATTGGAATATATCAATAAGTCTTGTTAGAATATATCTTGAAGCTAAAGGGAACATTTTGGTTAGTTCTTGATTTATCTGTTTATTGTGATTTCAGGAGCATCAAGTGGTATTGGGGAAGAGACTACTCGTGTTCTTGCTCTTCGTGGTGTTCACGTTGTAATGGCTGTAAGGAACATAGAATCTGGTAATCAAGTCAGAGAAAAGATACTAAAGGAAATACCTGAGGCTAAGATTGATGTAATGAAGTTAGATCTTAGCTCAATGGCTTCTGTCAGGAGCTTTGCATCAGAGTACAAGTCTTTGGACCTACCCTTGAATCTTCTTATGTAAAATCCATAACTTAACTGTTTGTTTCAGTAAATTGCTGTATTACTTAATGTTAATAATACTTGTTAGTCAGACTTAGTCCTTGTTCTTGTTTTTGTAGCAATAATGCAGGGATTATGGCATGTCCCTTCATGCTTTCAAGCGACAACTTTGAATTACAGTTTGCAACCAATCATTTGGGTATGTTTACTTGTTTAGTTTAGAAGAACATTTGATCTCCTCCATTTTTGCTTCTTTGTAGAACTTTTGTTAACATGAGATACTCGAAATGTAATGAGGAACATTTTCTATGTTAGGTTGTTTATGTTTGTATAATTTTTTTCAGGTCATTTTCTGTTGACGAACCTTCTTTTGGAGACAATGAAGAAAACAGCTAATGAAAGCAATAGAGAAGGAAGAATTGTTATTGTCTCATCAGAAGGTCACCGATTTGCTTATGGGGAAGGGATTCGATTTGATAAAATAAACGACGAAGCAAGGTGATTGTTATGTGATAGTATTGTTCACTACTTTTCGATTTTCAATTTGTAGTAAACTAGTAACATACTCATATTGCTCTCATCGTTTCTCTATAGTTACAATACTTTGCAAGCATATGGTCAGTCAAAGCTCTGTAACATATTGCACGCTAGTGAGCTCGCTTGGCAGTTCAAGGTAAAATAGTATTTTGCAGGTCATTTTGTTAATATTATTATATCAATTCAAAATTTCAAAGAGAAAGCTAAAGGAAAGAAGATTTGTTGATCTTTTTTTGGTTATGCTTAAAACAGGAACAAGGTGTGAACATCACTGCCAATTCACTTCATCCCGGATCCATTATGACCAATCTTTTGCGCTACCACAGCTTCATAAATAGTAAAATTCTTTTTCTCATCATACTTCATTTCTGAATTCTTTTTCTCATCATAGACAACAATCTTAAAAAGTTCGTCTTCTTGTAAGAATATAGTTTCAGCCTTCTCTTTGACTCATATTCTATGTGATGTTTGTTCCTGTATGACTAATATAAAGTGAACTATTTCTTAAGCTTATCAATGAATTTTTATGATCTAACAGTAGATGCATCAAAGAATCAACCAGTAATGTCAATGATTTTTTTCGTCTCTTGTTTGATGCAGCAATTGGTAATGCCGTGGGAAAGTATGTTCTGAAGAGTATTCCACAGGTCAGGTTTTGTTTTATCCAATTAATATCCAAGGTCGTGATCATGCTCAAGCATATGATCATTCTTTCCTCAGCTCACACACATACATACATGTTTGTATATGAGTTTTTTTCTTATACGGTTATTGCAGGGAGCGGCAACTACATGCTATGCAGCACTACATCCGCAAGTAAAGGGAGTGAGTGGAGAATACTTGATGGATAACAACATATCCAGCCCTAACTCTCAGGGTAAAGATAAAGATTTGGCCAAGAAGTTATGGGAATTTAGCTTGAGCTTAACTGGTGAAGAAGAATCATAGATGCCTTAGGGTCTCGTTTATATATGGGACTATAAAGCTTTGTTCAATTTTAATAACAAAAATCCTATGAATAAAAAGTTGATTTCTCATTATCAACCTCAGCCCTGTATATATTTTTACAAAATAAAAACGAAATTTTGTGTAAGTTTAGTTTGAAATTGGATTGTAATCAAGTTTAGTAAGCCTTTACAATATTTCTGCTGTGGTCCAATTTTGTGAGTTACTTGCAGTATCTGGAATCGCATTCAATAGAAGGTATAGAAGAAGAGGAAAGTTAGAGGTCGAAAGATACTTACCTTGACAGGGTCAACAGTCGATCAAGAAGAACTGTGGCCTAGGCTAGTGTCTTCCATTGCACTTTGGAAGGGTGCTTTAGCTTAAGGACTCCCTAAAGCGGGAGAGCCTGCGTCATTATATGTTGTCGCGGCGGCTTGCGTTGGCGCAGCCCCTCCCATTTTTCTTAAGTCAAATCTTCAGTGTATAAATCAGTTTGATGAATGTTTAAGAGTAGTAATGGATTGTGATGATCAATTTCATGAGTCTAAAATATTTTTAGAAACTGATTGCCTGGTGTATACTGGACGGTAGTATAGCTTAATAGGCGTCATCAATTAATCATGAACAAGAGGTTTCGATCAGAATATGAGTCCAATGCTCTGTGAACAGAGTTTTATTTATAAAAAAAGAAAAGCTCTTTTTGACTTGAAAACTGCTACTCACGTGAATAAGAAGTAATTGAAAAATTAAAAAGTGCCCACACGCAGGATCGAACTACGGACCTTCAGTTTACAAGACTGACGCTCTACCACTGAGCTATACGGGCCATTTGATTACATTACAAAGTTGTTAGTAAATATTTTATTTCGTGTATTTTTCTTTGACAACATCCTCCATGAGTTTTGTTTGTCCTTTGAAACTTTCTTTTCTAACATTTCATTATAAAACTGGATTAATTACAGAAATAGGCTTTTTTCTTCAGTTTCTTATAGATTAAGGAATTATAGTCCATACTTATAGAGATAGTGCTTTTTAGTTGATCAAAAATACAAAATCACCCCTCTCACATATCTCACATAAGTAATTATCTTTCTCCCTTTCGCTGACAGCTAAATTTTTTACGATTCTTAGATCTCCGGTGTAACTTGAAGAACACTTGGCGACCCCTGACCACCGTGACTACTTCTCGCTTTGCCGGTGCACCGAGGTCTAGTCAAGGAAGGTTTCGCAACTTCCCCTTGGCGAGTCTATTTTTTCTCTCTCATTGTAATCTCTGATTTGAAAGTTTTAGAAGAAAAATAAGATTTCAATTGATCAACGATTACAAAGAATTATAAGCTTTTATTTTGGGTATGTGTTAATTGGTTAAGATTACATCATATTCTTTGATTGAATCGACAAATTTCTTTCATTTTCTCCGATTAATATCCAAGATTCGATTAGTGATTAAAGCTCTTGGGTTCACTAGAAAATATCTCTTAGGGTTTAGATTTCTTCATCCAAAATAAATTAGATTGGATTAAATCCACTGAATTCACATGATCAAAGATGGTATTTGTGATGGAGTGATTTTGTGTTTTGGAAAGAGTTAGTGTTGAAAGTGAAAAAAGATGGTGTTGATGGATACGATAGTGAGTAGTGGTCAGGAGAAGAAGTGATGCTTTTGATCTGGCGTTGAATTGTCACTGTACATTGCACTCTTAATATTTTTTCAAAAATTAATACAAATGCAATTTAATACGATTTACATATGCAAATTAATAAACATGTGCAATTTACAATACCCAAAAAGTTAATATATTTGTATAATTTACACTCGCAGTCTTATAACAATTTTTTTTTCCTATTTTACTCTTTCTTTATCTACATGAACTATTAATATATATTTTTCAAATAGTAATAACTGAATAAATAAAAGGAAACAAATCTTTTAAATTTACTCTTACTCATCACTATCAATTGTTATTATATATAATTGGCATATATTTGATGGACGAGAAAGTGACATTTTAAGAGAGAAATACAAAATATAGTACTACAGAAATTTGTAAGCTTTGAAATACAAAAATTAATGGAATAAAATATGATTTAAAAAAAGAAGAGAATTACGCTGAACACGAGAGAAACCCTATTAGAAAAAATGAAGATTCATATCTGAATTTCCCTTAGAAGTAAAACCAAATGAACGAACAACAACATTGAATGCATCTCAGCAAGTAGATGTTTAATAAATTTTCTGCAACTTTCATGTTTATGGGACATTTCTTTTTTATTCAATGACGCCATCTCAGACAATTCAAATCAGAAAATTGGTTTATCAGGGTTTGTAGAAAATTTCAATAAGCAACATAGAATTAGAGTGAGAGAGAAAGAAAATGCTGAGAAAGAAGAGAGAAGATTTGCGCATTTTTATAGTTTTGAGCGTTTAAAAAATTCAATGGAGAGAAAGAGAAAATCATTATTATTTTGTGGAAGAAAATAAAACAAGAAATGAAATCTATACCCTTCTTTATTTGGTATTTAGTTTTCTCTCTTCCCATTTATTTTTAACCATATTTATCTTTCTTTTTCATTCTAACTACAAAAATGTCGTGAACAGAAAAATATTTGCTAGTGTTAATACTTAAATTACTAGCAAAATTGTTCATTAAATTTCAGTGATATTGTTCATAAGTTTTAGTGTGTGACTATTTGTGTTAACATACTAAATAATTTGGCACCACTATAAGTTCATATATTGTGTTAATTTTTCTGTTAAAATGCATTTTTATCAATTCAAAATTGTGAATCAGTATTTTCTATTTAGGTATATATCAGTTCAATATGAAGATATATTGGTGTTGTTACTGGTTATAAGACTCAAGAGAGATGATCAAAAAGCAGTGGGTAAACCTGATACAACTGAAAGTACAGACACAGATGCAGTGAACGTTGTAGTGAACAAGTCTGACACAAACATATGTTGAGACACAGAAGCAGTGATCAAGCTGGAGCATGTGTAACCAACTACAGACACAGACGCAATGATTCCTCAGATAGAGAATCAGAGAATCTACCACATCCAAGACAGCTCAATGTAAAGTCACATGGAATGAAGTGACGTGTTGAACCTTGGAGTCTTATTGAGAAGATCCAAGAAGTGAGAGCTCAACCAATCTTGTTTATGCTCATAAGAATAAGTCATCCATTCGCAGCTGAGCAAACCTCAAAGCATAACAGAGCATAAAGGAGGTAGCAGCTTCATAATACAATAGAGCAGAAACATGTTTTAGCATCTGAGTTTACTTGAAGCGCAACCGCAGAAGAAAACATAACAGACAACATGGAGTGACTTTGTCTTCATAGATTAGATGTCCTGTGCGTACGGTAGGCTTTGATCCTGTTACTATTGGCGACAACAGTACATTTTTTAAGATGGGTTAACTAGTTCGGAGCTACTCTCATCTGTGTCATTGTAACCAAGTAATCATTGTCAATGGTTTGATGGTTGATGCCGTGTTCTGGTTTTATGATTTTGGTATGTGTGAAGTTTCTGCAGTGTTCAGGAAAGTCTGAGCAGACTTTTAACATCAAAGCAAGAGGAGGATCAATATTTTCTTAATGAGTTCCTTATTGGACTATGCTCTTGATATGTTATTTTTTACCTTAGTTATGCACTCAAGCAGGGAGAGTTTTTATGGTTGCCTTGCAGGATGAGTTAGTGCCATTGATTGCTTGAGTATCAAACTGCGCTAAAAAAGGAGTGTTCGTGTAGTTACTCCCATTTGCTAGTTGTTGGAGCTGCTATGCTTGTGTCATTGTTGCTGTCACAACTTGAAGGTGTTTGATAAATGCAAAAAGTTCCCCCCACCTTTGGAAAACTTTTTGTTACAGAGTCGTCCGACATCATTCAGTGACTCATTGGTACTATGATGTTATTTCTCCCTTCCAATTTTTTGCTATGATCAATGACAAAAAACAACCTGATAGAGAATGTGGTAGTTAAGATAAGAAAATGTAAATTTGTGGTATCATTTTAATTTTGAACTATATTATTCAATATAGTCAAAAGACTTAAATATTTAAATTACACTCATTTTATATTTTTAGTTAATAATAATAAGATAATATTGTATTTAACCCATCAAAACTGGGTTACACAAATGACAAAGATAACAATAACAATACTGTTACATAATGTGCTAATATACTTAATAGCCCGTGTAATACAATAATATATTTTTTATTGAGCAATTTGTCATTTACACATTGTCATCTCTTTGTCCAATAAAAAAATGCATCATCATCTTTTCATCTTATATTCATGGATGAAACACTAACTTTTTGGACAATGGATTGTCATTTTTTACATTTGTTCTGTATCTGCATAATTTACAACTCCTCTGTCGTAGTGTTTTACAAATACCCCGTAATTTTCTCTTATAATAAGAGGCCTGATGTGGCAACTTTCTGAGTTTCTCAAAGATTCAAACGAAAAATATAACCCCAAAAATATTCAAAAAAGAAAATAGACTCGTATTGCAACTTGCAAGCCATTATTCCTTTAAGTACATCAATAAAGTCATGACATATTCATAATTCTATGAATGACAGAGACATAAAGTAGAGATTAATACAACATCCATTAGTAAAAATCTTACTTTCTCGACAATTAGTGGCCGCAAGCACTACGACTCGGACTAGAAACTAACTTACGACCCGACCAAAAAAACTCCTTGTTCACTCTCTTCTCGTTCTTTCCCATTCCATCTCCCAAATCTACTCCAATAACGTCACAACCACGATACGGTATCATTGCCATTGAACACGTCAAGTAACCGAACAAGAAGACCAAAACTTTGAAAAGCTTCTTCATCTCCATATACTTCATATTACAATCACTTCGATTAGGATTTGACGATAAACATGCATATTTATGGGGTTCTCATGTTTATGGTTTCTATGTTGGTTAATGCATATTTAATGACTTGGGTTAATTCAATTGACTCATTACACTTTTGGAATAGAATAATGATTTGGTTTTTTTCATATATGATTTGGTATATATATACATTGTGTTTTAATGCAGTTTTTATTAAATAATCTGAGTCTGGCTCTTAAACTTAAAGAATGTATCTGTACAAATTCTTTTTAAGAAAAAAAAAAAAAGAAAAGAGACAAAGTTTCGTGCAACAAATAATTTAATATGAAGGAGAATATATTGGAAACTGCAATAAAAATTAAACTAGAATGTATTTGACTCTCTATTTTCTTTGGTCATCGGATGTATGTGACTCTTAGGAACTACCGAACTAGGAATTTATAAAGAAGATTCTAACAAGCTTAATAAGAACTAAAAAATTGTACCAAAAATTATTAACTTGTTGATAAAAACTTTGAACCGATCTAATTACAAAAGTTACACCTTTTGCTAGTTTTATTAATAAATTTATAAAGTCACAAAAAGAAGAAAAAAAAAAGGGAAAAAAAATCTACAAACTCCTATACTTCTATCTTCAGAAGAAGGTTATGAGTTATAAAAGCTCATAGAAAACATAAAAACCATTTTTTTTCTTTTTTTCTTTTTGTTACAATCTTCTGTTTCTTCTTCAGTCAATGACTTCAGACTGACTATTCTGAGAACAGATCATAATATCTGAACCAGGTGAGGTAACAGCACTACGACCAAAACTGGGACCAACAGAACCAAAAGATTCACTATCGTCATCACTGTCTATCTGCCTTGGAGTCACACGGTTCTGATATCTTCTGCGGTTGATCAAGAACACATTGAAGTAGTAATCCACGAGTTCCTCTCTCTTCTTCTTAGGGAAAAACTTTGCTGCTTTTTGCCAGAAAGACTGAGGATTCGAGATCATCTTCACCTTAAACTTGTTCTCTTCTCGTTCTGTCCATCTTAGAGACACTTCTTCTCCCATTCGATGGAATCTCCAATGGAAAAAGACATCGCCGATATCACGTTTTAGCTCCACTCTCTTCTCGGCAATGTGGAATCTAATGCACTCCACGGAGTTAGAGATGAGGGTGTCACAGCTGCAAGACATTTCCCTTCCTTTTCCAATCAAACCATCTACAGCTTCATTGTTTTCTAACGGCGGCCATAAACGAGTTCCTAACCATTTAGTATCGCTCTCCAAACCCGTTTCTGTCCACTCGTCCACTACGGCTTGGTAACGAGGTCCTACACCAACATTCCTTCTCGGGAACAGGGGTTGCTTTGGCACTTGTAAGCCTGTGGCTCTAGATGTTCCTGCAATAACCTCTCTGCCACTAGAATGGTGTTTTGATACCTTTGGATTCCTTGTGCTGTATCTTAACTTCCCTAACGACGGTCGTTCATCATCATACATAGACGGATGCACAGTTTGGTTACCCTGCAAACGGTTTTTATCAATCAATGGAGTTAAAGCCATCTCACATATAGAAAACAAAAGCATACTAACTGAATCATTGACTTTTAAAGGCAAGAAAAGAGTTAAAAGTAAAGAAAGTACCATTAGTGGAGAATAGTTATATCTGATTGCAGCATTGTTTCTCTGAACAAGCAAAGCGTTTTTGGCTTTAATGACTTGGTTGTAATACTCCTTGCCAGTAAACTCCTTCCAGTTAGACGGATCATGAGGAGATCTTGCAACTGAAGTCAGCCACTTCAGCATTTTCGGTATATCTACTTGCTCCTCAAAACATACAACAGACGGATCACTAACAACAAGAGAAGACGTTCCTACTCCATTATTATTATCATGTCTAAGTTTCTTCCTATGGTGGGACTCTTCAATATCCTTACAACCTAATGCCACAGCTCTGTTACGTTTCTGACACTTTCCTTTTTCCAACCAACTCTTCAATCCAAACCCTAGCTCATGTAACAAACCCACATAAGAACCTATCTTTCTAACAACCGGATCAGCCAACTTCACTTTCCTCGAATTCTCCACCACCCATGTCTCCAACCCGATCAAATACTTTGAGTAAACCAATATCAAAGATGGATACACTGAACTATCCAAGCCTAGTTTCTCAGCCACTACGTCCCACAACCCATTCCTAGACACAGAATCAAACCCATCTCTCTCACAGACAAACACAAACAGCTTAAACAAATCAACTTTTTCACCATTACCTAGAGTAACAGGCAGAGGCTTTCCATTAGTCTCTTCGTCAAGAAAAAACCAAAGAGTTTGACCAAACAATCTCCTTAACCTGTCCTCACATTCATTCAAATACTCAACCTTAACATCAATGTATGGACCTGAACTATAATTGGAACCTGAACATCCTGCCATTTACACCCTTAAACTCAATTTCCCATCTTTCATACTCTAATTAAGAAAAGGTTTCTCCTACAATTTACTGAACCTACAGCCAAAACACATACAAACAGATCAATCAATTAACCATTCTGAAGCTAATTGCAAGAAATGGTACAACATAAACATGGATTTAGCCTAAAGGTTGGATTTTAAAAAAAAAAAAAAAAAAAATTGATTCTTGATTTCTGATTATTATTATTATTATTCTTTTTGATTCGAAGTGTTTCAATTGAATTTTGGGATTTTAAGGTTTTACCTGGGGATTTGCTGAAGAAGCCAAGAGGATATGTTTTTGAAAGAATCCTCCTTTTATGGGTTTAACTCCGCCATTGTTGTTACAGAAGTCACAAAAACAAAAATTACTGACAAAAGAGATCAATTGGAAAAGACATGCAAGCACTTAACCAAAGAGAACCCTTTTTGTTGTCTGTTTTATCTCTCTCTCTCTCTCTCCTCTTTTTTTTAATTTTGATTTGTAACAAATCTGAGGTTAATATAAAGATTGGGTTATAAGATAAAATTGAAAGCTAAATCTGAGAATATGATGATAAAAAAACATTGTCTAGGTTTATGTTTATATAGAGGTTGAGGGGTGGAGGTGATTGAGAAAATGATATCTCAATGTAGGGTTTCACAACCTGGTATTCAACTATTTCATAAATTTGACAAGATTTTTTACTTTGTATGGATTGGAAATAATAAATATGTATTTATTTTAAATCCTTTTTTTGGTTATATTGGGTCAATATATAAGATTTGGGTTGAAAGAATTAGTCTCCTAGGAACAAATTTAAGCTAAATATTGGTTACCTTTTAAATGACACTTTGAATTAGACCACTATTTCTCAACAAAATGCTTTGAAACATTAAAATGAAATCATCCTTTACAACTCACTTTAAATATCCATCAATGCAAACAAAAAAAACACAGATTATTCGGAATTAATATTTTGTATTTCATGAAAATAAATAAATCGTCGTTTTGAGGTTACAAGATCGGAGATCCGTTTTCCGTTTCAAAAATGTCATAAGATCAAAACTTTATAAAAGTGCAGAAATGTAGTAGAAAATATTTCTTGTTAAACTTTTTGAATACATTACAATATAACCTCTATAAATTAATACTAAATAAATTGGTACTTTGATAAGTTTATATATATCTTTTGGTCCTAAATGGTTTTCTGGCTAAATATAATTGGGTAGTCGATTTGTAGCCCCCTACAAAGTTCCAATTCTTGCTTTAGCCCCATGAAACTTTAGCTTCTGTTTCTAGCCACACAACAAAACTTTGACAATGTATATCCCCACCTAATTTGAATTTCAAGTTATATCCCCACGTTTCTTAGATCTAAACATTTTCTGTCTAATTTGTCTTAGATCTAAACAGAATATGAAAACACATAAAACCGATCAAATAACTCTTTATCATCTGGCCCGTGAACAGTTTCAACTTCTACTATAGAATCTGGATTTGAATTAGTGATCTCTTTGTAATAACCTCGAATATGTGCAAACTGATCTTCATATTCTTTTTGTAGCCACCTCAATGATTTTTTTCTAGCTTCTTGACATTGATTTCGTGTAGCAGTGAGCTTCCATTGATCTTTAATCATCTCTTGAATCTTCATAGGCATCATATTCTCTGGATCATGTCTTATCTTGTCCACAAACAAACGCGCAATCACCGGATCAGTCAACATCAAACACTCTCTGTTTCTACTGCAATTATGGTGAGTTTTAAACACTGTGACATGCCATATATTCTTTTTGGTGCTTAGTGAGCAATATATTCTCCAATTGCAACCATCCATACCACATTTGTATTCAAGCCTTGTCTGATCCCACCTAGATTGTTTAATATTGTTTCCTGTTTTAAGAGCATAATCTAGCACAGCTTCCTTAAACGCAAGACCACTAGAAAATGTTTGCTGAAAGTGTAAATTTCCATCTCCCCTTTGCCTGATCCGTTGGCCTCGTTTTACCAGAACCACTTCGACATGTTCGGAGTCACTGTCACTTTCAGGGCACGCATTATGCTGCATCGGCAGCTCATCTCTAAATTGAGCAACATCATCTGCAATTTCTAAATGAAACTTGTTCATCAACTCTTCATCATCATCTTCATCAGATCCGCTATCGGAAGAACTTGAATTATTGTCGTCTTAATCAGAAATTCCAAAGTCTGGGTCACTTGGATCACTTTCATCTTCCAACATCTTAAGACGCCACTCTCTCTCAGAATCATGTTCTTCGCCACTAATATTGGAGAAAAGATAAAGGATTCATCTCAAAATTACAAAACATGTATTGCAGTCATGCTATTAGAGTTTAAATATCTTACCTCATTGCAACCTGAGAATCGAGGCACTTCCTTGAACCAAATGATATCCTCTTCGCTGAATCAATGTCTCAACTGCTGAAACCACATAAACCCTATTTTTTTTTCTCTCGATTTTGTCTCTGGTACTTATAAAGGTATCGACTTATGTTTACATTTTGGGTTTTTGGTTTAAGTATTAATTACAATTTTAATTTGGTTAAATGATAGATTAGACAAAAAATGTTTAGATTTAAAAGACGTGGGGATAGAACTTGAAATTCAAATTAGGTGGGGATATACGTTGTCAAAGTTTTTTTGTGTGGCTAGAAACATAGGCTAAAGTTTCGTGGGGGTGAAGCAAGAACTGGAACTTTGCAGGGGGCTACAACTCGACTACCCAATATAATTTGATAAATTAATAACTCTATAAATGATAAAATAACAACGTTATTATTTTACAGAAGTTTTAATATATATATATATATATATTTATATATAAATAATAACTCGATTTTGTTTTAAAACACTCGGAATCTTTGAAACGTAATAAATAATGAACATAACAACATAATGCTATATTTTGCAAGTAATTCTAACTTAAAAATTTATATATTCTAGTTTAATGAATATCATTCAATTTTTTTCGTAATCCCATACATGTAATATAACCTAAATGGAACTAATGAAAATGAGAATAAATGATACTTTGACGTAGTAATGTTAACTAAACTTAATAAGTGTATAAGATTTGTGTTGTTTAAGGGTCTGATAGGCTTAAACGCAATGTTTCCGGTTGCGGTTGTGGGAGTTTGCGGAAGCAGACAGTTGCAATTTCAAGCATTATTAAGTGTTTTGAATGATTGGTTTAGCGTTTTAAAATAGTTGAGTTTGCCGAAGTTTTACCACAAGTTGACCAGAATGTACGATAGCGGTTAAAACATAATAAATATAATATATAATTATCTAAAAGTTTTAAAACATCAAAAACTTTATTAAACTTGACTAATAATTAAATATCATAAAAAGTACTACAGTAATTCTTTAAAATATAAATAAATTTTATAGTGACATAAATCTACGCAACCTTTCATATTTCATGGATTGTTTAAACTCAACCACAAAGCAATATAAATCAACCATCATTTGAATCTACGCAACCTTTCGTCTTTCGTGAAGTATTAATTATAACTCAGCCGCAAATCAATATAAATCAATCATCATATGAATCTACGCAATCTTTTGTCTTCTATGAAGTATTATAACTCAGTCATTGAATCGAATAGATCTAACAAATCAGTCACCATATGTAAATCAACGAGGGCAACAATCAACCGTAATAAGCATCGATAACTGGTTTCGTGTTCGTATTATCATGTGTTATTATCAGAACACTCAAAATAAAGATTCAACAAATACCAGAACATGATAATACGAACACGAAACCAGTTATCACCACTCAAGTTGAGACAAAATATGACAGCAATGACGAGAGAGAGAGAGAGAGAGAATCGACGATAATAGGATAAGCGGCCAGAAGAGACGAGAGAGATAATTAGTAGCACCGAGAATCAGGGTTCCTCGTCTAAATCGTCGATATTTTTTTTTTGTGTTCGTGAGCAGTAAGAAAAAACGATTCAGTTTCTATCTCTTTTGATTATTAATTACATAAATAATTGTCGACAATGTTGTGGATTTAAATTAATGATGTAGATTTTTTATATTTTGAAAATGAAAAATAATAAACTAACCAAAGGTGTTAATTGTAATTATATATAATATACTAGTAACATTCCTATTTGTCTATAACGTCTAGTAAATATTTCTTGATTATATTTTGGTATTTTTTATCTGAAATTCCTTTTCATTTAGAAATATGTATGAGAAATTTTAAGAAATACTTACCCATTTTCAAAAATACTACTTCTTAAATTTCAGTTATTTATAAAATATTTTCTATTCACTGTGTATGGCTGGCTATCATCTCTTGAAAGAAACAACTGACTCTTACTCTTATTTTTCTCACAATGCGAAAATAAATATTCGAAACTGCATTTAAATTAGAGTTAATTAATAAAAATGCCGTGAACAGTAAAAAACTTTAGTCAAAATGCCACTTTTTCCTTTTCTTTTCCACAATGACACAACCTCTACATAAAAAGACATAAATGCCCCTCGACGAACATTATGCTGTTGATAGACAAGATGCAGATGATGAACAAAATGCAGATGATAGACAAAATGAGGATGATGGACAACATGTGGATGATGGAAAAGATGTTGATGATCAACAAGATCCGGATGATAGATAATATGCGGATGATAGATAATATGTGGATGATAGACAAGATGCGAATGATTCAAGATGTAGATGATGGACAAGATACGAATGATGGACAAGATACGAATGATGGACAAGATGTGGATGATGGACGAGATGATATGGAGAATGATGCCGGTGAGAAACTCCACCTTTATCCACATCATCTTTTGGTCAACCCTCATCCACATCATCATCTTTTGGTCCATCATCCTCTTTTTAAATCATCATCCTCAACATCTTCTTTTGGTCTTCCATCCTCTTTTGGCTCATCATCCTCAACATCTTCTTTTGGTCCACTATCTCGACAACTCTACCTTTTTTGTCTAGTTATCTTTCATAGACAACTTATCTTTAATAATATAGATAACTAATTTGAACTCGTGGACAACTTCATTAATATAATTCTTGTAGACAAGTTACAAAAATGAAATTCGTGGACAAGTCTATAACTTACTCTAATAACTTGTCCATCAGATCTCGTCCACGACAATCACTCTTTCATGAAAGGGTATTTTCGTCTTTTAATCATGTGTGAACCGTAAAAATGTGGCATTTTTAGAAAGATGAAACAAATGTCGCATTCCCCAAAAATTTTATAAAAAATGTGGCATATTTGGCAAAAATCCCTTTAAATTATAGTCCTATTAAAAAAAAGATGGTTGTAGCATCTGTTATGAGTTGTCTTATCAATCTTCTATTTATGTAAAGCATATAATGTAATCAATGTCTGTATAGAACCCTAGAAGGCACCGTAGAAGTATACAGTGGCGGACCCACATAGAGCTTGGGAAGGTCAACTGACCGGATAAATCTTTGAAATAACTTTTTTTTGCATGTAAAGTTGTGAAGTTTCAGTAGCATAGTTGGTCATTTTTCGCTTTGTTGATCTCCCCAAGCCAAGGTTCGAACCTTCCACACTACATTATCAGTCTTTTTTTCTATTTATGACTTGGATATAATTTTTTCCTGGGTCCGCCACTGGGTGTATATATACTTGTAACTCTCTACTGAATAATTTATCCTTCACATCAACATTCATATGGTATCAAGAGCAGGTTACGATATATAAAGTTTTTTTTTCCTTTCTTCTTTTCTTTTCTTCGTTTCCTCGTTTTCTCTCGTATACACAGTCATGTCTAATCTTCCCACCATTACCGATCCCATGACCTCCACAAATACTGCTCTTCTTCACGTTAACATGACCAACGTTACGAAGCTTACTCCAACCAATTACCTTATGTGGAAGCTTCAGGTTCATGCTCTTGTCGACGGTCACGGTCTCGCCGGTTATCTCAATGGCACGGTTGTGAGTCCCTCTGCTACGGTGACTACCAATGGCAACGCCAAGACAAACTTGTCTATAGTGCCCTTCTAGGGGAAATCTCGCTCAACGTTCAACCTCTACTCTCTCGCACCACTACCTCCGCTGAGATCTGGTCCACTCTTGCTGGCACCTATAGGAAGCCGAGTCGTGGTCATATTCAACAAATGAGAGATCAACTCCGCGTATGGCGTAAAGGTGATCGTACGATTGATGACTATATACAGGGTCTCACGACCCGTTTTGATCTCCTTGCTAACCTTGGTAAACCCATGGACCATGAGGAGCAAATTGAACACATTCTAGGAGGTCTCCTTGAAGAATACCGCCCTATCATCGATCAGATTGAAAGCAGAGATACTCCTCCTACCATCGTTTACATTCATGAACATCTCCTCAACCGTGAGGCCAAGCTCTTGTCGGTCTCGGCTGGCACTCCATCATTACTTCCGGTCACGGCAAATGTTGCTGCTCATCGTTCTTCCAACGGATCTCATCATGGTCAGTCTCACAACAACAACAACAACAACAACAACTACAATGGTCCTTCCAACTCCAACAACAACAACCATGGCAACAAGACCCTCTACAACAACAACTGCCAGCGTAGTTCTCGTCCCTATCAAGGACGGTGTCAGCTCTGTCAGGTTCAAGGTCATTCCGCCAAGTTTTGTCCACAACTTCAGGGTTGTCTCTCCTCTTCGGGTTCTTCTCAAAAGAGTTCGTTCACTCCCTGGCAACCCAGGGCTGATCTTGCTTTCCGACAACCGTCGGGAACAGATCCTTGGTTTTTGGACAGTGGAGCGACACACCACATCACTTCTGACCTTTGGAATCTCTCCTTTCACCAACCTTACACTGGTTCTGATGATGTCCTAATTGGTGATGGCTCGGGACTTCCCATCTCTCACACTGGTTCCACGTTATTCCCTTCTCACTCTAAACCTCTCAATTTAACTAATGTGTTGTGTGTTCCCAATATACACAAGAATCTTATTTCGGTGTATCGTCTCTGCAACTCTAATCAAGTCTCGGTTGCTTTCTTTCCTGCGTCTTTTCAGGTGAGGGATCTTCGCACGGGAGTCCTGTTGCTCCAAGGCAAGACTAAGGACGAATTTTATGAGTGGCCGGTCTCAGAATCTCATATTGCTGCATTATATGCGTCTCCGAGTCCCAGAACAACGCTTCCTGTATGGCATGCTCGTCTTGGTCACCATCCTCGTCTACTTTAAAAATTGTTATTTCCAACTTTTCTTTACCTTTATCTTCTTCGGTTGATTCCGTTTCATGTTCGGATTGTCTTCTCAATAAAACGAATAAATTGCCCTTTGCTTCCTCCTCCATTGTTTCCACCAAACCACTTCAGTATCTTTTCTCTGATGTCTGGACATCTCCTATTATATCCATAGATGACTTCAAATACTATGTGATTTTTGTTGACCATTTTACTCGGTACACATGGTTTTATCCACTTAAAAATAAATCCGATGTTCACTATGTTTTTGTCTCTTTCAAAGCTCTCGTTGAAAACCATTTCTCTACAAAATTTCAAACACTATTTTCTGATAATGGTGGGGAGTATATCGCTTTAAGAGGATTCCTGTTGTCTCATGGAATTTCCCATCTCACTACACCGCCACATACTCCAGAACATAATGGGATCTCCGAACGCAAACATAGACACATTGTGGAAACAGGTTTAACGTTGTTGTCTCATGCCTCCATGCCCAAGAAGTATTGGTCGTATGCCTTCTCCTCCGCCGTTTATCTCATTAATCTCCTTCCAACACCAGTATTAGCAAATGAGTCGCCTTATTAGAAGCTTTTTCATGTTCAACCAAATTATACGAAGCTTCGGACCTTTGGTTGTGCTTGCTTTCCCTGGTTACGTCCATATGCCGATAATAAGCTTGAATCTCGGTCCAAAAGGTGTGTGTTCCTTGGCTATTCTCAGACTCAAAGTGCATGTTATTGCCTCGACAACATCACTGGTCGGATATATACGTCGCGTCATGTTCAGTTTCTTGAATCAGAATTTCCCTTTGCCACTCCACTACCGTCAATTGTCTCCATTGATACCTCTCCGGTCTCGTCGCCACTCATACAATCGTTTCACCCCCGTGTGGTCCTTCACCCTCCCACGTCACCATCTCCGTCCGATCATCAACCGCCCTCTCCTCCTCCGGTTCCGGCGACTTCACCTCCAGTATGTTCCTCTTCCTCTTTATCTCCATCTGCGACTTCTTCTCCTTCTTCCTCTGAGCCCACTTCTCCTACACTAAATGGATCTTCATCCCCGATCCAGCATACATCACCGCAAATATCGAACCACTTAAATTCCACCTCTGACCAAGCCCAAAACACATCCTCGGCCCAAACACATACATCTCCACTATACACAACCTCGGCCCAAACACTTACATCTCCACAACACACAAACTCGGCCCAAACACATACATCTCCAAAAAACAATAGCCCAACTCCTTCCCCAATTAATCCTGACAACACATCATTGTCTTCTTCGGGCTCGACACAGCGTTCGCCGTCTCCATCATCCACTGCCTCTGTTACCTCGGCTTCACCGATACCACAACCGTCCTCTCCTCCTCCTCCGGTCAATCCGATACCCCCTCTATCTCCTCAAAATCATCATCCCATGTCCACACGTTCGAAGAAAGGGATAACCAAGCCAAACAAAAAATATTCTCTCCATGCTCGCGCTAGACCTGACCTTGATCCTGAACCACGGACTGCATTACAGGCTCTAAAAGATGAGCGATGGCGGCATTCTTCTACTGATGAGATCAATGCCCAGATTCAGAATCATACATGGGACTTAGTTCCTCCGCCAACTTCTCCGGTAACGATTGTTGGGTGTCGTTGGGTGTATACACAGAAGTACAACAGTGATGGCTCAGTTAGTCGGTATAAGGCGCGTCTTGTCGCTAAGGGGTACAATCAGAAACCCGGTCTTGATTATGCTGACACCTTTAGTCCTGTTGTAAAATCTACGACCATTCGAGTTGTTCTTGGTGTAGCGGTTGATTGCAATTGGCCCATTCGTCAACTTGATGTTAACAATTCTTTTCAACAAGGAACGTTGACCGACGAGGTATATATGACTCAACCCCCTGGCTTTATTGATAAGGATCGACCGAACCATGTATGTAAGCTCCGCAAGGCGATTTATGGTCTAAAACAAGCCCCCAGGGCGTGGTACCATGAATTACGAGGCTATCTTCTTCAAGTTGGTTTTGTTAATTCTGTGGTTGATACATCTCTTTTCATCGTACGTCAAGGTAGAGAAATTATCTACATGTTAGTGTATGTCGATGATATTATTGTCACAGGGAATAGTCCAGGACTGCTGCTTCAAACTCTCTTTGCTTTGGCCACAAGGTTATCTGTAAAGGAGCATGAAGACTTGTCTTATTTCCTTTGCATTGAAGTCACTAAGGTTGCTTCAGGCCTCCATCTTAACCAACGCAAGTATATCCTGGACTTATTGGACCGTACACACATGCTCCGATCGAAACGGTTGCAACACCGATGGCCACAAACCCAAAACTGTCTCTTTATTCAGGTATCTGCTTGTCTGATCCAACTGAGTACAGGAGTGTTGTTGGTAGTCTTCAGTATCTTGCGTTTACACGACCTGATATCTCCTTTGCTGTCAATCGACTATATCTCTTTATGCATTCTCCAACCACCGCACATTGGCAAGCGGTTAAACGTCTTCTCAAATACTTACGCGAGACGTCTACTCATTGGATCTTTCTCAAATGACATAATCCTCTTTCTCTTCATGTGTATTCTGATGCTGATTGGGCTGGTGACTGTGATGACTATGCCTCAACAAATGCTTATGTTGTGTACCTTGGTCACAATCCGGTTTCATGGTCGTCCAAGAAACAGCGGGGTGTAGCTCGATTTTCTACCGAGGCAGAATATAGGGCCGTCGCCAACACATCTTCGGAGGTTTGATGGATCTGTTCTCTTCTACAAGAACTGGGTGTTATACTACCTACGTCTCTGACAGTCTATTGTGACAATGTGGGTGCGACTTACTTGTGTGTGAATCCGGTGTTCCACTCCCGAATGAAACACATTGCCTTGGATTATCATTTTATCCGTGATCAAGTATAGTCTGGTGCCCTCCGAGTGGTTCATGTCTCAACTAAGGATCAATTGGCTGATGCCCTAACCAAACCACTCTCTCGTGCTGCGTTTACATCCTTGTCTGCCAAGATTGGAGTTACGCACAACCCCTCCATCTTGAGGGGCCGTATTAAGGATCAATCATATCAATGATTTGATCAATCACATATTCTCATTAATCTTATCAATCTTCTATTTATGTAAAGCATATAATGTAATCAATGTCTGTATAGAACCATAGAAGGCACCGTAGGTGTATATATACCTGTAACTCTCTACTGAATAATTTATCCTTCACATCAACATTCATAGAAATGTTTGAAATTTTTGGCGTTGAACACCAAATAGCATATTATCAAGGGTCGAAATGTAGCAAGATCATCCATGGTGATTGGTAAAAAAGGAAAAGTGGTTTCAATACAAGAATTAGAAGAAAAAAGTGAGCATTACAAATACCAAAACTAAAAGAGCCCAACCAGAAGTAACACAAGCATAGGAATATGATTTATTACATACACTAAACTCAGTAAAAAGGCAGGAAATAATGATCAAAAAAAAAAAATCTGGAACCTTTTAGGTTTGGGTTTAAACCATTTGACAACAATGAATCATGAAGCCCTGAAGAGAAGCTCGACAGCTTCGAAGAAGAGAGGTGCGATCAAAAACGGTACATCTCGTGGATCCTTTGCTGATAAGTAGATCACGTCATGGTTCCCATTCTTGCGCTTTGCTATGAAGAACATGTTGAATGTTGTAAGCAAATCAATAGTTGATTCGATGCTAGCGATGGTGATCCCGGGGAATTCTTTCTGGACTTTATTTGAGTCCAGTCATGTATGTGAAAAGACAAACCAAAACATATACTCTTTTAAAAATCGCAGATATATCCAAATAAAAGCCCAAACTATACAAACCTATCTCTCACAGAATTGGTTTTACAATTAAAATTTCAAGTAATACATAAAGGAAAGCAATTCACAGTGAAGTTTACCATAAAACAAAATTATTGAAAAATAACTGAAATCTATGTTTACAAACCTTTTATCATGTTTGAGTTTTAACGATCTATCATGACCTTGCTTGTTGACGCACATCTTCAAAAATATTCTGCATATGATGCACACTCGAAAGAGCAAATGTATAGATCTAAAGTTCCAAGCATTTTCAAGATGATATTATACATGCAACGTGACTTACACACCCTACAAAATGGATGTATTGAGCACCACCTCAAATAGTCTGGTGAACAACTTTAGTATGCTTCTTGGCATGAGCCCTTCAAAGTCTCCCAGCACACATTTTGTATGCAAACTAGCTTGGTGATCTTTACACGTATAGAACCACATCTTTGGATTCATCCTTTCCTCACAAATATCACACCAGTATTTGCCACTTGCATCTTCTCCATAGCATAATGAGAGAGGATGATCGTCTACTCTATGCTTTACCACTTGTAGTAACGTAGCACAATTGAAACATATGACAATTTCACAGCCACTTTCGATGCACGTAAGCACATAAAGTGCCCATTTGTTGCAACCATCACATTGTTTTGTTTCCGCTACTTCCGGAATGTAATATAGTGGATAATGGGGATGGCTTGGATGCAGAAAAGCCTCCAAAACTGAACCACACAGTACATCTAACTCCTTATCCCCACACTGGTACATGAAACCATTGGAAATTCTACGACAAGCTTCACACTGAAAGTAATCAGCGATGGTTGTAACTAATGTAAGTCGGTCATTGTGTAACACATGCCATTTCCTTCTAGGAGATTCAGCGCACTTTTGGTGAAGAATGAAATCATAATCGATACAACCATAGAAGGATTGAAGACAAACTGGACGGGTACAAGCGCTGCACCGCTTGTTTTTTTCCCAAAGAAGACCATTAACGTGGAATCTTAGGTAATGCTCTTTGTGGCTGAAATGTTGTATTGTGTTGTCATCTATTACCACATTTGGCTCTATATCTTCTCTCTCTTCAGGAACTCCTTTGAGTTCTTTCCCGTTCCACACGTCCGTTCTGGTAGCACATTTGGAATGAACGACATAGCCAAGATATCGCAAACAAGAATACCCGCCAAAAGTCCAGTCCACTTTCTTGCGACAAACTCCACAAACAGAATTGACAACACCAAGAACAGAAGTGCGAGAAACACAGTGGTCATGCCGATTGATGTTTATGAGGCTTGGAAGAGAAAGACACTCTTGATGTATCATGAAATCTCATTGAGGCTTCGATCTCCACTCAACCCGCAAGCATTACATGTAAAAGAATCAAGTCTTGGATGGAAGATGAGTTTGTGAGCATGAGCTTTCAAATCAAGAACAGATTGTAGCGGTGGGTTCAAAACACAATGCATATCGAAGCTGAAGTTACAAGCAGAACAATGATAAAAGAACCTATCTTTAATCTGTCTTCCGCTAAGACGACATTTTCCATCAGAATAGTTCGGTGGTTGACTTGTGTGGAACTTAAGAGGGTGTAAGTTGTGGTAAGTGTGGTTTAACTCTGACGGGTGTTTTGCCTTCGACAGATTCAATACGCAATCCAAATGGAAAGCCAAATCACATTCATGGCATTTGTAAGGAAACTCATAACCAATCTTACCACATTTAGCATCACAGTCGAACTCGGTCTGCTCCTTGAAAAGGGTGAGCTTTATTGGAGTAAGCTTGAAGTAAGCTTTGAGATCAAGCCAAACAAAGAGAAATGGAAATTGGAGATTATATTTAAAAGATATCTAAATATAATAAGAAGCTAAGAATAAGAAGTTTTCCATTTAGGATTAGGAAAATCTACTTAGGAAGTTCTATATAAGGAGATGCTAAGATGTAGCATAACTTATGAGTTGAGAGCTTTGAGAGATTAAGTTGGAGAGATTGTTAGAGAGTTTAAAGTTTTTGAGTTATTTTTCTTTGAGCTAATAAGAGAGTTATTCTTAAACATCTTTTGTTCTTAATCTTTCTTGCTAAAAACAATATTTGGTATTAGAGCCAGAAGAAACGATGGCAAAGAATGAAGATATTGAGGCTATCGAAAGTTTGAAGAAAGAAGGAGGTGGACCTTCGTCAATCAAGTGCCCTATGTTAACCTCTAGCAACTACACCGTTTGGGCTATGCGGATGAGGATTCTTCTTAGAGTAAATAAGGAGTGGGATGTCATAGAAACAGAAGATGATGATGCTGATCTCAATGACATGGCTATGGCTTTGTTGTTTCAATCGATTCCTGAATCTCTTATCCATCAATTTGGCGAGTTATATAATGCAAAGAAAGTCTGGGAAACTATTAAGACTAGACATGTCGGAGCAGATCGAGTCAAAGAAGCTAGGCTACAGACGTTAATGGCCGAATTCGACTGATTGAAGATGAAGGATACAGAGACCATTGATGACTTTGTTGGGAAGCTATTAGAGATCTCATCAAAGTCAGCTGCTCTAGGAGAAGACATTGAAGAATCCAAGCTTGTTAAGAAATTTCTTAAAAGTCTTCCTCGGAAAAAGTATATCCACATTGTGGCATCGCTTGAACAAGTGTCAGATCTCAACAAAACAAGTTTTGAAGACATTGTGGGACGTTTAAAAACATACGAAGAACGCATCACCGAAGAACAAGATACACAAGAAGATCAAAGCAAGTTGTTGTATTCAAATTCGAAGCCTCAAGTGCCACCAGAAAATCACGATTTTAATGGAGGATACCGAGGCATAGGTCGAGGAGGAAGGTTCAGAGGAAGAGGCCGTGGAAGGTTCAATGGAACAAGAGACCTGTCGTAAATCTCTTGTTTCCGATGTTACAAATTTGGCTACTATGCCTCGAAGTGTCCTAATCGCTTGCTCAAGTTGCAAGAAACACAAGAGAACAACAACAAAGATACGGAAGAAGCAGACGAGCTCATGATACACGAGGTAGTATTCTTAAACGAAGAAAAGGTGGTGCCAAGGAAATTTGAAACAAGTAATGACGAAGACAATAATTGGTATCTCGATAATGGGGCTAGCAATCACATGACTGGAAATCGCAGGTATTTCTCCTCTATTGACAATACTATCACCGGAAAAGTAAGACTTGGTGATGATTCTCGCATAGACATCAAAGGAAAGGGATCTATCGAGCTTGTTGATATGAACGGTGAAGCAAGAACAATGAATGAGGTATACTATATTCCTGGCTTGAAGAGTAATATTATAAGTCTGGGACAAGCCACTGAAGCAGGTTGTGATGTTAGAATGAAAGGATATCACTTAATAATGTATGATCGTAACGGAAGACTACTTGTCAAGGCCTCTAGATCAAGGAACCGTCTATACAAGGTGTGCATGAAGATAAATGACACATTATGCTTGAGTTTAACAACGATGAGTGATTCTAGTAGGTGGCACGCACGCCTAGGACACATAAATCATGAGACACTAAAGTCAATGGTGGAAAGGGAGCTTGTTGTTGGAACACCTCTTATAAAGTTTGAAAAAAAAAATATGCGGGTCTTGTCTCTTAGGCAAGCAAACGAGAAGAATGTTCCCTAAAGCCTCCTTGTATCGAGCAACAAAAGCACTTGAACTCGTTCATGGTGACTTATGTGGTCCCATCACACCAAGTACAATGGCTGGGAATAGATACATCTTTGTTCTCATAGACGATTACTTGAGGTACATGTGGACAATACTATTGAAAGAGAAGAGTGATGCATTTGAAAAATTCAAGAAATTCAAAGTTGTAGTAGAACAAGAATCAGGAGGGAGATTAACGACATTCAGGACGGACAGAAAAGGAGAATTTGTGTCGCATGAGTTTGATTCTTTCTGTGCTCTCTCAGGAATTAAGCGACATCTCACAGCTCCGTATACACCACAACAGAATGTTGTTATTGAAAGAAGAAACAGGACATTATTGGAGATGACCAGGAGCATTATGAAGCACATGAGCGTTCCAAATAGACTGTGGGGAGAGGCAATCAGACACTCGACATACTTGCTAAATAGGGTAGCTACAAGAGCAGTCAAGGAAAGAACTCCATATGAGGCTTTACGAGCCAAGAAACCGAATGTCAACCATCTACGTATCTTTGGCTGCATTGCATACGCAAGAGTGGAGACACCACACCTAACAAATCTAGATGATAGATTACGTAGATTGGTACACCTAGGAACAGAGCTGGGAACGAAAGCCTATCGACTATTTGATCCTCAAACAAATAAAGTAGTGGTGAGTCGTGATGTGGTCTTCGATGAATCAAGAGGATGGAACTAGAATCAAGGTAGTCAAGAATAAAGTAAAGCTGGAAGTTTCACCATTCAGCTTGGCGAATTTGGAAATCATCGATTGAAAGGATTTGATCTGAATGCTACTGGTGTCGCTCACATAACCAACAGTGAAAATTCTGAAACTGCAGAGTCCGAGACTGAAACAGAGAACAATGATGTTGCAGAACAAGAACTTGAAGAATCGGATTCAGAAGTGAGTAGTGATGATGAAGTGAAAAGTGAGGAAGTAGAGGATTGTGGAGAACGAGGACAGTATGTGTTGAGAAGATCTAGGAGAGTGATCACGAAGCGTAAATATCTCAATGATTATGTATTGCTTGCTGAAGAAGAAGGAGAAAGGTTACTAATGGGTTTGAACAAAGAGCCTAGAGACTTTAATGAGGCAAAAGATTTAAAAAATTGGCTGCAAGCGTGTGAAGACAAGATACAATCAATCATGAAGAATCGGACTTGGGATCTTGTTGAACTTCCACATGGAGAAAAGCCTATTGGATTGAAGTGGGTTTTCAAGCTGAAAAGAAATTCGGATGGCACAATAAATAAGTATAAGGCGAGACTGGTCGCAAAGGGTTATGTGCAGAGGTATGGAATCGATTTTGAGGATGTGTTTGCCCTGTTGCACGAATTGAGACAATTCGTCTCCTCATTAGTCTTGTTGCATCTAGAGGATGGGAAATACATCATCTCGCTGTCAAAACGGCGTTTCTTAATGGAGAGCTAAAGGAGACGGTGTATGTCTCACAACCAGAAGGTTTTATAGTAGAAGGGAGCGAAGACAAAGTTTACAAACTCCAAAAAGCATTATATGGCTTGCGACAAGCTCCAAGAGCATGGAATGAAAAGCTCAATCAAGTTCTTTAGGAATTGCAGTTCAGAAAATGTTCAAAAGAACCATCTGTTTATCAAAGAAGGATGAATCATGAAGTTCTTCTTGTTGCAGTTTATGTTGATGATATATTTGTTTCAGGAACAAGTTTAAAGGTCATAGAGAACTTCAAGAAGGAGATAGCGTCAAAATTCGAAATCAGTGATCTGGGGAAATTGACTTACTATCTATGGATTGAAGTGTGTCAAACGCAGGAAGGAATAACTCTGAATTAAGAACGATATGCCTTAAAGATCTTGGAGGAAGCTGGAATGAAAAATTGTAACTCGACACATACACCAATGGAGGAAGGCACAAAACTGTCAAAGGCGACAAATGAATCGGATATTGATGGGACGAGTTATAGGAGAATCATAGGATCACTTCGTTACCTGTTGCACACACGTCCTGACTTATCATATTGTGTTGGTGTGTTAAGTCGTTATATGCAGTCTCCCAAACAGTCACACAGAGCGGTTATGAAACAATGCCTAAGGTACCTGAAAGGAACTACTACACTTGGTTTGGTCTTCAAGAAGTCAGACTCAATGAGCATGAAGCTTGTTGGTTATAGTAACAGTAGTCACAATGTAGACCCTGATGATGGTATAAGTACAATAGGACATGTGTTTTATCTCAATGGGAGCTTGATCGCTTGGTGCTCGCAGAAACAGGACACAGTGGCATTATCTTCGTGTGAAGCAGATTTCATGGCTGCAACGGAGGCTGCGAGGCAGGCGATTTGGCTCCAAGAACTTCTAAGTGAAATCACCGAGCTACCATGTAAGAAGGTGCTAGTCCGGATAGACAACCAATCTGCTATTGCTCTTAATAAGAACCCGGTATTTCACGGACGGAGCAAACATATACACACAAGGTACCATTTTGTTCGAGAGTGTGTTGAGAAAGGGCAAGTCGAATTAGAGCATGTTCCCGGGGAAGAACAAAAGGCGGATATATTAACTAAGGCTCTAGGAAGAACTAAGTTCAAGGAGATGAGAGATCTCATTGGTGTGAAAGATTTGAGTGAGCAAGACTTCAAGCTTAGAAGGGAGAATGTTGGAGTAAGCTTGAAGTAAGCTTGGAGATCAAGCCAAGCAAAGAGAAATGGAAATTGGAGATTATATTTAGGAGAAATCTAAATATAATAAAAAGCTAAGAATAAGAAGTTTTCCATTTAGGATTAGGAAAATATACTTAGGAAGTTCTATATAAGGAGATGCTAAGATGTAGCATAACTTATGAGTTGAGAGCTTTGAGAGATTAAGTTGGAGATATTGTTAAAGAACTTAAAGTTTTTGAGTTATTTTTCTTTGAGCTAATAAGAGAGTTATTCTTAAACATCTTTTGTTCTTAATCTTTCTTGCTAAAAACAATAAGCTTGTGGTGATGCGTCTGGGAAACGTCAATGACTTCAGGTGGTGGGTACTTGGCACAGAATAGATCAACGTTACATCAAAGTCACAGATCTCAGAATGATAGTGTAAATTCGTGATTGTCTTCTGACATAAATCACAGAAATTGTCGGGTTTACTTTGAAGCTGAAGAGTGTGAACAGAGTGAGATGGGTAGTCAATATATTCAGGGGACTCGCCACATTTCCTATGAACAAAGAAATCACAGCTTTTGCAGTAGTACCCATCACTGGTAGATTCCAAGCGTCCACAACAATCACCTTCCCGCAGATCATTCCAAGGCATCATAAGGTGCTCGTGGATCAACGGTAGTGACAGTCCCTCAGATTCTATGGTCGTATAGTACATACAAGAAGAAAGACGGAAAAGTTGAATCTGAGATCTTAAAGCTATTCTTTTGTTATATAGAACTTTGTAGTCAACCCATAACAATTATATCCTTTAATAATTAATAACTAAGTAATTGGACATAGCTAGATTGACTAAAACTATCAGGAGGAAAACAATTTTAAAAGGCACTAGCCGTTGATAAAAACAAAGAGACTAGGGCCCATAATAATAGTACATGGAAAAAAGTTTCATTTTTACTAAACCAGTGCTGTATGAATTCTAAACTGCCTTCTTTATCTTACGTGTTTGTTAGTCTTGTGTAGTCTGTTAGCTATGATATGTACTGTACATGTTAGTTGTCTACAGTCTACTCTACGTTTTCCTTAAATAAATATGTGAATAAACCACCTATTAGAACTTAGAAGAAACAAGAACTTTGTTTAAAACATATTAATCACCTATTTCTAACCGTTTATGCATTATATAATTTGTTTAAAAATCATTTTACAGGCACATCAAATAAAAAGTTACTTATAAGCTATAACAGCGTACGTACATATAATTATTGAGGAGTCCACAGAATACTAACAAAATAGATTGGTCGAACTGTATGTTGTGGTGGAACCAAAACCTTAGTTAAATCAGGAGAAATATCACAAGAAAGGAATCAAAATCATCACACATCCACACCAAATATAATTAGATAAACAAGAAATGAATAAAAGTTGCATCATCATTAGAGGCTTGTTTGTCGAAGATAGTTCATGTTATTCTTATCAAAGATCAGATGCCTAATTAGCGGCGGCAATGACAATTTAACTCGGTGCTCTCTTGTTTGCTGTAGATGTAGAGATAAGTATGTTGTGGGTAATTTTAAGGCAAGTAACGAAGAATCTCTTTTATAGACTGTTAAGTCTATTATTTAGGGTTTCTCTTTAACACCAAGTTATTTCATTGTACCCACCTCATCATGTAGAATCTATACCGTTCTGTCCTAAGCTACCCATCCAAGAAGCTTCACATTGCAACTTCAATATACCTAGAGGAGGATGAGACCATTTGCTTGGAGGAGGTTTCTGCTTGTGGTGCTCTTTCACTGTAACTCAAGTATACACATATTGTTTATAAGAAATTTTATTTTCATTGTGTGTGGCTAGCATTTCTTGAAAGAAACTACAATTATTTTTATTTTTCACAATCCGAAACTAAACAGTAGGAATTTGCATTTAAACTATAATCCTTTTAATATACAAGATCGTTGTAGCATCCGTTGTGAAACCCGTCTTTGGTCTAGCCCCAACTGTACTAATTAAGAAGAAATGTTTGAAAGTTTTGGCATTGTCCACCAATAGCATCATCAGGGTCCAAGGTAGGATGATCATCCATGGTGATTTGGTTCTTTGATGGTGTTTGGTAAAAAAAAAGTGGTTTTAATACAAGAATTAGAAGAAAAGAGTGAGCATTACAAATACCAAAACTAAATGGGTCCAACCGGAAGTAACACAAACATAGGATCTATTACGTACACTAAACTCTGTAAAAACGGGTTGGAGATGACCAAAAAAAAAAACAAAGAATCTGGAACCTTTTGGGTTTGGGTTTAATCTGGAACCTTTTAGGTTTGGGTTTAAAGCATTTGACAACAATGAATTATCATCAAGCCCTGAAGAGAAGCTCGACAGCTTCGAAGAAGAGAGCTGCGATCTCGGGAGTGGGAGTCTTCACTGCGCATTTGAGACCTGGTTGGCCCACCATTGCAGTGAGCTCGATCAAAAACGGTACATCTCGTGGATCCTTTGCTGATAAGTAGATCACGTCTTGGTTCCCATTCTTGCGCTTTGCTATGAAGAACATGTTGAATGCTGTAAGCAAATCAATAGTTGATTCGATGCTAGCGATGGTGATCCCGGGGAATTCTTTCTGGACTTCATTCGAGTCCGGTAATGACCTCCATGTCTGTGAAAAGACAAACCAAAACGTATATTGGTTTAAAAATTGCAGATATATCCAAAAAAGCCCAAACTATACAAACCTATCTCCTTGACAGAATTGGTTTTACAGTTGCCACTATTTTACTAAACCCGAACAGATGCGAATAGTCCAAATTTTATGGATGTTTGGTACAAAGCTATGTTACCTCAAGGAAGGTTCCACGTTCCATTCTACCGTCTTCACCGAAAAGAACATGAAGTATAATCTTATCAGTGAAGTACCAAACAGGCTGCTGATTGTTTTTAACAGCGACTTGTAATAGAGAGCTTGGAGGCCCAGCAGACATGTTTTGGAACAAGACCATAGGTAGCATTGTCCTGGAAGATGTTCCGGGTTGCATTGGCGGAATCTGAAACAGTACAAACACGGAATCAGTTCTAAAGATTCGTACCTAAGTTTCAGACAGAAAAGTAGATTCAGATAGAGTACCTGAAGAGGTCCAGCAGCTGCGAGGCCGAATGTGTTCTTGTTGAACTGAATCATGAAACCATCAAGTACCGACTGCGAGTTGTTCTCGAAGAGCATACTGTAGAATACTTGTCCATCTCTTCGGGATAATTGAGCGCTTATCTGCAGACCTTGACCACTTGAAGCTGGCACGACAACTGGCAAAGGAGGACTGTGATCGAGTTCATAAGATTCGATGAGCTTCAGTATGAAATAGGCAACCGAAATTGATCTAATGTAATAAACTAATCCCTACGATTAGAAAGTTTCATTATTCAAGACATGACTCACCCAGATGGGGTAATGGGTTCATCAACTGGGACAATAGCGGCATTATCCAATCCCATCAGATCACCTAGCAAATCGGGCACAGGAGCTGGGACCGCTGGTGCAGGAGCTGGTTGTCTTCCGGCAGACTGTGGGATATTACCTGTGGTGGCAGGCGGGGAAGCTGCACTATCAACCGGATTACTAGATGAGTATCCTGCTTCGCTTCCTTCCGCAAAGTCTTCGTCTTCTGTTTTCTGAACTGTGGTTTTCAAGCGGGTAACAAAAGCTTCTGGGGGTTTATGGTACACAGACGACAAGGTCGAAATATTTGTAAGCAGCTCATCAAGAAGTGATGGGTCTAGTTGATTTGAGTCATCAGTAATCACAGGTTTTTCAGCTAAAACAACATCCTTGGCCGCCTAGTGGAGAGAAATAACGAGATCAGCCATATATATATCACAGGTATTGTTGCTTGAATAAACAATTCTGAATATATTACTTCTGGACTAGCTGAGTACTAAAAAGCTATAAACTATCAAGATGACACACACCTCAGGATCAGTAGATAGAAGGCGCCAGTATATGTATGCACGATCTCTGAGATCAGGATTATCCGTCTCCACAGTAGCGTTATTTAAGACAACCTAAAAACATCAAACATAACGTAATGCCTGTCATCACATACATGCACATCATTCGATCATAAAACAGTGTGAGCAAGGGAAAGGCCGAACCTGAATCATCTGTTGAGGGCCGTCAGTTGGCTTCTTTAGAAATAGCTTAACAGTAGCAGTGAGAAGCTGCAGCTGGACCTGTGCTGGTTCTTCAGGAAAACTCTCAAGGAAACTTTCAAGAAGCTCATCGGCATTGTCAATTCTTTCAGCATATTCACCAATAATCCATATCATAGATGCCTTCAAGTTGCAATTTTGAAATAGATGTACAAATCAGTGATATATGGTCAAAATTAAGATAGTATTTCAATTTAATGAACCAAGAAAACAAGAAAGGTCATTACCTTAGCTTCTGGTTCATCCAAAGTGTCTAAACTCTCACAGAGTGTTGCAATAATGGACTCATACCTGTATGGAATTTGAAATCGCATCAAAAATATTTAATATTTAAAGAAGACTTCAAGATGCCATTACGACAGTGATTAAGAAATGTCAACTTACGTGTTTGGATATCTTCTGAAGATATCTTTGATGACAATAATGGCCTCCTGAACAACATAGTTTACTTTGATCTTGATCAACTCAAGCAAAACACTGATGCACCGTTCAGCTGCTCTCTCTAGTTTAATAGCACATCGGCCTATTGCACGAACAGCCTTTCTAACGAAATCAACGTCTACTTCTGTGGCATACTCTTTGAACTCCAGAAGAACCTGTAGTATCATTTTCCAAAAATCATAATGATATGCACCAACAATAATAGAGACATACAGAAGATGGTAAAGTTCAGTGACGATACCTGGTCTATGTTTCTGTCAGAGGCAAGTTTTATCATAATCTCTAACTTCTCCATCTTAACATAAATTGGGTCGTTGTACTTACAGAAGAAAACCTAAAAGAAAAAAAAAGAAAGATAATTTGCAACATAAGTAATAAATGCAAGGATACAACAGTTGCGTCGTCTGAGAATCAACGAAGCACAGGTCAAACTACCTTAATTTCATGGGCAAGGATAGTGGGTCGTTTCTGGACAATAAGATTAATGTTACGAAGTGCAACATATTGTATCTCAGGTTCTGCAGAAAGCAATGTAACAAGGGGTGGAGCCATCTTCTTGCAAAGATTACGAATAACGTCTGTACTAGTAATAAGTTCCATTTGTTGAAGGATCATCTGTAAGGCAATTACCAAAAACAGAACAGAAAGTGGGAGCACATTA
Organism: Camelina sativa; assembly: GCF_030686135.1. Lineage (NCBI taxonomy): Eukaryota > Viridiplantae > Streptophyta > Magnoliopsida > Brassicales > Brassicaceae > Camelina > Camelina sativa. The sequence continues at coordinate 21,996,335 of NC_141892.1, read as the reverse complement.
CAAAATATGCAAAGGTATAGCTGATGGCTTACAAACAAGTTTGACGAGCTACCAAAGCAGTAGAGGAAAAACAATCAAATGAAAGTTGCTCACCTTAACAGCTGAAAGCACAACAGCGCAGTTGGCATGTTGCAGCCTTGGCGTGACTCTCTCAACAATATTTTCAGCTTCGCGGGGATCAGCTGCTTTATACCTCGATAAAGCATCTAAAATAAAAACTTGACCCCACCTGCGATGATCATAGTGAGTACTAATAGTGGAGGTGACAAAAGCTTATCCAACACTCATTTCCCCAAAATTCAAAATAGTGGGTCATTTATCTACAGATAAAACCTTCAATAACGAAAAAGTAATTCCCAAACTGCTGTCTGATAATGGACATGAAAACAAAGCATAAACAACTGAGGCCATACCACATCTAGCTAGCAATTTCATAATCCATCACCGTTCCACTAACCTCTAATCTTAGGTCAATACCTTTTATGTTCTTAGACTAGGAAAGCTTTCGACGACTGGCCATAAATATTCAATACTAAACAGAATGCAGTGAAACAATAGAAATGGCGATAAGGAGTGGACTTACTCAGTGCATTCATTTAGAGCGGTAAGGAGCTTTGTAAGGGTTGTACTATTGATCTCAAATACGGGGCTAGTACTATTCTCTTGAATCTCTGCAAGGGCTGCTACAGCATTGGCAACAACCATCGGATTGTTATCTGATATCAAATCCTTCAAGGCGTCAAGGAAACCCCTATCCTCAACCAATTCAGCATTTATGTCAAAAAGCTTAGCAACGCAAATAGCGGCCGTCTTCCGGACATATGGATCATCATCCTAAAGAAAACATTATGCACAGGATAGAGTAAATACTGACTAGTTAAGATGAAACAGATTCTTAAGGGCAATAATTAAGATGTTGGTATCAAATCCCAAAGAAGCGGTAAGATTTAAAACTCAACCTTTAGGCACTTTTGAAGAGGATCACATAGATATTCTGTGATCTTATCAACACGAATGCAGCCCATTGTCCGCACAGCCAAAGCGCGGATCAACGGATTTGGATCCTGTGAATCCTGCAGAATACAAATTAACAATTAAGTTAATGATCACTTGATCAGTTCCTTTCCATTCTCTCTTATTCCCCCAGGGTCAGAAAAGAGCAAAGGAATGGCACTATGTTTGATTCGGATTAATGGGAATACAATATGCCAGGTGTTTGAGTGTTACCTTTACAAAAGTATTAACTGCCAGAATAGCAAGATCTGGCTGGCTTTTCGCATAATTAATGAGATACAAGTAAACAAGCTTCTTCAACTCCAAATTTTCCGTTTGCATGCAATTGACTACATCAGTAAAAAGTGATGAAACATCCTTTCCAACAGTCATTGCTGCAATAACCTTCTTAACTGCATCTTTTCTCTTATCCTAGGAAACATAAAGTATACAAGAAAAGTTAACAAAACTGAAGCCAAAATAGAAAATCACCCTTCCTTCTTGATATCATTAACATATGTATCCTACTGAACAGTAACTTTGAGCACAACCAATGTCAGTCGTACTAAAGTTAATACTCAATAGCATAGTCTAGCCTCTTCCTTTGCAAAAACAACTCCTAGATCAAAACGGCAGTTCACTGATCCTCTAACAATTGCACTGATACAGATATAACGAGTTCTGATTCACCAACCTAAGCTCAACTAATAAGTTAATACGAGATTGCACACATCCAACGCATACGCCATTCTCAATTTCTCTCCAATTCGAGCTATATCTCAAAGAATCATCCTTCTTCCACAAAAAATAACGAAACCAATTCCACTAAAAACAGCAACACAACTTTACAAATTGAAAACTCAAATCCAGATCTACCAAAATTTGCATAAGAATAACAAAATTATAAAGGAGAAGGATCATCGAACGAGAGATCGTTAATGTAATAATGGCGGCGGATCACAGATCCACATTTAAAGACAAAAAAAAAAAAAAAAGAGTGAGATTAAGAAGAAGAAGAAAAAAAAAACCTTATACTGGGAATTAAGCTCTTCCTTGAGCTCAGGGATCTCTCCCTTCTTCGTCGTCGAGAAGTATTTCGAATCGTGACCACTCATTTTCTCCTTTCTTCGACCCAGACGAGGATCTTTCTTCTCCGAGATTATGTGAGACAGAGAGACACACAGAGACGATGACGGAGAAATGGTGAAACGGAAGACGCCGGTGACGATTTTTCATCGAATAATGGGCCGATTTTTTTATGGGCTTAGTGATAAATTCAGCCCATGTTGGAAATTATCCACGGTGGCTTTTTGAATAATTTAGCGAAATTAATATTTGGTTATATTATTTAGAGAGTATTTTCAAATTAGTCCCTGTACTTTTATATTAGTACAGAAAGGACCTCTTGGTTTAAATAAATGGTAATCTTGAGCTTCTTGTGTGTGAGTGAGAGAATTAATAATGAAACTGACATATTATTTGTAACTCTAAATGACAACGACGAAGAGACCTCATCAAAATCTTGATAAAATCATAATTCTTTTTGTTGTCTCTTTATAAACCACAAAAAAACTTTGAATAAACCTTTTTCCAACATGATAATGATTACTAACACGCTCTCTTTGATGTATTTTTGTTCTTTCTTTCTCTGATCGATGGAAGCTTTTAATTGGTTGGCGTTTACATTTAAGATATTTTTTTTCTTTTACTTTTTGTCGAAACATTTAAGATAATGTTGGTTTTGTAAAATATATGTGTTTGCTACTAGTGCATGTTTATAATCCCTTTTATAATATTGGGTTTTGTCGTAAGAACTAAGAAGTGCCTGTTGACACAGAGCTTTTGACAAGTCGTACATATTTTTAAAGAATATCGCATGCATGAACCTTCGCTGATAGAAGCATTGACATATTCAACAAGATAAGAGAGCTTTAGTGACGTATGGATGAACTTTCAACGGTGGCGTCACTAACAAATGGAATGTAGAAAATATTCAAATTATTCTATATGTTTTCAGTGTTTTAGTAGATCCGATTTGGTGACGAGATAATTAACTAATTATAGGGATTATCCAATCAGAATAACGAAACCTACTAAAGAGTTTGGAAAAATGAGAACAAAAATTAAAGATCTCTATGTAAACTTGGAACATGCTCCCACTACAAAAAAAAAAAAAAAAAAAAGCTTAAGTTAAATCACTTAAATTGAATCATAAAACTAAGTGATATTATTTTAAATTATTTTTTTATAATTGATACAAAAATTAAAATGTAATATAAGTTGCAATAACCGATGCCGTTATTAATTTGTGATCAATTGATTAAAACTGATGCAAAACTAAATTAATTTGTATTAGTTTTACATACTGATACAAATATATAAAATATACATCATTTAAATAATTGATTTATTTATTCATTATATTGACATCAATTAAGAAAATGATATATAATTTACATCAGTAAAAGTGATATATAATTTACATCAGTAAAAGTGATGCTGATTAAATTATATTAATTACATCGAAAAACAAAAATAAAAAATTATATCGGTCTTATAAAACGGGTAATTTAGCATCACTTTTTATAATGACTTCACTTCACTTTTTTTATAATTGACCATTTTTTATGTAGTGTCGGCTCAAACTTTACATATACCATTTGGACGTTGTGTCCTACTACCCTCAGCAGTCAGCACATGTACTAATTAACCCGGCACTGACTAGGAATACGGTTTAACTTCATTTAGCTATTTGAGTACGTAGGACATATATGTATACATTATATTCGTTAGATTTGATTCGATCCAGTCATATATATATATATATATATACACACATAATAATTCAAAACAAAACAAATAATAGAATAGTGGTATATTATATATATATATATGTTTATAACGGAGCAAATCACAATCTATACTTTCTGTGTATCACACAACTGTATAGTGTTTATTTGGATTTTGTGTGATTTATTAAGTACATGTATATACATATGGTAGAGACGAAAAGGAACATAGATACTGATTGATTTTTGTTTCAAGAACTATGTCTTGTGTAGAGCTCTGATATATCGGAGCCCGGATTTATAACATAACTCAATAGACCAAAATTTGATGTCTTATCATTTTTCAAATTTGAAGGAGACATATTTAAAATTTAATCCAGAACTTAGAATATTCATCGGATATTAAGAAGTTATATTCTATGTTTTTTAAAAAAAAAACCTTAGAATATTCATCAGATTATATATAGGAAAAATGATTGTGAGCTACATAAATTATACTCAAACACATGCAAACAAAACCACCATTAATTGATACTTTCCACTTCACCACTGAACCAAACCGAATCAGAATCCGAATACATCTCCGTGTAATTCGCCTTCGGCAAGAACCGGTTACGACAAATCGGACACGTCATCTTGCAACAGTCAACTACCCAACGGTCTAAACAACGATGGTGGAACACGTGTCCACACTTCGGAAGCTTCCTAACCTTATCGTAAGACTTGAAATCAGCTAAACACACCGTACAACAATCATCCGGAACGGTCAAAAGATCCGAGATACGAACCACGGGGACAAACTCGTCGGCAAGACTCGCTGACTTCGAGAGCGTGTGTCTGGTCGGGTCGCGGTGAGAGGTATCGTGGTATAGAAAACTAGGTAGAACGATGTAAGGGCAAAGAGCATCGACGATGTCTCTGATGAAACCAATGACGTAAAGTGCCTTTAGTACGTACCCTGGTATCTGAAAATCCTTGAAACCTATTAGAACAACACCCATGACTATGAGTCAGAGAGAGAGAGAGAGAGAGAGAGAGAGAGAGAGAGAGAGAGACGAAGCTTGAGGTGTGGGAATAAGAATAACAAGAGACAAGTATGATTGTGTTTAAACTTTAAAGCGTAATATATATAATTTAATCCGGTGGCTGAAGATATTTGATTAATCAATGGTGGGTCAATTGATTGTATAACATATAATTACTTTTCTCTGATAAGTTCTTTCATTAGTATGCATGAACGTGAATCAATAGAAATGATTCTTCACCGAACCGTCGAAAGTTCTAAAGTCCCAAGGGTAAAAGCTATATATTTTCTTTAAATATATTTTCTTTAAATTAAGCTATGTAACAATTGGGGATGTAGCTCAGATGGTAGAGCGCTCGCTTAGCATGCGAGAGGTACGGGGATCGATACCCCGCATCTCCATTTCATTTTTGTTGTGTTTATCTTTATTTTTGTCATTTTATGTTTGTTCCCTTTAATATTCTGAATCCATTGGTTTATCAAAAGAAAAGCATTTTGAGTTACCAAAATTACAACTAAAAACAAAATTTAATTTCTCCCAATAAACAAAATATAAGTTTTATATTCGGTTCAATTTTGGCTACAAATATTTTAATGTCAACCAAACCGAATCAAACTTCTTAAATCTGTTCAAATCGGAACAATCTTCATAGAGAGAGATAAACTTTCTCTTCTACTAACTAAATGTCGATTCAACTAATTTAACTTTCTGAGATGGCTCAGTACTCTAATGATCTTTGTGATTTTACATGTAAACAGGCTACCGTTGGACCATGTAACACTTGAAACTGGGGGAGCAATTCAAATGGAAAAGGTTAGATTTGGTGATGCGTCTCTACTTAGCTATAGTTTAGCATGTATGCATTCATCATTGATTGTTTTCTATTTTCGTGCTTAAATTGTGAATCATAAGTATTTCATTACATAAAATCCTGTAAAAATGTTTTCTGGTTCAAGTTATGATTATTTTTAAGATTCTTGTTTTCGTTTTGGTGATCAATACGTTGAGACATGAATTTGCTATTCTCTTGAGTGTCACAAATTTTTTTGTTTATCATCTGCTTGTTTATCACATTAATGTTAGAAGTGTTCATCTATAAAAATGCCACAGCTCAGTTTTATGTTCTTCTTATGATGAGTTTATGACTATGAAATGGGTACATGTTGGTGGTGTGTTATCCCATGTTATTTATTATAATGCTAGTGCGTGAGAGGCAAGTATATCCCGAGTTGTCTATTCTAATTATGGTGCGTGAATGAGAGTAGATGATTATAGTGCATGATACGAGGTAATTTAAATTACCTCTTTACCAGTCGTGTGTTGCCTATTTAAATGCCTCAGCTCGGTTTTAAGACTCTTTTTACGATGAGTCTGTAAATCAGAAATGGAATGATGGTGGTGCGTGAGTGAGAAACTATGTCCGTGTTGCCTATTCAAATGCCTCGAGTTGGTTTCAAGACTCTTGTTATGATGAGTCTATAAACCAGAATACGTAGATTGATGGTAGTGCATGAAATAAGGTAATTTAAATTACCTCTTTGCGAGTCTCGTGTTGCCTATTCAAATGCCTCGGCTTGATCGGTTTTAAGACTTCTCTTATGATGAGATATAAATCAGAAATAAAATGATAGTGGTGCGTGATTGCGTGAGTGAGAAACTCTGTCCCATGTTGCCTATTCAAATGCCTCGGCGCTGATTTAGATTTTTAAGAGTCTATAAAAAAAAAATAGATGGTTGGTAAGAAATTTTGATGCTTGTCCTTACACAAGGCAATGAGGTAATATTAATAGTAGTGTTACAAAAGGAAATGAGATGTATTTTTACCATGTTTTTGAGGCACATACCTCAGCAAAAAAGGGATTGTAGAGGATAATATTGTTGTTGAAGTTTACAGGTTTGAAGTAGATTGATCTCTTAAAGCAATAAGAATTACAAGCAATTCTTCTTCAGGTTGATTGATGGATTATAATGATTGTTGGTTGTTGTATGTATCTATGAGAATAAATTAATTATTGTATTGAGTGAAATTCTTAGCTTATTGTTGAGATATTAACGTCAACTGATTACATTTTGCTGACTTTATGTTATTGCAACATTACCAGGTGATCTGACATATGATGAGGTATTAAACTCTAATGTTTGGTAAGTGATGGATCTTGATTCAAGCAATTCTAGTGCTTCTAGATGCATTAAGTCTCCTATATGATTGGATTTATCTTTTTTTTTCTTTTCAATTAAAAAGGAGCGAAAAACTCCTAACATATATCTGTTATGGTTTGCTGAGAGTCTCTAATGTTCCAAAATAAGTGGAAAATAGAGACTTGAGCTACTAAGATGGCTATCAATGGCCCAAAAAACAACCAACACTAACACAAAGTTTTTTTTTTGTCAGATTGACTTTCAAAACGTTTTCATCTAAATGACTCAACTTGGTCGCGAAGGCCTAAAACGACTTTGAGAAATTTTTTTTACAAATTATTATTATTTTTTTATATCAAATTGTTTCTCAAAAAAAATTCTCAAAATTGTTTTCAACTAGAAAGTTTCTCAAAAACTACTATTGTTTTACAAATTGTTTTTTTGGGAAAATTTTTACAAATTGTTATAAAAGGTAAAAACAAAGGGAATATGAAACCTCCTTTTAGATTATTTATTTATGTCTGGTTCGAATTTCTTGTGAGTTGGGTGCATATTTGTTAATTGTTAATGAATCTATTTGCATAGTGATCATTTGACACGATGATGTGTTTAGTCTAAGGAACCAAGGAACTAATTGTTTAAGAAAATACGAATTCATATAGCTTTGATTAAGTAACTGAATCGAACACTGAATGTACATTGATATTAAAAAGTTTTCTCCACCATTCCTTGTTTTGTAATTTGAACTAATCTAGTTCACATAATGAATATATACAACAACTTTTACATTGTAACGTGAGACTGTTTTATACGTCAATGCTGGGTTCTTCATAAGATAAGAATGCTATATATACAAATCTGTGTGGCAAACAAACCAACAAAAACAAGTAAGTTGAATCATGTCTCCTCGTTCTTCACTTGGATCCAACACCAGATTCTGTCTTTCCGCGACTAAAAACCCCAAAATCAGATTCCGCAGTCACAAGATGAAGGGTTTCATTGCCAAGGTTAACCACAAATGTTGTTATCAATCGAACAAAACCTTTCGTATCTTTGAACATATCCCCATAAAGCAACCGTTACAGTATTCTTAACTAAAAATGGTTCCAAATACTTGATTATCCTCCGTCTTAACGTAGCATCACTGATCTTTATGTTTTACTTAAAAGAGCAAAAATTTTGAAATGGGTCGCAGTGACTTCAACCCAGATCATTTAGAGTCCACACTCCACACATGTGACCCAAACCCCTAAACCAACTCTAGTTACTTACTCTACACAAGTGAGTCCGTGACCCGGACCAGCTTCAATTTAAAATTAAGTTATTTACAACAAACTTGAAACTTGAAATTAAGTTATGACCTAGTAATCACTACATAGTTAGTATTTGGAAATTTGAAGTATAAGAGTCATCCAACGCTTACTAATGAGAGAACTCATGTCATGGTTCAAGAAAATTTTCAAGAGAAGAAAGTGTCTCTAGTAAACCTGTTTTTGAGATAAATAAATTCTACACTACTTAATATTTTTCTTTCTTAATACGGAAGAATAATGGAAAAAATGATATTTGAAACGCATAAACAAAATATAAATACGGAGCAAAATTTAAATAATTAGCCGGCAAAACCAGGATTAAAAGGCCTAACAAGGTGTTACCTCTAATATATATTTTTCTGACACCTCTAATATATTTTTTTGTCTCTTTAAAAAAAAAATTTATTACAAAAATTGATATCACTTAACTTCAGTGACTTCACCTGCTCTACATACACCAACATTTATCCATAATGTATTATTCCTCTTTGTTTGTAATACTCTGCAACAATTTTTTCTCGGTGACTGCCCAAGAAAAACAACAATCAATTAGAATTAACATATTAATGTAATGAAAAAAGCTTCACATCTTTAAAAATTAAATCTTTCACTTACCCTATTCCATAGGTGAGGATCCGGTTTTTTATAAACGACTATAGTGTTGATCTCCTCCGGGTTAGCCATATCCCAGCGGCAAGCCGGATGCCGAACTTGATGCCTCGTGTATTCGCTAACCGTCGTGTTCAACTGCGGGTCGAATTTCACATTTGACATGTAAAAAACAAACGGTGTTTGGCAAGAATTGCGACTCACGGGCCTAGTATTGAATGCATAGGCGGTGTAATCCGCTTTTTTGTACCAATTCAAGAAAGTTCTAGAAGGCATTTCCATTTCGCGAGGAGAAAAGGATCCGCGGAACACCTGGACCGTATATCCCCATGAGACCGAAATCGTCCAGCTTTTGTACTTGTCATAGCATATTGATTGCTGGAGAATCCCAGCTGAATCAATTTTTATCGGTGTAGTTAGTTTCTTGATGGCGCGAACGCGAGTCATGTTTGGAAAAATCGGTTCCACCACATCAAGATGGTGCATTGATACAAACGGTGTTACCGGATGGGCTGCTAGGAGGCCAAAGAGGTTCCCATGAACATCGTACTACAAAAGGAAAACAAAAAAAACTGAATTAATAAAACCGTAGGCTTCACGTGCTACGTTGCGCGTAGAGTGAAAAAGAGAGTCACACGTCTTTAAGAAGACCTTTAAAGGTTGAAACTGACACACGGGTCTTATTCCGACATCTAGGAATCTACCTACGGTTACCTGCTCAAGCGCCACGTGTTCGAATTATTCTGCTTTAATCACTATTTAATTCGTTTGAAATAAACTACTAATGAACATCAACCAAAGCTTAGAGCAATTCACGTTTCTTCTTTTAATCAAATGATATAACGAAGCTTGTTGTTTGTTATTTCCAATGGTTTCTTTTTGGTCGGCTGTTTTAAAATGGGTTAGCAAATTAGTAGTGCGACAGCGACACAAAACTCGGATCTCCATAAATTAAGTATTTAATGTCAAGTATTATGTTAATGAATTCAAATGCCATAAAGATTCACACACCTACCAAAAAATTTATTATTGAAACGGATGTGAAATCATTAAACAGTCTAAAATTTGTGCAGAAAGCATTTACCTTAATCTGTTAAACTTACCTCTCAAGATCTCATTTAAAAACGTTAAACAAGTTTTAACAAATCCATTGTCACTAATCTCTAATCTTGAACTAATAAATCATACCAAACTTTAAGCTACACGTACCATTAATGTCAAATTATACACACCAATCATCGAATTTGCCGATTTCACTAGTTTTTCTAATTTTGTTAAGCCAAACTCATTTGGAATCAAACCAATCTAAGCAATCCCCATTTGGACTCAAAGCAATCTAAGCAATACCCATTTTCACAAAATCAACAAGACCAAAATCAAAAACTACTTACTTGATGGAAACCAATCTCCTTAGTTAATGGAACACCAAGCTCAGCCATACAAGCTTGCATCCGATCATCAGAACCATACAAAGCCGGATACCTCTGAATACACCGATCTTGCATCTTACTCAAAGCCACAGCCAAAGGATAACTAATAGCAAAACCTCCACCACCATAAGCCATCCCATAAGAGAAAAAAATGTTCTGCAAATGAGATTCCGACAAGCTCCCAATATAATACATCTGCTCGTGATCATACTTCCTCAAAACCCTAATCAGATTATCCGTAACAAACACGGTATCGTCATCACCCATCACGAACCACCTCACGTTCTTCTTCGAAACAGAATCAAGATTCATCAGCGTCTCCGAAACGATCCTCGAGATCCGAATCGCTGATCGGTGTCCTTTCTTGTTAGTGTAAGGAAACGACGACGTGTTACCGGAGATTCTCACCGGCGGGAGGTTTTCTTGATCTCCGGCGTCGGATTTAATCTTTACCTCTTTGTCTAACCACACGTAGCCTCTCATCTTCTTTGGTTTAAACCAAATCTTGATGTACTCTTTCCTATGTTTCCATAGCTTCGACGACGCAGCAATCCCGAAAACAACATGGTTTAGATCGGTCGGTTCAGGCTCCACCGCCGTAACCGGAACCGTGACTGCTTTTTTCTCGGGTCGTCTTTGATGGTGGAGGATTGAGTCGGAGGAGGTTAGATCTTCGCAAGGTTGTGAAGTGGAGACGATCTTGAGAGTGTAGATGATGTAAGTGACGGAGATGAAGAGGATGAACCAGATTATTAAACGACCGGGTCGGGTCATGGATATATTCGATGAGCTCCGATCCCATTTGGGTTTCTCCGATGAGTCCTTTTGGTTTCCTTTCATAAACAGTGGATATAGAAATATGAATTTGTGAAAAAAACCAAACCGTTAACTGTAGAAAAACAAAAACTGATGGGGTTTGTCTGAAAATAAAAATAAAAATTTATGAGTTTTTTGCTTTTGTTTTTGTTCTTTTTTTCTGGATAGAGAGAGAGAGAGTACTAAGCTAATGCTCTCACACTATAAAAGTAGAAGAAAGAAACCAAATGAGAAGAACCAAATTATTTCAACTTTGTGTGGGACGTCTGACTGTTCCCTCAGCTTCCGTCGTGGGTCATACTGAATGATCTACGTGTCGAGATTTGCTCTGATTACGTCATTTACCAGACCATATAAAATTTTGTCAATATACAAAATAACTCAGAAATCTTAAGTAAATTAACAAAATGAGTATATATATTTTTTTGTGGAAAATGGATTCACTTCCAAAAAGAGTAAATTGATAAAGGCCCTCGTAAGAGACTTTTAACGCTTTAAAATTATTTAAATTATTTACAGCTGTTTTTAGCCAATCAGATTTTTATTGCTTTTTTTTAAGTTTTGAAAATCACTTCTTTTTTTTTCTTTCTTGTTTTCTCATTTTTTTAAAGAGTCAAAACCATGATTAAAAACTAAACAATTATAATTTTTTTCTCCCATTATATTTAAAAGCTCTCCAAAGTATTTGTATATATATTTTACATATTATATTTTTATAAATTAATAATTCACATTTTTTTTTTCTTTTAAGATCCATTTCAATAATAATTTTTCTTTTTTCATCATCATCATTAATAATAGTGTAAAAAAGTTTATGAAATTCATCATTAATAAGAGAGTAACATTCAAAACAATGTATTGATTAATATTTAATAGATTTTTGACTACTCATATAAGTATATAACTACTAAATTAAAAAAAAACATACAAAACAATTAAAATCAATGAAAATTAATCACCAAAAACAAAAGAAAAACAGAGTTTTCAAACAAAAAAATCACATATTTGATTGACTTACATTTTTAAAATTTTTAATTTATCATTAATAAAATTTATTCTTGTTATTAAATTGGTATATAAATTAAATTCTAGTATAATTTCTATTTATTAAATTGTATTATTAATATATAATAATAATATAAAAACAGCTACAGCTTTAAAAGTTGCTAGTAAACAATTATATTTTAACAGTTAAAGTTTTTACAGTCAAATCATCTACAGCAAAATTCTCTACAGCTAAAATTTTAAAATCAAAGTCTCTACAGCCAAAAGTAACAGCCATTACCAATCGGGGCCAAAATCATCATTTTAAAGAAACAAGATACAAAAAATACGGTTTTCTGGTTAAGAGGAAAACGAGATAAGTTTTCGTATGACTTTAAAAGTACATGTTATTTGTTATAAAATATGTTATATTAAATTAAAGAATATAATATATAAACATTTTAAAAGAACATGTTATTTGTTAGATTTTAAAGTATTTTATGTATAAACATTTTTTTTTATCATAATTGAATCAACAAGACTCGATTTATAGTCAATCTCTACTACGTGGGATAACATAAACTTTAAATTTTATATGTTAAGCAATTTAATTTATATCATAAACATGTTTTTTTTTTGTAATACATTGTGTTTTTACAAACAACATGCTCAATATAATTTGTCAATTTTATATGTTACACATTATTTCCAAAATCACACAAAAATTATTTCTTTTCGCCACCAAATATTTTTCTTCTTCTTTCTAAAATAAAAATGGTAATTTTTCAGTTCGTTCATATTAAAACATAAATCCATAATTGTTTTCTAACTAAAAATGATTCATAGTTAAATTATGTTAAATTGTTCAATTATTGACGAAATTAGTGGAATAATCTAAGTAGTCCACTAAACTAGTGAACTAACTTTCTATTTTCTTTCTTTTCTAAACTTCTACTCCATTTAGTTTTATTAAATGGATAGATTAATTTTAATATTAATTTATAGGGAGAGATTTTTAGTCTATAGTGTATTTTTTAAGATATGATGCGATTTAACAAAGAGCAAAAGGAAAAAAGCTCCCAGGCAAGAGTCCCTAGGTCAACCGAAAGAAGTATGGCTTTTTCAAAAAACCGGATCTCACCTACTATTCTATACTAGAAGAAGTTTTATCCCGCGGTCCGTTACGTGAGACTACTGCCTACCGTTGGATATTCACTCACCTCCGGCAACCCTCCTCCGCATTTCATCGGAATTCCATCTCCAAAGATGTTTCTCCATGAATAAGCGTAATTCTCCAACTCTAAATCTCTCGTATGGATGTTTTCTCCCCCTCATTGATCCCCTGCTCCCTTTCGTTCTTTTAACTCTGTTTTAAACCTTACTCTGATTGTTGAAAAATCTCATCTCCTGGTGAGTAACCCTTACCGTCCCTCGCACCACCCGCTTTACCTGAGAACCCTGGCTATCATGGACCGGAGAATCCCCTACCACTTGAAAGGCAAAGGAGTGGACTTAGGCTTCTCCCCTCCCCAACCCAAACGTCTAAAAGCCCCAGAGCTGGATACAACAGAACTCATCGCAGCTAATACCCTCACCCTGATGGGAAGGCTCATAAACCCTTCAAGCCAACGGCTCTGGACCCTGTTTCCTTTTCTCTCAAACCGGTGGAACTTAAAAGGCAAAGCCTCAGGCTCAGATCTAGGAAAAGGCTACTTCCAGTTTACTTTTGAACTCGAGGAGAACCTTCAAAAAGTACTCGACAATAGACCATATCATTATGACCAATGGATGGTTATCTTACAAAGATGGGAACCAATCATCTCAGAATCATTCGCTTCACAGATCCCTTTCTGGATAGAGGTACAAGGGCTCCCAAAACATTTCTGGCAGCCAGCTATGCTTAACCTAATCGGAGAAGCTCTAGGGGGAATCCTCGACATGGAGATTACATCTTCATCAGTCAAACTCAAGGTCATGCTAAATGGTCTCCTACCCCTAACCATGGAAACAATTGTTGAGTTCCCAGATGGCAATGAATCGCTCATATCACTTGACTATAACAATCTGAAGAACCATTGCTCCTACTGCTTCAGGCTATCACATGAGAAGAAAAACTGCCCTGGTTTCATTGCGGAACAAGGGGCAAAAGATACATCTCTATCTCTGAGATACCACGGGAACAGAGAGTGGAAAAATGAAACTACTATATTCCAGCGGACAAATTTTTACCTCCAAAAGACATATCCCACTACTCAGAACAAAGAAGAGAACTCTCTTCGCAAACACTGAGCCACTACCACAGAAGTGGAATCAATAGGACCCCTAGACCCTCTCACTCCCCCCCCCCTCAGGAGTCCCTCCAATCAAGGAAAAGAAAACTGGATGAGGAATGGTACAATCACCATCGCCAATCGGATATCGAATATCTTGGACACAGATCAACCTCTGGTAGGCCTAGACTACCAAGATCATCAAGCGATTACAGGGAGCTGTCTACTAGGTCCTATCACAGTCGTGAGGATGACACCAGAAGATCACCCAGGGTATGGTGAGAGAAGCCTTCTCCAAGACCAGAAAACTCAGAAACTTCAAGATCAAGGTGGCCACCTCTTGAACAAACTATCTCTTCAGCAGAGGTGACTCCACCTCCACCCCCTCCGATACCGACAACAGAAGAGGTTCTAGGGGAGTTAAGAGAAGTCACGGTCCAATACATAAACTGTGCAGATCCCACAGAAAGTGCTGCAAGGAGACGTAGAGTAATGCAAGGTGAAGAGAAGGATTTAACAGCTGATACTGCAAACCGTATAATAGAGGCAGCTGTTTTGTCGCAGCAAGCGTACCTGAACTCCTCTGATAATCCGGCTGAAACTGCTCCAGAAGATCATCCTATCATCTCCCTCCCTCCGACTGATATAACACAAGGGGTAACACCAGCTCCAAAGAAGAAAAGGGGTCGACCATCCCTCCAAAAGGCCCAAAACAAAAGCCCCTTGAGACTCTATGGTGCAAAGTCTAGTAAGCGCAACTTATGTCTGGCTCATAACTCACCTCGACGAAGAACACCACTAGAGGGAGGCTCTTCTGTTGCTCGAGGCGAAACCAGCAACTCGGGTCCCAAGGCTCTGCCAAAACAAAAGGTTAATACCTCTGAGAACAGATCACAACCATCTTAAAGCAAAGGGGCCCCAAAAACAACTATCATACCTGCAATAGCTAAGAAAAGGGTGGATTTTCACAATCCACCCGCTCCTCTTCCTTAAAAGTTCTGAGTTGGAACTGTTGTGGGTTGGGGAATCCCATAACAGTCCAACGACTCCGCGAGATGCAGTCCAAAATCTCGCCAAAAATAATATTCCTCATGGAGACAAAAAATCCCGATGATAAGGTCCTGAACTCTCTGACTAGTCTAAATCTCCAATCCCACCACCTTGTGTCTCCCCACAGCCTAGGAGGAGGAGGTCTAGCTAGCTCTGTTATGGAAACAAGAGGTTGAGGTCATAGTCATATCAATCTGTCCAAATTTTATAGACACAAAAATCAAAGCCGAAGGAAAAAATTTCTTTGCCACATTTGTGTATGGAGAGCCAGATAGAGCAAAAAGAAAACTTATCTCGGACACTTTAACCCTCTTAGGACAGAGCATAAATGAACCTTGGTACCTGACAGGAGATTTTAACGATATCATCGAGGCATCCGAGAAGCAAGGAGGCCCTGTGAGACATGAAGGAACCTTTGTTGATATCAGATCCTTCATGGCAGAATGTGATCTTTTTGACCTCCGCCATTCTGGCAACTTCTTGTCATGGAGAGGGAAGAGAAATGATCACCTGGTTTTCTGCAGACTAGATCGAGCCATGGCTAATGGATTGTGGGCTGAACAGTACCCATTTAGCTGATGCGAATACCTAAATTTTGAAGGTTCGGATCACCGTCCTCTAATCACCCAACTCGACCTAACCAAGAGAAGGAAGAAATGTATCTTTAGATACGACCGCATGCTCAAGGAAAAATCAGAAGTAACTAAACTTATCCAAGAAGCTTAAAGTTTTGATGATCAAGAAGAAGTGGAAGAAAAAATCAGGCGGTGTCGAACAGAGATCATTCTTTGGTCCAAAATTCATCACCTTAATAGCCGACAACTGATCGCATATCTTAAAGAGAAGCTACAGGCATCAATGACAAGCACATCTGTGCCCCAAGATGAAATCTCTTCCATTAATAATGCCCTGCTCTCTGCCTATCAAGCTGAAGAGAATTACTGGAAACAAAGAAATCGTCAGTTGTGGTTAGCTCTTGGAGATTAAAATACATGAAACTTTCATGCTACCACCAGAAGCAGAACAACTATTAACAAATTCTCGGTCATTGAATACACTGAAGGAGCTGCGGTGCATGAAGAAACTGAGATCCTAGAGGTTATTACTAAGTACTTCACAGAGATGTTTACCTCTCTCCCCGGTGAAAGAACCAGTCTTGTCAAAGAAGCAATCAAACCGTGTATATCTCCTGAAGTCAATGACTCTCTAATAGCTTTACCTTCCCCTGAAGAAATCAAAAGGGCATGCTTCTCTATTCACCCGGATAAAGCTCCGGGGCCTGATGGTTTTTCTGTGAGCTTCTTTCAAACCAACTAGAGTACGGTGGGAACTAACATCATTCTGGAGGTCCAATCCTTCTTCTCCTCTACCAACCTGCAACAGTCCATAAACAAGACTCACATAAGGCTGATCCCAAAAATCCAAAGTCCTCAGAAAATGGCAGATGACCGACCAATTGCTTTGTGCACCGTCTTCTACAAGATCATTTCTAAGCTGCTGTCTAGACGACTCCAACCAATCCTGCAAAATATTATCTCTGAGAACCAATCAGCCTTTGTCCCAAATAGAGCAATTTCAGACAATGTTCTGATAACACACGAGGTTCTACATTATCTAAAGACTTCAGCAGCCACAAAAAGATGCTATATGGCTGTAAAGACTGATATGAGTAAAGCCTATGATCGACTAGAGTGGGATTTCCTTGAAACAGTTATGCAAGAAATGGGCTTTCACCAAAGGTGGATAAGGTGGATTATGCACTGTGTATTGACAGTATCATACACTTTCCTCTTGAATGGAGCAGAACAAGGTTTAGTCCAACCTCTTAAAGGTATCCGTCAAGGCGATCCACTCTCCCCTTACCTGTTTATTCTCTGCGGTGAGGTTCTTTTGCGTCTCTGCCTTAGAACACAACAGGATGGACGACTCCCTGGCGTGAGAATAGCGCTAGGATGCCCTAGAATTCATCACCTCCTGTTTGCAGACCACAATATGTTCTTCTGCCAATCTGATGCCCGTAGCTGTGCAACCCTGCTGAATATCCTACAAAAATACGAGAATGCATCAGGCCAAATGATTAATAAGGCAAAGTCGGCAATTACTTTCTCCTCCAAAACAGGGGAGGACACAAAAGGTGAGGCACAACGAATTTTAGGTATCCAAAAGGTAGGTGGTTTAGGAAAGTACCTAAGCCTACCTGAGATGTTTGGAAGGAAGAAACGTGATCTGTTTAACCAAATCATAGACCGTATCAGGCAACGTTCCCGTAGCTTCTCTTCTAAATGCCTCTCTTCAGCTGGCAAGACCACCATGCTCAAATCTGTCCTCTCAGCCATGCCCACCTATACGATGTCCTGCTTTAAGTTGCCTAATTCCTTATGCAAAAGAATTCAATCTGCTTTGACCCGCTTCTGGTGGGACTCATCTGATGGCAAAAAGAAAATGTCGTGGATCGCTTGGTCTAAGCTAACAAGGTCAAAGAGAGACGGGGGTATAGGGTTTAAAGACATTACCAACTTTAAAAACGCCCTCCTCGCAAAAGTGGGCTGGAGGATCCTGAATAAACCTGAATCTCTCTTAGCAAGAACCCTCCTAGGTAAATATTGCAAGACCTCTGACTTTCTCACTTGTAAAGTTGCTACAACAGCCTCCCACGGCTGGAGGGGTATTTGCATAGGAAGAGACCTTCTCAAGTCCCAATTGAGTAAAGCCATCAGCTCGGGAGCGAACACTTCTGTATGGTTTGAACCCTGGATTTCTCTGACTTCACCAGTTACACCTATGGGACCACCACCAAGAGACTCACAAATATGCAAGTGCAGGATCTCATTTGCCCTGTCACGAAGAATTGGGATCATGATAAGATTCGCCAAACCATACCTTGCTATGAAGATGAAATCCTCCTTCTTAGGCCTAGTACCTTTGATGCCCCAGACCGTTACCACTGGCTAGCTACTAAGTCAGGCGAGTACACAGCCAAGTCAGGATATCATGAAGCATCGAATGGACTAAGATACCGCCCTACTCTAGATGCAACTCTAAAGGAATTCAACAAGATCAATTGTGTGTGGAATCTACGCTGCTCCCCAAAAGTTAAATTCCTTCTCTGGAAAAGCCTAAACAATGCACTACCAACTGGGCACAATCTCCAGGAGAGGAATATCAATCCGGAGGCTCGCTGCCCCCATTGCAACGATCAGGAATCATGCTTCCATTTGTTCTTCAATTGTCCCTTTGCCAAACAAGTGTGGAACCTGGCCCCCTTCAAACTCTCACCAAACCTAGATCTAATTATCAATATGCGATAAAGAGTTGAAGCAACGAACAATCTGATATGTCTTCCTCCGACGGGAATCAACCAAGGACCTCTATCACCGTGGATCCTGTGGGGATTATGGACCACCAGGAACAAAAAGATATTTGATCAGAAATCTTTAAACGGAACAGAAACCATCAACATCGCCGTCCAACACGCCCGTGAATGGAAATCAGCCCAAGAGCCACATCTGCAGATCTCTCAATTGAAACAGATCTGTCCAAATCCAGCTCACTCTACAACCACGATCCAATGCTTTTCAGATGCAGCATGGCGAGCTGATTCGCTTGACGCGGGATTAGGTTGGATCTTTCGCAATCGCCTCTCAAATCCGATGACACAGGGCCAATCTTTGGCAAAATACATGAGCTCCCCTCTAATGGCAGAAGCCTTAGCTCTCTTCTCTGCTATCCAGCACGCCCTCGATCTCGGATTCAACAACATCTCTTTTGCTTCAGATTCGCAACAGCTGATCAAAGCACTCAACTCAGAGCCCTTCTCAAAGAAACTCTACGGGATTCAACATGATATCCTCCTTTTATCTTTCGACTTCGATGTCTGTAATTTTCATTTTGTTAAGAGAAAAAATAATAGAAGACTTGATGAAATAGCTAAATCGGCTCTTCTATCCCACCCGGTCTGTACCACTTAATTATCAATTGAAATCACCGGTTTGACCAAAAAAAAATGATGTTATTTAACAGAATATAAATCAAATTATTTTTGATAATTACAAGCATACTCAAAACGATTTACTAATTCAAATAATGTAAATATATTTGAACCTTCTATATTACATAATATTTTTTAGTATATTGCTAATTCTATATATATATATAGAAGCCAATTTAAAATCAATAAATTTCTTATTTAGCATACAATTAGCTTGTTCGTTTGGCTGACGCAGGTACCTGCGGCTGCGGCAGACACAGGTACACTTGTTCGTTTGCTTGCCGCAGGTACATGCGTCAAGACGCTGCGGCAAACGCTGCAACATGCGTCTAACATTTTTAAACGTTACTTTGATTCAACGGTTAAAAACGTAAACGCAGCCGCAGCTGCCTGCATCAACCAAACGAACAAGCCCAATATAATAATTGCAATTGTCGTAGACATAGTGGCGGTTTGTGTGGAGTCTAGGAAGCAACATGTTTTTTTTTTTATCATATAAAATAGTCTCTGTTTCTAGTAGAAAATTAATGTTCTAGGATTTATTTTTGTCTCTAAAAAATTGATGTTGTATATTAAAAAGTTAAAATAGTTTTTCTACTTTATGTTTTTTCATATATGTCATTTTTCTAATGGTTTATATTTTCACTTTCCCTCAAAAAAAATAATTAAAAACTAATTTACAAATAAAAGTTTTAATATGTGTGATAATGACTAACATTAATGTCGGAGGGACAGAGAGAGTACACTGATTTCTTCATTTGTATCTGCCGATCGATACACATATATCATCATATTTACATGTGCTTCCGACGAATCTTGTAATGTTTTTTCAACGTCTTTGTATTATTTGTTGACTGTCGAATCTATTTATTCAAAATGACATAACTAAATTGATTTTTTAAAAGATAATCACGATCCAAACACTCATCATCACATGGGATTATATGGTTCTGTGTAAAGCAAAGAAAAAATAGCACACATACGGATTTTTTTTTTTATCTCTAAACATAACATACAAGATGATGGATTGGTGATGATCATCATCTAGACCTAGACAAAACCGAAATAATAGAGTGCAAAGCGGTTGCAGCGATCCGCGATTTGATCTGTCCGCGTTTTGGAATCATCCTAAGTTCTCCAGAATGATCTCCTTGCCTCCTTCTCTTCACGGAAACACCAGAATCTCCCTTCACTAGTTCCCCATTCATAGTGTAAGCAAAATTATAAGGGAACCAGTTTCTTTCTCAGCACGTAACCTTTAGAAGCTTGGAGATTTTCCTTAAATCTAAATATCTTCCAATGTTTGTGCTTATATAGAGGAGCGGTATAGAGAGACACGGATTATGGTGTTGCTAGTGGGAAGCTGCTTCGTTTCTTGAGTCGCTGACAGGTTAAGTAGTTAGGACACATGCCAACTTGCAACATTGGTTACATGACAAATTTATAAATTTAAAAAAATTGTTTTGTAATGATGTTTGATGGTATTGGACCGTTTGTGCGGTCGGGTGTTTATCTTTTCAATGTTTTTGCCGACAGATTACAGGCAACGACGATGCAATGACAAAATATGTGTTTAACCCAGTGTTAGAGATATTCCATATCGAGCTCATGTAACAAATATCAAAGGTTGATGTTAACACACAATCCAGTAAATAATTTAACCACCGCGGATATACACTACTCGGTGAACAAAAATATATACTGTATAAGGAAAGTTGCATGCTTAAGAAATAAAAAAGTATATTTTGTTGTTAAACTTTTATTATAAATCAGTATGCAAACTAGGAAAAGTCCTATTGTTTTAACAAGTACATATATGTGGCCGGTTGTTTTTTTTTCTGTCTTTTCTGATAAATTTCGGTTGACATATATAGTCTTTTGGAGGATAACAATAAGACCAGTGTGCATTGATTTGTGATTTAAGATTCTCAAATGGGTAATCGGTTATAAGCCGTTTTTTTTATCTATCGACATTGTTACAATCGGTCGATTAGGCTTGTTTGATTAACCGTAGGAAACTGGAAACACACAATTAATCAGTTGATCAAAAAAAGAGAAAAAAACAAACAAACCAGTTATCAATCTAGCTAAATCAACATTAGTTTGATAAAATCAAAATCAGAATTAACTGGTATTATAGGAACCCTTACTAAAGTTTTAGCCTTTTAGGGAATTCTCCTAAAATCTGGAGTATTTTTTTTTTTTTTTTTGTTCAACTGGAGTATTTTTTATATTTCTTAATTTTAGAAAACAAAACATGGTACTTTTGGTAATTTCTTTTTTTAAACGAAGCCATCTTTGTTTTTACTTTCAAATAATGCTAAGCGGCTTCAAAACCTTGGCATTTAAAAAAAATTGAGAAAAACAAAAATTGTTTTTTGCTTACTATTTGTCGACAAGTGAGTTACCAAGAAATTCTAGTATTGCTTGTTTTATGAATTTACTGTGTTTATTTATATCCGATCGAGTATATCATAGAAAGACATAGTCAAAGTCAAGCACCTACAAGGGTTTCCATAATTAACTGAACATGTATTATACAATTTATACTAAAATTTTAAATTGTTGCTAGCGTAACTAATATATATATATATATATATATATATATATATATATATATAAGTGTCCCTGATCACATCATTATTATTTGACTATAATTGAGGTTAATCAAATGTAATGTTATACGTAAGAAAATTCAGTTACGCGTACCTTACCTAACTAGAGATCATAATAGCTTTGTAAAATTAATTTTTAAAATGTAAGAAAAACTGACCTTTCCTTATTGGTTTACTGATGCAAGATCGTTCAAGAAACATGATTGGTGATAGTTTTTCGTGCAACTTTCATTCTAGCCAATATTAAAAATTGATGAATAATTGTGGCATTTGAAATTGAATCTTCAACATAACTAATTATAAATAAGGGTCAAGACCATTTCTATTGTGATACCGTAAACACAAGGGTAAGGAATGAATAAAGAGAAGCTATTGGCCGTGAAGGGCACAGCTCCACCGCAGCATCAAGTGTTCGTAAGTTTCCGAGGCAGCGACTTTCGCCATAACTTCTTCAGCTTTCTCAAAGATGCATTGATAAAGAATGGTATCAACGTGGTAACGGATGAGGACGCACCTAGGGGAAAAGCCCATTACGATGAGAATCTTTTGAAGCTTATCAGAAACTCTAGGATCGCTGTTGTGATCTTCTCCGAGAACTATCCGGAGTCGACTTGGTGCTTGGACGAGTTGGTGGAGATTGAGAAACAAATGGATCTAAAGAAGCTTGATTCTTGTCCTATCTTCTTTGAGATTGTGACTTGTCATGTAAAACTTCAGGAAGCGAAAAGTAGTTTAGACTACAATCTACTGCGGTTGGAGCACCGAGAACGGAAAAAAGCTAGGCAGATACATAAGAAAGCTTGGGAGGATGCAGAGGAGAGCTTTGGTTTCCGTAGCGTCTCGCTTGGGCTTGACATATTAAAATAATAGGTTTGATTTAAATTTATATAGCTAAACACCATATATGTTCTTAGCTTAAAGGTACTGGATAAATATATTGCATTGCCTATGATGGGACAATATATATAGGCATATAAACATAGACCTTGAATGACACCTCATTTTGCATCAGTTTTTGCCTTTTTGGCTTTAGATTCTCCAAAATCTACTTTAATTAAAAGCACATTTTGTGGGTTTTTAGCGTGACTTTTTTTTTTCTTTTTTTTTTTCTAATATATATTTATTCTAATTTACTTAAGTTTGCATTAATGTGTTTTCTATATACAATAAACCAATGTTTTTTTTCTGCATCATTATATTTTTTTTATCTTTTAATAAAAATTTATAATTATTATTTTTCTATTTTTAAAATAATTATTATACATAAAAACCAAAAACTAATCAAGTTACCATTCAAGATTTTGCAAAAACTAAAATCTACACCAAAAATCAAAAACTAAAAAAATCTAAAGCTAAAATCCAAAATCTAAAAACCAGTTAAAAACCAGCAGCCATTCGTGGCCATAATATTAGCCAGCTTATAATGGTCTAGTAAGCTGAGAGTTTGAGTTCCTCCGTTACGATTTAGTCATATAGTTGTTTAATGAAACCTAAGTACTCTAAACCAACGAAATGACCGAAGATGGTGAATACACACACACACAAAAAACTAGGAGAATCAAAAATTAATATATTGAAATATCGTTAACAAAAGGGTCATATCGAGTAGGCATGACCAAAATCAAATCGTAGCCGTATTTCGGACTTTAATCGGATCGTATCCGAACCGTAATAAGATCGTAACCGTATAAAATGGTTAGAAACCGTAACCGTTAACTGCAAATATATGGTTAAATTATATTAACCATAACCGTTAATTAATCGTAACCATATCAAAACCGTTGGTTAACCGCATAGTTAAACCGTAATTTGTTAACCGTAACCGTTTTAAAAATGTAATAAAATATACTA
Source organism: Camelina sativa (assembly GCF_030686135.1). Taxonomy (NCBI): domain Eukaryota; kingdom Viridiplantae; phylum Streptophyta; class Magnoliopsida; order Brassicales; family Brassicaceae; genus Camelina; species Camelina sativa. Next base: position 21,972,463 of record NC_141892.1, on the reverse strand, counting down.
ATAATTATTTATTTAATATGAATTATATGATATATAGAAATATGAGTACACTAAAAACATATTAATTATAAATAAATAATATTAATTATAAATAAATAATATTAATTATAAATAAATAATATTAATTATATTATATCATCAAATAATATTAACCGTATCATATTATTAAATAACCGGAACCGCTTCAACCGGAACCGTATTTAACCGTAACCATTTATTGAACGGTTATGGTTAAGGTTAAACAAAAATTTTAACCGTAACCGATGGTTGTTAAACCGTAACCGTGATAACCGTAACTGTGGTCATGCCTAATATCGAGGTTTATCGCCGACTTGTACTTAGAAAATCAAAAATCTAATTAACAATGAAAGTTTAGTGATTTATGCTCTTTTATAACACTAAATCTCTTATTTTTCAATGTGACGAAATTTCTTAATATGTGGAAATTAAAATCTTATCGGTTACAAAAATCTTAATAGATCCATGCACACAGCAAATGATGTTATCAAACTAGCATATATATTTTTACCGTTGCAACATTGTTATCATTCTTAATGATATTTTTGTCTTGTGTTGGAAGCAATCAAGCAACTTTTGTTAATGAAATCGTCGAGAAGGTTAAAGCAATGCTGGACAACGTTTCCTCATCAGATGTACGTAATCCTGAATTAAATCTGAATTACATAGTTGGTAGATCTAGAGAAAGCTAGTGATATATATATGTATATAAAAAAAAATGTCCTTTCTTTTTGGATTAGACAATGCCAGATCTGATTTCTTCACTCTCTTAGATCTTCACCACCTCCCTATAGCTAAACATTTACAAATTACAATAGCTTAATTAAAGAGTCCTCATATTTATATTTGAGTTCATAGATGCAACTTATACCCTGCGACTAATTTCTCTCTATCTACTATTCTACTGTAATTAACATCAATAGATTGTGCCACAACATCAAGTATATATATATATATATATGTTACCGGGGTGAGGAGATGCGGAGCAAGTTTTCCAGCTTTCTTAGAGCCGCTTGGCAAAAGAGTGGGATCAATGTCTTAGCAGATGATGATGAGGATATTATTAGAATAGAGTCAAGGGACGAACTCGATAAAATTTTTTGTCAAGATTCGAGAATCGAGGATCGTACTTATGATTATTACCAAGAATCATACAAAAGTTGTTTCAGATACAGCTTTTTTGTTTACATCTTTATATCTACACAACACAAGTAATGCATCATCCATTGTTTCAGATACAGCTTTTACGTTTACATCTACATAAGATATTATTTTTTTGGTTTTCCTTGTTTTCTTATATAAATCTACATTGGAATCTTTATGGGCTTTGTTTTTGGGCAGATCAGATGCAGAATTCGTTGAACATATTCTAGAGTGGACTAAGAAAATGTTAGCTTGGTTTTCCTCTGCCCACCCTCGGTGATCATTATTCCTTCGTTAACGCTCCTTGCCTCCTTCTTGTGTAAAAGTACTAGTCATTATACAAACTGTATTGTGTCCCTTTGAATGAACTTATACATGACTAACTAGAGACATAGCGACAAATATAACAACAAGGTCAGATAGGGTTCTCTTCTCTCAACCGGGCCTCTACCTTTACAACCTCTGAATAATGAATACCCTCTTATAGTCTTATGGTTTCGATCTGCATGCACCTTCCAGATGGCTCATCATCACTCAAACTCAAGTCATCAAGTAACTGACGGGTAATTGATCGCTGAATCCTGTTATCTCTACTCTTTTGCTCAAAATTCTTAAGACTCATCTCGCCTCATCTTTTGGTAAGTAGGGTCAAACATATATAAACATATTAGGTAACAACCCTGTGCGAGATAAATTTATGCTGTGAGATTATGTTTAGATCAAACTACTACGTATCAACTAAATATATAATCCGCTCTTTCTTCAATCTATACAAAATTTTTTATTTTGTTTAATTTTTTTTTTGTGTAAGAATATGTTTCACCCGTAAAATATTATATTCATAGTATTAAATAAGTCAATTGCCTATTATAATGATTATTGTGATAATTTTATTTTGGAAAATTTAAATATGTGAATAGTAATCAGTTTTTTTTAATAGGTGAATAAATTTGGGTTTTGAAAATGTTTTAGATCTAATAATGTTATAATAAGTAAATTTGTTATAAAAATAATTAAAATATATTTTAAAATTAAAATGTTTGATTTTTTTAATTAATTGAAAAGAATATTCTTTAATCATTCAATAGCAATTATGTGTAAATATCCATAAAAATGAGAGCAATAAATTCGAGCTCTCTAGCGATGACACATCAGCATTTTCTTGAGAATGCTTCTCTTTTAATATATAGGGGATTATCAATATATTTACACCAACAAAGAAAATATAGTGTTAACTATTTTTGTTGATTCAAAATATGTACATTCATCAATCTATATATATCCACCCTATCCATTGTAAACATAAAAAAACATGTCTTTTTTCCGTTCGAACATGTTTTAATTTGTGATCTCATTCAAAGAAAAATACAACAATAAATGTGTGTTTAACTTTAACCCTTTTCAAAAAAAAAAAAAAATTGTGTGGTTTCATCTTTCGATACATGTATATGTGACCTCATTTTACGAACCTCTAATAGAAAGTTGTATTAAGCAGTCAAAATCGACCGGACGCCAAATTGGAGCAAGGAAATTTCGGTTAACGTCGTGTAGTTTTTGGCTGAGGCAAATAAACAAAACTCAATAAAATATAGAATTTACCACTCCTAGAACAATATGAGCACAGGCCACAAATCATAAAATCAATAACTATTTCCGCGTCATAGGATCAGAGTGGATCAAATGAGTAAGTAAGAAAAAGTGAAAAATAAACATATCTTGGGTTACAAGGACAATCCTCATACAACATTTTCTTGTGTTTCAAGATAGCTTATTAACCAATGAAAGAAAAAGGCTAAAACTTTCAGAGCTTAAACGCTATATGAGGCAATCGTACAAATAAGAATGGACTACGCAATTTTGTTCAACCTCTGACTAGAATTTTTTTAAATAATGTTTTAGATGGTCGGATGAGGGTTGAACTTCACAGATTCGAGCCATACTAGCTCCTTAATCTCTTCTTCAGTGGAAGCCGGGTCCTCAAAATCAAAACTGAAATGCTTGGAACAAACAGGCTCATCGTTAAGGTCGTGAAGAGCTGACAAGTAAGGATGACACAATGCTTCCTCAACTACAAGATAAAGAGCATGATCCATGATTAACAATACAAGAAATCATCACTCATATATCAATTTCGGTATGTAACAGTTTCCAAAATCGTACCCGTGATACGTTTCTCTGGATCAAACACAAGCATTTTCTCTAGTAGATCAATAGCTGTAGAATTCATACTAGGAAACCTAGTAGAAAAGTTCTGCCTTGGGAACTTGGGCAGTTCCTTAACATATTTTCTCGCGTTCTCGCTTCTTAGAAACTCTAGGCTCTCTCCATCAGGTGATCCTATCAACTATTTAAGCCACATGAAACATCTCATCATAAACACAATGCAAACACAAATAGAAGTTTCAAGCAACTTGTACTGATTTTTCCTGAAACAGAACAACATACCTCGGTTATAAGTTTAAGCTGATGAACATAGTCTTTCCCCGGGAATAGAGGCTCCCTTGTCATAATCTCAGCAAATATACAACCAACAGACCAAACATCAATAGCAGAAGTGTACTCAGAACTATTAAGAAGCAACTCTGGTGCACGGTACCATCGAGTAACAACATACTCTGTCATTAACTCTGTTTCAGATGTCGTCCTTGCTAAACCAAAATCCGTAATCTTAAGATCGCAATTCGAATTCAGAAGCAAATTACTCGGTTTAAGGTCACGATGTAAGACATTAGCTGAATGAATATATTTGAGTCCACGTAGAATCTGATACAAGAAGTACTACACAAGAAGAAAAGAGTATATTAACATCATATAGCCTAGTAAAAAAACCGTAAAAGATAAAGAGTTACGAACCTGACAGTGATCATCATTCAAAGATTGGTCTGATCGAATAATCTGATGAAGATCAGTGTCCATCAACTCAAAAACTATATAAACATCTACAAAATCTTCCTTCTTTGCTGGTCTGATGATATCTTTTATAACCACAACCTGTAAAGAATTGAATGAATACCAAACCACCTTTTAGCTAACATTACTAATCGTTTTTGAAGCGTTTCCGTGAAAAAATAGAGTAGAAAGCCTTACGTTCTCATGTTCCAAATGACGAAGTAGTTTAATCTCTCTCAATGTCCGCTTAGCATCTACTTTATTGTCAAAGGCTTTACCTATCTTCTTGATTGCAATTTCTTCGTGTGTCTCTGAATCTACTGCAGCACTAATAACAATACCAGTATACCCATGAATCATACATTCTAAGAAAAAAAAACAGAACAAAACGAATCAAGGTTGCCCCACAAGCAGAACAATAAAACACAAACAGATCAATAGGGACATGATCACTAATTCATCATCAATTCAATTACAAGATTCATCAAATTACAAAAAAGATCTAATTTTTCAAAACAGCCCTGATTCAAGAAACCTATCAAATCAAATTAGGAAATAGGATTCATCAACATAATACCAAAAAAAAAAAAAAAATGGTTCGTACCAGACAAAACCGTAAGCTCCTCGACCAATAGGTCGAATAGGAGGAACATACTTGTTCGAGACTTCGAATAAGTTTCCATAGACATTGTATTGAAGATATCTTCCTCCATGAACAAGAACTCCTTTGATGTTAGTATCACCTGGATCTGTGGCTGATTCAATTTCATTCGCCATTATTTTATTTTTTCAAATCGTGAGAATACCAAAAAAAAACCCAAGAATCAAACTCGTTACGGGTTTTTGAAGATGAGATCGATGATCGTCTCTCTGCAAAAATAAAATAATAATTTTTGTTGAAAGTTCGAAGCTTTGAAAATCTCAGGAGAGAGAGAGAGACAAGTCACAAAGGGACAACGACTCTTTTCATTAGTTTCTTTTTCGAAGTTTGAAATTTTTTGAATAGGTAAAAGAGATCGTTACTTTTCCATCCGCCACGTGTCTCTCGTAAATGAATCGAGCCATTGAATAGGCAAAAAACAGGATGATATGTATTTGGGCCTGGCCCAACTATGATTTTTGTTCAACATTGGCCCAACTAGCCAGATTTTGCTGCTCTGATTTGTAACTTTGAATTATGTCCATGAACCGTCACGTCCGGCTCCTCCACCATCACCAAGCACGAACCATGACCCGTCACGTCAGATTACTCCGCCACCACCACCCGCGAGCAAGATAGGAAGGATCTACAAGATAGGTGATTCCAAAGAATGGAACGTCTACAACAGTTAACACTATTACAAGTGGAGTGAAGGGACAATTTCGTGTTGGAGATACTCTCTATCTCCACTACAACAAGGACCTCAACGATGTTAGAGAACTCAGCGATGATCTTGATTTCAGAACCTGTGAAGCAACTTCTACCGTAGCTGTGTACAAGACCGGACACGATCTTGTTAAGCTCACCAAACCAGGAGTGCATTATTTTGTAAGCTTAAAGACCGGCCTTTGTCAGCCTGGCATTAAGGTTTGAGTCATGGTGCAACCATCAAGTGAAGACGTTACTTTGCCGGATGTTCCCAAGAAGAAGATGAAGCTTTCACCTATTCGCCGCCGCAACAGGTGGTGGTTCCACATCTTCAGACCTCATCACTAACCCTTCAATTAAGAGTTTTTTTTTTTTTTCTCGTTTAGTGGTTTTGAAATACTTTGTTTGTTCGTTTAATTTTTATCATATGCTTAATTTCTTAATTTTGAACGTTTCTATTTTGTTTGATCATGAGAATGCTCACAAAGTCATAAAGATGAACGTGTTCCATATGACATATTGACATGTCACATGTCCATGTACTGTTAGATTCTGACCAGCAACGGGAAGACTAGTAATTAAATCAGGGGATGCCTCAATGGATTATGTAACTCCGTACGTGTTGATCGCAAATGAGTATTAAGCCTACCATATGTACTAATATTTCTCGTAACTTTCTATAATTATTGTGAATTTCACCATACCACTAACGATTTAATAAGCAAGTTTAAGAATACTGTACTTTTTTTTTATCAATTGAAGATGCCATAATAATGAAACTCGAATCGCGGACCAAAAAAAACCAAAGAGAACCTTAACTTTTTTTTATCTTGATGTTGTTTTATGAAAGTAACGGCCCATTGGTAAGAAAGAAGCAACAGGCCGAGCAAGTGCTAATGAGTAGCTTCTTCTTACTTACCAAAACATAATTAGAAACATAACAATCAAATGAAAAAGGTGCTTCTCTTACCTTAAGCAAGTCAATGTCTTCTTCTAGATCTCCCTACAAATTATATACAACATTTCTTCCTCTCAAAACTTTGATACCACAATCCATATCTGTCAACAGTTGATCGCTCAGATTCTCATACACAACCGGAAGCGTTGAGTCTCAGAAGATTGTGATGAATACTGAATAGTGTCCTAGTATATACTACTCTGTCTCTGCGCCCGGCGGGCATTTGGACCATCATTATGTTATGAATGGAAAATATTGACTGCTATAAAATAATTGACTTTTGGATCTCCTTGAATCGGTTAAAACTGCAAAAGCATCAAGTTATGATGAGAAGAACGTAATATGAAGTTATGTGGATGTTTATTGTATCTTGCTTGGTTTGAATAAGAATAACGAATCAATTTCACCGTCATTTGTTGTTATGTTAATCGAAGAAATTGACGTTAAATGTATATTTGATTCCATTGATCAAGAACTCATTGTTCTTTGTTCATTTTGGTTATTTGTTCCTTGTAGTTCATGGTATATTTAGTGTTCTAAAGAATTAGCTATCAGGTTCCAGCTTTCGATCTGATGTTGTCTTCTCTGAGATCTCCATGCCTCACTCAGCCAATATATTTAGCAAACAATCCATTGGAGTCCAGTTGTCATGCCAGAATCAAACCACATTACCTCTCCTAATTAATGTCGCATTTGATGAATTGCTCAGCCAAAGTTATAAGCTTGAGCTTTCCAAAACTATTAGTCGTGTTTTAAACCTCATTAGCTGCGTTATTTCGAAGTATTAACATAGTGATACTAAAGTAGTACCGTACTACTGTTTTTTTTTCTTTACTACCGTACTACCAGTTGACATAGTGATACTAAAGTATAACCCTCGATTTACTCCCAATTAGTTATCGATATATTTTCCTTAATACATATATAACCCACCATAAAACATAATATGGTGAGTTTTATTTAACTAGTAGAACATTCTCCGACACGATACCAACTACACTATCCACCTGGTGACTTTCTTCTCGTTTAGTCCACTATAAAGTGTTGTGGCAGATCCATGCAATTCACTTTTATTATTTATCTTCTCCACTACTTCGCTTAATTCGATGTGGCAATCAGTTCTCAAAACTTTAGCTCTCCACCATTATCCATGCTTTATAACGTGACTCACGTGACTAAATGTCCCGCCTAAAAGTTATATAAGAATCCACTTTTCAAATTCTTGTATCCATCAAGTCTAACTGTAATCTTAACTTTTTATTACTCACTTTTATACGCACTAGGAATCATTCTAATCTATCTGATTCTCAATTTTAATTTAATATATAATTTACTCGAGTTGATAATTTGATATGTGGTGATTGGTGATCACTCTTCAGTATGAAACTTTTTCGCTCTATTATTGGTACACTCTATTATTAGTTTACGTTATTATTATGCGTGACAGTATGACCCAAGGGAACATCCAATAAATATCTTGTACATTTTCTAAATGGATTTTGCGGGGAAAAAAATCTAAGAGATGAAGTATGAGTGGTTTTAAAGGTATATACGAGTGTAATCATCTTTGTCCGGTTGAAAAAGATGGTAAATTTTCGGTTCATAATAACATGATTAAGGAATTAAAATTGGAAATTAATAGGTCAAACATTCTTTTGCTTTTAATTGCAACATTGACGTAAGAGACTTCAAGAAACATGGACGTAAAGAGACTACTCAAATGTTTCAAGACATGTGGACTGTTGTAAGTCGTGGCAAACGCTGTCGTAGAGGTTGAGAGGCCACGATCATCACTAACTTTCCCTTAATTTCTACTTGATTATTAGTCACAATTCTCATAATGTTTTATGTGTATGCCTTTTTCCCATCCAACTTAAAAAAACTGTATGACCCAAAAGATCATCCTTTGTACTGGTTACATTTACATTTTATTGCGCATACAATTAGCAAAAAAATAATAATATGAATTGTTGTTTCTTGTTTTCATCTTCATTTTTGTTTTTCTTAACAGCTCCTGGTTCTGTCAAGATATAGTCATTTTGATTAAATTTTGTTTTATTGTTATATATTCACAAAGTGTTCTTGCCGACCGCTTGAATCAATGACAACAGTCACAGGCTGGGTTTCATACACATCCCTCATAAATTATTGCCTTATTGGTATTTTCCTCCGAAACAAATTTTAAGTTTTTGTTTTTTGTTTTTTCAAGAATTAATTGCTTCCTTTTTTGCGTTAGAGGCATGCCAAATTATCTCTATGATTGTAACTAAATACCAATCTTGAGGGGCCGTCACAGGCTCCGTTAACAGCCTTATACCATGGAGTAATCCAAAAGATCACATGATCGAGTGGCAGGTGGTATGGATAAATTATTAAAGACTGGCCCGAGTATAAGGGGGGTGTCTAGGCAGAAACGACATTGTTGAAAAAAAAGTTTTCAAGTTTGGATTTAACCATCTTTGATAATTAATTAATAGAAGCCATCAATGTATTTTCTAAAGTACCATATTCATGCAAGGTTAGGAGAAATTAACTTTGCTCGTACGAAAAGGTCAAAACTGCACGTTTTAATAATGTATTGATCACAACAAAAGGTAAAAGAACAAACTGCCAAAACACACCTAACTTTAAATTTTTTGACAGTAAAAGCTCAATCATTGCCAAAACGGTACTGTATTCTGTTAATATGATATAAACATCGTTAGTAGCAAAAAAGTTAATTCCATTTCAACCTTAAAAAAAAATCAATGGTAACCTATTAATTTCACTCTCTAATGGCTTTGATCACTATCATTTTTCTTATTCTCCAAATTCAGAATCGCTCATCAGTCATCACTATCGTCTATGACAAGAATTTTTCGCGGCAAGACGGAAAACATTCATCAGTGGACTCAAAGAAATGTCCATAAATATTATACAAACTCCAAACATTGACCCCAATACAAATGCAAGATATATAACAAAACCAAACCAAACCAGTCGACTACATTATTTTTTCCATCAAAGTCGAATAAAGTTGTTGGCTCACTCGATCCGATCCCTTGCATAACATACACCTAGTTTATATTATTAAGCGATGGAGCTTTTTTCGGTAGACAACGAGCTCTTGAGAGGGTATGAAGCGCGCATCGCAATGCCACATAAGCCTCTTGGATTGACAATGTTGCGAGCCATCTTCATGTAGCCAGCTTCCCCCCATGTGTTCCCCCTCGAATTTTTCACGAGCCAGTAGTCACGACCGTTCTCAGTTCCATACCCGATCACAACAACACCATGGTTTAGATTTGTTCCGCATGTTCCGTCGAATACTCCCTTTAAAGATTAAAAAAATATATAATGAAAATGTGTTTTTCAACTAAAGAACAAAAATCTAAAGAATTTTTTTTTTTTACCGATTCATAAAGCTGAAACTCTCGGCTGCTGGAATCGACAACGGCAGTCACAGGTTGGTGAGCAACCGCTTTCATGAGAGCAGATTCATCGTTAGCAGGCAAATTCTCATATCCATCAATCATAACATTATTGTTGTTTCCCTACACAAATATTTAACTTTAAAACATTATTCTTTCTTTTTACTGTGTTGTTATAGACAATAGAAACTATATATATACTATAACTATACACATACCTTGAGGCGGCCATCACATACTCCATTAACAGCTTTGTAAGGATACTCGTTGTCGGTACCAAGACCGCCGTTGTTCATAATGAACTCATAGGCAGCCTCGACTTTGCCTCCTCCGCAACCATTGTTTTCTTTGTTACAATTGATCAAATCTTGCTCAGACAAAGTGACCAACTCGTCCGTTACAATCTTGTTTAAGCCTTCCACGGCTCCCACAGTGGAGAAAGCCCAACAACTCCCTTCACACCAGAACAAAACATGCATGAATTGTATATTATTTATCAATACGTACAAAACGATATTGGTACTAACTTTAGTTAGTGCCCATTCTTGGTTTTAACGAACAATATACTAATACTTAAGTTGCATATTATGAAACATACATTTAAACTAACGTTTTTTTTTTTATATATAGAAAGGTTGTTTTAAGGTTTACATTAATTGAAACTGATTGCCAAATTTTAGTATTCATATTATTTTACTCTATATAAAATATACAAAAATAGTTAGACCAGATGGACCGGAATTAAAATCACTACTAGACTTACTGCAATGGCCTTGATCTTTGACTTGAGTCACTGCACCTTCATTTCTCCAGTCAACGGACTTAGGAAGCACATCACCAGCACTAGTCTTGTATCGGTTGCTGGTAGTCATGAAGACATGGTTCCTAGTAGGTCTTGCATCAGCCCCGTGGCAAATCTGCCCGTACTCATGGAGAGATAAATCGGCAAACCGGTTCAAACCTAGCCGATAACTGAGATTCTCAGCGTTCCGGTTAGTGATAAAACGGAGGTTGTCCTCAAAAATTGTTAAACGCCGTTCCTTCTCTGCAACAGACTCGTAAACTTTCTCATGTTTGATCATCCATGACTCGAACATCAAGGTGGCCTCAGCATCGAAGGCACCCTGGCGATGTCCTGGACCGGCTGTCACGTGGTGGTTATCGTCATAGGAAACGACGGACATGTCCATGTCCATGGACATGGCACAAGAGGCGATAGCCGTTGCTAGTAGGAGGATCAGCATGGCTGCTTGAGCACAACCCATTTTTTTGTTGGGCTTAAAAAACTATTTAAACTTTTATTTGTGTTTCTAAAAGTTATTAAAGAAGAGAAGATTTGTGCTGTGTACCATTGGCTAAGACATGACAATATTTATAGTACTCAGCGCTTAGATATATGACAATATTTTATTGGAAAACTAATATTATAACGTGTCCACTGGAGTGAACAAGTGGGCGGCAAACCTACTGTTGCAATTTTGGGTACAAGTGTCGTCCTAATAAATTGATGAGAATATTTTAAAATATTTGTTGTATAAATTGTTTACACCCCAAAAAAAAATTGTTGTATCTAAAAATTATTCTTCTCTGGGTCATTGTCATTCCATAGAAATGTTAATTAGGGTTTTGAATGGTAATCGATTCGCACACGACGACGACGGTTACAATAGTAACAAAACAGTTATTATGCACATTAACCATTCGGAGCTTAGATATAGAAACGTGCCCAAGTTTGCTTGCGTACCTTGAATGCGAGTAAAAAGAAGGTATGTAAGGTCATTCTTGATAGCCAACCTTGCATATTCTTTAGGAGGTGTTTTCCGAAAACTTTGCCCAAGGTTTTTTTTTTTTTTTTTTTTTTGGGACACACTTTACCCAAATTTCTAACCATGAGTAGTAGTAGACTAATATTGAATAAAATTGATCGGCAGTAGTAGAAAAATCTTTTTTGGTTATCATATCAATTATATGAAAAAAAAACCCCACTATATATAACAGAACACATCAGATATTTAAATTACATCCAAATTTATCTATATCTATAAACTTGTTGACTGATTCTACAAACTACGCATAGTTCTGAAAATCACTTTCGGATCAATATTTCCATTGCAAATCAATATTTTCTGTTCTTTGTTTTAGTCACATGATATTAAAAATAATTTTTTTTGTAGTTCTTATCTTAAAATTGCAACAACTAAACATACTTAATTAAGGCACATAAATTATTTGTCATCTCGTTTTCAAAGGATTCAACTAGTTTTTTCAACAAGGAATTGTAATGACGCTGCTCCTTTGCTAGCAAAGTTTGGTTGTATTTCAAATACTTTTTAGTCAGGGTGTTTTTGACCTCTACCATGGATATCAAGCAAGTTCTACGACTATAAAAATTTATCTATATAATTTATTTTTGCTGAAAAAAAAAATCTCTATAGAAACTTGTCAAAAGATTATATAGACTACCCTAATTTTTTTTTTTTTTTTTTTTTTTTGTATTACAATATACTAAAGCATACTTTTATAATTGTTTTCCATGATAAGTTACAGTCTTCCAAAAATAAAACTATACAAATTTAATTATCTAAATAACCAAATCAATTATTTTAATTTATACATATGCTAATATGCACCACTATTTTAAAAAATCTGTCTGTTACAAATACGCTTGATCACTTTCGTCTCTCTCATTCTCCAAACTAATTAGAATCGCTCAATATGTTGTCTCCCACAAGTATTAATGTTTTTGGCATTTATCCCTAAACGAAAAGCATTCATCATTAGAACGAAAAAGCCATAAATATTATACAAACTCCAAACATTGACCCCCATACAAGTCGAAAATATATTACAGAACGAAACCCATCATATCGATTACATTATTTTTCATTCAAAATCGAATAGGTTGTTCGCTCAGTGGATCCCTTGCATAATATTACATATAGTTCATTTTATTAGGCGATGGAGCTTTTATAGGCAGAAAACGAGTTCTTGAGAGGGTATGAAGCTCGCATAGCAATGCCACATAAGCCTCTTGGATTGGCAATGTTGCGAGCCATCTTCATGTAGCCAGCTTCTCCCCATGTATTTCCCCTTGAATTTTTGACGAGCCAGTAGTCACGACCGTTCTCGGTTCCGTACCCGACCACAAAAACTCCATGGTTTAGGTTTGTTCCGCACGTGCCATCAAACACTCCCTATGACATAAAAACAAAAATATTCATGAAATATTTTTCTAATTAAAGAAGGTTTTCTAAACGAAAATCTTAAAATGTCTTTTTCTTCACCGATTCATAAAGCTGAAACTCTCGGCTGCTGGAATCGATAATGGCAGTCACAGGCTGGTGAGCAACCGCTTTCATTAGAGCAAATTCGTCGTTGGCAGGCAAATTCTCATACCCATCAATCATAACATTCTTGTTGTTTTCCTACACAATTTTTCTTTTAAGTTCAAAATGGATTCGTTCTTTTAATGTTGTTATCCACATTATTTACATATGCGATCCTAGTTATCCTTACCTTGAGGCGGCCATCGCAGACTCCGTTAACAGCTTTGTAAGGATAATCATTGTCGGTACCAAGACCACCGTTGTTCATGATGAACTCATATGCCGTCTCCACTTTGCCTCCTCCGCAACCATTATTTTCTTTGTTACAATTGATCAAATCTTGCTCAGACAAAGTGACTAACTCTCCCGTCACAATCTTGTTTAAGCCTTCTACTGCTCCCACCGTCGAGAAAGCCCAACAACTCCCTTCACACAAGAACAAAACATGCATAAATTGTTTGTAGAGTTTTGGATAAAACATGATTAACCAAAACTCACTTCGAGTCTTATAAACTGTAATCGAATGATATGTCATTTTTTAATTTTTGAATTAAGAATTGACACCTATTAGTGACCACTATCATTTTTCTGATAACTGTGGTTGGAACTTTGAACCAACAATAATGTTTTACATACTATGGTCCACAAATATTTTTTGGCTAGTGTTAGTTTGTATAAAATAAGAGAGAAAATATAATTACAAACGATCAGAAATATACTTACTAGCTCTAAAAAGTGATTTCTAATTAAAGAAAATTTAAATAACTTTCTATTATTATTCCTCTACTATATAAGTTGTTTTCTTTTACTAAGATTACTATTAGGTTTTTATTTTACCCTAAATAAAATTTATAATTAGACCATGACCGGCCGGATTTTGTACACTTACTGCAGTGGCCTTGATCTTTCACTTCAGTAACTGCGCCTTCGTTTCTCCAGTCAACAGACTTAGGAAGCACATCACCAGCACTAGTCTTGTATCTATCGCTGCTAGTCATGAAGACGTGGTTCCTACGAGGTCTTGGATCAGCCCCGTGGCAAACTTCTTCATACTCATGAAGAGATAAATCTGCAAACCGGGTTAAACCTAGCCGATAACTAAGATTCTCAGCGTTCCGGTTATTGATAAAACGGAGGTTGTCCTCAAAAATGGTCCGACGCCGTTCCTTCTCAGCTACGGACTCGTACACTTTCCCATGTTTGACCATCCATGACTCAAATATTAACGATGCTTCAGTGTCGAAAAAACGGCCAGAACTGGCTGTCATGTGGTTGTTTTCATCGTAGGAAACTACGGACATGTCCATGGCCGTGGCACAAGATGCGATGACCATTGCTACTACTAAGAGGATCAGCATGGCTGTTTTAGCATTACCCATTTTTTTTGGCGTAAAAGTAATCAAACTTTGATGTCTATTTGTTTCTGATAGTTTTAAAGGAAGAAAATGGATCTTGTGTTGTGTTATTGTGGCTAACATATGACAGCTTTTATAACACATATCCATTGCAGTGAACAAGTGCATGTCCGTTGCATGTGTTGGTGCGACTGTCCTTGTCAATCTTTTACCAAATATTTTCAAATGAGATAAGTTTTAAAATTTTGTGGGTTCTATTTTAAACTTTTTAGTCTTTTTAGAATTCACGATTTGGGAATTAGGTGCAGGAAAAAGTGACTATTCAAAGGAGAAGATTTCTACATGGTGAACACGTTAATATTCGTGAAGGTCTAAGAAAATTATGATTTTTTTTTTAAAATATTATAGTTTTTTATGTTAATGAAAACATATTTCTATTACCAAAAACATTTCCTAGCCTCTTAACTGAACGTACGAAAATAACATACAGTATGTTATGAAAAAATGATCTAAACGTTTCTGAAATTTTTTCCACTAATTGAAGAATTTGCAAAAGTTTCCAAGAAAATAGACTCGCACAAGTTTTGGTTATTAAAAATGTTTTCAGTACACATAACACTGTTGATATATGTTCCTCAGCTAAACCGTAAAAAAAGTTGTATATAATCCCTAAATCGTGAAATGTATATTGTAATCATATAATATCATCAAGCCTAAAAAATATATATGTATCATAAACCCTAACTGTAATACCCCGTACTAAACCTAAAAATATATGGGAAGGACACCAACATGACCGTTCAACCAATGAAGGAAATAAACCAAAAAGGGAAAGATTGGTTAAAAACCAAAGGAACAAAGATGACTAAAGCTCAGTAGAAGGGATCCTCAAGACTTGTCTCGAGAGATTATTCCTCAGAAAAATAATCTGAAGATGAAAGACGTAGTAAGATAGCTGAACGACCTTGCCGAGAAAAAATTGTTGAAGAAGAGAATTTCTAAAAAAGAGTAGAGTCAGTCAGTAGCTAATAGGACTGACATCAAAACCTTTGCAAAGATTATTTAAGGATCGGCGCTAAGGTTCAACAAGAGCCGATAGACGTTTAGCGAGAATCACTATTTTACGATAATTAGTCCATCAACTAAGAAACAGTCGGGAAGGAAGAAAATGAAGCATTCAGTAGGCTAAAGCATATGTTTAAATCAGATGAGAAGCTTGAAAGGTTTTATCCAAGAAGAATCAGTCAGTTTTCAAGAGTTTCAGAGACTTGATCCAGAAACTACTTAGAAGAGCGCTAAGGAGCAGAATTGGAATTTTATACTAAGGACAAGCTTGAAATAAATTAAGAAGACCTTGAGGAAGTTGGGAATGCTGTAACAAGAGGTAAAAATTAAGTTGGTTAAGCATGGAAAAAATGGAAAGGCAAGTTGTGATTGGTGGAGAATTCAATGTGAGACACTTATTTAAGTGACTAAGCAGCTCTAGCACCAACCTTAGGAGACTATAAATACCCAGAATTCATTCATTAGCTTTAGAACACCAAATCTTAACCAAAACCTTAGTTAAAAAGTCCTAGTTCGTTTTTGGAGATAGCGGAAGTCTCCGAGCAACTCAAGGAAGTTTCCAAGGAAGTTAGCAAGCTAGTAGGTAAGTAGCTTAGTCTTAGTTTCAGTTTTCCTTCTAGCTTTTTCTTTTAGATCCCAACCTAATCTGATCTTGATGATACGAAATCCATAGCTTTCGAGTTCGCGTGGATCTAGCTATGCGAAGGCGTGAAACCAAGCCAAGCTCTAGCAAAACCGATCATCTGATACCACTTGTAACGTCCCAACCGAGACCTCTCAGGGCCCCATGTACACTCCCAGCCACTGGGCCCACCTTACTTAATGGTCCTCACTAGGCCCGTGAGCCCATCCATATCTGACGGTTGGTTTGGTACGTCCGAGAGGCTTTAAAGACATGTTTACCGTCCCTACAAATCACCAAATGATCTTTCCCTGTGTTTTGTCGCATCACCCATCCTGAAACTACTCCAGCTCAAGCACACTTAACTCTAGAGTTCTCTCAGGTCCCTTGACCGAAAAGATAAGTGCACTTTGGTGACATAGGTAGCCAAATCAATTCTTTTAAACCTCTCTGCAACTCTCTGAAACCGAGGTGTCACAGCAGAAGCGTCCTCAGATGGAGCTTCCTCATCTCGCACCCATTCTGGTACTCGAGATGATTCCCATGTTGTGTTTGCAGTCTGTCTGTGCGCTTATTTCACGCTCGGTAG
Source organism: Camelina sativa (assembly GCF_030686135.1). NCBI lineage: Eukaryota > Viridiplantae > Streptophyta > Magnoliopsida > Brassicales > Brassicaceae > Camelina > Camelina sativa. The sequence continues at coordinate 21,955,740 of NC_141892.1, read as the reverse complement.
GATCTTTCCGTAGGCATGACGCTAACCCCTTTTGATTTGTGTATACTTAGCGGGTTGACTAACACCTTTTGGAGGTATGATGGTGATGTATTATTCTTTTTGGTACGATCATGATGATGATGTGGGTTTTGAACGAGGAGGTTTATGTATGTAGTACTTAACCGAATCTTTACAATTTGTATTATATTATGGTTCTGTTTGTGTGTTTATATTTTGATGTTATTGTTTGCTTGCTTGTGTGTTTGTGTGTTTGTGTGTGTTACTTTATTTATTCGTTAGAATTGAGAGCGTTTCTAGATTTTTAAGAGAAACACAAGACCTTGTAGAAGTAGGGAAACCTTAGGGAAAGAGACCATGGGGATTCTAAGCTGCAAACCAAATCCCGTGAAAGGCAAGGAATGGAAAGTTAAAGGAGTAGACCATTGTGCATTGCCCATATATATTTTAGAAAGAAAAGACATAGGTTCTAATTCAAAAGGAGATGCAAGAAGATTAGCAAGAGCAGTATAGATTTATCAAGATTGAAGTCAGTATAGATCAGAGAAGAATAAGAACTTGGATTATGGTTTAGATAGTGGTTAAAGAATGGAAATTTAGCCATGACCTAAAGCCAGAAGTTGAAGACAAGAAGACAAAGAGAGTTGCTGTTAGCCGAGAAGGTGTGGAAACCATAGAAGAAGAATCATTTTGTCATAGCCAAAGATTTTTTATTAACTCAAAGGACGGAGTTCAGAGCCGGCCCAAAGGCCAAGCTCATGAAGCATGAGTTTGTGACCTTGTTTTATGTTCTGTATTTTATATACAACTTTTGGCCTTGTTTTCCAAAAAATGTGCTTAGTCTAATGGTATTTGTTTATGTTAGTGGGAATGAGTGCATGGGTTCGAGTCTTACTAATAGCAAAAAAGCCCTTTTATTTTAATTTGATTGTGGCCTTTATTAACTTAGAGACGGCTCTGACGAAGTTACTAAACTACAAAAAGTGAAGAGCTAAACAAATGTCTATTTGTGGTTAAGTTCTAGCATGATGTAGCAGAAGGAAGAGAAAACTCAAAAGAAAAAGGGAAGAAGTGTTGTGTGGATGGGAGTTAACATCAATTTCTTTGAAGGAGATATTTAAGAGATGGAAATCATAAGTTCCGAAGATGTTTGAAGCCAAGGATAAATTCTGGCCAAGGAGGAGCTACAATTATGAAGAAGAGGCGAATAGCTATGACCAGAAGAGGTGAAAATTAAAATTTCTAGAATGTCTAACAAAGTAGAAATTTTAAAGGCAGATTACACACAATGGAACGTGTAGTAATCTTATTCAAGAGAGTAAAGTATTAAAGGAGAAGAGATGGTAACCAATGGAATGGTACACCATTATCAGATAAGAAGACAAATTATAATCTCAGAATGTAAGAGAAATCAATGAAGAGGAGATCAATAAACCAAAGATTGTCAAGAAGGAAGAAAAATGTCAAGCGAGCTATGAATTAAGAAGAAGGTGGAACTGAAGAATTCAAAGAGGATGCAAGAAAATAATGGAGAAGATTCAAGTGAAATGTTATATCATGCAGCCCAAGTCAAGAACAAAGCATAGTACCTTAGTAGAAGTCAGGATGGACTCGACTCCGAAGATGGTGAAACCAAGTAAAGTCGTAATGGAAGCAACTAAAGATGAAGGAGGAAGAGGGAAGTAATGAAGTTCTAATAGCAAGACCTTAAAAAAAAAAGAGTTCAAGAGTGGTATCTGAGAACAACTGGGGTCAAGTGAATACAAGAATTCTCATCAAACGCCAAGACGAAAATAACCAAGTTAGAAAATGAAGGAAAAAGAAGAAGTCTCGAAAGGTAAGAGACCAAAGAGGAGACTGAGCTAGTAGAAGACCCAAGGCGAAGCTAAGGAGAATTCGAGGATGAATTCTATTAACGGGAGGTGAATGTAATACCTCGTACTAAACCTAAAAATATACGGGAAGGACGCGGACATGACAATTCGACCAACGAGGGATATAAACCAAAGGAGGGGAAGATTGGTTAAAAATCAAAGGAACAACAATGACTAAAGATCAGTTGAAGGGATCCAAAGGATTCGTCTCGAAAGATTATTACTCAGAAAAATAATCTGAAGATGAAAGACGCAATAAGATAACTGAACGACCTTGCCGAGAAGAAAACGTTGAAGAAGAGAATTTCTAAGAAAGAATAGAGTCAATCAGTAGCTAAGAGAACTAACATCAAAAGCTCTGCAAATATTATTTAAGGTTCGACGCTAAGGTTCAACAGGAGCCGACAGCCGTCTAGTGAGTGTTGCTATTTTACGGTAATTAGTCCAGCAACTAAGAAACAGTTGGGAAGGAAGAAAATGAAGCATTCAGTGGGCTACGACATATGATTAAATCAGATAAGAAGCTTGAAAGGTTTTAGCCAAGAAGAATCAGTCAGTTTTCAGAGTTTCAGAGAATTGATCCAAAAACTACTCAGAAGAGCGCTAAGGAGCAGAATTGGAATTTTGTACTAAGGACAAGCTAGAAATAAATTAAGAGGACCTTGAGGAAGTTGGGAGTGCTGTAACAAGAGGTAAAAATCAAGTTGGAGTTCAGAAATAATTTTCTTTTAGAAAATCGAGTCGCGAGAGACTCTTTTAGCCGATCACCGAAAGTAAAAGTGATACGATTAATTTTATTTGAGCTTTAGAATTTTAGGGAGACTAAAGAAAGATAAAACAGGATATTTCTGGTTAGAAACGGTTAATGGTTTGTGAGAGTTGGCTTAGAATCAGTTAGGAGAGATGTAATGCCATGTGTTGGCTTAAGAAGTGGATAAGAATGGAAAAAAATGGAATGGCAAGTTGTGATTGGTGGAGAACTAAACGTGAGACACTTGTTTAAGTTACTAAGCAGCTCTAGCACCGACCTTAGGAAACTATAAATACCCAGCCTTCGTTCATTAGCTTTTAAACACTAAATCTTAACCAAAACCTTAGTTAAAAAGTCCTAGTTCGTTTTTGGAGATAGCAGAAGTCTCCGAGCAGCTCAAGGAAGTTTCTAAGGAAGTTACCGAGCTGGTAGGTAAGTATCTTAGTCTTAGTTTCAGTTTCCCTTCTAGCTTTTTCTTTTAGATCCCAACCTAAGCGGATCTTGATGATGCAAAATCCAGAGCTTTCGAGTTTGCGTGGATCTAGCTAGTTGGAGATGTGAAACCAAGGCAAGCTCCAACCAAACCTTGTGAGTACTGAACACATGTGAAGTAGCACATGTTTAGGTTTCATTTGTTTGATATTGCGTGAGAGGTTAAGTTTTGTAGTTGATTGAATTGTTTGGTTGTTATGTTTATTATCGTAATTTATTATGGTAATTGTTGCATGTTAGGTTCATGTTCTATTTTGTTATAGTTCATGTTCATTGTTGTGTGGTTTGTTTGATATGATTATTATTGTGTGATTTGTTTGTTGTGAGTAGTATAGATGTTAGTATAATTGGTTATGCTATTGTTCTAGCCGTTATGCTGCTCATTTAATTGCAAGTCAATAATTGGTAGTTATTGACGAGATTGAGATGCCTTGTTTGATGTTGTTCTTATTTGTTGTTTGATTGTGATAGAAAGCATGTTAGTTTATTGTGTGTTGTTTGTGTTAGTCTTTCTCTTGCATAGCTAATGTTTGATTGATTGATTGTTAGTTAAGATTACAAGTATTCTTAGTCATTAGATATACTTGTATTTTCGTTGAGTCATTAGTCTTGTTAAGACTTGGTAAGGCGATAATGTGATTGTCCTAATGGCTCCGAGTGGTTCGCTACCAACGAGCATTACTTGAAAAAGTAGTAAATTTACCGTAATGTATAGGTCCCTTATACATGGTTTTAGGAAAGGGATGTGATCCTTCTAGCCTATGTGGCTAAGGGTCAGGGAAGCATTGCCTGGTGGGAAATCCGTATCGTAGAAGATCAAAGACCTTAAGGTGAAGTTTGTAATATGAGTCTTTGTGTAGGTACTCTTTATTTGAGTACTTTAGCTTCTTTAAGCATTGTTTGATTGCGTGATTCTCTGATTTACTTAATGCATGTGTTGGCTGCGTTAGTTGCTTGTTCGTTGTTATAGTTCAAGTTGGGGTGTTGTTTAGAGTTTAGTTAGGCGGACTCACTGAGTAATCTTACTAATGATGCTACCTTTTGTTTTGCAGGTATTCCCTTTAGGTAATCCTCTAGCTGCCGCGGTGATCATACGCTGGCCAGATTAGGTGATTTACAGCTTTTTGCTAAAACTCAAAAATTTATTACGTATAGTTTTCTATATGTGGTCGGAAAACTATACTGGTTTTGGTAACGATTTAAAGTAAGATACTATACTAAGTAAGAATCAGTTTTATCTAAACCTGAAAGTGTTCGAATGATATATTAGTCCTATCATGACTAACACAACTCGCGACTGTGGTACGGGTTGAAAAACCTTAGGCCATGATCGAGAGGTTAAAATACTAAAGATCAGTTGATTTAGGCAAACAGATGCATTCCGGGAACCTTTATCGACTGATTATGACGTCATACGTGACGCCCCTGTTTTGTTTTAGTTATAGAACGGTTCGGGGATGTTACACTAGCTGTCGCCTCAAACCTTGTCAAAACATAAATTTTTTCAGTGCAAAATATTAACCCTAACTAATACCAAATCCTTAAAGCTATTGCTGGTGTGTGTTCATAATGGCTTCATAGTGACGCAAAAACTTGTAGGAGTCTATTTTCGGAAAATGGAAATTTTTCATTACTTTCTGTTTGCTTTGTAAAACATTTGAATTGTCAGTTTTTTGTTTTTTGTATATATTTTCCCTAAATCATGTCATCGTCTTAGCTTTTCTCCAAAAATCATAATCTCTAGCAAGCGTTTTAAACTTCATCTTTTTTTTGCAACACAATGTCACCAGCAGGCAGATGTGAGACATGTATCAATTGATTGATTCAGAAGAAAAACAGCTCTACCACATTGATCGATTGGCTACAGAAAAGAGCGATTTTGCCAACTAACCAATATGGAAAACATAATAAGGAAAGTAGCACTATTAGTAACTATCTCACCATGTAAAAAGACCGAATCGGATAAACGTGAATGACACGCAGCCACAACAGAGAGTGTTATCAATTATTTCTATTAATTTTTTTTTTTTCAATAAATAACTTCTACCCTTTTATATTTTATTGTGATATATCTTTTCAATAAAACTAATTGAAAATTTAAAATTTAGAATTTTTTTTCTGCGTTCGGCATAACTTGAATTTTTTAAATAGGATGTTGAAAACTTTAAATAATGAATAGTATTTATAAAGAGAATATGTTATACTATATATGACTTACAAAAATAGAACGATGTACTATACTATTTTTCATGAATCAACTTTAACGTTAAACTAAATTGAAGTTAACATATATATTCAAACGCAAGTAATATGTGTAAAAGTGTATAAATAAATTTTTAATTTGAAAATAATATATATTTTTAAATGAAATGTTGAAGTAGTATATAAAAGTAAATAAAATGATATGGAAATCTAAATGAGTTAAACGCGAATCAAATGAAAAACATTATACTCTAAGGGATACAACCTAGGAAATCCAAACAACCAAATTAACCCTTAGGTACATATGAGACAAAAATGTTTAATTAAATATGTATTGAATAAATGGCACTATATCCTAAAGGATACAACATAAAGAACTTCAACTATTAAGGTAAACGTATGCTAAAATTAGATTACATAATAATTAAATTAAAGAAAATATAATTATAGAAAATAGTATAAATTGAGGTATGATGGTGGTAGTTATGATAGAAAAGGTAAAGATAATGGCAAAGATGATGGCGAAAATGATGATAATGACTATTAGTCTTGGGCGTTTGGTTATTCGGTTCGGTATCGGTTCGGTGCTTTCGGTTTTTGGAATTTCGGTTCGGTCTAATTCGGTCTCGGTTTGGTTCAGATACTAAAGGAAAAACCAAAAAAAAAAACCGAACATGTTTTGGTTGCAATCAGTTCGGTTAAAAACTATCCAAAACTACCAAATATCCGCAACTTCAGAGAATATCCAAAACTAACAAATAACAGAAATATAACATCCATTTGCAAAGCTGAAAATGCAAAATACAAGTAAAGCATTCAAATACATAATCAGAGTTCAGCTTGAAACCAAAAAATCATGAGATGAAGTTTTGCGGCTTCTTCCATCTATAGCTTCTTCTATCTACACAAACAGGAAAGGTCACAAAACATGAGAAGATGAAGTATTGACACAAGCTGTCTTAAGAACTCAAACCTGGAAGTAGTAGTGTATGACCAGAGCCTAGGCTTGTTTTCATTTAAAAAAATCAGAGAGAGCAATAAGAAGTACCTGGGAATGAGAATGACTTGTTTTATCACATGGTTTCGTCTGGCATTTCACCATCTTCTTGTATATCAAACCAATTTGCAAACTCTACACATTGGTAAAAATGAAAATTAGTAATGTTGTAAAAGAAAATGATGAATGCAAACAATTCTAATTGAAAGTAATACCTTTTTCAAGGCTATCTTGTTCTTCAATTTGTGCAATCATTTGTGCAAAGTTTTCCATTCCCTTTTCACCTATGTTATGGTCAGATTTCATCCACTGCTCAGTAAACATTAACACTTCAATCATGTAATGTGTTAAACAACTCCTACGTGGGTCTAAGAGTTGACAACTGGTACTAAAAGCAGACTCAGAAACCACTGAAGAAACTTGCATAGCTAGAATATCTCTAGCTAGTTCAGATAAAACTGGATATTTTGGACTATTAAGTCTCCACCATGACAAAACATTATAGTCTGTTCCCAATGAATTAGGCAACTGAGTTTCGACATCTTCCTTTAAATACCTATCAAGTTCAGTCCGTGTTGCATTATATCTTTCTGGATTCATCCTCTTGTTGTAAACTGAAGCCATTCTCTCAACCCCATGAACCATAGGAAGTTCCTCTTCATCTGCATTTCTTTTTCTTTGTGCACTTTGTTCATTTCCTCCACTAGAAGTACTTGTCCCACCTTCAGATGTTGAGAAACTTGGTGACCTCATAACACTTTTGTTGTAATATTCTTCAAACATCTTAGCTAGGATAGTTGACACTGAATCCTCAAGCCGCTTAGTCTTAGCTGATCCTTTACCATAGAGCATTTCAAAACACAGTGAAGCAAACATCATTTTATTCCTAGGATCAAAGACTGAAGCAATTATCAGAAGTCTATTAATATTTTCCAATGTTCAAGAAAGCGCTAGGCGTTAAATAGGCGGTGATCCAACGCCTACCGCCTAGAACGCTTAATCGGAATCTAGACGGTTTTAGGCAGTTTAGGCGTTTACACTATATACTAATATATATATGATATTATATACATAATTATACAAAATATGTATAAGAATAATAAAAATATTAAATCAAAAATATAACAATAGATAAAAACATTATTTCAATTCATTTTAAATAACATATTAAACATTTATAATTATGTTTATAGAAATAAACCTTATAAATTTTAAATTTGTGCAATGAAAATTCTAAAAATTCACTACAATGATGATACTACAATTTTAGGCGATCAAAGCGGTCGTCTAGGCGGTGCTATAGCGCCTAGCGCCTAGACGGGGTGGAGGCGGACGTCTAGAACACTTTTTCGAACACTGATATTTTCCAGTCCATCCCAATATTTCTCAAACTTATCTCTCATATCTTTAATCTTCAAACTTAAATCTAGATCAGAACTAACACTCAATGCACTCAGCTGCCTATCAATGTCACAAATCTCATTGTAGACTTTATGAGAGCAAACCTTGGTAGATGCAGAAACAACAAGGGTTGTTTTGTAGAAAAGACTGAGAATCTGAACTAATCCATCAACCTTGTTCCAATCGGATGTCATTGGCGGACCACTCCTTGGTATCCCATTTTCTAATTTCAGGAAATGCTCATTGTATAGCCTATCTTCAGCTTCCATCCTAATAAAGCCTTCCTTAAACTTAAGAGCTCTAGTTAATATAAAAAATGTGGAGTTCCACCTAGTTCTTACATCCAATGTCAAACTACCCCTTGTTATATTCCCTGAGTCTAGTTTATGCTCAAAAGAATCAAATCTGTTACCTAGTAGTGGCGGTTTATGGTGACAGTGGTGGTACTGGTGACGTTGGCGATAATAATAATAGTTGTGATGATGGTGATGATAGCGTGGTAGTAATAGCAATAATGCGATAATAGTGTGTAGAAATGATGGTTATAGTGATTGTATATATACATATTGATATGCTCAAATTTACCTTAGAGTTACTCTCTCAAATTAAGAGATCATTGTAGTATTTAGGGATCGAATCCACAGAGACTCTTGACTCACACAATAGATTTAATAATCTTTTAACTATGCTAAACCAAAATTGTAATTTGAATAGCAATGCACAAACAGAAAGTAAAAGAGTTGTAAATTCAGATGGATTAAAAGCTAGGCCTAGGGAATTTCTTTGGAAATTATAAAATATTAAATCAATAAATTAATAGGATTTAAGCAATTAAAGATCAGATCTAGAAATCTTAACTCTTTTGTAAAATAAATCAGTTTTCACTGCAAATATTATCTAAGTTTAAAACCCAAAAATCCAAATCTCTTTGTAAAATTCATGGTTAAAACCAGCTTTGAAAACATGTTTAGATTATTCACATAATTACTAATTCAAATCTCTTTGTAAGAAGTAATTTTGTTCATCAATGGTTTAATCAGGAAAATCAATTATATTCTCATATCAATTTATTTTCCTTGGTTATTAATTCTAGGTGATCAATCAAGAATTAATATGAAAAACAACCAGATAATGAACCCTAAAAATAATTAGATCTAATAATCCATAAAAATCTTGTGAAAAACTCTGAACCTATCAAGCAAACTACTCAGATATATTTAGGAATCTTCTCTCTACAGATGGATTCAGATCCCTCTCTCCCGAAAGCTCTCAATATCTCTCTCTCAAAAAGTTGCTGGAATTAAAACTTAAAGGTTTCTAAGACCTAAAAATACTACAAACATACATATATATATATATATATATATATATATATATATATTCTAAAACACATCAAAGACTAGTCTTGCAATTATGGAAAACTTAGGGAAATTTTGTAAATCTTCCAAAACTTGGCTTCGTGTATCAGCTTACACTGATGTTGACCGATACCTAAGGTGGCGTCGATCGAAACCATCTCTCTAAATCGATTCCAAGTTGATTTTTTTGGTTAAATGCTTCAAAATGATCCAAATTGCTCAACTTTGCTCCATCCGTGCCAAAATTCTAGAAAACCTGAAAAGACTCAAAAACATCCTACAAAACAAATCAAAAGGTTCAAAAGGCACACTTATATCATGGTTAAAAACCGTAAAAACCATGATATATCACATATTCTTATATATATATATATATATATATTATATGTATATATATGTTTGTATGGCGACGTGGGTGAGTGCGGATTTAAAAAAAAATGGTAATGACTCACCAATCATAACTAATATCCTTTAAGTGTGCATTTTTTATTAAAGTAAATTATTTGTGGATCTCAATACAACAATAATACACTAAGGATAGAATAACGCACTTCAACTTTGCAATATGAGCAAAATCCAGCGGTCCAATAAATCTGCACCATGTAAATAATAGGAAATAATTTTAAAATAATAAAAATTGTGTATAAAAGGAAATAAATAAAAGTAACGAATACACACATAAATACTCTCTCTCTCTCTCTCTTTTATTTTTTTTTCGTCTCCCCAGTTATAATTAATGTAGATATATCGTCCAATAGCCGACGAAATACAAATCCTTACAGACGAAAAAATCCAAACGAACTCCTCCTACATAAACAACAATACGGGTAAATATATGTTTTGCCTTTCTAAAAAATATTATATTAATTAAATTTTATATAATAATTAATATTGTATAAATGATATATGTAGAACAAAGACAAGTACAAATGGTCGCACATTCAGGAAAAAAACATTAATTCAATTGTTTGACAAAGCAATTGTCATGTCTAATTACACTCTTAAGAATCCTACTGCGATTGGTAAAGAGTATATGGTTAAAAAGTTCAATCAAACGTTAAACATGGATATAACTTATGGTTTCTTCAAAATCAAGCTTGATGAATTCCAAAAAAATTACAAAAGGTGGAAGATTTTTATGCATAAAACTGGAATAATGGTTGATCATGATACATCTATGATATATGCATCTGAATCATGCTGGACAGACCAAGAGTTTGTAAGTACACATTATCCTTGTAAATATCAGCTTATGTATAAAATTTAGGTTTTAAAATTAATCCACTTTAATTTTAGGGCTGCAAATTAACAAACATCATGAACCGAAAGCCGCTTGAGTTTTGGGACGTGATGAAACGATACCTCGCATTACATGATGTTCAATCACAATCTCAACACTCGGCTCGTCAAAGAAGAGAACAATTGATTAACGAGCATGGAGATGGTGATGATTATCATTATGACTCGGATGCCGCTAGTGATGATGAACCACAAACACAAGTTCCTGAGACACAAGAAGAAGAAGAAGAAGAAGTGTATCTTGTAACTATTGATGACAATGAAACCTTACAACATTTCGCTTCCATAAGCCAATAACGAAGTATACTAAATCTGCAGTCGATTTCTAAACGTGGGAGTAACATACAAAGATCTGGGGGAAGCTCCTAAGTTTCTATTGGAAGTGGTTCACGAGGAAATTGTAGGCGACAATCATTTGAAACAACTATACAAGACACCATCGCTATGTACATAGAATTTCAACGACAAAGTTTTAAACAACTTCTTCCCAGTGGTTTTGACCAAGATGATTATGATGAATTTAAAAAAGCGGAAGCAATATTCATTGCGCTAGACCTACCCAAGTACACAAAATTTTACTGGGCATGCATTAACGCACTTAAGGAGTTAGTTTTTTGGCGTAAGTATTTTATTGACATAAGAAGCACTGACGAAGATACGCTACAATTGCTAGAAGCTATGACTGGTGTTTCACGGAACAACCAAGATGTGCCTAAACAGTTGAGCTCAGGTCATTCATTTGGGAGTCCGCATTCAGGAGGTTTATCATCTGGCAGTCCATCATTTGTGGGTAATAATTTAGGAGGGCAAAATCCACTTGGTCGTTGGGCCCTGGTTATCAACAATGGAGCACACCACCAAATGCTCCACAGTGGGGCACACCACCAAATGCTCATCCACAATGGGGAACACCTCCAAATGTTCCACAGTGGGGAACACCACCTAATACTTCACAGTGGAGCACACCATCCAACTTACATCCATGGCAACAAACACCAAATTTTTAAAAAGGCGGTTCATCTGGGACAACTCCAACAAATTTTCAATATGGATTTTCACTAGGTGGCTGTAATGCCCGTGTCTCGAAAAATATTAAATCGTTGGCAAAGGTAACAGATTTTGGTAGATTTATTCCCAAGCCTTTCATTGTCATTCTCATTTTTACAGAAATAGATTTGGATTAAAACTAGATGAGTTATTGGCAGTTTCGTTAGACATGTTTTCTCAGACGCGAGTTTGAACCATCAGGAATTGTAACTGAGATTGTGGTCTCTTCTGGTTTCTAATCGGCACGAGATTTTGTGGGAAGCTTTGTGACGTCTAGGGCTATCTTTTCACTGGAAGGATTTGATAGTTAACGGTTGGTCTTTACTTTAGGGTTTCGTCTTTGAGACTATTCTTTTCTGATGTTTTTGTCCAGTTTGCTTCAAGGTTGCTTTTGGTTGTGTGACTTGTTGTAGGATGTTTCTGGACTGTTGCAGACGCAAGGAGAGTTTCTCCTAGTTGTTTTTGTTGTTAGAATCAGCTTGATAAGATGAGTGCGGGACCATGAGCTTATCTAAGCAATTGGGTTGTATGACTTGTTTTGTGTGATGATGTGTAGGTGTGGTGAATGTGTTATTGGGTGTTCTATTTAATGACTGGTTTGTTATATTTTATTTGTGGTTGTACTCTTGATTTGCTTGTGTGTATCACTCGTAGATGGGAGGATCGCCTCAATGGGTATTTCTGGTAATACTCATGCATCTCATAGTGTTTGTGGTGCAGGTAATGTGTAGCGTGGAATCATGGAGATGAGGAGGAGGATGATCTAGGGTCTCGGTTGTATTATTGGTTATGTTATTTTTTTGTTGGAACCTTGTTAGAAGTATGCTAGGTTGCTGGTTTTTAATTGGTTATAATTGATATGGTATTTATATTAAATTGGAGGTTGTTTGGTTTGTCTTCCGATGTGCATGTTGATTTATTGTTTGAGTTGTAATTAAATATTATTAGGTATTTAAATATATTATTATTATTTATATTATTAAAAAAACGGGTCGGGTTGTTTCAGTGACAGAGGTGAAAATATAAGGAATACTCAACAAGAAACTTTAGCTGGTCTCGGTTTCAGTATTTATTTTGAATCTGGACGAATGTCACAAACACCTAGACCAAGAGGTCTTTTCAATATTTGGGGAACCCCTCAAGAACCAAATGAAAGTTATCAAAGTGATGTAGGAGATGAATAATAATATGTGGTCCCGAGGGACGGAGGAGGCTAGGTTAGCTGAAAGATGGTTATCGTGTTTAATCAATATTGCTTATGTTTTTTATGACTTATATTTTATAAGTTAGTTTTTAAATTTTTTATAATTTGTGAGATTTTAAAATAATATATCTTTAGTGAAATATTGTTTATGATTTCAGACATTTTGTATATATCAGTTGCGATCACAAGACCCAAACAATCTAAATTACGAAGAGAGAGTTGAATTGTAGAATTTAGAAAATGAACAGTTTGAAGAGTTAGTAATTCAACCAGCTTTGGCTTATTATGATCGATATTTTCAAAGAGCACCAGCCCAAACTGATGGAGGTCTGGATGGAGAAGTATATGGCATCGACTACAACATGATGCTGCTGCTTTTCTTCTGTTATTACGGATGTCACTTCCATTTTTCACGACAGTGTTTAATATGTGGCAAACAAATTATGGTCTACAACCAACATTAAATATAAGTATTGAAGAAAGTGTGGCTATATTTTTACGGATATGCGGGCACAATGAAGTTCAAAGAGATGTTGGTTTGAGATTTGGCCGAAATCAAGACACTGTACAAATAAAATTTAGGAAAGTTCTTACGGCAACTGAATTATTGGCATGTGATTATATTAGAACTCCAGCAAGACAAGAACTCAATCGAATTCCTAAAAGACTTCAGGTAGACCGGATATATTGGCCATATTTTAGTGGATTTGTTGGAGCTATGGACGAGACTCATGTATGCGTCAAAGTAAAACCTAAGTTACAAGGAATGTATTGGAATCGGCATGATAATGCGTCATTGAACATCATGGCATTATGTGATTTGAATATGTTATTTACATATATCTGGAATGGAGCACCATGATCATGCCACGATACAGCTGTTCTGCAAATAGCACAACAAAGTGATACCGAGTTTCCTTTGCCTCCATTAGAGAAGTATTATCTCGTTGATTATGGCTATCCAAACAAACAAGGATTTCTTCCTCCTTATAGATCATCACGAAATCGAGTTGTGAGATATCATATGTTATTGAAAGAACGTTTGAAGTTTGAAAGAAAAAGTGGAGGACACTTTCTGATTTTCCAAGATATAATGTTCATATTGAAAAAAGAGTGGTAATGGCTACAGTGGGACTACATAATTTCATAAGGATTTCAAATTTCTCTATGCAGATTTAAATTATTTAATGATTGAGACAAACAACAACCGAAATTTTGAGAATGATATGGGTGACATGGATGCAACAGAGATAGCACATGGAGAAGCTATGACGCAAGTAAGAGACAATATTGCAAAAATGTTATGGGAAAATCAAAGTACTCGGTTTTTTTTTAATTGTATCTTTTTATGGTTGAACTTTTTATCAATATGTCAAAAAACTAAATTTTTACTTTTTGATCAACTTAGTATTAAGGTTCATATATATAATTATTTTTATTATTAATTCATAACATTCAATAATATATAAACATACAAGCTATTATGTAATCCGCACCGCTTTTACCATCGCACAGTTAATAGTGAACCACAAATAGTTTTTTTATCAATCAAATATCATTCTGTACCGCTTATTTTGTATAAACTGCACTTGTCCCGAAAGTACTGCAGTTGAACCGTACCGACTATAAAACCGCTTTTCCCGCACGATCAATTACACGGTCAACATTCGAACCCATAGAGTATATAAGAGTTAGATGGTTAGAGTGGTTAATGGTTTAATTTATATATTTTTTAGGTTACTTTTGCCAAATTTCCTAGAGAAAATCAAGTAATTGAGACCAAATAAGACGACGATAAATTAGGTTACACATGTCCAAATGTTTCTGACATTACCTCTTTGTCAAAAGGATAAACATGACATGTAACTCCACATGTTTTCTCTTGGGGTTTAGTGTCAATTAACAAGAAAGAAAGAATTATTTCTTACAGCACCCACATCCAAAACCCATTTGACAATATTATCATGGGAAAAGAGTTAGTTTGTAAAGATTTGCTTCACTGTATCATATTATACAACATTATTGGATAGTGATGAAAATGAGAAATAATTAATTTTAATTATAAAGGCTCTTCAAAGATCGAGTCTCCCAGGAAAAAAACAAAAATTACATCTTGTGGGAAATCTAGACTTGGGTTTCGTATAAGACAATTTACCTGGTTTAGTAACGAACGATCCGACTATCCTAAGTATAGTCAGAAAGCATTACGAATTCAGGATGGACAATGTGGTAGTTGTTTACGGAGAAGTTTATGTATTTTGTAACACTTTAGTGCATTTCACCGGGGCTGACCGGATTTATATTAAAAAGAAAACACAAATCTGGGAAACACACACAAAAGAGTTCATACATGTCTTTTTTAATAGATCACAGACTAGAATACTTTAAAGAATTTAATTTTTGTAGGAATGTGAATCAACAAGAGTATGGTGAGTTTATACCAAATTTAGAATTACTAAGAATTGATTTTTTGCTCTCATCAAGAATTTATCCGCGAGTGAGTGTTATGAAGAGCAATTTCTTCCCATTCATCTCTTCAGAAATGTGTCTCACTGGACGTTGAGGTCTCTCTTTTTATCTCCAACTATTTATCGTTGGCCTTCTTCCATCCTCACAGTGCTCCAAGCTTATGTAATAGTCCAACCTACTGAGATGGGTTAAGCTGTTTTCTACCCGTTTTCAGTGCAACTAAAATCAAATATGTTGCAACTCTCTTCGATTTGGGACCGAACTGGTTGACTCCATTTGGGGCCGAGTCAACTTATTGTGGAGAGCCCAATGTTACCAACTTAATTATATTTATTTGCATAGATCATTTCCATCACCTCCCTCCATTTAAGTAGATAAACTTACCACCATTCTTGTGTTGCATTAATGTGTTGCATTTTAAAACATGTTAATTTGTGTTTTAGTAAATTTTCAGGTATTTTACTATAATTTTTTTGTATTGATATTTTAAAGATAACACATAATAACTTGAATTTTATTTTATACCAAAAAAGTATTCAAAAAGTTATCTCACAAACAACTCTTTTACAAACACCTAATTTTCTTAGATTGTCTCGAGTAGCGGGAAAATTGTGAAGGATTTGTGGAACGTTTTGTTTTTGAGAACTGCAATGCTTTTCCATTCAATATATATATATATATATATATATATATATATATATATATGTATGTATTTTTTAATCAACAAAACATTAATTATATTAGAATTCCAAGGTTGGTGGACTAAATCGAAAAGAAATAGTTTACAAAAGAAGTTTCAATGATTAGCGATCAGGAAGATCGAGCGAGGCAATCCACCTTCAAATTTGACAAATGTGGTATTTTAGACAGGGTAAAGAGTGGAAAGGAATCTTGGAGCAAGCTGAATTCATTTAACAGGTTAGAAAACGCCAGCCAATTTTCAGGGATCTAAATCATCGCAACTAGCTCTCCACAATCCGTATCGAAATTCTGACAAACAAATCCGCCAGAAAAGATACTCTCCATGATCCATATCAGTGCTTCTAACTCCGAATGAAGGGGGGAAGAACTTCGTCGAAGACATTTTGCTTCCAACAATAAAATCTGATCCTCACCGTTATAGCACCACCATCCCAAGCCTGTATTTAAGTATGTTGCTTTCCAAGAACCATCTATTTGACAACAAGGTACATGACCATGGACTGCCAAAGGGGCTAAGGGGCCTGACGAGTCCTCCGAGAAAGATTGCGTCTCCTCCCATAATAACTTTTCCATAAGGTCTGAGTAATGATATCTAATGGCCAAAGGCGGCAATGAGTACAAGCGAGCAAAACAGGTGCTTGCGGCCAACAGTTATATAATGAATTTTCAGCCCACAATTTACGTAGTTGTTCTGTGGTATGGTGGTAGTGCTTAAGATGAAGATTCCTTCTTCTATTTTACCATCCGCGTTCGACTCTTAAAGCAATCACTTTTCTCATTCTATTTTTACTTTAAAATTTATTTTTGAAGTGGTCTTTTTTTTCTGGTGGGTTTTAGCCTTCTAAAATATAGTGTCGGCTCTGCTGATGGTTGTACCTCTATTTTTTGAAAAATATTTTTATTCTTATTTTTCCAGAGCGACTATAAAAGCTATGGTAACTGAAGATGTTTTTCCATTCTTCTGATTAGATTTTGTTTTCTACACATGTGGTTTTTAATTGGAAAAGAAATAAATATTAGAAAAACTATTTTTTTTGTGATAGGCCAAAAATTATGAAAAGAGACGGTGATCATTCCACTTGCTATAGTAACAAAAAGCTTTAAAGGTGAATATTTGAAAAAATTAATCATAGATAAAATAACTGAACCAACCCAACCCGTTCTTTTTTAAAAAAATATTAATTAATTAGTGGTCTCATACCCACTAGCCACCTAACCACAATCACACAACAGCGGATAACATAAACGATACCATTAAACCAAGAGTTAACCAATAACCAAATATCCAATATTAATTCCATAACAATTAAACCAATAAAAAAATCCAACATAAATCAAGGAACCAGCAATCCTATAAAACTTTCTAAGGACTCAACTCTAGCAACCTAACAGAAGCCAGACAACAACCAATCGAGCCACTAGAACATCATTTTCTTCATTGCCTTGATTCCACGATCACACTTTGCTTTTACCTGCACCACATACACAAATTGAGATGCATGAGTATTTTATAAACACTCAGTGAGGCAATCCTCATAGCTACTGGGCTATACACACAAGCAACTGAGATTCCAATGTCAAACAATCAACAAACAAACATACAAACCAGGAAAAACAAGTATCATCTGCTCGCCGGAAGGGAGGTGTCGACCGACAGCAGCCTAGTGTCGACCGACACTGGCTATTGGTGTCGACCAACACTACCCTACAATATCGATACTGCTCCTTGGTGTCGACCGACACCCACCTAGTGTCGATCAACACTGACTCCGCAGACGCGATCTGCTCGAAGCCGAGAGTCGAATCTCGCTTCTCTTCACCTCCAATCTGTCCAAAACTCGACCAACAGCCACATAAACTCGTAGGAACCCTATAACAACCATAACAAGCAACAAAGCACCACAAACAATACATAAAACGCACGACAAAGAAAATCTCAGGCTTGATCATCCATGGTCATGCACTCACCTCTTTTGTCGGAAGATCTGACCCCAAAATTGCTGAAACCACTCCTTAGAAAGCTTCTCCTTGGTCTCCAGCAACAATGCTCCCTTCCCCAGCAACAAATCTCACCAAACAAGTTAATAAAACCCCAAAAATCTCAAGAACACTCAAGCGCTTCTTTTCTCTTTCTGTTCTCTCTCTAGCAAACGACGACACCAACCAGCCACGACTAGGTCGATTTTTTCCCTTAAATACTCGGTTTGGGGATTCCAATTAAAGTTAACAGTCCCAAAACGACCATTTAAATCGACCTGGTCAAACCGAAAATTGTTGGTGTTGACCGACACTACCCCTGGTGTCGATCGACACTCATCTCCAAAAACCACAATTTGATTCGCAGATGTTACAATAACATAGCAAATTTTAATTAGTATAATTTATTATTACTTATTTATTATTGTAAATTACATACTGTAAACATGAAAAATTATACTATGTCAATGTAAAATTCAATATAATTTATTATAATATTTACATTATTTTATAAATATATTCTTAAAATTTATGTTACATATTCTTTTTTGTATTTATTTCGCTTTTAAAAGCGTTTCTTAAAGTTTTTTTCATTCTGACATATATTTAAACCACTTGATCTGTATTTTTCAGTATGATGCACTTAATTAATAAATTTGATCTACATATTATTCACATAAGACGCTTATCCGTTTGATACATTTTTTCATTCGAAGCTAAATTAATAGTGGTCCAAAAACATCTGTCTAAATTAATCGTTGGTCGTCGTCACTACCTGGCTGAGGTTTAGGTTTTGAACGTTTTTCATGCTTCTAACATCTGTCTCTCTCTCCATATATTCACAATTACATAAGTAATGATGTCATTGTACGATAAATTATTAGAGGAGTTTAGGTTTTCAACGTTTTTCACGCTTATAACATCATGTTTATGAATTGGCCCTGTCAGATATGTAACGTCATTCTATTTTCTTTTCAGATTTTGTTGTTGTGTGATTTGGCTTTAATTATTATATCAAACAAATGTGATTCTACCACCAACTCTTAATAATTTTTCTTCTACTCAAACTTTAATAATTTTTATATATATGAGAATGAAATCATATATCATATGCATAATGAATTATTACTATGAGATTATTTAAAGTATTGGTATTTTTATTTCATATGATAACTAAAAAGAGAGAGTAAAACAACGCGAACGCGATCAAATCTATAAATAGTAAATGACGAGAAGCCAAAAGAAGATTTGCAAATCAATTACTAACAAAACCAACGTTTTAAAACCTTTAGATAAACTTTTAACCAAAAAAAAAAAACTTTAGATAAGCTTGAATTTATTCCAAGCCTTATTCCAAGCCTGGACTCTTACTCCACTAATCCTTAACCTTGTCTGTCTAATGGAATCAATGTTCAGACGGATCACTATCAAAACCACGTACACGTGACAATAGACGTGATATTTTCGAAACTCAATGAAATAATAAGGAGAAAACAATGTATATAACCTCGTTCTCACTCTTACTGTCTTACATCTCCCTCTCCCCATTACATGTACACTTCACATATATTATAAATATCCATTACCACTTTCACGTATAATTATTAATTACCACATCAATTATTCATGTACAAGACATTATTTAATTTCTACTTTGCTCATCACCATCAACGACTTAACGAGCATAATATACACGAATCAACCACAAAGCAATACACACAGAGTAACCACGCAACAATTATCATGGAAAAGTTCAATCAATTACGACCACCCGACAAAATTAAAACGACCCAAACAAACCCCACGCATTCCTATAAAAAAAAAAAAGCAGAGATCAACCTCTCAAAAAAATCTTAGACCACTTGAGATTTATTTTTTTTAAATCAAAATTTTGAAGTGTTACAGATTTGGCAAATAGATGATAAAAGTATATGTATGGGCCACTACTCTAATATTTCTTGCCACTGCCCTGGTTGAGGTCGTTGGTACAAATCAATCACGAGAGCTTGAGATCTCTGCATTACCAACTCTTATTTGTATTCATTTTATTTGGGGGTGGGGGACCAATCAAGAAACTAGTATGAGGAATTCCTCAAAATATCATATTTTAAGTTTTTTCTTAAAAATTTTACATTTTAAGTTTTATTTTTTAAAAATAGCACAAAAATTTTATTTTCCAAAAATAGCACAAACACAAAAATAAATCTAAAATATACCCTTAAAAAATAAATTCTTCACCCTTAAATTCTACCCAATATAAAACTAT
Source organism: Camelina sativa (assembly GCF_030686135.1). Classification (NCBI taxonomy): domain Eukaryota; kingdom Viridiplantae; phylum Streptophyta; class Magnoliopsida; order Brassicales; family Brassicaceae; genus Camelina; species Camelina sativa. The sequence goes on along the minus strand of NC_141892.1, from coordinate 21,935,704 downwards.
ACCCTTAATTAAAAATTATCAATCCAAACCTAAAAAAAACAATTTTAAACATCAATTTTCAAGGGTATAAAATTTACTTTTAAGACTAAAAATGTTATTTTTGAAGGAAAAACATTCATTTTAATGGTATTTACGAAAATTATCCGTAAGATATTACACTCATTTTTGAATTGATCTTACGAAATCACATAATTGATTTCTGGATTTTTATATAAGAAATTATTATGGTGACACAAACTATAATTTTCCTTTTAAAATTTGTTATGAAAAAAAAAGTGAAAATACACCGGTTTGACACCCTTATCCTATTACTAGAATGACACAACTTTTATATAAAAAAAAAATCTAAAATATATATTTTCCAATATGAATTCACATTTTGAAATAATAATCCCTAAACGTAGTCATAAAATTAACCGTCAATTGTTTATTTTTTTTTGGCGGTCTATAAACAACATATACACACAACCGGATTTAAATTCGGATTGTAAAACGCTATCAGCACTAATACAACGAATTAGTTCGGTTATGTCAACAACGTTTAGTGTCAATTAAAGCCTGAAATCAATGAACTAAAAACAATGTTTTTCATTGCACTAATTTAATTGGGCAAAGAAAAGTGTACAAGTTTTAGAAATTACAGTGAGCATGTAAAAGCAATCTTTATACTTCGATTCTCAAACTCCCTCATTTTCCAATACAAAATGTTGTATTGAAGTGATCCAAGATCAGGAAGTAGAGGCTACATGCGTCAAGTGCACTCCGTTACTCATGCTTTTGACATTTTTCATAAAATGTATTTTGAGAAGTTTTAGGAATCAAAATTGTTGTAGTTATTCTCCTCTCTTTCTCTACGATGGGCCAGACTGACAGCGAAGCGTTTTATGATGGCTACAAAGACCCGAGTATATATCGAGTCATGGATCTATATATACAGTATTCATCATTGTCCATTACTAAAAAAACAGCCCATTAACTTGGAAAATTCTAAATATATGAACGTATTTAACAATGGTGCATAATTTCACTATTCAGTCAACGTAAGTGTGCGTGAGAGAGAGTGTGGTTGAGGTCCCAATCAAAAATTTAGTAAAAAATACCCTTTTTCAAAATTTTCTCTCTATATTTTTCATTACACATAGGGGAAAACAACAGAAAATAGGGGAATATGTTCCTAGTAATTTAGAGGAGAAGACTATTTCTTTCTTCAGTTTAGAATATTAACAAGAAAAGAAAAACCTAAATAAAATATAATAGTTAACTTTACAACTTTTTTGAAAAAAAATCCGAAAATGTAAAATGCTTGATCAACAAGTATCTTTCAAAGAGTTTACATTTTATACAGAGAGGTGGGTTGGTAATTGGATTGAATTACATGTACACCGAAAACGTAAGCATTTCTTATGGAGAATAATATATCAAAAACAGATTTTATTTCTAAAAATTGTATGGATCTAAGTCTTTCAGATTTACAAAAACATATAAAAACTTACCAACCTTTTAACAATAGTAGAAAACTAGAAATGGTAAATCCATCACCATGCTTTGTCGTTATTGTATTTTAGAAAAAAAATCATACTGAAACAATAAATTCCAACGAAACGCGTTTAGATCTCTTTCTCTCAGTCTCAGATTCATATTTGTGGCTGTCAAATGATGGCAAATCAGAAAAATAGATAAAGAATTTCTAAAAAGTTATTAAATTCTTACGTCCGCTTTTGTTAGTTAAATTGCTTTTCCGACAATGATACTCGCTGATGATAAATAAAGAAAACTATTTGTCGTACTTCTCAGCTGTTTAAGATATGATATTAATTCAGACGCGTTAATTTGGGAAATTATAAGAATACGGTTAAAAGCTCAATCATGAGTTTTTTTTCTTTCTTTCTATTTATAATAAGAGAGAAGCTATTGATTCTATGTGGCTTTCTCATAATACATACACTCACTTTATAAAAAAGAAAATAACTAAAAAATAAAGACATGGACCGACCATATGATATATATATATATATTATGTTATAACCGTTTTTGGTATTCTTCTCTAACAGTCATCAACTGTAAACTTTAACCGACCATTTTTGAATAAACTACCTTATTTCACGCAAGAGTAGATGGAGAAAACGTTCCATTCTAATCTGTAATAAAATAACCAAAAAACAAAGTTATGAATAATTGTTTCAAATTTCTTTAAATCTGTAAATAATTATACATTGCATTGCATGCTTATTTTTGTTACTACGTTTTAGATAGTTCACGGGAAAATTATTTCTACTAGTAATGTGTGCATATTAACACTTTTTGTTACATGCATATTAATTCATAACTGTTTAAAATATAAAACAGAATTTATGGGGACCATGGAAGAGTTCAAAAGCGCACAGAAGCCAAGAGATGTGCGTGAGACTCAGTCAAAGCGCTCTCTCTTCTCCTTGTCACTATTTTTGGCTTTTGCTTTCTCTTAATGTATTTAATATTTTTGTTATTCAAATCATATCTTATCTTTTTGCTTCTGACAACGATGATATTTTCAACCTGACGGAGACTTTCCAGAAGAGGTTCAGTTTTTCAGAAGAAACGGTCGGTCTGATTCTTTTCTTTACACATTTTTGTGCAACGTAACTCCTCAATTCGGTGGATAACAAAAGAATAACTATCTCCCGTAACAAATCAACACTGATTCCCCTTTTGGGGCTTAATACCTTCTTTCTCAATTAGTGTCTTCGACTAATTTGTGAAGAGAGCTATTTGGTTTATAACACGTTTTTCCTCTCTTAATTCTACCAGTTCAGTCGGTAAAATTACCTTATTTGCTCAGTTCTTTCAAGTAATTTAGGGTTTGTGCTTGGATCATAAGTTTTTTTTAGATCTAAATCTCAAAAAATGTCGTCAGCAATAGATAAAGCGCTAATGGCTATATCCTTGGAAGAAGAAGAAGATAAGCCCTTTGATATGCCCGATTTGCCTGAATTCTCCTCTTCTGTGAGGAACGAACTCAATCTCGTTGGAAGGGTTTTGAATCCAGGAAGTCAACCAATGCACAGGCTTCTTCGCAACATGCCTATGAAATGGCAAAAAGAAGGTCGGGTCAGAGGTATAGCTCTCAGTAAGGAGAAGTTCCAATTCATTTTCGATTCGGAATATGATATACAAGATGTTTTGAACAAAAGAGCCCACACCTATAACGAATGGTCTATCGTCGTTGATAAATGGTATGAGTTCCCGCCGGTCAATTATCTGCAATTCATCCCAATCTTGGTTCAGATCTGGAACCTGCCAATCAACTACTACACCAAACAAGCTATCACAGCACTCGAAGAATTATTAGGTCAAGTTCTTGAAGTCGCATTTGATCCGGAAAAACCTCAGTTGCAAGAGTTTGTCCGGGTTAAAATTCTCTTTGATGTGGCCAGACCCCTAAGAAGATCCAAGCTCATTAATCTGCCTAAAGGGGGATCAGCAGAAGTCAGGTTTCAGTACGAACGTATACAGAAACGATGTTACAACTGCCAAAGGCTGACACATGATCAAGATCTCTGTCCTCTGCTCATTAAGGAAAGACAAGATACCGCAGATGCCAGACGAATGGGTCTCCCAGTGGAAAAAAAGATTAAGCCTCTCATCATTAAGGAGTCTGATCCCCTTTTTGGGGTTTTGAGGGAAGATCAAGTAGGCGTGGATCCTACTACCAAAAGACCAAAAAAAGCAGCGGACGTTCTAGAGGGAATGAGACAATACCTCTTGGTGTGTAGCGAATCAGAATTTATGCTTCGCAGAGATAAAGTTATGAAATCAGTTAGTGATGTGGAAAAGGATCCTATTCTGCGGAAATCTGTACTCCGATAAGAACCTACTCCAATTGTTCACTCGGATGTTAACAAGGACAAAGGTATGGTTTTTAGTTATGATAACACTGAGATTAATCTGGAGAAACCAGGAGGAATATGTATTGCAAATCAGTTGATGATACATTCTGAAGCCAATCAGGATTGGAATTTGGAGTCAGTCTCTCCTTTTTCTGAGCAAGATCAGGCGAACTATCTAGCTCTCTCTCAGCCTTTTCAGGTTAATCCGACGGTTTTCAGAACTGGCTCCTCTGGAGCTGGTTCTTCCGGGATTAAACCCAAAAAACCTACAATAAGAAATAGGCCTTCAAAAAGCACTAGAAAAGCCAAACCTCTGGAGACTTCGAGAGCTAGTAGTCTCCAAACTCTTAAGCTCGGGCTATCAACAGGTTCACAAGTTAAAAGAAAAGCAGTTGATGAGGGATCAAGCTCTGCGAAGTCTTCCCAGCTAAATCCCATTGAGGCAATCCCACAGGAGGGATTGTCCAAAGCGCAATGAGCATAATAAGCTGGAATTGTCAAGGCTTGGGACGATCTCAAGACTTGACAATTCAACATCTCAAGGAAATGCGTAAAAACTATTTTCCTGAGATTTTGTTCTTGTCAGAAACAATGCACAGTAGAAATGTTTTAGTAGATCTTCAAGTTTGGTTAGGATATGAGAGGGTCATCACGGTGGAACCAGTGGGAAAAAGTGGTGGTTTAGCCCTCTTTTTAAAAAGCGGAGTTCAGGTGGATTTCAAGTTTGTAGATAAGAACTTGATGGATTTCCAAGTTCAATTTGGAGCAGTTTCGTTTTTTGTGTCGTGTATATATGGTGATCCAGTCTTCAAAAAAAGAATAGAAAATTGGGAGAGGATGAACAGAATTGGAGTTGGCCGTAAGGATAGATGGTGTATCATAGGCGACTTCAATGATATTTTACACAATGGAGAGAAATTAGGAGACCCCAGAAGATGTGATTCAAATTTCAAGTCTTTCTCAGATATGATTGATACTTGTGATATGGTGGCACTTGCAGGCAAAGGAAACCAGTTTACATGGGCAGGGAAACGCTATGACTTATGGATCCAGAGTCGGCTGGATAGAGCTTTTGGTAACAAAGATTGGTTCTCCTATTTCCCGGCTTCTAACCAGCGTTTTTTAGATATGAGAGGCTCAGACCATAGACCTGTCCTTCTAAAGCTCTTGGACTCGCAAGAAGAGTATAGGGGGCACTTCAGGTTTGACAGGCGTTTGCTTTTTAAGCCAAATGTTGAAGAAGCAATAGCGCAGGCATGGGGAAATTCATCTGCAAGAGATGCAACCAGTGTCTCCCATAGACTAAGGTTATGTAGAAAAGCACTCAGTTCCTGGAAAAAAACTAATACCCTGAATGCAAAAGAATCCATCACGCGTTTGGAATCTGACCTTGAGCTGGAAATCTCTTCATCATTCCCTAGAGCTATGATTGTCAATACCATTAAAAGAGATTTAGCAGCAGCTTATCGAGAGGAAGAAAATTTCTGGAGACAAAGAAGCAGATACCAATGGCTAAAGAGTGGGAATAGGAATTCTAGATTTTTTCATGCTTTTGTGAATGGAAACAGATCTAGACTGAGAGTTGAGTTTCTGTTGGACAAGTTTGGAGCAGAACAAAAGTCTGAAGCGACTAAAGGTGCAGTTGCCACTGATTATTTCCAGACTCTTTTCACTTCTTCGAATCCGACTCCTTTCACAACTTGGTTCTCTGATTTACCCCCGCGAGTTTCTCAATCCATGGATGACGTTTTGCTGAAGGATGTTACCAAAGAAGAAATAAAAGAAGCCATGTTCTCCATTAAACCTTCAAGCGCTCCAGGTCCAGATGGGATGTCGGCATTGTTCTTTCAGCATTACTGGGACATAGTAGGTGAGCAAGTAATAAAAGAGGTAAAGCTTTTCTTTGAAGAAGGGATTTTCCCAGAAGAATAGAACTACACGCATCTATGTTTGCTTCCCAAAATTCCCAACCCAAGCTTGATGAAAGATTTGAGACCAATTAGCCTCTGCTCAGTTCTATACAAATTCATCTCCAAGATAATGGTAAAAAGACTTCAGCCCATGCTCCCTGTAATCGTCTCAGAGAACCAGACGGCCTTTGTCACTGATAGGCTCATATCAGACAACATTCTGGTCGCTCACGAGATAGTTCACAGCTTACACACTTTACCTAGGGTCTCTTCCGAATATATGACCATAAAGTCAGACATGTCAAAGGCTTTTGACAGAGTGGAGTGGTGCTGTCTCAGATCTCTGTTACGGGCCATAGGGTTTCATTTAAAGTGGGTGAACTGGATAATGTTTTGTGTATCTTCAGTTATCTATTCAGTTCTCATTAACGATCAGCCGCATGGACTCATCAAACCGCAAAGGGGATTGAGGCAAGGAGATCCTTTGTCTCCTTTCCTTTTTGTCATTTGTGCTGAAGGTCTCTCTCATCTGCTCAACAAAGCGCAATCAGAAGGTAAAATTTCTGGTATCTGTCTGAATGAAGCGGGGCGGTTTCTCCACCATTTGCTCTTTGCAGACGACAGTCTGTTTATGTGCAAAGCCAAAACGGATCAAGCCTTGGAGTTGCAGTCGATCCTAACCAAGTACGGTAAGGTCACTGGTCAGGAAATCAATCAAGTCAAGTCATCCATCTCATTTGGATCAAAGGTTCCTGCAAATACCAAACAGACCATACAGAACATTCTGGGGATATACAGTGAAGGTGGAGCAGGTAAATACTTGGGTCTCCCTGAGTGCTTTAGCGGTTCAAAGGTGGAAATGTTGAGCTACACTAAGGACAGGTTAAACTCCACGGTATCTGGTTGGCATGCAAAAACTCTATCAATGGGAGGTAAGGAAATCATGATCAAATCAGTGGCTCTGGCAATGCCTATTTTTGCAATGACTTGTTTCAAGTTGCCAAAGACAACATGTGCTAATCTATCTAGTGTGATCGCAAACTACTGGTGGAGTGCCAATGATCATCAACGCAAGATTCACTGGGTTAGTTGGAAGAAAATGTTCTTATCAAAAGACCTGGGAGGGATGGGGTTTAGAGACCTCATATTATTTAATCAGACTCTTTTAGCCAAACAAGCATGGAGGCTACTACAGGAACCTACCTGCCTTTTCTCAAAGCTAATGAAGTCGAGATATTTCCCAAATGCGGGGTTCCTTGAAGCACGATTAGGTAATAGACCCTCATTTGGTTGGAGAAGTATTCTCTTTGGTAGAGAGCTCCTATTAAAAGGACTGAAACGCAGAGTAGGAAATGGAGCTTCTCTAAAAGTATGTATGGATCCATGGATAGAGGATGGAGAGATGCGACCCCCTTGGATAAAAAACTCAATTATTGACATTAATCTGAATGTCAAGGAACTCATAGACTTTGAGAGAAGAGAATGGGATTCGCAAAAGTTGGAGTTTCACTTCCTTCCTAATGACATCGTGAAGATTCTGAAAAAAAAACCGGTGGTAGACATTGAAGACTTCTATGTGTGGAAACATAAAAAAAGCGGTGAATTTACTGTTAAATCTGCTTATTGGTTGGCAGACAACGTTTATAACCAAGAGCTCCACCTTGAAGCGAACATTCAGCCTTCGATAAACGAGTTAAAAGCACAGGTTTGGAAACTTCAAACTGACCCCAAGCTGAAAGTTTTTCTCTGGAAGGTGTTGAGTGGAGCTTTACCGGTTATTTCAAAACTCAAAGGCAGAGGTATTAGAGTGGAAGATAGATACCAATTATGTGGACAGCAGGAAGAGTCAATTAACCATGTGCTGTTTCAGTGTTCCGGGGCAAGACATGTATGGGCTCTTTCAAACTACCCCTCTCCTGAATTTGGTTTTGACAAGGGCTCAGTATACTCGAATCTTCATCACCTACTGATAAATAGAGATAATAAGAATTGGCCTTCCCAGCTAAGAAAAAAGCTTCCCTTGGATTATTTGGAGAATATGGAAGAACCGAAATACTTTCCTTTTTGAGGCAAAGTCCTTTACTGTCCTCGATTCGGTTAAAAAAATTAGGGAAGATGTGGAAGAATGGTTCATTGCTCAGAGTTTGGACACTAATGGAGAGGTTGTACCTGAGACAACAACGATAGTGAATCTTCACAACCAAACAATAACAGGACAACCGAAAAGGAATGAAGTTTCGGAACCACCCCCTTACCTTGGCTGAAATGTAATGTTGGGGTGTCGTGGTCGAGAAGGAATCAACTTGCAGGAGGTGCTTGGTTACTGCGGAATGAAAAAGGTGATATCCTTTTACACAGTCGAAGAGCCTTTACCAATGTGGTAAGGAAAGATGAGGCCAGCTTTTTAGTCACCAAATGGACTATCGAGTGTTTAATCAGCCATAGATGTGACAAAGTTATTATTGCCATGGAAGATGCGAGTTTGGTTCGTTGTGTTTTGCGACCAAAAGCTTGACCTTCTTTCACTTATGAATCAGGTGAATTGTCAAGGCTTTTGGTCTTTATGGATAGGTGGAGAGTGGAAATGAAATTAGCAGGAACTAACAGAAGAGCTTTTCTCATCACTCATAGTATAACAAGTGAGTGTAGACTTCAAACATATGTAGCAGCAGGTCCGCCAGCGTGGTTGCATTTTGTTCTTAAAAATGAGAGAGTTATATCCTCTGTATAGTTGCTGATAGTATGCCTTTTGTTTCGATAGGTAGGCATTTTTTGGATAGAGCCATGTTTTCATAAATGGCAAAGTATAGCTTAGACATTAGTCTAACTGTGGGTGATCTTATAGTTTTAGATCCCATGTAACAGCTATGTAATCTTTCGATATATATCTCATCAATATAATCCAGTTGACCAAAAAAAAAAAACTATCTCCCGTAAAAGTATCTGAACATATTGATAAGGCCTTTTCTGATATTTAATACAATGGTCAAATTAAATCCCTATTTTGTCATGAGAGGAATTATAGTTGGAAAACAAAAATTAGAAGACTTCTACATGTAAAGGGTTGTATTTAGCATATTTTAATGTAATTAAGCTATTTTCCAAGTAAAAATTAGTGTAGGTTCCATTTCTCAAACAATTTTGAAGTAGGGGATTTTGCTCTATATTCATTTCTTAGAGAAAATAATAATTTTCTAAAAAAACATACATTTACGTAAGCTAGAAATAACTGTGTGTAATATTAGGATAGATGATATTTTTATAATAGATTATCATGGAAGAAGGATTTTATGATTCTTCTTAAATTAGGTTAGATGGTCCCAAGCCTTCATGGAACTCCCTTGACCACTCAATTAGGAGTGTTAGCCTGTTAGCCCAGTGCCAGCGGTACGTTGATGATCAACCCTAACGGTACTGTTTATACTTTTACGATTTAATAACAGTGGACTGGATATTTGATGGAGACTAGCTAACTTATAAGATATAATAGTGTAAATACTATATGTGGTTAAATATAACATATTATATGTATATATATATATATATATATATATATATATTGGTGAAAACTGAAAAGCAGATTGTGGTTTAATTTTACAAAGAACGGATTAAATTCTATAAATATAAGATTTAATAACACTATATTTTGAAGCATGATTTAAAATGATTAATTATTTTAATAATAGTGAATTATAGTTTATTGAAATCTGTAGTTGTATAAAATATGTTACGAATTTTTAATAATAACTTATGTAATTATGTTATACGTAGCAAGATTTGAATAATGATTATTTTTCTACGCAAAAAAAAAATATTATTAAAATTTTTGTTTTAGTGAATAAAAAGTAAAAAAAATACTTTTGTATATGTTAAAAAAATTATTGATAGTAGAACTTTTTTATATATAAAAAGTAGAAAAATACTTTTGTATATATTTAGACAAGTTACAGTTTTGCATTTAAATCAAGTTTTCTTGAAACATTAAATTGAAAGGTATAATAACACTTAACAGTGAAGTAAAAAAAAAAAACAATTATTTGACAAAAAAAAGAGAGAGAGAGAGAGAGAAGAACAAGTCTCTGCTCTTTGGTCTAGCTACCAGACAAAAACTCTTCTCCCATATAATAACTCTCTGTTCTCTGGTCAATCAATAATAATCTCAAAATATAATACTCCGTAAGAGAAACACCCTTTTCTTGCTTTATCAAGATTCTCTCCTTCTTCCCCCACAAATCTTGTTTGTAATTTCGCCGGTTTTAATGGCACCGGTGACGGAACATCAGAGTTCTTTCCTAAGTCGACTCAGCCGTCGCAATCAAGTCGTGTCCATGGACGTTAACCACGAGCAAGAGCTCGAAGAACTCGAAGATTTCCAAAAACACGTAGCTGAGCGTTTCGCCGAGTTACTACCACAACCACCACCGTCTGATTCGCCGGAATCTCACCCGGTTCTATCGATCCAGTGGCTAAAGAAGCTTCTTGATGTTTTCATGTCTTGTGAATCGGAGTTCCACTCTGTTTTGACATCGAACCCGTCTCAGATCTCTAAACCACCGTTGGATAAGCTTGTACCGGAGATGCTTGACCGGATCGTTAAGGCTCTTGATATCTGTACCGCCGTGGTTAACGGCGTTGACTCAGTCAGACAAATCCAGCGTCTTGCGGAGATCGCTGTTACGGCGTTGAAACAAACGCCGTTGAGTGACGGAAGCGTTAGGAGAGCTAAACGAGCTCTAGCGAGCCTCCTCGCCGCTTTGAACGCCGATAAAAACAGCGGCGGAGGAAGTGGTAGGAGGTCAACGTCGGAACAGTGGTCTTCCTTTGGTAGGCGTAGCGGCGGAAGCGGAGGAGGAGGAGGGTGTGTGAGCAAGAACTGGTCGGCGGCTAAACAGATTCAAGCAATGACGGCGAACCTCGTAGCGCCACGTGGTGGAGAGGCGTCGCCGATATACATAATGAGTAGTGTGATGGTAATGGTGATGTGGACGTTAGTTGCGGCGGTTCCTTGTCAGACAAGTAACGGCTTATTAGTTCATTTGCCGTTGCCGAAGCATCAGGTTTGGGCTAACGCCGCCGTGAGCATCTCCGAGAGGATCGGTGAAGAGATGAAGAAGAAGGAGACGCGTTGCGGTGGATTGATGGAGGAGATGCAGAGGATGGAGAGGATAGGGTTGAAGCTGATGGAGTTTAGTGAAGGGTTTAGGTTTAATGGGGAGGAGGATGTGACGGCGGAAGTGGCGGAGATGGAGGAGATATGTCGGAAAATGGAAGATGGCCTTGAAGGGTTACAAACACGAGTTAGGGAAGTGTTTCATAGGTTGGTTAAAAGCAGAAGTGAGATTCTTGAAGTGATTGATCACTGATTAGTAATCTTTAACTTTGTTGTGAAAAATCTAATCTTTGAGTGACTTAAGAAAAAGAGAAAAAAAAATTATAGGTCTTGATTGTTTTATTTTATTTATGAATGATAATCTTTGATGTATATAAATTACAGTTTGTAATTTAAAGATATGTATACACCATGTTTCTTCTCAAATTTATAAATTTTAGTCTTTGTTTTTCACGTTGAGGTTTTTATGTGAATGTGAAAGTCTAGAGATGTTGCTTATCTTCTAAAGACTGGTAAATTAAATTTAGTCTTTACAAGTTTAAGTTCTTACAAACACAGTTTTACACTTGTCTGTAGCTTATCATAAGCCCACTTGTAAATTTGAGAAAAGAAACAAAAACATGATGAACACATCCAAATTACAGGTAACTAGGAGAGTTACCGGCACAGGCCGAGTTACCCGCACGCCTCTGCGGGCAGAAATTTAATAGAAAATCAATTCAATTTTTCTTTCTAAAATACTAAAATAATTTTATTTTTTACTTTTTAATGTTTAAATTTTCTCAATTCCATTTTTAAAAATGGAAACAAATAAAAGATCTCAATAAGATGTTTACTATAATATTCTACATATATATTATCTTTATTAAGATTTAAAGGCTCATTTTCATATTTTCAAGTATTTAATGAGCCCAAAACATTCATTATGATTAATTTTAATTAGAATAATATAGGAAAGGAGATCATTCTGATCTTTGAAATCAACGAACTAATGTAATTTGTTTATTGTTTGGTCTATAAATATATGAACTAATGGTATTTGGTTGATTCTTTGATCTAAAAATATATGAGCTAATTTTCTAATTGACTTCCTTCATTTAGATCATTAAGATAATATAGAAAGCTAGTAATTGGTCATACAAACATTCAACATATTATCAAGGTTTAGACCATTAGGATAATATAGAAAACAACCCATATAAGGGTTTCTAGTACTTGGTCATACAAACATTCAGCATATTATCAAGTTTGCATATACAAAAAAATTGAAAACTAACATGCCTTCAGCTTACGTCCCTGTAGTTTTTCCTACATGCTCCATTACATGATTTATGTAATAACGTCCAGCAAATTCCAAGCTGAAGATATAGAAAACACATTCATAAGTTAAACCCTATCATGATACACTACTTGATATTAATAAACATTCAAAACTTACATGGCCTTGTGATGCTCAAGTCCTTCAAACTCCGGTTTTATAAATATCTTGGAGGAGGCCAATGTGTTTACAATACACGGTTTACCTAACGATGTTTTAAGTGGTATAAAAGTTTGGTAAATGATTATACCACATAGTGTTTAGCATTTGTTCAATCAAGCGAGTGTTATTAATAGTACATACCTTCATACTCTCCAACCTTCCAGAAACGCAGAACACAAAACACCGGTTCGGTTTGATATGTGAGATGGCATCCAGATGTCTCCCATAAAGACATAAAACGGGTAGCACAGACGCTTACTGCACGGCACTTGATCGTTTCATTCCTTCAAATGTAGATAGTCGAAACATTTTATGAAATAGTCAAACTCTAAATTTTACTAACATGATAGGTGAAATAAATGTATTTTACCTGCCATTTAATAGCTTGAAAACAAATTCATTATAATGATCTATGTTGTCCTTCACAGCTACTATACATCCACAAACATCTATTGTGGCAAAAAGTCAAATTTTCCCCAATGAGATGAATGAACATTTCCAAAATCTATCATATACATACAACTATTTTGGTAAAAAGTTATTTTTGTACTTTTCTATGGTAGGGACCAATACACAAAGTTCCAAATATCCTAAAAAGTCTATAGATTCCTTAACACAAGATTTCATAACAATATTAACAAAGTTTAAACATCTATTTTGAGAAAAAGTCAGAATTTGTCTTTACATTGAAATAAGTGAATGTTTCCAAAACTATTTAACACTCATATATAACTATTTTAGTATTAAAGTTGAATTTGTATCTTTCTATGGAAGGGACCTTTACAGAAAGTTCCAAATTTCCTAAAAAGACTCTAGATTTCTCAACACAAAGGCAACAAAAACCTAAATTAACGGAGTTCAACTTAATAAATTTAAAACTAATTTAAGGAAAACGTACCAAAGGAGATGGGATGGTGGATTCTTCCTCGGAAAATATCATCCAAATCTGCGAATCGGAAATAATTTTTGGAATTTACCGATTTCTTTAGGGTCATGGTTGTTTCATCCGTAAACTTGATTTGATAAGGATGATGGGTATTCCTCTCCTTGAGGGTTGGATTGATGATTTTGAAATTCCTAATAGCATACCATTCATCCTCGTAGATGTACTTCCGGAGCTTGAGTAGTGTAGTCGGTATAAAGGCAACTTCAATTGTGTCACCCTTCCAAAATTGTTTAACATTGTGTTAGAAAACTATGATTTAAGTACTTTTGTAAATCAAACATAAGTAGAATTCTTGTTATATTAACTACATTAACCTTTTCGTCCACAAGAAGAGGAACCCATTTTGTGAAGAATTCGGTGACATACCACGAATTTAAGACCTTGGCCAAGATACACCATCTCGTCCTGCCGGGATGAAGATTAGATATACAGTCGTACTTCATGATTTCCACAAATTAGGGTTTTCCTGTTTATCCTCTGTTAACGAAAACGAAAAGGGAATTGGAGATTTGCAAGAATACAAACAGTCACGATTAAACGTTACGTCTTATACGTGTTAGCGTGTCTTACCTTTTATCTAGACTGTTAAGTATTTTAATAATTATTATAGTATGTATAATAAAAGATTTAATAATGGTATTACTAACAATTTTATTTTTGAAAACAACATTATTGAGACTAATAAAATGTAATGATGTGCAAAATTTAGAATAAGATGCCCTTAGAATAAGAGAATATTAGAAGTTGTTTTTCTCTAAATTGAAAGTATAAATCATAATGACATAACAATCCTATTATTTAAGATATGTTAGAGTTAAGCATTTTATAGGTAATATATAAACTTAAGATATATATAACAATTACATAATTTTAATCAACATTGTTGAAACTAATAAAATGTGATATTTTCATCTAGTACTTCTTTTATAATATAGAATAAGAGGATAATAAGGATATGATTTTTTTCAATGTGAAAGTCTACACCCTTCTGAAATAACATTCTTATCATTGGAGAGAAGTTAAATTTAAATATAGTAAAAAATGGGGCAAACAACGTTTTATAAATATAATTTAAACCAATTTATTTTAAGAGATAAAACAAAGTCCAAGTCTAACAATCCAAAACAATAATGCAATTTCAAAACATAATTAGACAGTCTCAAATATCTCTTTGTAAACAACATTAAGTGTTTTATTCTGACACTTCCCATCTTTATCTGTAATTAACACCTTTAGCCCTTTTCTGGTTGTGACTCTAGAGAAGGCAACATAAAGTTGTCCATGTGTGAAAACCGGTTTCGGTAGAAACAATCCGACATGTTCTAGTGTTTGACCTTGACTCTTATTTATAGTAATTGCAAACGCCACGGTAACAGGAAACTGTCGTCACCTCATACGAAAGGGAAACTTTGCATCAGGTGGACTAACATACATCCTAGGAATAAATACCCTATCACCAACCTTTTTTCCTGTCACGATTCTTGCTTCGATTGCATGATTGGCCATCTGAGTAATAATTAGTCTCGTACCGTTACACAAACCTCCCTTTGGATCTATATTCCTTAACAACATGACAGGTGCTCCTATTTTCAACGTCAAAACATGGCTTGGCAATCCAGAAACCTGTATACTGTTTAAGAATTCCTGAGTGTAGATCATATCATCATGTCCGCTTGTGTCAGACATTTCAATACTATCAGAGCTAAGATATCGTCTCTCTTCACCTGTGATCAACAAAAAGTAAAGAATTTTAGGTTTTTTTTTAATAGACATTTTTAATAAAAAATTTTACTTCAATATCAATATTTTTAAATAAAAACTTTTTCTCCAATATCCAAATTCCATAATTTATTTTGTTTGCATACCTGGGAGCTTAGTAAGCATAAACTGATTTATTTTATCAACATCGTCATTCCTTGGACTTAGAATATCTCTTTCACTAAAGAATCTTGGATCAGTCCTCATTGCAAAACGTTCTCCATAAATCTCTTTAACTATTGCTTCAATAGGATTCCCACTTGTATTAATTAATAAATCATCAGGAATTTTAATCTCCACATCCCCACTATTTGACTCGTTGATTTTGCCATCCCCAATATCAAGAAGCCACTTTGAGAAAGTAGCGAGAGCAGCCGTGTCCATACTATTACTTGTCTTACGAAGTCTCAAATTTTCGGTAAGTTTAAGAACTTTACAACTATTCCAAAGAACAGATGAGTTTATAGATGCTAAAACTGTCGCCACTCTTCCTCCTTCGGTTATAACAGGTAGTATTTGTCTAAAATCACCTCCTAACACTACTACTTTACCTCCAAATATCTGGTCACACTTCATGATATCTCGCAAACTCCTATCCAAAGTTTCATAACAAAGCTTGTTCATCATTGGAGCCTCGTCCCATATTATGAGCTTTGCTTCTCTAATTAAATCAGCAAGATCAGATTCGGCATCGATCGAACACACAGAATATTCATTAAGATTGATTGGAATACCAAATCTTGAATGAGCCGTTCTACCACCTTCCAAAAGCAATGCAGCTATACCACTTGAAGCAACATTCAGAACAATATTACCTTTAGCTCTTATATCAGCACCAAGAATAGTCCACATGAATGTTTTTCCAGTACCACCAAAACCATGGACAAAAAACATACCACCTTTGTCGTGATTCACAGAGTGAATGATTTCTTCATAAACACGTCTTTGCTCATCAGTTAGCATTGGTAACAACTTATCGTACAATTCCTGTTGTTTATGAGGCTTATATATTTTTTCATCTGGTTTAGGCATTTTCTCGAAAGCTGTAAGAGACGTCCCATTCAAGCGCAACATAAGTTCTATTTCAGTTAAACATATATTTTCTATCTGAGCCCGTGTCAACATTAGACCTGCCATTGTAAGTTAAACACTTATTTATAATCTTGTCATGCGGAAAAAAAAAATATTTTCGATTAAATTAAAATCATTTTGATATACCTTGATCATTTATGTGTCTCCTTTCTTTAAACAAAATATCCTCGCACAAGATGTCCTTTGTTTTATTCCAAACTTCAAGAGGAACAGTTAAACTCTTTGTATGCAGTAGGATCGCAAATAATTTTCTTAAAAATTCCCCAAAACACCATTCACCTGCTTCATTTATAGCCGCAATGTATTCCTTACCATCGTCTAGTAATCCCAATGCATAGCAAGCTTCCTGAAAATCCTTATAACAAACACCGTTGACTGTTTTTAAATAGTCAAAGATTGTTGGTACTGGAATCTTATTAAGCAAAACTCTCAAGTAATAGGCTTGTCCTACAGATGGCGGTACGTATGTAATCCTGCCTATTGCAAAACTTTTTCGCTTCTCCGACCTTGGCTTCCAAAGTTTTTCTTTCTTATTCCACACAAATTTAGATGGAAATTCAGCATACATGAGTTCTCTAGCTTGGGGATATATCTTGTTGCATTATCCAGCCCAAAAATTTAGAAGTTCTATTCGTTGTACGGTACAAGACATCTTCTATTGGATTATCCTCTTTGTAAATAGCCAATTCTTGTCCTGGAAGATGAAATGGGAGCTTTTCTATAGGTGTAGTACGATAACAGATCGGGAAAGCAAATATTCGCCAAGGGGCCTCACATGCAGATACGTATCTAAAAAGGCTTGAATTAGTTGGAGAAAAAATACGAGAATGTTTTACAAATTGTATAAACAGTTATTACCTGCAATTGAAATACTTTTTGATTTCATTTTCTTGATCTTCTCCTCCTACGTTGGCTCTAACATAATCCAGACCTTTAGTGATGTACTTGAACAAATACTTTACTGAACTTGTCTGATTGCACCACTCAACATTTATATGAGCACGAAAACGAAGAGAAAAATCACGATTATAGGGAATAACATAACTATTATCGTATTGAAAATCCCTTTTTTCCAAAACTCTCCCATCGTTTTGTCGTCTATATATTGGATAACCAGCATCGTCGACAATAGTATTATCCATGTATGGCTTTGGGAATAATTTAGTGCATTGTCCATTATTCATGCAGACACTATCTCTGTTCATGGACCACAAGGACCATGAATCATCACATCAGAAACAACTTCGTATAAATACTTATCCACCTCTTTATCAGGAATTTCAGCACTTATGAATTTATCAATGTCGTATGTTGTACGCATCTTATTGTCTGGATGTAAAAACAGAATCATGTGCGCATGAGGCAGACTCCTTTTCTGAAATTCTATTGTATACATGGCTGAAAAATATTTAATCAAAAAAACATTAATATATTTACACTTTCGGAAAGACTGATTGAAATTATAATAAATATTATGAAACATACCAGAATTTACGATACCAAATGTTTTTTCCTTTGTGACTTGGTCCAATAATCTATCAAGTTTCATCTTGAAAACTCGGCTGCATATATCATGTCTATCTTCTTTACTAAGACGATGCCTTTGTAAATAACGATCTATTTCAGGCCTTGGGTTGCACGTAAATGTTATAAAAAGATCAGGAAATTCATAATACTTGCAAGTAGCCATGGCGTCTAGATAATGTTGCATCATATATCTCTTTCCACCTGTAAAAGATGACAGAATAAAAATTCTCTTTCCGTGTTGTGCAAGATCTCCATGTCCTTTTTCAGCAGCTTCAATTATCTTATCAACTCTTTCAGTTCGGAGTTTGCTTTGGTTGATCCAAATGTAGTTCAACCTGTTTGATTCTATAGTAGTGAATGCATCGACTAAAAACTGCTGGAATAATTTGCCTGCCATAACAACAATGGAAGATTCTTCATATCTTTCAAATACTCTAGATGCATAAAATTCTCTCATGGTGACTGTTTTTCTTTTACGTACACGGGTATCCATGAACCCTATATCGATGCCTAATCTGTAACCATCTTCACCATAAGGGAACAACAATGGGTATTGTAAAGGTAAGTATGCGGGATGAAGTTCACTTATCCGCTGTAAATTTCCCGAACGACTTTCTATAACAATGTCACGTTTATTTACACCAGCCGTAAAGTCTCCGGAATAAGAGCAGCAACTTCGTTGCTGGTAGGAAGATTATGAGTCCTTGCATCAGTGGTCCTTTCCGAAGGTAACAGCAATCGCAAACCTTCGCTACCGTCCTCCATATTAAAGCTTTCACGTGCCGATCTAAACGCCCTAACATGCGGGTTATGACTATCAAGCGTCTTTTTAAAAGCTCAACAATCTCACGTCTTAAATCTCCCGCAGATCCAGATGTCCTATATTAATGCCAATTTAAAAAAATATATTAATTATGATTAGTAAATATAACAAATATTAAAGATATTTTACATACTTAAAAAAATATTACAAATATTTCTATACATATTTAACATTATTAATAATTACCTAAATGCAGAAATTCTATTAGATACTTCGTTATATACGTCATGTATATATAATTGTAAAAACATTGGTTCCTTGCCAGGTTCTGGTAAAATATCACCAATACGATGATAGTTTTTCCCGCACATCTGAAATAGATTAGGACCCCTACCATTATTTATGGAATGGTTAATTTTACCACCAAGAGATGTGAACGAAAACATCATGTTGTATGCTCGTATGTTATCACGGAAGTTTTTACTCCGGTCGTCATGATTATAAACAACGATAGTAACGATTTAGGTGCAGTCTTCAACGTAGGAAGTATTACTTTGCCACGATGGCAACACAATGAAAAATCCGGCTTTGCCTTTTTAGTCCGTTTATTCACCCGCTCTCCATACCACATAATGCTCCACAACTTTCACATAAAAAATAAGGATCTCCATCATCATAATAACCTATACAAAATATTTGTTAATATTTTAAATATATATTAGTTAAAAAATACATAATTACAAAACTATCATATAACAATTCACATATGCATCGAGATATACCATTTTTTTGTAACTTAGCTTTTATGGGATGAAACCCAAGAAACATGTCAGATATCGTATTTTTTTCATTTATCTCACATGAATTCTCATTAGTAGAGCTATCAGAATCGCTTTCATCGTTCGTATCCGAATCAGTTGCGACGTAACATTCGAAATCTTCGTGTAGTCCTGGAAGAAGTAAATTCTCTGTAAAAGTAACGATTGAATTAGTTAATTAGCATTTATTTATTTACATAAATACTAAGTAATTCCTTTCCGGACATATGACCTCTTTTCTTTCTTTTCGCCTTCTTAGACTTCAATATCTGCATTCTTTTCAACCTTGCCATCTTATGTGGATTAGGATACTGAATATTCAATGCATTCGTAAAAGCAGGAAGATTTATCGTATAACTAACACCTGATTTTGAATGTCATTGCGTACGATATTTTAGATTTGAATATAACATATCTCTTAATGTTAAAAATTGAGAATGTCGTTACGTTTTTTAGAGACAGCATGTGTCGATGCATTCTTTCTTCGGTATGGAATCTTCGAAGGTCTCATTATGTGATGCCAGGAATTGCGATCTGCAAAAAAAACAAAGCTATGATCAAGAATTCATATAATCGTCTATTTATGATTATTTTTTTTTTATACCTTAATTTTCTTAGTAATTTAGTGAATATCGCTGTTAGGTCTGTTTATATATGACGATGGTACGTATATATTCTCTAAACTAAAAATGTACTAATTGTTGATAAATACGAATATTAACTTATGTTTCTATATATCATCTTAACTTTTTTTTTAGGCAAAATCATTTGTTATTTATCTTTCTAATTACGTATACAGATACAATTATTAAGTTTTACTTTCTTGAAGTTCATCAATATTTTATTTAATTATACTTCCATAATCCTACATATCAATATCGGATTTAAATTTAAGCATTACTTTATTTATATACTATTGGTCTGATTAATATAACATATTTATAGTTACAAACATATTATATAAACCTATTAAATCTTATTATTTATTAGCAACATTATATTATTAATATAGATTTGGTTGTATTTACATATAGTAATCATTATTAAAAAACTATTTCAATGTTTCATCGAAACAAAATATTGAGAAAATAATGAAAATGATAAAATCTCTTATAAAAATTCATTAACGGATTATAGTAACATCATGATCATAATTCATAACTATTAAATAAAGTAGGTATTATTAAAAATTAAAATATTAATCATAGAATGATATTCGAAAGTTAATCCTTTGTGGTGTTAGATATTTGAATCCATAACTTATTCTTCTCACACCATTTAGATCCAGAGGCAGCCTTATCATATGCATTAACTGTCTCGTTGATAGACATCATATTGTATTCCATCCACATATCAAATTTTGATTTCTCATTCTTTGATTTCAGTATACCATCTTCACCGTCAACAAAGATACTTTGAACGTTAAGATGCGCCAATGAGTGTTCTTCAGAAGATCTTGATTCTTTCATGGTTTTTCTAGATTTTTTTTGTTCTGGTTCCGGAATGATATCCTCACAAAAGAAAATCAATTGTTCTGGCTGAAGTTGCGTACGAAGCGCATATTCTTCAGGTTTTGAACTTTTCTTGGTAAATCGACGAACTCCGATTGAACGTTTCATTATAATTCTTCAAATATGCATTTAAAACATGTGAGTATGAAATTACAACGATTTAAAATATTGTAAAAATCTTTAATATTGCGTTACCTCTTACGTCAAGCAGCAAGAACTCTATAGATGGTTTTTTTTTGTTCCGAGTTGACATAGTACAATAATAATAATTATATATATATAACATGTAGAAGATAAGTTTTTAAAATCCGAGAATATCGTATTTCCTCAAACTTCGTATTGAATTTTGTCAATATTTAATTTTAACATTAAGTTATTAACTTTTGGATCATTCTTGTCTTTAATTATAATAATAGTTACTTAATTATACTAAATATTCAATATTTCCAAATCTATTGTATACCATGATTATTTTATTTATGTCAAATTATATATACAAATCTTTGTATAAAGTGACTGAAATGGTTTGAAATTTTTAAAATTCTCTAAAAACATAATCCCATTGAAAGTATAAATAAATAAAAAGCAATAACAAAACGGAAAATGATCTGAAGTGATGGAAATTTCTCAGTCTTTAGATTCAGTTTTGATCTTTTTCCTTGTCTTCATGCTATGACTCCCGGCCGACACAACATCGGTTTCTGAATGATCTCTCTTAGACGAAGCCAAACTCGATTCAGCTGGGGCGATTTGCAACTTATAATCATTCTTATCCGAAGTAATATTTGAAAGCTCATTCCTTCCATAAAGTTCCTACAATTAAATTTTATACATTAAGATTAAAAAACATTTAAATAATATAATATTAATAATGGTATTATGAGTTTTTGTTTTTTCTTTAGTACCTTGCCGAATTGAACAACCATGTCATCCTTTTCCCAAAAGTTTTCAACAACATAAGCAGATTTGTTGCTCTTTAAATTATCGATTTTAATCGAAATTTTAAACAACATAGTCTTCCCTACTAAGACCGAAAGAGATTCGGGAATAGCTGTAATATCCTCCTGACCATAGGTAGACACATGTTTCAATATTTGTTTATATATCTTTAAAACTAAACAGAGGTCAAATATAATATACTTACTTTTGAATTTTCCAAAGCCAGTTCTTCGGCTTTTTTTCCAATAAATAGTTGAGCAAGACCGTCAAAGAAGAGCAGTTTAATCTTTTGTGAACTTCCATAACCGACATGAAGTATGAGTTTATACCTTTCAAACAGTTTAACATAAATTAAAATGTATAAATAGTTCCAAATAACAAATATTAAGAAACATTATAACAATTCAAGAGATACTTACTTGTAATCAACATCTGTAACATCAGCATCAAAAACCCACAACTGTAAAGTAGTTCTTTTCCAGATTGAGATTCTAGTGGGTACGGCTGCACCTTCTTATTGCAAACTTTACAGGCAATATAATACCATTTAGGCAATACTTCAACAAAATATATTGTGGCGATTTTCACACATGTTCGCGTCTATAATGAATTAACCAAACGTTTGTTAACTTAAACAATTTTTCAAAACAATTCAAATTAGATGATATCAATTAAATTTTTACAAACATTACCTCAAGTGCATAAACGATTTGGTCCATACTATATTTCTCGTTAATAACAAACTACTCCTCATATAATGTCACCTTTGATTTTTGGGGACTTGGTTCATCTTCAAGTTGTACTAAATCTATAGCATCAGTGGGCAACCTGTAAAGTTATGATAATAATAAGAACATATAAACGTTTATATCATGTATCGTTGAGTAATATAGAAGGGATATATATATATATATTTATTTTTTTCGGAACGCTTCCACTTCAGGCATAACTGGATTTATCATAATATCGGTTGAGTTGAACGCATTGGAAATACTATAGTTCCCTGAAATTTTGATTTAATTGGCAATGTTAGATTTAATGATCATAAGTTCGAAGATTATAAGAAAGTCAGAAATCACCTTTCCATTCCTTCAAGCATGCAAATCGTACTACACAAACGACAACAATATCTTGATGTTCTTTTATCAGTGTATCAAAGGCCTTTGCAAGATCACCCCACACAGTGCAATTCAACCAGGTTCCACTATATTACGAATATATGAATTAAAAATACATAATTAGACATTATATTCCCAAATAATTTTAACTATAAAGGGTATCTATTAAGGAATTATACGTTAAATCTTGCAGATCCAAACTCAATTTGACGTTATCCTTCCCTTTTGTTTTGACGCTGTCAAGATTTCCTACACCAACGATCTGACCGATAACATCTACCAAAAATACGTATGAATTGATAATTTTTTCTTTAAATAAAATTTAAAATATGAAATTAACAACTCACCAAACAATACATTCTTGTCTAATTCTCCAGCCAATATAGAAGCAAAATTCTGAAAATATTTTTCTGGGACACGAACTGGGAATTCATCACATGGTTTCACTATAGTGGTTCTATAAAATACGTTTTTAAATCCCAAAGAACTTGTCTTATAACTACTATCATAATCTACTAAGCTGAATGTATCAACTATCTTAGACTCGCCGACAGCGAGTTGGTTCTGAAACCTGCTGACCAAACCGTCTTCAATAGATGCATGTATCCTTGTACCCTATATATAACGTTTAGAAGTTAGTAAGCTATTATCGAGATTTTTCTTAAAATATGATAGAGATTCTAACTAAACATTACGCTTAAAGGAATCTTAGTAAATCTTACATCACTGTCAACGAAGACCATCTCTAGAGACTTGAATGACTTCCAAAGTCTTATGATACGGACTCTAATTTTGTAATGGTCTAGCGCAGGGTTGAGATCGCATAGCTGAACAAAGGGACAAACATTCATCTTTTTAGAAGTCATATTGAGTTCTGGATATGACTTTTTAACACATTAGCGTAATATATATAGAGATGTTATACAACCGACTTATGATGAAGAATGTAAACATATCATAAATGAATATTCTAAATATGTTTACTGAATTGTTAAGTAAATTTTACAAAATAATTCTTCAATAATTTTAATGAATATCATCAAGAAGTTATATATTACTATATGTTGACATTAGGAAAAAATACTTTCCTGTAAATTATAACAATGGACTCTATATTAAACCATTTCGCAAATCCCTACATGTCATAATTTGCAATCAACGTTATTTTGCAAATAATATAGAATTTGAATTCACGATATTTAAATTAAATATAAATCAGACTCTTTAAAAATCAAATATTAACCAAATATGTTTATCATTAAAAAAATTAAATACTCAATAAGGAATTCAATGCTTCTCAAAAGAATCCTCAACAGCAAGATGAATATAGGAGTCAAGTGCATCACTGTAATTTGGAGGAGAAATAATCTAAATCAGTATTGCCCATATCAATTAATCATTAGACAAAAAAAAATTGTTATTTACCTTAAGTCCATAACGAAACGATAGTCGGTATCATCTAAATCTTTTATTCTGGTCTCTCCATGATCAATGAAATTGTACCTAAATGTAAGTTTCGATAAACATATAATATATTATATATCCAAATATTTTTATATTTAATTGAAAATGTTACGTAATACGAATTTGATTTACATGTCCATGTAATCTGCAACGTCCTCGCTCTTTGGATCATCTATTATGTCCGAGCATCCATCACCGTTGGTTAGGAGAACATTATCATCTAGCATCAATGATTGTAGATATTAAGTAAACACATTAATAATTTCATTATAATAATTTTTCAGGATTGAATTTAAACAAACAAAATTTCATAAACATATTTAATCACCTCCAAATCTGACTGCTTTCCACATCTTGAACAGACAAACCCTCTTCCCATTCCCCAGCTTGAAATTTTTGAACATATGATTTGCATAACATCCTGTCGCGAAACAGTCAAGTACATATCGCCTTATAAAAGGATAAATGAAATGAAAAGGTTATCAAACGTATTTTTATCAAGTACATATAAATCATTCAAATGATATGTCTATCTATTTATTATATTACTTATAATTAATAGTTATACTTTGCATATATCATGTTTAAAAAACTTACTCAATTGACTCGATAGTGAATTTTATGTAACGATTAATCAAACTCCAACGATCAGCACTATCTTCTTTTTCGAAACTTTTGATTTCGCCCATATTTCGAAACTCCAACGATCACACATTAATAATTTCATTATAATAATTTTTCAGGATTGAATTTAAACAAACAAAATTTCATAAACATATTTAATCACCTCCAAATCTGACTGCTTTCCACATCTTGAACAGACAAACCCTCTTCCCATTCCCCAGCTTGAAATTTTTGAACATATGATTTGCATAACATCCTGTCGCGAAACAGTCAAGTACATATCGCCTTATAAAAGGATAAATGAAATGAAAAGGTTATCAAACGTATTTTTATCAAGTACATATAAATCATTCAAATGATATGTCTATCTATTTATTATATTACTTATAATTAATAGTTATACTTTGCATATATCATGTTTAAAAAACTTACTCAATTGACTCGATAGTGAATTTTATGTAACGATTAATCAAACTCCAACGATCAGCACTATCTTCTTTTTCGAAACTTTTGATTTCGCCCATATTTCTGATGCATCCAATCAGATTAACTGCCATAAAATTGATTAATATATGTATTATAAATAACAATTTAAAGTTTACTAAATACATTATAAAGTATATCTTACCGTAAGGCCATCTTCCATGAAACACATTATCATAAACACGTTTAAAATCTACATTATTAAAAGGTTTGCAAATTATAGGATCTCTTGCAAAACTGATTATAGTGTCATCTGTGAAAAAGATCCGACAACCGAGATTAGTTTTCTGAATTTGTTCGCTGTCGTCCTTAACTCTGAACTTTTCTATAACATAGGTTTGATTCTCAGACATATTAAAAGACGGGACACCATAGAGTGATGCCGGGATGATAGCATGTCCGAATGTTCCCTATTTCAGAATATAATTTACCAAGGTAATTAGAGACATCATTCATATGAAGAAACAAAGAAATATATATACAGAACATACCTCTTCGTCAACTAAGATTAGCTCTGTCGACACGTCATTCAAACAATTTTTCACTCTCCATGCACGTAAAACCTTGACACAAATCATCCATTGCGTTGTCCAAGGATTCAGTTTGTCGAGCGACACAACTCTCGTCATTTCTTTTTAAAGAATTAAAAATAGGGACTAGAGAAAAGTTTTGCAAGAGCGTTAAATGTAGAAGTGGAAAAGTTAATGTTTTAGTTCTTAGATTTACAATTCGAGATTATGAATTTATAGTGTGTTAATGGTTACATTGGGAGTATTGACTCCAAGAGACGTTACCACTCACACCTATTGATTAAATAACTGAAAGATTTATGAATATGGATATATCATCAAATTATACAAACGAAAATCTGATTTGAATGCAATGGGGAACTAATATAATAAAAGACTTTGATTTATGTAATGTATTAAATGAAATAGTATTATATCGAATTAAAATCCAAACTCAGGATCACAACGTTTTAAAGTATCATATATTTATATAAAATCATTTAAACCAATACAGTTTTAATCTAAAAATCAAATTTCCATATCAGCAAAGGCATCTAACATCTGCGTGACTTGAGGACATGGAGGATTGATCATGACACTCGTACAATTGTGCACCGTGGTTGCCATCCATGTATCTAGATTTAGAAAATTTTAATAATTAAATAACGTTTTAAAAAATATATTCATTATAATAGTAATAGCAAGAATTAATTTGAACCTTTATTACTCCCAAGCTTGGCAAAGCGTATCACGCATATGATATCACTGACCCAATGTATCCAATGATCATAGAATGCGTTCGCATAGTCCTTTGGCAAATGATAGGATAAACGATAACCCCTACAATTGTATTTCTTTGAGTATTTTTAAAATTAATGTGAATTAAAAACGTAAATCTTATAACATTAGAACAACTTACTCAATATTTTCTAGATAAACAAACAACTCATTCCATTCTTTGTATGGTGGGCCTTGTTCAAAGCTATTTCCAACACTAAACACTCTTCCGATAAGGTCTGCAAATATTTCTCAATAGTTAAAGTAATCAACCACTTCAAACTTATCTTACAATAAAAAAATATATTGCTTTCATTACCTACACAATAAGCGGAATCTAAATATCCACTTTTAATATCATTGAATGATACGAAAGAGTAAAATTGATCTGAAGACAAAGGAGGAATTTTCTTAAACCATGTCACGTCTCTCCAATGTATTCTAAAGCAATGATCAGTTGGCCTAAAAGCGCCATCAACATTGCTTAATGAGAAACTTGATAACATTATCCATTCACCTTCTTCCAAATCGTTTATAAAGATGTCACGATAAGGAGAACCCATCAATACATGAATTTTTGTACCCTACGTTAACGTTGTACATAAGTAAGTAAAGATTAAAATAAATTTGAATGAACATTATATAATTTAAATTATACCTTCTCATCAACTACAATCAAGTCTGTTGATATGAAAAGAGGATGACGGCACTCAAACTTCCTCAGTATTTTTACGTTGATTTTCCACTCATGAACGTAGGGGTTTAGGTCGTCCACATCAAAATAATAGTCTCTCTTCCCGATCCTATTTTTTATAGCATTGGATAGAAGGTTAGCCATTTTTTTCTTTGAAAGACCTAGACTTAAACGAAACTTACGATTCTGACTTTTAAAGGTATTTATATATACATAATACAGAATATATGTTTTTGAGAAAATTTACATTTTAAAATATTTTCAAACTTCAAATATTTATCATTAGCAAAACTTAAATGGTAATTGTACAATTATCATCAAGTACAAATATATTATATATATTTCCAGAACTTTAAATAATTTCCATAAACATTTAGAGATAATCGAATAATTAAGTAGTGTTTTTCTTTTTCTGAATTCGATTTAAAACCTTTTTTTAAAAAAGATTATATTTCATTTTAAAATTTTATATTATATTTATAACTAATTTTGTAACTACCATATTTAGTTAGTTTGTATATATTTGTACTATAATATAAATAAATATTTAAATCATACTATAATAAAATTCATGATGATTAGTTCTTTAATATAGTTTCGGAAATTATTAAATTTCATTTCAAAAAATCTTAATATTAATCAATCTATTAATAATAATATCTATGAAAATTTCTTTAAGAATAATAATCATGTAAAATAATCACCAAATTTATAATATATTCAAATATAAATATATAAAATTAAAATCCAAGATCAATATCGTAACGATTTAAAATTTAGCAAATTACACATTAAAATCTTATAATTCAGTTCTCCATTTCGGCAAAGGAATGAAACATCTGCGTGACTTGAGGACACTTAGGATTAATCATGACCATTGTACAATTATCCACAGTTGTTGCCATCCATGTATCTACAATAACAGTATCTAATTAATTAACATATTTAATAATCTAAGCAATAATGTTTTTTGAAACGTGAACGAATAATACGAACCTTTTTGAGTCTCAAGTTTGGCAAAACATAACACACATATGATATCACAAACACAATGAACCAATCATTGAAAAAGGCGTTCGCGTAGTCTTTTGATAAACGACATGACAATCGATCACCCCTAACATTTTGCTTCTTTTAGAATTAAAACATTAATAAGTATGATAATATTTAAATTTAAATTTTTTAAAATAGAATGACTTACTCAATATTTTCCAAAACAACAAACAACTCATTCCATTCTTGATATGGTGGACCTTCTTCAAAACGATTTCCAACAGTGTACACTCTTCCAATAATGTGTGATCATAGATTTTTCATTAGAAGATAAATTATTAGAAATAATTAAATTTTATAATATAGTTTTTTTATCTCACCTACACAATAATCAGGGTTTAAAAATCCACTTTTGATATCATTAAATGATACAAAAGAATAAAACTGCTTGGAAGACAAAGGATGAATTTTTCTAAACCATGTTTCGTCTCCCCAAAGTATCATAAAACGATGATCAGTTACTTTTAAAATCCCATCAACAATGGTTAGTGAGAATCTTGATAACGTTATCCATTCACCTTCTTCAAGATCGTTTATAAAGATATCACGATAAGGGGGACGCATCATCACATGAATTTTTTTGCCCTACATATCCAAAAATTTGTAAGCATCATAAGTTTAGAAAAATTTTATAAAAAACGCGATGTATACTGCAAATATACCTTATCATCAACAACAATCAAGTCTGTTGATCTGAAAAAAGGATGACGACACTCAAACTTTCTCAGTATTTTGACGTTAATTTTCCACTCATGAATGAAGGGGTTTAGGTCGTCAACATCGTAAAAATAGTCTCTCTTCTGGTATCTTTTTTTGATAGCATTGGATAGAAGGTTTGCCATGTTCTCAAAAGGCGAAAACTACGATCATGACTTCTAAATTATATTAACGTAAATATATATAATATAATATAGTTAATTTTTTGGAATTTTTTCATTTTACGATTTCGTCAAAACTCCAATTTCTTTATCATTGGATAAACTTAAATGGTGTCTATACATTTACACTTATCACGGAATATATTATTAGATTTCCTATTACTTTCTAGAAAAACAAGATTTAAAAAAGTTTTAAATATTTTTATAGATATTTCATTCAATGAATATAGAAACTATATCACCATGAATACTTCTATAAAATATTTAATTCCGGATTTTTTTGTTCCGATTATTGATTAAAAACTTTTATATATTTCTAATTAAATTTTGTATACATGTCAATATCTCTAATTTATAGTATCGTTTTAATGAACTCTTAGTTTTTAGAATAAGAAATAAATACCCTGCTAATTTCTGACAGATAATATAATTTTTTTTTAAAAAAATCTTTAAACGCATAAGTTTAAACTCTAACATTGTTAACCATTAAAAGGAACATGAAGTTTTTCCCAATCAATATTAGGAACAATACAATCTTTGACATCTTTCTCAATAACAACCCTAACATCTTCTAGCCTGTTACGCTCTGCAATTAAGTCGATTCGCCCCTCTAAGATATCATTCATTAGCGAGATTTGAGCATCGACTATCTCAAGTTGACAGATTAGGCCTATAGATTCTTCCTTTTTCTTGATATAATCTTTCAACATATCAAGTATCGCGGTGATACGTCTCGTCGTTTCCTTTAATACCACATCTCTCGATTTTTGGAACGATTGCTCCATCTTCCCATTCGAAATCTAACATGAGCCCTTTTCGTTTCCTAGAACTTCCACCTTGTTGAAAAGGTTTAAACTTCCAAACCAAGAATCCAAGATACGAAAAGTTTATTAACTATCGATTGAGATCTTACCAAAAGGATATGGATGATAATAGACATTCTGTCCTTTGTTGAGAGGGGATAACAAAAGGTCAGAAAATAATGAGAAGACGTAGAATGCTTAAATATTTGTTTAAAGAGCGGCGGAGGCTTTCATATTGGCGTAACTTAAGGCCAGGCCCATCTAAATTAACCAATAATAACCTTCAATTCTCTTTAAGCTCAATTAGATGTATTAGTAAAATACATATGTATTAGTAAAACCAAACTTTTTAATAAAGATGTATTAGTAAAATAGTGATATTAAATTTAACGTGTGGTCCAAGAAGAAAAAAAATAATTCCAAACATAATTTAAGACGAAAATTTCATGTTCAAAATTCTACAAATAATTATTTTAAATTCTAAATCAACAATAGCAAAGTGAACATAATAAGAAATATTGAGAAGTAGAACTATAGCCAGCTGCTTGAACCACAATCTCAAACTTCATCTTCATTGTCTTCATCACTGGAATCGACGTCTAGCCAGCGCCTGTAAAATTCGAATAACTCAGATTGATAATTCCCGTATAATTATGTTCATACTAAATTTATTCCATTTATTTGATTAATAACATTACAGCATATCGCCAGTATTAAATCCATCAATTTCATCTTCAAGAATGACCTTCGAACATCGTAACTGAGACATCAAACATTGGATTCCTAGCAAAGTAGAAATTAAGTAAGAAAATGATAGTTTCAAGTGGTTTATAAGACTATTTAACAGTACCTTCGTAAACAGAGATCCTCCAAAATCGAAGAGTACACATTATTTGTTGATCAGCAAAGGTAGGGGAAGACATTATTTTTTTCCGTTTCTCGAAAAATGCAGAACAAACCGAACCAACAGCAACACATTCAATCTCTAGGCCACTTTGAAAAAATTGATTGTTTATAAGTTAAACAACCAGTAAATATATCAAAATTTGAGGATATCGAAAGTTTCGCTAATTATCTTACTTGTGTTCAAGGATAGTGAATGTCACAACTTCATGTTCTGAAATGTACCCATTTTGATGTTCAAGAAAATCAATTGTATGAGACTCGTTTACGTGTTTTAGCATTCCCATGACATCTAACAAAAAATAAAATTCCAACGAAAAAACAACAATATAAAAAACAAAAGAAGTCATCATCTTTAAAATAGAATATCATCACATAAGAACAGATTTTTTAAGTTTAGTTGAATATAAAAACTTACCTACACAGCGGTTCTTCTCGTTAGACGTCGAATTATTCATTCTCAATGCATCATAACAAAGGATAAAATTGTCAGTACTTCGCGGACATGTTGGGATCATTTTTGTTTTATCATGGATCAGGATCTGAAACGGATGGTTTGAGTTCCTGAATGATTGTTGACCTTCAATCACTAAAAATCCAGTAATCTCGTACCAGTCTCCTTCCTTAATTTTTCCATAGTATTTTGATACATAAAGATCCGCAACTATCTTGGCATCAATCCTATTTCCCTATAATAGAAACACAATTTAGCATTCAATTGTTTTATTTTTGTTGTATATCTCATCTGGTATTTGAAAATAATTATGGAAAATTGGGAAGAAGAAGAAAAACTACCCTCTCGTCTACCAAAATCAAACTTTGATAAAAAGGCTGTCCTTGAATAAAATGAGGTGGCCACTCTCTTAAAATTTTCACAGCAACTTCCGGGTTATGTAAGGTCGGATTCAGATCTTTTACGTACAGCACCATCCTGTTTGGGAATTTTTTCCTTTTTGTCGAGTTTTTAGAAGCAAGAAGAAGTTTGAGAGAGAAGTTCAAATATTACAGTAACTGATCTGTAGTTCAAATATTCATAAACTAAAGAAGATAAGGATTATAAGAATCAGATTTCTAGATTTGTGTGGATTGTATAAAAACCCGTGGTCTACACAGAGAAAGCTGCATGTGTCTCTGTTCGATAAGAATGATCAATGTTTTGTTTTTTTAAATAAAATACTTTATTTTTAAAAAATTAACTGGACAGTTGAAACTCTAAATTTCAAATTGTATGTCTATCTTTGCATTTATCAACTTGCATGCTAAATTTTTTTATCAACATGCATTAGTCTTTCATATATTTGTTACGATTTTTGCTGAACTTTATTGGAAACTTCAAAGTCTTTGTCTTTACATTTTTTTCTAAGTATTTAATATGTAGATATTTTTATCAAGATACTGATAAAAGAATAATATTATGAATAATTTAATCTTCGATATATGTAATGAAATTCAAACTGTTATCTATTTAAATTAAAAAAATTAGAATCCATATATCATTTGAATATAAAATATTAAAACCCCATAAAATCTATAGTAAACAAAAACAAAATAAGAAGTCGTTAGTCTTCTATTTGCGAGTCCTCTTCCTTAGTCTCCTATAATTTAGTTCATAGGTATACATGAAAAAAATTATAAACGAATTTTTACAATGTTTTCATTTTATATATAACATGAACAGAGATGATAATCTTACAATTTCATCATTTTCGACTCATCTGGAATTTGCGGATTGAGTATTATTTCCGTACAAACTGTAGAAAATATACTTCTTTTTCTGTAAAATTAGAACATAAATAATACTTTAATATTTGTTCAAAAATACTGAGCAATAAATATCATCAAATTAAATGTATACCTTGGAAAACTTCAATAACACCCCATCGAATAACACAAATTAAGTGATCACCCCGGTAAGATTTATAAGTATCGTAGAATTTTGCAGCCGATCTTTCGAATAACTCACACCTAATTAGGGTTCCACTAAAATGTCAAGAATCAAAACCTTATGCTTCAATATAATTCAAGATCATAATTTTGTATAATATATATATATATATATATATATATAATAAGAGTATTTTAATTCACCTGAAATCACGTAGATCAAAAGATATTTTGTGGTTAATAGAGTTATCTTCTGCTCTGCAATTTATTGCAAGATTTTCAGAACTTTGCATCTCAACGTTATCTTCATCCTCATCTAAATCTTGGATATATCTATCCTCATTATGATCATCGTTATCACTATCATCTGAATGGTATTCGACCTCATAATCGGTTTCTTCATCAATATCATCATATTCTTCATCCATTACATCATAAGAAACATCATCTTCTTCGTCGCTTCCTTCTTGTATATAATCAGAATCGTCCTGATCTCCAACATTATTGTCGTCATCAGATTCTTCAAAGACTGTACAATCTGTTTCTGAGTGATCATGGTAAGATGCGTTTTTCTTTTTTTTTCAAAACCAAATCGAGTACAATACTTAAACAACATATGAATATTGTCACTTTGTGATGCGTCATCAGATTTCTCATGATTTTCAGACTTATTGATCTCGTCTTTTTTTTGTAATTTCCTGAAATTACAGCTGAATACCCCAACATTGACAACCTCACCGATGACGTCTGTATAAAAATAAAGTTAGTTCAAATACAAATATTTACTAATAATAATTGAAATTAATTTTTTAATATCTAAAACAACTACTCACCGACTAAGTAATCTTCACATTGTGTACCATCATTAATGAGTTTTAAATCGACGAAATCATAGAAATCTTCCGCTCCAACAATTGAATTCTCTTTGATTGTGGTATTATACAAAATAACAATTTTGTAACGATGTGTGGTAGCTAAACATGAACCATTCTGCTCAACAACCTTAAAGTCTTCGAAATCGAACCAATCACCAACGTTGAACTTGGAGGCAAAACGATCATAAACATCTCCACGAAAGGAACATTGGACCTTTACACCCTAATAACACATAGTATTAATATTGTCACATAATATGATTTTATATGTCAAAATAATATGCTCAACGCTTGCAAATCAAAACTTTCAGGTATAACTGCATATACGCTTTATTTTTGGAATACATAATGAGCTAATTATTATAATAAAGTAAATACCTTAATATCAGATAAGACCATCTCCAAACATGGACCTTTTTCTTCCCACAAACACAAAACTTTCACACGTATTTTCCATTCATATTTCGATGAATTCAAACGCGAAACATCATCGAAAAGGCTATACCTAACCATAGTTTTCTGTTTTTTGTTTTCTTCGTTATTTTAGGTTGAATGTCAAAAGAGTCGAATAGACGTATATATACATGTAATTTTATATATAAAAGATATTTACTTTTTTTTTGATAAGTGATATATAAGAATATATGTTTACCATTTTTTAAAAAATATTTTGTATAGATCTCCAGACATAAATATTTTTATTACACTTCCATTTATTTTAGAGATAATAGTAAATTTCTTAATGTTTATCATTACGACTTTTAATGCGTATATATATTTTCCATTTTTACATTAATCGTGATATTAAACTTTATTATGTTCTGTTTTGAATATGGAATACTTCTTAAGTTTATCCACC
Source organism: Camelina sativa (assembly GCF_030686135.1). Lineage (NCBI taxonomy): Eukaryota > Viridiplantae > Streptophyta > Magnoliopsida > Brassicales > Brassicaceae > Camelina > Camelina sativa. The sequence continues at coordinate 21,901,060 of NC_141892.1, read as the reverse complement.
CTGCTTGACATAACGTAAAATTAATAAATTTTAATATTCCATCAAAAAATAATTATTATTAGATTTTCATAAATTCAGACTGAAAAAGTTATATATAAACTATTTTCATATATTTAATACGGGTACTTCATTCGTTTACTTCTATCATTCATATATACAATTTCAGTATTTAAATATACAATCTCACGATATATTGAAATTTATATAATGATTCAAGAACTTCAGCTTTTTGTATTGCTACTAATGTAACTTCGGTACGCACATTTTCATTGTTAACACGTCTCATCTCATTTACTTTAAGAACGTCATTATAAACACTTTATTTTAAAATTAAACTTTATAGGAATATTATTATTTCATAAATTATTCATCCATATTAAACAATATCCAGAAAACAGCAATTATAAGATCTCGGAACATTCATCATATTATTCTCTAAAATATGTTCTGCTACTCGCTTCATGCCAGAATATTTGCTACGACACCTATTATTTTTCCTTCCATATGCAGTCTGTTTTTAAATAAAAAAATATGTTAGATTAGATATAATAAAATCTAATTAGAATATATTTCGGTAATTACCGTGTATCTTAAATAAAAAGGAAACGACTTAGATTCATTGCGATAAATTCCTTCTTTGCAGATAATATCAAAGAATAGGGTTAGAGTTAAAGATTTACGAATAAACGCTAGTATCATGTTTTTGTAAAAGGTTTAATATCAGGGTGACCTTTAGACACAAATTGTTACCATGATAATACCAAATTAAGCAATTTTAACAAACATTATAACATTATTACTACTTTTTTAACATAAACAATTACTGAGCAATAGCTGTAAGACGTCGTATTGCTAACCATGCATATTTCACCTGCTGAATAATTAATCAATCTAAATTATGCTATATCCGAGAAAATAAGATTAAGTAATTTTGAACATTAACATTTAGTTAAATTAAGTTTATACCATAGATTTTGGGATACTATTAGCACCAATAATAGACTTTCTACAACAAAAAAAAAGTAAATACAAAATATTAGTATGATTTTTAAATCAAAAGTATAATATTAATAATCTTTCTTATAAAATTTTAAACAATACCTGAGTTTCAGCATATGAACATTGGTGGATTCACCTAAACAAAAACATTCGATAGACTTTGCCAGCTCTACCTATTGATTTATATTTAATTATTAGAGCCAGAAACACATGAATAAATGTCAATAAAGATGATAGAATATTTTTCTATTACAATTACCAAACATCTTTCATTAATAGTAGCATCTTCCAAAGTGTTCCTGTAACTATAAACATGAGTCTTTTAATTTAGCAGCATCAAGGTATAAAGGAAATTAGTTTAGGTATACAAAAAAAAATATATATATATATCTAATTTTCTTGTGTGGGTACATAGAACTAAGATCACGACCATCTACTAACTCACCTGAAACATAGGGATTAGTATAATTTGATTTACAAATATTTTAATAATTCAAGAAAATATACAATATTATTCAATTAGTAAAGAAACAATACACAAAGTTCTGGTGATGCTTGAACTTGCGTTCCAAACAAATACTACAGAAAAAGTATATGAATAATTAGAACACGAACACGAATACAAAGATCCATATAAAAGATTATCAAGACTATAATACAAATATAAATTCGAGAATATGAGAGTAATTTAGGGTTTCTTTTTTTTAAAAGATTTCGAATTATGGAGAATGGTTAGGGATGTACCTATTTATATTAACGAATAACCTATATTTTTAGGGTTTCAAAGAAGTCGGTATAATTTGGTTGGGATTTCTATTAAGCCCATTATTATTTCAGGTTTTAGGGTTTTATAACTTATAGAAATCACGTTTTTGACGATTATATAGATTAGATAATTAAGAAAATTATTCTTTTTAATTTTTTTAATTATTCTAAAGGGTATAAAGGTCTAATTCTGAATCTCATTAATGGCAAATTAGTAATCTTAAGTCTGAGCGTGAATGTGGTGCGTTTCAGCAATCTAAATAGGTAAAAAAAGTTTGTCCAAATTTTTTTTAATGGTATTTTTCATTATGGATAAATGACGTCAATTTTTGTGAGAATGGTTGTGAGTCATTTCGACTTCTCCTTTAGTATATTAGATTAGGTTACAAGTGAGCTTTTTATAAGCCCAATTTAATTTATAGTCCACCGTTGAGGTTGCCATTTTAAATCATGGCCTACTTACAATAGTTAAAAAGAAAAAACTGAGATTTTTTATTTTTATTGTTTGACATCAATATTAAGATATTTGAAAATAAACTAGTTATCAATATAAATAAAAAAAAAAAGTTTAAAAAGTATTGGTCATAACTTGTTTCATTCTCGATTTAATACTTCCTCTAGTTGATCTTAAATTAAATATTTTATCTCAAGATTACTTAGCAGTTAGCACCATATATCAAAATTTGCTTTTCTTGTACAGGTAGCTTTATTCGTCAAATCTAGTCACTTCATACAACTGGTTAATAAATTTATATTTTCTAAAGATTAAGATGAACAAAACAGAAAACATTTTCTGTTATATTATACACTAAAATTTTCTAAAGTTTATCTTTTTTTTTTTTTAATAATGCTAATGCATCTGTAAAAAAAAAAAAATCAGAAAGGCAAAGCAAGTTATTATTGAAAAAAAATGGATAGAAGAATGATTTCGTACAACTATATATTTCACAAACGTGAAATTTATTCGAGAAATCACATGTCCACCATACATACATACATGCCACGAAGTTGTAAACACCCAAAAAGTCGAGAAAAAACACGAAAATTAACGATATTAGAAAAAAAAAATCTAAAAACAAAAAGTAATTAACATTTTCAATTAACAAATGCACATGTTCTACGGATCTCCCCAGCTGACCCGGTTTTGACACCAATCCTTCCCATTTTCTCCATAGCCTTCGAGAACTCACTAAAGAAATCTTGCTCCGATCCTCCCGCGAAACGTCTGACCTGAGCCAACGCTGCAGGATTCATAGTTAATGCAGCGTCAGACTCGAAAAGCCCACGACGTTTCAGGACAAGCTTGAAGTAGCTAAGATCGAAGGTGTTTCTACTACCGGGATCCATTTCGACCTTTGTTGTATTGTCAGCGAGAGATAAACATCTCCGTGACTTGAGATTGGCGGCATATTCGCTGTCTAGCGATGGGTCTTCGTCTCCAACACCGGTGAAATTGAAGAGACGGTTTGAGAAGGATGAGCAATGAGACACTCCAATCGTGTGCGCACCTAAAACGTTTAAATTGACACTGTTTATAAATACGATACACTAAACGACGACATTTTAAATAAACCATTTAAGTCAACACACGTAACGTTTATTTTTATTTTATGACGTTAGCTCTCAAGTCTCAACCAAACCCAAGAAAATATACAATTTGGAGTTGAAGTTTACCGGATAACAAGACGAGGTCTTTAACATCAAGGCCTTGGTTTGCAAAGAGGGTTATCAAAGTCGTGAAGTTTCCGAAAGGAGGAGGAATATTGTTTCTAGCCTCGGCAAAGTTAGAGATACGTCCGTCTCTACGTCCAGTTGGAACATTCCATGTTGGTCCACCCTAAGCCAAAATTATTGAAACACCGGTTAGCTTTTTAATCGGGTTGACCAAACGAGGTAATTAAGTAATTAGCATATATACTCACAATAGCAACAATAGAGTCTCTAGTTGCGAGGGTGATGATATCGGCGCACGAGACGATTCCAGGGCATTTTGATTCTAAAGCAGACTTTACTTTATCAATGAAGTCGAAACCTCTAACAGTTAGATTCGGAGGAGCAAGCTTCTCGACTTGTTGGTTGCTCGATGTCGCGTTGATCAAGATGGAACCATCACAACCCTGTCAACACCAATACGTACGTATTTATATATCATACGTATATAAAATAACGTTTTTGCATATATTCTATGGTAGCCTTATAAAAAATTTCCAAAGTAATTCTTATGATACCAACACAAAATTATATGTATATATATACATATATGTACTGCGATAAAATTAATAGTTGATAAATTTATGAATTAATTAAGAATACCCGAACGAAGCAATCGTGGAAATGCATCCTAATAAGGCCAGCAGCCAAAGAAGGTGCGTTGTTGATATGTTGGTTGACAACATCTTGTACAATCTTCTCTGCGTTAGGGCAAGTTTTGCCGTAGAATCCCATCTTCAGTTGAGCTTCTGAAAAGCTCACAGATCCTAGAATCACAAGAATCATTACAAGAGCTAACCTGAATCTCGCCATATTATTTTATGTGACACTTAGAAGATTTGATTTGACAATATATGTTTGATGGAGAATAAGAATTCCCAAGTTAGGATTATATATGGTTTTGGTCGTGAGAGGATAACACAACGAGGAGAAGAGAACAAGAAGAAAGAAGCTAAACTAGCATGTTCTATTTATTCCTGTTTGATTTGGATTATCATCACTAAAATAATATATTGCCTTGTCTTTTCTTATTGTTATTACGTAATTAATGATTTTTCAATTTGTTTATAAATAATTTTAAAAATAGTGTATATAGTTTTAAAAGAAAAATGAAGAGAGCAAATTTTTACCCAAATGTTAATAAAAGTGAAATCAATAAAATTTAATAAATAAAACAAAATTATTTTGAAAATATTTATTTAAAGAAAATTAATAAGCTTCAATTAATTATATGAAACATAGTTTATTATATTCACATGTAAAACTATATTATGAAACAAAAATGGGGAGAGAGAGACACTATAGTACAAGTACTTCATCAAATATTTTCATAGATTTTCAAGGTTTTATTCTTCTTTTCTTTGGTCATTTTGTTGCATTATCATCATAATTCTATTAAATGATGATCAATTATCAAATCAACCTCTATGCAACACATACGATTGACAACTTCATGAATAATTTATGACGTGCAACTCTCCCTGCAACACTTTGATATTTTAATGACAATTTGTGTTTTGTAAGGATGGAACCCCAAACTTAATGTAAAAGCAATTAAATTAAAACCGTAATCATTAGACCAAAACACTTTGACATAGATTCTTTGCCATGCCAGGACACTCCAAGCTAGTTTTTGTGTGTGTGTGTGTGGCTTGATGATACGTATGATAGCTCTTGGAAATAAAGGTTAACATTTACGTAGATTTTTTTTTTTTTTTGGTAAGAGGTTACATTTACATAGATAAGAAGACATTCGATAAATCTTTTTATTTTGTCGAGAAAGTAGGTAAAGTTCATTAATTGTATTTGGCGTAGACAGATCATTGCATTTGCAGAAACCATTTTTTTAAATAACGGTTGTTGATTAACAACCCAATTAACAAACAACAACTAACATATATTGACGAATGTTCTTTACGAGAAAAAAAATTCATATAATATTGATCAGCTTCTTTTTTTATTATTAACTAAATTTACCTTCTTAAAAAACATTCATAATAATTTACATTTTTCTTTGGTTAATATAATAAATCTGCCAGTTTCTTTATTTAATTATTCAACCTGTAAAATTAATTAATGTTAACATGATAACACGTATTTCATGCTAAAACAGAAAACTCTATATGGGTTTTACGTTAGCGAATGTAAACACTTATGTATGTTGTAATAAAAGGACTAGACTAGACTAGATATTTGGGGAAAAATAGCATGGCGAATTTCATTTTCATTTTTACGATATTATTTTAGTTTTGGTCTGGTCATAATTACAAATCTAATTCGATTCTTAAAAACTTTTTCTTTCTTTTCTTTTGGGTATGAAAATCTTACAATTTATTAATCAATTCATAGACTTTTTCGTTTAACTATATGCATATAGCTAGGTAGTAGAGTCATGTGTGGATTTTGTACTTTATATACACAATGCAATTAAATATAATGCTTACGAAAAACTTTTCAATATTTAATAAACAATCCTTAAACACAACCTTCGAATGGTATTATTGTATGTTACCCCGGAACCTGCTCCCACCATTGTTAGCCGCCATGGGCCTGGCCAGGATACATATTATTGATACATATAGTTTACAGATTTCAAACATTATTGATACATATAGTTTACTTGACAAAAAATAATAATTTATCTATAGCATTTATATATATATTCTGAATAAATTCAAGAACATAAGGACATTAGTATTAGTTATCAATTTATATATATATCCAAATGTTAATCCATTATTGTATGTGGATCAGTAACGCAGACACTGCTTTTTCTATAATGAAAAATACTTAAGGTTAAGCTTGTATTCATCTCCTTCCTTTTCAACTAATCAGAATATTTTATCTAATATTTTATTTGAAAAATAAATCAAAATTAAATTAAAAAACAAAACAAATTAAAAAAAAACAAATTATGTATATTTTTAATTAAGGAAAGTTAAATGTTGGCTTGATTTAGTTTTTACAATTAAACGACGTTATAGATCGGTTTGAATTTATAAATAAAAATTAGAATTTAGATTTTACAATTAAAACGAAATTATATGTCCGTTTGGATTTACAAATGAGGTGGCTAGAGTTTAAATTTTACAATTAAAACAAAATGATATGTCGGTTTGAGTTTATAAATGAGGTGGTTAGGGTTTAGGTTTTACAATTAGAACGAAATTATATGTCGGTTTGGGTTTACAAATGAGGTGGTTAAGATTTAGATTTTACAATTAGAACAAAATCATATGTCAGTTTGAGTTTACAAATGAGGTGGTTAGGTTTTAGATTTTACAATTAGAACAAAAATATATGTCGGTCTGGGTTTACAAACGAGGTGATTAGAGTTTATATTTAACAAAAAGAACAAAATTATATATTAGTTTGATTTATAAAAAAGCGGTTTGAATTTTTTATTTTACAATAATGTATACAAATTTTGTTTACTTATTTTATAAAGAGGTGAACAAAGAAGTTCACCCCTAAGAATGAACCTAAGTATTATCTCTAGTTATTTCTGTTTCAGTTTTATACGATTATCAACTTCAAACGAAATTCAAAATTAAACGAGGTAGACAAACAAACTGAGCACACAGTTATCCACTTCAATGTACTAATTTATACTTATATATTGCATAGAATTCTATATATGGAAAATAACCAATGTAGACAAAATTAAAGTTGTATTATATTCTAATGTATAACTTTTACCAAAAAAAAAAAAAAAATCTAACAGCATATCTACATAGGTCAAAATATTTTCCTAACCAAAACCTAAACAAATAAAACGGTATGTGAGTTTTGTGTATTTGTTATATAAAGATTTGTTGTGCAAAGAGGATTAAATATGTGTTTTTTTCTTGTATAGATTTTGTGTTTGTATTATGTCTTAGTTTGTACTCCACCATGTCTTGTAATGCATTTTACCAAACCATCCCTGAGAGAAAAAGTTATGAGTAAGATATTTTGTTTTAAGTATGTCGATTTTTAGATTTCCCAACAACAACAAAATGTTTTGAACTTCCCAACAACAACAAAATGTTTTGAACGACATAGTTCTTAAATTTACTTTTGCACTAGGTTTCAAATCCATGCTACGCTCAGGCCCGACCCTTCACACATTTTCAAGAAACATTGGTGTTGGGCCTCCAATTTTTTTAAGACTTTTAGTAACAAAAATAGGCCTCAAAATATATTTTTTTTTCAAAAATAGGCCTCAATTTCTGAAGTTTTAAGATTTTGTTTCAGTTTTAAATTTATAGCTATAAAATCCATAAGAAAAAAAATTGTTTTGTGTTCGGCCACAAATTTTACTGGGCGACCCTGGCTACGGTTGAGTTTTTTTTATATATACGATTAATGATAGTTGTTAAAATGTTATTTATTTATACATCTGTTTTAGTAATAATATGTATCCACGATACAATTTTTTTTGTAGTTGTTTAATCTTTTGAATATTTAATTTATTATAACTATCGAGAAGAACTTTTTTACTTTAAATACAAAATCAATATTAAGACTAAACCATCTTATAATATTTACTTGATCTTTGAAGTCACAACACATAAGGTAAACTATTTTTATTGTTGTATTTTATATTTTTATGCAATGTTAAACGTTAATTACAATAAAATTCTTGAAATTCTTATTTGCAAAAATTAAAACTAAAAACTCCAAGTCAAAAATATTTAAAATTGCCATAAAACCTTTATATTATTAATACATTATCTCACAATATACAAAATCAAATTATTCATTTTTCTTTCTTATAAAAAAGTTTGTACATTTTTAGTTGACATATAGTGGTCTTTTTTTTTTGAACTAACGTTTATATTATTAATTGGCATATAGTGGTCTTTCTTCAAAAACTTAAGTTTTGCTCAGTTTTCCCAACAAAAAGAAAAAATTATTTAACTTTTAACCACAACTATTAAGATCACTTTCATATCATAGTAAATTCTTATTGCAACTTTAACATGTTCACTAAATTAACTTATTTTGTATTATTTACATTATGACCGTTTAAAATGATCCATCTTGTACAGAATTTGCCAACAATTTGGGAAAGTCAAAGCTAAAGGTTGAATTCAAAATTTTGAGGAGAATACCTATGAATATACGAATATGACTGGAAAGTTATTGATTCAACTTTTCTATAGGTAATTCAGTTGTATATTCTTTTTTTTAAGACTTACAATTGTAATTTCCTCTTTGATTCAGTTTTCATTAGTATTTTATGATGTAATCAATTCCTTTAAAATACTCTTTTGGCAATATTATCATTTTTATAACCAGCCTTTATGAAATTTTGGTCTTAGTAATAATATAATGTAAAGAGATCTATCGGTTGAGATATATCTATTAAAAGTAAATATAAACAAATTTATTTCATATATGTGAACAAATTTAACATAATTTAGTTAGACTAATAATAATTGATTGTTTTTATTAGTGGGTTGATGAACTCAGACTTTTTATGCCCTTAATTACTTATTTACTAGGCATTAGGCGGAGATGAAGTGCATCTACAATGTCCAACTGGTTAGTAATGGATTGTCTTAAATAGAAATATCTTATATTTGTGTTATTTTCATAAGTTGTTTTTTTTTATATAGAAAATATAATTTAAAATTGTTAATTAGTAATGACTAATCGTAATTAAACGTTTTAAATCTGATGTGTGATGTGCATACCGTTTCCACTTAATTTATGGGCCAAAAACAATTTGCAACAATAGCCCAATATCTTGTGCTGATTTTATGCTCAAATACTTCAAACAATTGTTTATCTTCTTGGACAATATGCCAAATTCTTCAACTTCCTGCACATGTATTTTCCAATTTACCGGTCGTTAAGCTGTTTTTAAAACGGAGATTCCACAATGGACCGGTCAATTTACCGGTTTACCATTCCCGGTTATGCTGGTTGAACCAACGTTTGGTTTGAGTATGATTACAAACTTTTTAGGCATCAGAACACCTACTTGGAACTAATTCATTGAGATCTGAGTAATCGTTATAAACCGGTTTGATAACAATTGCAAATTATGATTTCTCATTTATATTATTCAATTGGTTAACATTACATTACATAGAGAGATAACATAATAAAATAATTCAACTTTGATAGTCGTAGCTATACATTAAATTAGACAAATGTCACAATCAATGTTAAAAGAAATTGATCTTTCAAATTTACGACTAGTCTCTAGTCAAAATATGAAACGGTCTTTTTAAGTCTGTGCACGGACTAGCGGAGAAGGCGTCACAGGTGAATGAGGCGAGAAGAAGCCATCATCGAACCGCCTTTTATCACTAAAGCTTAACCTGAGGTTACTCTGCCAACACTTCTTCTTCTTCTTAGCCATCATAGTTGCTGCAGCCATCGGTTTAGTCTCCTCCTCGAGTTGACTAGTGAACACTCTAATCCTCTCTAGAGCTGTCTCCATAGTCTTGTGGTCCATGTTCGCAAAACACACTCTGAACCATCCCGGTTCGTGGCAATGGAACGAACCTCCAGGAGACACGTTCAGCTTCACCTGGTGCACGATCACGCGCCATAGTTCGGTTTCCGAATCAAATGTAGCTGTCTTCAAGAGATTTCTTAAATCCATCCATAAGAACAAACCGGCTTCGGCTTTTAACCAACCAATTCCTAAACCATCTAAACCGGTGGTTAACTCTTTGTGTCTTGCAGCTAAACGCAATTTGCTCTCGCGGATGAACTCCTCGACAAAGTCTTCATCAGACAACATTTTACCGATCAAACGCTGCGTTTGCGACGAAACCAAACCGAAACTCGACATTTTCCTCGCGATCTGAACCACCCGGTCATTGTAAGAGTATACTATACCAACTCTAAAACCGGGCAGCCCCATGTCTTTGGATAAACTGTACACAATATGAATCAAATCACGGTTACAATCTTCAATCTCCTCGATCACTTCAGCAACACTTATAAACTCAGATTGACCAAAAGTAGTTGCAGCGTAGATCTCATCCGCGATAAGATGAATCCTTTTCTCATTAGTGAAGTTAACAAGAGACTTCAAACATTCCCAGTCTAACGTCGTACCAAGCGGATTCGAAGGATTCGTCATGAGCAAACCCTTAACCGGAATATTCGATAACCGCGCCTTTTCATACGCATCTTCCAAAGCTTTCACCGTGATCTTAAACCCATCAGAGCTATGACAAGTAACAGGTACAAGATTCACTCCGGTTCTCCATCTCAAATCTCTATCAAACCTGAAAACCAAACCAAACCAAAATTTAGTTAACCAGATCAAACCAAACTCTAATGTGACTCAATGAACAATATGTGTTGAACATAACATACCCTGGATAATAAGGAGTTGGTACTAAGAAACCATCACCAGGATTAGCTAAACAGAAAGCAACCGTCTCGTGTGCTCCGGTTGCGCCACCGCTCATAACGATCCGGTCAGGATCAAACTTAACTCTGTTGTTTCTTGTCTTCTCCATAAATTTCGCTACAGCCTGAAATAGGAACAATAAAGTTAGAATCTTTTGAAACCAAATAACAACCCAAAAGAGATGAAACTGGCTTTGAGATATACTTACTTGTCTGAATTCAGGTAAGCCATGATAATCCTGGTAGATTGCAATGTCACTGAACTGATTCACACCTTGTTCTGTACAAATCGAAGCTTCTGGATGTTCTATAACCCATTGACGCATCAAATCACCACAAAGCTATAAAATTTAAGAAAACAAATCCACCAAAGTTAGGTTACAGAAACAGAGACAGAGGAAGAAGAAAAATAAAGTTTGGATTTTTATTTGTAAAAATTACCTGATTTTCAGCGAGACCCATTTGGATAACACCATCAGGTCTATCAATTGGGTGAAATGGGTTCGCTTCATAAGCTTTCCAACCATCGAAATAAGAAGAGTTCTCGCCGTGGCCGTCACCGGATGCGATTCTAGACAATAGGTTAAGATCTTGCTTCTTCTCTGTTGCTAAAGATACCATTTTTTTTTTTGCTTCTTTAAAAAAGGTTTCTTCTTTGTTGTTTCTTTTGGGTGGTGTTGAGATTTAGAAGATATGGGTTTGATCTGATGTATTGGGGAAGTGAGATTGTGTTGTATATATATAGAGGGTTTAGTTTTCAGGTGTACACACCGAGTAAGTGTAGCGTTGTAGTAGATTACAACGAAAGTTCCATGAAAGAACGTATAAATTACAAAATTGGTCCTTAATTGTTTGTTATAGTTTTGTTTGACTTCCCTAAATTTTGATTTGTTTTGTTTTTTGTGTGTTTTGGAGGGTGGATTTGAACCAAATTTTGTGAAAAAGAGTGGTCATTGTGGGGGGGGGGGGGGGGGGGGGGGGGGGGGGATATTGGAACGAAATTAAGTGGTGGGGGGACCTGTGGACATGAACATTCAAGTCCAATTCTATATTTGGAAATGAGTCATCAACTTGAATTTTAGAAGATCATAAATTTTATATTTTGATGGGGGGAAAAATGGACCGGGGAAAACAAGTATATTTTGTTGACTAATGGAACCACAAATTTCTACTTCCATAAAATAATAAAAATAAAATCCAGGTGCAACAAACACAACATTCGAATAGACTGACTCTTTAATACTTTTATTTTGTAAACGAAAGTGTTTTATTTCAAGGGGGACCAAATGTATAAATTTTCATATATAATTTCGTCGAAAAAGAGAATCCCTTAATATTTCCATATGAAAGAAATTAAAATAAAAATTATGAAAATACTGATTTTTAGTCAATACTTTTAGATATATGTAAAAAAAGCAGTTATTATTATATCATTCTGTATGTAGGTTTTGGCAAGGCAATTAGGTCATGTTTATATCGTCATGGTGACAACAAATCTCTAGTAAGAATTGGCATATTGCCCTATGTTACCGATTTGCGTAACTAGCAATAACAATATTAGAGAATTACACTTAAACATCACGTCGGCATAAACAAGAATTAAAGGTTGGAACAGTTGAACTGTGCCCCTTTTAATATACATTATAATATTAGGACTGTTCTTGCTTTTTATTAGTATTTTTTTTTATCAAACGCTTTTTATTAGTATTAGAGTCTTTTTTTTGTGTGTATAAGAGTCTTTTATGTAAATTATTAGTCATTGGAGAAGGTTGGGATCTCCACCTTCTCATTAATAATACACTCATCAACTCCATTTACTTGTTTTTTCTCCTCTTTACATCATTCTTTAATGTTGTTTTCATTAACTAATGATGTTTCACTTGACAGCTTAGAAAAAGCTAATATGAAAAAGTGTAAGCTTTTGTATTAAACATATAGAAAATCACAAAATTCGATTTGTTTCTACATTTTTAGAATGCCTTTATAAGTAGTGCGAATATTATATGGCTCAAATCGTTATTAGTATTGCATAAAAGCTAGAATCAGTGATTATAATGATAGTGGCAGACATTGGACCACATAATTGTCGTGAACGAAATAAATGGCAGCCTTAAAGACCAGTAACATTCCACAAAGATTTTTTTGAAGCCTTCACTTTGACCACCAAAATCTCAACGACTTTTTCTTTTATTTTTTTGGTTCATATCTTTATTCAGGCGTTTATTTAAATTTTAAAGACTTTTTTGTTTCTTAATTTTTTTCAGATAAATTGAATTCAAGGAAATGTTTCTTTAATTTCACTTTAATCACACCGATTTTTTTTAAATTTAATTTTACTATAAGCAGACCAATTTTGTTTGGTCAATAAACTAATCCTAAATGAAAATAGTTAAGTCTAGTTTCCACTTAATTGCTTAATTTAACAGCAAAGTTAACCGTACACTTTGCACGGAGCTGATGATTCGTCATTAGTGCGAGTTAGGTTTTTAAAAACCCGTCAAAATCTTTATATTTTATTGTGGCAATTTGTCGTTTTGCGACCGACAATTCGTTATTAGACAGTTTTTCGCCATTTTATGTGGACTATCGACTTTGTGGTTTACCGTATCTATATGGCTTATATGCCATTCGCCATTTTAATCATATGTTTTGATGATAAATTAAAATCATAAAACTTAAGTAAACACACATATTTAATTAAATGCCGTCAAATTGGGAAACTTCAAGTGTTTTCAAGCGTTTATATATCTTCAAAGTCGTTCATAATTCACATCACTCAGCTTATTATCTTATAACAAATCTAAAAATGCCACGTTAATACTCGTGCAAATATTAATGGTTAAGAGCAATTATTAAAATACAAACTAACTAAGTGTTTAAATATAAATTTTTATTGCAAAGTCAAAATTTATTAGTGTTCGTATAGAAAAGGAATGCAAGAGTAATTTGAGATTTTCAGACTAACTACGTGTAAAACACATTCGATAACAATGTAGACTTCAAAAAAAAAAATTAACTTTGTCAAAATGTCAATACAGAAAATTCATTTCAAAAAAAACCATTTTACAACACAATTGATTTTTTTTTTTTTTTGTCAACACTTTTGTAAAAAGAAATATGTATATCTGATTCAATTACGATCTCGTGTATATTTAAGTAAATTTTTTTTCATATACAAATAGGAAAATGTCATTCTTGTTTTCAGACACACAGAGGAACGTTCTCGTTCTTACTTCTTAGGATAGCCTCCTGAGAACATAGATATGGACTCAACATGAGCCCTCTAAAACAAAAACCCGAGCAAAACGAGGAACATGTATTATAGACTGTCCTGGCATTGGCTGTTACAATAAGCAAGTGCCCAACTCAACACCGTGTCTTGTTAGAACTACTTTGCGTTCACTGGCCCATTCTAGGCGATAAGAGAGGTCAAGATGGTGAACAAGCTGCTTTAGCCGCTCTGCGTGGCTTATGTTCTTTGAGTTTTCCTGTTTGGGGTCACACCGAGAATATTAAGTATTGGTTTAACGCCACATATAAAAGGGCTTTGTTGAGTTTTAAAAATGAGACAATGATAAACAGTATAAGTACCTGAAGAGCAAGTTCTTGTTCGTCGCTTGTGATGCTTGAGATCACACTTGTCCGAGAAGAGTTCGATGAAAATCCCTCCCATGGATGAATAAATATCAGTTTTGTGCATTGAACTGGTGTGAGGCTTCGGCTTAGTTTTTCCCACCAAACTGATCCTAGTGACCACCATCTGATCATCAAACCGTTTTCTGAAAACGCAACCAAACCCTACAATGCAAAGAGATTTCATTCTTAAGGATCTCAAGACTTGTTTTACAGGAAACTTGTGAACTTGAAAGTTTAGTGCAGATGGTAAAATTTCTTTTTATAAATTGTACCTCTCCATCTCGTGAAAAGCTGAGAGCTGATATAGCTGTTGTTACGGCAGATTCTGAAGCTCCTCTCAGAAAATTTGGAAGACCCGGAGGTCCACTTGCATCCAAAACCCTTATTTTTGTCATACTGCAATGCAAATTACAGAAACCACTAAGAAACTGATATAAAAGTGGGACTAAAATACAAAGCATGGAAGGTTTTGTACCTTTGCATGTCATATATGCGGATACGGGTATTGTTGATCTCTGTGATAGCATCCCCAATTGCTAACCTTGTTGATGAATCGTTTAAGATTACCATTGGAAATACACGTACAATTTCTCTCAGCGTAGCCATTGAGGTTTGCAAGCAAGTTTTACGCATGACAGTGTTGCTTGGGTCCATTGTTTGAAGAACAAAATTAACTACCTGCAAGATTTTCCGAACTGTGTTACAAATCTCATTACGGACATATATCAGACAAAACGTCTTGTTTATTCAAATCTAAACTCTCCTCACTGAAATGTAAAAGTAGATGCGACAAACCTTCTCAAGATGCAGCACCAGATTTCTCGGAGCAGCACGGACTACTCTGATGAGAGTTCTGAGAGATACTACATGAACAGGAGAATCAGAAGCGGTTGACCATATTTGGCTCTCTATTATGCTAAGAAAGCCAAGAACATCTGCCATGGCTAAACTTGGAAGAAGAACTTCGACCAGAGTCTCCTCTATAGACGATGGTACCGCTTGATGTGCTCCGGCTGAGGAACTGACACACTCTATCTGGAAAAATATGTCTGAAACTATCCGAGGAATGTCAGGTCCGATCCATGGTTTCCATGTAGTCTCCATTCCTTCTGAGAGAAGCTCCGCCGCAGTCGAACTGTATTTCTCACTCATGGCCATAACCAGGTTCAACAATTTGTGGACGACTAGCATGGCTAGACCAGGTTTTACTAGGCTTGGGTACCAGATTGATAAGGCAGCTGCAACAATGATGTGAGCTGCCATTGCGTCCTGACTTGTTCCCCCAACGCAAGAAATCCAATCTTGCATTTCAAAAGATTCAAGCCAGGAGAGTAGTTCTGCCTCCTCAGCCTGAGAAAGTCGTTGAGCTTGATTGATATGCTCAGAGTCGAGACTGTTTGCGGGGTGTTCTTCCCCTGTGCTAAGAATTTTAGGTTCGTTCAGACTGATTCCAGACAGGGATCTCACCAATTTGGCGTGTTCAGATGCGTGATCACTGCATAATGGAAGAGGTATTGCTAAAGAAGCCGTGTGGTGGAATAAAGACCGAGCAGCCATACGGACTTGTTCGCTGTTATCTTGCCAGAAAGTTACCAAAAGCTACAATAAACAAAACAAAAAAATATATATATTGAGGACAACTTTAGCAATTTTGCAACTATTTAGATATTATACAATATCATCTCAAGCCACATAATATCTGGTGCAGATAGCCAAAGAACTCACCTGGAGTAATGGTGGATATTTCTCTGCCAGATTTCGTGTGTAGAATGCTGCTAAGTTACTGTAAGAAAAAAAACGAAAATAGTTTTCACATGAGGGAATAAAACATGAAGATACCTTTGCAAGAAAGAGATGTTTAAAGGATCACATGATGTACCTGCTATATGTGGCAGTGGAATGTGACAGACTTATCATGCACTGAGCAAGCGACACCATCATCACTGACCTCAAAGCAGAAAACTCCGAAGATGATTTCCAGAGCTGGAATGTTTTATGAAACCTCAGAGAAAGAACGATATTGTTGAAATATGTGCAGTTGTGACATTAATAGAGGACATCAAGAATACCTCAAGTGTTGCACTCAAACCCGGAAATGCTAATGTCAATGACCCTTTGTCCCCCTGCAAACCGGAGGTTACAGTAAAACTCTCTGGTCTTTTTAGCTTTAGATGTGCTACTAGCATTTGATCAAGTTCAGAATCTATACCCCACAAATGCAGAAAGGATAAACTAAATCGAATTAGATATTCCCCAATTGTCTTGTCCATGTGAACAACTTCTGCAGGGTTATCTAAAGTCTTCTGGACAGGAGACTTGTCATTTGAAGTCATCTGCTGGATAGTTGTCTTATCATTCTTCTCTTCTAGCATCTTATGCATATCAGAGTTTTCATGTGTTTGACAAGAAACTGCTAAAGACGAAAGATCGAAAGTCAAAGTAGATATTCCAGGGAATGGGCAAGTGCAATTGATGGGAGCGTATCTAATGCTTTGGAGAAGAGACGAAGCGCCAGAACTCTCTTCTCTAGTCTTTTCCTGGGAAGCACTTGGTTTTGATGTTGATAAAGAGGCTGCTCGCTCGTAGTTCTTCAAATAAAACGGTTTCCTCTCTTCGTCTACTGGAAAAAGCAAAGAAGAAACTGATGTATTTCCATTTAACACAGCGCCAGAATGAGATTTCTCACTGATGCCTGCGCAGAAATAATCAAACATGGAATGTGAAGCTGCCCCATGGAGGACACGTTCTCTAGCACCTGTCTTCACATCCCAAATGTACAAGACATCAACTGGGTCTGATTTTCTCGAAAGGGAGCGGAAAAGACATGCAATGTAGCCTCTTGTACCATCCCAAACGACTTTTGTAGGATAGTTTGGGTGCCCAGGAAACATCCTTTCGACCCGCAAAGTCTCAAGAGAAGAAAGAGCAACACATGAATCATCCCCAACAGATAGAAAGCAATTGCTCCACGGTCGTTCTGTTCGAGCTGGTGCTAAAATGATCTGGCGCACCGGATCAACATGATGGTGCATGATCATGACTACATTTCCGCTTTCGAGATCCCAAATGCGGATGGTACAGTCCATACTTCCGGAGATCAAAACATGAGAAGAATTACATCCATTTGTATCCCTAAACATTCGATGCGCTGCTAAGCATAGAACAGATCCTGTATGCCCCAATAGACGCTGTCTATAGACGAAAGGATCAGTGTCTGATCTCGGGCTTGAAGCAGGTGAATCAAGTCCATGAAGAAAATCAAACTTTGCAATTTCTATCTCACCACTAAAGAAACCATAGACAACAACATATGGGACATACATGTTCTCAGAAATAACCATGGACGATGACACGCACTGCCCATTGTCACTAACAGAGGTTTGTACATCACTTTCGGTACTGCATTGAGTTCCTGAATGAGAAACACCATTTTCTGCACTAACCGAGCCTTCAGTATCTAAACAAGAGTTTGAAATCCAATCAGCAAAATAGGAGCCTTCTCCAAGCAATTTGCGTTGAAATTCTTTTTCACTACCTTTTCCTAGGCATAGTGACCAGACGGTTATATGAGGCCTCCACTGAGAAGGTTGTTTAATATCACAACAGGTAGACTCAACGCGAAGAAGACACTGCCTCAACTGTACAAAACAAAATGTTGATTTCACTGAATGCCTATCAGGGGCAGTAACAATCTCACCCAGGTTTTTATATGTAAAAGCTCCATCTATATATGACATAACAAACAGCACAGCAGAACCACTTTCATCCCACAGCACAAAATTTTCAGAAATTCTATCATCTCCATCACCTTCGATAGTTGACGTACTAGAGTAAAGTATCATTGCTTCTTTGAACTGAAAATTTGAAGAACAATTTTCAGAACACAGAGAACTGTCAACGAAAGATATCTCTCCTATTGCCTCCTCGCTATTCAACAACCAAAAGACACCCCTATTCTTTGAGAAAAAAGCAACAAGATTCCCTCGAGTTATTACTGATATAGCTATCTCCCCTTCATTCAACCAGTTTCTGGACAGGGTTGAGCCTTTGCTTGGTTCAGATACATCTTCACCCTTCTCAGAGTTCTCTGACACTGGAACCAACTGCATCCTACCATATGAATCTGCCATGAGCAACAACTCCTGCTCCTCCAACTGAACCACACCCATGAAATTCAAATAACCAATAGATAAATTCCCATGGAAAACTGTATGAACGATCGTAAGAGTATAAGTATCAACCACCACCACAGTGCATCTCGACGGTTTTCTGTTCTGAAAATCACTATCTGCTAAAGACTCAGGCCCATCAACAGTATCAGCAGAATGAGTATCGATATAAGAACATCCAACACATACATATCTAGGCTCTGATGGCAAAGTGCACAAAATCGATGGACTTCCCACCCAAGGAGGTAACTTTCTTCGTCTCCTACAGTGCCCGCTACTTCTACTCCAAACGCACAGCACACCATCAGTACAAGCACTAATCAGTGCAGAACAGTTAACAAAGGGATCCACATTACTACTATCTGTACAATCTGATGTAACCCCATTCCCTGAAACCGTAGTAGTAGGATCACAAACAGCAAGATCCACTATTGTTGCAGTATGGCCACACAACATAGCAATCGGTTTAACCTCCTGATGGATCAAAATGAGCAAACAAAAGATTGATAAATCTGAAATTATCCTCAATGGTCAATGTATAACAATGTGCTAAGAGATCTGCATCAGAGAGAGACTTAACCGAAGAGTCTATATATATATATCTTTCATTGTAAATCAAATTTTAACTAAAAGCATAGGTATTACGAAAAATAAGAGAATCAGTTGGAGGAAGCTATACGATTGAGCAACGGATGAGAGAGACGAGTTACCGAATTGGACTCGGAGGACGACGAGATGCTCCACCAAATGATTGACCCATCAGATCCACCGGTATAAAGAGTTGCTAGATTGGTCAGAGCGGCTGTGGCGGTGACTCGATGAGATGGAGGCGCTTGAGACCATAGGCACGCCACGGATCGGCACTTCATCGTTTGGAATCAAGCTATACAAAGCTTCGCCGAGTCAGAAGAACAAAGAAGGAAGAGACATACGACGTCGTCGTATTAGTGATCACGGCAAATAGATGGCTTGGATTAATAGTAAAATAAAGTAATTATTAGTCGTTCTCTATACTTAAATAGTTAAATCCCTATTATTATTGTTATTGTTACTATTAAAGTAGTAGGTATCAAGCCCCCCCCAATATAGTGGAAGAACTCATTTTAATAAAATAGTTATTACAAAATATCTTTAATTATTTATCTTTATTAAGTTATTTAATAATAAACTCAAAAAATCAAAAATTTTGAAACTTTTTTCAAATATTTATTGATAAATATTTTAAAAAATAACTTTTACCTTCACATGTAATTAAATAAATAATTAATACTAAAGACATATGATTAAAAAAATCTTTAAGATTAAATAAATAATGATTAATACTATAAACATATGATAGGTAATTGCATTTTTAAAATAAAATTTGATGTACTCAAATCCACATATCTAAATAAAAAAGAAGAGTTGTAATGAAAATATGACATTTTATAAAAGAAAATGTTAGACGGTTATAAATATAAACAATCATAACAAAAATTTACGATAAAAAACCAAAAGTGCACTTGTTTGACAAATAACTTTAATTTATTTAAATGATAACAAAAAATTATTTAATTATATTTTAGTATCATAGACACAACTATAAATATCAAATTTTCCAAAAGCGGTTGTGGTGGTGACTCGATGAGATGGAGATGCTCGAGGACATAGACAAGCCACGGATCGGCACTTCATCGCCTCGAATCAAGCGATACAAAGCTTCAATCGAGTCAGGGTGAGAGAACAAGGTAGAGAAGAACGAAGAATGAAGAACGAAGAACAAAGAGACAGACAACGTCGTATTAGTGATCACGGCAAATAGATGAGTTTTTACATTGTGAAAAATAGTAAAATACAGTAATTAGTCTACCTAGCTATACTTAAATCTGAATTATTATTATTATAAGTATTTCAAAACAAGTTAGATTAAATATCAAACTTAGAATTATATATTATAAAATTGTTTTAAAATATATTCTTAATAATAAAATTAAAAATTATCTCAAAGAAGAAAATAATAAATAAGGATAAAACTTCATAAATTGCTTTTAAATAGAAGGCATCTTTATTACCGTATTCAAAAATCAAATCTAAAAACTCACTATATAATCCATCTAACAGTTACATTTTAGCTTATGGAAAAAACCTTTGGGTATTTTCATTTAATTTTTCTAATTAACTAAAAGTTATAAGAATTGGAGGAATTTTTTTTTACTTTTAAAAGAATGAATGCTAGAGAATATTATATTATTTTGTGTAATGACAAAAAAATGAAAACAGTTCAAACACACAAATATATATAGATTTCAAAAGATATGAATATTCGAATAAACACAACTCTACAATGAACAATTGCAACTTTACAAAAAAAACCGTTACAATGAACAATCGCAACTTTTCGTAAAACACACAATTAAAGTTTTTTACATATTTTTTTGAAAAATTATCCAAAATGTACGAAAAACTTAACTTTTGGTGGCATTTATTCAGATTATTATTATTATTATTATTATTATTATTATTATTATTATTATTATTATTATTATTATTATTATTATTGTTATTATTATTACTATTATTATAATATAGTCATTTGAATTTGATTTTAATTAGTTACAATCTTTTTAGTTTTTGTTTTCGTTTTTACAAACACTAAAAATGATTTTTAATAGTTTATAATGGATTTGGTTTATTATTTTAGATTTAGGGGGTTTGACATTTTAAGTGATTTGTGTAAAATTTACAAATCATATGCTATTTAATCATGGATTTTAAAAAGTCTCTGAAAATCTACAATTATTGAACTAATGATTTAAAAATCCATTGTTATTCAAAATTGTTTGTAGATTTTGATTTTAATGATTTTTAGGGATTCTTGATGATTTGAGAGGATTTCTTTAGTTAAAAATATAGAAATCTAAATCTAATTGTTTTATGTGGGATTTGAAAGAATTTTACAATAAATCATATCAACTTCCTTAAAATTATTTAGAGTCTCATGAAAACTCAAATCACTTGGAATATTAGATTGAATACACCACCCTTAGTGTTTAGTTATTACGGTTTAGGATATTTTTATGGTTTACAATTAGTTTAATGATGTGGTATATTTTTCCGAAAACAAATATTTTAATGGTATTTTTGAGGGAAAATAACTACTAATAATGGTAATTGTTGGAAGAATAAAAAAACACTTCAAATTTTTTAGATTTTCTTTTTTCCAATTACTAAACTAGAGAAATTGGTATTTTGCAATATCAGATAAAATTTCTATAAATATAACTTGGAAATATAAATTTTATTTCCAATAAAAAATTATGGGAATATAAGTGAAATAAAAAGAACCCTAAATACAGTAGCCATTAACAATAAAGAGAGCCTTTGCATGGAAATAAATCCCAAAAAAAGAAGGCACCAAACACGCGTCCGGAACAACCGATGTACAGTCCGACGAACAAGGTCCATTGTACATGTTTTTTTTTTTTTTTTTTTTTTTTTTTTTTTTTTTTGTAAAAGGTGAAATTTCCATTGTACATGTTGTATATGCACGGGAGAATTGAGCTGGAACATGGCAGTTCCGAAAA
Organism: Camelina sativa; assembly: GCF_030686135.1. Taxonomy (NCBI): domain Eukaryota; kingdom Viridiplantae; phylum Streptophyta; class Magnoliopsida; order Brassicales; family Brassicaceae; genus Camelina; species Camelina sativa. The sequence continues at coordinate 21,878,856 of NC_141892.1, read as the reverse complement.
CGAACATGGAGTAAGTTTGGACCAAGACATCCACACTTGGGTCATTGAAGGTGATGTAGTAGATTGCCGTCACAAGAATGATGGAAAAGAACGCTCGTGGACCGGGTAAAGGAGGTGCATGCAGCATGTTCTTTATAAATCCGAATAGTGATCGCGAAGTGTAACATAAGTAACATCACCACGTACAAGGTTGTGCCACCGATGCTTGTGTATTGCAACGAACATGCTGAAGGACATAGCCTGTAAAGTGAACGGAGATGCCCAGTAACGACATTGTCGCTATTAATTACTTCCACCACAACCCTCTCATCTCTATGACTCTCTAATCTCTATCTCTAATATTTTTGTTCTTTTACTTCGAAAACCTGGTTAGGGGGACTATACATATTATATGCTCCAACAAAAGTTTAATGAATCAATTTTAACTTTTTAAATAGTTAGTATTTGAGGATTTAGTGTTATCTTCTCACATATGATCAAATTTTTTTGTGTTTTATCTATTATTCGTTTGTTAACATATATTTTGTGTTAATCCATTATTGATATTATTTTATTTTAACTTAATGTTAAATTAAATATTGTATCAAAATATACGAAAGAGTGATTCTCGATGGGTGACATATTTCATATATATATATATATATATATATATATATATATATGTAAATTTTATATTATCATGTAACTAAAAGTAAAAGGTTTTAATTTGTATACGTTTTCGAATGAATTATGCTCTCTTGATGAGAAAATTTCCACTTACACACTTCTAACCGATTCAGAGGATTATCTCTTTAACAAATCTAGTTTCAAGTTCCTGCTTAAAGAGAGAAGAGACAAAACGTTCAACCAAAAAAAAAAAGGAGGATAATTCATATTCCCTGATCTTAATTTGGAATCTTAAAGTTACGTTTTATTGAACATGCATGGAACAAATGCTTTGCAGTTTAAGATAGTCTCATAGCCATTAGCTCTCATATACGTCGTCAGAACTGCGGGGTTGGCAGTGTTCTTTAACATTTTCTACTGGATTGAGAAGTATATGAAAGTTCAAGAAGATTGGTCATTGATTCCATTAATCTCTTTTAATTGTAGTGTTTGTCAAATCACCTATTGTAAGTTAAAGATGAACATCTTTCGTCGAGGTGATCACTGAACAAGGAAGAGGAGGACATGTAGTAAACGACGTGCTATTACTTATTTGTGATCACGGCGGAGGGAGAGTTTTAATCGGGGAAAAAAAAATTATAGGCCATGAATGGAAGATGCTTTTTAAATGGTTTTTAGATTATAGATTTTGGTTTTTAGTTTTTGAGATTTTAGTTTTTTGTAAGAAAATTATTTTTAAAATAATTACATAAAGAAACATAAAAAAATAAAAAGAATGTAAGTTTTCCCTAAAATCTGTAATTATGTGGATTCTAGTTTTTGTTAATATTTGTAAAGAAAAGCTAAAAACTAGTTTTCCTATCTTTTAGGAAATCTATTTAATGTAAAATCTTGAATGGAGAAAAAATTGGTTTTTAAAAAACAAAATCCAAAAACTATAGTAGAATCTACTTGCCATTCAAGGCCATAATCTCTCCAAAAAAAAATTATAATCTCTCGAATCAATAAGGCCTATTAAACTTACAATATGAAAAAGGAACTACAGTAATTAAAAGAAACGATAAATTAACTAATGAGTTATGGGCCTCTCGAATCAATAAGGCCCGTTAAAGTATAAATTGTTACAACTGAGTCAGTTGAACTGACAAGGCGTTGCTGTTAATTTAATAACCGGTTTGATAATTCATACACAAATCTGATTCACATTACCAAACGTCTCTGATCTTTTTTGGTTAACATTGAATCATAACTCCCGATCCTTAGTCAATCCCTGCTATGCGGGATAACACAATTTGGTGGAGTAAAACTCCCATGAAATCAATCGTAAATGTGGTGCTATAATCACTTTGACTGAAGATATTTTCTGTCTTTGATCTTGTATCCCCAATTTTGATTATTACAAATTTAGGTATTAATTATTACAAATTTAACAAAAAGGGCTCATCACGTGATCTCTAAAGGCTGGATATATATTGGTCAATAATACATAGCTTCTTTCCAATATAGTAAATCTCTGTAAATTAATAGACACAATAAAATAAAAAATTAGGTCAATAATAATAATAAAATAATAATAATAATAATAAATTTTGTCAGTCTAAATTTGGACTAGTGTAAAAATTAGCAAAATTCAATAAAATAATAAGATAATAACTCTATGCAAAATATATTCACAATGATATCATAAATTAATAATTAAATTGACAATAATATATATATATATATATATATATTGGTATACTAGTGTATGTTTTTTTTTTTTATAAACTGAATTTTATCCCAAAGCTCATCTCTAACAGAATGGTTTTTTTTTATATTTCAATAATGTTGTAGTATACTCTATAAGAAGTTATGAAATAACTAAAATTTTCTTTAAATTTTCAATTTCTAACAATATGCATAATTTCCATTTTGAAAGTCTTATAAATTGTTAAAATACGACAATTGAGATCAGTAATCATAAACTTGAATTTATGTATATCATATATATAAGTGAATTTATCTAATGCATTTGTAATTTATCGTTGATAAAATTTTATATATATATATATAATTTTCAATTCCAAAACTAAAAATTTTATAACATCCAAATACTAATCTTATTGTTTATAAAATTATCTCAATTCATATTTTCAAGAATTTTAAAATTAAAAAAAAACACTATAAATTAATCTTCTTGAAAATATGAATTGAGATATTTTATAAACAATAAGATTAGTATTTGAATATTATAAATTTATAGTTTTGGAATTCAAATTTTAAAGGAAATTATTAATTTATACTATAAAATAATGGATACTAATTTATAAAAATGGTGGTCCAACATTATTAATGTATAAAGGTTTTATTGTACAAGTAAGTAACGAAATCTTTGCATTTTTCCGTTAACATTTAACGGCTTCCCATTCATATTAGCTAACGGTAACAGAAAGTGCTTCTCTATTACTATATTATTATACTCTTATTCCTCCTTATTTTCTAGGGAACAAAACTCTAAAATTATATTTTAATAAGTTATCATAAATATATTAATTACTATTTAATGTTGTTCTTTTGGGTTTTTTTCCAAGATCAAACTTTTGTTTCAAAGTTGAGTGAAGAAAGTATTGAAATGATAATAATAATAATAATAATAATAATCATAATAATAATAATAATAATAATAATAATAATAATAATAATAATAATAATAATAATAATAATAATAATAATAATATCAAAAAAATTACAAATATTCCAAAAAAGAAAGGAAAGATATTATAAATTTGATGCTTTTTCATATGAACATGATTAACAAAGAGAAAGGGTAGAGACAACTAGCGCCTGCACAAAAATACACATTAAGAAAGAAGGATTAATTAACCTATATTCATTCCTTATAATGGTTAATAATTTTTTTTGTGAATATTGCTATTTTATTTAGTATTAATAAAGATTCATTAATCATTACTAACGTGTTCTTGTATTTCGAGATTCTATATATTTCTTATTACTTGTATAAATTTTCATAATGTTACTTGTAAACAACCCTTTTTTTTTTTAATAATATAATGGCTAGTGTTCTCATACCCATTAATATTACACAACAACACCAAATAACCAAACAATACTATTAAACCGATAATGATTCTAACAATAATAATCTATTAAACCAACTGATAGAAGCCTCAGAATCCATCATGACAAGGCTCATGGACTTAAAAACTTAGAAACTTAGACGGAAGCGATCTGATGGAGAGTAACCGTTTGATGTTGAATCCACAACACCGAGGGCTAGATAATATGATCCAAAGGCTATTCCTCACAAGGATCAGAGACTCTACACGAAACCTAAGTTGGTTGATTCCACAAACTACCTAGAACTCGCAAGAACAATGATTTGATTCAAAACACAAAGTGTTGAAGCAAACTGAAATTTCTTATTAATCAAAACTGTGTCTCTCAAAGTACAAAGTAATAGAGCTTATAAAGGGGCTCAATTACAACTTCTAAATGCTAAAATAAATAAAGAATCACAACAATTAATGAAAATCATGACCTTTAGAAACTGAATGAGAATATCGGCCAAATTGGGAAAGTTGTGATGCACCTTGAGTCTTGATAACTTGGGGCCGAAGTTGTGGTTTCTTGGGACGTCTAGATACATTCTAGGAAGCTTTTGGATGGTCTTAAGAGTCTCACAAAGGCGCAAAATAAGGAAAAAGCCGTTATGACATAAAGACAAACATATCCAAATAAGGAAAGTTGCACTTTAATTTGATCGGCCTAGTCAAGTGAGGTGGGGTGCATCCTAAGATGTGTGGTGAAGTCTCCAAATGATATAGAAGCTCTCCAGGACGCCAAGGGATGCTTTGGTTTGAGTCATTTATGTAAAGATCCCTTTTGAGTGTTAATTGACTTGCGAAAAGGCTCCCTGAACCTTGTCTTGAACTAGCTCGAAATAAGGGTATTTTCTTTGATCTTCCTCCTTAAAATATGCGTAGGAGGATATGTGGAAAGATGTTGCCTCATTAAAAACCTTTCTAGGTAAAACCATTGGGAAAAACCCTAGATAAGGGAAAAAGAGTGCAACGGTCAATTCCAACGATATGATCTTTCAGCTCGTTGAAGATCCGCATAACTTCTAAAACATATTTGTTTCTGATTCTTGCACATATCGGAAGGATATCATAGTTCTCCTTAACTGGTACGAGCTGGTTCTCTCCAAAAAGTACTTCAGGCAGTCTATCGGAAAGTTCGTCAAGTTGTACATCAAGAAGTCTGTCAAGTAGTACTTCAGCCACTGCTACAGCCAGTAGTTCAGCTCCCGTTCTTACATCACCAACAAAGTCAATAGCCAATTCCAACATCGTTCTATCAACTCAACTCTAGCAACCTAACAATAGCTAGACCACAATCAATCAAGCCTCTAGAACATCCTCTTCCTCATCGCCTTGATTCCACGATCATACTTTGCTTTTACCTGCACCACAAACACAAATTGAGATGCATAAGTATTGTCATAAACACTTAGTGAGGCAATCCTCCCATCTACTGGGCTATACACACAAGCAATAAAATCTCCTCATGCCACAATCAACAAACAACAAACAAACCAAGCATTACACAAAGCAATCACAACATCAGCCGCCTGCTTAGGATGGTGTCGACCGACACTGGTCACCTGGTGTCGATCAACACCGACACCTGCTCGACATCTTCGAAAACTATAGCAGTATCGATCGACACCTCCACATGGTGTTGATCGACACTCACCAAATCTCTCGCGCCGTACTAGCATTGGTGTCGACCAGCACCCTCATGGTGTCGATCAACACCGATGTTGAGCATTGTTTTCCTTCGATCTCCAGCTCCAAATTTTGCCTCCAAACACCTCACATGCGTCCAAGGTATTCCCCGAAGTGAATCCAAGCCACATGAGCCATTAAAAGCACATAAACTTCAAAAGAAATCAATCACACAACACATAAAGTCACATAAATAGAGATTTTAACTTAGCTAAACCATGGTCATGCACTCACCTTTGCAAAGCAGAGAGATCTCACCAACAATGACGAAAAACACACCACTACAAGCTTTCCCCACGCTCTCAGCCTTAGATATCCAACCACAAAGACAAAACTCACAAGAGCAGGGAAAAAAGCTTAAGGAAAACTTTCATGAACCTTCAGCTTCTTTACAAGTTTTTTTTGTCTTTGTACTGCTTTCCAATAGCAAAAGCCTCATTAGATATATCACATAACTTAGCCCTGAACTCAGCCACAATTTCTTATTCTTCCATCCTAAGAGTATCAAATTGTGATGCCAACATATCCAACTTTGTTCTCTTAACACTTGAAGTACCTTCAAACATATTCTCCAATGACTTTCATGCTTTCTGAGCTGATACACATTGAGAAATTAACTTGAAGTGGCTTGAATCAATAGCATTGTAAATCGCTGTCTTGGCCGTTGAATTACAACTTGATAGCTTTTTCTCTGCAGCAGTCCACTTATCTTTTGGATTAATACTCTCAACTCCTTTATCATCCACACCTTTAGGAGGCTCCCAACCAAGTTCAATCGAATTCCAACAATCTTCATCAAGGTTACTAATAAACGCTTGCATTCCAACCTTCCAATATCCGTAATTCGTTGAATCAAGCAACGGTGGTCTTGACATAGATGTGCCTTCTCTGTATGAATTCATCACAACTGATTCAAAGCTCTGCCTTACTTCCTGAACTACCCCCACCCTTGATTTACCCGAAACTAGACTAAATCTCTATCGAGAACCCGCTCTGATACCACTTGCAAATGTGGATGAGGTGCAAATAATAAAGTGCAGAAAGTAAATAACACAAGAGCTTTGTTAACGAGGTTCAGTTTTTCCTACTCCCCGGGACCACGTCCAGATTTTGGTTTCACTAGAACAAGAAAGCATATATAACCTATTCGCAAACGCGTAAATCAAGCACAACCCTCTTAATTAACCGCTCCGTTCAATAACATGAAATCTTAAGGATAAATCTCTACCCTTAACTAAACTCACAATGAGCCTAGATTCAAACCAAGATAACCTAACCCTTGGCTAAACTCCCCCTTAGCCTAGACTTCAGATCTTCAACTCTCTTGCGCAACCTTCACACACACACGTCACACCGACGAAAAAAGAAGCTTGAATAACACAAGCACCAAACCACAAAACTAAGCCGCACACAATCAGAAAGCTCTCTAGGGTTTTTATCTTTATCTCTCAGCTCTCTTGCTTCTCTAGGACGTGCCCAACATCTCGTTATATATCCATCAAGACTTCCTAATCACCATACGAAAAGATTTCCAAATTTCATAAGAAAATGTCTTTTTCCTTTTTACTATTTTCCTTTTCTTTCTAAAACTCCAATTTAATCAACCCAATAAATAGTAGTTTTCCTCCTCAATTCATCCTCAATCCGTCCTTCAATATTGTCTTCTCAAACCTTCTAGAAACTTCTCAGGCACATAAAACAACAACAATCTCGTATCACGTCTTGTATCACACAGACACTACTTCAGACAAACCAATACATCTTCATATGATGTACTCAAAGATAGATTAAGTTATTAACTTATTCATAAAGAATAATCCTTTGATACAGAAGAGCTGAGTTCACTAAGATAGTTCATACATTATTATCTCCTGCCCTTGTCCCTTGGGATGATTTTATTAAAATTTCCATTCAAATCACTTTTCTGATAAGTGAGAGAGTGAGAGAGAGATCATTTATTTTCTATAAAAGGGAGTCACTAAGACACTTTTTAATTTTTAAACCGATTCTGTTGCAGTCTTGGAAAAAAAAAACAGAATCACTCATCTTGTTCTTCTTCTATCGAGAGGAAACAAAACCTCCTTCGTTCTTCTTTAGAAATCTTTTCTTTTTCTTTTTTCTTCTCTACGAATCATCTTCTTCTTCTATGGCTTTCGTTGCAAGAACACGATTGGTTTACCCGATCAGTGTATCCTCGTCGTCATCTATGTTGGGATAAGCTTGAATGAAGCTTGAGTTGGAAGTTAGTCCTAATCCTAGGATAGTTGTGTATACAAGAGATAAAGATCAATGTATATTTAGGAGATATCTAAATAAAAGAGTTTCCTACTAGGATTAGGATTAGATAAGTAGTATATAAGGATATGTTGAGGTGAGACCTAACTCATGAGGTTTTGAGAGAAGGAGATATTGAGATCTTAAGTTTTTGAGACAGTTTTCTTAAGCTAATAAAAGTGAGGAATACTTTTCTATCTTGTGTTTTCTTCTAACCTCTGTTTTCTATATTTGGTATCAGATCAAGGTTATTCACTAAAGAGTCATGTCCGAAATCGCCATACCCACACCACGATCCAAAGAAGGAGGAGGATCTCTTTCTATTGTCTGCCCGATGTTAAACTCGACAAATTACACTGTTTGGGCGATGAAGATGAGAATTGCCCTAAGAGTACACAAAGTTTAGGACACCATTGAAGCAGAAACCGATCAAGTAGGCTCAGAACAAAACGACATGGCTATGGCTCTATTGTTTCAGTTAATACCTGAAAGCTTAACACTGCAAGTCGGAGAACTTGATACAACAAAGAAGGTGTGGGAAGCAATTCGCTCAAGACACGTTGGAGCAGGGAGAGTTCGGGAAGCTAGACTTCAGACCTTAATGGCTGAGTTTGACCGAATGAAGATGAAAGAATCTGAGAGCATTTATGATTTTTCTGGTAAGTTAGCTACTATTTCATCAAACTCTGCTGCACTTGGAGCAAACATAGAAGAATTAAAGATTGTGAAGAAGTTTTTAAACAGTCTACCTCAAGCGGAAATTCATCCACAAAGTTGCTTCTCTAGAACAAGTTCTATATCTGAAAACTATCAGCTTTGAAGATATAGTTGGGCGTTTGAAAGCTTATGAAGAGCGAATCTTTGAACAAGAAAAAACTCAAGAAGATCAGAGTAAGCTGATGTATGCCAATACAGAGTCACAACCGAGTCAAAATTATCGAGAATACAATGGTGAAACCGGAAGTTTTAGAGGAAGAGGTCGTGGAGATAGATCTATCTATAGAGGTCAAGGAAGAGACCGCTATGGAGGTAGAAATCTATCGCAAATCACATGTTTCCCTTGTGATCAGACTAGTCATTATGAATCACAATGCCCAAATCGACTACTCAAGCTGCAAGAAGTGGAAGAAATTTATATTAAGGACACACATGATGCAGAGGAGCTCTTAATACATGAAGTGGTCTACTTAAACAAAAAATACGGTGTACCGAGTAAATATGAGGCAAGTACAGGTAGGGATAACATATGGTATCTTGATAATGGTGCGAGTAACCATATGACTGGAGATAGAAAGAACTTCAGTAAGCTTGATGATACAGTGACCGGAAAGGTGCATTTCGGAGATGACTCTAGGATTGATATCAAAGGTAAAAGGACAATTGCCTTTACTGATCATAATGGAAAGTCACGAGTAATGACCGATGTTTACTTCATTCCTGAACTTAAAAGCAACATCATAACTCTCGGTCAAGCCACTGAAGCAGGTTGTGACATACGATTGAGAGGAAATTATTTGACAATGAGTGATCAAGAAGGAAACTTGTTGGTGAGAACAAAGAAGTCTAGGAACCGATTGTACAAGGTACAAATGGGGTTAAAAGATAACATTTTTTTGAATTTTGCAGATGTAAGTGAGCCAAGTAAGTGGCATGCGAGGTTAGGGCATGTCAACTATGTTACTTTAGCCTCAATGTTGAGAAAAGAAATGGTCTTAGGAGCTCCAAAACTCTCCATTGGGAAAGAGATATGTAGCTCGTGTCTACTTAGGAAGCGAACTAGGCGTGTGTTTCCACAAGCAACCAGTTTTCGAGCTAAAAGGAGGCTAGAACTCTTACATGGAGACCTTTGTGGTCCTACTACACCAAGTACACCGGCAGGGAATATATATGTTTTGTGATTATTGATGACTTCTCACGGTATATGTGGACAATGCTGCTAAAGGAGAAAAGTGAAGAGTTTCATAATTTCCAAAAATTCAAGGCTATGGTGGAGAAAGAAGTTGCAAAAAGGATACTGACTTTTAGAACAAATAGAGGAGGAGAGTTTGTATCAAATGAGTTTATTTTTTTCTGTGAAAATTCTGGCATTAAGAGGCACTTGACAGCACCATACACTCCACAACAGAATGGTGTAGTAGCGAGACGCAACAGGACTTTGATGGAAATGACCAAAAGTATCTTGAAGCATATGCATATGCCAAACTACCTCTGGGGAGAAGATTTGAGGCATTCTACCTACTAGTTAAACAGGGTTGTGACAAGAGCTTTGAAGGATAAGACACCATATGAGCTATTTCAGGACAAGAGACCTATTGTTGAACATATCAGGATTTTCGATTGTATTGGTTATGCCAAAGTAGAGAAACCGAATCTTAAGAAACTAGACGATAGAACGAGGATTATTGTGCACTTAGGTACTGAACATGGTTTTAAGGCATATTGTTTGTTAGATCCTCAGTCAAAACGAATTATAGTAAGCCGAGATGTTGTATTCGACGAATCCAAATGATGGAGTTGGTCGAAAAATACCGAAACAGAGAATGGTGATGAGAGTTTTAAGTTTAGTTATGATGTCTTAGGGAGTCATGGTCTTCGGGAATATGATGAAGATACTAATGCAGTTCAGAATGTTGACGAAGAGCCTTTAAGCGAGACTGTAGGTGATGAACATCCAGAGAGCCTCGTTGAAGCAAATCAAAAGGAAGATACATAGCACAAATCACACGAAACTACAGCGGAGACTACAAATTCTCCTGCAGTTTCATCAGCTCCAGAGCTACGGAGATCAACTCGACAGATTATGTCTTGCTTGCAGGAGAAGAAGGTGAACTTTTATTGCTTAGTCTCAAAAATGTGCCTAGGAGTTTTTGATGAAGCAAAAGAGTCTAAGGAGTGGACAAGGGCGTGTGAAGAAGAAATAGGCTCGATCGAGAAGCTCAGGACATGGGACCTTGTTGATTTGCCTATAGGAGCAAAACCAATTGGCTTAAAGTGGGTGTTTAAGTTGAAGATAAATTCTGATGGTAGTATCAACAAATATAAAGCGCGACTAGTTGCTAAAAGATATGTTCAGAAGTATGGTGTTGATTTCGAAGAAGTCTTTGCTCCGGTTGCTAGGATAGAAACCATAAGGCTACTCATCGATCTTGCAACGTCACATGGTTGGGAGATTCATCATCTTGATGTCAAAACTGTCTTTCTACATGGTGAGATTAAGGAGACTGTGTATGTTTCTCAACCAGAGGGATTTGAGAAAAAGGCAATGAGGGGAAGGTTTATAAGCTCAAGAAAGCCTTGTATGGTTTGAGACAGGCGCCTAGAGCTTCGAATAACAATTTGAATCACATTCTCCAGGAGCTGCGATTCATTAAGTGCTCGAAGGAGCCCTCTATCTATCGGAAAAACATTGGCACTGATATTCTAATTATTGATGTTTATGTCGATGACTTATTTATCACATGAACGAGCTTGGTAGTTATTAACAAATTTAAGGAGGAGATGTCTTCTAAATTTGAAATGAGTGACCTTCGAAGACTAACATACTACCTTGGTATGCAAGTGGATCAACAACAAGATGGTATAACATTAAGCCAAGCTCGTTACGCTTGCAGGATATTAAAGGAAACAGGAATGTCAAAATGCAACTCAGTGCTTATACCTATGGAACCAGAGCTGAAATTGTCTAATGCGGAGAATGAGAAGGAGATTAATGCAACTGCTTGTTGGTTGTTTTCGATATCTGTTGCACACCAGACCAAGGGAGTCACATGGAGCAGCTATGAAACAGTCTTTAAGATACCTAAGAGGAACTACTACTCTTGGGTTATCCTATGGAAGAATGAAGGTGCCTCGGCTAATAGGCTAGAGCAATAGTAGTCATCACATTGATGCAGATGATGGAAATAACACCTCAGGACATATTTTGTATCTCGCATATAGCCCTATCACTTGGTGTTTGGAGAAAAGGGACGTGGTTACTCTATCCTCCTGTGAAGCAAAGTTCATGGTTGGGACTGAGGCTGCAAAACAAGCCATATGGCTGCAGGAGTTGCTGGTCGAGATTACTGGAGCTGTTGAAGAGAAATTCACTATTCAAATTGATAATCAATCGGCTATCGCTCTTACAAAGAACCTTGTTTTTCATGGGAGAAGCAAGCACATACATAGGCGCTACCACTTCATAAGAGAACGATTTGAGAAAGGTCAAATTGAGGTGGAACATGTTCCGAGAAATGAACAAAGAGCCGACATACTCACCAAAGCTTTAGACAAGATAAAGTTCAGAGAAATGAGAAGTCTCATGGGAGTCCAAGATTTGGCAGGAACAACTTTCAAGCTTAAGAAGGAGATTGTTGGGATAAGCTTGAAAGAAGCTTGAGTTGGAAATTAGTCCTAATCCTAGGATAGTTGTGTTTACAAGAGATAAGGATCAATGTATATTTAGGAGATATCTAAATATAAGAGTTCCTACTAGGATTAGGATTAGCAAAGTAGTATATAATGATATGTGGACGTGTGACATAACTTATGAGGGTTTGAGAGAAGGAGAGATTGAGAGCTTAAGTTGTTGAGACATTTTTCTTAAGCTAATAAAAGTGAGGAATACTTTTATATCTTGTGTTTTCTTCTAACCTATGTTTTCTATAATCTCACAGCTTGGGGGATACAGAATCCATAACTGCTATATTATTATTTTCGTTTCTGGCGACTCTTCCCAAATTTGCTCCGCAGAATCGTATCAATCTCCGGGAGATTCTCAGGAACGACGTATATGCAGTCGTTAGAACTGCAGGGTTGGTAGTGTTCTTCAACTTCTTCTACTGGATTGGGAGCTATATGAAAGATCAAGAAGGTTGGTCACCTTATCTTGCAGCGGCGTTCTTTTACGTCTACGTTCTTGTCGTAGATATTGAGTTTGGAGTAGACGAAGACATTGGTGTCTCAGATGGTTTGCTCTTCGCAACCTAGTGTCGAGTTCTTTCTCAGTTGAACACACTGGTCTTGGCAATGGTAATCCAATTTACGTTTCTCAAGCCGGAATTGTTTCCCCTCTCAGTTCAAGATAATGTTTTCGACGTTGACGATGATGATTCCGACATTGAAGATGAATTTTTTGAGGTTGGAGATGATTTTTTCGAGGTTGACAATGACATTAGAAGAAGATCACGAAGAAATCGAATCTGATCTCAGTGACGAAATGGAATCTGATCTCAGTGAGGTTGGAGATGATTTTTTCGAGATTACCAAGGTGATAACGAATCTGATCTCAGTGACGAAATGGAAGTTGAAGAAGTCGAACCACTAGTAAACACCAACGCTGCTGTCGACGTGATTGAAGAAATCGAACCACTAGTAAACTCCAACGCCGCCGTCGACGTGATTGAAGAAGTTGAACAACTAGTAAACCCCAACACCGATGTAGCCGCCGTCGAAGTCCCGGATGCTAACCATATGAACCTCATTCTTTAGGCTCAGTGTTTTCACACTTGTGTTGTAGTGGGCCTTATCGTATTTCAATAATTTGGTCCCGTTTTAAAAATCCCCGCCTAATCCCAATTACGCCTCATAAAACCGTTAGGTCCACCCTGTTCGCCTCGATTAATGATTAATCTCAAGTATCGATTATCCGATTATGCTTGTCTAATTTGATTGTAACCCGTCTAATCCGATTACTTTCCACTTAATTTTGTGTATATTGATTGTTTTTGGAAACAAATATAAATCAAATATTATTTTTTGTTATTTAAACATTTAAATAAAGAGTTTATAATGTTTTACAATTACTGTACAAACTTTTAATAAAAATCATAAAATTTTCTTTTGAAATTATATTTTTATGTGTTTACCATAATTTTTAAAGACAGAGCTATAGTTTTATATTTTATTTGATATTTTATAGTTTAACATCAATAGAATTATACATATATTTGGTACTATCTTTTAATTTCATTATTAATTTAATAAAATAACCCTAAAACCAGTCCCCGATTAATTCTTATTTAATCTCTGATTTTTTTGCTAGGCGCTAAGCCCACACAGACCGCCCGACTAGCGTCTAACGATATCTAAAACATGGATTAAAGAATTTTGGTCCAATATTGGGTTCATATATCTCTATTATATTATTTAAGCAACCCTTTAAACAATTAACCCTACTCTATATGATATATTACACAAAATATCACTGTATTTAATTACAAAATATAATAACAGAATCTTATTATTAATATGTTGTAACCAGAAAATGATTACCCAAAAAAATAGCAAATGAAACCGAACCTATTAAAATGAAACAGTATGTTGAAACCATTTAGATATGCAAAAGGCTAGATGGTAAATTGTTACCCACAAAAATAGCAATTAAAACAAATTCTATTATATATAACATAATCGAATTCAAATAAATGAAGAAATTAGTAGACAATTACGTCAGTATGAGCATGGGTTTACATGAAAATAGGCTTTTGTCGAAATTGCCTGAGATGCAAACTTGTACAATGCTTCACCAAATGTAGTTTAACTTAATTATTAACCATTGACTATGACTAATTAACTAAGCACTAATTAGTTAATCATCTAAAGTTTTTTTTATGCGTTAGTTTAGTCATAATAATGGCAGTGAAATAGTCAGTATATTAAAAATTGTGATGTACATATTTTCTGTATTTTTTTAGTATGTGAGCGTAGAAAATGAAAGAGATTTGAATTATCAGCATATATAATCCAAAACTTAAACAATTATATCTTTAAAGTTGTTTTTTTCTTTTTGGGCAAAATCTCTTAAAGTTGTTTTCTAAATAGATATTAGGGATTTTCCTTCTTCGAGGGAACTCTCTCTTCTCTCTCCTCTTCTTCTTCTGGTTTCAAAAAATCAGAATCGTCGGTGGTTCCTCTCCGGCGGCCACCACGACGCTGTGAGGGGAATTAGTTAGTTTAATTGCTTTTTGTTTCTAGATTTTTCTCTAGGATCGGATGAATCTAGGCTAAGCGGTAATGTTGAGATTAAGGTTCTGGGTGTGGTGGTGCGATTTCAGATCTGCATCCGGCAGACGTTCTTAACGGTGGTACTTTCTTTGCAACGACTTCATCCTTTGATGAAGGAGTTGTGAAGGCTTTTTCGTTGGCCTCAATCTCTCTGTTTGTCTCTGCTTCTGTTGGCTTAGCTTATGTGGGGTTCTTTGCTTCTGTTTGTGGTTTGTTGTGGGTTATGTCTTAGTTTTAGTTGTTGGGTTGCAATTTGTGATTCCTTTTACTTCGACTCTGTCACCTCCTCTTGAGTTGCTGGTGTTTTGCGTTGGCTAAGGTTTCGATTTGTGGGTTCATCATTCGGAAGGTAATTTTCTGCAAAGGTATCTACTACCCTTCTCTAAGTTCTTGTTGGGCTCAGGTTTGGTTTCAAGACGATGCGGTGAGTTCGATCTCTATTCCTTCTCTTGCGTGGCGTTACCAGTTTTTGGTCTGTAGGTGGCCTTTGACTAGGCCGACGAATGTCCGTGTTAAGGAATGGGTATCCTCTTTGGCGTTTTCCCCAATCGGATTTCAAGGTTGTCCTTTGAACCTTCGCTTTCTCGATTCTTCTGGTTCTTTGAAGTGGCTGTGATGGGTTTGGTTATGTGCTCTTTCCTTGCTGCTTTGTCGTTTTCATTTCCGTCATTGTGGCTGTGTGAGCTCGATATAGATCCCTTCTTAGGCTTTCAGTTTTGGAGGCTTTCTTTTGATCGGTTCTGCTCGAGGCTCCTGTCTGTAGCTCCTCTTCGTCATCTACCTGTTCTGTGGAAATGTTTATCGGAAGCATTTGGATAGATTTTTTGGTTTTAATTATATAGAATTTCAAATTTCAATCTTTTATGTTTGATTTTGAGATTTAACTCCTCCTTTTGTCTCCCCTTTTTGGGGTTTGTCTATGGGGTTTAGTTCTTTCAACTAGCCAGCTTTTGTCTCCGGAAAATCAGATATTTCCGGCTTTGATTCCTTCTTTTGCGTTTTGATTCCCTCGTTTGGGCTTGTCGCTACGGTACTTTCCCGTATTTGTTAGCAATTTAAGTATCCATCTTTGTCTTTGTAACATTGGATGAAATAAAATGAGACTATTGTGAAAAAAAAAAACTAGATATTAGGGAAATTAGGACATCTATGAGACTATAGTAGATTAACTAAACGGCAACTTGAATAACATATAGAATACAATCCAATATGATTTCTCTGTATTCGTGAACATCTATGTTCACCTTATAACAGTAATCTCCGTCCATTATATCATCAAGAGGATTAACAATTAATTGGGGAAAAATTTACAATCAAAGTTAACCAAAATTCGGGGATCAAATTTTATTTTCAAATATACTTCGATGATTGTCTAAATCGATAGATTTCCGGAGTCTCTTAAATATTGATTTCTGTTTACTAAAAATATTTTTGCTCGAAACGCAAAGAAAAGAAGAGTATGAAATATCCTCATTGTTCTTGAATCGGACATAAAAAAAAATACTACTTCCCTATTACTTCGTGGGCCTGGGCCGGGTCTACCGAAACAATAAAACTACAACTTTTGGAAAATAAAACAATGCCTTAGTTTATTAACTCATTGGCAATTTTATGTTTTATAATGTTTTAAAAATTTGTTGACCCGCAAACATAAACTAATTAACCACCTTAAACCAACTTTAATCACATGCTTATTCTAATATCCACATATTTCATCATTTGTACTAATTTCATATATAAATAACAAAATGTACAAATAACAATCATTTTCCATAAAATTTAGGCTTTAACTTTTATTTTAGAATATATATATATATATATATAAACGGGTATATATATATTATTAATAAATGATAATACTACAAAATATTAACGGATATTTACGGGTTGGGTAACAAAACGGGTAATGGGACAGGTAACGGAACGGGTAAATGGATGGATAACAGGATATGTAATGGGACGGGTAATAAAAATTAAATTAATACCCTCACTAGATCCTTACTCACGAGTAATATAATTATAATACTCTCACTCGACCCTAAAGTTGCAGATATCATTTTTTCAGGATGGATACAAGTCGAGTAACATACGGGTAACGAATATTAGTGTCTAGACCTACCTATCAGTAGTTTAATATGACTTAAAACTCACCATATAGTACTATATTATATAGGATGTGAATAAATGATACAACATAAATATAATCTTAACAAATATAAATAAATAACAAAATTAAAAAAAAAAACCGCGCTACCCCACGCTGGTGATTATCTAGTATATATATATATATTATTTTAATCCTTTGTAAAGAAATATGTTATACATCAATATTACGATTTGAGAGTTTTTTTTTCTTTTTCTAAGGCTTTGTGTTTAAATTAAAAAAAATGTCATTGTATTAACTAAGATATTTTGTGCTTTTAAATGTTTAAAAAACAAAACAGTATTTAATTAAGTCAAATAAAAATGTATTTCTAAATCGACTTCCACTACTTTCACGATCTATATTTATCAAATTTTCGATTATTCCATTCCATATATACCTCCTTCAATTGTAGTTGTTAATTTGGGATAGCTTAATTATCGTATGTAAGTTAAAGATGAGGTGAACACTACTGAACAAAGAAGAGAAGTAGAGAACGATGTAGCAAACGACGTGTAATTGATCACGGGATGGACAGTTTTAATTGGGGGAAAAATAAAATTCTTGACGACAACAATGATTTCAGAAAGTACTATACTACATCGTAAACACAACAACAAAGATTCCAGAAAGTACTATACTACATCGTAAACACAACAACAATGTATAACAATGTGCTAAGAGATCGATCTGTATCAGAGAGAGAGACTTAATCGAAGAGCATTATATATATATATATATATATATATATATATATATATATATATATATCTTTCATTGTAAATATTACGAAGAAGTTGAAGAAAATGGAATGTGTTGGGGCAAGCTGTTGTTGGGTTTGACAAACACAAAACAAATGGGCCATAATGGGCCAGACGAAATTGGCATTAAGGAAAGGAGAAGAAGATTCTGGAAATGATTTGGTCATATGCATACATATATATAAGTATAAGTGTGTTTTATCGATCAAGAAACTGGAGGTAGATGAGAGACAAGACATTAAAGAGAGTTCTAAAGAAAGAGAAGAAAAGAGGGTTCCTCTTCAAGAAGTTTTCACATTTCTTTGTTGTGTTCTTGTTCTTGTATCCTCTTGTGTGCCAAAATTTATAAACCAAAAGAACATCACAAGTTAGTGGTGTGTGTAACCTCTTCATATAGTGGAAGTTGTGGGAGACGGTTCCCCCCCGAGACGTACCGGTTAGAGGTCGAGAACTCGGTGATCAAATTCTCTTGTGTCATCATGTGTTATGTTCAAGTTTTAGATGTATGAATCTTTAATCGGGTGTGAGGCGATGAGGGACCAAAAGCAACAATTATCCTCACAAGTGGTATCAGAGCACAGGCTCTCTGATTCATAAGATCTAAAGGAGGAAGAAGGAGATGACAGTTAAAGGTTGAAGTCATCTTGTTTGGAGGATAACAGACTCTCAGGTGAAGTTTGAGTCTGTAGCAGAGATCTCAGGTTTGGAGATCAGGAAATCCTCTAATGACACGACACAAGAGAGCTGCAACAAGCGGGAGTTGTGGTTATGGTTCAGGTCCAAGTATGCCAGTAAAAAAAAAAAAAAAAGAAGGTTGGAGACTATTGCAGAAGACACAAGATCTTGAAGGCGTTCTTGGTCTATGAAGACTAAATCAACAGTGAGTTGGTTTAAGGTGGAGGTTCTCTGCAGTAAGTTCGATTCAAGTTTAAGAAAGCATGGGTTAAGGTGACTAACTCAAGGTTGTGGTAAGAGGAATCAAATACTCATCCAAAAGGCTCAAATCGGCGCTGCCATCACAAGATATTTGTGATGTTCTTTACTTAAGTTTCAGGATACTCAAGGCTGCTTAAGTTGAAGGAATCTTTAGCTTGGAAGAACACAAGGAGGTAGACTGATTTCAACAAAGGAAAAGTCAAGATTTTTTGCTGTACAATCAGATTGTATCTTGCTTGTCGAGTCGTTGAAAGTCAGTAAGTTTGGTGTTCAAGAAGGATGTTGAAGATTCAAGGAAAAAAGTTCAGAGCAGATGAGTATGAAGCTAGAAACTGCTTGAGGCAAAGCAGGTCGATAACTCTGAAAGAATTCAGTAAGGTTTGAGAAGTATTGGATGAAAGTTTTTAGTCTTAGGTTTAATGGAGGTCAATGCATGGATGCATTGACAGAAGGAAAGATTATACTTGGTTTTTTCCTTTTTTATCACAAGAAGAGAATAGAGGGCTGGTTGTTAAGCAAGCATTGATGTGTTAGTGGATTCCCTAATACAAGGAATAGTATCGTGTGGAATAGGTTTTACAGGAAAAAACAAGGTTGTCACAAGTGTGGTGTGACAGGAAGTTGCTGTAAATGAGAAGTCTCTTGTGTTATGGTTTAGCAATTGACAAGAGATTGATATTAAGTTTGCTAGTGGTGAAACCTGCTAGTAAAAGGGGATATTTAAGCACAATACCTGAATCGAAAGTTGTATCAAACGTCTTCCAAATGGGATTAGTTTGGACGAATGTACAAGATGGATTCAGGGATGATGATGGCAGTACAAGATGGATTCAGGGTTGTGGTTGTTGAAACAAAGGCAGTTAGTTCAATCTCAGTTTTGCTAAATGTCGTGGTTACAACAAGGAAGTGTGGAAAAGGCTGTAAGCTGGTGATAAGTGTAAGACAAGTTCAAAGGAGGCAACCATGGTTTTGAATATGTGAGTGTGCAGTGCACTGATGCATAATAGTTTAAGCAAAGGATAAGCAAAGAAATTTGTGTCAAAAGTCTTCCTAGCTAGGTGGAGTTAGGCGGCGTGTTCTGTTGGTAACAACAGCGGTACAAAGTGATGCTCAAATCAAAGGTGCTCAAACAGGTGAAGAGTAAGTCAAAGACTGTTTCAAGGAAATGAAGCATGAGTGACTTAAGAGTTATTTCTGCAGTTGATTCAACAGGAAGTTTACTTGTCAGCAAGGTTCAGTTTAAACAAGATGTTTGGATCAGGGTTTGTGTCGAAAGTTTATCTAGCAAGATGGTAGCTTGATGACGGGTTCTGTTAGGCTTCACAATGGCACAAAGAGAAGTCCAAGTCATAAGAGTTTAAACAGAAAGGTGTTGAAATCATGGATTGTTTCAAGGGCTGAGGCAAGTATGATTCAGGTTTCTGACAAGTGATTTACTAAGGGGTTGAATCTAAGATGAGGGCACATTGACGAGAAGTAAATCAAAACAAGGTTCCACAGCAAGTCACGGTTCCAAGAAATCCAAGGGAATGGAGAAAGGAAAAGGTACATGTGAGTAATCAGAAGTCACAAGGTGTAGACTCTGATTGTAGGTGGAGCTGTTTTGAAGAAAGAAGAAACCAAGTTAATGTTTCATGATGTCTTACAGAATTTAAAAATTCCAGAGACAAAAGAAAATGATTCAAGGTACAATTGTTTACCTGGAGTCATTGGAACAGCAAAAACGGAAGAAACAGATCGTCGGAGTTGCTGCAAAGGAAGGAAAATGCAGAAGTGTGAGGAAGAGAAACAAGCCTGCTATGATCTCCTTAATGTCGTCTGAAGGAAGATACAGCTCCAGGTAACCCCAATCGACATTATACGCTGACAGGAAGAAGAACAGAGAAACAAGTCAGCTTTGGGAAATTAAAAATAAAACAATGTCGATAAAAGGAGATTAGGAGGGTTAAGGGAGTTACCTATAGGCATCTGGAATTACTGTGAAGAGACTTAGATTCCAGATGGAGCTGTTGGTTAAGATTCAAGGAACAACAATTTAGTTCTTCATTGTTAGTTCTTGAATTTGAAAGTATGAGCCAAGAAAGGGTGACCGATGATAAGAGGAGTTTGGTTACTTGTGGAGACTCGAGAATCAGTTGTCGAGAGTTGGAGACTGATTCCAAGTGGACTTTCTGTGATGAAAATTCAGGAAATCCAAGTAAGGATTTTGGTGGCTCAAAGGGGAAACACTCCAGCAGCTAGAGAGAGGAGGATGATTCATGGTTAGGAGATTACCTGAAGTCATCAAGGAGAAAGAAGAACTGAGGATGTTCAACAATGGAGCTGCTGTGAGAGTAGACATGAAACTGAAGTCAGAGTTTCATGGAGTCTCTAAAAATTGAAAGAGACGTAAAGAAAAAAATGATCCGGCTTGAGAAGGGTTACCAGGGTGTCTTAACAGGTGAAAGCTGCAGTGCTTGTTAAAGAAGCAGTCCTAGTGTTTGTGACATGATCTTGCAGGACAAATGTGACAAAAAAAAAGGGGTGGTTAGTCTCTGTAAAAGCTTGAAGATCATAAGTCATTGGATGAGCTGTCACAAGAATTTACCTGGAAAAGGTTGTGAAACCATGATGGAGAGTAATTTGTTCCAGGTAGAGCTGCCTATTAAATGGTTCAGGCATAAGCAATTGTTCAGGTAGAGTCACTTCCATGGAGAAACAAAAACATAAAAGGAGGATTAAGGTTTTCTCAGGTAAAATCCAGAAATTGAGATGAAGCTGCTACGGGCAAGAGAAACTGCTTACCTGAGTATCAGATGAGTAAGCATGGTGGAGCTCGTTAGAGAAGCTGTGAAACTTGTCGAAGAACCTGAAATTGGTTTCGAAGTGGAAATTTAAGTTTCAAAATTTCTGGAAGTTGTAAGAAGATCCTAATCTCTAAGAGTCACAAGCAGAGACAAGAGAGAGATAAGATGTACCTGAGATTTTCAGAGGAATTTCTGGTTGGACTCACCGGAAAGTTTCATCAGAGAAGAGATGAAACACTTGGCCTGAAATAATTTTGAGTTTTGAAATTGAGTTTCAAAATATCTGGAAATTAGAAGAATCTAATCTCTAATTGTTGCTGACAACACAACGAGGAAGGGAGGATTAGAGGGTACCTGAGCTGGACGGTGATGGCAATGGCGTGACTCGCCAGTGAAAACGGAACAGCTCGGAGAAGAGGCATGGATAAAAGACAAAGTTGATGTCTCGGGTTATACAAATTAAATTACCGAAGAGGAAAGAGGAGAGCTCCGCCGGTGATCGCAACTGAAAGAGATTGCCAGTGAAAATGGTGGTGATTCATGGTTCATCGAACCGAATTTGAGATATGGAGATGATGTCTTGATTCGCTGATTATGAGCTACCGTGAAACAGGTGGAGGCTGAAGCTTGGCTTCGCCGGAGAACATGTTGTGCTGACCAGAATTAACCTCCAAATTCAGGCTTTTTTTGGGTAATTAAGAAGTATCAACTCTCCATGTCGAGAATGAGAGAGCTCAGTGAAAGGAAAAAAAAAATAACTGGTTGCCGTCGGAGAAGAGATGCTCGCCGGATAAGGAGGCAGAGATGGCCGGAGTTCGCCGGAGGAGGTGGCGATCCGGTGAAGTTTGGTTTCGCAAACAGAGGAAGAGGAAGAGGTTGGTTTCAGAGGTCGATGTCGTCGAGGGAGTTTGTGTTTTGTCAAAAGGTGGAGATTGTTGTTGGGTTTGACAAACACAAAATAAATGGGCCTTAATGGGCCAGACAAAATTGGCATTAGGAAAGGAGAAGAAGATTCTGGAAATGATTTGGTCCATATGCATACATGTATATAAGTGTGTTCATCGATCAAGAAAGTGGAGGTAGGTGAGAGACAAGACATCAAAGAGAGTTCTAGAGAAAGAGAAGAAAATAGGGTTCCTCTTCAAGAAGTTTTCTCCTTCTTTGTTGTGTTCTTGTTCTTGTATCCTCTTGTGTGCCAAAATCTGTAAACCAAAAGAACATCACAAGTTAGTGGTGTGTGTAACCTCTTCATATAGTGGAAGTTTTGGGAGACGGTTCCCACACGAGACGTACCAGTTAGAGGCCGGGAACTCGGTGATCAAATTCTCTTGTGTCATCATGTGTTATGTTCAAGTTTTAGATATATGAATCGTTAATCGGGTGTGAGGCGATGAGGGACCAAAAGCAACAATTATCATCACAGAAGCTATACGATTGAGAAAAGGATGAGTGAGACGAGTTACCTAATTGGACTTGGAGGACGACGAAAGGCTCCACCAGATGATTGACCCAATCGGATCGATTGGTATAGAGAGTCGGTGGATTGTATGAGCGGCTGTGGCGGTGACTCGATTAGATCGAGGCGCTTGAGACCATAGGCACGCCACGGATTGGCACTTCATCGCCTCGAATCAAGCGATACAAAGCTCCAGACCAACTCCAATGTATATTTCTATTCTTTTCACTAAAATAGAGCATTGTATTCCTCCAATGTATTTCTCTATTTTCAACTCTAAAATAAAATTAGCGTAAAAAAAGAGCTGAGAATTGAGTTGCTCTATATATAGAGCATTCCTATCATTTTTCTATTTTAGAGTTAAATATAGAATATAGTTGGAACAAATATTGTTTTATAATAGAGTTTTGACTCTATGATGTAATATAGGATTGCGATTGCTAAACCTAGAAATTTGAGAGGCTAGGTCGCAACTCTGATACCATTTAAGATTGTGAATAATCTCCTAGAGGAGTTAGTCTCATTGATATGTGTTTATATATAATTTACATGAATATCCTTTTTTTTCTTTTGGGCAAACAGATGTTATCATTCAATAATGAAAGAGTAACATACAAGAGAAATTGGCTAGTTTAAAGGATAACATAAGAGGGGGTTTCCCAGAAATTAAAACATCAAAGCAATAAGGCTAGATAGTGGCAACAAATATTAGGAGCTTGAGAGCTATGGACCAAAGGCTTGACAGCGTTCTGGAACCTGTGAGATCAAGACATATCGATGCATCTTCCATGAGCAGATCAAGGGAAGAGAGGGTGGCCATTTTTTTGAATTAAAGACTAATTGGCAAGGGGACAACCAAGGTTGGTACTCTCACAAGAGCTTTGCCAAGGGAGCGAGCAAAGGTGGTGTTACTCTGCAAATCTACCACTGCAATGGTGGTTGCGATCGTGTGCTTTGGTGATGGTAGCTTGAGGAGGTTGTGGTAACCACTACTTCTTTGAGCAGAGGTCATAATGCCACTAATCTTCATGCTTAACTGAGGGGACTTCAAACAGTAGATGAAAAGCCAAATGAAAATCATAATCTGTAGGCGAGGGAAAAAGGAGAGGTTGATGAAACAAAGGTAATCCCCTCTCCGTAGAGATGAGATCATAGTGCCAATCTTCAACAAACTATCTCCTTCTAGAAGGTCATCCTTAAGTGATTCTATTAGTTGGGTTCTTAATAGACTATTGGGCCAATATAGCAACAGATGATGGTTAAGGTTCACTAGCAGTCTTCGGACTAACGGTATCCTTAAGTTAAGCAACAATTGACTATAAAGGGGAAGAGTGGAATTCAGACTAGACCTAGTTACAAGTTGACACTGAAGCAGTTGGGATATTGATAATATGTAGGATAAAGAATCAGGGAGAGCCAGCAATAGAGATAAACCGATTGGCAGATCAACATCATTATCAAAGAGCAGTATTGCAAACTTCCAAAACAAGCTATTTAACTGGCCTTGACACAAAGAAGATTCAACAACAACCGGGGTATCTAGGTAGATGCTACCGCGTATAACTCGACTTGACCAAACAGGGTACAAAGATACTAATCGATATGGCCTAACTATGAAATTAAAACCATGGGGTCTAAGGCGTTTCCAGGTCAGGGATGACTTATACTTATAGTTTATCCATCGTAAACTATCTTCCAGGGTTTGAAAATAAGAGTGGGGGATAGACCTGGGATAGAGGGTTACCGAGAGAGAAGCAGAGGTCACCAAGGAGGAAGGTTTCTTCGTCGAACAGTTCACCGGTGCCAGCGTCAAAACAGAGCTTCCGTCCAGCTGCAGCCAAGCAAAGCACTTGGTGAGAGGATCTTGATCCGAGGAGCGGAAATATGTTAGATTTGACGGCTTAAAGGGGCGATGAGACAGACGGAGACCAAGCCTAGAGGGGCACTGATGGATCTCTCGAGCGATACCAAAGCGGTGAGAACTCGATGTAAAGGATTCACCAAGGTGAATAACCAGATACAGAGGCGGAATAAGTGATTGAAGCTGATGCAGTGGTGGATATGAGATCTGGAATCTCAATATATCTTTGAGAAAGCTGAAACTAGAAGCGAGTAGACTACAGAGGAAAAGGAGGCCACAGAGATGAAGAAACCAAGTCTCAGCGACGCCGATCGGGTTCAGCGCCGCCGGGGGAGCTGACCTCAATGGTTGTGCCAGAGAGAAAAGAAGGCTAAGGCGAACCGTTCGTTTTGTTGATATCTTGATTATACATAATTTACATGAATATCCTAACAACTAAATATACTCTATACAACAATAAAAATTTTGGATATATTCATATCTTATCTAACATATAATAGAGTGGGGTTGGAGATGTCCTCATAGTGAAAGAACAAGAAAGAAGAGAACGAAGAGTCGATGCCGTATTAGTGATCATGGCAATATATGAGTTTTTGAGATTTTAGGTCGGGAAATATAGTAAAATACAGTAATTAGTTATAATAACCGACGTGGCTATACTTAAATCTGTATCATTATTATTACATTTATTGATATATATATATATATATATATAGTCATTTGGATTTGACTTTAATTAGTTGCAATCTCTTTTGGTTTTGTTTTAGTGTTTGTTTTTGTTTTTACAAACACTAAAAATGATTTTTAATTGTTTATATTGGATTTAGAGTTTAGTTATTAGGGTTTAGGATATTCTTTATGGTTTAAAATATACTTTTGTAATGTTAAAAATTTAGTTTAATGATGTGGTATATATATTTCAGAAAAAATATATTTTAATGGTATTTTTTGAGATTTTTTTTTTACAATTACTAAACTAAAGAAGTTGGTATATTGCATTATCAGATAAAATTTCTATAAATATAACTTAGAAATTTCCAATAAAAAATCATGGGAATATAAATGAAATAAAAAGAACCCTAAATATAGTAGCCATTAACAATAGAGAGAGCGTTTGCATGAAAATAAATCCACGAAAGAGAAGGCACCAACAGACATGAGTGTGTGGTACAAGTATCACAAAACACGCGTCCGAAACAACCAATGTATAGTCCGGCGATGCTTGAAACTATATTAGATGTACCGTGTACGACTAAAATTTCACTTAATACACTTCACTTTATGCACAAAACAGAGTCACAGTTGGACAATCTTCACTTTTCACTTTTCACTATTCTTTCATCTTCTTCTTTTCACTCTATTTCAGAAATGTCTATACTACTCATCTTCTCTATCATCATTCTAGTTGTTGCCTCTCTTGTCACGTTTATCTTTGGGTTATCTTTAATCGACACCGGACTCTGAACGCCATGGTCAATTTCTTTGCCGTCATATCAAACTTCCTAAACGCCGTCGCTAAAGTCAAGTTGGCGAATCCTAGACTTAGATCATGATCCTTTGTTGAATTACCATCAATTTATTTTTGTAATTTTCCTTTCTGTTTTAGCATTTGGGTGTGATTCAAATTTGTGTCTTTCCTTTCTTTTTTGAATCCTAGAAAGTATTTTTTGTGTCTTTCCTTTCTTTTTTTTGGAATACTTGTAATTTTATTGGTATTATTTTTTTTTTGTTTGTTTTTTTCAATACTTTCTTCACTCAACTCTGAAACAAAAGTTTGATTTTGGAAAACCCCCAAAAAAAACATTAAATAGTAATTAATATATTTATGAGTGCTTATTTAAATATTAATTTTAGAAAGGGAGAAGCACTTTCTGTTGTCGTTAACTAATATAAATGGAAAGCCTCTAAATGTTAATGGAAATGTGCGAAGATTTCATTACTTACTCTTATAGTAAAATCTCTATAAACTAATAATTTTGGGACCACGATTTTTATAAATTAATATATATTATGTTATAGTATAAATTAATAATTTTTAATTGGTCAAATTCTTGAAAAATATGAATTGGATGTTATATATTTATAGTTTTGAAATTGTTATTTAAATAGTTATAAAAATGATCAATGATAAATTACAAATACATTAGATAAATTCACTTATAAACATGATATACATAAATTTAAATTTATAATGATATTAATTGTTGTATTTTAACAATCTGTAAGACTTTCAAAATGAAAATTATGCATATGTTTTAAAAAGCTGAAAATTAAAGAAAATTTGGGCTATTTTATGATATGTTATATAGTATACAACAACGTTATAGTTTAAAATATATAAGAATTTCTTTTTAAAGAGATGAGTTTTAGGAGAAAAGTCAGTTTATTAAAAAAACAAAAAACGTACATTAGTATATCAACTTATATATATATAAATTTCTATAATTATTAATTTATTGTATCATTGAGACTATATTTTGCATAGCAATTTTACAAAAACTTATTATCTTATTATATTATTAAATTTTGCTAATTTTACATTAGTCCAATTTAAGACTAACAAAACTAAAATTTTATTAGATTTATTTCTATCGAGTATTAATGTATAGAAGTTTTACTAGAACGATATTAAGGATCGAAAGCTATGTATTATTAACCAAAGTAATAAAAAAAAGGGAGAGAGACGTTGATTTATCAGCTCCAAGATATATATCCAACGGGTCAGAGATCACGTGATGAGCCTTGTTTGTTAAATTAGTAATAATTGTTATGAGTTTTACCTAAATTTTTATAGTATAATTTTAAAAAAATCAAAGACATTTGATAATATGAATAAGATTTGAGTATGATCCTTCTACCACTATGAACCTTGTATCATCAACCTCCGACGATATTATTGTAGCGTCTGTGCTAATAGAGTACGAACCAACCGACGATGTTGTAGAATATAAATCTATTGTCACCCCGCCAAGTTTGCAGCTCCGATATCGACGAAATAATTGAAAGGAAAGGCGACTCTAAATGGTCCTACATTGTTTGTTTCGTTTTGTTCATGGACTTAATCCTAATATATAAAAAAATAGAAGAGCCTAAATGGGTTTGTTTCGCTTTATAGACCTTTCAAATGTAAAATAAATATATTAAAAGCACCTATTTTTTGTATTTTTCCTGTAATTTTTTTTTGGGGTGTGATTCAAATGTAAAAATGATATATGAAAAAGCATCAATTTTGTTGTATTTTTCCTTTCTTTTTTGGAAATTTTAATTAGTTAATTTCATTTCTTTTAATTATTCTTTTAACTATTCATAGTTCCTTGTTTTTGTGTAGTAACTTTAATTATTTAATTACTGTAGTTCCTAACTTCATTACTCCTTACGTCTTTTGTTTCCAAACTAAAATAGTCAAACAAGAAAAAAAAAATATTCAAACAACAACAAAACTTTTAATTTTAAGATACAAATTATTATAAATTAAAAAATTTTAATTTTAATTTTGATTAGGGTGGTTAACATCATATTTAGTCATTATTATTAGTAGTAAATTACTACTTATACTAGATTTTAACCCGCGGTACACCGCGGAACGATTTTTTAACTAATTTTAAAAAAAAATTAAGTTATATATATATATATATATTTAGTGTTTAAGTTTATATAATTATATTTTGATTGTTAATTTTAGGATTTGAACATAGTATACCGCACAAAAGTTTTTTTATTTACATAATCGTAATTTAATCAATTTAATATTATTTATATAATATTCTAATATCAGTAAAACAAACAAATGAAATGATGAATTACCCGTATTGTAACGACGAATTAGTGATATATTAATCAGTTGACCAAAATCTATCTCGTCATTTGACCCCGTCCATAATAATTTTTTATCGATCTAGAATTGTATATCTTTTAAATTTGTCAACATGTAAATCATCATAGGTTTGCATTCTAGGATTTACCCCGTGTTGTACCATGAGACAATTTTTGTTCTTTAAACCTATGAAGTATGTGGAATAATGATTAGAAAAACATAAAAATACAATAAATGAGGATGTTATATCAAAGTATAATGTAAATCAATAACTTTAATCACGAATATGACAATCCTTAAAACATACATATTAAAAATAATAGAACAAATGATTGTAACTTGGATGGTAAATTTTTTTCAAATTGTACTCCTTTTCAATATCTTGGGAATGAGTCACCTACAGTTTAAAAATGCAGCATGTTCTAAATACAATATGGACTGAGTTTTTTCAAACCATAACTAAAATAGGCAAAAAACCAAAATAAAATAAATGTAAATTTCCAGAGTCATTCCTAGATCATTTTCTTAGTCGTCTTGATTTGAAACACCTCATTGAAACCTACATTAGTTGTTTGTTTTTAAGGGTTTCTAACTTTTCTTAAAAGTACCCTAGAAATAGGCAACATATCATATGATAATAAAAATTTATTTGCTGGTTAAATTATTGACAGAATCATGGATCCTAAATCCTAACAACCTAATATAGAAAAGAAAAAAAACTATATTGGAGAGGATAAAATATGAAAACAGAAAAGTAATAGTAACAGGAAAAGTAATGGAGACATAATAAGTAGCATATAAATCACCTTTTCATTGGCGTTTAGAAGAACTGGTTTGCTTATGACAAGTATTTATAATGGTTTACGAAAATGATATAATTTTTTATGAGTGATTTCCGAAAATTTTGGTTAGAAAATTAAAAATATCTTAAAGTTATCATCATTTCGGATATGTTTTGTAGGATTTAGAAAATTATTATGGAATATGCTAACAGTTATGAGTGTAAGTGCCCTAATTAAATTAACTACATACCTTTATTATCAAGAATTTTCAATTGGTTATCAATTTAGTAATCTATCTTACAATTTTAAAATTTCATACCTTATTTATATATAGATTTAAAATTTGTAATTAGAAAGGAAAATAGAAATTAATTTTGTTCAGATATTTTAAGAAAACATATATTTCCATACCCGATTTTTGCTTATTTCATAATTTTTTTTTTTAAATATCTTAATCACAATGGCATAAGATGTAAATATATCCCAACTCCAAGGCTTTTTTACCAAAACTGGTGCAAAAATGTTAATATAAATTTTATAATTAGACATATAAAATTTAAAAATTTGAGCAAATACTTTACATGTGTCTCTATATAACATTTCCATTTGTTATCAATTAATATATATATATATATATAGATATATAAATATATAAACTATTTTCAGTAATAGTTTTTCTATATTTCTGAAATTTTTATATATAGTATATATCCCTATTTGCAAATTTTATTAATCTGTACGTTTTGTAAATATATATGCCTCAGATCATTACATCATCGATCACACTTTTCTTTTGTCAATCATTACATTAATCATATAGAATGCTCAATAAGTTAATAAAAACTATATAACCTTTTTTTATCATTTATTTAAACAAAACGACTATATATAACTTGTCTTCCGTAAAGACTATTAAAGACTATCTATTGTGTTTACACCAACTGAAAAGTAATTATTATCAACTAGAGATAGTATATATACAGATTGTGAAATAATGATTATAATAGTATATTTTAATCTTTTTTTCTTATAAATTATTAAAATATACATAGTGTATATATTATTATTATTTTGACACAAACCCCGTTTTTATTTCTTATAAAAGTATTATTACCTTTTAGATTATGGTAAGTCCTTTATAGTTAAATTTACTATTTCTTCTTTTAATCTGTATTATTATCTTTTGTCTTTTGTTTTAAAAAAATATCTGTATTTAAAAAAAAGTCTAATTTTCTAATTTTTGTTCTTTTCTGTATGACCTAATTGTGGTATATATCAAAAACGTTGTAACTCAAAAGAGAAAACAAAAAAAAAAAGATCAAAACACAAAACAAAAAGGTCTACGAATCTCTTCTTCTATAATCTCTCTCTCTCTCTCTCTCTCTCTCTCTCTTTAGTCTTGTGCGTATCTCTCTCAAATCCTCTGATCAGATTCAATGGCGAAGGAATTGGCTGATAAAGCTACAGAAGCTTTTCTAGATGATGACTTCGATGTTGCTGTTGACTTATACTCCAAAGCCATTGACTTGGATCCCAATTGCGCCGCCTTCTTCGCCGATCGTGCTCAAGCCTACATCAAACTCAATAGCTTCACTGGTACATATTACTACTCTTTCTTCCTTCTCATCGTATAAAAGGATGAACCTTTATTGAAGGATTCGTCTTCCTCTTGCCTCGTTGACGCTTTTTGGGGTTTTGGGTTTTTGTTGTTGTTACTTGCTTTGATCTGTTCATAGTGGAATCAATTTTGATTTAGTTTTAGGGTTTTGTTTGTGAGATGTGTTGTGTTTCCTTGATTCGGATAAGGGTTTCTACTCAATTGATTGATTTGAGTATTTTTTTTGTACTGTTTTGGTTATTGCTGCTTCTTGCTTGAGTGATCTGGTTATAATTTTTTTTTAATATCTTTTGTGAATTCTACAATGAGCAGAAGCTGTTGGAGATGCGAACAAAGCCATTGCGTTGGAACCTACTTTGGCAAAAGCCTACCTCAGGAAGGGGTATGATATTATTGTCATGAGCTCTCTGTATCAATGTTTAATGATGATTTGATGTTTGTATTTTAAGTTTAATTGGAATCATGCTCTTATCTTCTGATTGTTGCAGAACTGCTTGTATGAAGCTTGAGGAGTACAGTACTGCTAAAGCAGCCCTGGAAAAGGGTGCTTCTGTTGCACCTAATGACTCAAAGTTTAAGAAGATGATTGATGAATGTGATCTTCGCATTGCAGGTATGTTCCACAGCTTAAGAATTTAAGTACTTAACGATTTTTGTGTTCTCCTGAGTTTAGGTTTATAATAATAGTCTTTCTATCCGTGTTCAGAAGAAGAGAAGGATTTGGTTCAACCAGTGCCACCGAGTTTGCCTTCAGGCTCTTCAACACCACTAGCTACAGAAGCTGATGCTCCTCCTGTTCCAACTCCTGCAGCACCTGCCAAGCCCATGTTCAGGTAGTCTAGTTATTGAACACGTAAATTCTTAATTTAATTTTTGAGAATCACTATGTACTCATATCTTTATGTCTCTACAGACATGAGTTTTACCAGAAGCCAGAGGAAGCGGTTGTGACAATATTTGCTAAAGGAATACCAAAGGAGAAAGTAACTGTCGAGTTTGGTGAGCAGATTGTGAGTATCCTGCAATTAGATGAATTCATTACTTTTAAAGTTTTAACTGAACCTATCTCTTGTAATCTCACTCTCTGTATTGACTTGAGATATTTATCTGGACTTTTATGTGTGCAGCTGAGTGTTGTAATTGATGTTGCTGGTGAGGAAGCTTATCATCTTCAGCCGAGATTATTCGGGAAGGTATGTTAATTTGACAAATGATGTCTTGTGGTCATTTCATATGCGCTTTACTAAATCTTTCTTCATTTAATTATTCAGATCATCCCAGAGAAGTGCAGATACGAAGTATTGTCAACCAAAGTTGAGATCCGTCTTGCAAAAGCAGAGATAATCACGTGGGCTTCCCTTGAATATGGCAAAGGGCAAGGTGTTCTGCCCAAACCCAATGTCTCATCAGGTTCATCTCAGAACATACCATTCCTAGCGTTTAATTTATTTATTCTTAACCACTATTGTATAACCTTAAACAAAACTGAAAATAGTCTCTTATCTCGTTTAATTATGTGTAAATATGCAGCAGTGGCGCAGAGACCAGTGTACCCATCTTCTAAGCCAGCAAAAGACTGGGACAAGCTGGAAGCTGAAGTGAAGAAACAGGTCCGTCTCTTAACTCTAGATGCTTTGCTTTACTTTATTCTTTCTGCTTATCACTTTTGAATTTTGCAGGAGAAGGATGAGAAGCTTGATGGAGATGCAGCTATGAACAAATTTTTCAGCGACATATACTCAAGTGCGGATGAGGACATGAGGCGAGCCATGAACAAAT
Organism: Camelina sativa; assembly: GCF_030686135.1. Lineage (NCBI taxonomy): Eukaryota > Viridiplantae > Streptophyta > Magnoliopsida > Brassicales > Brassicaceae > Camelina > Camelina sativa. The sequence continues at coordinate 21,846,269 of NC_141892.1, read as the reverse complement.
CATTTGTGAGCAAATCTAATCTTTGGTCCTTACTTTTTTGGTTTAATAACTTTCTCCTTTGCTTTTGACTGATGATATGCCTGCCTGCTCGGGTGGTTTTTGTGTTTGACAGGCTGAGTCGAACGGGACGGTACTGTCGACAAACTGGAAAGAAGTTGGGACTAAGAAAGTGGAAAGCACTCCACCAGATGGCATGGAGCTCAAGAAGTGGGAGTATTGATCTTTTTATAATCTTCTTTTCTAGTTTTTGTCAAAAAAATTATGACAAATCTTTTGAACTGTTAAGGTTTCTTTTGTCTTTTGCTTGAATTTGTCGCTCCATTCTTGCGTTGTGGTCTCAAAGAACGTTCCCATACTTTGAATTTGTATTAGAAAACTAATCTCGCAAGTTTGTTGTATTGGTACATTTTTCTTTCATCGAGAGACTTATCAAAATTCTTGCATTGTGGTCTAAAAGGTTAGATGTATAAACCCAACTTTCTTCAGTTGAAAAATGCTGTGTACATTTTCCACAATATTACAAAACAATCTAAACAAAACAAACTGTTGCCTCAACCAAACAAAAAACAATCTAACAAACAAACTGTTGCAATCTTCGAACCCATTGGCTTCACTCTTTAATTGATTCCCACATTAATATGATGATGACTTAACCACCTTTTCCACCCTGAAGAAAAAATTAACATATCAACCTGATATCTCTATTGAAAAAATCGATCAACCAAAGTGGATCTATAACGAGGGAGATAGTATATAGATTACCTTATGAGGTGGGGTTCCTGGTCTAGGAACATTGTTGTTGAATCCAAATCTTCCTTTCTTCTCAGATGCCTTAAGGATTTGGAATGAACATGTTAAGCTATCATCAACACTCATCATTGCGCCAGCATTGTCAAACTCGCCACAGTAATTGGGTGCAGAGAATATTGTCACCAGTTGTCTCTTTGCAAAGAACTCATATCCATCTTCTACAACCTGCACAATCAGTATGTGAAAAAAATATGATTTGCTGAACAAATTACAAACCGTTGCGCTAACGAGACTGTCCATGAATCTAAAGGTGTCCTAATATCAGCAGTTATATCATATATTTGATATGGTTTGACAACTGATTTATGCTTTCTGAGAGAACCCTAGGGATGAATGAATTCCAGAACACCCCCCTAAAATACTCAATATCACCTAAACATTACAAGCATTTTCTATTCAAACTTAATGACTAACTTGTTTGTGGATTAGCTTTACCTGATGAGCTCGGCATACAAGATCAAGGTCATGAGTTTGAAGAAACTCAGCAACTTTATCAGCCCCAAATGTATATGAGACACCTCTGTCATTCTCCCCCCAGCCTTGAATCTCTCCGTCAGGATCAGCCCATAACAGATCACAAAGAATTCCCTGATCAGGAACATCAATAGGACGAGGAATTCTCTTGATATCATCTAAGCTCTTAATATCAGGCGATAGTCCACCATGCATGCAGAGAATCTTATCATCAATGAGAGCAGAAACAGGAAGACAGTTGAAGCACTCAGTGAAAGTTTTCCAAAGGCGGACATTATATCTTCTTTTGCATTCATCATAAAATCCGTACACACGGTTGATTGACGCACATTCGTGATTGCCTCTGAGAAGAAAGAAGTTGAACTTGTATTTGACCTTATAGGCAAGAAGAAGGCAAATCGTCTCAATGCTCTGCTTACCACGATCAACATAATCCCCAAGAAACAAGTAATTTGCTGCTGGCGGATAGCCACCATACTCAAACAATCGCAAGAGGTCTGGAAACTGCCCATGAACATCTCCTGCTCATCAACATATAAACTTAAAATCTTCAAACAATTATAAACCATAAAGTTCATAGCAGCAGAGAGTGTTGTTTAAATTTTAATGTAAGCACAGTGGAAGATAATTATCATACACCAAATTCAGACACTAGTAAACAAAACTATTGGCTATCAAATGAAAAGTTCTGCTCTTCCTTATAGTCACATGTCAGGAGAGATTCTAATTTCAGGTTATGCATCATATAGCTAACAGGTCCTTTCTCAACAGCAAGAGCAATGAACTAACTTACAACATACACATATTCAAATCATTTCAAAGTAAAGCCTAAAGCTCACAAAGCTAAGCTTCTCCAACAACAGTACTTACAAAGCCAAACATTACATGAAAAAAAAATCACATTTTTTCAAAAACCCACAACCCAAAAACGAAGTCATGATAATATACCGCAAATCTTGATAGGAGCCTCAAGCTCAAGGAGATTAGGCTGGCTGAGGAAAACCTCTTTGGAAGCCAAACATAGCTGCCGTATCTCCGCCTCAGTTATCTGTGCTTGCTTCACCGTTCTTCCATTATTCGTCGCTAAAAGCCGCCGTATTATATCGTCAAGTAATGTCTCGTCCATCGAAGCAAACAACCCCAAAAACCCTAATTACTCTCTCTCTCTCTCTCTCTCTCTCTCTCTCTCTCTCTTTTACTCTCACACCATACAAATTAGAAACCGGAAACTTGTCGGCTGAAGAATCCACAGAGATCCGACGATTTATATAACCGCCGGCGTCTCTGGATATCGTATCGTTGACGGGGAAGAAGAGATTTAAGTAGCGAGAGAGAGAGAGAGAGAAAAATTTTGTAAACCCTAGAAATTTTTTAATAAAGGCGGTAATTTTCATTTTTAATCATCCACAAAACTCAAAAGCCAAAGAAGGAGCGTGAGGGGTGAGGATGAGACCTACTTGGTTCCCGCACGTGACAAGTTCTCATCTGCACGTGTGATTGTATCAATCTCACATGAGATGCTTTTAAGTTTAGGAATTAGGGGACTCGCATTCAGGTATCAATCAATCAGGTTAAATCTAAACCACATTCAGGTATCAATCAGGTTCGGTCCGGTTCACATATTTCCCCATATTTCGAGTTTTGGAACTTCGGGTATTAAAACGGTTTAGGAACAATTTGGTTATGATAGAAATTCGGTTTAGATGTAGTTAGGGTCGGTTTGAATAATCGATCATAGAACTGGTTAAGAACTAGTTATCTACCGAGTATGGTTCGGATTGGTAACTTTTACGGTTTTACCCAAAGCTCCTTGAATTGACCGGTAATTTCTGACCTGTCTAAAAAAAACTAAGGAGATGTACATTATTTGAATGTAATATTTTAAATGATTGATCTAAAATTTAAATTATATGTTATTCAATTAAAGATTTTAAAAAGTTTAATAAAATTCATTGTTGTTGAATTAGTGATTTGAAAATCTAATATTATTGAAAACATTTATGAGGATTTGTTTTTAATGATTTTACAGGATTTGAGAAGATTTCCATGTTTTTTTTGTTCAAGTAAGGAATTCTTTTTTTAAAAAATTAAAGAAATTTAAATATCATCCTTTTGTGTTTTTTAAAAAGGTATAACTTTTGAAAATTTTATTGGTAATCAATCTTGACTTATAAAATTTATATTAAAATTATATGTTATTGGTTCAATAATAAAAAGTTGCTTAAATTCATTAAAAGTGATGTGTTATTGAATTTATCATTTTAGAAATTCATTCAAAATCATGCGTTACTGGATTAAAAAATAAAAAAAAATACTTGAACTAACTTTCAAATTATATATATATATATATATATATATATATTTGGTGAGGGAAGGGGACTAGGTCCCCCTTATTGAACAAAACATAAACTAAAGACAGACACGACGTGGGACTGCAACTCCCCGAGCGTCCTCCGAAAGAATCAGCTCCATACCACTCGGAACAGTACCAAACGGATGAAACCCTAAGGGCAAAGAAAAGGCATAGTTTGCTAATCCGTCTGCAAGACGATTAGCCTCCCTATACGTGTGAGTAACACGGACAATCCAGTCACGTGAGATGAAGTCATGGCACAGCCGTACCAGGAACGGCAGCGGATGAGCCTCACTGATCCCTGTCACAAGAAAATCCACCACCTCTTTTGAATCCACCTCCAACTCCAAACGTCGGACCCGTCTCTCCCATGCTATTCGTAAGCCATAGTAGACACCCCATAATTCTGCCAGAGCTGTCGTACATATCCCAATATGTAAAGCAAAACCACAAACCCAACTACCAATATCATCTCACAAAACCTCACCAGCTGTGGCCAATCCCTGATTGCCCCGAGAAGCACCATCCGTGTTAACCTTCATCCAACCCTCCCTTGGAGGAACCCAAGCAATCAACCGTTCCGCTCTCACAATCCCAGCGCCTTGCCTCTGTATAGAAGTATTAGCCTCAACAACCTACTTCGCTATATCCTTGAGAAATTTGACCCTATCCCGACACTTCCCATTTGTACCAAACACATTCCCGCATCTCCATTTCCACCCCCACGAGACTGCTATCCCAAATAGAATCGACCAAGGCAAATCCATGACATAATGCTCACTGCTTAAGTTTGCATATAACCATTCCAATAAAGACAAAGTAAAGAACCGTGTATGTTTCCTCACTGGAACCAACCTTCTCCACACCCCCGCCATCGCGGGACAATCTCTCAGCAGGTGAATGAGAGTCTCATCCCCTCCTTTACACACAACACAGGTAGCAGAGTCACAAAGATGCCGCCGAAAACGCTCTGCATTGGTCATGACAGCATGCTGCCCCCACTAACCACAAGAAGGTCCTTATTCGCTGTGGAACTTGAACACTCCATATTCGTGACCAAAACATACTCATGTTAACCCCCTGACAACCTGACCGAGTTATCAAATGATAGGCTGAGGTAACAGAGAATAACCCGTCACTCGTCTCCCCCCCACGACAATCTATCCTAAACTCTAGTAACATTATCCAGTACCACCGAGTAAAGCTGTAAACAGACCTCTTGAGACACATAAGGAACAATCTGATCTAGAATCCAACCAACTCCATCCCTCCACAAGTCACGAACATGCTCATTTTGTTTCTCTTCCGGTAAATGTGTCACTAAATACTCTGCAAGTGGCCTTTGTAGCAGCCACCTATCCTCCCAAAATCTAACATCACGACCATTTCCAATCACCCAACGCAGCCCCAAAACAACAACCTCTCGCATACTCAGCCCCACACAACGCCAGGTCGAGGACCAAGTACTTTTAGGAACCAACCAATCCAAATTCTGAATATCTCCCACTTTATACTTACTTCGCACCATAGGAGCCCATAGACTCTCTTTATCATGCAATATGCGCCAACCCACTTTTGCCAATAACGCAAGGTTCATCTCCCATGCCCGTCTAATACCAAGTCCACCCTCCTGCTTAGGTAAACAAACACGTTCCCAAGCTATAAGGTGTTGTTTCTTTTTTTTTCTCGTGTGCACCCCAGAGAAACAAACGAGATACCTTCTCAAGTTCATTTAACAGGGACTTAGGCAGAGCAATCATGCTCATAATGTAAACAGGAATGGAGGTTAAACCTGCTTTTGTAAGTGTCATCCTCCCAGCAAAACTTAGACACTGACTTTTCCACCCAGTCAGTTTTGACGATACCCGTGCTAAGACCTCATTGAAGGTCTCTTTGTTCATCCTCTTCTGTAAAATTGGCATTCCCAAATACTTTCCTAACTCTGTTGTCAACCTGAAGCCACTCTCATTACTAATACGTGTGGCTAGCTCTCGAGTCACATTAGTGGAGAAAAAGATCTTCGATTTCTCAAGACTCACTTTCTGTCCCGAAGCACAACAAAACTTCTCCAGCACTCGTCTTATTACCCGAATTTGTGCAACCGAAGCTTCAGCAAACAATATCAGATCGTCAGCGAAGCAAATATTAGACAAGAAGGGACCACCCTGCGACAAACGGATTGGTTTCCACTCCTTTCGAGCTGTAGCCTTGTCAATCTGATGACACAACTGCTCCAAGCATAAAACAAACAGGTATGGTGACAAGGGGTCACCTTGTCTCAAACCTCTAGACGCCTTAAACCCCTCTGTCTGTTCCCATTCCAGAGTACATGCATCATAGGCCCCGTAACACACTGCATAGTCCATCTAACCCAGACCTCCGACAAACCAGCAGCTTGAAGCGTGTCCTCCAGAAAATCCCATCTGAAGCGGTCGTAAGCTTTTTCCAAATCCAACTTCAGAAGCATCCACCCTTTCCTTCTTTTTTTGCGCTTCATAGAGTGGACAGTCTCCTGCACCACTACTATATTATCTAAACTCAACCTCCCAGGTATGAAGCTAGCTTGTGCAGGACCAATCAGCTTACACATCAACCCTTTTAGCCGTAACACCATCACCTTCGTGATTACTTTAAACAGGACATTGCACAAGCTAATCGGCCTAAACTGTGTTATCCTATCCGGTTTATCCACTTTACCAATCAAAACCAGGAGGGCATCATTTGTTCCTGGTGGGAGTTCCCCTGTTTCAAAAAATTGTATCACAAACCGCATCACAGACTCCCCAACAACCTCCCAATTCTGCTGATAGAATACTGGTTGGAAGCCGTCTGGATCAGGGGCTTTAAACTGTCCCATACTCCTTAAGGCAACCTTAACTTCAGACCCACCAATCGGTCTGCACAACCCCCGTGTCTCCCCATCAGTTAATTTCTGAAACCCTTCTCGTGGGAGTCCCTCCACCCGCTCCTCCAGGTCCTCCATAGAATAAAGCCTCTGGTAATACTGCATAGCAAGCTGCTCCAACTCCTGCTGATCTGTTATCCATCTACCATAATCACCCTTCAAAGATTCAATGCGATTCCTACGCCTTCAAATCACTGTTGATATATGAAAAAATTGGGTATTTCGATCCCCCTTAGTAATCCACTTCCCTTCGCAAAAGATCATCTGTTTGGTACTGATCTAACTCATCATGTACTCGCTTAACCTCAGTCAATAACTCCTCCTTACGCCTATTAACATCTCCAAACACTTCCTTATTCATTTCTTCAAAGCATCCCTAAAAGCATTCAAAGCCACTGGAGTCGTCACATCACTCCTCCAAGAGGACACCAATAGTTCCTCAAATTATATATAAGTTATTGATTGATTGACTATAAAACGTTTTTGTTCATTTGAAACAATTTTTAAGGACTTTCAAGATAGTAAATGGTAAGGTGGTCGATCTTCTCTCCAGAAAATACAAGTGAAATCTTTCTTAAACTCTCTAAAAAAAATTAAACTCTGCAATCATTATAATCATCATAATTCTACATTAATCACAATCCCCCTTAGTGTCATTCAATTAGAATTTCAAATACTTCATTACAACTTAGTGTTATTTAAACTCAATAGCTTTTAAAATCTTCAATGTATATTAAGCCAATCGAAAGAAATATCTTGATATTTCATGAGTAAATTATTACATTTAAATCTAAAGTATATTGCAGGGATTTTGAAATTCAGACAATGAATTCTTAATAATAAGATAAAATTCAGATAAAGATTTTCTAACTTAGAAAATTAACTTCAACGGTTTTATCACATTGATGAGAAAATATTGACTTTGTCTTAGCTCACTGTATCCAACTATAATTATTCTTTAAATATCAATAAATTATATCATGTCCAATATTCAAGTCCTTAGAAATAAATAAAAACCCCATAAAAGTAAAAATGGAAAACAACAGTCAACGAGTACAAAGCTTCAACCTAGTCAGGGAACAAAGAAGAGGAGAAAGAAGAGACGGACGACGTATTAGTTATCTAGATGTAAACATATTTTTTTGTACAAAAATATAAAGACAAGATGTAAATTAATTTAATACTTTTTAATTTTTTTTGGACAAAAATATAAAGCCAAGATGTAAATTAATTTAATACTTTTTAAGTGATTATTGTTGAAATATAAAAGCCAAGAAACAGAGGAAAAGAGCAGTATAAATACATTCGCATTCTACAAATCATAGTCAGAATTCAGCTTTTACAATTTGTTTTCTCATCTTCCTTTTCCGAAATGTTTACATCATATTTGCTCTCTTCCTCCTAATGCTCGTCTCTCTTCTCAGGATTACCTTTGGGCTCTATCGACATCGGACAATATAAATACATTTGCATTTTATATAATAATAAAAAAATATTTTTTGAAAAAAAATTATTTGTTGTGGTTAGAGAGTTTGACACAATATTTTTTAATTTGTCCTCAGTTTTTAATAATATTTACATCTATATACCATTATATTTTCCAAAAAGTAAATAACAACTAAAATTAAATTTTTATATTATATTTCTAACTTAAATGTATACCTTAACTATATTTTTATAAAAAATAAAATGAATTTTAAGAACTCTTGGTTCATATGGTGTGATAATATAAAACTGATATTATAATAATTCATACGGTTAAATATTTACTATTATACAAAAAAATTATATATTCAAATAAAATTAAAAAATATTTATTACACAAACAAATTATTTAATAATTGTTTTACTCTGCACATGGTGCTGGTTGTTATCTAGTTTTATATTATTGTCTCTCTTCTCACAATCATCTCGATTCTCATGATCACCTTTGGAATCTTTCGACACGGGACCATATAAATACATTTGCATTCTTATATTAATAGAAAAATATTTTTTGAGAAAAGTTTATGTGTTGTGGCTAGAGAGTTCGACAAATTATTTTTTAATTTGCCCTCAGTTTTTAATAATATTTACATCTATATACCATTGTATTTTCCAAAAAGTAAATAACAACTAAAATTAAATTTTATATTATATTTCTATCTCAAATGTATCCCTCAACTATATTTTTATAAAAAATAAATGAATTTTAAGAACTTTTGGTGTATATGGCATGATAATATAAAACTGATATTGTAATAATTCATACGGTTAAATCTTTACTATTATACAAAAAACTGTATATTCAAATAAAATTGAAAAATAAATACTACACAAACAAATTATTTAATAATTATTTTACTCCGCACATGGTGCTGGTTGTTATCTAGTAATTTTATATCTGAATAAAACTCGTACACATTAAACACACATACTAGGCATGATGAGAAGATTTTTCTATAGTTCCAATTTGTTTTAAAAACCTTAACTACAATATAAAACTAGTAAGTATTATATACGAATTATTTTTACCAAAATAAATTTAATATTTAAAATTAGATTATTACGAAGTTCAAATTTTTAATATATAGATTGAGATACATTGCTTTCTTTTGTAACAAACGGACATTATAGATCATTTAGTACTTTTTAACATTTGTTTTGTTTCTCTTCTAGCATAAAAATATTCGTTTAGAGAGAGAAAATGAGATTTTGTATTTAATTTTGCATATGTTCAATAGGTAAAAAAAAGCTATGTAAATATACTTATTGTTGTGCTTAATTAATTTCAAAGTTGATGAGTATTTTTTGGGTGCCCAAATAGTTTATGAAATCAAATATTTTAGATTTATATATGTGTAGTATTTAGATTTTACATAAGTTTTAACCAATCTTAAAGTTATTTTACAGGGAATAAGAATAATAAATGATACTAACCATTCTTGGACTGATTAAGTTCTTTTTTGTTATACATTTTTTTGGCACGTGATTCTTTGCAAATTGTATGTTAGATTATTCACTTTGTATTAAAAATTTAATTTAAAAATAATTTTAATTTTAACTAATAAGAAAATAAAGTATTTATATGCTTCTTAAAAAAAATAACCAATAAAAAAATGTTTCATATAACCAAAACTTATCATGTAAAAAACTTATTAATAGTAGAAAAAAACTTTGAATTGTTATATTTATCGACTATTCTTATATAGTGATTACATTATAATTTGTTAAGAATTGTATCCATGCGTGCATTAATACTTATATACTTTAAATAAATAATTATATACACTTGTATTAGTGTATATACATGTATGTGCTGGTATATTTAGTATGGAAAAAAATATCTAAAAAATGTTGAAATCTAGAAAGAAAGAAAAAAAAAAGAATGATATAAAGGCACTAAATCATTTACGTTAATCTTTGAATAAAATATAAAAATACAAGTTTGTTTTATATTTTTTTGTCTACACTAAACCATGCAAATGTATCCTTTATACTATAAAGCACAAGTCACTTCACCAATAAAATATTATCACATAGATTTCTATTTCATAATTTAAGTAATTAAAAAAAAAGTAAAAGTAAATAAGAATACGGTTACACAACTTCTGAAAGAAAAAACCAATATCTAATTTACCGTAGAACAAGAATGTATATTAGTACTTTTTAGTTTTCAAATATATATTAAAACAAACTTCTACCAAAAAAATAAATGTTAAAAAATATAATACTTTTGCTATAAATCCCTTAACACTATAACATACCTCATGATTTTAATTAAAGAGTCCTAAAATCACTCTCAATTATCAACTCATAATTATTAATTTTACGTTTTCCACCATATAGTTTGAAAAAAAATATTCTAAATTTATGAGTTATTAATAATTTAATTCTCCAAACTAATTAATTATTATAAAAAAAATTATTCGTCACAAAACAATAAATAAATTATGTTAAATCATTTATTTCTTTCCAAAAAAAAAAGAACACGCTTCATGCTAAAAAGAAGGAAAAAAAAGGAAAAGAAGAGCAATTGAACAATTTCAGAAAAATAACTTCAGTTGGAAAATAAATAAATAAATAACAGTAATAATAATAAACAAGTCGTTAATTTGTATATTTGAAAACTCCTAATTTAACTCCCACACAATCATGAAAAATGATTATTTTCATGATCTTTCTTAACTTCCCCACTATTTCTCTAAATTGACATGTTTCAGACTTAATTAACCTTCTATAAATACTCGTAATTATGTAATTATGTACGTCGTAGAGTCTTTTCTTGTGTTAGAATTTCAGTTGAGAAACTCAGACAAATTCCTCGAGGTAACTCTTTAGTTAGTGAATATGTCTACAATTAAAATTTAAAATTATTGTTATTCACAATTTTTTGTTAATATTCTATTAATTTTTTTTGTTACCTTTTATTAGTTTGTTCTGTTTCTGAATCTTCTATATATTTCTTATGCAAAATCCTCCCCATGAAAATGGGGTCAAGTATAGGCATGTACTCTTTGTGGTGAAGCAGATGAATTCCAAGACCAATTAGTTGGCAAAAGAACTAATCCGGACTGTGTACGGCCACGCTTCACAACCTCAATATACTCATCACCTTTTCATCGTATTGACATGGTTCTGGCCAGGCTGCTCTTCCAAGCAACGAGCTATCCCATGTTGTGAGAACGAAACGGACGTCCGACGTCAACAATCTAGCCACCCATTTCGGTACATCGAGACTCATCCCTGACGCTATCAATCCAAAACTTGCGTCATACACATTCTTAAACCGTCTCCAACCAGAAGCTTCAATTATTCCCCGAAACTAGGGGTAGGCGTTCAGTTTTTCGGTTTGGTTTCGGTTCGGTTTTTTCGGTTCACAGTTTTTTTGGTTTTATAAAAATTGAACTATAAGGAAACCATATGCAATTCGGTTTGGTTACAGTTCGGTTGTTTCGGTTTACGGTTTTTTTGGTTTTACCAAAAATGTAACCATATAAAAACCATATTGTTGGATCAAGAAACAACAACTAAATTGATTTGATTAGGAAATAAGATATGGGCGGACTTTCGGTTTAAATCGATAGAAACTGTAAAGATCTGCGAACTGGATTTTGTATTAAGTAGGTTTGATTCGTGTTACATCGAGTGCCCTCTCCCTCGAGAGAGAAGCCAATTATATATCAAAAAGTCATGTCTAACCACGCCCTGAATTTCCTCCTTGAGTCTCGTCTCATCGCTCCGAGATCTCCTCCACCACTTCGAGCTCCCCCTCTTCGCTTGACTCGGCATCCTCTTCAACCGTCTTATGCTTACTGGGCCTCTCGCGGGCCGATCTCAAAATCCCCATTAACTACCTATTAATAAGCTTTGTCTTCCGGCCCATATCTGGCAAAATCCAACACCAACAATTGCCCCACAGCCTTTTAACTCGAAGGTCGAGTTAAAGGCGAATATTCGAGGAATCTCCTGATGTTTCAGTTTCACGATCTACTTCGAGATGGGAGACGTGATAGACCTCCATAGTTTTCCCGAGGTGTTGGGCGAACATTTTGTTACCAGTCGTTGGTACGTTGCTCCAGCGTTCTTGAGCCCAAAGGGCATCACTTTATAGCAATAAATACCCCTACCAGTTATGAAGGCGGTTTTTTCCTGGTTGGCAGAGTCCATAAGGATCTGGTTGTACCCCGAGAACGCGTCCATAAAGGATAAGGTCTCGTGCCCGGTGGTTGCTTCGACCAGCCGGTCGAGGTGCGGGAGGGGATAATTGTCCTTTGGGCAAGCCTTGTTAAGATCCTTGAAGTCGATGCAAATTCGCCACTTCCCGTTTTTCTTTTTGACCACGACGGGGTTGGCCAGCCACTCGGCGTACTGGACCTCGCGAATGGAATCAATCTTCAGCACTCGATCCACCTCGTCGTTTACTGCTTTTGCCCTTTTGCGGCCGATCTTACGACGCTTTTGCTTTATTGGTTTATAAGTGGGGTAGACATTCAGTTGGTGTGAAGTGACGCTTATGTCAATTCCCTTCATGTCCAACGAAGACCAGCCGAAAGTCGCGCAATTATGCCCCAAAAACTGGATCAGTTCGGCCCTTGTGCTGACGTTCAGGTCAGCTCCAATTCCGACACATTGGTTGGGGTGGCCTTCCATGATAGAAATTTGGTCGACCTTGGTCGTCAATGGACTTCTGGTGACCGGATCCTTTCGACCCGTGAGCTGACGAGCTTGAACCTCGTAGTTGATCATTAATTGCTATTGATTGGACTTTTTGATTAAGTCGTACCCGCCCCTATAACACTGTCTGGAGGCGCGTTGGCTTCCATAGATAGTCGCGATTCTGCCTCGGGTTGGGAATTTCAGGCATTGATGGTAGGTGGACGAGACGGCCTTCATCCCGTAGAGCCATGGTCTGCCGAGGATGGCGTTGAAAGGAGCGGGGTGGTTGACGACTACAAAGTCGACTAAACTTCGTTCCCCTCTGGCTTCTACGATTAAATGGGTTGTGCCCTTGGCCAGAGTCGTGTCTCCGGCAAATCCCATGAGCGGGGTTTTGCCCCCTTTAAGTTCGGAATCCGAATATCCCATTCGTTTAAAAACGTCGTAGAACAAGAGGTAGACCGAGCTACCGGTGTCTATCATTATGCGAGACAGCTCGCACCCTCCAACGTCTAGCCTGACGATCAGAGCGTTGTCGTGTGGCTTGTCCAGATCGGCAGTTTCGCTCTCCCAGAAAGTAATTTCGTAGTCGGGTTCAGAGCGTGGCTTTCTTTCCCGGTGGTAACTCTCGACCCTGTGTTGGTACGCTTTGATTGAATTAACAGAGATGCGGCACAAGGCGGATCCTCCCGTGATGTAGTCGACCCGATGGCTCTTGTCGAGATTCCCAAAGCATCGGGATATGGGAGGTCAGCAGCTCGCGGGTTTTTGAGGAGCCGGAGGCGGCATATAAACTGATTTAGATGAAGTGCGGCAAAGGGTGAGACCTTAGAAGACGAGATCGATACGTTACTTCGGGGCTGGAGGGGGTGATGATCCCCTGCTTCGTGTTTTCTTGCGAGGAGGTGTCCTACAGTTCTGCACTCCTTGGTCGAGTGACCCCGTATCTTGTGATACTTGCAAAACTTTTCGGGATCGAAGTTCGGATTTTTGGGTCTGGACGCGGAGTCCACCGCAAAAGTGTGGACTCCGGATTCGAGCGGATCTCTCCAGAAGGGTTTCTTAGAGGGGTTGAAGGGAGTTTTCGCTGACTTATCGAGTTCGGCCATGGCAGCTCGCTCCTCTTTGGCTCTAGCGAAGTTTATTGACCTATGAAGAGTGTCGTCAAGCGAAGGAGGCTGTCGGACAGTGAGCTCCTCTCGAAATTTTGACGTGTACCATAAGCCATGTCGGAGGGCCGCTAGGGCAACCTCGTCGTTCAAGTTTGATATCCTGGCCTTGACTTCCTTGAAGCGAGTTACGTACTCGCAAAGCGACTCATCCTTCCCTTGCACCAAAAGCCATAGGTCGGATTCGGTCACCTTGGCTTGGAAGAAAATTGAGTACTGCTTCAAGAAAACGGCGATGAGTTGGTCAAAGGAGTCGATGGAATTAGATTCCAAAGACGCGAACCACTCAAGTGCCGGTCCAACTAGGTTTTCGGCGAAATATCGACAGTAGGCAGCCTCACATTCATCATCGGTGAGGTAAGCCTTGGTTATTGCCAATCTGAAAGCCCGGAGGTGTGCTCCGGGGTCAGACATGCCTGCATACTCGGGGAGGCGTAGTTTATTCATATCTTGAAGGCGAACTTTCGCAATCCGATCGGTAAATGGGGTGCGCCTTGTTTCTGCGATCACGCGATCGATGTCCGGCGCAGCGCTCGTGGCCAGGTGGACCTTTAAACGGATTTGGGCCATCTCGGCTCTTACTTTATTCATGTATTCGGTGAGGAATTGGGCGCTGACTGCGTCGTTCCTCGGGGGGCCGGGGATACCGAAGTTGTCTGCTGCCGCATGGCGAGACATTCCGTCCACGAATTCCTCGGTCAAACCTGGGTTTGTCCTGACTGGGGGATTCATTGGAGCGTTTGAATTGCTGACATCGCGTGCCGCTGACCCAATATTCTCGACCGAAGGCTGGTCAGCAGGTCAAGAGCTCGCTGGCTCGTTGAAGGTTGTTAAGCTCGGAGCTCACGGATTTCCGAGGTCGCGAACACAGATAATGTTCTAAGCCCAGGTGGGGTGATGTGGACTGTCTCAAAGTTGAGGCGGGTTTGAGGCAGCGCTCTTTCCGCGGAATCAGTTGAGATTGTTTCTGAAGGGTGTGTGGTTTCCCGACGGAAGTCGTGGCTTCCACAAAAGGCGAGCTCCTGCTCATGCCGCTCGATATGGCTCATGAGATCTCGATTCGTCGCATCCTGGTTTTGAGTCTTATCGATCAAAACGGCGAGCATCCCTCGTATCTCTGAGAGATTGGTCCCGCTGGGAGCCCCTGAGGATGGTAGGGGCGTCGGATGTTGCCCGGGTCGATTCGTTATATTGTTCTCAGAGCGAATCCACACCCATGACTAGTTTCTGCTTCCCGACGGGATCGTGGGGATCGAAGGTAACCCCGATGGGGATCTCCTGGTTTGGGAAGCCAGGATCCTGGGCCGGAATGAATCTCTGGCGGGCGAGATCCGAATGATCAGAGGAATCCAAGTCCGGCGTCTGGGTGTCGCTAGGCAGCGGGTCCGTCCTAGATCTGGCCGAATTTTGGATCTCTCAATCAGAGTGGATTCGGATTTGCTCGCCTCGAGCGGGAGCGACTGTATGTTCTCAGAGAGTCGCTGGCGGCGTGATGATGCTGGTGTGTTCGTGGCTAGATTCGGAAGCGATTGCGTCGGTTGTAGATGGATCCATTTCGCCTAGATATCTTTAAAGTGATCGATTTTTGAGAATAGAAAGACATAAGTCCCCACAGGCGGCGCCAAATTGTTGGATCAGGAAACAACAACTAAATTGATTTGATTATGAAATAAGATATGGGCGGACTTTCGGTTTAAATCGATAGAAACTGTAAAGATCTGCGAACTGGATTTTGTTTTAAGTAGGTTTGATTCGTGTTACATCGAGTGCCCTCTCCCTCGAGAGAGAAGCCAATTATATATCAAAAAGCCATGTCTAACCACGCCCTGAATTTCCTCCTTGAGTCTCGTCTCATCGCTCTGAGATCTCCTCCACCACTTCGAGCTCCCCCTCTTCGCTTGACTCGGAATCCTCTTCAATCGTCTTATGCTTACTGGGCCTCTCGTGGGCCGAGCTCGAAATCCCCATTAACTACCTATTAACGGGCTTTGTCTTCCGGCCCATATCTGCGAAACCCAACACCAACACATATGTATCACGGTTTGGTTCGGTTTCGGTTTAGTTCCGGTTTTTAACGGTTATGCCATGTTTTAAAGATTAGATAGTTGATACATAGCTAAAAAATAAGCATAAAAGTAAAACTTAAACATAATTCAAAAAATAGAATCCAAATTTAGTTTTGTAAACCCAAGTTCTTAAATGAAATTTAGACTTTAAAAAGTAAATCCTATCGGAAAAAAAACAGAGAGAAATAGACAACAAACAAAAACCTTTGGTAATTTGAATTGTAGAACTTGCAGAGGAGGAGACGCACGTACTACGTAGGGAACAAAGACAATGACCACAAGTAATTATGAATATATATAGGTTAGGGAATAAAGACCTAGGATTAGGGTTTTGTAATTCGATAAATTACTAAGAGATCAATAATATAAGCCCAATAAAGAAAAAAATATTGATATTGTTATACAATATAAAGTTATAAGTCGGAGAAACTAATTATATCTAATTTATCCTAAATATTTTTTAAAAACTAAAAAAACCATTCGGTTTTACGGTTTTTAACCAGACCAAACCTAAACCAAATGCTTAACTAAAATAAAAACGAAACGGATTTTTAAATTTAATCATAACCAAACCAAACCTATTATTTCGGTTCGGTTTGGTTCGATTTTTCGGATTTCGGTTTTTTTGCCCACCCCTGCCTGAAACCATCTTCAACCAGGAGGTGAGACTCTATTTTGCATTTTTGCTAGACACTATTATTTCCTTGTGATGCTCTATTTTTCGTTCTTCTTTCCTCTGTATATAACTCAGTTCTCATTTCTTTTTAATTAAGTATTACATTTTTAAAAAAAACCTTCCGATGATTTAGTTTGTTATGTATGTAATTCACCTGAGTTACTTACATTCAAACTGTTATCTCAACATTTTCATTTTCTACATTTACTTTTATTTGACTTTTAATTGATTATAAACTTTTATTTTATATTTTTTATAGTTACTACTACGGTTGCTTTTAGTAGTAACATAAAAAAATACAATTATTCAACCAAATTATATTATAAAGTATTTAAAATATTAATTTACTTTTAGTAGTTACATCAAAATTTGCTAATATTCAACCAAATGAAATTGTAAATTACTATTACTTTTTTCCAATTAACGATTAGTTATATATTGTTTTATGACAAATAATAATTTTGTGCGTATGCACGGGCATATACTAGTATATGTATATTTAACAACACCAAATAAAATAAAATAAAACTCCTATTTTTAATATTTCGTTTCATGGTTCAACTCTGCTTTGGTAATTCAAAAATTCTATTTATTCGCTCCTCTCTCTCTCTCTCTCTCTCCCTCAACAAATTCGAAAATGTCAATGTCATTCTCCGGCGGGACTCACGACGACGATCGTTGGGGATCCAATTTAGCTTCCGCCGGAGAATTCACACAAAGCTCTCAATCATTGCCTGCACCATACTCACCCTTCTCCTCCTCCTCCTCCTCCGGTGAAGAGCTCGTGGAAGTAACAATCGAATTCCCAAGCGGCGTATTACTAAACATCGACTCTGTTACAACCACCGATCAAGAGATGATCACCTCTTGCTCTGCTTCTAACTCAGGAACAATGTCTCGTAGCTTAGGGTGGAGCGCGTCGTCTAGTCATCGGAACTCAGAGCTTCACACGGTTGAAAGAGCCAAAAAGTTCTCGAGAGATCTTAAACAAAAGCTTCAAAGGATCTCATTAGGCTATTCTTCTCGGTCTGCACCGGAGCCTGTGGTTCCTAATGTTACCGATCATGCTATTCTATGTCGAACTTTAACACAACGATTCACCAATCGTATTGGAACGTCAACGCAGAGAGCGATTCATGGTTTGAAATTCATAAGCAGTAAAGATAACGGGATCGCGGATTGGAGACAAGTTCAAAACAATTTCGTCAATCTTTCCAAAGATGGTCATATTAGCCGAAGTGATTTCGCTATTTGCATAGGTTTGAAAAACATGATTTTCACATTTCTGTCTTATAATCAAATCATATGCATTAGATTGTGACACATTTTGACGACGAATTTGTTGTGTGTTTGTGTTGCAAAAAAAAAAGGGATGGAGAATGAGAATGAGGATTCAAAAGAGTTTGGAGAAGAGTTGTTCGACGCGTTGTGTAGGAGAAGAAGATTAATGGTTGACAAGATCAATCTTCAAGAACTATATGAGTTTTGGTATCAGATTACAGACGATAGCTTCGATTCTCGGCTACAAATCTTCTTTAACATGTATATATTGATTACTTACTTATTCAACATGAGTTTAGTTCTTGATTGTTTTTTTTTTTTTTTTGGTATAACATTTGTATTATACGTGCAGGGTGAAAAATGGAGATGGTAGAATCACAGAGAAAGAAGTAAAAGAGGTGATGACTTATGTTTCCATCGATCTTCCTAGTTTTAGTATTCTCTAATCAGCATTGAATTGTTGACTACGTAATAATGAATCTTACATGAGTCCCATTATCTTATGTTTTTTAGTATTGTATTATCCCTCTTGCTGATATAATTAGTTCTTATGTCTCCCTTTCTAAACCAATGCAAGAATATAAAAACTTTTGAGTTGCTATTTGTTTTCTGCGATTTGACCTTGTAGAAGTAGTGTTTCTAAGTTGTAACTACCAATCAAAGATATGATATTTCTATATAACCACTAAGTTTTGTACGTTGAATCTTTCTAAGCAGAAGCTTCTTTAATTATGGCATTAACTAATTTTATTGTGTATGATTTTGACAACATATAGATAATTATACTAAGTGCATCAGCAAATAATCTATCAAGGTTGAGACAACGAGCAGAAGAGTATGCAGCACTGATCATGGAAGAATTGGCTCCGGATGGGCTCGACTCTCAGTACATAGAGGTGCATGGTTTTTATTTGTCATCTTGTGAAAAGCTCATAACACAAAAACATGCTTAAATACTAAATTGATATAGTAGGCAGATCAGTCCTTTTCAATGAGGGAGAGTAGAAGGGTTCGTTGTTAAGTTTGACCTTAGTGATTGATGACGACGTTGAGCTCTCTCCTACCTTTAAAGTTCTCTGATAGGGACATTTGACTAAGTCAAAGACCCAATGATATTGAAGCTTCATTTTTATTAGGAAGACTTTAATAGAATAAAACCTTGACGAAGCAAAGAAGTAGAGGTCCACACATAATAAACCTTAACCTTAAGAGTAATAATAACAAATATTTTCTGAGAGACATACACAAGATGGGTAGTAGAATACTATTTGGACACTTAAGTTTTAAACAGAGGAACTCTGTTACACATTTTCTAATGTGATGTATTATGTTATGGATTTGAAACGATGCAGTTAAAGGACCTAGAGATGCTACTACTAGAGAAGGACATATCTCATAGTTACAGCCAACCGTACAGCCAAACAAGCCGAGCCTTAAGTCAAAATCTAAAAGATAAAAGATGGGGAATAATCAGGAGCTTGCTTTACTCTTTGCAAGACAATTGGAAGAGGATTTGGGTTTTGACATTGTGGTTAGTGATCATGGCATGGTTCTTTATGTGGAAATGTGTTCAGTACAAAAACAAAGACGCATTCCATGTAATGGGTTACTGCCTTGTCGTGGCAAAAGGTGCAGCTGAGACTTTGAAGTTCAACATGGCTCTTATCCTTTTGCCTGTCTGTAGAAACACCATCACTTATCTTAGATCCACTGGTTTGTCCTACGCAGTGCCTTTCGATGAGAGTATCAACTTCCACAAGGTTAATATACAAACCATTTTGTCTTACCATTCATATGAGAGAGACTATACATGCTTCAGCTGAATCCTTAACTTTTTCGTTTTTGCAAGACGATCTCTCTAGCAATCATTGTTGCCATGGTTATACATTCATCAAGCCACCTTGCTTGTGATTTCCCAAGGATTCTAACATCTACAGAAGCTGATTACAAAAGATACTTGGTTCATTACTTTGGTGTGATCAGACCTACATACTTTGACTTGGTGAACACTCCAGTGGGAATCACTGGTTTTATAATGGTTGCTTTTATGGTAATTGCATTCACATTAGCCAGCCGAAGATGCAGACGGAACCTTACTAAGTTGCCAAAACCATTTGACAAACTTACAGGATATAATGCTTTCTGGTATTCACATCACTTACTTCTAATGGTTTATGTTCTTTTAGTCATCCACGGTTTTTCCTTATATCTCGAGCATAAATGGTACCGCAAAACGGTAAATTCCATATAACACTTGGCCATTTTACTCTTTTTTTTTGTTCTCAAATAATAACAAATGCTACCTCCTGCAGATATGGATGTATCTTTCTGTGCCAGTTTTACTCTATGCTGGTGAAAGGATACTTAGATTCTTTCGTTCGAGGCTTTACACCGTTGAAATCTGCAAGGTATGTCTTACATATTGGATAAAGCCATATAGAAAAAAGGATATTGGTATCTTTAGACCAACTCAAATTATTTGGTTTCAGGTTGTAATTTATCCCGGAAACGTTATTGTGCTACGTATGTCTAAGCCTACTTCATTTGATTACAAGAGTGGACAATATATATATGTCCAGTGTCCTGCAGTATCAAAATTTGAGTGGTAAGCCCAAACAAAACCTAAACACTATGTTCTTTGAACAACACAAAGACTAAACTCAAAGCTTCCATCTACAGGCATCCGTTTTCCATTACTTCATCCCCTGGAGATGATTATCTCAGCATCCACATTCGTCAGCTTGGTGATTGGACAGAAGGGATTAAGAAGGCATTCTCAGTGGTATGTCAAGCTCCCGAACCTGGAAAAAGTGGACTTCTCAGAGCAGACGGACCAAACCAAAGAAGGTACATTTATAATGTCTTAGAATTTTGTTTCCATATATATTATTACATTTTCAGAATGTGAAATTTTGATTGCTCTCTCTTGAAATTTTAGTTTGCCAGAGCTGTTGATAGATGGACCTTATGGTGCTCCAGCGCAAGACCATTGGAAGTATGATGTGGTATTACTAGTTGGCCTTGGAATCGGGGCAACACCTTTCATTAGCATTTTGAGAGATCTACTCAACAACATTATTAAGCAAAATGAACAAGCTGTGATCAGTATGTCAGGTAGTCGTAGTAACAGCAACATCTCGTCGGATCACAGTTCTAGTTGCTTAAACTCGGAAGCTCGGATTAGAAGTCCACAAAATCAAACGAGGACATTGATGACCAAGAACGCTTATTTTTACTGGGTGACACGAGAACAAGGTTCCTTCGATTGGTTTAAAGAAATCATGAACGAAATTGCTGATTTGGATATAAAGGTAACATACCACTTATCCTTAACGTCAATAGATTGTACATTTTCACGTTATTTACTAACATATTTGTATTGTAAACAAATAAAAAAGGGTGTTATTGAGATGCACAACTACTTGACTAGTGTGTACGAAGAAGGAGATACTCGGTCAAATCTTCTCACCATGATCCAAACGCTAAACCATGCTAAAAATGGCGTAGACATATTTTCTGGAACCAAGGCAATGATCTTTTTAATTTAACGATTACTTTATTACAAATTACAAACACTTTTGTGATCTTGCATATAATAACAAGTTTTGGTTATTATAGGTAAGGACGCATTTTGGGAGGCCGAAATGGAAGAAGGTTTTATCAAAGATTAGCACCAAACATAGGAACGCAAGAATAGGTAAACATACAAAAAATCAGTTCATAAAATTAATAATCGATATCGTGGTCCATATTTTCCTAGTCTGATTTGTTCTTTTAGGAGTGTTCTACTGTGGAGTACCGAGTTTGGGGAAGGAACTTTCAACACTCTGCCATGAATTTAACCAGACGGGTTGCTCCAGGTTCGAGTTCCACAAAGAACAGTTCTAAAGGAAAAAAAACAATATATAGTCGTCCCTCACCTTTATTGTTTTTGAATGAAATCGAATCAAGGAATAAATGTAAATTGTTCATGCAATGTTCTTTTCTCATATCCTTGTTGTTTTTTTTTCTTTTCATTTGGTGTATCACACACTTTTAACCATTTCATCTTAGAGTAGGACTGTGAAAAATGTTTTAAAAAATCACAGTTAAAGCTTGTGAAAAAAAGACAAATAGAAAAAGAGAAGTTCGCACAAATGGCAGATGATTTACGAATGATTATTATTTGTTGTTTTTTTGAACAAATCATGTTGTTGTCAAATTTCTATAATTCGATGATTTTAGTAATCTATTTGTATATGGTTTCAAAGTAGAGTTTTTTCTTTACTTGCCAACGTCATCAGAATTAGTTTTTCCTATCAGGACGATCTGGTACCAAGTTGATATGAGCCAAAGAAGTAGTATACAAAAGCTTTATAAAACAATTTAATAAAAAAACTTATGAGGAAGACGAGTCTTTATTAGATTGAATTTGGTTATGTTAACCATTTGATGTAAACCGGTAAACCGATAATTGGTCAATCACAGGAGCTATAACCGGTTAATAATGTTGTAACACTAATTTAGAGGCATACAAAAGCTCTATACTGTATGTATGAATTAGTTTGGTTCATCTTTTTGTATTGTGAAAAAAGAAAATTACAATGAGTAAAAAAGAAAAGAAAAGAAAAGAAAAAAAAAAAGAAGATTTAGCGAAAGGCCCAAGCCCATATAAACGAGTCAGTCACATGAGTCACACGTGATAGTCATCATCATCGTCATCTTCATCTTTTGCTTTCCCAAATCGTTGCCATCTTTTGCATCACTCACTTGAAGCCAATGAACTCTATGGGTCTCTGCTTTAAATAGCCTTCTTCAATCTCTCTCCCTAAGCGAGTCTAGTTCCTTTTTTTTGCTTGATGGATTTTGCAAAGCTCGCGCTGTGCACTTTTGATCATACTGTTAGCCTCACATACTTTTTTTTTTAATTAACCAATGTCCTATCACATTTTCTTTGTTAAAAATTCCAGTAAACAGAGTTATTTGATCTATATATTAAAGGCATGCACTGCAGTGACTGTGTGACTCATGTCACTGCTTTAATAATAATAAAATTAAATATATATATATATATATATATATATATATATATATATATTAAAGGCATGCAATGCAGTGCATAATACGATATGAAATAACATGTATTGTTTTACAAGTTCAACTTATAAAAAAAATCATAGTTTTTTTTATTTACACTTCAAAATTTTTGTGACTAACATTGATGATAATGCTGACAGGTAAACTATAGGGACAATCAGTATAAAGGAAAGACAGAGAAGTATATGCAAGAAATACCAAAAGAGGTTAGTTGTATCAATCTTCTTCTAAATTCACCGTCTCTTTTTCTTTCTCATGTGTGATTTATTTTATTGTAATGCAAAAACGATAAAATGAGCTTAATAGTCAAACGTGTGCTTATACTTGCTGTTATGTAACTTAACATGTTCTAGTGGTGCTATAGGCCGTATGAAGCCGTCGCACAATATATTGGGGCCACAAGCCCAAAGCTATGTTAAGGCTGGTTTTTTAGTGGACCAAAGAAAGAAAAAAAAATTGTAAAACTTGGTGTTGATATGGTTCGAACCGCAGACTACAAGAACAATTGAGGGCCGAAATATTACATATATTTCCGGGCCGCAAGCACAGGCTGAGGGGGCCGGCTCTGCGTATGATTGATATAGTAGATTGATCATTAACAAAATTTTCTGTAAATCTATTATAATTTTTTTTTATCAATCCTCTAAACTTTACTATTTCTGATTAGTAAGTACCAGAGAAGTATAATTTAATAAAGATACCAAATAGAGAGGTTAATATGTAGTATCGATATCCTATAACTTTACCCCTCTTTATATTTCTTGTGTGTGGAGATTTATATTGCAATGCAAAAGAGATAAGCTTAATAATCAAATTATTATAGTCTTTACTCTTTAGCCATATATCTGAGAGAACGTGTGAAGCTATTGCTTATACCTGCTTTTATGTATTCAAAGTAGAATGTTCTAGAGCCTGATTGTTATAGAAAAACTGGATCATCTGCGAGTTAACAATGTTAATCAACTTACTCAAAAAAGTGGTTAGTCTTAAACAATAAGTCTGATGCATGTAAACATATTTTCATGCCCTATATCAAGTAAGAAATTTAAAAAAGTACTTTAACAAACTGCATTGCTGAATGCTGACTAGAATTGAGGTAAGAGTTTACATTGATGAGTAAGTAACAAACCTCGTTTCTTTTCAAAATCACAACTTTTTTTTTTTTTAATTCTTTGTTTTACTTTTTAATGTTGTTGGTTGATTTAGCCCTATATAAAACAGATTTAAGAAGGTAGCATTCATTCATTCATTCATCTCCCAAGTCTCTCTGTTCTGTCTTTATCTTCATCTCCCATCTCGCTTTTTTTCCTTTTCCTTTGAAGTTCCTTGCACCTTAATCATGAAGACTATATTTTCTTTGGTACTACCCGTATCTACCTACTTGGCTATGGAGTTCCTAGCAATACTGACTATAGTCGTTTCTGCTGTATCAGCCTCTATGATTACATATCTCTACCTCCATGAGCAGTTCCATTCTAAAGTACTGCTAGTCATTTTTGTTATCTTCGTCCTGAATATTGTACTTATGGTTGTACTCTTGGTTTTAAATCGCGCAAAGCGCACTGTGGCACAAACATCCTGTTAATGTGCCATACGCCATGGTGCATGCGGCGCATCGCAACATGGATATGAGGCGCTTGGTGTTTAAAAGAAAGAAAATAAGAGGTTTTCTGCTGAAACTTATTAAAACTTTAGAATAAACTAGCATAAAACAATCCAATCCATCTCAAAAGAAACTAAGAAAGTTAAAACAAAAAAAAAACAGAGATAGTTCTTAAACCCAGTAAACCACTAAGGCTCTAATCGAACAGAGTATTCTCAAACTCATAGTCATCACGATCCAAAATAGTATCTTGAAAGAGCTCTCCTCCACCAATACAAGTATACAACAGTTTCGATTAGTAGATGATTACCTTTTGCAGTAGTTGTAGACGTGTAGTAAAGTCGATTGACGTCTTCACGTTTAGGACTCGTGAATGAAAGAGATGAGGAAACTAAATAAACTAGGGTTTTCGTATATATAATGGGTGAAAAAATGATCAAATCAAAGATTTTTGATTACATAAAATCAATAATGAAAGATATTATTCAGAAAATCAAATATACGTTTGATTTATAAGTAAACTACAATATTACAGAATGATTTTTTACCTTTGAGCCATAAACCATGTTGCGCTCGCCATACGCAATGGTCGCATCGGCTATGGCTCATCGTTTCGCTCGCATCATGGATATCGCCTTGCCATAGTGTCCTGTTTCCCTCATCTCCTCACAGCAGTGCGCAACGCGCCATGGCGCGCCACATGCGCGCTTTTTAAAACCAAGGTTGTACTCCCTCCTTATGTCAATGGCAAAGCAAACTGGGGTGGGAAGTTTATTTGCGTTGCTTCAGTCCTTTGTAGAAACTATCATCCTGTGGTCAGTGGTCTATTACTCTATTGAAAGATAAGATTCCCAACAAGAAAGAATCTGATCTCTTCTTGTTTTGGATGTTGGTGACATGTGTCATTTCTGCGTATTTCCATCTTGTTACATTTCTAAACCTTGTCTACATAAACTTTGGTCTGGTGAATGGTGAATGGGATTGCTTCTGTGGCCATGATGGTATTAGTATCTTCGAAGGTACCTATATGGCTATTGCAATTCAGTCCTTGGCTGTTACATTGAAGAAGCTTTTATGTGAAGGTTTTGATGCTAACAGTAAGAAGGCTGCTTTTAGAGAAAAGAAGGCCACAAAATAGTAAAAAAATTGTAAGACCATATATCTTTTTAGTTAGGTTATGTGTTTAGTTTGAAAATGTGTTTATGCTTTTTATCTAAAAAGTCCATGATATTTTATTTTATTTAGTTTGAAAATGTGTTTATGTATTTTATTTGTTATTTGTGGAATTTTTTTTTTGTTTGTTATTAATTCTTCTTATTTCATATTTTTATTTGTATTAATAGAGTATTATATAATGTATTAGATGTTTAAAAGTAAAATGAAAAACACAATAAAATTTGAGAACTTGTATAAAATAATTTAAACGAAAGGATATTTTTAATGAACTAACAAAATGCTAGTATGACTATAAAAATAAATGATATGATATCTGAGAGTCTAATTTATGTGTTATAGAAACATATACGTACAAATATTTTACTTATGTTTTGTTCATATTTTACATATGTTTTGCTTATTTTTTGTTAATATCTATTCAACATTTCAAAGAACCAAAAAATGACTAATTTGCTGCCATATATAAACAGTCACACATACAATTTATATTTATATAGAATTTAATGTAAACTATACTCAATATATCAAACAATCAAATAATTTGCAAATATAGATGATTTTATTATAATCATAAAATAATATAAATATATAAACTATTAAAAATACATATCATCTACGTATTGCATGGGTAACCATCTAATATATATATATATATATATATATATCATTTTTAACCTTTTTAGTAATAAAAACTATAATTTGTTTATTCGTTCTAAGCTTATATGAACCTAAACGCGGTATACCGGATAGCCCTTGATATACAATTTCGAACTCCCACAATCTGAGTGTATTTCCATCACTAAACCATCAGACTCAAAGACTTAAAACACGAATTTGGTGAGTTTGGAGAAACAAAGCAATCAAACAACTTACAAACGTAACTATATATGCCAAATACCCCCAAATATTTAAATAGAGAAAGGACAAAGTTTGTGTCTTTTTTGTATGCGATTATGCTGCCCCATTCTACTGCGAAGCGACATAGGGAAATCATCGCTATATGAGGAAATCTTATTCGGGATAATTTATCGTGTACTCCTATAACTTCAATTTTTTCAGAGGGAATTCCCAAGGTGTTCAAGATTGCTGTCATACACATTTTATATTCTTGTTTTATTGGGAAAAAAAATCTTGAAAGATGAAGAAAAAAGATAGTTGGGTAGATGTTCTTGTTTCAAATGAACATTTGTATACAAATACACAAAGAATAATAAATAAATAAAAATAATCTTTTATATTTTGTATGTAACACAAATCACTTATGATTAAAAACATTAATTCATTGTACTATTAGAAGAAAATCATGTGTGGTAAACCTTCCCATAAATAAAATAAACAGATAGATAATTAAGAAATATAAAAGAGAAAAGTGTATAGTTTGTCACCGCTCTCACACTTTAGTTTATCCGGTAATAGTTTCAATATAACCAAGTTTGGTATTTAAAATATATTATGTACTTAATATCTTATAAATATAAATATATATTTTTAAAAAATGTTAATGCATCTGAGTACAAATCTTGGTTGTTAGAATTTTTTTTGTTTTTTTTTAAAGTCGCAATATCAAAACGACAGTCGTTTTTTACAAACGATGACACCTCACTCTCTCACTTGTGTCATCTGAGTTACCAAGATAATGCCACCTCACTCTCATATGTGTCATGTGAGTCAGCATCCGTTTTGAAATTGGCACCACTTATATTAATTGAATTTGAAATTTGAATTTTAGTTGAAGTAAAATTAACACTAAATATTTGTAAAGGTAGAAACTGATACTTTTAAAACTGTACAGATATTAAAACACCCTTTTCCCGTTTGTCACCATTCACCTATTTGCAAATAATTAGATTAACCTCCTTATTATATACAAAGCCGGTCTTCATATTATTTGGAGTGAACGTTTAAAAAAAAGTAACATCAAATCGAAAATTCTTTACGGGGTTTTGAATTGCTTTCTTGTATAAGAAAATTACAACTGGGCTTCATCATTGTCTTCAGCTCATTTTGGGCCCATAAACCTAACGCTGTCAAATTAAAAA
Organism: Camelina sativa; assembly: GCF_030686135.1. Lineage (NCBI taxonomy): Eukaryota > Viridiplantae > Streptophyta > Magnoliopsida > Brassicales > Brassicaceae > Camelina > Camelina sativa. Next base: position 21,818,503 of record NC_141892.1, on the reverse strand, counting down.
ATTAAATTAAATGCCTCGTCACTTTCTAGAACATTCTTTTTCTTAAACACGTCTTTAACTTTGTTAATCAAAAAATTTAAGACGGTTCCAACTTCCTTAATTATAATATTTTTTTTTAATTTATCGTCATCAAGATATAATAATTTAATTATCACTGTCTTTTAAATAGAAAAACCGAAAGTTCACCACGTGTCACAATACTACTGGTTCGACCTTTTCTCATAGTCCAGCCGCGTGACACCTCAACACCACATTAATGACGACACCGTTAAACAACGTGGCTATTAACGGCGTTAAAAACTCTCGGTCCGTTTTTTTTTATATATACGTCCCCAGCATGTCTTTATTTATTTATAATCGTTTCCCCCAAGCGTCGCTGAGATTTGAAATCAACGGTTCAGATCAAAACAATCTATTCAACGGTTCAGATCGATTCTAAATCTTCTCCTTCTATTTTTTCAAGGCTTCCTTCGAGATCCTTCTTCTCCAGAAAGCCCTAGAAGAAGAAGAAACAAGTACTTCTGACTGAATCGGAAAAGCTGCGATCGGAATCAATGGCGGATGAACATAAGCATGCAGAATCTTCACCAGCGGTGGAGGTTGTAGAGAGAGAATCGTTGATGGAGAAGTTATCGGAGAAGATCCATCACAAAGGTGATTCGTCTTCCTCGTCTTCATCAGATGAAGAGAACGAGAAGAAAACATCGTCTTCTTCGTCTCCGAGGTCTTTGAAATCGAAGGTTTATCGTTTGTTTGGTAGGGAGAGACCTGTTCATAAGGTTCTCGGCGGTGGAAAACGTACGTTTTTTTGTACTCCGATCTCAGTTTTATTTAATACGAATTTGAAATTGATCTTGTTGATTTTATCGCTGGTTTGCTTTCGTTAGGGATTTGGTGAAGAAGATGGTTAAATTTAATCGATGTTATAGTTTGAATCTGTGTATTAGATTTGTTTGATTTTAATTAATGATCTTCTGAGATTCTCTGATTTATAGAAGAACCCTAATTTTGCGCAGCGGCGGATATATTTATGTGGAAGAACAAGAAGATGTCAGGTGGTGTAATTGGTGGTGCTACAGTAGCTTGGGTGCTCTTTGAATTAATGGAGTATCATCTTCTTACTCTGTTATGTCATGTGATGATCGTTGCTCTTGCTGTGTTGTTTCTATGGTCTAATGCCACCATGTTTATTCATAAGTAAGTTTCTTTGTGATCTTTAAATCTTATGGAAGTTGCTTTGTTTGCATCATAGATTGAAAGCTTAGATGAGTTTGACCCTTATTTGGTACCAATTTCAGGTCACCACCAAAGATTCCTGAAATTCATATCCCTGAAGATCCTCTTCTTCAGCTTGCTTCGGGTCTCAGAATCGAAATCAACCGTGGTTTCTCTTCTCTTCATGAGATTGCATCTGGAAGGGATATCAAGAAGTTTCTCTCTGTATGTTTAATACTCTCCAGGACTTAATCCGTTCTTAGTAATGTCTCATCTTTTAAGCTTTTGACAATAACTGTACTGTTTGATTGAATCAGGCAATTTTTGGATTGTGGGTTCTATCCATCTTGGGTGGCTGCTGTAGTTTCTTGACATTAGCGTACATAGGTAACACTTATATTTTCTTTAAGTATTGCTTCTTTTTTCTGTCTCTTATAACAAAACAAGTTCTGATGGATGGGATATATGGGTCTTGATTTTTACAGCTTTGGTTCTGCTCTTCACTGTTCCTCTTATCTACGATAAGTACGAAGACAAAATAGACCCATACGGTGAGAAAGCGATGGCTGAATTGAAGAAGCAATACGCTGTGTTTGACGCAAAGGTTTTGAGCAAAATCCCAAGAGGACCTTTGAAGAACAAGAAGAAAGATTAGGTTTTTTTTTGTGGGGTTTTCTTTTGAGTGTAATGCTCACAATACTCTGGTTTTTTTAAAATGTGGGTTTGTATTGTGAATTGGTAAATCTCAAAAGTTTATGTGTTAGCTCTCATTCCGGATTTTACTTTAACAAATTCCTTTTTTTTTTATTTTGATTTGTGGTTGGTTATTTTGGTGTTGTGGGAAGAAGGACAAAATTTGTAGCTGTTCTCTTGGTCTATATATGTATTATTCTTGATCTTGGTCGACTTTAGTGTAGTAATATGTGTGTCTTGTTATCTTGTATGCTTCGATTACTCGAGAGGCCAAAAGAGAGAGTACACATCTTAGCTATGTTAATTAGATATATTAATTCCTAGATATATGCAGTACGCAGTTGAGTCATAAATTTCAGGATGGCCAAGTGGTCCAAGGCGCCAGACTCAAGTTCTGGTCCTCGTAAGAGGGCGTGGGTTCAAACCGCACTTCTGACAATAAAAATAGTTTTCTTTTTGATATCATAATACAATTTTTACCTAACAGCTTTGCATGTATTTTTCCTTTTTTTTTTTTTTTGCCGTGTTGTGTGTGTGTGGCATGAGAATTTGAGGACCAAATTTGTAGTCGTGATCTTGCTATATGCATATTAATTTATTTATCGATTTTTTATTACAACTAATAATTGTGTCTTACGAATTTTAGTTATGATATAATATTTATATTCCGACATAATGAACGAAGAATAGGTTTTTTCAATTGTCTTTGGGTGGTGCTTGTGCTCGTTCGTATTAGTCTATTAGATAGATATTAGTAATACTGCATATTATCAGAAAAGTCAGGATGGCCGAGTGGTCTAAGGCGCCAGACTTAAGTTCTGGTCCTCTTACGAGGGCGTGGGTTCAAACCCCACTTCTGACAGTATTTTTTGCCTAATTTTGTATTATATAACTAAGCTTAATGATTTGAAGACGTAATTAACCTTTTTTTCTTCTTAATTTCACGATTTGTATATGTTTCTCAATTAACATCAGTTCAATATAAAATAACTGCTAAATATGGACCAGAATGGTGAATAAGTAACAATACAGTTGGGTTCGACTTCACTTCTTGTTTTCCAAAATAAATTATCGTAACAAAAAGCACCATCTCATCACAACCTTGTCATAAACATTTAACGTTTCAGCACAACATGTTCTCTATGTTTTCTCTTAAGCAAAAATATGGCAAATCGTCATATCATGTCAAACATCCAATTCCAAACGTGTTCAATTCTTCGGGTAACTATATTAATTTTGCGTGAATGAGAACCATGTATGAATTCTATAATGCATGGTTTGCAACAATCAAAATCATTTGTAAACACACAAAAATTATGATTTGTAAAAAAAAAAAAAGTTTATATAGTGAAAACATATGATTAGTTACAGAAAAATGTAGCAATATCATTAATTTTGTTATCTGCTAGTTCATATGTCTTCTATAAATATTAGTTCATGTTTCCACGGGTATTTTCTGTTACATAAATTAAATCAATCAAGAATCAGATAACGCAAACAGCCAAACAACAACACACATCAGTTGACAATAAAAGTACACCATATACACAACTTTATTCTTTAAATTTGGTAATACCAAAAAGAATCTGAAATATTGTACATCGATATCACTACAAAAATTAATTCTTCAAGAAAATTAAGCATAATTATTGAGAAACTTTTTTTTTTTTGAACGAATTATTAAGAAACTTATATAACACTTTTGTTAAAATTTAAAATGCTCTTTGTTTCTTATATATGACAATCATAGAAACATACAAACTTTTAAACAAATTCAAAGATCGTAGCTCCTTAAATTGCACAAACAAACACAACCGATCAAATTGACAAAACAACAAGATTAACATTAATGGAAAATTTCAAAGACAAAAAAAATAATAACAAAACCCTGGATAGTAGAGAAGGAGCCGATATAAGACCTTGGTAGGTTCGAAGATGATCGAGCCCATCCGCCGTTCCGTGACTTGCCGGTTCAACCCCACCGCGTTAACCAGAACGGTTTGAAGATTCACTATAAACACAGCTGGTTAAATAAGTGCAGGGAGTGAACATTGTGTTTCACATCTATTTGGTGGAACCCTTCGGTCCACCTAGAAGCTTCCATGGATGTTCAGCTCAAGCTCCCCCAATTTTGGAATCAACCTTAATAGAGCTTTTGAGTTTTATCCAAAATTAGGGAGTTCTTGATTAAACTTCCATGGCTAAAAATGGGGGGAGAGAGAGAGAGTCTTTGTCTTTCTACTTCTTGTCTATATATACAGCATACTTTGCACACACACACACACACACAAAAAATCTTTATAATATAGCATTTTTTGTTTTCTTTAACTATTTAATCGAGTGCTTTTGATGTTAAAATAACTAAAGGATCTCTATTTTAAGGATCTTCTTGGTAAAGAGCCATACACTAAAATTATCTTTCTACTACTTAAATCCAAAAAAAATGTAAATTATATTATACTTTTTCTGAAAACATTATATATTCATACTTGAGACTTGAGAGTATGGTAAAAACGAAATCATTTTTTTTAGGTAACCAAAAAAAATTATAAAACTTAATTAGATCTATATCTCGAATTAGAAACCAAAACATATTACTATTGATGAATTTGAAACTCTGTGTGCGTGTGTAGCTTGCTTGTACACTACACTAGCTAAACCACCTCTATCACATAATATTAATCTTTCTTATCTAAAAGTTTTGAACTAAGAAAAACAAAAATCAAAACGGATTAGTAGTAGTTCTTGTTGTCACCATAATTTATTTGAGATTCTTTAAGGACGTGTAACTTTTTGTTTTAAGTGGGAGACAATAGTACTCCTGAGTAGATTGCCACCAATTATGCTCCACGCATTCTCTTTTAATCGACTGCTCCGGTTACAATTATTGGAGGGTAATAATGTTAAAACACTTATTTATTTATTAAATAACTATTTACAATTACAATTATTAATCTAGAGTGCAAAACCAATCAAAGGTCCTAGAGTGCGTGCGAGGGACCCCGAGTCCACGACCAATCTCTTTATTTTTGCTGTCTGTTTGTCTATTTTCAATTGGCCCATTTCTCTTTTTAATCATTTTTTTTTTAAAAAGAACTTCATACAAAAAATGAATATTTCTATGAAATCCTTACTCCTATGTCCACTACTATTAAAGTCACTTGGCTTTTAAAGATAACATGTAAAAAGCATAAAGTGATTTTACTATTAGTTCTGCTGCAAATTTTTTTTTTATCAACTGCAATTATATTAGAAGGATGTTACTTTTTATAAATCCAACAACAACTAGTCCAGGAGGAAACAAAATTTCATCTCCCGACTCTCCAAACACTACAACTAGCTTTTAACCAAACTACCAAGGAACAAAGACTCTACCATATGACCTAAAAACTTTAACTCAAACAGCAGCTGATGCTCTTTCTTTAGCAAATAGCCCATCTAGCCAGAATGGATGACTTACGACAACATATGAGTGAAAACGTCCCTCTTCGGTCACACTCTTAGCTATCAGAGAAGCTCCTCTGTTTGAGGAGAATTTTTCCAAAAAGAATTTCCATTTTCTGAAATATGTACACAAAAAACTCACCTCCATAGATTGATATCTAAATGAAGGCCAAACTGCAGGTTTAGCAATCGCTTTTACCAAGCACTCATCCTGCAAGGCGAAAATCACATTCTCAACTCGATGACTGTGCATACTTTCCATAGCCCACACTAAACCTTTGAACTGAGCTTCATTCTTGTCTTTGACCAAAGTAAAAGCTGTCCTACTATGCAATAGAACAACTCCTTTGTGGTCTCGAAGGACCCAAGCCCCACCCGCCAATTTGTTTCTATAGGACCATGAAACTCCAATGTTACATTTTAACCAATTCAGAGGAGGAGCCTTCCATTCCTTTTTACCTTGTCTCATTTCTTTGGACCTTCCTTCAAAGTCTCTGCTACCCTTTTCAACTTCATCTTCTTCCTCAACGCTATCAAGAATTTGAGCCTCAGATCATTCCAACAGATCATCTTGACTTTTTTGAACCAATTCTTGAGGAGTGAAAGCTTTACCTTCAAAGGAAACAAGATTTATGTTTTTCCAAATCCTCCATATAGTCCATGGGAAAATCTTACCAAAATCCTCCGGCCACAGCCTGTTTCTTCTATTTGACATGAGATAGTGTACATTGGAAAAAACAGAACCCTCCTGAAAACCCCTTTCAGAAGATGGAATACCTGAAAGAGCCCAAACTTGTCTCGAAAAAGAACAAGAGAACAACACATGATTTATCGTCTCTTCCTCAGTTCCACAAATCTGACAAGTATCATCCATCTTCATCCCTTTTTTTTTCAAAGTAAACGTAACAGGTAGAGCCCCGGACAAGACTTTCCACAAAAAAACCTTGAGCTTTGGATCTGTTTGCAATGCCCAAACTTCAGACTTTAAAGGGTTAGTTGAAGGTTGTTGGTTTACCTCCTCTCTGATCTTGGGATTGGCTGATTGAGATATTAACCAGTAAGCCGATTTAACTGAGAAATCATCACTTTTGTTATGTTTCCAAGCATAGAAATCATCAACCTCCATTACTGGCTTGATTTTTTTTTATTAGAATGATATCTGCTGGAAACAAGTGAAATTCCAATAATTCATTATCCCAATCCCTTTTCTCCCTGTCAATCAAATCCGACACCCTCAGAGCTGGATTGAAGAAATTATTTTTCCTCCATGGAGCTCTCCACCCCTCATCTTCAATCCAGTCATCAATCCACACTTGAATAGATCTTCCATTACCAACATTCTTCTCTAGTCCCTTAGATAGAAGCTCTCTTCCGTGGAGGATACTTCTCCAAGCATAAGAGGGACTAACACCAAGCACTGCATCCAAAAAGTCAGAGTCCGGAAAAGACCTACTCTTCATTACCAAAGCAAAGATACTGTTGGGGTATTGAAGAATTCTCCAAGCTTGTTTCGCCAAGAGGGCTTGATTGAAAGATGGTATGTCCCTGAAACCTAAACCTCCCTGGTCTTTTGGTAGACAGAGCTTCTCCCAACTTTGCCAATGTATTCCTTTTGTATGCTCAGCATTACCCCACCAAAAATCTGACATAGCACTAGCCAGAGTAGAACAGGTAGCTTTTGGTAACTTAAAGCATGACATCACAAAGACCGGCATCGCCAGAGCGACTGATTTCAAAAGAACCTCCTTGCCTCCTTGAGATAAGAATCTTCCATACCATCCCAACAGTTTTGCTTTTAGCCTCTCTTTGATGTAGCTCAATAACTCCACCTTTGACCCACTAAAACTTTCAGGCATACCCAGATAATTACATGCACCACCTTCCTTTGAGATACCCATTTTTGCTTGGATACCACTCTTTGAAAGTGGATTCACTTTTGAACCAAAGGTAATTGAGGACTTACTCAGATTTATAGTTTGACCCGTAGCTGCTCCATACTTACTCAATACTTCTTGGAGAAAGGACACCTGCTCCATGTCCGCCTTACACATGAAGAGGCTGTCATCCGCAAATAAGAGATGATGAACTTCCGGACCATCTTCTGAGAATTTGATACCTTGTAATTTTCCTTCTTCTTGTCCTTTATTGAGCAAATAAGTCAGGCCTTCAGTACAGAGCACAAACAGAAAGGGTGACAATGGATCCCCTTGACGCAGACCTCGCTGAGGAAAGATCATACCAAAAGGTTGATCATTAATGAGAACCGAGAAGGTTACTGTCGTTATGCAGAGCATAATCCATTCCACCCACCGACTATGGAATCCCAAAGCATTTAGCAACGCTCTCACATAACTCCACTCTACTCGATCATAGGCCTTGGACATATCCGTTTTAACTGCAATAAATTGGGAGGAGATTTCTTTATTAGTTTTGAGACCATGTACAACTTCATGTGCAACCAAAATATTATCAGTGATCAATCTTTCAGACACAAACGCAGACTGGTTGCTAGAGACAATTACCAGGAGAAACGGTTGCATTCTCTTGACTAATATTTTGGAGATCACCTTGTAAAGCACAGAACAAAGATTTATTGGTCTCAAGTCACTCATTTCAACCAGATTGTGGGTTTTAGGCAGGATACACAAATGTGTATAATTCCATTCCACAGGGAATACACAATCTTCGAAAAAACCTTGGATCTCCGTAATTACCTGTGCACCAACTGTCGACCAATATTTCTGGAAGAACAAACCAGACATGCCATCTGGACCCGGAGAACTGGAAGGATCAATTGAAAACACAGCCTCCTTAATCTCCTCAGCCGATATTTTTTCCATGAGAGAATCATTCATCTCCTCTGTTACTCTGGCTGGGAAACCAGAAAACCATTGCTGAAAGGATTGAGGATTAGACGATTTGAAAAGAAGATTGAAATAGGCCGATGCCACTTCCCCTTTAGCAGCTTCAGATTTCATAAGTTCTCCATTTGCATCTCTTAACTGATCTATTCTCTTATGATCCCTATTGCCTTTAACTGCATTATGGAAGAACTTAGAATTTCTGTTACCTGATCTCAACCACTTCTTTCGACTTTTGTGCCTCCAATATTCTTCTTCCTTGAAGTAAGCTTTTGCTAACTCCTTTTTCAAAACATGCAATCTCTGTAAATTGGGCCAGTATTGAGACTGAACATTTTCAAGAACTGCTTCCAACTGATGGATCCGCTGTTTTGAGTTGAGATTATTCTTCTTTTTCCAAGAACTCAACGCTTTTCTACAATCTCTCAATCTTTGAGACACCAGAAAACCCCTATTAGATAAGCCTGGCTTCCACGCTTTTTAATAGCAGCCTTAACCTCTTTTTTGTTTAGGAACCTTTTGTCAAATCGAAATTGCCCCCTGTAAACTTCCTGAGATGCCATTAAAAAAATGAGAACAGGTCTATGATCAGACCCTCTCATTTCAAGGAAAGCTTGATTGGCTGCAGGAAAGGCATCACACCAAGCTTGATTCCCAAACGCTGTATCAAGCCTGCATTGCACCCAATAATCTCCTCTTCTTCCTGCCCAGGTAAATTTATTTCCTGTACTTGGCAGCTCCATCAACCCACAAGCTTCCAACAACTGAGAGAAAGGTTTGAAATAAGACTCTTGCCTCCTCGGACCACCAATTTTTTCACCATTGTGTAATATGGCATTGAAATCACCTACCATACACCATCTGTCCTTTCTTCCAACTCCAAATCTAGAAATTCTTTCCCACACCTTATCCCTCAGACTGCTATCCGGATCACCATACACGCAAGAGAGGAAAAAGTTTACAGCTCCGAACTGCACTTGGATGTCAATCAGATTCTTATCCTCATACAAAAAGTCCAACTGGACACTACTTTTTCACAAAAGAGCCAATCCACCACACTTACCCACTGGCTCCACCGTAAATAAACGATCATAACCCAAAAGACACTGAATATCAAACAACCTATTTCTACTATGCATAGTCTCCATCAGAAACAAGATCTCAGGAAAATACTTTTTACGTATTTCCTTGAGACGGGGAATCACCAAGTCTTGAGACCGTCCCAAGCCTTGGCAATTCCAGCTAATGATGCTCATTAACCATTGGGCGATCCCTCATTTGGGATCACCTTCAAAGGGTTTAGCTTTAAACATTTAGCAGTGCTAGAACCTTCATTCTCTGCTTTTCTTTTATCCTTCACCCCACGCTCTAAATCCATCCGCACCATTTGAGCTACTATTGGAAGCTTTGAATCCTTTGCTTTAGCTTTCCTTAATCTGGATGGAAGTCTTTTCCTTGGTTTTGCCTTTGCTTTTGTATTAGAGCCGGAAGGACCTGCTTCTGAGAAGCCAGCCCTAAAACCCGTTACTCTATTCTGAAAAGGTTGCGACAAAGCCAAATAATCCCCAAACTCTTTATTGCCCACAGAGTTATGGAAGTCCTCCACCCAAGCTTTACTGGGAAAAGAACTCACATCCGGAACTACTCCACTCGTAGTATTACCTGCAATGGACCCCGCCAACATCCTTTGATCACCTTCGTCAAAACCAACAACCAGACCCTTATCCTTGTTCACATCCAGATGAACCAAAGGGGCCGCTTCCATTATGAGAATGGTCTTCTTAGCAATAAGATCTTTTTCCACTTCACTAATTGACTTCCTTATCCTGGCTATCTTAATCGACCTGTCTTCATTATTATTTACCAAAATGTACTGCCTCATTCCTTCCAAGACCTCATTAGCGATCCTTTGTCTACCAGTAGCAGGATCTACCCCAACTTGATCTTCTTTCAATACTCCAAACAAAGGATCAGACTCCTTAAGAAACAGGGGCTTGGCAAAGATTTGGATAGGATTCCCTGTTCTCCGAGCCTCTGTCTCTTTTTGTTTTTTCTTAACCAAAATAGGACAAGCATCTCGATCATGTGTCAACCTCTGACACTCATAGCACCTTTTTTGAATTCTCTCATATTGAAAGCGCACCACAGTAGAGCCACCCTGAGGTAAACTAACCTCCTTGGATCTCCTCAGCGGTCTGGAAACATCAAAAAGAACCTTCACCCTCACAAATTCTTGCACTTGAGGTTTATCTGTATCAAAAGCTACTTCTTTTACTTCACCAATCAATTCCCCCAAAGCCGTAATAGCCTTAACTGTATAGAAATTGATAGGAACATTCCAAATTTGGACCCAAATAGGTATAACTTGCAAATAATTAGCCGGCGGATGTTCATACCACCTATCCACTGCCACTGACCAATCATTGTAAGTATGAGCCCCTTTCGCTAAAACTTCTAGCAGATCATGTTCTGAGTTGAAGATGAACTGAAATCTTTCATTCGAGAGAGCCACTCCCCTCATCCTTCCAGGTTTCTGCCATTTCCTTGGCATAACCCGAATTAGATCCTTCATAGATTGCACAGATGGATTTAGAGTTCTCCCAATAAGACTCAAAGCATTTCTCTCCATAAACATAAACTCAGGGAGGTCTGGCATCTCAAACGGAACCTCCTCCTCTTCTTCTAGCGACATCGCCATCAACGCCTTGTCCATCGCCGACGACATACTTAATTCACCGATAGCACCTTCCAACCACTGACTCAATACCAAACACTTACTCTCCAAGAAACCAGAGCTCCAAACACAACGCTCAAGGAAAGAAAACGAAGATCTTGACTCAGGAAAATAAGAACAATCAAACACAAACCTTTCAGCAGAACTACAATTTCAAAGAAAAGAGATGAAAAAGTAATAAACAGGAGATTGCGGCTAAAAGGAAACAAGTTTTTCAGTCTAAAAGTTCACTTTCCAACCTAATCGAAGACACTAGGAGAAAAGGAGGTCTTAAGCCCAAAAGAGGGTGGTCTTTTTTTTTGTAATTCTTCTGTTTTGTGTCATTTGATTTAATCTTCTCCTTCCACAAAACTGAGTTCTGCTGCAAATAATAAGGCTACTTACAATGGTGTAGTTTTAAGAAGTTGAATAAATAATTCAAGCAATGTAAGGAGATGTTAAAAAAAAAAAGAGATGAGGTGGAGACAATTTAGTTGAAAACATTCAACTCCGTTGAAGCCTAAAATGTTGGGTAAGCTTCTAGAAGATTTTGTCTTGAAGCCCAAGATATCATTAACAAGTTGGTTAATGACAAGATAGACTTAAAAGGAAAAGTTCCAATTGTATTAGGATTAGGAAAAGGAAGTTTTCCATTATCAAAATAGGAATAACAAAGTTGTGTTATGACTATAAATATCTTTGATTGAGTTGTGATCAAATGTATGAGAGATTGAGAGCTTTGGTGTTTAGTTTTGAGTTATTTTCTAAACATAATAAAGAGAGTTATTCTTTATTCAAAGCTTTCTAAACTTATATTTGGTATCAGAGTGTCTAGGTTAGTCGATCTAAGAGACTCGAAAGAAGAAGACATAACCCATCATGGAAGATGTCAATACCCCACGTTCAAAGGAGTTCGCTTCTTCGTCAATTCAATGTCCTATGCTTACCGCTATAAATTATATTGTTTGGGCCATGAAGATGAAGGTGGTGTTACGAATCAACAAGGTGTGGGAAAATGTTGAAAGTGTGTCAACGGACTCCAACAAGAACGATATCGCAATAGGGTTGCTATTTCAATCCATCCCGGAGGCTCTTATTCTGCAAGTCGGTGAACAATATACTCCAAAAGGGATTTGGGATGCTATTAGATCCTGTCATCTTGGTGCTGATCGAGTCAACGAAGCTAGACTTCAAACGCTAATGTCGGAGTTTGAGAGAATTAAGATGAAAGATACAGACTCAACTGATAGCTTCTCAGGGAAGTTATCGGAACTAGCGTCGAAGGCAGCCTCGCTTGGACACCCTATTAAGGAGGTCAAACTTGTGAAGAAATTTCTCAATGGTCTACCAAAGAACAAATATATTCAAATTATTGCCTCCCTCGAGCAAGTCCTGGATTTAAACACAACACCTTTTGAAGATATTGTTGGCAGACTTAAAACTTATGAAGAAAGAATTCTCGATGAGGAGAATCATGGAGATACACAAAGAAAGTTTTTGTTCTCCAATTTTAAACAACAAGACTTCAGACCATCACAAGGGAGAGGACGTGGCGGAGGAGGCAGAGGAGGATATAGAGGACGAGAAAGAGGAAGATTCAATTATCAAGAAAGAACAATAAATCAATAGGATCCTAATCAAGCTAAGGAGAAGAAGGATCTTTCGAAAGTGATTTGTTACCGATGTGACAAACCTGGTCATTATGCCTCCACCTGTCCAGAAAGAACATAAAACTTAAAAGAGGCGCATAAAACTGAGACGGAAGAAGCCGACCCAGCACTTTATATGCATGAAGTAGTGTTCTTAAACGAAGACAAGGTGATACCAAAGAACTATGAAGCTGAAGACGGTATTTGGTATCTCGACAACGGAGCAAGTAATCACATGACCAGTAATCAAACGTATTTCTCCGAACTCAACAAAAACATAAAAGGGAAGGTTAAGTTTCGAGATGGTTCATGTGTTGAAATAGAAGGGAAGGGATCTATTCTATTTCAAAGCAAAACGGATGAGCAAATTCTTGTCACTGACATTTACTACATTCCCGATCTCAAGAGCAACATTATTAGCTTGGGGCAAGCTACGAAAGTTGGGTATGATGTTCGAATGCGACAAGATTATTTAACTCTACACGACCCTCGTGGAAGATTGTTGGTTAAAGTTACACGTTCAGCCAATATGTTGTACAAAATTGGGCTATCCGTTGGAAAACCAATATGCTTGCACACAAACATAGAAGACGATACTTGGAGGTGGCACGCAAGGTTAGGACATGTAAGCTTCAATACAATCAAAGCTATGTCCAACCAAGAGATGGTTTACGGTCTACCCGAAGTAAGAGAAGAAAAAAGGTTGTGTGAATCGTGCTTAGTAGGTAAACAAACACGACAAGGTTTCCCAAAAGCAACAATGTATCATGCGTCAAAGCCCCTAGAGCTCTGACACGCTGATCTCTGTGGACCGATAACCCCATCAAAATTGGCTCATAACAAATACATATTTGTTATTATTGATGATTTCTCAAGATATATGTGGATTATCTTGTTAAAACAAAACAGTGAAGCTTTTGGTAAGTTCTAGGTATTTAAAAGTGTTGTGGAGAAGGAACTTGGGAAAGAAATCATGACACTAAGAACCGATAGAGGAGGAGAATTTACTTCAAGAGAGTTTCATGATTTATGTGAATCGAACGGGATCAAACGGCATCTTACACCCCACAACAAAATGGTGTTGTTGAAAGGAGAAATAGAACACTATTGGAGATGACAAGGAGTATCCTAAAGGCTATGATGATACCAAACTACTTATGGGGAGAAGCGGTTCGACACTCTACATATGTAATCAATAGGGTATCAACAAGAGCCCTTGAAAATATGACTCCGTATGAATGCTTGCAAGAGAAGAAACCAAGTCTTGATCACTTAAGAGTGTTCGGTTTCTTAGCATATTCGATGGTTGAATCTGCGAACCTCACAAAGCTCGATGATCGATCGAAGCCTCTAGTTCACCTTGAAATGGAGCCTGGATCAAAGGCCTATAGACTTTACAACCCAACGACATGGAGGATCGTTGTTAGTCGAGATGTGGTTTTTGATGAGAAAGCAAGCTGGACGTGGAATGAAACAAGAGATGGATCAAGTAGGGATCCTGGGATGTTTCACATGAGGTGGGGAGAAATAATAGATGCTGGAGAAGGACCCGTCATCATCGAAAACAATCAACATCATGAACATGACGAGTCCGAGAGTAATGATGACGATAGTGATCAAGAGGACGTGAACAACGACGAGCAAATTCCACATGAGAATGACTAACATCCTTAACAAGAAGAACAACCTCAACTAAGAAGGTCTGGAAGTCAAGTAAACAAACCAACTTATCTTAATGATTACGTTTTACAAGCTGCCGTAGAATGTGAGAAACTCCTACTTTCGATTGACAATGAGCCAAGATGTTTTGAAGAAGCAAAAGGTTCGACAAAGTGGAGAGAAGCATGCAAAGAAGAGATTGTTTCTATCAATAAAAACAAGTCATGGTTTTTAATTGATAGACCAAGTGGTGGAAAGGTGATTGGTCTCAAGTGGATTTTCAAACTCAGAAAAAATGCAGATGGTACTATAAATAAGTACAAGGCGCGACTTGTGGCTAAAGGATACGTACAAGAATCCGGCATAGATTTTAATGAAGTTTTTGCTCCAGTTGCTAGATTAGAGACCATATGGTTGTTGATTGCATTGGAGGCAACACATGGATGGGAAATTCATCACTTAATTGTAAAAACAACATTCTTACATGGAGAGCTAAGAGAAGATGTTTATGTTGATCAACCCGAAGGATTCGAGGTAAAAGGTGAAGAACACAAGGTTTATAAGCTGGAGAAAGCCTTGTATGGTTTAAGGAAAGCACCACGAGCTTGGAACACGAAGTTAGATCAGATTTTGAAAGAGATGAGATTTATAAAATGCTCGAAAGAAAGTTCTGTGTATCGCAAGGGAGAAGGAGGAACACTTCTTATCGTTGCCATTTACGTCAATGATTTGTTTGTGACCGGAAACACATTAAAAGTGATAAGTGATTTCAAGGCTGGGATGTCCTCTAAGTTTGAGATGTCAGATCTCGGAAAACTCAGTTACTATCTCGGGATCGAAGTGCTTCAAGTCGAAGATGGAATCGAAATTAAGCAAGAGGGATATGCTCAAAGAATTTTAAGGGAAGGTGGTTTAGAAACCTACAACTCAACTCAAGAACCTATGGAGTTTGGATTGGTAGTTTCTAAAGCTTAAGAAGAAATCGAGATAGACGCGACAAAATACTGAAGGAATGTAGGTTGTTTGCGATACTTATTATATACAAGACATGACCTGGCTTTTTCTGTTGGAGTTGCTAGCAGGTATATGCAAAGTCCTCGTAAATCACAAGGTGAGGTAATGAAGCATAGACTACGTTATCTTTGGTCTGAAGTTTAATCGTGGAGGATCAAAGAAGATGGTAGGGTTTAGTGATAGTAGCCACAACATTGATCCAGACGATGGAAGGAGCACTACTGGTCACGTTTTCTACTTTGGGTCGTCACCGATAACTTGGTGCTCACAGAAACAGGACACAGTTGCACTCTCGTCATGTGAAGCCGAGTTCATGGCAGCAACGGAAGCAGCCAAACAAGCCATTTGGCTCCAAGATTTACTAAGCGAGATCACCGGATGGAAGACTAAGCCGATCACCATTCACATTGACAACAAATCAGCAATAGAACTCACTAAGAACCCCGTCTTTCATGGTAAAACCAAACATATTCATAAACGCTATCATTTTGTACGAGAGTGCATTGAGAACGAGTTTGTTAATGTCGAACACGTACCGGGTGT
Organism: Camelina sativa; assembly: GCF_030686135.1. NCBI lineage: Eukaryota > Viridiplantae > Streptophyta > Magnoliopsida > Brassicales > Brassicaceae > Camelina > Camelina sativa. The sequence continues at coordinate 21,802,712 of NC_141892.1, read as the reverse complement.
GGAACAAAAGGCGGATATATTGACTAAAGCGTTGGCATGGATCAAGTTTAAGGAAAGGAGAAGTTTGTTAGGTGTTCAAGACTTGGACAAGACAAGGTTGAAGCTTAAGGGGGTGATTGTTAGGTAAGCTTCTAGAAGATTGTGTCTTGAAGCCCAAGATATCATTAACAAGTTGGTTAATGACAAGATAGGCTTAAAAGGAAAAGTTCCAATTGTATTAGGATTAGGAAAAGAGAAGTTTTCCATTATCAAAATAGGAATAACAAAGTTGTATTATGACTATAAATATCTTTGATTGAGTTGTGATCAAAGGTACGAGGGATTGAGAGCTTTGGTGTTTAGTTTTGAGTTATTTTCTAAACATAATAAAGAGAGTTATTCTTTATTCAAAGCTTTCTAAACTTATATAAAAGTGGTGAGTTTGCTCACCACGTGGCATGTTCCGAAGAGTTAATTTTTAATCATAGGATAATATTTAGATAAAGAAATATGTTTTGTTTATATTGAATGGGAAGATTTCAGATATTTTTTATCCAACCCAATTATTTGAGATCAATTATCTTACAAAATCCATGTTTTTTGTCAATCATTAGGCCACAACAGGCCGTTCCATTAGCCAAATCCCTACATTCGTAGAGAGCGAGACTTGACCCTTGGTGTGATGGTGTCTTTTACAATTGGACGTTCCATTGGCTACTACACTAAGATCACCTCACAGAATTCAAAAAAAATATTTTAAAACTTTAATACCAAAATTCATCATTTTTCATTCTTTATAAATATAGACTTGTTTCATTTAATTCGGGTTCAACTCATTGGACACAAAAAACCCATATTTTCTATTATATTTTTGCTATCTACCTTCACAAACTCTTGTTGTTTTGTTTCACCCGTTTTTTTTTGTAAAATGGATCTTAATAATAACCCTTTTAGCTCCCAAAATTCTTCTAATTACCCTTTAAACTATCCAAATCCCAATAATTATCAGTTTTAAAATCAATCTCCCAACCATTCTCAGCATATACCAAACTATGGATATCCACCAAATTTTTTCATGCCGTGAGCTGTTCCAAATTTTTGTCAATATCATGGATTGATGATGTCATATTCATCTCAAACACCCTCTTATTCTTTTTCTCGAATGGGTAGTGAAACTAATACGAATGTGAGAGAAGCTGAATTTTCCGAATTTTCTAGACAAACGACTCTTGGTGGTATGAGTGGTGTTTATGAAACCATTACAAATGAAGATGATTATTCAACTCCTGCTCGTCAGAGAAACTCCAAATTTATTAGATAAATTATTTAATTTTTACGTATTTGAATTTCATTTGATATTAATTATGATCAATAATATGTGATCACAAAAAGTAAACATGAATAAAGTGAAAAATATGAAATAAAATTGGTGGACAGTAGGATAAGGTGATGTAATTTTATTAAACAAAAATATTGTAAAAGGAAAAAATGATTTATTCGTTTAATTATGATGTACAAAAGAGAATAGATGATGTCAAGTGTTACAAATAAAAAAGTGGGTTTTATATAAGAAATTATTTTACTAAATAATAAGAAATGAGTCATATTACTTTTTCTACTGTCAATAAATAATAATATTATATAAGAAAATAAATGTTTAAGAAACAAAAAAAAAGTGGGACACGTCAATAAACCAATCAATGAATATTATGAACCTGTCCGCTTTTACTTTTAAGATAGTCTTTTAGAAAGCTTATACGAAATGGAACCCTACCACTGGTTTGAATCTTTACATTAATGAGTAGGGATGTTACACCATGTGATTATTTTGTCTAATCCGATCCCGAAATCATGCAATCGTAGGCATTATTCCAAAGTTAGATATCTTTTTCTAATAGAATTTACTTATAATCAGGTGGAAATGAACTTTAAAAAATGTAACAGAAGTAAGACAGATTTAGCCTAGTCTAGTTTTTTGACCAAAATTTGTATTACCTTTTAAAAAAGCATAAGACTCTTCTGGTGAAGCATATCACAACATGCTCTTTAGTGGAGTAGTATGTTACGGCCCATCAAATATCATATTTTGGAAACATATATGTTTCCAATTTTCCAAAGTTTCAAACACAACATAAGAACATATTTATTTCCCTTGACACACCTTACATGTTTAAAACTTGGTAAAACAAGAGACTGTTTTATTAAAGAGCCCGTTGCAAACAGATTTGAATACAACATTTATTGGAACTTGGAACAACGTACATAAACAGAGAAAAGCAATAAATTGCCAACAAACACACATCGGAACAAGATTATCAACTCAGAAACATCAAGCACAAGAAATATGTATTACTAGTAACTCTAATAGTAACATTCATAGAGTTTAATATCCATTTTGATACGGAAATACTTCGGGACTTGAATGAGATCTGTCGTCAACGTAGCGATCCCACGAGTCATGATGAAGTCACCAGTCCCACCAACGACCGGTAAGTCTCTGGTCGGCTCCATAAACGGATTTTCACCCATTATGTTCAATGCCCCTTTGTGTTTTGTTGAATTGAATACTACTGAAAAAGAGAGCCAACTGTCAAATTTCCACTTACCGTGGTAGAAGAAGAAGCCTTGAGCACGAGCCACCGGTTTCGAAAGATAGTTCTCGTCCATTGTCACAGGGTTGTCCATTATTATAAAATTCCCGAAACTAAAGTCTCCTAGTCCTACAGGCTTCACGACTGTTGCTGACGTGGCATTAGCCGTGTTATTACCGTCGTAAGCAACGTTATGGAGGTGGACGACGAAACGCTTGCATGGTTTTGCTAGGTTTCGGAAAGATGAGACGGCATTGGATTGGTTAAGTAAGACAGACAAGAAGATGAAGGATGTGAATACTTGTTTGTAGATATGTTTTGCCATAGTTAAGAGTGTTAGATAGAAAATATGAGCAAGTGTTAGTGACTTTGTGAGTATGAAAGAGGGCTTTGGGGACCTTCATTTATAGTCATAATAATCACGTGCTATCATTTTTTGCGCTGAAAAAAGTAAAAAAAATATGAGAATGACACATATGAATGGAGATTTCAAAATCATGTGAATAATTGAAAAATTATTACTCCATCCATTTCAAAAGTAGTTATGGTTTTTAGTAGTTATGGCTTTTTGTCAAATTAGTTGATGTTTTAGGGATTCAATAACACCACTTTATTATTATTATTATTATTATTATTATTATTATTATTATTATTATTATTATTATTATTATTATTATTATTATTATTATTATTATTATTATTATTATTATTATTATTATTATTATTATTATTATTATTATTATTATTTAATTATTTTTTTGCTCAAGTCCTTTCATTTTCTACTATGAAAGATATTTTCTTCTTTTTCTCTTTTTTTATTTTTTCTTTTGCTAAAGATTCCTTTATGCAGGTAATGAATAAGGTGAGTATCTCCACTGTCTTATATGTATGGCAGGATTACTCTTTGTGAGCCATAAAATATTACAATTTACAAAACTATTATTTCATATATGAAAATCTGTTTATGCTAATTTTTCTTGGTTGTGAATTTAATATTCGTCAATGCACCTCAAGAAGAAGAAAATCATGAAAATGGGATGAGATCTTTACCGTGAACGTGAACTACGTACATTAAGAGGTTGTTTTCATTTTTTTTTTTTTTGGATAGTTGAATTGTCCGGAACTTACATAATAATTGTTCGACATACTATTAATAATGACATTGATTATGCAATGGATTACGAGCAGAGAAAAGCAGTAAAATTCCAACACACAAACATCAAACCCAAAACATAAATTACTTAGTAAGTTTAGTAGTAACATTCATAGAGTTTAATATCCATTTTGATACGGAAATACTTATTGCCATCAATGTGATCAGTCGTGAACGTAGCGATCCCACGAGTCATGATGAAGTCACCAGTCCCACCAACGACCGGTAAGTCTCTGGTCGGCTCCATAAACGGATTTTCCCCCATTATGTTCAATGTCCCTTTGTGTTGTGTTGAATTGAATACTACTGACCAAGAGAGCCAAGTGTCGTATTTCGACTTACCGTGGTAGAAGAAAAAGCCTTGAACACGAGCCACCGGTTTGGAGAGATAGTTCTCGTCCATTGTCACAGGGTTGTCCATGATTATAAACTTCCCGAAATTGAAGTCTCCTAGTCCGATAGGGTTGACAATTGCTGCTGATGTGGCATTAACAGTGTTATCACCATCGTAGGCAACGTTGTGGAGGTGGAAGACGAAACGCTTGCATGGTTTCACTAGGTCGAGTGATTTTCGAAAAGATGAGACGGCGTTGGATTGGTAAAGTAAAACAGACAAGAAGATCAAGGAGGATAATACTTGTTTGTAGATTTGTTTTGCCATAGTTAGAGTGTTTGGGTAGAACAATATGCAAGTATTACTGATTTTGTTGTGAGCATGAAGAGGGGTTTGGGAACCTTTATTTTTTATTCATAATAATTCAGGTGCTTTCCTTCTTTGGGCATTAAAAAAAAAAAAAAGTGATAGACACCTATAATTGGGTTGTTGATCTAGAATGCCGAAATTGGTGTTTAATAATAGAATATAAAGATTTCGAAATCACGTGGATGGTTAAATAATTATTGGGTTGACTACTATTTGATTTACTGTTATTTAAATTAGATACTTGATCTTGAATCCCTAAACTCCTTGTGAATAAAAGATGACTCTTTTTGGTAGTAATATCCATAAGACCATATCCATTAGAGAAACCCATCTAAATTGATAAAAATTAAACTAATTATATAATTAGAGATCGTTATCGATTTAAATTAAACTAATTATATAATTCATTGGAGGTGTAATTACCAATCTAAATTTCTCAAAATTAAACCAATCAAAACAACCCACTAACAACTAACAAAATCACCCTTTCATTAGAGAAACTAATTGCATGTTTCTTAATTGTATGTAAACCTTTAATTGAATCAAACTGTATCAAGGTTCAGTTTTCAGGAACTATGTAGAAGAAGACACAGCTTCTTATCAAAAATGAACTCCACAGATTTTATAAAACTTTAGCTAGAAAACTTAGTTAAAACATCACTTTGAAAGAGAGATTCACCACAAGAGAACTTAACTAAAACAGACCGTTGAATATAAATCATACCAGTTTCTACTAATCCAATCAGCTCATGTCATTTGTCTTAGACCATTTTAAATGTTCTCATAAAATGTAAAAATGTAAACTAAGTCGTAAACTAATAAAAATGTAATTTGCATACTTTTTGGGTGAATGTCGAATGACTCTTAAACTAAGTATCATTATTTAGTGTATCCATATTTCATTACCAGTTACCACACGACTCCACGAGCTACATGTGTTTCGTGGCATATCACCGGTTAATTAGTAATATTAAAGTTCTAATATTTTATTTGTTATGCCAGATCATATCCTACACTCTAGAAAGAAATCATTTTTCCTTTGTATCCTTGTTTTGTTGTCTTCTCACTTGTACGTAGTCTTCTTTTGTAAACTTCTGTTTGTTCCCTTTTTGGGTTTATTTATCTAATCATTTGCAGATCTAATCAAGATGACCTAAAACTCCAACACATAGTGATTACCAGATCATTAAGACAAGAAACAAAAGAAGTCTAGTCTTCAACTGAGAAACTCTAATTGGACATACCTTCTTAAGTAGAAACAAAACAACCGATCGGCAATTGTCATTGTGTAAAAACATCAGTTGATGATAACACAAACCATGGCTAAATGTTTTGAGAAAAGAAAAAAAGAGATAAATTACTCTCTTAGAAAATCTTCAAAACACTTTTGAAAAGTACTTTATTATGAGATGATAATATGAATTATAATTTTATTACGTAGACTATAATTTTATAATTATAATTTTATTCGAGTTGTCAATATAGTAGGTTTATATATTAATAAATGATTCCAAACCAAATGTTAGTTACTACCTGATTGGAATTACTTGGGCTTCATATCTTCCCACGGGCAGTGGTTGGGAAAGGATCCTTCGTGTGTCTCTTCATATTAACTCACTTCGCGCTTATTCTTTGTGTAAATGCTCAATTTCACTGCTTTTAATTTTGTTTTTGTTGTTGAAATTTTTTTGTTTCTCTTTGTACTTCTCTCAGTTGTGATCCTGTATTCCTTTTTCTTTGTTTTTTAAAGCAACATCTTAAGTAATACTGCATTCCATAAATTGAAGCAAACCATTTAACAAAAAAAACAAAAAAGTTATTCTGTGGTTTTGAGTTTTGACTTTTGTGTTCCACAATACCAACTTTAGAACGTGAAAAAAACTGACATAAAAATTTAAAATATTATTAGATAAGTAAGAAAATATCTACATACACATATTTTTACTCTCATTCTTGTTTTTAGTTTTTCTTTTCTTATACTAGCTAATGAAAATCTCTATATATGTCATAAATTAATATATGTAGATCTGAATCCTAACAAATGTCAGTTTTGGTTTCATATTTTTTTCTTTATGTTTGGATTCAGGTATATACATATATTAATATATTAATTATGAAATGAACCCGAAACTGAAATGTATTTCGTTTTGTTTTTTATAAAGAAATGCGAATTGAAATAGTTGAACTGAAGATTGGATCGAAACAATCATACACATGCGTGGTAGGAGATCAGAATTATTTACTTTTGCCCCATAAAAGTTTGAATGTTTGTATAGCTCTTTAGCCTTTGTGACTCCACCATTGTTAAATGACGTCATGTGTCATCACAAAGTGATAATAGAGCAATTGGTGAAATGTCTAAGAAAAAAGTGTAAACAAAGTATCAATAAGTTGATAACAAATAGGTCTATGGTGTTTTCGATATATATCGATCGTGTGTGTTGATCCAATATACCGTTTACGTTTATGTTTTGAGAATCGGAATGATCCGACGGATTCAGTGAGTATATGATTATCGAGATTATAGATTTAATTTAATGTTTGTAAAACTTTAATGTTTCTTATATATATATATATATAATATAGCCATGAGACATGCAAAACCTTAATGTTTCCTTTATATATATTATATATACTGTAATCAACTATGTGAAGGTGAACAAAGAATATGTATCAACAAATATATAGATACGATGAAATTTATTAGAGTTGAAAAACAATGTACAATCTTTTGCATCAATTATAAAATAATATAAAAGATGAAAATATGATTAAAAATGAACGAGAGCCACCAATTCGGTGGTGGTTTATATGTACGCCTTATCCCACGTTGTTAAATCATCTTTTGCTTTTTTCTTTTGTTTCAATGAGTGATGTAATTTTAATATCATCTCAGTTTTATCACTTTGTAATTTAAAAAAAAAAAGTTGTGTTAATTTTTTTTTAGATAATCTCAAAACTGTTATAAAGATTAAACTTTTTAAAAAAATTATAAAGACTTTATAAAGTTTTATAAAGATGAGTGTGCACCAAAAGATAGGATGTTTTTTTTTATATATTTATAAACCAAAATTTTGAAAGCAAAAAGCTGAACTGAAAGCTGGATCGAAAATGAAAGATCTATGGTGGAATTATCAGATGTCTTGGTTTGCCTCTTAAGATAGCTAGCAGCCTTACAAATAAAAAAAATTCTCAAGTCCTTTCATTTTCTTCTGTGAAGGATATTTTCATCTCAAAGCCAAAAGTGAAAGTTTCATTATTGTAGTTACAGGCAACGCATGTATAAAATGAGCTCAAATCTCTTCATAAAGTGATTATCTCTATTGTTTTACATGTAAAACTAAAATTCTCCATAACTTATTTTTTTTTTAATTTAATATTAAATTATATTGAAAAAAAATAAACATTTTACAATGCTTGTGGTAAAACCCTTTTAAAACTTCTTAAAAATTCATGTAACTATGTTTAGTAGAATCTTGCAGCAATCCAAATTTGGATGCCTCTACCCTCTCCGTTCTGAATGGTGCGGACCCGGTTTCTGATATTTTTATCAATGAGTTTTATTAGCCCCTCTTCCATAACAGGTCATTTCTCTCCAGCCAGATTGAGTGTAATGCGTTTTGAAAAGCATAGCCGATGATAAGCTTTGTGGTCTTGTCGAGGTCCTCGTCGCCAAACATTGCCATAATCTCTTGCTAGTCGGTGTGATACTTGTTCAGAAGAAGCTTTTTCGCTAGCGTCTCCCAGATGTTAGAATTGCGGAAGTAGAATTTGTGTAAAGAGAAACTGAAAAGAGAATAGAATACTTAGATTAACCTTTTGTCAATTGTAAATTACAGACCATATATAGAGAGTCTACAACTACACATGTTGTCGTTGTTAGACATTAAGAATGAAAGGGACAGAACATAGACTTGTTACATACGTTCATATTGAAAGCGACTTGTGTTGCCTTGTTTGACTCGTTGAGCTCGTTCACCAAAACAACATGTGACTTCTCCCTATGACGCCCTGCAATCACCATCATCTAGATCCTTCTATTCCAATGTGTCTTGGTACGAATAGGGCCTATGTTTCACCACACTCTCATATGGATCACAACCCATTAGTTACTTGTACGGACAGTTGTACGAACAGTCGTACGGACACAACATCACTTGTTACTGATCTCACATCGTTGATCAATACTCCCCCACAAGTTTAGCCTAAGTAGTGGCTAAACTTGGAGCTCCGTGACCTATCACCTCGTTAAAAACCTCGATATAGAAAACCTTGTAGGACAAAAATATATCAAGGGAAAAAGAGTGTGATTATCACGGAGAGAGGATTTGTGATCAAGGAGATATGTGAGAAAACCTTGAGACTTGCAGCCTTAGTGAAGATATCAGCTAATTGGTTTTCACTTGGAGTGTGGCAGGGAAGAGTAACTCCTTCCTCAATCTTCTCTCGAACTTTGTGGCAGTCTATCTCGATATGTTTGGTTCTCTCATGAAATACTGAGTTGGTTGCGATGTGGATAGCTGCTTGATTATCACAATGCATAGTAATAGGAGTTGAAATCGTGATGCCTAAGTCTTCTAGTAGTGCCTTTAGCCATGTGAGTTCGGTTGTAAGCTTCCTCATTGCTCGATATTCTGACTCTGCACTTGACATCGAGACTACCTTTTGCTTCTTTGTTTTCCATGTGACTAGATTACCTCCAATGAAAGTACAATAGCCTTGGATGGATCTTCTATCCGTCTTGTCACCACCCCAATCAGCATCGCAATAGCCCACAAGTTCAGTGTTAGCGTTCTTTCCCATGCAAATTCCTTGTCCAGGGCTTCCTTTAAGATAGTGGAGTATTCTCTCCAAAAGACTCCAATGATACGTTGTAGGAGACTTCATATACTGACTCACCTGGTTCACCGCATAGCAAAGATCAGGTCTAGTCAGAGTCAAATATATTAACTTACCTACAAGTCGCCGGTAGCGAGAGGGATCTTTATAAGATGGATCTTTCCTCTCCCCCTTTCGCTCAACTTGGTATCCATCAGGAAGTGGTGTGCCTACTGGCTTAGCTCCTAGTTTTACTGTCTCATATAGCAAGTAAAGAGTATATTTTCTTTGTGATAAGAATAGACCCTCCAGAGATCGACATACTTCAATCCCAAGAAAATACTTAAGTTCTCCAAGATCTTTTATATCGAAAACAGACTTAAGATGGGTCTTAACCTCTTTAATACCTTTTGTGTTGTCTCCAGAGATGATTAAATCATCAACATAAATGAAAACAACAACAATACCTTCAGCGCTTTGAAGAGTAAACAGAGTATTGTCCATGTGAGATTTCTTGAAACCATGATTTAGGAGTGTAGTGCTTAGCAAGCTCTTGGGGATTGTTTCAGGCCATATATAGCTTTCCTTAGTTGTAACACTTTTCCAGGAGCAATAGTGTCTTCAAGGCCTGATGATCAGCTGGTAGTCGTGCTAGTGAACATACTACTTGGATCAGATGAGCAACGACTTGATTGTTATAGTAAAAATCTTTATCTCTCCAAGTCGACATAGGAGGTCTCGTACGAGCACTACGTCTTAATGGTTGGTGAGCTGTCTCCACCTCTTCTACTTCTTCAGGTGGATTTGTATTTGTATTCTCCCCCTCTGACTCACTAACCGTTAAGTCGATCAGGGTTGCAGGTGGATTATGTGGAGTTTCCTGAGGCTTAGTCGAGGTTTCCTCTGCAATTTTAGGGACCGTGTCGCCTTGTATCTGCAGTGATGTTTCAATTCCTGACGAGGCTCCAAGATGATCAAGAAGAAACTTGAGACTAGCTGATCTATCAGTTGGTGTTGCCAAGTTTTCCAAGTCGCTCCAGTCCTTTTTATCAAAGTAGCCTTGATTTTCCAGAAACGTAATATCCCTTGATACAAACATACGGTTGTTGGTGGGATCAAAGCATTTGTATCCCTTTTGTGTGGTTGAGTAGCCGAGGAACATGCACTTCATGCTCTTTGCCTCCAACTTGATTAGAAGCTCTCCTGGTATAAACACAAAACAAACACAACCGAATACTTTTAGGTGATCAATGGGTGGCTTTACAGTATTCAGTACCTCGAATAGTGACACATCGCTCAACGCTTTTGTTGGAATTCGGTTGATGAGATAACATGCTGTCATCACTACATCTCCCCAGTATCTTTTAGGAACATTAGTGTGAAACATCATTGAGCGTGCAACCTCCATCAAATGTCTGTTCTTCCTCTATGCAACTCCATTTTGTTGCGGAGTATATGGGCAACTTGTTTGGTGCACAATGCCGTGTTTGGATAGGTGTTCTTTGAATCGAGTACTTGTATATTCACCTCCATTATCTGTTCTAAATACTTTGATCTTAGCATTAAATTGGTTAGATACATAATTCTGAAAGTTTATGGATGCATCAATCACTCGATCTTTTGATGGAAGCATCGTAATCCAAGTATATTTGGATTTCTCATCAATAAACGTCAAAAAGTACTTGTTACTGTCCCTAGATATGCATGGTGATGTCCACACATTAGAAAGAAGTAGATCAAAGCATTTTCATAGATAGTAGTAGACTTGGGAAAAACAGTTTTACAATGTTTGCCAAGAATACAAGCTTCACATCTAAAGTGATCAAACAGAACATTAGGAAGCATTAATTCAAGGGCTCGAGAGTGAGGATGGCCTAATCTAGCATGCCACATAGCATTAAAGAAACATTCAAACAACTAGCAAAGGTAGATTTAGAAGCACTTGGTGATGTGTCATCAAGAATGTAAAGATCATCTTTGGTACCACCTTCTCCAAGTAATTTTTTAGACTCAATATCCTAAAATAGTACATCATTTGGCCCAAATATAGCATAACAATTTAGATCAGTTGTTGCTCTTTTCACAGAGAGGAGATTGGAGGTAAACTTGGGCATGTAAAAAGCTTTTGATTTTCTATCAAATAACCTTAAGCTACCAATTCCTTGAACCGGAACACTATCACCATTAGCTATTATGACATTACCTCTAGCTGGTTTTATATTATCAAGTAGGTTTGAGTTATTAATCATGTGGTGTGATGCACCAGAGTCAACAACAAGAGACCTATTTGAGCTATGAGTGAAGTGGATTTTACCAGAGTCTTTATTGGCAGCTAGAGATTTGAAGAAGGCTTCCAGGTCTGATTTCTTCACATAATCTCCTGACACCATCCCTTCTCCAGTCTGTGATGTATCCACTTCACTTTGCTCTTCTTTGACTTTGGTTATGTTGGCTCTGGGCTCCTTGTTGGTCATACTTGGTCTTAGGTGAGGATGCAGAAACCAACACTTATCTTTGGTGTGGTTCTTACACTTACAATGCTCACATCCTCCCTTTGATCTTCTCTCATCATGTCGATAGGTTCCTTTGTTTGCCATTGAAAGTTCACCTTTTCCTGTAAACAAACCAAGCGAGCCCTGTTCCTTCTGTATTTGCGAGCAGACATCATCGAGACTAGGAAGTTTGTCCGCCCGAAGGATATGCTTAATAAGGTCATTAAAGGTTGGATTGAGAGTTAGGAGGAGAGAAAAGACTTTATCTTGTTCTCTTCTCTCATTAAGAACCGCCGGGTCCATGGTGTTTGGTCTAACCATCTCGAATTCTGCCCACAACGACCTGAAATCACCATCATCTAGATCCTTCTATTCCAATGTGTCTTGGTACTAATAGGGCCTCTGTTTCACCACACTCTCATATGGATCACAGACCATTAGTTACTTGTACGGACAGTTGTACGGACAGTCGTACAGACACAGGATCACTTGTTACTGATCTCACATCATTGATCAATACCAGATATGTTGTGAAAAGGGACACTAAAAAAAGAGATGCGTAATAGTTTCCAATGGATCCCTGCAAAAAACATAGCTGGGGTTAGAACCTGGATTACGTCTTTGTATTTTGTCGCATGTTGTAAGTCTGTTCTTTACTAGTAGCCATGTAAGAAAAGCAAACTTCGGAGTTGCAAAAGGAAACCAAATCACTTTAGAGGCCTCCAGAATTGGGTGAGAAACCTGGATGAAGGACAATGTGTCCTTGGTTATAAATTTCGTGCTATAGCAATCATTTCTTCCTTTCCAGAGAGCATCGTCTTGCACCTCCCCATTGCGACTAAGTTTATGATTCAAAATCACCTTATCTATTTGGTTTAACAGAGCTTCTCTATGTCTCCTCTGCCTGTTCATTTTCATAACATCTTCCATTGTACTTGAGAGTGGTATCCCAAGAGTTATCCCTCTGTCACCCAGTTTCTCATGTAGACAGTCCAAAGCGCACCAATTATCAAACCAAAAGAAGGTAGACTCTCGTTGTGTACTTCCACTCAATATAACTGTTTTGCTATGGTCCGGTATTTTAGTAGTTTCCTCCAAATCCACGAACCAGAGGTTGATGGTTCTTGCTTTGCCCACAAAGAACCACTTTTAATGAGATTTCATTTAACCCAGCTCACCCATAATGAACCTTTCACAGAAAGAAATCGCCAAATCAACTTGTGGACAAACACCTTGTTTGCTTCTTCGATGGAGCGTAAACCTAAACCGCCCTCACTCTTAGGCAAGCAGACATCAGACCATGCAACCTTTACTTTTTTAGGGTTTAAAGAAGAGGCAACACATAGAAAAGCTGAACATAACTTGTCAATCTCTCTTACACAGGCTTTTGGAAGTCTAAATGCAGCTATCCAAAAGTTGGTGAGACTGAAGATTATTGATTGTAGTAGATGAAGCCTCCACAACTTATTTATTTATTATGATATGAAAAGATGGAGATAAAAGTCTATTCATGTAAAATTTTCTTGATTGTGTGTTTAAAATCGGTAAAAGTAAGCATGTAAATGGAATGAGATTTTTAACTTCACTAAAATGGAGAAAGAATTTGACTTTACTAAAGAGTAGAGAGATAACTAACTAGTCATAAGACTATTAACTTTTCACAAATAATTAACCATTATAAATCGTACCACGTATTAAACTAATCTCAACTCTAAAAGATATTTCTGACGATGTCAAAAAAACTTCGGCACATGCTTCAACATCTTATTTCTATAATAAGGAAGCGGAAGCCTGAAGGAACCCAAAGGCGTTGGATTTTGTAAGGGCTATTGTGCCTGAGGTTTTCAAGATCCTTAAACAAAAAAAGTATGAGAAATATATATTTAAATCTGTTTTGATTAAAAAAAAGAGACAATTTTCACAAATACAACAAAAATAAGTTCTGTTTCTAAATTTTGCACGTCATTTATAAATTTCAAAAACAACATCATGCAATTAAACTTTCAAAAATAAACTCTAATTTCTAAATACTAACCCTTCTATCTCAAAACTATACCCTACAAACTTAATAATTTTTTTTTTAAGATTAATTGAAAATATTGTAGTTAATTCATCACCAACATACAATATTGATTTAATGTCAGTTTTCAAAGCGAATTTGATACAAATACAAAATACTTTAACTAAAATTGCTGGTATAGAGACACAAATGGTAATGACCACTGAAAATCCAACCAATACTACGAGACTTTTGATCTTTCAAGAGAGAAGAAGGAAAATTCCTATTATATATTCCATAGTGTGCACATACGTAGAGGATGATACTCAACATTCCAAATACCATGCTAAAAGGAGAGCATAATGAGTACATGATCAGAAGGTCAATTAAAATCTAATGTGCACTCAACCACGATCTAGTGGTGTCATCATAACACTCCAGGATTGAATCGACAGAGACCAACTAATTGCACTGTGAAATTATGAAAATTAAATATAGCTAAGATAAAAGAGGAAGTTTTGTGAAACAAGTAACTATCAAAAGCGAAAAGTAAATAAGCTGTTTTAAATCAAAAAGGAAATATTGGGCAAAAGGAATCTACGAGGAATATAATTCTCGGACTAAGGTGATTAGATGGGGACGCTTTAGACACCGTTCTAAAACTTAAATCATGGTTGTAAAGCTTATCCACTCTCGTAGAGTTAACTATCTAACTAAGCAATGAATTTACTAAACCCTAAACTCTCGTTTGAATCTAGCAAACCAAGCAAGCATTAAAAAGTTCGGGTTTGATTAGTTCACAAGGTATCTTAACTTCAACTCTTGTTGGCTAAGGATCACCTTGCTCACCTATGTTCTTTTCATGTAACTCAACAACACTTTTGGTGCCATGATAAATTTAACCTATGATCATAAACTAGGTAGCTAATCTAGTTTAGGCTTTAAGAACAACAATAGATAAAGAACAAAATAAATCAATCCTCAATCTAAAACACCATTGTTAGAGAATTATAAACCCCTTTGAAACCCGAAACTCAACAGAGAAACTACTCAGACATAGGCAGAAACAGCAAATCAAAGATGATGAAGACATAATTGTATTGCAAAAGAAATAAAAAAAAGGTTCAGAAATCTTCTCCAAAGTGTTAGAGAGGATTAGAGATCTTCTCCCAAAGTTTACAAGTACTCAGAATCTGCGTAGAATAAAAGTTATCTTTCTAGAGGTCGAGTCACGTGCTTAAATACTAAAATAAAACCCTAAAATTTTGTTTAAATGAAAAAGGAAAATTTGTTTCGGGTACGGGATCGGTCGATCCTGGACGCTTTTTCTGTGTTTGCTCCATCTGCTTGCTAGTCCGATCAGTCTTTACCAAATTGGCTCCAGATGCACGTTTGCATCACCAAAACACTCAGTTTTCTTAAAAAGCAACCTAGAACCTGTACAGACTCACAAACGACTAAAAAACTTTAAAAGCACACTTTGACTCAATAAATGACTCAAAACAATTGTAAAAACTATGGTTAAAACCTATAAAATACAGACACATCAGTACAGATCTATTTTTCCCCTATCAAACTGCTTTAAGATTAGACAAAAAATCACTGTTAGGAAATGAGATAAGGTACTCAACATACCACATATCAGTCTTATCCATGTATCTGCTTTCTAGGTGCAAATAAAACGGGACTTTATTAGTGCTACAGTGCGCAAAACTAAATGTCCAACTAATATTGTTTACTATGCTTTCGTATTATTTTAGTCACAATTCCGTTAATAGCAGAAAAAAAAATGCAACAACAAAAGTAATTTTAGATACTAAACTTGAAAATGGTAACAAATTATTAGCTCTTCACGCTTAAACATAATCTACAGATTTTTTTTTTAGGTTATGTGATGCTTATGGTTCGAGAGGCTGCATACAGCTAAATTTTAAAATGTGGTCTTTTCATTATTTTAGAAAAAAAAACTTAGTCTAATTTAAATATTTAAATGAATTTTACTAGAGTTGAAATAAAATGTACAATCTTTTGCATCAATTATTGAATACAATAAAAGATGAAAATGCGATAAAGATCAATTTTGTAGTTCCAAACACTTAAACACAAAAACATCTAAACATAAAATAAAAATAATAATAATAATAATTTTAGGATGTGGCCTAGGGGTATTGATTGCCCAATATGTTTCTAGCAAGCAAGCACGATGGGAAATGACTATTGAAGTACCAACCAAGACTAAGAGAGAAGTAAAGCTGGTTTTGATCTTTTATTATATATGTTCTACAAGCCTTTTGAAGGCAGAAGAAAGGCAAATTCCTATGTGCATGCATCTCCTCTTGGCCATAAGCAGCGATAGAAAGAAGAGAATTAGAGGAAGTAGTATATACACACCATGATTCTTGCTGGAGTGGGTAAGGATTTTGAGCAATCGTGACGTGCATGCTTTCTTCGTTGTCTGACTTTTTAATCAATACTACCAATAAAGGACCAAAGCTGGAAAGCCTTTTAGCTTTATTCAATCTTCTTCGTCGTCTTGTGTTTATATCTTTTAGTTATACTAGGGATTAAACCTGGAGGTTTTATAGAAGACGATATGATTTTTTGTGTTTAAAATAGTCATATTAGTTTTCATATTTTGCAGCCATAAAGAAAACAGAAAATTAAGAAGTACTTGTAAAATAATGAAACCAGCTCATTTCTTAAATGAGACATTATGTGTTTAGAGTATTAGACATTATTATGTGTTTAGAGTATTCGATATTATTATGTGTTTAGAGAATATATATTAAAATGAGAAATTCAGAACCTCAAATATGTCCATTTATTTAATGGTTATTTAACTTGTTTCCTCATTCTCTTTAGAAGGTGAGGATCAATCCCCCAACTTTTGCAACGTTTATAATCTATATATTGTAACAATTACTCGTCTCCGTAATTGGTGTTGTTTAGTTATGGTGTAACATGAAAACAGAGCTAAGAATCAGATTTTGCAGTAGTTAAACCATAAGTAATGTTGAATCTTGATCATCCCTTGATTAGTTATACCATCTCTCAGATAGTGACACGGATAGAACGATTGCTACAACGATATAGATGAGATTGAGGATGGTCGAAACTGCAAGCGACACCCCAAGAGGCGGTACACATCAAAGCAAACACATTTTCGCTCGTCTCACGCAATCCGCCACCAACTTGATATGCGGCATTCTTGCTGTATTGTTGTTGTTTAATTCGGAGAGGCTAACTAAACTTAACCATCGTAAATAGCTAGTGGTAATGAAACGATTGAGATGGTAGTGGAGTTTGTGGATATTTTGTTGAAGAGTAAGTTCGTGGATATTTTGCTGAAGAGTAAATTCATTAAACCCTAATCCTGTTTTATAAACTCAAGCAACATAATTTCCTTAATAAAGGATCTACATAATTTGTTTCCTTAATTTGTTTTTTCTTTTTATTTGTTTTGTATATTGTTGTATTCTAATTGGTTAATTAAGAGAGGGTGAATGAGAGTTGTTTACCCTAGGGATGAACCCAATAATTTTTCTTAATAGTAGGACACAATTTGAGTAATTAAAAAGATTGTACCAAATCTTAATATTTATAATTAATTAATTAGTCCAGTGACAAATACTGAACGAGTAAAGCCTAAATTAAGGTTTAAAATTAAGAAAAAGAAAAGAAAAAGAAAACAAAAAAAAAGAGGAAGAAGAAAAATGGGAATTATGTTTATTAACAAAAATACAATTTCCGACCTGCCGGAATCGAACGAGCGACCTAAATATTACAGCAACAATTACAGGCTTCCGCTCTACCAACTGGATAAGGTCGGTTTGTTAATAATTAAGAAGTAAATAGTATTTAAATCAGTTAGAAAGATTGAGTCGGCGGCCTAAGCGTTCGACGCTTATAAATCACTAGCGACTTATGGTTGTCTAGGAGAATTTGGGGACAAAGACTGACATAAAAACAGACACACAAAGATTTCAGCTCGCAATAGTCATCTAAACTTTCATAAAAACAAACCAAGTTCTTAAAAACCTTAAACCCGAAACAAAGCTTTTTGTTACATACATGTTCGTACATGTTCGTTCACAAAAGGGCTTGTACGAAGGCATCTAAAGAACTTTCACATCAAACTCGCTTTACCGATAATAAAAAAAAAAAACTAATCACGGTGCCACTACAACAAATATGTACATTGATAGCAGACGGATATAGCTCATTTTCCGTCACTGCTATGAAAGATGAGATTTTTTTTCGCTTACTTTTTAATAGCATCTTATTAACGCTATGATAGGAAAATTATGTAGCGGGAAACAAAAGTGACTTTTGTCCGCCAATACTTAGTGAAATTATTCACTTAATCGCCAAATAAAAAAAAAACCCAAAAACTCGACACACTCTCTCTCTCTCTCTCGTTACAACCTAAGCTCAACCTAAGAAGATTTCTTCTTCTAAATTCTCTGTGTGTGCTCAAATTCTTCTAAATTTCTTATCAATTCTTCAGTTTTATCGCCGTTTGTGAAAAGCCCCAATTTCGCCGTTTGTGAAAAGCCCCAATTTCGCCCTAAATCTCCATATCCATCGCAATTGATAGCTCGAATCCATTTTTGAGGCATGTCTTTCTTCTTCCTCCTAATTTCGTTATTTGTTTCGATTATTTGTGATTTCAAACAGCTTTTGATTTCGATAAGGGTCAGATTTAGTTATCTGTTTTGTTAGGGTTCGATTTATCTAGATTTATTTCGTTATCTGTTTTTTAGGGTTCGATTATTTACAGATTTTGAGAATGTGGAGTTTCGAATCCATCTGTTTTGTTAGGGTTCGATTATTTACAGATTTGACTCAAAAATAGCTTTTGGATTTGAGTATTTGCGCCTTCATAAACTGAACGATTTTTTTTTTTCCCAAGTGTTGGTGATTGAAATGTTGGGGAACTGAAGCTTCTCATTTCTCTGTACTCACACAACAGGTTAGTATCACTCAACCAATAGTTAAACATTATTATTACACACGAATATTGGTGATTGCTATGTTTTGTCCTTTGAGTCTGATTCGTATAAATAGTGATTAGATTAGTGAGATTTTACACAGTTAGATATTGGTTTAAGAGCATCTGTATGTGTCTGAAGTAGTGCAGTATTGTCTGAATTGTTGCTTAATGTGAGCTTTGTATAATATGTATCTCTATTTTATCTATAAAGGTTAAAATTTATATTATAACATATAATGTTGGACAAGGCATGGGTGCATCTATGCAGGTAAGGAATTATATTTCATAATTAGGTTTTATTTTGGGTTTGGATACTTTAAGATGTTCTTTTAGTTATGATTTTTTTCTTTAATTATCCATTGAAGAGCTGATCCTGGTTATAAAAGTGGAGCTTGGAAATTTGTAAGGGATGTGTCTGCGGCTTTAGGTGACATAGAAATGATAATATGTCCTTGTAAAGACTGTCGTAATGTAGTACGACAGTTAAACAGTGTTGTGGTTGAGCATCTTGTAATAAGAGGGATGGATGAGGCATACAAGGTGCATAGTGATTGGTATCATCATGGAGATGTGAAGTCAGTAGATGAATTTCAAAGTAAACCAACTCAGTGGAATGAGGAAGTTTTTGAGTTATATAAAGCTGCTGAATTTTTTGATCAAGAGTTGGCTTTTAGAGGTGACTTAGCTGACCAACCTGTGGGCGACTTAAGTGAGATTGCAGAGGGTGAGGACCAACAAGAGGATGAGTTCCTTGCAAAGATCCGGGATGCTGAAACCCCACTATACCCTAGCTGTTCAAACCACAGCAAGTTATCGGCTATTGTGACTTTGTTTAGGATTAAGACACATAATGGCTGGTCGGATAAGAGCTTCAATGAACTGCTTCAGACATTGCCAAGCATGTTGCCAGATGGTAATGTCTTTCACACATCATTGTATGATGTCAAGAAATTTTTAAAGAGCTTTCATATGGGATATGAAAAGATCGACGCATGTGTTAATGATTGCTGCCTCTTCAGAAAGAAGTTAAAGAAGCTTGATAAATGTCCCAAATGTAATGCTTCACGGTGGAAGACTAATAAGCGGACTAATGAGGTAAAGAAAGGTGTCCCACAGAAAGTATTAAGATATTTTCCAATTATACCAAGGCTGAAGAGAATGTTCAGATCAGAGGACATGGCTAAGGACTTACGGTGGCATTACACTAACAAGAGCACTGATGGAAAACTTCGACATCCAGTAGATTCTGTTACATGGGCTTAGATGAATGAGAAGTATCCTTCATTTGCAGCTGAAGAAAGGAACATACGGCTTGGGCTGTCCACAGATGGATTTAATCCATTCAACATGAAGAATAGTAATTATAGTAGCTGGCCTGTGCTATTGGTAAACTACAATTTGCCTCCTCACCTTTGTATGAAGAAGGAGAATATAATGTTGACATTATTGATTCCTGGTCCACAACAACCAGGTAATAATATTGATGTCTACCTAGAACCTCTTATTGAGGATTTGAATCATCTGTGGAAGAATGGAGAGCTAACGTATGATGCTTTTAGTAAAAGTACATTTACTCTAAAGGCAATGCTTCTCTGGACCATTAGTGATTTTCCTGCGTATGGAAATCTTGCTGGTTGTAAAGTAAAAGGTAAAATGGGATGTCCTATGTGTGGGAAAAATACTGATAGTATGTGGTTGAAGTTTAGCAGGAAACATGTCTACATGTGTCATAGAAAAGGTTTGGCTCCAACACACAGATATAGGGAAAAGAAGACTTGGTTTGATGGAAAAGTTGAGCATAGGAGAAAGTCAAGAATTTTAACTGGTCATGAAGTTCATCAGAATCTGAAAAACTTCCAAAATGATTTCGGAAATGTGAAAAAGGCTGGGATGAAGAGAAAGAGAACTGTCTATAAAGAACCAGTGTTTGACAGTGATGATGATGAAAGTGAATCCGATGAAGATGAGGAAGTAGAAGTAGATGAAGATGAGTTATCAAGGTGGAAGAAAAGATCCATTTTATTTACTCTGCCTTATTGGGAGGATCTACCAGTACGGCATAATTTGGATGTAATGCACATAGAAAAGAATGTGACTCACAGCATTGTATCCACATTGTTGCATTGTGGAAAATCTAAGGATGGTCTTAATGCTCGTAAGGATCTTCAACATCTTGGTCTAAGAAAAGAGTTGCATCCTACCACAAAAGGAAAGAGAACATATCTTCCAGCAGCACCTTGGTCTTTGTCCAAGAATGAGAAGAAGATTTTTTGCAAACGACTATTTCATTTTAAAGGTCCAGATGGATACTGTTCTAATATTTCAAGAGGAGTTTCAGTAGAAGAGTGTAAGGTAGGAGGTCTGAAATCACATGATTATCATGTCTTGATGCAACAGCTTCTCCCGGTTGCACTTGAGATCTGTTCAGGTAACAAGAATTTTTTTTTGTTTTTAAAAAGTCTCTCAATTGAACATGTTTACTTTTATAGTTATGGTGTGAGTGTAAGTGAATGCAGGCAAGGTTTGAGCTTGATGAAGATTGGCAAAGGATATCTGTGATTCACCAGATGGGACATTTGTGGCGATCACACAAGTCTGTCACGGTGAAGGCTATAAATTTGGCTGCAAATAACCAAGAGAGGATGAATTTGAGACCACCAAATATTGGTCCTGTTGATTGGCAAAAATTTGTCAAACTCAAAACTAGTGCTGCATTTAAGGTAATTACTTGTGATTATAATTGTTTAGTAGTTGATTGGTGATTAGTAATTAACATGTTTCATTATTAGGCCGTGAGTGAGAAATATAAAGCAAAAAGAAAGAATCAGATACCTCACACCACTAGTCGTAAAGGGATCAGCAGACTAACAGAAGAAATGGCAAGCATATATACTACAACTATGTTGTTTATTATTATACATAGTGCTTGTACTGTTACTGAAATTTTGTTTTCTGGAACAGAAAGCTGAAAGTGAAGATCCTTCCAGCGTGACAAGACTAGATGTTTGGATCAAGTCTCGCACCAAAAAGGATGGTACACCAGTAGATACGAATGCAGCTGATTTGATTGTAAGTCTGAATAGAGTTGTACACCAGTAAATAGTGTGTTATCGACTAGTAAAACCTGAAACTGTCTTTATGTTTTTCAGCAAAAAGCAGCTGAAATTGGTGGAAGTGATGCTCCAGCATTTTTAACAAATCCAGATGAAGATCACCTCGCCAAGCTTTTAGGACCTGACAATTCTGGTAGGCTGAGGGCAATGGGTAGAGGCATGAGTAAGACCAAATTAGCTTGTTTACAAATGCAGAGCAAGTGTATGGCTGAAATGGAAGAGCGGCAAGTAAAATTAGTAAAACAGGTCAATGCCTTGGAAAGTGAACTTGGCAGAATCAAGAATCAGGTTAGATACTTAAGAGTTCTCTACTATTCATCAGCCAGTTAGAGTAATATAAATTGATGTTATTTTTGTTTATGTTACAGAGACCAGAAGCTGAAATGGATGAAAACTCAGCTGCAAGAGTAACATATTCTTACTTCTTTTCATATCAGCTAAGTGATTCTTCTTAGTGTCGTTTATGATTCTTAGTTGCTCATGAAATTGTTGCAGAGTGTAAACAAAAGAGCACATCCTAAGTGTGTGTTTGTTGATTGGTCTGACATTGATGAAAATGTTGGTGAGGGTCGGATTCTTTCTTCTGATCCGGATGACATAGTGAATGACTGTCGTCTTGGCCCTTATGATCTCAAAGTGTTAGTTGAAGCTGCATATAAACCAGATGCATTTCTATGGAGACCTGCACAAAAGATCTTTCATATGAAAGAAGCTGTTGGACATATAATCGCATGGCCAACTGATAAGTGTAGACTGGTAGACAACAACATCCAAATGGAAGACATTGCCCCTATGGTATTTATAATTTCTAGCAATGTGTTAGCAATGTATTACCCCTGTCTATAATGCTAATTAATTATATTGGATTTGTTTACTGATTGTGTTTAACAGGGTATACAAGGAAACAAATGTAAACTATTGGATTTGTCTAAGGGTGACGTCATTGTTGCTGAGGGGCGTTGGGAGACACAAGAACCAAGTGCGTTGGTTAACGGAATTCCTCTTGGACCAAAAGCAGTTAAAGTATTTGTGGATTCAGTAAAGCAGCCTGATACATCACTATGGAGACCTACAGCTGAAATGTCATTTCTTGAGGACTGTTTGATGGCTTACGTATCTTGGCCCCTGAGTAAGGTTGATTTTGAAAATCCCTCAACTCCAACTGGTCAGAATGCTACATCACATGCTTCTTTGTCTGCATCAAAGGCCAAGTCTGCAGCCACAGCTTCTAAGTCTGCTACAGAGTCCAAAACTTCAGCAACAGCTTCAAAGGCTGCATCGCAGGCCAAATCTGCATCTATGTCTTCTAAGTCTGCATCTGGTTCTGAGTCTCCTGTTGATGATGCAACGGGTCCAATATCACCAATAAAGAATACTTTACCATCACAGTCTCCTCTCAGGAAGTCTCCAGTAAGTGTTTTCATATGTTATGAAGTTGTTTTTGTTAATTATATGATGACTGATGGTTTATATTGTAAACATGGCAGCGCATTAATAAAGTTATTTCCAAGGAGAATAAGAAGTGCAAGTTGATGGATTTAACTGAAAAGAATAGGGTTGTGGCTGAAGGACGATGGGGAACAAATGATCCAGAACATAAGGTTCACTTTACTCGCTTGGGTTCTAATGCAGTTAAAGTGTGGATAGATGTTGTGAAGGTGAAAAATGTAAAAGTTTGGAGGCCATCCGATGAAATAGAGATTATTGAAGATGCACTTAGCTCCTGCATTGCTTGGCCAGAGAACAAGGTCATTATGTCTTAAACTGATGGTTTTATTGTGTAATGTTAAGTACTTGAGATTGCTTGTTTATTTTGGATGTTCTTGAGACTTTGATGGTAAACTGATGTTCTTGAGACTTTTGTTATGTATTTTGGATCTGAGACGTTTATTAATCAGATTTTATGAGATTTTATAAAACAGGTTATGTGTGCTATAATCACATATCAGAAAATGCTATAAAAGTACAGGTAAACGTTATGATAAAAGAATATACCATAGCACAGTAAACAAGATAAAACAGCATTTCGCAACAGCTATATTAGATATGTATAACATAGCACGAAAAATTAAATATTGTATAAATTTTTGCAAAATTATAATCTTGATAATACAGCAGTTTATTAGAGCTATGCTATAAAACTATAACATAGCACGAAAAAACAAATGTTGTATAAATTTTTTCAAAATTATGATCTTGATAATATAGCAATTTCTTAAAGCTATGTTATATTTTTATAACATAGCATACGTAATAAGTGCTATTGTATATGGGGTACATATAATAACAGTGCCCTAAAACAGCGCTCATGAAAACGCTATCAAAGACCTATGATAGCGTTTTTCTCTGGTTAACAATGTGCATATTTGTTGTAGTGTGCATAGTAGTCCATTAAAAAAGATAGGCCAAGATATGATCAAACTTGACCGATAATAAAAACCCTGAATTACGAAACCTTGCTGTACGATTACATGATTCTTTACCATAAAACTTGCCTAAACTTAAATATAAGAATTGACAGGATCACAAAACACACTTATTCAAAACAAAACGCTGAAAGATTGTTTCAAAAGATTTCGACTTTTTATTCATAGCCCAAATTAGCAAACTGTAATCGAAGGAACTTACTTCGAGTCGTATAAACAAAACAGTGATGTTCATTTATCACGAAACTAATTTTGAAAAGATGAAATGGGAATAATCGTGAAAATTGAGAAGCTAACCGAATCAAAACCCCATCCATGAACCAGAACTGACGAGGAGAAAGAAGAATCCGTAGATCCTTAAAAGAAAACAAGAAAAAAAAAAGAATTATTTAAATCTGCTGATGGAGTAACCGATAATAAGATCTTTCGTAAAATCTTTCACAATCTTTCTAGATGAAAGAGTTTTCATGACTTTTATAATAAAGGAAATGATATAAAATCCTAAACCAATAATATATAATTTGAATTCATTAACAATCCAAGATTATTTTGTTTTACTTGAATAAAACTTTTAATGACTTTATAAAACTCTGAATCCAATAACACTAGATTTATCAAGATTTTAGATAACTTTTTACAAATCCATAACCAATAACACCAAATTTTTAAGGAGTTTTAAAAAGTCTTGATTGAATAACAACATATTTTACATAACTTTTAAAGTCATTAAAATTCTTTCTAAATCTTAAACCAATACCCCCCACTTATTTCGTACCCTAAAGCACTCATTTATGAATGCAAAACAAATAACCAGAATAAATGAAAAACTTAAACACTTCATCAAACAAATACAATATGTTTGATTAACGCCCAACGGTGAATATAAAACAAATTTAGTTGGCTCTGATACCAAATATAAATTTAGTTTTTTATATTTATGAAATCTATATGTCCCAAAGATCATCTAGACATGATTTAATTCAAGCATTAACATTTTTTTAGAGAAAAAGAAACACTAATTTTGATCCATTGCTTGACTATCCTTGATGATGGATCCAAGTCTTCAGTAATTGATTTTCTTTTCTCTTACTGCTTTCACTTAATCTTTGATGAAGAATATCAATAATCTATTTTTTGTTGTGTATTTGGTTTGGTAGTGTCTCTTCCGTTATGAGAATACAACCGTTGTTGTAACGATTCAACTGCCACACATATATATACAATCACCGTTGAAGAGTTGTACTGGTTCATGTTATCACCCCTTAATAATAAATAGACATAACATACTCATGTATATATATATTACTTACATAATATAATTAAGAGAAGGGAAGAGTGTTATCAATACACCCAAATCCTAATACATTAATGGAAACAGATTCATCACTGTGTTGTCTTTAATATTAGAATCCAAAATGTTAAATATAAACTTGAACTTTATTATTAAACCGAAAAACACATAGGGCACATAAATATAAAACACCTATGAATCACTGTTTCGATTGAATAGAAAGGTTCATGTCGTCCTTACATAATGGTGCAAATGTTTGTCTTAGTGGATGCATGAAAATTATATTACAAATAAACTCAAAACATAGCTACACACTAAGTAGGTGGAGGAAGAGGGAGTCGGTGCAACCAACGAGGGAGAACATACTGTGAAAAGATGAGAGGGTTAGGAACACAATTAAACCGTGGGATAAAGTAGCCACATATGTTCACCATATACTCGCTACACATGTTAAAACTCAAGACGCAACCATCCATACACTTGCTATCGTCTTTGTTTTCCTTGTGAAGACTAAACGCTAATGTCCTCAAGTTAAACAAGACCATACCTTTCTTGTCCATGCACCACAGGTAGATGATCTCAGAGTTCAAAGGATGCATCACCACCGGGAAATAATCGATACCTAACAACTCGATCATAGAAACCAAGCTGACTTCCCATAATAGCTGCCACGCCTCCTCAGGACAATCAGTGTACTTGACCAGCCTCCAAACCCGTAACGTGCGGTTTTCATTTTCACGGTACTCGTTGAAATACACAATCGACCCTTCCGAGGTTGTTAAGTTTCTCCTAAAACGACGCAACACATCATCTTTTCCACTATCGGGGAAAGATATGATACGACACCCATCATCAACATTACCTCCATATGAATCATAGTAATAAAAATAATAGATGAGACTTGAAAACCAGTGAAGTATCCCATTCAAAGCAATCGACTTGCGTTGGCCAAACCAGCATTCATGACGAGGACAAGTCACATTTCGATTTTCCCACTTCCCTGTGTCAGATGAGTAAATCGCAAAACTGACTTTAGTACGACCGTGACTCATCACCAACACTACCTTGTAACTCACAACGATACCACTATGCATCTTCGTAACAAATCCAGTGTCGTTGAAACCCTTGTGCAGCCGGAAAGATCTTTCAAAGTGAGGAAATGAGGGAGAGGGACTCGAAACCACTCTTGAAACAAAGGGTTTCCAACGTAATACATAGGAGTATCATCGGCAGCTTCTAAGTAAATCAAGACCAATCCATCGGTGCAAGCCAAGACTTGTATCTTATTGATTGCTCTCTCGACAAAGAAACTCATGAAAGATCCCGGAGAACGAGCAAGTCCCCATGTTTTGCAGCCATGATGACCCACAATTTCAAGTGTCAGCTTGTGAGATTGCATCTGAATGATTGACCACGAGATTGAAGAAGATGAGTTGCGAGAGGTGAAGTGATCTCGGAAGAAGTCTGAATCGATCAAATCTTTCCATTCTTTGGACACTGATCTGAATCTTGCAATGCTTTTCAACGGAAGTCGCACCAAGACAACAAACGCCACTTCAGGAATATTCATTTCTGCAAACAAACAACATATAACTAATAAATTACATCAAACCAAACAAGAAAATGCTTTTTGTATAATAAAAATCGAAACACGTTGAGATTTATGGCTTCATGTGTATAATAATTAACATAATTAAACGAACAAATAACCAAAACTACAAATAAATAGATGAAAAAAGATAATACAATATACAATATATATTTTTTTCATGCGGAATAGAGAGATCTATATCCAAGTATATATATATATATATATTGAATGCTCGTTTAGATTGTGAGAAGAGTTTGATAGATCCAAATATTGAATGTTCGCTATAATGGTAACGAGAAAAAGAAAAATTTGGAGTCTTACCTGATTTCGTTGGGAAAGAGAGAAGACAAAAAGTACAAAAGAGGTTGTTATACTGGGCAGGAGCAGAAAACAAAATAGATATTGTGGGGTTGAAAAAAAGTAGCTTACAATTATTTATAGAATCGTAACTCTGAAATCATTAGGTTTAATATTAGGTCTGGCCGTCTGGGCATAAAAACCGTATTGGATAATACCCGAATACTCAACCTTAGGTTTATACATTTTTTTATATCAAACACTATTGTAAGTGAAGATAAAGTACATTTCACTATGACTTTTTTTCTTTTGTCTTCTTTTTTTTTGTTATTCATTTAAAAAAAGATTGTAATAAACTGGAAATCAATTTTATGAAGATATATTTCTATATGAAATATAATATAAATATTTCAAAGAAAGAAAGATATATTTTTGGATATATTTTTGTTTGACTACAAAGAGATAGTATTAAAAGCTTTTAAAAACTTGTTTAACTATTAAAATTTAACTTTTCATGAGTAAGCTTTTTTATTTTTAATAAACAAATTTATTTTGTTCTTAAATTCAATGGCTTTTCATATAATTTTGTCAAAATTAATGTTAATTCTATTAATGTTATTAATAAAATATCTTAATTATACAATATAAACATTACTACTTTTATAAATATCTAAATCACATCATACATATATTGTAATAGTTTAATATCAGTTCTTCAATATAAAAAGAGTAGATCTGTTTATAGGATTTTATTTTGGTAAATTATATTTATCTCAAAGGCCTCGAGCATGATAAATTGTATATTACTAATACAAGAATATGACTGGTACTTGGTTACATCACAGAACAGTAAAACATTCACATTTGAAATTTGATTAAAACTTAGAAAACAGAATACAAAAATCAAGAAGGCTTCGGACGGGGAAGACGGTGCAGCAAACAAGGGAGAACAAACTGTGAAGTAAGGAGATAATTAGAACTACCTTGAAACGATGGGATAAAGTAATTAGAAACGTTCTCCATATACTCGCTGCAACAGTTAAAACTCAAGATGTAACCATCAATACACTTACAAACGTCTTCAGTTTCCTTAATAGTGAAGACTAAACACTTTAGTCCTCAAGTTAATAAATGAGGTTTTGATTAATTGAAATTATCATGATGGCAGGAAGATGTACAACTTACGAAGAACATGGGAATGGATGCTTACAGATTCTCCATTTCTTGGTCCGCATCTTTCCAAGTATGTATTTCTAATCTTGTTGTGTTTTGTTTTGTTTTTAGAATCTACTCTACATTGAGTAATGTAATGTTACTATATAAGTACAAAGTATGAAATCTTTAAAATCTCAAAGCGTGATAATAATACTATGTATGTTTGTTTACAGATGGCGTGGGACAAATAAACGAAGCTGGAATCGATCACTACAACAAACTCATAGATGCTTTACTTGCTAAAGGTATTTTAGTTATTTATTTTTGTTGCATGATTTTAAGAGTCTAAGTCTTATAATAATCTCAAATTCTATGCCTCGTCTATTATTATGAACATCATGTTTTTTATATATGTGATAAAAAAAATATATACAAAAAAGTCAATTCTCACCGAATAGCACAATAATAAGGTTTGATTCTAAATTTAGCACATCATTGATACAAATACAATATACTTTAACTAAAAATTGTTAGTGTAAGGACACAACTGGTAATGACCACTGAAAATCCAACCAAGACTAGGAGATATTTGATCTTTGCCAGCGTTGGTGAATCTGCATTCGCCTCTTCTTCGACTTTGATTTTGGTTCCTTTTCCTAGGCTGTGCTTTTCTGGTGGTGGTATTTGTTTCTCTGTCCCGGTGTTGTTTCTGCCTTCGCTCAATGTAAGAGTGTTCCGGTGGTCCATCGGTTAACCACGTCGGCTGGTGGTGCGGCTGACAATGCCTTGTTTTCCGGCGAAGCTGCTATGTCACCATTGTGGCGGGTCCGATGTAACTCAGACGGGTTCTTTGTTCTGAGACCAATGCCGATGGCTTAGATCTTTTCCAGCGAAGCTGCGGCTGTCTAATCGTTGTGGCTGATCTGATGTAGGTTCAAAGTTATCAGCGCATAGGCTGTAACGAAGCTGGTTTTCCATCAATCAAGGTTCTACTTTTGCAGTTCGAGTTTTCTTTATTGTCAGTGGTTTACAATTTGGAAGTGTGTTTCTCTAAATAGGGGGCTCTTGTTGGTGTGACTTCTTCCAATTTAGCTTGTCCGTGCAAGTGAAAGATGATCTTTGCGCTCGGAAAAACTGTAGGCCTGCATCGTCAGAGTATTTGAGGGCTGTCTCTCGGGTGCAGATAACTCGCGGCAAAACCGATTGAATTGAGATTCCTCCTCCTCCAACGATTGTACTATCCTTTTTGTCTTCTCTAGTTTTGCGGTGTTCTTTTGTAATGTTGTATGCTTTAGATTTTATTCTTCTACTTCTCTTTGTTGTCCTTGTATTATGTAAAAACATCAAAATTTGGTAATGAATCTTCACATGTTTACCAAAAAAAAAAAAACGAACAAGATACATCCATTTTGCCGGGGAAACTTATTTCTTGTTTTGGGTTTTACAGTGGCCCATAATACAAAATTTATGACACCAATACACACCATTACAACGCGCTAGTTTATTCAATGACAACTTGGTACTTATAATAACAACATACATCAAATTACCAACGGACAAAGCGCAATAAAATGTTTAACACAGAAACATCAAATCCCAAGACACATCATTAGTAGCATTCATAGAGTTTAATATTCATTTCCACGCAGAAATACGTACTGTCTTGAACGAATTTGGTCTTGAACGTAGCGATCCCACGAGTCATGAGGAAGTCACCAGTCCCACCAACGATCGATAAGTCTCGTGTTGGCTCCATAGCATACGGATTAGCACCCATTATGGTAAATGTTCCTTTGTGCATCGTCGAATTGAATACCAATGTCAAAGTGACCCAAGCGTTGAAATTCATTTTCATGTTGTTGAAGTAGAAGCCTTGGGCACGAGCCACTGGTTTCGAGAGATAATTCTCGTCCATTGTCACAGGGTTGTCCATGATCACAAACTTCCTAAAGTTGAAGTCCCCGAATCCAATAGGGTTCATGATTGCTGCTGACGAGGCATTAGCCGCATTATCACCATCATAGGTGATGTCATGGAGGTAGAGGACGAAATGCTTGCATGGTTTCATTAGTACACACGAGACAGCATTGGATTGGAGAAGTAAAATGGATAAGAAGAAGGAGAATACTTGTTTGTAGATTGGCATTTTCATGGTTAGAGAGTAGAGTATTTAGTAGAAATGACTAGTATATTGATTTTTGTGGGAATGAAGTGGGCGTTAAAACCTTTATTTATATACATAAATAATATGTTTTATTGTTCTTTTGGTATACAGAATGGGGTTGAGAGACGCATGACATTGGCTTTGTTGATATTTATATTTTTTTAGCTATATTGCCAAAACCATTGAACTAAAATCGAACTTAAGAATTAAGATTTTAGGACACTCGTCACTCGGATTATTGATGGTTCAACTACCATTCGCCTTGCTTTTATATACCCCAAGCCATTTCATTTCCATTTAGGAATATGTAAGTAGCAATGGAGACTTAGTTTCAAAACATTACACTCAACCTCAACAATTAGTTAGATCAAATAAAACACAAAGTACAAAAAGCTAAAGAATTGACAACTTACCCGTCTCAACTCCTATGAAATGATTGATCTCAGTTGGTTTAATTTATACATGTAAGGCAACTAATTCGTTGTGGGCTAAAAGACAACACAATATTTGTCTTGTTTTGGTAACGACAAAAAAAATATGTTCATGCTGAATTTTCTTTATTCCTAGTTTAGACTTCAATGTACATCTTCAGAAGAAAGATTGTAGTTGGAGTTTAGATCTAAATTAGTCTCCAAATTTTTGAATTTACCATAGAGATTTTATCGGATGTCCCCGAAGAAATGAAACTAAATCTTGTTACATAGTTTAACTTTCACATAAAATCATCACAACTACAAACAAAGTCTTCACACAAAGCAATCTAATCATTAATTCCCGCCCAATACCAAAACTTTTTCTAAAGTACAATTAGAAGCGGAAGCAGAAACATGTATTAAGAGGATTTTGATTATAAATAATAGAGGGACATAAAATTTCTATATTTTTGCCCAATTAGTGACAAATGACAACTGAACTCTGAACGAGTAAAGCCCAAAAGTGTTATTAAAAAAATGAAATTATGACCTGCCGGAATCGAACCAGCGACCTAAAGATTACAGCAACTACTACAGTCTTCCGCTCTACCAACTGAGCTAAGGTCGGTTTTTGATTAGGTTAGTATTAAACATATATTAAACGTTTAATAAACATCGAGTTTGCCTAGAAGCTAAAATACTAGTGACTTATGGAGTAGGGAATATGGTCTAGAAGAATTAGGGGATATAGATTGATAAATTACCAAAAAAACAAAAGATTTTCATCTCGCAATAGTCATCTAAACTTTCATAAAAACAAACCAAATCCAAAACCTTATGAATGTGGTTTCCTAAAGGATAAAAAACGGAGCATTCTTGTTACATATATATATGCTAGTTCACAAAAGGGCTTTGACAATGGCTTCTAGTTAGGAAACAAACAGCATCATAACAACAAGACTACTAAAACTAAAGAACTTGGACATTCAGACTCGCTGTACCTACGAACAAATAGACTAATCACCGGTGCATAGTACGATTAAGACAGACAGCCAGACAGGCCAAGATGTATGTTCAAGCTTTACGAATATAGGAGAAGTAGAACATAACACGCTTCATTTGCAGAAAAACCTGAATAACGACGATGTAGAAACCCTGCTGTACGATTACATGATTCTTTTACCCATTCAAACTTGCCTAAACTTAGATATAGGAACTGACAGGATCACAAAACACACTTAAAAGAGTTGTGAGTTCTTTTACTTATTAGTCTCTACTGCTCATTCTGAAAATGATACGACCTTTAGTTGAATCATAAACACTCATTTCAACTTTCACTTTATCCCCGGGGAGTATCCTTATGAAGTTCTTCCTAATCTTACCACAGATATAACCAAGAATGTTGTCTCCATTCTCCAAATCAACTCGAAACATCCCATTAGGTAGTGATTCTGTAACCAAACCTTCGATTACGGTTTTGTTGCTCCCTTCTTTAACAGGCAGCTTGGCGGGTTTGCTTCTGTTAGCTCCACCTCTACCTCCGCTAGCTCTCTGACAACGTATCACTGGTCTGATACTCGCTGAATTGCTTGCACCAAAATTCATTTGTCTGTTTTACAAACACAAACAAAACAGTTAGCTGAATGATTGTTCCAAAAGATTTCGACTTTGAACTGTTGACATAAAATGATCCTAAGCAAACCTGCCATCAAACCAACCAAAAGAATCGATTTTTATTCATCAAACCAATCAAAATAACCAAAAGAATCGATTTTTATTCATCAAACCAATCAAAAGAATCGATTTTTAATCATCAAACCAAATTAGCAAACTGTAATCGAAGGAACTAACTTCCTTCGAGTGTTGTAAACAAAACAGTGATGTTAATTCATCACGAAAGTGGTTTTGAAAAGATGAAATGGGAAGAATCGTGAAGATTGAGAAGGCTAACCGAATCAAAACCCCATCAGTGAACCGGAACTGACGGGGAGGAAGAAGAAGTTGAGGACGGAACGTGGAGCAGAGTTGAAGCGACATTGTGTATCGCTGCTTCTTATCTTCTTCAAATCCCTAAAAGCTTTGTTATTGTTTTTTTTTTGGTTTTATCAATCCTCTTTTGAAACGACCACAAGCTTTGTCGAGAAGCCTTTGGTCCAAAATTGGCGTTATTACTAGGATGTGATACGCTGCGTTTCATGGAGGTAAATGCAATTACATAAAGGCCCAAACTCTCTAATTTACACTTCCAAGTTTTCGATAAAAAATCAATAAATTTACTTCCAAGCCCTAATCATAATATCCTATATTCTAAAAAAAATCAAAATAAAGTAGACACATGTCTCATTTGTTCTCAAATTGCTCACACATATCAAAACAGAAACACCTCAGATCAGTTTTTGATTTTCTGCTATATTCATGCTTCCCCTTGTATTGTCTTGTACGTAGTACTTGTGGCGAATGAAATATGAGGTACACTAAAAAGGAACATCACCAACACATTAACCTATAGAAGGGGTAAGTCGATCGCCCATGTCACACCTTTTTATGGCTTATGCTGTTTTCTTCACCGAACGAAGCCTTCTTCATCAACTATCATATTCACAGTCTTTATCTTATTTTATGTTAAAACCTTTTCTGCACGGTTTTAGACATTCAAAACTAAGCCTCACTTTTTTTGCTCCAACCGTAATCCATCTCCTAACAGATTTGTTCCTGCTGGTTCCTTCTCTGTCTGCATGGATAATTTCTTCAATACTGCTGCTGCTGCTGCTACTACTACTACTACTACTACCACTACCACCACCAATGGAACTATTACCCAAGTAATGATTAGGCTCCAAGAACTGTATACCACATTGTTTTACTTCATCCCCAAGACATCTGAAGTTAACCATCATCAATTTGGATGGGCGGAGAAGCTCCCGTTGCGTTGGAGGATCATGTGGCAATAAAACAAACTCGCACATGCAAAGATGATCCCATTCAAGTAATGGCGCTATATAAAAACCCTTTGACACATGATACTTTGTTGGTTTACCCAACAAGTGTCTGTAAAATTCTATATTACAACCTTCGAAACGTGTCTCCGCTCCAAGCACAAGACATACCTTAAATCTCGAGAACTTTTGAAGGTCGACCTTATCTGAATGGATTAATATGGAACTACCGCTATTTCGGTGGGGGAAGTATTCAGGTACTTGTTCACCAGGTAAACGAGTAACTCTGTAAACTGATTGGTGGATCTTTTCTTGGGCTTTCTGATCTAACTTTGAACAGTTAGTGAAGTTCAGGTGGATGCTCTTGTTCCGAAAGTGGCCATGTATTCTTTGAAGTGACTCGCAGTTTAAAGCTGTTATGCTGGATACTGACTCTGGAAGCTTCGGTAGCGATATGATATTTATGCAAAAGGAGATGTCGATCATGCGCAGCCAATGGAGATATTTGAGGTAGCTCGGAATACTCTGCAATTTCTTATTATTCCTCAAACATAGCGCGTCTAAAGCATAAGGAACATGAACCAGTGTCTTTACGTTAGTCTTCTCCATGCAAATTTCTAAAATTCTACTCCAATGTCTGACTGATTGAGGCACCTCTGTGATGGCAGTGCCTTTTATTTTAAGATAAACAATGTTTGTTGAAATCTCTGGAAACGTTTTCAACCGAGTGCAATGTCTAAAGTGGAGATTAGATAGAGACGCTAGGTTGATGTTGGTTGGGATGATCTCTAAACTTGTGCAGCAAGACATCTCTAACCAAGTCAGTTTATGAAGGTTCTGTATAGATGAAGGAAGCTCCACCAAAGACTCACACCAACCAAAATCCAAGCTTTCCAGGTTTGTTGCTTCTGAAAGATTTGGAATGATTTCCAAATACCGAGAGTTATTGAGATCCATATGCTTGAGACTTCTAAGCGGCTGCACATAAACGCAAGCACAAAGGACATATGATCAATTTGCTCCAAAGACAGCATTTTGTATTTAATTATCTATAAATTCACACTCAAAATAATCTCTAAAGTACAAACAACACATAAATACGAAGAAAAAAATAAAGTTTCAAGTCCTACTATCACGACATTTGACACTTTGTTTGTGATCCTATTAGACCACGTAGCATCTTTTTTTTTCTAACACAAATATATTTTTCATATTCACAAGGAAATTAAAACAAAACAAAAATACAATGGAGGAGAATATTGTTTTGTTTTGTGTTTAAGTTTTGTTAAGTTTTATCTAAAAATAGTCATAATTATGCATGGGATAATATTATTATTATAAAAATTAATATAGTTAGAATTACGTAATAAGTTTTAAGATAAATATATATATATATATAAAAAATTATATTGTAAATATGTGGATTAAGTTGATTATGCAATTGCAAATAATGGTTACAACTGAATTTATGTCGCAATGCAATTGCAAATATATGAGACAAATGATTAACTTTTAATCTTTAATTATAATGGAATTTGCAAATATTTAGAAGTGTTGAAGCTTATTTAATCCATCTCATCATATGAGGGTTAAGGTTATTTTAACACATATAACATCTCAGCATTAATATGTAACTTTAGTACGGGTTAAGATTTCTTAAAAAGTACTTCCATTATATTAATAGTAGGATTATTGGGAAAATGATCTTAAACTTTGCTAATTGAAACAAAAATTTCAGAATCCCACGTATCTGAGACCGGACTGAAGGTACTAGGTAAAAGCGATAGGTAACTCTAATCGTTGCCAAATGAATTTTATTTAGTTAAAAAGTAATGGATCCTAAATAAATGTTAGGTGAAATATAAGAAAATGAGAAGAACAAAAAAATTGCAATCTTTTATATCTAACCTGAACTCCACTCCATAGCTGCTTAAGCTTGCTATTCGACATGTTGAGTTCGACAAGACATTGTGGTCGGAAGCTAGAAGGCAAAAACTTGAGCGGATATGCATCCCACTGTAATAATCTCAATTGTGGTAGATAGCTTAGCCCTTCTTCTGGTAACAGCAACTTGACGTTCATTTTATCATCTACAGGACTACTAATATAGAAATCTAGATATAAGAGGTTCGGCATCACTTCAAAAGTTTTATCACTTATATGTAACTCCTCTTTCATCTCACTCATATCTAACGATATACCTAATACAGTTCCCGTACCCTGCAAAACGAAAAAGTTTCAGAAATTAAGACATATATAATTAAAAAATAGGAACAATGTCTGAACATATATAGATTGTGAGAGCCAACCATAAATTTGAATATATGAATTGTAATAGTAGATGAGATATGTTATTATGATTTTTAGTAATTTTTAGTAAGATATGATATGTGATTTAGTTCTATAAATAAAATATCGTCTAGAGTTTTGAAATTTTACATTTGACATTCAAAGAAGAATACCCTTCAAAGAAACAACGGGCTTACTCTCTAACAAATATGTTGATGCAAATTCTTGATTAAAAAAACAAATTGCTCGAATTGTTGCTTTGGCGTGTCTAAATAAAATATGAACTTACAGTATTATTTGCAAGGACGCCACACGTATCTCTAGCATTCATCAAGAACTGACGTTTTCCAGGCTCGTAAAGAGATTGCTCTCGAACAACTTCTCTCCCCAATTGTCGAAGTAAGGAGTGCATCTCGACTATACCATTCTCATATATTTGTATGATAGATTTATCAGCCAAGACTTGAAGTCCAAAACTAACATCCGAGTCATTGTTAGCTATGACCATCTCTTTCACATAGTTTTTGTGATGACCGCTAAAAAGACAAGCAGTATGAAGAAATAAAGCTTTGTCATCTTTATGTAAGCCATTATACCCGACTTTTAATACCTTCTCTATCTCTCCATCTAGTCGATTTTTTAGCGTAGTCAGGGAAAACTCCCACTCCTCCTTACTCTTTCCACGCATAAACGAACCAAGAACGCGTAGACCGAGCGGAAGATGACCAGCAAGAGCTGAAATCTCAATTGCAAGGTCCTTGAAATTATATGATGGGGAGCTTTGATTAAAAGCATGCTGGCAAAATATAGTAAGAGCTTCTTGTTTTGAAGGATAAGCCACCTTATACATGTAGTGGATATGATGTGAAACCAAAAGTTGTTTGTTTTGAGTTGTCACGATGATTCTGCTCTCGTTACCAAACCATTGAGTTTCTTTTGCCAGGGCTTTGAGTTGCTCAATATTGTCCACATCGTCAAGAATAACTAGAACTTTCTGGTTCTTTAGCCTTTCTTCGATGGCGTCTAAATCACTTATTCTCAAATCTTTATGATCAAGAAGTTTGGACAAAAATCTTTGTTGTAAACGCAGCTTCAAACCAAAGTCATCAAGGTAAGCTTCACCATTATAACTTTCTCTAACATTCTCCATAAATATAGAAAGTGTAAAGTTTTCATGATATTCCTTATATAAAGCTCTAGCTATGGTAGTCTTACCAACGCCTGCGGGACCCCATATCCCTACTATCTTCACTCCTTCAGACTCAAGGCATAACAAAGACTCCATTTTTGCAATGTGAGCTTCAATTCCAACCAAGTCATTGTAATATTTTGATGGCGTTGTATTTAATAATTTGTTTACTACATCCTTGGTTATTTCTGTGATCATATATGCTTCATTATCCCTGACGATTAAAAATAATATCATTCAATTCCTCTAACAATTAGTGTTAAAAAAAACTATATTATGTCTAATTTTAGTCTAATACCACTACATTTCAAAATCTAATCAAACGAATATCAAATATATACAGAAACTCACCAATCTTGAGGATGATCTCCAACAATATTGGCAGCATGAGTCAACGCCCGTCTTACCACAACAAGTTTCCAAGAAACTCATTCCAAACTTTCCTGTCTGTTTTCTTACATCAGATGGATCCACTTTGTAGAAAACCGGTATCACTTTTTTCCTTGTTCTTCCTTACATTTCAAGATCTCGACCAGCTCGTCCAAACACCAACTTGAAGAAGCATAGTTCTCTGAGAACAAGACTACTGAAATCTTAGATTCTCTAATGGCTGATCTGAGCTCAGTACCGATCGTGTGGCTTCTTTCGATATGGTCATCTCTGAATGTCACTATTCCTTTGCTTTCAAATTCTTTGAGCAAGTGGCTGAGGAAGTTATTACGGACGTCTTCCCCTCTGAAACTAGGGAAGACATCGTATCTCCAAGAGTTTGAAGATGAAAATGCCATTGGGTAGAGAGGATTGAAGATAATATTTTGGTATCTTTCTTCTGTTTGTTGTTTCTTAGAAGAGCAATTAATGGAATCACATATCGTGCCAAAGTTATAATATAAGATTTTCAATGAATTGACTTGGTAATTTCGTTTGCATTATCATATTACGTTGACTTTTTAAAGTTTTTACTTTGAATGATTCTTATTGTTATTATACATATTTTTAACTGAAACTTGATAAAACAAAAAGTCAACGTAATCAACCCTTTCTCAGATGGAATGGTTGTGCAATAACACAAGGATGATAAAATGTGTTGTATATATGATTCATATATTGTAGTGAACACTGGCGGATCCAGGGACGGGCACACAATCAGATTTAACTAGAAAAAAAAAATTTAACAATAAAAACATGGTAAAATATAAAAATTTGAGAAAAAAAACTGTCTATTTTTGAGTATCGAACACTTAACCTTACATATAGACATTGAATGGGAGGACAGAAAAATAGCAGATCATCCTTTAATGTAGTATTTCTATTATTAAGTTACCATTCAAGATTTTTTTTTTTTTAAAGTTTAACTTTTTTTTTCTTTTTGTGGTAAATGCTGGAGAAATACATGCAGATCTGATCTACAACTTTTTGATGTTGTTCACCCTTGACTTGCACTTGAACAGCCAAATATTTAATATACTTTTAGGCTCCGAATGGTAAAAGCAGTTCAAGCGTTGCAGATCATGCAGATCATGCTGGAAAAGTGCAGATTGTGCTGATTGAGCAGTCCAAATTATATGTTTGAATGGTAAAAGCAGATCAAACAGTGTAAATCAAATATTAAACTGTAAATTATTTAAAAACAAATCCAATTCGGCAAATTTATTTAAACAAATGATAAAATTCTTGTAAAATAAACAATTTTTTTAATATAGAATATTTTCTAAACAATTTCACAGTTTGAAAACATTAAACACAAATTATCCAAATGCAACAAAAATAAAAATTAGAATAGTTTAATGGATATTATTTTGATTTTCCCATAACATATCTGCAATATTTTCTCTAATGTTTGCCATTTGATCTCCATCAGTTATAGTCGTAGTCTCCATGTCACCTTCATCATTCTCTAAATTTGTGTCGTTAATATCTGTATGCTCCATTACTTCAGCAAAATCTTCATCAAAATAATTTGAAATTCTGATAAAGTTATGTAGTCTCATTGTAGCCATTACCACTCTTTTTTGAACATGAGTGTTATATCTAGTAAACTCACAAAGGATCCTCCATTTCTTCTTCCAAACTCCAAATGTCCTCTTAATGACAGAACGTAGTGATGCATGAAAACGATTCAATAGTTCTTGTTTGTTTCTAGGAGGAGGACCATTGTTGAACTGTGACATATGATACCTAACAACCCCATTCCGTGAAGATCTATAAGGAGCCAAAAAACCTTGTTTATTTGGATAGCCAGAATCAACGACATAATATTTGTCTGCAGGAGGCAAAAGAAATTCAGCATCACTATCTTGTGCCATCGTGAGAACTGCTGTATCGTGACATGATCTCGGTGCTCCATTCCAAACATATGTGAACAGCATATTCAAATCACATACCCCCATTATATTAAACGAGGTTCTATCATGGCAATTCCAAAACACATCCTTGTGCACTTTTTTGTACAACTTTCTCGTGAACCACTTCCAATAGAGATTCGTGAGCTTCCTGCCCCTCTTTGTGAACAACTTCCCCTTCTTAGTCCACCTTGTTGTTGAACTCTTGAAACATGAGTATGAATTGGAGGAGCATGTGGAGAATTATGTTGTAAATGATCATGGGTGAATTCATTAAAGGGACGTGTTTCATCGTTGATATTAACGCGATACACCTCTTCATTTTCATGTGTCTCAGGAACTTGACTTTCATCATTATCTATACCCTCATTCATTAACTCCTCTCTTCTTTGGTGCACAGAGTATTGAGACTATGATTGTACATCATGTAAGATGAAACAACGTTGCATCACATCCCAAAAGTCAGGCGGCTTTCGTTTAAATGATTTTACAATCTTACATACCTGTTAATAAGATTACAACTTTTTAGTATACAAATTTAATGTATACTAAAGTTAATAAATTTATGTTGGTTGTGAAAAATATTTTAATACTTACTTCATGATTTTTCCACCATGAATCAGATGCAGATATAATGGATGTAACAGTATCAACCGTAATTCCCGTAGAACCTTGCAGAAGTTGCTTATACTTCTTGTATTTTCTTTTTAGTTGATCAAGTTTTTCTTTGAAAAACCGATAGTTTATATTTATATTGAACTCCTTGTTGAATTTTTCAACCAAGAACTCTCTTCCAAGGGGTGTAGGATCTTTGAAGCGGTAACCATTCATTACAATTGCTTGATCGTACAAATCAATAAATATTCTTTCTCAATTATAAGTCCATTTGAAAGTTTCTTCGATCTACAAGTTTTAAATTCATTTAAAATTTATTGCACTTAAATTCTAACTAAAACTTAGACAAATGTGAAATATTATACCCGTGCTGATGTTTCTGTAGGAAAATTTGTATCTTCTTGCACGGACGAATTTCTGTTTTGTCTGCGGTTAGCCATACCTAAAAATACAATTTTAAATTGATTTTTAGTTATTATATATAAGAGAAAATTTTAAAAAAACTAACTAATATTTTCTCACCAAAAAGTTGATCTTAACTTATTTATCTTAACTTAGATAAACTATTATATCTAACAATAAATCTTATAGTAAATTTTACTTATGATTAAAATAAATGATTCCAAATTTTTTTAGAACAATATTTTACAAAACTAAGTGAGACTTATAAATAATCTACAAATTAAGTGAGTTTTATAAATAATCTACATAATTATGTGAGACATATGCATATATATTCAGTATAAGAGACTTATATATATATATATATGTGTGTGTGTGTGTGTGTGTGTGTACTAAAATTTTTTCATAAACTTTAAAAGTTTCTGAGAAAATAGATTTACAATATTCTAAATGATTATCTAATAGTAATTATTGAGTTCATAGCACATTTTTAAATCTATAATAAAAATAATTATCAATATTTAAATCTGAGTAAATAAAGATTTATGTATATAAATTTTTCTAAACATGTAATCCTATACAATTTATATTCATATTATATATATCTAATAACTAAGAAAATATTTTATCAAAAAAAAACTAAGAAAAATATTATATATATACATATATACAAATATAAGATCAGCATTCTCATTACATAATTGGTTGAAAAATAAGACAGTTTACAGTAACTAATATATAACATAAATAGAAGTACTAACATATTATATAGCATAAATATATTTATTAAAAATGTGGAAACAAAATGTGATAGAATAGAAGCTTTGATTGTCCTTTAAATTCTGCACAAAAAATAGATGTTACAATAAATAAATAAAAATAAAAAATATGTTTATTTATTAAAAAAAAGTACCTTTGATGGAGAGAAGATGAATGGAAATAGAGTTGAGAAGAATTTCAAATATTTGTTTTGTATTAGTTGTAAAAGGGAAGAAATGGTGTGTTATATTAGAGGATAAATGTGTTGAATTTGTGGGCAAAAATTTTGATCTGCCGATGGACAGATTCAAAAAACTTGTGGGTGAATTAACTAGTGTTTCTCCTGCATTTATGGCTAAAAGACAAAAAAAAAAATTGTGTACACAAGAACTGCATAACTTTTTAGAAAGAAGAAAAATGTTGAACGATGTTTTTAAGACAGAAGAACTGTAGGTGCGGATCCCATACCTTTTATCAGCCACGCCATTCAAAGCTTTATTCTGCTTGATCTGCTTGAACCACTTGATCTGCTCTGCCTGATATGTTTTCTCCATTCAAGGCCATAAGCTTTGAATGGGAGGACAGAAAAATAGCATATCACCCTTTAATGTAGTACTCCTATCACTAAGTTACCATTCAAGAATTTTTTTACTTTTAAAAATTAATGCAGATGAACTCTGTGCAGTTCATATTTTTTTTGTCTTTTTGTGGACTTTTAGAAAGGTGTATGGGGCATGTGTGTAACATCCGTGTTTCGGAAATAAAGTTGGGATGTGTTAAGTAAACCAAATGAGTGGATTTTTAATTGATTTTTGGTTTAATTAAATCCTGATGTAATCAAATTAAACCAAAAACCCTTAATCTACCTCAAAGTCACGCCTCCTCTCTCTTCTTTTGTGCTTTTGTCGACATTAGTCTTGTTCGTTTGGTTGACGCAGGCGGTTGCGGCAGCGGCAGAGGCTGCGTTTACGTTTTTAATCGCTGAATTGAAACAACGTTTAAAATGTTAGACGCAGGTAACAGCGTTTGCCGCAGCGTCTTGACGCAGGTACTTGCGGTAAGCAAATGAACAAACATACCTGCGTCTGCCGCAGCCACAGGTACCTGCGTCAACCAAACGAACAAGCCCATTGTCATCAGAGGGAGGGAGGGATTGAGAGATAACTCTTGGTTATTTTGTGTAAAGTAGAAGGCAAAGGAGATCAACCTTTTTCTTAGAGTAAAGAGAGAAACAGAACTGTCAGGTTTTGGGAGAAGGAGGATCTGACGGGTAAATCCTTTCGAAAGATACTGAATTTTGGTAGAGTTGTAGCTAAGATATTTTCGTACACTCTCCTTTTTACAGAAGTTAATTTGGGCTAATATTCTAGGATATAATGGCCTTTTAATGGGGCGTTTTGTCTCAGTCGCGGATTGAGACCAACGGGTATTTCGGGATCGATTGCGGTTTCACATGAGATCTGATTGTTCTGAAATTTTGTGGGAAGCGTCAGGCCGTGTAGACCTTGCTTTTCGCCGGAGCGATTATAAAGTTAACGGTTAGTTTTGATTTCGTGGTTTCACTGGTGAGGTTGTCCTTTTCTGTTTTCTTTCTAGCAGTTTGTTTTCATTGTTTGTTTGTTGTTGTGATTGGTTGTAGGAGCGAGTTTGGTTGTTCTTGGATATTGGAGAGCCTATCATTTGGTTGTTGTTATTTTTCGTGAATCACTTCTTAAGGTGAGTGTGTGATCATGAGCTTATCTAAGTGATTGTGTTGTATGACTTTTTTTGTGTGTTGATGTGTAGGTGTGTTGAAAGTGGTATTGGTTGTTCTATTTTAATGGTTGGTTTGTTATATTTTATTTGTAGTTGTACTCTTAATTTGCTTGTGTGTATAGCTCGTAGATGGGAGGATTGCCTCACAGGGTATTTCTGGCGCATCTCATTGTGTTGTGGT
This sequence comes from Camelina sativa, assembly GCF_030686135.1. NCBI lineage: Eukaryota > Viridiplantae > Streptophyta > Magnoliopsida > Brassicales > Brassicaceae > Camelina > Camelina sativa. The sequence goes on along the minus strand of NC_141892.1, from coordinate 21,759,066 downwards.
GCAGGTAGAGGCAAAGTGTCACTGTGGGATCATGGCAATGAAGAGGAGGATGTTCAAGGGACTTAGTTGTTATGTTTTGGTTTCTGCTAGGTTGCTAGAATTGAAATGTTGGTGTTAGAATCATGGTTTAAATTGATAGTTTTGGGACTATGATTCTAGTTAATTATTGGTTTATTATTATTGGTATTTTCCGCTGCTTATTTGGTGATTTGAGTTTATGCATATTTAAATAAATATTTTTTGGGGTTATTTATTTATTTATTATTTATTTATTATTTAGTATTATTTATTATTATTTTTTTATTAAAAAAAACGGGTCGGGTCGTTTTAGTTTGGTATCAGAGCCCTTACGGTTCTAGGTTTGGGTTCACTAGGTTTCTGTTGTGATGTTTGGGATTGCATATCTGGATTGATTATATGAGTTAGTCAATTTTGTGTGGCATGGAGTCCTAGAAGATCCTCATCGAGCCTACAGTGTGATTCCACAGTGAGTTTATGTTTTTGTGCTATGTTAAGATTGCTTGTTAGCCTCTGTTCTTGGAAGTGCAGTGGTTAAAGGTGTTTGAGTTGTTGTTCTTGGACGTGGGCGTTGTCGTGGTTGAGCGGGTTTTCACGGCCAGCAAGTGTGTGGTCCAGAGTTCCACGAGGAGGTAAGCCATAGGATCGCAAGCGTATCAGGAGGGACCAGAGGGAGTTAGTCGGTGAGCGTGTCGGGGGTGCTGGGAACCCAAGTGTGGGGTTGCAGACGGTGGAGCCCAGGTTCGAGACGATCGCTTTGCGGATCTGTTGGCGTGTTGTGGGAGCGGTTACCGAGAGGGATACCGATGCAGGCTCCAGTTGTACCGTATGTGGCAGAGTGCAGTCGAGGGCTGTGGATGTTGAGGACTATCCATTTTTTGTTAGGAGGATGGAGCAGTTGAAGATGACCGGTACGAGATTCTTCTCGAGAGGTATCGAGCCTAGAGTGGCAGATAGGTAGTCATATGTACTTGGATCAAATACTTCTCTATTTGGTGGGTAATCCAGGTTGTTATGAGAGGTTGAGTGGGCAGGTGTAACATTGCAATGTTATACTGGGACCACATGAGGTACTTTTGGTCGGGAGATGTTTATAGTCGTTAAGGATTGTTGCTCCTGAGGGGATGGTGATTCTCCTGAATATCGATAGCTCGAGGGGCTGGGGGCTCCAAGAGTGGCAGAGGGGATGATGTTCCCCTGAGGGGATGAGTAGTTCCCCTGATACCAAGATCTTGAGGATTGTGGTCCAAGAGTGAGACGGTATAACTCGAAGACACTAGTCTGAGAGTGAAATTGGTATGGCTCGAAGGTTGTGGCCTAAGGGTGGAGGAGTTGGGAGTAAGCAATGCCTAGGACGTGAGTATAAACATAACGATTGAATGTAGACCTCGAGAGATTGACGGTGGTTTAATATCTGGTTTTGGATGTGTTGACCAATGGGCCAGGGTTTTATGACCAGAGCGGTTATGAATGTGTGGCTGTTGCGCCAGAATTGTGAGATCGGTGGTGCTGGAGTCCCGGGAAGGGGAGCTGCAGCAGGTTTGAGACGGGAAAGGCATGTTTTCCGGATATATAAGTTCACGAAAAGCCTTTATGGCAGGATAATCTAATCGTTGCGACGATGTTGGTTTACCTTCATTGGAGATGGACAGGGTTGCTAGATTTAAAGTTTTGGTAAGCTTGCTGAGGGAAACAAAGCAAGTGGTTTGAGTTGGCGGCTTGCAAAGCATTTGATGCGGTGAATCAGAATATGCGAACCTATGGTACTTGTTTGTTTTATTACGCTCGTATTGATGATTTGCCGTGGAGAAAAGCTAACTTTGTAATAAGCTATCTTGTGGAAGTTTCCTTAAGAGACAAGTTACTAGAGGTTCTTGGGTGGACAAGAGGTGTTGATATCCGGGTGGTGAGTTGATGTCAGCATACTTGATTGTTAGTCTAGTAGAGCTGTGGAAGAAAAATAGGGGGTTCTTACGTCTTATCACTTCACCGTAGGGAGCGTCGGTGTTATTCGTCAAGTAGAAAGACGAGGTATGGGTTTATGATTTCGTGGTGATGTCGTTTGGGTTAAAAAAATGCGCCAGCAACGTTTATGAGGTTGATGAACAGCGTGTTTCAGGAGTTTCTGGACGTGTCTGTCATCATCTTCATCGACGACATCCTAGTTTATTCTAAGAGTCTTGAGGAGCATGCAATGTATTTGAGAGCAGTTCTGGAGAAGTTGCGTGAGCATAAGCTGTTTGTTAAGTTGAGCAAGTGTAGTTTCTGGCAGCGTGAGATGGGTTTTCTGGGTCATATTGTGTCTGCAGATCCGGAGAAGATCCAGGCTATCAGGGATTGGCCGGTTACTACAGGAGGTTTGTGCAGGGGTTTGCGAGCAGAGCACGTCCTATGACTAAATTGACAGGGAAGGATGTTCCTTTTGTCTGGTCACAGGAGTGCGAGGAGGGCTTTGCAAGCCTGATGGAGATGTTGACTACTGCTCCGGTGTTAACTTTGCATGAGCAGGGAGAACCCTATGTGGTGTATACAGATGCATCCAGAGTTGGTTTGGGGTGTGTGTTGATGCAGCATGGGAAGGTGATTGCCTATGCTTCGCGGCAGTTGCGGAAGCATGAGGACAACTATCCTACTCATGACTTGGAAATGGGTGTTGTAGTTTTTTCCCCGAAGATTTGGAGATATTATCTTTATGGTGCGAAGGTACAGGTGTTTACTGATCATAAGAGCTTGAAGTATATATTCACTCAGCCCGAGCTGAATTTGAAGCAGAGGCGATGGATGGAGCTGGTGGCGGATTATGATTTGGAGATAGCCTATCACCCTGGTAAGGCTAACTTGGTTGCAGATGCCTTGAGTCGGAAGCGGGCAGCTTCGGGTCAGGAGCAGGATATGGAGTCTCTGGTAGGAGAGATCAGTGCGTTGAGTCTGTGTGCAGTTTCTCAGGAGACGATGGGTTTGGTTGCAGCTGATAGAGCAGATCTCTTGAGCAGAGTGCGGTTGGCTCAGGAGAAGGATTTGGGACTGGTGAATGCCTCAAAGGATGTTGATTCAGAGTATCAGGTTTCGGTTAATGGTACTATTTTGGTGCATGGGCGGATTTGTGTGCCTAAGGATGAGGAGTTGAGGCAGTAGATCCTGAGAGAGGCTCATGCGAGCATGTTCTCTATTCAGCCAGGAGCAACAAAGATGTACCGTGACCTGAAGAGGTACTATCACTGGGTCGGCATGAAGAAGGACGTGGCTAGTTGGGTTGCGAGGTATGATGTGTGTCAGCTAGTGAAGGCTGAGCATCAGGTACCAGGTGGTTTGCTGAAGAGTCTTCCCATTCCAGAGTGGAAGTGGGATATGATTACTATGGACTTCGTGGTAGGTTTGATAGTGTCCAGGACGTTTGATGCTATATGGGTCATTGTGGACCGGTTGACTAAGTCGGCACATTTTCTGGCCATTAAGAAGACAGATGGAGCAGCGGTCTTGGCTAAGAAATATGTGAAGGAGATAGTCAGGTTGCATGGGGTATGAGCGAGCATTGTTTCTGATAGGGATTCCAAGTTCACTTCGGTGTTCTTGAGAGCATTTCAAGCAGAGATGGGCACTAAGGTGCATATGAGTACATCTTATCATCCCCAGACAGATGGACAGTCAGAGAGGACGATCGAGACGTTGGAGGATTTGTTGAGGATGTGTATGCTGGATTGGGGTGGCCATTGGGCAGATCACCTGAGCTTGGTAGAGTTTGCTTACAACAACATTTACCAGGCGAGTATTGGCATGACTCCTTATGAGGCTTTGTATGGGAGGTCGTGTCGTACACCGTTATGCTAGACTCAGGCTGAACATGATGGAAGTTCAGGATCGGCAGAGGAGTTCGGTCGACAAGAGGAGGATAGATCTTGAGTTTCAGGTATGAGATAGAGTGTATCTCAAGATGGCCATGTTGCAGGGTCCGAACAGGTCATTGACTACGACTAAGTAACAAGATGAGATGGTGTTCGGGATACGAAGTTCCGCGAGCCTGTTGTTTAAAGGGGAAAAGTTCCAGATGTGGAAAGTTCTAAAAATGGAAAGTTTTATGTGAGTCAGAATTTGTCATTGTGTGCCGTGTGCAGCGGTCTTGCGAGACGTGTGTGGCCTTTGTGGCAGGCTGTTTAGCCGTTGTGTGGCCTTTGTGGCGGGCTGTTTAGCATTTGTGTGTCCTTTGTGGCGGGCTGTTTAGTCGTTGTGTGGCATTTGTGGTGGGCTGTTTAGCCATTGTGTGCCCTTTGTGGTGGGTTGTTTAGCCAGAGTGTGGCCTTTGTGGCGGGCTGTTTAGCCATAGTTGCCTGTTTAGGCGGTCATTCGGGACAGATGGTCTTTGTGACGGTCCTTCGGGACAGATGGGCTTTGTGACGGTCCTTCAGGACAGATGGTCTTTGTGAAGGTCCTTCGGGACAAATGGTCTTTGTGATGGTCCTTCGGCACGAGTGGCCTTGGTGGCGGTCCTGTTTAGGACATTTGTTTGGCCTTTGTAGCGGTCCTATTTAGGACATTTGTTTTGCCTTGGTGGCGGTCCTGTTTAGGACATTTGTTTGGCCTTTGTGGCGGCCTTTGCGGCATGTATATGATCCTTGTGTGGTCATGAGGTATTCCACTGAGGGGGATATGTGGTTGGTTGGACATCGTGTTGTCTTACGCGAGCTACGAGAAGGAAACATGGATAGGGATAGGACTCAGACGTGTTCAAAATTGTTTGCTCGCGACTCCTGGGGGACTTAGGTTCTCCTAGTACCGTCATATTCTAAGACTTTGTGGCTTGAGAGTATGATTGGTATATCGACTTCGGATGACGATCTGGGGGCGCGCTGTAGGGTGGCAACCCGAGAGACGAGTATTGGACTTCCTTATATATTATGGCATGGGGGCTAAGGCCCGATGAGAAGCCAATATTATGGCATGCAGGCTTCAGTCTGATGAGGAGCCAATAAAAACCCAAGGTTTACGCCCGTGAGAAAAGGAAAGTCCAAAATTCGAGAGCAAATAATGCCTGGAACGTGGGTCTATCGCCTATAGGTGACCTTCCGTAGATCGTTCAGAGGAGGGCGGGCCATGGAGATGGTTGCACAGGAGTCATGGGCTGTTGGTTGTTCGAGATTCGAGGACGAATCTATGTTGGTGGGGGAGAATTGTAACATCCGTGTTTCGGAAATAAAGTTGGGATGTGTTGAGTAAACCAAAGGAGTGGATTTTTAATTGATTTTTAATTGATTTTTGGTTTAATTAAATCCTGGTTTAATCAAATTAAACCAAAAACCCTTAATCTCCCTCAAAGTCACGCCTCCTCTCTCTTCTTTTGTGCTTTTGTCGACATTGTCATCAGAGGGAGGGAGAGATTGAGAGATAAGTCTTGGTTATTTGGTGTAAAGTAGAAGGCAAAGGAGATCAACTTTTTCATTAGAGTAAAGAGAGAAACAGAACTGTCAGGTTTTGGGAGCAGGAGGATCCGACGGGTAAAATCCTTTCGAAAGGTACTGAATTTTGGTAGAGTTGTAGCTAAGATATTTTCGTACACTCTCCTTTTTACAGAAGTTAATTTGGATGTAGGAGATATTGGCAGTTTAGTGGGGCGTTTCGTCTCAGTCAAGGATTGAGACCAGCGGGTGTTTCGGGATCGATTGCGGTTTCACCTAAAATCTGATCGTTCTGAAATTTTGTGGGAAGCTTCAGGACGTGTAGTCCTTGCTTTTCACCGGAGCGATTAGAAAGTTAACGGTTCGTTTTGATTTCTTGGTTTCACTCGTGAGGTTGTCCTTTTCTGTTTTCTTTCTAGCAGTTTGTTTTCATTATTTGTTGCTGTGATTGGTTGTAGGAGCAATTTTGGTTGTTCTTGGATATTGGAGAGCCTATCATTTGGTTGTTGTTATTTTTCGTGAATCACTTCTTAAGGTGAGTGTGTGACCATGAGCTTATCTAAGCGATTGGGTTGTATGACTTGTTTTGTGTGTTGATGTGTAGGTGTGTTGAAAGTGGTATTGGTTGTTCTGTTTTAATGGTTGGTTTGTTATATTTTATTTGTAGTTGTACTCTTGATTTGCTTGTGTGTATAGCTCTTAGATGAAAGGATCGTCTCACTGGGTATTTCTGGCGCATCTCATTGTGCTGTGGTGTAGGTAGAGGCAAAGTGTGATTGTGGGATCATGGCAATGAACAAGAGGATATTCAAGGGACTTAGTTGTTATGTTTTGGTTGCTAGAATTGAAATGTTGGTGTTAGAATCATGGTTAAGTTGATAGTTTTAAGTCTATGATTCTGGTTAATTATTGGTTTATTATTATTGGTGTTTTTCGTTGCTTATTTGGTGATTTGAGTTTATGAATATTTAAATAAATATTTTTTGGGGTTATTTATTTATTATTTAGTATTATTTATTATTTCTTATTATTTAAAAAAACGGGTCGGATCGTTTTAACATGTCCCACCTATTATACACGTAGATACTTTTTATTACAATTCGAAAGTTAAAAAGAAAAGTAATTTAGAAGAAGAAATAAGTGTTTCAAAAAGAAATAAAAGTCAATTTATGTTATCAAGTTGTTATATACAAATTGTATATTGACCTGTTCTACATATACAAGGGTCCAGGTTCAATACGATAATACAAACGAAATTACCAAGTCAATTCATTGAAAATCTTATATTATATCTCTTTAGACTTTTTAATCTTTGAAGACGTTCACAAAAAAAAATTAAAGAAATTAATAAACTATATATGGAAAGATATAAAAAAAAGTTTGGTTAAGAACATTTCAGAAATATTTTTTTTAATAATTAAGAAGTGATTTAAATTTAACTCCGGTTTTAAAATTTCCGGCTAGCTTTTTTGTCTCGATTAATGACTAATCTCTGTCTAGCATTAATTATTTGATTATACATGTTTAATTCGATTATAACCCGTATAATTTTGATTACTCCCAACTTAGTTTTATGTATAAAGATTATTTTTGGAGCTAAATATAAATGAAATGTTTTTTTTGTTATTTAGACATTTGAATTAAGAGTTTGTGATGTTAACAGTAACTATTGCACAAATTTTTAATGAAAATCATAAAATATAATTTATAATTACGTTTTTATGTGTTTACCGTGATTTTAAAGATAATACTATAGTTTTCTATTTTATTTGATGTTTTTCTTTTAACAGAAATAAATTATACATTTATTTAAGTGTAATATCCGTTAACCGAAATCTCGGTTTGGGATGTGCATCGATGGATGCAGGTGTTGCATCAGTCAATGCAGGTGTTGCATCGGTCGATGCAAGGTCAGTTTTCGTGAGACGACTTAAGTTAAACGTTGTTTTGGTTGCGTTTTGGGTTAGGAAACCCTTAAGTAGAGTTTAAAAGGAGGTTTGGTCGTCATTAGACGAGTATAGCCGTTTTTAGAGAGAAAAGAAAGTGAGAAACTGTTTTTGAGGATTTTGGAAGATTTGTGGCTGTTTTTGGGGAGATTTGTAGTTGGGATCGTTGTATGAGCTTGCTAGGAGTGTAGATACGTCGGTTTAGAGTCAGAATTTTTTTTGGCAAAGGAGCATCGGTCAATGCCATGTGGAGGAGTTGATCGATGCAATTAGGGATTTTGTAAAATGTCGAGCATGCATCAGTCGATGTAGTGTTGGTGTCGGTTGATGCAGGTGAGTCTTGCATCGGTCGATGCAGGCGAGTCTTACATCGGTCGATGCAGGTTTGCGTCGGTCGATGGCAACCCCAGTTGGTGTCAGTCGATGTATTGGTTGGTGTCGGTCGATGTAGTTGTCATGGTTTGTTTGTTGATTGTTGTTTGTTGGTTAGAGTTATATCAATTGTTTGTGTGTATAGCCCAATAGATGGGAGGATTGTCTCACTAAGTGTTTATAAAATATTCACGCATCTCATATGTGTTGTGGTGCAGGTAAATGCAAAGTTTGATCATGAAATCAATGCAATGAAGAGGAAGATGTTAATGGTTCTTTGATGTGTTGTCTGACTTCTGTTAGGTTGCTAAAGTTGAGTTAGTAGAATATTCTTAAGTTTCTGGTTTTATGTTTTATGATTTGGTTGAATTATCACTATTATTAGTTTTATTATTTATTGATTATTGGTTGATCGATTAATGGTATTTTTTGGTTATTTCCGCTGTTTGGTTTGGTTGTGGTTACGTGGCTATTGAGTATGAGACCAGTAGTTAATTAGTATTACAACAAAAAAACGGGTCGGGTCGTTTCATTAATACTATATATTTTATTTTATTTTTAATTTAATAAAATAAACCTAAAATTACTTCCTACTTAATCTCCGTTTAATCTCCGATTTTCTCGTTATGTATTAGACCCATTCCAACCGTCCAACTAGCACCTACCGACTTACGTAAGCTGGGGATTTAACTGTCCAACTATATTACTCGTTAATTAGCCAAAAGAATTTCCAACTATCTTTTCGTCAAATTCTTTCTAACTACATTTTGTTATTGTTGTTTACCATTTGTGATTTGAGACCTACCCAAGGATTCGTATGGGGGAACAAAAAATAACGACGGCAAGGGTTGCCTGACCTACATGGCACACATCCGTGATCTGTTCGTATTGATCTTGAAACGAACAAAGCAGTTAGTTAATATTATTGAATGTGTTACCAAAGTTACCAAACTTTTATTACCTGTAAATTTTCTTTTGATATAATAAAAACTACGAAAGAAAAACAATCATCAGCGTAATACCAAGTAAATTCGGGTAGGATAGTTTAGTATCGGTTCGGATTTTATCACTATTCAGTTTCGTTTCTAAGCAATTTATGTTCGGGTTTTTGAATAAGAAAACTACTATAAATTTATTCAACTTGAATAATTTTATTTTTCCAACAAATGTATAATTTGACAAATAGAAAGTATTGTGGGGAGTGAGAACTGTTCTCTTCTTCCGAACTGATTTATGTGTGGAGCAGCTTATCACCATTAGAAGTTCCGAACTGAAAGAGAGTGTTTGAATGCTAAAAAATGTCTATTACTGCTTGAGAGCCCAAAAATCTCTGATCCCCTCAAAGACTCTCCCCCTTACATATTTATACAGACCAATTAATTACCCAATTAATACGTAATTAATTTTACATGATTCTCGCGTCCTAATTAATCCACTTGAATGCTGGAATCTTTGACCGAGCTCGAGCTGCGAGCTGACTAATATGACGCCTCTTTGTTCTCTCTTCCTCTCTCTGGGCCTGATGGGCCGACCAGTGCTACACCCTTGGCCCGTTTAGCGTTCCCGGCCCAGGCCCTCTGCCTGTTATCCGAGATGACGAATCGTGGGTACAACAGTTGCCCCCCAAGTCTTTCGAGCTGAGCAGTTCGGGGGATTTTTGATCTCCAAGCGATCGATTTTGGGAAACTGAATATTCCCCATATCCCTATGATTTGATCGTGGTGATGATGAGATTTGCCTTCCCGAACAAGCCTTGTGGCCCACCGGGTAGCATGTAAGCTATAAGAGAGAGGAAAAGCGGTCCGAGACCTTTCGCTTCCCCAGGTAATCATTACTCGCTAGTTCCGGGTATAAAGGTAAACTCACCAAACTTCTCCCTCCTACTCTTAATTCTCAGTTTGCTTTCGTTTTGTCCTGCTTTTCTCTCTTTTCTTCTGTTAGTTTCTTTGTTTTCGCCGGAAAGTTCTTCGACCCCCCTATATTTCTCACTACTTTTACCCGGAAAACATGTCTCCTCCGAAATCCTCATCGGGTAAAACCGTGAAACCTTTGATTCCGGGCGTTTATGGTCCCCATCAACCGTCAATTCTCTCTGCAGAGAATATACTGAGTTTAGAGGATCCACCGGAATTCCGCCTGAGATCGAGATCAGGTTCCTGGAAGCTCATGAGTCCCCGTAGAATCCTCCTCCGGGCTACTATTGCGCGTTCGAGATATTTTTCTCCGCGTGCGGACTATCGTTCCCCCTTCCCAAACTCATCGTAAAGATGATGTTTGAACTGGGCTTCGCTCTCCCCCAGATGTGCCCGAACTTCGTTCGAATCATAATGTGTCTCTAGACTCTGGGGGAGGAGTTCGATTACAAGCTATCCCTGGCCGACTTTCTTCAGGTTTACACGGTGAAAACAGGTCGTACCAAGGGCACGCTTTACGTAAGTCCGCTCTCCGGGCTGAAGGTTTTTGATGACCTTCCCGAAAAGGACAAGAAATGGCGGAAGTCTTACTTCTTTTTCCCGGTTAACGAACTCACCTTTGGTCACCTCTCGAGTTCGCACGTGTCGAAGTGGACTTCGAAAATTGGTAGATTGGTGTTCCTTGTTAGGTACAACCTCAATATATATATATTTTTTGCTTCTTACCCTTTATTGTTTCTATCTTAGATTACTTCGAGCGTGGGTTGATTTGCCCTACATTTTGCGAGATTTTCTCGAGGTTCTGCAGCCAGGGCCAGATCGCGTGGGATTCCTTTTCGTGTGAAAGGATTAGGGAAGAACTTTAGAGATGAACTATAGAGAAGAAAGGGATTCCATTTGCTCCGACCCCATAAGCACTTCGGAGATGAACTATAGAGAAGAAAGGGCTTGCCGACTTGCTGAGGAGGAGGCGAAGCTAAACATGGCGGCGGCTCTTGCCGAGGGCAAAGCTCGCCTTCCTACCAAGAAGTCCAGCTCTTCCAACCCTGAGGTAGGCGGGACTCCCGCGTCCCCTGCTGGCCCTTCCGAGCTCCTCGCAGGTGCCTTCGGACCTTCGATCGATCCGTCCGAACCCCCTGTGATTGTCATAGCTGATTCTAGTGACGAGCTACGGGAGATCGCAGCTCCCCCCCCCCCCCCGTCAGCAAGGAAGCCTTCTGGTGAAGTCAGCTCCCAGCGAACTGACTCATCCAAAAAGAGGAAGGAACCCGAGACTTCCTCATCTTTCCGCGAGAAGAGCCGAGCCCGGACTAGTTCGTCGGGGGACGACCGGATTAGGTCCGGCTTGAAAGATAGGGGTCCCTCCTTGGAGAGGAGATCTAGGGAAGTGCCCCCTTCAAAAGAATCTGGAGGCTCCTCCGGGAGGTTACCTTTGAAGGAACTGCGTTCTTCCCCCCGAGGTAACGATAGCCTGAAGTGTTTCAATTTTGTTTTTCAGATGGGTACTGAGTAATATAACATCGCTCAAATATTTCAGTTCCCCCTGCGTCCCCAGCTGACCTGATGAGGAGCTATACTCGGCCTGGAGTTCGGATTCCGGTGTTTGCCGACATGTCCGAACTAAACCGCGCAAACTTCCTCCGCTTCGCGGACAAAATTGGCGAGGTTAGTGATGCATATACCCTTTCGTTTTTTTTTTTACTTTACCACCTTCTCCGCTTAACAAGCTGTGATTTTCCCAGTTGATGATCGAGTTTAACTCCTCGGTGGCATCTTTAGAGGATCAACTGTTCGCTTCCCCCTCATCTTCCGAGGTGAGCCTTCTTAAAGAGAGAATCGCCGACCTGGAAGCCCAGGTGGCAGAATACTCCAAGCTGGAAGCCGAAAATGCTGACACCGTGGCGAAGGCCGAACAGATCCGGGCTCGGATGAAGAGAGCTGAGGTAGAGGTGCTTGACCTCAGGGTTGCCAATGAGGGCCTCCGGGACAAATTGAAGAAGGCGGGGGACCTTTACTTTGAGGCTGCCAAAGATGCGAAGGCGGCGAAGAACAGGCTGCACGAAATCGAGCTCTGTAATCAACTTCTGGAGGCTAGCAACAGCTGCGAAATTGAAAGGGTACGGAGGGAGGAGAGACAGACAATGAGGCGAGCTCTTCGCCCCCTGGTTGAGGAAGTGAGGATCACTTTCGAGGAGAGGGAGAAGCTAGCTCCGGCCAATATCCGAGCCGCTGAGATAAGGGCTAACCGGATGCTGGTCGAGGATATCTCTAGGGGAGAGATCCAAGATATGGAAGCTGAGCTCAGACTTCTGAGAGCTGATGAGGAGGAGGCTGACAGAAAGGTCTCGCAGGTAACTCCCCGTGACCTCGACCTTTTTGCATTTTCAGACCTTTTGACGGATACACCCGAGCTTTTGTGCGACGAACATCCTTTGAGCGTCACAATCGACGAGTCCGGCACTAATCTCGGACAAATGTCGAAGCAAGGGATGGACGATTTCTTGGCGAATACCAGGTCGGAGGCAGAGCTTGCAGAGATGGGCTTGGTCCTTTCTGAAGCGGCATCGGATCCTCCTCACCCTACTCAATAGTTTTTATCCCGGGGTTTTTTTGGCACAAGTTGCCCCCCATTTGTTGTTTTTCTTTTTGAATTTATTTCGGAGTTTATTGGTCGTGGTGACCACTCCATACTCGCGTATTTTGGGTCAAAGAATTTTTACCTTCTGCAAACTTTGGTTTTAACGAATACGAGCAAAATAAGTACGAAGTGAGGACTTAGGTTTTGATTAGAGTTCGTGAAATTTAACCTCAGTTTCTAATGATAAATAAAACTAAGTACGAAGTGTGAACTTCGGTTCTAATTAGAATTCACGAAATCAAACCTCAACTTTAAAACTGAGTACGAAATGAATACTTCGGTTTAGGCTTGAGGTCGCGAAATTAAACCTTAGCTTTAATTTGATAAGTAAAGCTGGGTACGAAGTGTGAGTACTTCGGTTTAGACTAGAGTTCGCGAAATTAAACCTCAACTTTAATTTGATAAGTAAAGCTGGGTACGAAGTGTGAGTACTTCGGTTTAGACTAGAGTTCGCGAAATTAAACCTCAGCTTTAATTTGATAACTAAAGCTGAATACTTCGGTTCGGAATTCGCGAAGTTGAACCTCGGCTTTAATCGATTTCGATTTGCGAAGTCAGACCTCGACTTTTTTTTTTTTTTTTTTGTGAACCATTGTTCATAAAAAGTTTCGGAAACTTTAGATTTTATTAATATGGACAACAGGACCCGAAGCGGACTGCCTATGTACCCTTACCGGGATCAAGCTAAACGTAGTTCGATACAATGAAATTAACTGTAAAAGAGTTTAAGATGTAAAGAGTTCCAGGATCTCGGAACTGGTTTTCCCTTCGAATCCTCGAGCTGATAAACTCCATTTCGGACTTCGCGAGTAATTTTGTACGGTCCTTCCCAGTTGATTCCCAGCTTCCCTGCATTGAGCTCCTCGATGTTCTCGTAGACCTTTCGAAGGACTAGGTCGCCAACCGCCAAGGGCCTGCCTCGGATTTTGGAATTATAATACTGGGCTACTGCGTTCTGGAAGTTCTAGATCCAAACTGAGGCCTGATCCCGACGCTCATTGATTGTATCGAGGGTATCCTGTAAAAATTCCTCATTCTCCTCCGCTCGGGGTGGGTTTAGCGAGGTACGGACTCCAGGAACCTCTATGTCGGTTGGGACTACGGCATCGACTCCATAAACGAGAGAAAAAGATGTTTCATTAGTTGCCCAGCGGGGTGTTGTTCGGATTGCCCAAAGAACGCCCTGCAGCTCGTCCGGCCAGCGCTCTTTGCGAGAATCGAGCCGTTTCTTCAAGTTAGCTAGTATGACCTTATTCATCGCCTCGGCTTGTCCATTACCTGGCGGGTAACGAGGAGTTGACTTATTGAGTCGAATCTTCCATTTCGCGCAAAACCCTTCGAACCATTGTCGGTGACAATTTCGTGAGGGACGCCGTAGCGATAGATTATACTTTTTAGCACGAACTGCTCTACTTCTTCACTCGTTACTTTCTCGTAGGCTGCTGCTTCTACCCACTTAGAGAAATAGTCAGTAAGAGCGAACACGTACTGAACTCCTCCTGGTCCCCGATGTAAAGGGCCAATGATGTCCATGGACCACCTCATGAACGGGTAAGGTGCGGACACCGACGATAGGAGCTCGGTAGGTTGATGGATTGACGGGGCATGCTTTTAACATTTCTCACAAGTTCGAGAATAGTTTTCGCAGTCTGTAACCATAATAGGCCAGAAATAGCCTTGCCTTTTGATTTTGAAGGCCATAGTCCGTCCTCCGGAGTGATTCCCATTGGGACCGTCGTGAACAGCTCGCATCAGCATCGCGGGCTCTTTACCAGCAACACATGTTAGATAGGGACCAGCTACACTTCGGCGTAGGAGTACTCCGTTCTGGATGCAATACCATGCACTGACAATTTTGAGTTTCCTGGCTGGGAGTTCCCCTTTTTCCAAGTAAGCCCAGATCGGGCTCCGCCAGTCTCCTGCCCCCCCAATTGTTAGTGCTCGTACTGCTCAAAGTGGAGTGCGGGATAACATCTTGGTCGTCGACTGGTGAGCTCGATGATCCCGGAGTTTTATTTGCTTCTTGCTCGACCGGAGGCATGACGGGAGCTGAGTCCTTCTGTGGCAAAGAATCTGAAACTGTCTTGCGATCTGCCTCCTCAGCAGCCAATTGTTTTTTTGTTGCCCGGGTGACTACGTTCGAGCTCTCTAGTCGAATACTAGGAAACACGATGACTTCGACGGGGATAATTTTTGTCATTGCAGGAGCCGAAGTTGACGCCAGAGCTGCTAAGGCGTCCGCAGCAGAATTTTCACTTTGTGGGATCTTAGTGATTTCAAAATCCTCGAACTTAGTTACTAATTCCCGAGCTGTGGACAAATAAGCCTCCTACGCCCATCCTTAGTCTCGTACGCTCCTAGGAACTGGTTGGTGACCAGCTGCGAATCGCAAAAAGCCAGCGAGGCGTAAGCCAGCGAGGAAGGACTCATATTCGGCTTCATTGTTTGATGCACTGAAAGCCAAGCGAAATGACTGCTCCATTACTTCTCCAGTAGGAGAAGTGAGACGGACCCCAATTCCTGCTCCCAATCTGGAAGATGCTCCATCTACATGCAATGTCCATGGGACCTCGATATTGTCATTAATCGTAGAGGCTAGTGGGAGTTCCATCAGGAAGTCTGCCAGCACTTGCGCCTTAGCACAGGTTTGAGTCCTGAACTCGATGTCATATTCACTCAGCTCGACAGACCATTTAGCTAATCTCCCAGACTGGCTTGGACTATGCAACACCGTCCGAAGTGGTTGCGTCGTTAGGATTATGATTGTATGGGACTGAAAGTAAGGTCGCAGTTTTCTTGCCGAAGTAACTACTGCTAAGGCCAATTTTTCCATCATATGATACCTGGACACTGCCCCAGTAAATGACTTACTGACATAGAAACTTGGTCGCTGCTCCCCCCTTTCTTCCCGAACCAAGACTCCACTTACTGCACTGTCCGAAACAGCTACGTAAAGGAAAAGTGGCTCTCCTAATTCAGGTTTAGCCAAGACCGGAGGTTCAGACAGGTAAGCTTTCAGCTGAGAGAATGCTTCTTCGCACTTCGTATCCCATAAGAAGTTCTTCCCCCCCTTTCCTCAACAACTAGTAGAACGGGAGGCACTTGTCTGTAGACCGGGATATGAAGCGGTTGAGGGCGGCGATCCGTCCGTTAAGACGTTGCACTTCGCGTAAAGTCCTAGGAGAACTCATTGACAAGAAAGCGTTAATTTGCCTCGGGTTTACTTCAATTCCTCGTTCTGTAACGATGTATCCCAGAAACTCTCCTGATGGGACTGCAAAGGTGCACTTCGTGGGGTTAAGCTTCATCCCGAACTGGTTCAAGATGTCGAAGCAAACTTTCAAATCTGCGAGATGCGAGCTAACTTCCATAGACTTTACCAACATGTCGTCAATGTAGACTTCCATGGTTTTTCCGAGCTGGTGCTTGAACATTTGGTTTACTAGCCTCTGGTAGGTTGCTCTGGCGTTCTTTAACCCAAAAGGCATCACCTTGTAACAGTAAATCCCACGGTCCGTAATGAATGCGGTCTTTTCCTGGTCATCCGGATTCATAAGGATTTGATTGTAACCGGAGAAGGCATCTATTAAAGACATCAGCTCGTGGCCTGAAGTGGACTCGACTAGCCTGTCGATATGCGGAAGGGGAAAGCTGTCCTTAGGGCACGCCTTATTCAAGTCGGTAAAATCGACGCAAACTCATGATTTTCCATTCTTCTTCTTGACTACCACTGTGTTCGCGAGCCATTCAGGATACTTTACTTCGCGTATCTGCCTCGCTTTTAGTAAATGTTCAACCTCCTTGTTAACGATTTCAGCTCGCTCAGGACCCAGTTTTCTTCGCTTCTGCTTTATAGGTCTGAATGTCGGGTCAACAGTTAGCTCGTGCGAGATTACCTCCGGACTGATACCGAGCATTTCATCTACGGACCACGCAAAGGTGGCCATATTTTCTTTCAGAAAGGTTATTCAACTGGCGCGGAGCTCGTCATCCAACCCAGCTCCGATCTTGATTTCCTGATCTGGAAACTTATCATTGATGAAAATGGGCTCAGTGAGGTCGCCTTTTAATTGCTTCCGAACTGGGTTCTTCGGGACCTCGAGATGTGGTTGCTATTGAACCAGGAGCTTGTGACTCGCGAGGTAGCAGCTCCTTGCCGTCCTTTGGCTCCCTAGAATCTCTCGAACTCCTTGCGGGGTTGGAAATTTGACGCACTGATGGTACGTCGAGGCTATTGCCTTCATCTGATAGAGCCAAGGTGTTCCCATAATAATGTTATAGGCCGCAGGTCGGTCAAAGACCGTTAATTCCACCATTTTTACCACTCCTTGAGTGGACACCGGTAGTGTTATTGTGTCCAATGACATCAATGTCTCGCTCGTGAACGAAACCAAAGGTGAGGGTGGTCCCACGATGTGCTCTCCCCCGATACCCATTCTAGCAAGCGTCTCATGGAATATCAAATTTACCGAACTCCCAGTATCTATTAGGATCCGGCACACTTCGTGGTTCGCCACGTCTAGTGATATGACGAGTGCATCGTCGTGCGGAGTGTCTAGTTCCTCGGTTTCCTTCTCGGAGAAAGTGACTTCAAGTAGGTCACTTGTTGTGACCTTAGCTCACTTCGGCTGAGGGCTAGTGAGCTTCCGCTGATGGTCTTTGATTGCAGTGATGGAGTTTCGAAAAAGGCGCAACCCCCCCCATTATGATGTCTATTCTTTTCTTGGGGGCTTCGCTCCCATCTGATTGTTTTGGTTTCTTCGAAGGTGGAGCGTCTTCGTCCACCTCGGGGGTTGTCATCTGCTCCAACTCCTCGATTGTTACATTCGGCATCTCTCCTGCCACGTACTTTTCTGCGAGAAAGTGCATCAGTTTCTTGCAGTCACGAGTGGAGTGGCTATTGGTTTTGTGACCTCACAGTATGTGTCCTCATCTCGGACCCATTTGTTACTTAGGAGTACTCCACTTTTGGAACGTGGTGAAAACGGAGGTTTGGATGGCGAGCTTTTTGGAGAATTCTTCTTGGGAGATTGATTGACTGCGAATGTGCCAGGTCCGGACTTCGGAGTCGTAGGTGGAGTCTTTTTAGCGGGTGCTTCAAATCGAGGTTTGCCTGCAGGTGGAACTTTATGTTTCAGTGCGGCGGCGGCCTTGTCTTCCTCTGCAATTATCCAGTTCAAAGCCCTGTGTAAGGCGTCCTGAATGGTTGGGAACCAATTTACGGTTAGCTCTTCGCAGAAACGAGATTCGTGCCAGAGGCCATTTTTTAGCGCAGACAGAGCAGTCGAGTCCGAGAGTCCTGGGATCTGAACTTAGATTTCCTTGAACTTTGTTATATAAGACCGGAGAGACTCTCCGGCATTTTGGCGCAAGTTCCAAAGCTGATCGTCTGTTACCGCGGTTTCGATTAAGCTAGAATACTGCTTAATGGAAGAGGTCGACAGCTCCGTGAAGTTGTTTATGGAGCCGGCTGATAGAGATGCGAACCAAAGTAAAGCCGGCCCGCAAAACATCTCTGCGAACAACTTGTAGTACCCATCGTCTGCTTCGTGAGGTTTGAGGTCTATGCGGCTAGCTGTTAACAAGAAAGTCTTAATATGACTGGTCGGATCTCCCTTTCCCTCGTAGCTCGAGAACTTAATTTTGCCAGTATCTTTGATGCGGACTCGGGCTACTTGGTCGGAGAAAGGAGTTCGCTTTGACTCCTCGATCACTCGGAAAATATCCGGAGCTGAAGTGGTTGCACTGTGCATCACAGACCGCATGTCCCGGATTTCGCTCTGCATGCAAAAGATCTCGGGATTGGTGACGTAACCAGGAGTCGAAGTGTTTCCGCCCACAGGGGGAGGGAGACGAACTGGGACTTTGGAGGATCCAACAATATCGAGCTGAACCGGAGTGTGGCTATCGCCGACCAGCGGTGGCGCTGCTTGAGTACTTAGCTGGGGTGGGAAAGTATTTCCCGGAGTGGAGTTTGCTGCTGCAGGCTGCATGGTGAGAGGCGGAATGACGCCAGTGAAGTCCAGAGCACATCAGCGAGGGTTTTGATCGGAAGACAAGAGATCGACCCGATCGGCGTATGCGCGGTGAGAGGCTGAGAGGTCGGCTACTGACGTAGTGATTGCCTCCAAACGGGTGGAGACCTGTCTCTCCAAGCTGTCAAAACGCTCGGTGAGAGCAGCCGAGGCTGCTTGCTGGCGGTCGGACTTCTCAGACAAGTCCTGCAAAAGTTTCTGGATAGCCTCCAGAGTTACCTGATTGGAAGAGTCGGTAGCCATAGCGGTGTTTGGATGAAGTGGGTTCGGATATGAGGTCGGAACTAGTAAGAGTATAGGTGATAACTCCCCTCCTTCTAGCGCTAAATGTGGGGAGTGAGAAGTGTTCTCTCCTTCCGAACTGATTTATGTGTGGAGGAGCTTATCACCGTTAGGAGTTCCGAACTGAAAGGGAGTGTTTGAATGCTAAAAAATGTCTATTACTGCTTGAGAGCCCAAAAATCTATGATCCCCTCAAAGACTCCCCCCCTTACATATTTATACAGACCAATTAATTACCCAATTAATACGTAATTAATTTTACACGATTCTCGCGTCCTAATTAATCCACTTGAATGCTGGAATCTTTGACCAAGCTCAAACTGCGAGCTAACTAATATGACACCTCTCCGTTCTCTCTTCCTCTCTCTGGGCCTGATGGGCCGACGAGTGCTACACCCTTGGCCTGTTTAGCGTTCCCGGCCCAGGTTCTTTGCCTGGTATCCGAGATGACGAATCGTGGGTACAACAAGTATGATATTAAATGTGTAAACAAAGTTACAAAACTTTATTACCTAAGAAGCTAAGACTTTTAATTTTGTTTATAATAAGTCACCAAAAATAATCAGGGTAAAATACCAAAAATCAATATCCTAAGCAATCAGATTAAATTGATTTAGGAGTTTTTGTTGTTTAGTAAATCTCAGCATTCAATTCTCACAGCTCCACTCTCGGAGGAAATGAATTTTGGTTTCCTAATGACTGGCTCCATGCACTGAATCACATCGCCGACTCTAAAATCATTCCACTCTCCCATCACAAGCCCACACTCGTTCCCTTTCCCAACCTGTTCCACGTCTTGTTTCTCCCGTTTCAGCGACGCGCACGGCCCTTCAAACACCACTTCTCCGCTCCGTAACAGCCTCATCAGTCCGCTTCTACATACCCGACCATCCATCACTTTGCAACCCGCGATGCTCACTCCATCTTCTTCTGTTCTTCTCTTTCCCAAGATCTTGAATATGCTAAGCACCTCCGCTTCACCAGCCACCTCCATCTCCGATACTCCCGGTGCTTTCTCCACGATCAAGTTCCCGACGTCTTCAAGCAAATGGTATATCACACGGTGATGGAATACCTAAAGAGTTTACCATTGGTTACAATGCTAAATGTGAAAGGAAACGTAGAAGTTGGCATTGGAAATTATTAAAACGATGATTTGGAACAGAACGGGGTACCTTGACGCTGGCTTGAGCCGCAGAAAGATTAGCACAACTTCCACCCTTAACGTTAAACCCAACGATACACGCACCACAAGCTTGTGCCAAGTCCAAATCAGAGTGAGAAATAGCTCCCACTCCACTATGAACAATGTTCACAAATACCTAGCCAATATAAACCAATAGGCAAATTCACAAAAAAAAGAAAGCCAATAAGGCACAATCACCTTTATATCAACATTTTTGTTTCACGCACCTGTGGGCTATTTAATGTTTTTAACGCATCAGCAACAGCTTGTGCAGTTCCTTGCACGTCTGATTTCACTACTATAGGTAATTCAACCCGAACAAAACCTTCCTCAGACTCTGTTTCAGTTCTAGCTGCTTCCTCTGTTCTGGCTTCTTCTGCTTTCAACAACCGATCTTTTTCATATTTCCTTTTACGCCCTTCACTCAACATCCTTGCACGTTCCTCTGTTTCCACCACAATGACATCGTCACCAGCCATTGGAAGACCTTTAAGCCCTTCAATCTCGACGGGCATCGCTGGTGTTGCTCGGTCAGTTGTCTTACCAATCATGTCCCGAATAGCCCTGAGTCTTCCCCACTGAGACCCGATGACTACGTGCTGACCTCTCACCAAAGTTCCGGCTTTTACAATAATGGTGGCTAATGGTCCACGGCCTTTGTCAAGCCGAGCTTCTACCACATATGCTTGAGCTGGTCCATCCACACGTGCTTTAAGGTCCATATCCACAGCTTGGAGAAGCAGAGCTTCTTCTAATTTGTCTAGCCCTGTACTCTTCATTGCAGATACCTCAACAGCCTGAAACAACAAGTCAATTCAATTCACCATGGTTAAAGTAACCATCATGGATAAAACTCAAAACTCAAAACAAAACAAAAAAAAAGCTGAATCCAGGATGCGTCACTGGACTAAAAACCAAACCAATGACCAAATAAACCAAATAAAACTCTCAAGTCTCACCTGAACATTTCCTCCAATATCCTCAAGCTCTATCCCCTCAGACGTGAGCTGGTACTTAACTTTCTCCGGATTAGCTCCCGGTTTATCGCATTTATTGATAGCAACCACAATCGGAACATTCGCTGATCTAGCGTGCTTAATAGCCTCAAGTGTCTGCGGCATTACCCCATCATCAGCAGCAACCACCAAAACGACTATATCAGTCACAGCGGCTCCCCGAGCTCGCATCTCACTGAAAGCAGCATGGCCAGGTGTGTCGAGGAATGTGATTGAAGTGCCTGAATCAGGCATGCCAACCACGAAAGCACCAACGTGCTGAGTGATTCCACCAGCTTCTCTAGCAGCAACAGAGGTGTTTCTTAAAGCATCCAACAACGAGGTTTTCCCATGGTCGACATGGCCCATTACGGTTACAACTGGAGGGCGTGGACGAATGTCAGATCCTTCTGTTGAATGTTGCCTCCTTACATTGATCCCAATTTCCTGCAAAGGATGAGAAAACACAAACAGAATTATACTAATATAAGGTTATGTTCTTCCAGTATCTGATAAACTGAAACCAAACCTTAACACCTTTGAAATTAAAGATATATATCCAATTAAAAACCAAGTTACTGGAACTAGACTTAAAAATCACCTTACCATTGCAAGAAGCTCGGCGACATCAACACTGATTGTGTCGAATTCTGAACTAACAGTTTCACCAACATTGATGAGAATGCTCTGCAAAACCCCCACTGACTCACCAGTACGCCTTGAGAGCTCAAGTAGTGACATCCCTTCGAATATATCGACCGTTTTCTCAGGTAATCCTTTTGCCAATCTTTTCAGCCTAGGAGGCACATAAGGAGCTTCAACAGGTGGCTTATCCGGTTTTTTCTCCCGTTTTGAAAACTTGCCTTTTGTTTTCACAGTCTGTTTCTTGCGTTCACGATGACTCAGCAGCCGATCGGCATCCTCTTTTCTTTTCGCCAATGTTTCTCGGCTCGCGTGAAAATACCTGTTCAAATAGATACTCCAGTACTCTGAGGAGCATATCTAAGAGAGAATTGACAACAACAAAAAAAAGCCTAGGTGAACGGTTTACCTTATGGATGATTCGGTAGGGAAAGTTTCATGACTACGAGACCAATTTGATAGCGTACTAAAACCAAACCCTAAACATGAATAAAAGGGTGAGATACTCATTATTCAAATTCACTTTCTAACAAGGTATAAGAAAGATGATAATCGCCTGTCAGTGAACACTCTTTTAACACTTACCATTTAGGTACCGAGCGAATGAAAAAGAGACACTTTCAGAAGCTCTTTTAAAAGCCGTAGAGGAAATCTGCCTCTCTGTAGATGCTACTACTCGTGGAAGAACCAAACCTATTCTAAAAGAGGCTTGAATACCCTGAAAATATGTACAAAGTTACTTGAGACATGAGACATCCATAAACATATGTGAAATGCTTATAAAAATGAGACTGAAATGCTGGTATAGATATGCAAAGCAATTTGAACATTGAGTAACTTACTCATCAAACCAAACTAACGATTCATAATAATTCACTTCATTTCCATCCTAGAGTTCGAAAGACGACTGAAATGCTGATAACTGATAAGTATGCAAAACAATCCAAAAAAAATGTGCAACTACTAACCAAACCAAACAAACTGGACAAAATTGTAGACTTAAACATGCCGAAACGAATGCTTTATAATATACATTTATACTCAACAATTTAAAATACGACTAGCTTAGACAACGAAGTGATAAACACATATTCGTACGTCTAGTCAAATTCATGCATATGCAGATTTGCTTCCCTAATAAAATGACAGATAGACTCTGAAATCCAAGCTAAAGGCCTAGAACCAAGAATCGAACATTTAATAATTATCCATATAACTTCTAACCAAACAAACAAACATAACTGCAATATTTCCCAAGGAGAAAACAAGAACTTCCACTAAAGGTAATGCAAATATTGGGAAAATGCACGGAATTAGTATAAAATGGAAGCTAAAACTAAAAGCTTTTTACTCGAATTCATCAGGAAAGTACGAAAAAGGTACCTTCTTGCCCAAGTGCCTGGACGCCATTCATATGTCAAATCAGTCTCTGCATCAAAACCAAAAACCCTCAAGTTGATAAGCATCAAACTGAAAACTGAAAAACTGAGAAAAAAAAAATCAAAACTTGAGAGAATAAAACGCATGTCCTAAATGATTCTTATCAAACCCAAAACCCTAAAGAGAAGCTTCTAGTCACTGCACATTGGATTCTGCGTATTCTCCACACATTCACAAAATTATTTGAACAAGGAGTAAAATCAAACAGATCCCATGGTTCAGAGCCGGATTGCACCAGAGATTAAGTTACAAAAGCTAGAGTAGATGAATGACAAGCATAACGAAATCAAAATATACAAAATTAGGTAGCAACTTGGTCAAGACAAATGAACAAACACCTTGCGGGCATACAAAAAGAACACAAATCAGATTAGGCGCAAGTACATCTATCTAACCTTGAAATGGTATGGAAAGTATTATCGAACGGTGAATCTCTCCGGTCTTGTGAACTCTTGTCTTGTCTTCAGACAATCGTGGGAGATTAGTCTGAAGAAAATCTTGTAAAGGGAAGGATGAAGATTAAAACCGCAAAAACCTCATTTTTTTACTTCCATGTTTTTTTTTATACCTAAAAATGTATTTGGGCTCAAACCCAAGTCCATAGCATTCTTAGCCCATACAAAAAGAAGATATTTGAGTTAATTTGTATTTGGTTTAATTTTTAATCTTACCAATCTTGAGAGGGTTTAGAGTTTGATTTACGAATAAACATGGGTTAAAAGTCGAAAGCTTGTGACAAAGATTCAAGACTCTATTGAGAGGGTGATACTATTTGAGGAATGTTATAGAAGTACATGTTAAGAACGAAAAAAATGTCTTTCATTTTATTTATCTTTTATAGCCATGATAATAACACACTCGAGAAGGAGGAAAAAAAAAAGAAATGCAAAAACGAAGAGTTCGATGGGTTTGGCATCAACGTAAAAGTTTGTAAGATACAAAGAATCACAACAAAGAGAAATCTCTCCCAAAATGGGTAATAACCAAACACAAACCGGTTTGTATCATCATCTCTCTCAATCTCCCTTTTCTTTCATTAGGCCGTAACTTGGCCGAACAACGACTTACGGATCTGCGAAAGAATAAAGTGAATCAGAGAACCAAAGTGAAACAAGACAACGGACCTATGATGAATCACAGAACGCAATCTATGCGGGCAAAGAATTTGTTTTCATACCACTGGGAGTTTCATGCGGAATGCCACATCAAGACGTGCATCAAGAGTGTTCTCGCACACGATTTTACCATCACGAGAAGCTAGCACAACACCTCCAGAGCTATAACAAGTTCCACATACATATAGCTATATCAAAGCAGGATCTAAACACCGATATTGGCCTTTTCTACAAATCTAAGATAATTACTACAGTATTGCAATGTAAAGTAATGATGAGAAACATGAATTTTACCAGTGGAGACCATGAGGGTCACTAGATTTAGGAGGAGGGGGAAGGAATATTTTTGTGTCCACAGCAACCTCTGGGGCATGAACCTTTGCTTTACCAGCATATGTCTCCTTTGCATTTTCAAGCACAGCTTCAACTAAACCCAAGTCCTCTTCACGACAACGCAACAACACAGAAGGTTCTTTCAACCGAAGCAAACACTGCAACATTAACAAAGCAGAAGGGGTCAGATCACAAAAGAATAGATTGCCATCCGACGAAAAGAAAGCAATTACATAATCAATCAGATGCTTAAAAATTAAGCCACTAGGATATCCAAAACAAAGTTCCAATATCAAATATAATCTGAATGTATCACGTATGAATGAGGGAGTACCTGAACAATCAGATCCTTGAGAAGCATTTTGTAGGCACTCTCATCGGCACTCACGTTGAGAAGATCCTTAGCTGCTTGATCTTTCATGGCATTGACAATATCGTCCTGCGCTTGAAGAACTTTGATCCTTGATGCATTTAGCTGCATAGAGTAATCACTGAAAAAAATGACATAGTTAGTTTCTGTCAAAGTAATACACACTTACACAGTCATGAGTTCCTCACATTGTTACTATACATGAACAAGTATAACCACAGTTTTCACAGAGAATTAAAAAATCTCAGTCTCTTCCAAAACTAGATCAACCTAGTAAATCATACATTTCTAAGTTCCAGAACAAAACGCGATCCAACTATCGATCAAATCAAGATGATTCCAAATTAGTGCAATCAAATTGAAATCGAACTTACATCTTCTTACGGACGTCAGCTTGCTTCTCCTTCTTCTCATAATCTTGCCTGATCTTCTTCTTCTCCGCCTCAACTAGTTGAAGTTTCTCAATGTTGAATTCCTACACACAAAAAATATCCAGATCGAAACGCTAATCAGAAAAAAAAAACGATTACGAGATTGAATCGAGAAACAGAAAATTGAATTCTAGAATTCAAAATCAGAAAGATCTGGGAAATGGAAAGAGAAAACAGTAAAGAAGATCAATTACTTCTTCAGCAGAAACTGAGATCTCGTTGGCCTTCTCCTCGGCTTCTTGGCGGATGAATCTCACCATCTGCTGGATCTGCCTAGATACATCTCCATCGTTCATCTTTTACCGGGAAAATCGGCGGTCGCCGTTAACGATCGGAGATTTTTTTTTTGGTAAATCGAGGATTCTGTGGCGTAGAGAGATTGGAGAGAGAGAGAGAGACGTAGATCGGGGGGTGTTGGCAAACGTGGTGATGAGTAATTTGAAGTTGTCTGTTTGTATGACTACGAAACAAAAAAAAAAAACGGGATACAGTGTTTTAGATGATAAGAGAAACGACAAGGCGTCTAAAATAAGAACGAGTTTGTTTCTGGGCTACTTCATGGGCCTTAAAATACCCATTGCATAAATATATTGTGTTACTTTTTTAGGGATAATATACGAAGGGAGCCATTTTGGTTTTTGTATGTGTTTGTAGATGCATTACTTGGTATTCAAGACCTTTCTTTAAAAACTCATCCAGCAGAGCTACACTCAAATAAAAATAATATCATGTAGAGTATTGCAAAATGTATTAACGATGGTGATAAGCAAGTGAGAAAAGATTTTATAACCTATGTAAAACTCCGATCTATTCATTTGACTGAATCTATGTTCCAAGTATTATTTGCTTCAATGTTGGTAATCACTTATGTCTTAGGACTTAACTGTTAAGAGAGCCTGTTCGTTTTGTAGCCACAAGTACCTACGGCAGTCGCATGTATCGTTGTTCGTTTGGTTGTCGCAGGTGTCTGCGGCAAGATGCTGCGGCGAACGCTGTTTCTGATTTTGGACGTCGATTAGATGCGGCTAGGCTCGGCCCATAGCACAGGTGGACTAAGCCTGGGCTTAGGGCCACCGATTTTTTTGAGTTTTCAAGGCCACATATTATTTTTTTAATTGGATAATTAAGACCATATAATTTATTTGTAGTGTTATTTAATTAGAAAATACATACATTCTTTTTAAAATAGTACTATTATTTATTTAATTTTTTTTTTATGACCACATATTTTTATTTTATTTTAGTTGTATATTTGTATTTTAGGTTTTTTTGTTACTTGTTTTTTCTTTTTTTGTTACTTGTTTCTTTCACTCATTTGTTTATAAAATGTAGAATATTATTTTTTTTTAAAATATAGAAAAAATATTACTACAACAAATAATAAAAAAAAGCCACATTATTTTTTTTTCCGCTTCGGACCACCAATTTTATTGGACCGGCCATGGATGCGGCGATCAAAAAGGTTGCGTTTGCGGCAGCCACCTGAGTAGCAAATTGATCTCTTAATCTCCTCGTGGCACGTTCTTATCACAATCAAGATGAAGAAGAAAAAGAAAATTAGTCTTCACATATAATTTACAATAGTTTGGTTGTCATTGTTAAGTCTTACATACCAAAAAAAAAAAACTAATGTAAAAAGGGAAAAAAAAAACAAATTGCATACTAAAATCTTTAATCTCTCCCTTTGCAACCATCTTGTCGATGCGACAATGCCACCAACAATGTAAATGGATTGTTTGGGAGGATCGCCATACTTATACCATCGAGCAAACCATGAAACAAACATTTTCGTAGAAGCTGTTTTAATGCTGGCTCATTATAAATTAGAATTAAAGTGGTCAAGAATTATAATGAAGGATCACAAAAACTTAGAACTGTATGATTACATTTTGTCCAAATGATCACATCATTTTTACAGTAGAAAGGATGTTTATATTGTAACCAATATCAATTGTACACATTCTTTTATCAAGTAAATAACTTATGGCGAACAAAAAAGAGTAAATAATTAGCGTAAAATATTTCGTACTGGTGATAATCAAAGTTTGCCGACAAATGAAATCAGAATCAGTATTTAATTAAAAGGGTCAATTATAAAAGCTGAGAGGATTTGATATGCAAGAAAAAAAATTTATACGAGCCACTACGACCCATACCTTCATCTTCTTTTATCATAGTTGTAAGTTTTGTAGTACTAACGTTAACTTTTTAGAAAGTATATTAAAATACAAAGACATTTCAGTTTTAAAATAAACTATTGCCACAAGTATATTTTTCAAACATTGTTTGGGTTAAATTAAAATTAAATTAGGATCTTAACTACAACTTTATACAGTATCATGCACGTGTAAACCAAAAGTGGTGTGTATTATTCAATCGAATTATAAGAAATCAACCGGCAATAAGGTCGTGAGAAAGTGTTGGAAAGGACCCTAAAATTAAGCATCCCCTAATTAACTTTTAAAAATGGGTACTTAATGAGATTTGTCTAGATATATAATATATCAGTACAAGACAACGAGTGAAAATCACCTGCTGGCTCACCATCCCACACGTCCACCCCACTTTAAAAATTACTAACCCAAATGGAATAAATCATAACTGCTATCAAATTTTTATTCTATACTATAATACTACGTACGTACAAGGGTCAAGGGACCATGACTTTTATTTTATATCTCCGGTGCTTACGATCGAGTAGATAAATGTGGTTTGATACTAGTTTTGTTGTATGCATTAATGTCAATATGTCATGAATCATGATAGCAGTATTCAACATCTAACTATATATTTTCCTTTTTTTCTATTCACATCAAAGTATGATAAATTCCCTTTTAGTCTAGACTCTGGTCAATTGTATATTTGTTATAAAAATATGTAAACAATCAAATGTTTACATAGACTACTAATCCGACTTCATCTATGAAGCCGAGGGAAAAAAAAATGTTAGCTTTATATTTAAAAAGAAAAAATCTTAGCAAAATGTGGAATGTATTATCTAAATCAGATATCTTAGCTAAGGGTCATATATGTTTTATGTTTAAAAGATAACATATAGTGTCATATTTTAAGGGTAATGTCGTAAACTAATATTTAATAGCAAAAGCATAACTCGTGAGTGTACGAGCACCATATAGGTTTCGTTCTTTGGTGTGGCCCTTGTCGGGTCGCCACATAGATATGATTAAAACCTTTCAAGTTAAAAGTCGAATTATTCAGGGGTCAAATATACGAACTTGAAATCAATGATTTCATAATCATTAGCTTTTATTAATTAGTAGTAATATTCTTTCTTACGATCTTCATCTATCTAATCATATATGCTCTGTTTAACATAAACTCATTTTCAGTAGGCCCTATATTATGTGGGTTGCATTTGCATGTTCCCAAAAAAGCAGAAAAACATGTTAAAATTATCGACGGGTACCTTATTCACTTAACTTAGCACCGTGCCCATATAATTTTATTCAAACATCTTAACCCGAAAATAGTCAAAATTGTAGCTCAACCAGTTATACAAGTGTTACTTATTTTCATTTCAAAAATGAAAACATGACTAATATTATATAGGAGTATAAAGGATATTATTGCTTTCTCAATTTCATTGTGAGCATTCTAATATTTTTAATATATGAATTAGAAAAGCAAACCATTTTGGCAGACCAAGAAAATAATATATACCATAACATAAGTTCCCTGACCATGCCCATATTTTCAGCGTGGTTGAAGCACTTTTCAAGTACACCATTGCTAGATTATAATTGGCCATTTGGCCTAATTGGTTTCATTATTGGAATCGCTTTGGTCTATCGATATTTTATTATATACTTTCGTTCACTTTGTTGAAAAGAAAACAAAGGCCTCGTTATGTTTCTTCTAATAATTAAAATAAAGAAAAATCACAGGGTAGCAAGTGCACATGTAAAAAACAAGTTATTGATGAATATAATATATATATATATATTAATTATAGTAGCTAGCTACATTAATATAACTCCGAACCGGTGAATGAGAAATTCCTAATATTTTTGTTATTAAAAAGGGTTGAACGTTTTATTATATAAAGTTTAGTTCTCAAAGTTAGTAACTCACCAGATCGTGGCACATATTAATTTTAATAATCATAGATCAAAGTTAAAAATTCATTATATCGTAACGTGTGTGAGTTTTAACGAATAAATATTCAAGTTAGTAACTCATCAAATCTTGACACGTATCAGTTTTAACGATCAGAAATTATATATCAAAGTTAGTAACTTATTAGATCATGACACCTATCAATTTTAACGATCAGAAATCATAGTTTTTAAGTTTGGTAAAACGATGCATAAGATAATTGTAATGTTATTATATTCAAAAAAACTTTGTTAATTCTAAAAATAAAAAGATTGTAAATATATCCCTCTCTATAGCCAGAGCGAGCCTCTTAACTAATCAACTTCGCGAGGATTGAGATTGCCTAAGGCCCAAACTTGTCAGCTATGTCTATCAGCCACCAAGGCCTTTTCCGTGCCGAACGCTCCATCCCTTCATCCGTGAGAGTAGTATCATCATACAAAATAGCTTTACCATTCTCCTGCAGAATCAAGGAGGATAAAATGATATTTTTCATCATACTTCTCAATTTTGAATTGTCTCGTACCATATAACCTAAAAATAAAACTATTGATCAAACCAATTAAAACCAAAAAAGTTTTCGAAGTAAAAATTGAAACCAAATTAATTTATGATAGACTAAATTAAAAATATAGAATATGTTGTAATATATTTAAAATCATATTGTATTCAATAATCATATATATTGTATCAAAGAAAAAACTCAAATAAATTTAATTTTGTATTTAATATTCTATAAGTTACAGTTTGACTTTCATTAAAACATATGTACTAAAAGAAAAGAAAAATGACATAATGGTATCATAAATAATTGCTAAATCATCCCATGAAATAACAGAAAATAATAGTTTTAAAAATAATTTAATGGTAATTATACTATTTATTTTAAAATGATCAGAAAAGAGATCATATATCAAATATAAAAATTAAAAAAAAAAAAAAAAAAAAAAAAAAAAAAAAAAAAAATTCAGACTTTGTATGTCAATGCGACACTTGGTGCTCTATATTTGTGACAAACCTTTCTTATTAATCTTAAATTAAACATTTTTTATATACTCAATTTTATTTATATCTTATACGGTGTATAATTTGCTTTTATGAAAAAAATTTACATTGTTACAAAAATATATTTTGTCCAACTTTTAGTTTAACATATAATATATGTCCTAATGAAACCATATTCCATGTAGCCTAAAAATAAAACTATTGATCAAACCAATCAAACCAATTAAAATATAAAGTACAAATTTGAAACCAAATTAATTTATGAAAGACTAATTTAAACATATGTCTTAATATAGTTAAAAATCACATTTTACTCAATAATCATATATATTGTACTAAAGACAAAACTCAGATAAATCATAATGCTATGGTACTTTACAATCAATGCAAAAGAGTCCCGAACATTTGGCACATGATGCGTCATTCGATTGATCAGATCGAGAAATCGCTGTTTTGGAATCCGCTTTCATCTTTTGTTTCCACATCTGAATCACCTTAGGTTTCAAAATCTTGCTACAGTATTTAAGACTCAGCTCTAACTTGCATTCATTATCAAGACATGTGTGCACAGTTCTGTTTTGCAGTTTCAGTTCCACAAACTGATTAACACAAGGAAAACAATAACGGTGAAGGCACTTACCAAAAAAGAACATGTGATCGACCGTGGTTTCTTCTAGACAAATGACACAAACTTCTCCCTTAACAAATATAAAAACATTAAATTTGACACACTTTTCTTTTTATAAATTTTATTCAAATTTAATGTGAGATATATTATAAGATATTTCATAAGTTTTTACGACATGCACCATATTTTAGTATGCATTATTCCAAAAAGAAATTATTAAGGGTGATTACGAGATTAGAGAGTAAACTCTAGAGGATATGATAATTCGGGAATACACTTATTAATTATTCAAGATAATCATTGGTGATTCCTTTGTTACGTTGTAAAACATATTGTCTAGATTCATAATCTCATTAGTATAATACAAGATTCAGGTTTCATAAGTTTAGTTTATTGATTGGATGAATTTGAGTCGATCTGATTTCTTTCTTCTCAGATATCATATTTTAAAATCATGAAAATCATCAAAATCTGATGGAAAAATCAACATATAGATATAATAATTTCAAATATAGTTAATTAAAAAATACTATTAATTTAGTTGTAAGTTAAAATAAATTAAAATGTAGTTATGTCAGAAAATTGATTTGAATGTATTTATTGTTGATATCAATTTTCTGATTTTGTCTTCCCTTCCATCTACACCAATTGACATGTTGGAAAGTTTTTTTTTTTTTATAATTGAAAGTACATAATGAATAAGAATAGACACAAGGATCGAGAAACAACCAATCATCAATAGAAGTATAACACATGTAAGCATTACATAGAGTTTCTAATTCACAAGAAATTTGTTAGAAGACTAATTGAAGAAAATCAAATCATAGCAACATATCGCGGAGTCAAGAAGAAAATCAAATATTAAGATTGAGTTAAAGATTACATAAAGTTGTAAAACCACTCGCAGAAAGATATTTCTCAAATATATTTTTTTTATGATTGAGACTGAAATGTAATTTTTATTTATTTATTTCATAGTTACTGAGTTTTGATAATAGTTTTTTGGTTATAGAGATATAGCGGATCATCATATATGTCTTGATCTCATCCATATATTAAAGCTTTGGAAAAGATATAGGGAAAGATGAGATTTATCGGGTAATATTTGTAAACTGTTTTCAATATTCAATTTTCATTTTGAATGCTGATATATGGTCTCTACACAAACCTTCCGTGTGCTAAAACTATCTCCAATATATATTCTATCTTTTACTCTAAAACAATGCATAGTTTTTTTATTTTAATGTATCACTCTATTTTTTATTCTAAATTAGATTTAGTGTAAAAAATAAAGTTGAAGATAGAGTAAAATATTAAGTAGGGTTAGAGCAAATATTACTCTATAAATTATAGACTATAATAGGGTACTGATTTTAAAATAGAGTGGGACTGAAAATGATATAAGAACCTAACAATTTATCAAAAAAACAATAAAATCCAAAAAAAGAAAACTTTGAATGATTTAATTACTTTGATTAAAAATAAATCTGATATGTTTTGTTTATTTTATTTTGCGTCAAAACATTAAGAACTATATGTATAAAAGACCATATATTAAATATTTTTTAAAAAAACATTTCATATTAACAAAAACCATTTAATAAATATAATCCTAAATTTAAGATATATCATAATTCATAAAAATAGAATTAAATATATCTCGAGCCTATTTCTAATTCTAGTATATGATAAATAAAAATGAATCTGAATTTTTAATAATTTTTAGTGTTTGTTTCGTCTTCGGGATAATTCAATTAAAAATATATATATACGAGAATAGACCTTTATCATCAACGTCATCGACCGCCTTAAACAAATAAACACCACCTTATTATTTTCGTTTTTCATTTTCCTAAGCACCTGAATCAATGTACTGTACACAATAACTAATGAAGATGTCACTTTCCTAGGTCCAACTCTTATTGATATTTCTGAATTTTCATATCATATTTGGAAAGAATGTTTAAGCTCTATATATTAGTTTCATGGCATAACCGTTGTTTCAAACATAAATACATAATATTATTAGTAGTTCCATCACATACTTTTTATGTTTTTATATCGATATATATATAATATATTACATTCACGGTTGTATAAACTACTATAACATAGCTTAGTTACGTAAAAAGGCTCATTTCTGGTATCCGGTTCATGAACTCTGTGGTCAATCAAAAAACAAAAAGAACTTCATCTTTGGAGTTACATGAACATGCTGCCAAAAGAGATGTAATTAAGCAGACAAATGGGTAACACGCGAAAGAGAAGAGTCAAGAGTTTTGCCTCGAGACGACGAAGTCACATACTTGAAAGTTGAAACAATCAAGTGGGATGATGGCTCGAAACGAGAGAACGGCGCCGTTTGCGGGACTAAAACGGTGCGAGCGGTGAGTGGGCTCGCTTCCTACTTTGCTACCGTCCAAGTCTTGTCCTTTAGTCCTTATTTTCTTCGACATTTATCCGTACGGTCTCTCTTTATTTTACTTAAAACTTTCACTAAACACCCAACTACGTCCCAAGTCCCAATGAGTCTATTTGGTTAGGGATATGAAATTATTAGTATGTGAAAGTTCACGTATGCTAATTTTACCACACTCTAGTCTCTATCATTGTGTTATGATGATATTACATTAACCAAGATTCATCATTACTTTCAATGTTTCATATACTAGTAAATATTCTTATAAACGAAGTTTAATTTGTTTGAGAAAAAACTTCTTGAAACTATTTTTATTGGATTCATAAGTGATTACGTGGCTCAACATGTTTTTATGTACAGTGTGTAGGTCTGATGTTTATTTAACTTGTCTTCCACAGTTTTCACTATTATTATTGATTTAAAATGTTGTAGAGATTGTAGAAATATATAAAGATTACCGCGCACCTGTTTAATTAATGCCAAAACATTTTTAATATCATTTTAATTGATCACTAGATTTTAACATGCATATAATTTTTATTATTATTTATATTTATATTGTATTTTTTTGTTAAATATTTGATGTTTGCAAATAGAGGAATAACTAAACTTTTCGACCGTTTGTTTAGCTAAAGATTTATATTCATTTTTAATCCGTAATATATTTCATGACTATTTGTTTGTTATATTTAGTTTGTTTTGTTAGTGTGAGACTTTATTTTGTTTTTTAATTCTTATAACAAAAAAATAAGGGATCTAAATACATAATAAGTCATTTATACGCTATGATTAAGTCACATTATTCATAATGATTTAATTATTTTACACAATCTTAGTTAAATAAACTTAATTTTATATGTCAAATATTCTAGTTATAATATTGTTGACAAATAAGAAAATAAGAATTTAACCCGTGTTAGCACAAATTTAATGATAGTTTATTAATTCCAACATGTCGTCTTTATAACCCATCTATTATATAGTATTTTGAACTTTTTAATTTTACATATTCGTAATATTTTAAAATTTTATTAAGTTTATATATATTAATTATAATATTTAAATAAATGTGAATCGAAGTTCTCCTTACGTTAAGAATCAAAACTCACAGGTTTTTTAAAACAAAATAGGAATCAAATTATTATTTTCTTGGTTTGCAAAAGATTCATAGATAGAATATTTTCAATACACAATAGAAGTTGTAGTTAAATATATCATATTTTGTGTTTCCATATTGATTTTGCTGTAATATTTTAGTTGAGATGGAATGTAAAATATTTAGGAAAGAAAATCTGAAGTAATGTTATTTTTGGAAACTTTTGAAGGGTTAATGTTGTAAATAAACATTTAAATAAGAAAAACTAAAAAGGCATAACACAAAATGTACTTCAAAAATGTTAATATAGATTTTGTGTATATATATATATATATATATATTTGTGTGTGTGTGTGTGTCAAATGAAGCATTTTGTAATCATCCAAATATTTTCCAAATTTCTCTTTTTAACCACCAGGGTTCGATTTGGGTGAGGCTATCAGGCTAACTTAACAACTTTTCTTTCTAGAGAAAAATAGTACTAAAATTGTATTCTATGTATTGGATTTACGAGGAATCGGTCCATGAAAATAGGGCCAAAATCTATAAGACTGCATAATATAATATCAATATGTTATATGAATAACTAGGTATGGTCGCATGGGCAAAATACCCAAATCCGAAAATCCGACCCGAACTCGTATCCGAAATTTTAAAATATCCGAATGGGTCTAGAATTTATTGAGATCGGATATTCGAATTAACCCGAGCATGTATAAACATAGTGCTAAATAGTTACTAGTGATATTCAAACCTATCACCTAAAACATTTAATGGGTGCAATTTAGCCATTTTAATATCTTTGACTAAATTTAAAACTTCCTGTATTTATATATTACTATGTACAATTTTCATTTTGTTTAAAAAGAATCTAGATATGAGAGATATTATTTATTTTGTAGAGACTTAATTGCATTTTTTACTCTATATTCATGAACTCTAGATACCAAAATATTATTTTTACATATGAAAAAACACAAAGAAGAAGATATACTTCCTGAAACAGATATCAGATCATTCATTACAATTTACAAGTTTAGAACCAAAGCAATTTAAAATGGTATTTATTTTCTAGTATGTTGGAGACTTAGAGGGTTGTTTTGTTTTTTCATACTGATTATAAATTTGTATGCTAAACATGTGAATATGTAACTAATATTTCCATCGCGTCACACTACCTAGTAACTACCAACCAAATTGAACAGAAAAAAGAGTTCATCTAGTCGAGATACTAACTAATGTTTAGAAAAAGCAAAACACACATGTTTATATTAAAACATAAGTGAATAAGTGCTACATGTGCATATCGGTGATTCAAGGTTTTACGTGAATTAGCAGATTTGTGTGTACCTCGTGAAGGTGGAGAGAATAACAAAGATTAGCTTTTGCCGCTCAACTCAACATCGTTGTAATAATTTTATACTGTATTAAATCATTTTCCAGGGCTTTTGACAACATAAAGAAGTAAATTAGAAATAAAGAAAAAATTACAAAAAAAAAGTAAAAACATAAAGAAGTAAATTAGAAATAAAGAAAAAATTACAAAAAAAAGTAAATTTTTGTTTTCTCAATCAGCAATGAATAATAGAACTTGTGATGTAGAACAAAATAAACAATATTTTTTTTGGCCAACTGTCAACAAATGGCATGAATAAAGTGTATCACCCAATGTCAACAATAGTTTAAAATTTTCATTGGTTTAACAATTTCATAAAAGGAATGAGACGTCATATCTGTAGACCAACCATAATCCAACAAAACACAATAAATTTTAAACAAGTTCTGATTAGTAACATTTTTTTTAGCTAACTATGAGCTACATCCATACCTCTTTACATCAATCATAACACATTTTACCAATCCCACCACCCAAAGCAGTCTCTAAATACTCTTCATTCTCATAAAACAAGCACTCCTAATAAAAAGGAGACAACTTAGTGTATATATATATATATTGTTACTCCACTAATTTCTATATTACAGTTTTTGATTTGATTAGAGATTATTAAATCACGGTATATTTGCAAATAAATCACAGTTTTTTTTTCCAATTAAATAGTGGGCAGGATTTTTACTTTATTTTATACTATAGTAACTTTGCTTCTGAACGATATTGGTGGCTTGTCGGATTCACAATTTCGTTTCATATAAAGATACATTTTGAATCTATGTTTTTCAGCATTATATTTTGTTTGTAGAGAAAATGTAATCACAGTTTTATTTTTTCTTGAAAAAAGCCAAACACTCTCCACGTTAAAAGAACCAAAAAAAATTAAAGGCACTTTGTTTTTCTCTGGTTTAACACTCACGTGAAAATATGCAGCGAAAAAAGAGAGTTTTTTTTTTCTATAATAAATGTTTTAAAAAGGACAAATATAAACTTTAATAATAAAGAAATTTTTTTAAAATTAATGTCCATGTCGAAAACAAGAGAAATTCAATTAATACCATGATACAACAAAACAAAAACAAAAGGTGAAAAAAAGACACACAAGTCGAATGGGAGATTATGTTTTTGTTTTTTTTGACGTAACATCATCCTATGTTGTCGTCTCTCTGCCACGTCAGGACCCTGCTGTAGAAAAAGACTTGAGACTGCTACAGTCTACACACCGCAACGGTCTAATATTTGATTAGCAAATGACCAAAAGACCATTTTGAGGAAGGTTTTAAGAAATTTTTAATTTACAGCAATTAACAACCCCTTAATTAGTGCTAAGCTAATAAATTTTGAGTAACACAACTACTGATATTGAATTGTTAAGGTCAAAGATAAGACTAGAAACCGTCTTTTCCCGTGTTCTTTAATGTTTTTAATTTTTTTTCAACTTTTTAAAACAATTTTTTTTCTCACTAATGACGAAAAAAAAAAAAAAAAAAAAAACAGGATAGTAAAACGCCGCAACCGCCGTTTCAAGATCCTATAAAAGACTCTGTTCTCTTCAGAGTCTTTCTCTCTTTTCTCACTTGTTACATGTGCTCTGCTTCTTCTTCCTCTTCTTCATCTTTTGTCACTCGCTCTCCATAAAACTTTTTCTTTTCTCTGCATAAATTTTTTCCCAGGAATATTTCTTTACAAAAAAAAAAAACATTCATCCCTAAACAAGAAAAAAGCATCTCCCTCTTTTGCTTAAATCACCAAACTCTGATTCCATAAGCATATCTCCAAAACAAAAAAAAGCTCTCTTCTTTTTCAACTTTCCCGGGAAAATTTTCTTGTGTTTACAAAGCATCAATCTCTTTCTTTATTCCTTTTTTTGTTTTCTCTTTACTTTTCCTGAATTGTATTTTTATATATAAATAAGCACACGAACAAAGAAACACCTAAGTTAATACAATACTCTTATTACAAGAAAGAGAGAAAGAGAGTGAGTTTTTAAAAATGGAGACAGAGAAGAAACTCAAGAACATCGTAACACAACCGAGAATCTTACGTATCTCTGTAACTGATCCTTACGCTACAGACTCATCAAGCGACGAAGACGAAGAACAAGGTTTTCAAGCGAAACGGCGTCGTGTCAAGAAGTACGTGAACGAAGTGGTTCTTGAATCTGCTTCTTCTGATGATAAAGACAAGCTGATGACGACGAAGAAGAAGAGAAAGAGGACAGTTGCTACTGCTACTCCGGCGGTGGTTGTTACTCCGGCGGCGAGAAAGTTTCGTGGAGTGAGACAAAGACCGTGGGGGAAATGGGCGGCGGAGATTAGAGATCCGAGTCGACGTGTTCGGGTTTGGTTAGGTACTTTCAACACCGCGGAGGAAGCCGCCGTTGTGTACGATAACGCAGCTATTCAGCTACGTGGTCCTGACGCGCTTCTCAACTTCCCTCCTCCTCCTCCTGTTCCGGTGATGGAGAACACTGAAGAAGCTTCGACGGTGGCTGAAGAAACGTCGGGTTCTATCAGTGGCGACGGAGGAGAATGTCTTGATTCTCCGGTTTCTGTTTTACGGTCTCCGTTCTCCGGCGAGTCTACGGCGGTTAAGAAAGAGTTTTCCGGTGTATCGGCGACGGTTGGGGTGAAAGAAGAACCGTCGGGTGCTCTTTTTACGGATTTATCGGAATCTTTATTTTCAAACGACGACGTTTTTGGTTTTCCGATGTCGATGACTGATTGTTACGGCGGAGATTTATTCGGAGGTGATCTTTTCGCGGATATGAGTTTCGGTTTCGGGTTTGGATCCGGTTCAGGGTATGGGTCTGGGTCTGGATTCTCTAGCTGGCACGTGGAGGACCATTTTCAAGATATTGGGGATTTATTCGGGTCGGATCCTCTCTTAGCTGTTTAAATAAATAACAGACGTTAAAAAAAAACACCGGCCGTTAAACGGCGTTTGGTGAAGTTTTGTTACCGGCGGAAGATTTGTCTTTTTTTTTATAATGAGAATTTGTTATATACTATATAAATTCAAATTTTTAACTTTAATTAATGGTGAATTTAAGGTTAAATAATAAACGTCTGTGAGTTAACGGCGTGAAGCCACGCACGCACGCATGAGTCAAATCTCACGCCTTTACTTACTTTACTTTCTTCTTTTGGTCTTTTTAACGAATCACGTGTTGTCTCTCACGTGACGAGGAATCAGTGAAAAGCTTTGGTTAATTTTTTGTTATACTTAAAACGTTATATAGTATGATTAGTATGTGTTAAGTTGGCAAATAGCAAACCGATAATATTGTTCTACATTTGGAGATATAGAGAATTACACGTGAGGGAGAATCGAATCTTGGCAAGTGTCTACACAAAACAATGAATTTGATTTATACCATGTGTTACTTCAAAAAAAAAAAATAGAACTTGCTTCTTTTTTAACTCTTACGTAACTTTATTTCTTTCCGTTTTTGTCTATATACTGTATACATGTGAAATGTCGTATAGAGTGTGTATATAGGTAACTTTTTTCCATTGACAGCTTTCAGTATTCTCTCTCATACAGAACTAAAAGTAAGAATTATAACAATATATTTTTAATTATCGTAATATTATGAATACCAACGAGGTAGACCTTTGTCCGAACCAAACAAAACTAGATTTTTTGGTTTTTTAGTTCAAAATGGGTAATTGGGTATAACAATTAATAAGTTCAATTCGGCAAGATTTTGAATCATTTTTGGTTTAAGATTCAGTTGTTAAAATAAACAGGAAACTGAACCTATTATTTATTCAGTTAATTTTGATAGTTTTTTCTAAAACCGGAAAACTAAGATCAGTCAAAACTGATTCGTTTCGGTTTTGGTTTCGGTTAATCGAACTTGCAGGGTTATGCATGAGTAATACACAAGTCAGAGTCAAGTAAAACAGACCTGCACAAAAGAAAAAGAAAAAAAAGCGGGCCAAATCAAGATCGAACCGTTCAAGTCCGTGGACAATTTCTAAGGTTGGGCCGGGGTATTCCTAGTAGGGAGTCGAGCCATCTTTCTTTCTTGATCATAAGCACCACACCACAATAGTCCAAATAAATTACTAATGATGGGGTAGAAATCATAAACGTAAAAAACTGGTAAACAAGACATGCGTACTGTGTATAGGATGACTCGGACAATATAGGTTTCATGAAATATTGCAGGGCTTAATAAATACTACTCCACTCACAAATTTATCACTCTTCACGTACATTTCTCGTGTCATTCCCATGCACTTCAATTGTTTTCTTTGTCTTTTCATTTATGTTAGTTTTTTTTTTGGTTTAATTTATGTTAGTTATATCCCTTATACATAGTTTTAGACTTTTAAAAACCTTGCAAGAATAATGATCACTATTACTTTCCGAAATGCCAACCAAAATATCTCATCGTATCATTGTGCTTTATCATACAGATATTGGATAAAAGTTATTGAGATTTACATCATTGTCAGTGTTAATTTCAGAAAGGGAAAAAAAGGTTCTAGTTGAAGTTCAGCGTCTCTTTCAAGTGTGATACGAGAGCTACAAAACCCACACAAATGCTAAGGTCCATAAGAGAGCACGACATTCGTTTTTATGGGATTGTGTTGCCACGTTGGTGGTAGTGATGTGGACCAGCTAGGACCGTTTAGTCTAGTTTTTATAGTTGAGAAAGACCATATATAAAATTGACTCTAGTATTTGGTATGTTTGATTATGGTTTGACTTCTTATTCTAGTCAAGTATTAACTCCATGTTATGTAAAAAGAGGAAGACAATAACCCATTTGATCTTTACGGCATCTCCATTAGTGATATTTAATTAATGTGATAATGTCTCTGCACAAACACATTAAGACACTTATTTGTTAGATTTTTATTTTTGAGTGGTTCACATTTTTAAATAAGTCAATTATATTAAAATATGAACATTGTTAAAATTTGAATCCATTTAAAGACTTTACGGATGGAGATGTTCTTAGACTATTCATACACAGCGAAGAATCTTTGTATGACGTAGGGGTCAACTGATCCCCTTAAATTACTAAAACAATATTTTTTGATGTAAATCAATGAAGTATAAGTAACAAAGTTGGTTTGTCTCCCTAGGTAGACCCCCAATAACCCGAGTTTGATTCTCCCCTATTACACCAATAGAATTTTCTTGTCCATACATCATCATGACCTTACAAGAAACATATGTCACATGATCTATATATGATATATTTTACAAAATTGTGCCTCTACAAAAGCAGATTCCACAATGTCGTATAAATTAATTCATACTTATCTTGATCACTATGAATTTTCCTTTACATATATTATTTGTATGATGAGCATGAAACACTTCTGGAACTGATTTTTGTCCAACCACCAAAACTGATTTTTGTCTCTCACATAAGATTTCGAAGAAAGCTTTTCATTAGTTGATATATATAGTAACTTGGTTATTATTTTATAGCTTCTGCTACATATAGTTGCCTGTTTAAATTCTACTATCAATTTCGGTTTATATTTTTGGTTTAGTATGAGAGAATTAATATTTTGTCTTACTTAACCACTTATCAAATTAAAAAGTAGAAAAAAAAAATCATTAATCAAAAATATTTTAAGAAATATCATCAGTTTTTATATATACGAGTCGTCATACGATTTATGTGGTATTTGCACTAGAGATTTTTTCTAGTAACATAATATTCTTGATTTTTGTCTATGTTACCTTTCACAATATCTTATAAAATATATTTACGTAACTAGGTACAGATTCTGCGCGTCGCGCTGACGTATATATAACTCTAAATTTTGACATATATTTTGAGTTTATAATTTTATTTATTTGACATATACGTATTCTATCTTACAATTATTCTTAACTTTTGAATAGGTCAGAATTGTATTATCTCTAATGTTGCTTGTATTTTTAATATAGATATTTTAATCACGAATGAATAATCAGAAATGAATTGCTAAATATTTAACAATATATAACTATATCTTTGTATTTTAATATTAATATTCAACAATTATGTAATAGGTTTGAAAAACCTTTTAATAAAATGAATTCAATTTGTTGTTTTATTAAGAAGTATAATACACATTCAAAGAGAATTTAATCATTTTTGTATTTTAAAGAATGTATGTTTGATATTTTAATGTAAAAATATGAATACTACAATTTTTACTAATTAAATTAAACATGGATTTTATATGTTAGTTTTGAAATGTTTATAAAAGTATGTTAGGAAAAGAGTTGCACATCATTAAATTTAGAAAATAAAAAACTGTTTTAATTTATTTTTAATGAAATATCTAATTGCATGAAATGTAATTAACATTAGCTAAATGAATAATGAGGATAATTAGCTAAGCGGTGTAATTAACTAATGAATAATGAGGATAATTAGCTAATGAGGATTATTAACATTAACATCAGCATAATTTTTTAAGAATGTTTCTCTATTAATATATAGGAGATATATAGAATTATAGACAACAATTACATTAACTATGTCACTCACAGTACATTAATAACTAATAAGCATGAATTATAGACAATAATTACATTAACTAGTTACATATTTTGGGTATGGTAGATGACCGGTGGAAGTGCAACTGTAGTTACGAACTAATCAACATATTTTCACATAATAACAAACAACATGGTTAATTACAAGAGAAAGGTAAAGAAAAAATAAGGGAATTTAGTCTAATCTACCACATTCAATATAAAACTTTTCAATTCTACCACAATCATAAACTCTTTTTCCATTCTACCTTTGTGTTACTTGACATAACAAAAGAAAAATCATGTTTGATTTTTTATGGGTAGACAAATTCCAATTTGTTGAGGTTGTAGACAAATTATGTTCTGTAGACAAGTTGAGCATATAGATAATTTAAGCTGTGGACAATATTTATTCTGCAAACAATAATTATATTGACATAAGTTTGTCTACCTTCACTAAATTAGTGTGTCGTAAACTAATAAACGATAGACATTACTTATAAATTTTCCATTACAAATATTACGGTAGACAAATATTTCTGTAGACAAGATTCTGGATAGTAGACAAAAATATTACATTAGACAACAAAATGTTGTAGACCAAAAAAAATATGTGTAACATGATGGACAAAAAAACATCATGGCCCATTTTCAGAAAATCTAATGTCCTTTTGCAACAATCTCATGGCATAGTGTGGCGGCTACACAGCAATGAGCGGATGATCAGAGTTGAGGGACTCATTACCGGAGAGGAAGGGGACAGCGTAGACATGCTGCAAAGAGACTTCAAGGGAGCTTCAGCAGAAATTTGAATTGATGCAGATCTGAAGACTTGAGGTAGATCTAGGGGTAAAAGCTTCATCAAATGAGATGTAGATAGAACTTGGGTCTGTAAGAGTGTCGCTGGACTACATGGTAAACAGAAAAGAGATTGCAAAAAAAGTTAACATGGAGAACGAGATCCGAAAAATCAAATCGATGGTGTTTTTCTAAAGAGAGAACAGGAAAAAGAAGATGGTGGGGAGAGAGATTCCTTTTACTTTGGATTTTGCTATGGTTTGAATGATGGAGGTCAACTCTCATAACTTTGTTTCTCACGCTTAACTAGAAAAGAATAGAAGGAATGTGGTAAGTTTAGAAACTACAGTGATACTAATAATGTGGTAGAACTCTTAAAAAACTCAAAAAATAAACTCTTTTCGGTTTGGCCAAAAAAAAATCTCCAACTTTGCATTGATTCTACTGTGTAAAGTAATTGTCGCATTTGGGGTGTAAATTTCCGTTTTTCTTTTTGTATGTTTATTCAGTTATCAACATGTAGCAAAAGAAACAAAATTTTAAAAGCATAATTTTGGCATTTATTTATTTGCCTATCATCTTGTTCTTGTTTTTCCCCCATTTAGAATAAGATCAAGATGATGTTCTATTCAACAAAGCAGCTTATGTCTACTTTTGTATGCAGGTGAAAGAGTGTGGGAGATTTGTACTGTTAGCTTGTGCCATAATCTCACATTCGAAATAACAAAATGACACATAATATAATTAATTAGTCATTAGTCTTGGATAATTTTGAGTGACGCATATACAAGCGACGTTCTGTTATGGTCTCAATTGTCTTAATCTAGCAATTATACTAACAGCAACGAGTGATAGATAGATAGGGGATAGGGTAATCAAACGGATACAAGTCCATTTGTTTGGTCTTCACCGCTCTGACTCTGTGCATTTTCAGCCTTAATCTCTAGCAAAATGTCACCAACGATCCACGGAAAA
Organism: Camelina sativa; assembly: GCF_030686135.1. Taxonomy (NCBI): domain Eukaryota; kingdom Viridiplantae; phylum Streptophyta; class Magnoliopsida; order Brassicales; family Brassicaceae; genus Camelina; species Camelina sativa. The sequence goes on along the minus strand of NC_141892.1, from coordinate 21,715,035 downwards.
CTCAGGAATTTCAACTTCTCATCGACCTGGCTCGGGTTGTATGTTACGTAGTACCAAGCCGAGGCTAGCTTCTTCTTCTCTTGTTTCTCCTCGCAGCTTTTCTCGAACCATCCCAAGGCCTCTCTCTGCAAATCCTTCACAGACAAGGTGATTCTATCCTTCATATCACCATACCTCCGGTTATCTCTCGCCAGATACATCTCCTTAGTTTTCAAAATGCCTGTGAGGATCTCTTCTTCGTTTACAGCTCCGTAGTATATCATCAACGAGGTCAGTTTCTCAGCATACATGTCTCTGTGGGTTTTGGCTGTCTCTATAAAGCTCTCATAGCCAGCTTCTTCAAGTGTGGAATCATAAGCTATCGTGTCCTCGCTCTCAGCTTCTGGCTTCCTTTGTGCTAACGAGCTTTTCACAGCACGGTAAAGTTTCCCAAACACAGACTCAGAGATGTATGTTGGTTTCTCGAACCGTTCCAGGAAATCAGGGAACTCTCTGGGCTTTAAGGCGTAAGGCATCTCCGCTGGAGCTCCAGTTTTGGCAAAATCAACAGCCCTAGAGTGAAGATGCGCTAACTCTAGACATTTCTGGCTCCTGGCTTTTTCAGGGTCGCGGTCTGCATGAACCAAATGTGCAGTTGAGATCACTCCCAGCGTGTCGCTTATCATATAGTCCACAAAAAATTTGTGGATTTCCTAACAAAGCAGAGTGAAAGAAAGGGAATCAGCTTTTGTTCCAAAGACTAGGAATTTAGGAAACTTTCACATCATCATAGCCTTTCCAAGAAACTAACCTCTAGGGTGACATCATGATCCATTATACGAGGTCTGCTAGCAGCGTAGTCCATTGGAGGGTCCATTTGGCTTGGTATAAGCTTCTCATCCCAACTAACAAAAAACTGGTCTCCGTCGAGATCACCACCAGAACATTCATTGGGATGTGGCCTGTACAGTCAACAAAAACCAAAGTAGAAAGAAGTTATCAACTAAGCGGAGTCTAAGAATCAAAAGCATATGGTTTCTATGTTGTTGGTGCATAGCTTTAAAGGATTGATTTAACATATACCTTTCTCCCTTCTGAGGAAAGATGATGCAGTCGACAAATCCCTTTTCTTCGAAACTGACCTCATATATAGCGTCAAGAACTCTGATATCTCCAGGGTGAAGACATGGGTTTTTCGTAACGACTACTTTCCCAATCACCACAGATGTTTCCTCATTAACCTTGCGGAAGTAACTCTGTTCACGAGATTTCAGTTCCGCTTCAGTCAGGGTTACACGAACATACACTTGGCCATACTCCAGGATACCCATTTCATCCATGCAACCGATCAAGATCCGTCCTTTCGGTACAAGTATCCTGCACCTACTCTTTAGTTCAGAAAGCTGGCTCTCGTGGTGTACACGAAGCATCATTGAGAGGTACGGTTCTGAGCTCGGTGCGTATCCTTGTAGCAGCATCTTAACTAGCAGATTCTTGGAATTTTCTCCGCTCAATTTCTGCAGCACATTAAGTGCTGCATTGCGGTCTTCAAGCATGTTCCCCAGCATAGATAAATGCAACGCTTGCATCGCCTCAAACACTTCATCTTCTATTCCAAGAGTCGACAAAAGGCAAATGATCTCCCGGTTTAGGAAGCAAGGCATCGACTCTGTCCACCTGGTTACGTTAAGCATCCTGTTGTTTGAGTCAAACTTTAGCATACTATCACGCAGAGACATCTTTCTGAAGGAACTGCGGTCAACGGCGATCACACCTTTGTAGCCACCGTATCGAATTTGAAATGCAGAAGGGACATAATCAAGCCCACACTTCTGAGCAACTTGCCTAGCAAATGCCAATGAAATTTTCCCAATGCCATCCGAGAAGCAGTAATCAGCACCATCAGTAGTCACTTCAATGTCAGGAATCTGCTCCACATCTTGTGCACGGACAGTAACTGTCTGCCGTGAAGCACTGAACAACTGACCCATCCTAGCAGCACATTTGGAGATGCTTCGGATTTTACGGAAACAACCCATCCATTCTCTTATATCTTCTGCTTTAACTTTCTCGTTAGAAGCAAACATCCAGACTGAGTTTCCTCGCAGTTGGCTGGCTGAAAAAGCCAAGAACTCAAACCTCTTAGGCCCAACAGTGATCCCTTCTCCAAGGATTGACAACACCCTGTTATAAATGTTGGTTCTAAAGGGCTTCACAAAATAGCCTTCCTTGGAGTTCACAGAAAGAGCATTTGCTGGAATCTTGCTCCAATCTTCTTCCACAAAAGTAATTCTCATGAAATCTGAGACATGCTCTGCAAAGTTCTTCACAACATAGTTAGCTTTCTCAAGCTCTGGACCCAACAGATAAATCTTTGAGGGTGTAACGTAGGCTCTCTGACAACTCATGATATTCTGCTCGGTCAGTCTTGTATTAGCTGATGCAGGGGAATGCTTCATCTTCTTAACCGGGGATTGCATCTGAGTCTTGACAAAGGAGACAGGATCATAACATATAGAGCTTTGCTGGTGAAGTTTCTTGAGGATAACCAATGCGGTTTCCAATCTCAACCCACGAAGGATGTTGATCAGTTCCATATTTGATGCAGCAAAAAGACTGATTTTTTTATTGTGAACCAGCGAATTGAGTTGGAAAAGGATCTCATATGGAAACTCTAACCCCAGATTGGCAGCATTCAAGAGGGGAACAATTTGACATGAAGAGGCAAACGCTTTCCCATCCACAGTGGTTAGACTCAAAGTGCCTTCTCTGTAGTAAGGCAACCACGAGAAAATGTCTAACATCTTGGAGCCATTCTCTACCTCCAAAAAAAAGCAAGTTGATGTACCGATTGACTTTGAACCAGAGAAATCAGTTGTGCGAACCCACATGAAATCAAAATCATCCTTGCAGAAACGGTACCGATCAGATTTAAACTTTGCGGCTATGTGAGGTCCTGTTACTCTTTTAAATACCTTTGGTCCATATTTCAGCTGGAAACAAAACAACAGGTAAACAAAAGAAATCAGAAGAGAGACCAAGGTAAGACCAATCATGCAGGTTGATCAAACCATAAAGCTATCAAAGAAAGATTCAAAGAACCAATCATGCATCAACTGACCAACATTGTCAGTAATCTAACATCTGTGTGTGAAATTTATGCTGAAACTTCAAAAAACAACCTCCATAAGACCATAACGCATATGAGTAACCAAGTTTCTAAATATATCTCCAAAATTCCAATCTTGAATCCAATCCTATCTCATGCAGGTTGATCAAACCATAAAGCTGTCACAGAACCAAGCATCAACCTTGTAAGTGATCTAACATCTGTATGTGAAATCTAAGCTGAAACTTCAAACAACAACATCCATAACTCCTAAAATCCAAAAATCCAATCTTGAATCATTTTCACAGAACCTAACTCCTCAATGAATTCAACACATACTCACATTATCAAAATGAATAAGAAAATTTTAAGGGGAAAGAAACGTTTTTGTTACCCTCAGAAGAAACGCATTAATCTCAGAGGCGTCACCATTAACAACGCAGCCAAGAGTTTCAACAATATCCTCAAACCTAACTTCAATCTTATAACATTCACCACATTCCCAAACCCAAAACTCAAGTCTCCTCTTCTCTTCCAGAATCCAACACCTCACGCCTCCCCATTTTTCTAGGGCACAGAACCTCTCTTCACCAGACTCAGGAAACCCAACAGTCAAAACGACGTCTTCTAGCCTTCTCCGTGGATCTACAGGGCGAGGTATGATGTCGTCGTAAGCTTCGGAGAGTCTTAGGTTATGGGTTTTGAAAAGGAGCTTGCTTTGTGAAGAGAGAAGCTGGGCTCGAGATTTGACTTCGAGGGTACTGAATTGTACTCGAGCGAAGTCCCGTGGCTTCCAATTCTCGCGAGTTGTTGGGATTTCGAGAGCGAACACTGTGTCTTCGCCGAGGTGAAGCTCGAGGAAGCGGAGGAGTTCGTCGGCGACTATGGTTTGAGGAACATTGGAGACTTTAACCGTTGGAGACTTCTTCATCTCTGACACCATGATTGCAAGTGAACGGAGAGAGAGCGACGGAGTGAAGAAGAGTGATTCCGAGAGAATCAGAAAAGTTTTGCTTTTTCGAAAATCAAAAGGTAGAAGAAGAGAACTGGGTTTTATTAGGTGTTTTCTGATGTACTGTAATTCAGTACAGCTTCATAGTTTAAAGCGTACGATTAAAACTACATTGATCCTCACCGTTGATTTTGACAACCGGTAAGGCTAACCGTACTGGGTTTTATTAGGTGTTTTCTGATGTACGTGTTGATTTTGACAACCGGTTTTTCTTATAACCGGTTTCAATCTTTGGTAACCGTACGTGTATAGGACAAAATGGATAATAAGATTGTGATCAAAGACTCAAAGTTTGACATAAATTAACAAAAACTAAAGAATTTTTGTAGAATTTTTTGCTCAAAAATTATTTTTTTGGAAATTTTTTACATTTAATGCATTGATTTTGATATTAGTTACCAAAACTTCAAAGTTAATTATAGATAAGATTTTAAAAAATAAGAAAATCTTTTTACCTCGTTCAAACATAAATATATGATTTCTTTCCTTTTTATTTGAATTTATATTTAAATTATTCTATAATACATTTAGCTGATAAAAATTGTAATACAAAATTTTAAAAACGGACATATATTACTCAATAGATGAATTAATAAAAAATACGGTTACAATATCCCACATCATCTAAAAAAATTGGGCAATGGTTTAGAGTCATACTAGAAAAGAAATCAAAATGATTATGAATACAAATGAGTAGAAACCTTGATTATCAGGCATTCAAACTTCAAAAACTTTTATTTGATTTATTTCGGTTATTTATTTTAAAGATTTTTAAAAGGTTAAATATAAAAAAATTTTAAAAAGTTAAATATGATAAATATTATACCGTAGATACACAATAAATATTAAAAATTGAGATGATATAGTGTGAGTTAAAATATCTCGGGACGGAGTTATATAGCGGGACGGGTTTTATTGATATTTATATAAATTAAAAAATATCATTAATTCGGTGTTATACGGCTAAACATCATTTCATTATTTTGTTAACACTGTCAGTATCAAAGAGTAGATATATCTAATTAAATTGATTAAATAAATTAAATTGATTAAATAAATATTATGTAAAAAAATAAATTATATTGCGGTTCTATATGGTTTATTTAACAATTATTATATAATTATAACATATTTAACCAACAAATACATCTTGTAATTTAAATATTTTAGTTATAAATAATTTTGCCCCGCGGGTCCTAATCTAGTTATAAATTATAACTTCAACAAATACACCTTATTTTATTATTCTTTACCTAAACATAATTTTGTTTTATTTTTTTCCAAATTTTTTGACAAACATGTAAACATATCCGCCAAATTGTGACTACATATATTTACATGGTCCATGTGTGAGACATCATCAAATTAAGTATGAGATCCATCGTTAGTTTGTTTGTAATTAATCCATATAAATTTGTCTCTGATGAGGCATTAAAATTTGGACACAACGATAGAGAGTGTGATGTCAAAATTGTTTTTAATTATTTCAATATTGAATATTTATAATACAAAATAAGATGAAATTAAATAGGAAAGTGTTTGGAATATAGGTAGAAAGTGTTTGGGTCATTACACAAAAAGTTGTGTATGTTGTATTTGATTTTGTAAAAATGATTTAAGTGCTAAATTCTCTAATAAATATTATTGGCATGACCCACAGCCCATATATTATATCGCTTATACTGTTTTCAGCCTATTTACGGTTAACAAACGTGTTAAACGTAGAATAGTCTGTCACACTGCAACAATACAACATGTTATTGTTACACGGAAAAAACTCAAAGCAAGTGTGTGGCCGGCTGTTATCATCCATCATCAAGCTATCTTTGATCTCATATTTATATGCTTCATAAAAAAAAAAAACTAAAGAAGTGAAAATAGACGATGAGCAGCGGAGACCGAATCAATCAACTACTACCAAAGTAAAATAACCCCACTACTCTGCTACACATTACTCGGTGGTTACCAAAGTAAAATAACCACACTACTATACTACACATTACTCGGTCGTTACTAAAGTAAAGTAACCATACTACTCTACTACACATTACTCGGTGGTATTTTCTAATTATGTTTTGTAAACGTACTAAAATTCAAAGAAACCCTTTTTATCTGTCACTTGTGGATTTCAGTGCTCTAAAAATATGTTCCTCGTCTAATATGGTTTCAAGCAATTATGTTTCGAAAATAAAAATCTTGTAAACTATATATTTGGGTAGGTGAATTAAGACTTCATTCAGTGTTTATTAGTGAATCAGTTGATGTAGACTTAAAAAGTTTTATTGTGTGTTTTCTGATATAATGCAAGTAAGTATAGCTTCATAATATCACCGTAAGATTGAAACTACATTAATCGTGACTGTTGATTTGGATAGTCGATAACACTAACTGGTTTTGTCTTTAAACTTGAACAAATAAAATTTATTTTATTTTTTTTCCAAACATTTTAATAACCATCTAAGCATATCCAGCAAATTGTGACAACATAGATTTTGTTGGTCAATGTGTTTAGGTACATCTGTGAGACTTTAATAAAGTGATTGTTCTTAATATAGTGCTAGGTACGGACGATTGATTTCAAAAACTATGTTTACTATAAGGTTTGTAATATATTATGTACACATAGAGTTATATTTATAGATATAATTATTTGTTAAATCATTTACAGTTCAAACTTATATTAGTTTGGTTTCATTCAGTTTGTGGTTTTTGAAATAATAAAGGTTTCAACATACAATTCAGATTCACAAAACAACATATCTGAATCTAACGTTTACTGAATTAGTGATTAATCAGAATTGTATAAAATTTGTAGATTATGAAACGGATAAAAGCCATGAAAAATATTAAAACTTCTCAAAACGAATGACCTAAATTCTTAAGCGGGTCAAATCCGTCCCGATAGCCATACTCCATAAGGGGTATAATATTTTTTCATCTATAAAAACCCATTCATCGAAATCTTTAAGAAATAATATTAAAATATATAATATTTTATATTTTTAATATGTTAAATTTGAAATTAAGGAATCTTTAATATACTATTATATATAAGAAATTTTCTATACGGAAAACTGAAAATTAGGATTTGCATAAGTTTAAATATTTTATACTTTAAAATAAATTTAAGATTCCGTCAAATTGTCTTTTAAAGATTTTCCAATATCTGTTATTCAAAATTAATTTCAATTTTTTTGGTCAAAACATTTTAAAAAATAAGAAATAATATTATTTATATTTTTGAAAATATTAATAGAGAAACACTCTTTTGAAAAAGCTGATGTGTCACCGCCAGATAGCTCGAGACACATTTAGCAAAAAACCGTTAAATTTTCTATTTAATTACATCAACATGCCATTATATTTAAATTAAAACAATTAACTGAATAATATTAGATATGTCATCAATTTTCACAAAAATTTAAATATCACATATTAAAACTAATTAAATAATTACATACTATTTTAAGTTAAAATTTCACTAAATTTACTTACAAATATACAAGTCAAAGTTATATTATTTTTAAGAAATAACTTAAAAAGGCTATAAAAACATATAATGTTAATAAAAATAAAGAACATATAACTTATTAACAAAATCATATAAAAAATATTATTTTTATGTTAGTATTATTACCATAATAATTTAAATAACAAGCTTTCAGTAGTTATTATAATTGATTATAAAAAGAAAAATATATTACCCCTGAATTATCTCCAACTCATTAAAGGAAACTTAATTCCCAATAAATATAGATTTATATATATTCATAAATAAATATAAAAATGACAACAAATTAGGGGATATCATGATGTGTGATTATTTATATATATCTAAGTATGTAAACTAATTAATCTCAACATTTAGTGTGATTATTCATTCAAAAATGAAAATATTGATAACCGAATAAGAATATACATTCTAATTCTACATTAATCTACGTGCTATTAATAAGGAATGAGACAATAACCCTTATCATTATAAATAAACTTAGTACCCAAAAAAATCATAATATATTTAAAATGAGTGATTATTAGATTATGAAAAATTGGTATAGTTACTCGATTAACCATAAATATAAAATTTGATTTTTAAAACCCACAAAAATATATATTTCCATAAATTGTAACATTTTATAAATGTTTTCTTTACCACTTTCACATAATTCTACGGGTGAAATGTATTCTTTTACACATTAAAGATTTCACGGGTGAAACATTTTTACACGAAAAAACACAGCTTTGAATAAATAAATAAAAAACTTCAGCTACAGATTATGTTTGACACAAACAAATATTGGTTCTAGAATAATAATTTTACTTATAATAATTTTCTTTAAATCGATTTATCCCGCGCAAATTTTCTTAATATGTTAAATTTGAAATTAAGGAATCTTTAATATACGTTAGTCTTATATATCAGAAATTTTCTATATGGAAAACTGAAAATTAGGATTTGCATAAGTTTAAATATTTTATACTTTAAAATAAATTTAAGATGCCGTCAAATTGTCTTTTAAAGATTTTCCAATATTTGTTATTCAAAATTAATTTCAAAATTTTTTGGTCAAAACATTTTAAACAATAAGAAATAATATTATTTATATTTTTGAAAATATAATTTAAATAAATATTTTTTACATCTCATGTTATAATTTTTTATTCTATTATAATACATAGGTTTTGAAAATAATTTTGAAAACATGTAGGGGATAATATTTATTAATATTTGAATAATATTTACCAATTTTAGAATTTATAGAAACATAATATTGTGTATATAAATAAATTGAATAATCCCCATTTTTTGTGTAAAAATAAATAAATAAATAAATTGAACAGCAATGACTGTTTTGTGTAATATTATAGAATATTAAGGGGAAATAACAAATTGGGCACAAAACTCTTTGGCGACGACAAGTCAGCTTTTTTTAAAAAATGCTTCTCTTTTAATATATAGGGGATTCAATGAACATTTTGTTTACTGGCCTTTTAAACATCGCTCTTTTTACACTAAAGCCGTCAACCATAGAGACAAACAAAGCTAAATTAGAAGTAAATAAACTGTTTGGAAATAGTTTTAAGGTGAGGCATTATCAAACTTAATATGAGATCCATCCTTTGTCCTTCCAGGTGATCGCTAAAACCAAAAAAAAACAATGTATTCATGTAAGAACCAAAAAGCTATGCATGTACCAAGAAAGTGTTTGGGGCATTACAAAATAAGTTGTGTATGTGTCATTAGATTTTGTAAAAGTGTGAAAAAGTGATATATTCTCTAATAAATATCATTGGCATGAGCCACGATCCATTTATTCTACCGTTTATACTATTTTCAGCCCATTTATTATATTGTGCATACTGCTTTCAGTGTGTACACTGTTTTCAGCCCATTTATTATATCATTTATACTGTTTTCAGCCCATTTGCGGCTAACAAACGTGTTAAGCGTAGAGTGGTCTGTCACACTATAACGACACAACCTATTACAGTTAAACGAAAATAAAAACTTAAAGCAAGTGTGTGGCTGGCTATTATCATTCCTCATCAAGCCACTTTCAATCTCATATCTATATGCTTTATCGAAAAAACTAAAGAAGTGAGGATGGACGACGAGCAGGGGAGACCCAATCAATCAACCACTACCAAGGTAAAATAACCACACTACTCTACTACACATTACTCTGTGGTTTTTTTCTCTGTCACCACTTGTGGATTTCAGTGTTCTAAAACTATGTTCCTCGTCTAATGTGGTTTCAAGCAATTCCGTTTCAAATATAAAAATCTTGTGAACTATATACTTGGGTAGGTGGATTAAGACCTTATTAGTGAATCATTTGATGTAGACTTAAAAGGTATAAAACATTTTTTTTTTGGATGTGCCAGATCTTGGCTGATTGATTAAGTTAATTATATGTAATCAACATTAATGTTGGATTAGTTACACAAATGCCCTTCTTGACTGAGATTCAAAATTTCTTGTGCAGACAAGATCTGGTACTCCTAAGGGGTTGATTGATACGTTTGCTGTACAGTGTGGAAAGTGCTTCAAATGGAGAAAAATTCATACTCGGGAAGCATTTGAGGAGATTAGAATGAGAGTAAAAGAAGAAGAGTTTGTGTGCCAGACGATTGAAGATGTATCATGTCTTGATGATGCAGAGCTAGAATATGACTCCACTAGAATATGGGTCGGGGACAAGCCTGGCGTGGCAAAGACACCAACAGGGTTTGAAAGGAAGATAGTTTTGAGGAAGGACAACTCGAGAGTGGATGTGTACTATGTCACTCCGGCAGGGAAGAGGATGAGGACTCTCAATGAACTTGCAGTCTTCATCGATGCAAATCCGGATTTCAAGGATACACGGCTTGAAGATTTCACTTTCACAGCCCCAAAAATAATGGAAGAAACTATATCGGGTGGTAAACGTAAGAGGATCTCCAGGCCATCCAAGGAACATGAGTAATTTGAGCTACCAAGCTTTTTCGAGTCTCCAAACTTGATTAGCCTTTGGACTTCTTAATTTGATATGCTTTTTAAACCTCTCTCTGACTCTGGCTGGATCTTTATTTTTCTTGTGAAAGATGACATTTCTCCTCTTTTCATTGGCAAGTGCAACATGTGTATTTGCACAAGGACCCATAATTTAATATCCAATTTTTATAAGATTTACATATAAAAATATTTAATTATGCTGAAATTCTATAGAGATATATATCTAAAAGGGTCTAAAATTATATTTGTAAGTTTTATTTTAAGGCCCAAAATTAAGAAACAAATAAATAGGCCCAAATAATGGTGATGCAAGATGAGTTCCTTTTTTTGGTCTATTGTTTGGTAAAAAATAGGATTTTTTTGTTGTTGTTATTGCACCGGGTCATGCCCTTGATTGAGCCTGGCCTGGTCATACCTACATGAATCACTCTTACAATACAACAATCAGAGGTGAACCCACCTCCTTGGACAAATTATCCACCAGTGTATGTGGAATAGGAACTCAAAAGTTCCATTAAACAAGCGATGGCAAGAAATGCAGAGATAATCATGCGGCAAAACTTGGTGTTATAATTAGCTAAATCTACATACCTTAATGTTTATAGCATCGTTCACAATAAACTTTTGCTCCATTAATTAGAGCAACTTCTTTAAAATATTTATGGAGACTTGCCTGTACTTTCTCCGTGCCATATACCACATTTGACAATTGGAGATGGTCTTACACTAGTTCACATTTTACCCATTGGAGATGGTTTACGACATTAATTCACATTTTTACGAAAAATAATTTTTGAATTCAAGTGAAACATCTTATTTTATTATACAAAAATCCAACGGCTGTAACTAGCTAGACTAAGCAGTGTATCCTCTCTGAAGTTGTCTCCTTCGGTTTCTCCTAGCCACTTGAATCTGGCGTAGCCTCCAATAGGGAGAATCGTTCCTCATGGCTCTTTGGACTCTATGGCTCCTTGGGAATCTCGAGAACAAGCTCGCAAGATCTTCAATATCTGCTACACTCAGCCAAAACGCCTCCACGTTTGTGATACACGTAACATCTCTGTTGCTAATTACCAATCCCTTTGGTGGCATCTTTATCGTCGTCCCACCTGAAGGCATGCATCAAAACATATTAAGTGTCGTCATCTGAGTTTTTATGATTCTTTTAAGTTTATAACCCAAAATTTTGAGATTTATGAACATGTAATAGGTTCAAAATTATGGGATATATGTACCGGAGCGTTTGGTGCACAAGGTGAGGAGTTCTTCACCACAAACATCGCCTTCCGATAATTCCAGAACAGAACTGTCCTCATTAATGCTCTGCATCTCACCTCTCACTATGAATACCATTTTCTTAACTGGACCTTTTTTGCGTAACACTATGCTATTCTTTATGTATGTCCTCAATTTCAGCCTCTCATGGATAGCATCTATGATTGATTCATCCAGTGAAGAAAATATTTTCACCTGCAAACCCCATTAACATTTTAATAAATCTACCTCGGCCCCTTTTAGCTTGGTTAGTCTGTGATATCATAACTATATATTACTTTGGTTTTACCAGCATTCTCTATATATACAGTTAAATTGTAGAAGTAGCTAGCTCTTTGAAACACTACGTACAGAATTGGGGTCTGATGTTTACCTTCTCGAGAAATTGGAAGAGGTGTCGTCTTATATCTGTTTGAAGGTCATCAGGCATATTCTCAAAGAGCAATTCTTCGTTAACGCCTCTAGTAGCAGCCCAGTTGAACTGCTCAGCTTCTCGCACCCTCCTGAAAATGTTGAACAAACTCTATTCACTTAGTTATAGCTAGTGACACTACAAAGATTGATCAATATAAAAGGGATATAGTCCACGTACTTTCTTATATTACCTGGCAACCGTCTATGGCTCATCCATTGCTCCACATCACGCTGTCTTAGTGTCATTTCCAAATTCCTTAGATGCACAAATCAAAATCACCAGAGTATATACTTAGAAGACCAACCATGCAATTATATCTTGAAATATCAACTTATGTATAAATAAGCAATATTTAATTGTCTACCTTTTACCAAGAGCTTGGAGAAAATTTTGCATGTTACCAATAAGAAGTGCGAAAAGCAATAGTCCTAATCCGATGATACCCATAGTAAAGAGGACCTCCGGTAGATAGTAGGTTGGGACTTGGTTACCAGCAAGAGTGCTGATTTGCTTTGAGAATGATTAGTAATTAAAAAATGACATTAATGAAGAGTTCCAAATACGTCAATCAATGAAAAATACTACTAACTGATATTTCTTGTTTTTGTTTTGCTACTCCAAAATTAACAATTCTAATTACCTGAAAACCCCAGAAGAGAGAGTAAGTGTATCTTGTGAAGATACTAGAATGATAGGTAAGATTGGCTACTTTTGAATAGATTCCATAAGGAAAACCATCTTCTTGGAAACAAGCATCAAAACCAGGACTTTCTCTCCAGGGCACAATCAATGCATTACTTCTATGAGCACAATCGATAAAAAATTTAGGGTCATGAACCCAAGTAATATTCTTAACTACACCCTGCATGCATCTCTTAATGCTCTGAAAAGAGCAAAACAACAAGAACAAATCTTTATTTCACTTTTTTTTGGTATCAATCTTTGTTTCACTTGATAGATAGAATATTCAAAGAGAATCTTAAAAAACAATCTGACTTATATATATACCTGCAGACCAAAAAGATACCAGCAAGAGCCAACAAAATGTCCAGCAAGCATGAAGGTGAGAATATTAATGACAAAAGTAGCCCAAGTTGACTCAAATATGAATCCGGTTGGTGATTGTCCAGCAAGGAATGGTAGAAGTCTACATAACTTTGGAATGTATTGCAAAAGAGCTGCAGCTCGTAGAAGGAGTTTGATCACATAATTACCGTTGATTGAGCTCACCAAGTATTTTGGTATTATATATAATATCATTATCTGTAAACAAAGGAAGAAAAAGGGAGGTGTTAAATGAACAATCTTCAAATAATAACCATTAGTTCAACGATAACCACAGGTAACATTCATTATGATACCTGTGGAACTGGCATCAGTATGAACAAATCAAGGAAAAACTTCCCTCGGACATAATGAAGGGCAATTTTTTTCGGATCAGTAACTAACTTGCCAAAACCAACCACACGAGACTCAGGAGCTACATAGGCCATTCGAAACTGCAATATAGTAAAACCTCTGTTAATTAATAATGTTGGGACTATGACATTTTAATAATTTATAATGATAGTAATTTATATGTATTATCTTATAGATATATTTTTTAATTGTTCAAATTTTTGAAAATTATGAATTTAGCCAATTTTACAAAAATAAGATTATACTTTTAGATGATTTAGGAATTGAAATTTTAATATAGACAAATATTAAATTAAAAAAATACTATAGATAAATTTATTTATACACATGACATACAAAACTTCAAATTTATGAATAATAATCTTAGATTATCATATTTTAATAGCCTATAAAACTATCAATTGTCATATTTTATAACATGATAGTTTGAAAATACAACATAACAATTGTTTTATAGATGATCTCCAAGAGAAAATTCAATTTTTGAAAATTATACATAATATATATAATTTATATGATTATTAATTTACAATATTAATGGGACCATATACTTATATATAAATTTTTTAAAAATATTATCTTATTATTTTATCATATTTTGCTAATTTTTACACTTGACATGAAAAAGAATTATTATTCTATTAGTGTTTACTAGTTTATACTCCCTCCGTTTCAAAATATAAGATGTTTGGAGTGAAAGCACGCAGATTAAGAAATAACCACTTTAAAAAAGTTCAACCAATCATAAACAAGACTGCATAAAATAAATAATAAAAAAATAGGAAAAAAATATAAAAGTTATTAAAAAAAGTTGAAAACATCTTATATTATGAAATAAAGAAAAACCTCTAAAACATCGTATATTATGAAACGGATGGAGTATTTTATAGAGATGGAAATGGAAGAAGTGAGAGCATTAAAGCCAACAGATGGAGAAATGTAAGCAAACCAAATATACCTGAAGTAGAATGTTTATAAAAAACATAAAATCTGCTAAGACTTCTAACAACTACAAATACGACTGCCATCGGCCAGTCAATCATAATGCATTTGTGTTCCTACAGTAAGAAAAGGTACGTAGATATGGTCAAAAAGGAAAGATAACAACATAGGAGAAGCAAAATATAAGAGAGAGAGATATCTCTCAAGGCAAAAACATACCTCGTGGACTTTTACGAGGAAGAAGAAGAGAGGATCTATAAAAATGGCTAACAAGCATGAAAGGGCAAAACATTTGCTCCATATTTTAACATTTTCGTTATGAGGATTCACGATTACAGATAAGTTTCCATTAACAGAGGAAGCAAATCGCCTAGCCCAAGCTTTAGCACCATCACACAGAGAGTGAGGAGTGTTATGGACCTAGCAAGAAAACAAAAAAGACTCTGTATTAGTAAACATTACTTGAGCCTGAAGCTATTTTATTTTGTTAATGTGAAGTAAACAAAAAATCAAAAACTTCACCGTGGAATCAACATCGGGAGAAACTCTGGCTTGTGGAACTTGAGCTGCCTTATGGTTGTAATTAGAAGGGCAAATGATACAGTAAGGGTCATTGCACATTCCTAATTTTGCGTGTTTCAAAACTTTTTCATTGTCTGAGGAGTTTTTCTGTTCGAGAACGTCAGAAGGATATCTCTCAACCTGAGAAGAGACACCAGGAGAAGAATTAGAAGGATGAGGAAAAAAGAGAGGTTCAGGGTTGCGAGAAGAGGTATACAAGGACCACTTACCTGAACTAAAGGAAGATGTCTCTGATGAGTTCGAAGAGGACCCGTGTAGCCTAAAACCACAGTTGAGTTGTCAAAGGAGGAAGTAGGGGTTAAGAGGGAAACGCTACGAGCTCTGGTACGAGATGATGAGTCTGAAATTGGAAGCATGGGAATATCATCTTTCTCGTTGGGCGAAGCCATTTTTTAAGGGTTCAAGAAGAAAGAAACAAAATAATCTGAGAGTTTGAGAGTTTTTGTAAATTGGTAAAGAATAAATAGGGAAAGGAGACGTTGACCAAGTCGTCAGGGTCTTCGTCTTCGTCTTCGTAGCCCAAGTCAAGTAAGTGAATCATTGTAAATAAATTAAAATGTGTGAATAAGAAAACCTTGTGAAGATAAGAACTTGGATGCTTCTTGGACGACAAAGAAGTTGCAGCTGGCATGGAAAGGATATTTTGTCTACTTGTGTCTGCTGACAAAGAAGTTGGGTTTGTTTGTCCGACCGCAATCAATATTAAGGGAGCAACACTGGCCTTTGGCAACAGAACACAAGTCTTAATTAGGTGAAGTACTGAAAGAACTAGCTAACAGATCAGTACGTAAACAAGAACAAAGTTACCGTACGGGATCGAAAGATCCTAACCGGATGTATCGCTTTGTTAATACTGTGTACCGGGTGAACAAATGCTTGTGTGTGCTCCTCTTATTTGCTCTGTTTCTGTGATTTGGTCTTGATGACAGAAACAGCTTAGAAGCTTGAGCCTTTGAGAGGTTAAGCTTGACTTTTATTAAGACTCAAGTTTGACATAAACTAACAAAAACTTAGCAAAACATAATTTTTGTAGAACTAACACACCTTATTTTATTATTGTTTACCTAAACATAATTTTGTTTTATTTTTGTTTCCAAACATTTTGACAAACATCTAAGCATATCCACCAAATAGTGAGAACATAGATTTATATGCTCAATGTCTTTAGTTAAGCCATACATTTGTGAAACTTAAATAAAGTGATTGTTTTTCATATTTTAGTATTCGGCCGGACATTTTGTTTACCCGGCCTTTTAAACGTTGCTCTTGTTACAGTAAAGTCTCACCCACACACACCAACAAAACTAAATTAGAAGTAAAGAATCTGTTTGAAAATAGTTTTCAGGTGAGACATCATCAAAATAAATATGTGATCCATCATTTGTCTACTTGTCCAAGTGACCGTTACAACCAAAAAACAATGTATTCATGTTTAAACCAAAAAAACTATGTATGTAATTATATAAATTTGTGTTTGATGAGACATAACAATTTTGGACACAATGAGAGAAGTGAGGGAGAAGAAATGTCAAAGTTCTTTTAGTATTATATATCTAGAATACAAAGTAAGATGGAATTAAATAGGAGGGTGCTTGGTATTTAGTTAGAAAGTGTACGGGCACAAAACGTTGTGTATGTGCTATTAGATGTGTCTATAAGTGTTAAATTCTCCGATAAATATAATTGGCATGAGCCAAAGCCCATTTATTTTATCTTTTATACTGTTTTCAGCCCATTTACGGCTAACAAGTGTGTTTATCGTAGAATGATCTGTCACACTGTAACGTTACAACCTGTTATTGTTAAATGAAAAAAATACCAAAGCAAGTGTGTGACTGGCTGTTATCATCGATCATCAAGCCACTCCAATCTCATATCTATATGTTTCATAGAAAAAACTAAAGAAGTATGCTTCATCGAAAAAAAAACTAAAGAAGTGAGAATTGACGATGAGCAGGGAAGACCCAATTAATCAACCACTACGAAACTAAAGTAACCACACTACTCTACTACACATTTCTTGGTGGTCTTTTCATCTGTCACCACTTGTGGATTTCAAAGTTCTAAAAATATGTTCTTTGTCTAATGTGGTTTCAAGCAATTCCGTTTTGAATATAAGAATCTTGTGAACAATATACTTGGGTAGGTGGATTAAGACCTTATTCAATGTTTATTAATTAGTGAATCAGTTGATGTAGATTTAAAAATATTGTTTTTTTTTTTTTGGATGTGTCTTGTGAACTACTTACTTGGGTAGGTGAATTAAGACATTATTCAGTGTTTATTAGTGAATAAGTTGATGTAGACCTTAGTCGTTGTTTATTAGTGAATTAGTTGATGCAGACTTCAAAAGTTTTATCGTGTGTTTTCTGATTTACTGTAAGTCAGTATAGCTTCATAATATCAACCATAAGATGGAAACTACATTGATCGTGACCGTTGATATGGATAGTTGGTAAGGCTAACCAGTTTTTCTTTAAACTTTTTTTTTTCTTTAAACTTGAACAAATAAACTTTATTTTAATAATTTTCTTTTATTTTTTTTCTTTAATAAAGTGATTTTTTAATTATTTGAGTACTCAGCGGACATTTTGTTTACCGGCCTTTTAAAAATCGCTCTTGTTACACTAAAGTCGTCGCCCATAAAGACAAACAAAGCTAAATTAGAAGTAAATAAACTGTTTGGAAATAGTTTTAAGGTGAGACATTATCAAACTTAATATGAGATCCATCGTTTGTCCGTGCAAGTGACCGCTAAACTAAAACCTTAAAAACCAATGTATTCATGTAAGAACCAAAAAACTATGCATGTACCTAGAAAGTGTTTGGGTCATTACACAAAAAAATTGTGTTTGTTCTATTAGATTTTGTAAAAGTGTGTATAAGTGCTAAATTCTCTAATAAATATCATTGGTATGAGCCACGGTCCATTTATTATATCGATTATACTGTTTTCAGCCCATTTATTATATATGTGTATACTGTTTCAGCCCATTTGTTATATCGTTTATAATGTTTTCAGTCCATTTGTGGCTAACAAACGTGTTAATCGTGGAGTGGTCTGTCACACTGTAACGACACAACCTGTTACTCTTAAACGAAGAAAAAAACCAAAGCAAGTGTGTGGCTGTCTATTATCATCTATCATCAAGCCACCTTCAATCTCATATCTATATGCTTCATCGAAAAAACTAAACAAGTGAGAATGGAAGAGGAGCAGGGAAGGCCCAATCAATCAACCACTACCAAGGTAAAGTAACCACACTACTCTAATACACATTACTCGGTGTTTTTTCCTCTATCACCACTTGTGGAATTCAGTGTTCTAAAAATATGTTCCTCGTCTAATGTGGTATCAAGCAATTCCGTTTCGCATATAAAAATCTTGTGAACTATATACTTGGGTAGGTGGATTAAGACCTTATTGAATGTTTATCGGTGAATCAATAGACTTAAAAGGTATAAAATTTTGTTTTGATGTGTCTTTGGATGATTGATTAAGTTAAATAATATGTAATCAACATTTATGTTGGATTAGTTTCACAAATGCCCTTTTGACTGAGATTCAAAATTTCTTGTGCAGACAAGATCTGGTACTCCTAAGGGGTTGATTGATATGTTTGCTGTACAGTGTGGAAAGTGCTTCAAATGGAGAAAAATTCATACTCGGGAAGCTTTTGAGGAGATTAGAATGAGAGTAAAAGAAGAAGAGTTTGTGTGCCAGACGATTGAAGGTGTATCATGTCTTGATGATGCAGAGCTTGAATATGACTCCACTAGAATATGGGTCGGGGACAAGCCTGGCGTGGCAAAGACACCAACAGGGTTTGAAAGGAAGGTAGTTTTGAGGAAGGACAACTCGAGAGTGGATGTGTACTATGTCACTCCGACAGGGAAGAGGATGAGGACTCTCAATGAACTTGCAGTCTTCATCGATGCAAATCCGGATTTCAAGGATACACCGCTTGAAGATTTCACTTTCACAGCCCCAAAAATAATGGAAGAAACTATACCGGGTGGTAAACGTAAGAGGATCTCCAGGTCATCCAAGGAACATGGGTAATTTGAGCTACCAAGCTTTTCCGAGTCTCCAAACTTGATTAGCCTTTGGACTTCTTAATTTGATATGCTTTTTAAACCTCTCTCTGACTCTGGCTGGATCTTTATTTTTCTTGTGAAAGATGACATTTCTCCTCTTATTATTATGTCATACCTACATGAATCACTCTTACAAGACAACAATCAACTAAAAGACGATGAGAAGAAAAAGAATTATAAAAAAATCCCTCAGCATCGTAGTCTAGCTCTGTACACTTAAGCAGCGTGTAACTGTGTAAGCACAGTCCATAAGGTAAGTGGACAGATCAAGAAGTGAAGGTTTATTTTTTTATTTTTTTGTATAATGATCTTAGTAGGAGAACACAAACAATGGGAATTGTCATAGCTTCCTAACGTACAATCACAAGATTGATCTTATTGCCATATTGTGTGGCAAAACTGACGGTTTTTATAACAACAAAATTATGGGAAAGATTCTGTAATCTCAAGATGGCACTGAAGCCATGAATTCTAAAGCACCCAAAGAAGGAAAGTGGTCTGTAAATCTAACACATGTCCTTGATCCATGTCTTCTTCAAGCAGTTTGAGCAAGAGGTTCATCAGATGCTTCAAGCCTTCAAAAAACAAAATATACACCACATTCATAAGTTACTGATCTTACAACAATGATTAGTCGTACTGGACATATACGGGTCACAGTTACATTTACCTTTCGATTCCTTCTCCAACCTCAACTCTCAGAAAATTGGAAACCTTCACAGGTGAACCCACCTCCTTGGACAAATTATCCACCAGTGTCTGTGGAATAGGACTCAAAAGCTCCATTAAACAAGCGATGACAAGCAATGCAGAGATAATCATAAGGCAAAACTTGGTGTTATAAGCTAAATCTACATACCTTTATGTTTATAGCATCGTTCACAATAAACTTTTGCTCCATTAGAGCAACTTCTTCAAAATATTTACGGAGACGCCCTTCCACAATCTTCTCTATAGCCATCTGAGACTTGCCTGTACTTTCTGCCTGTCATATACCACACATTTTGATAAGCAAACTTTTCCCCACTCGGGTTGTGTCTGTTTACAATTTACAGCTAAGTTTCATAAACAATGAGGTGACGCTGACCTGAGACTTCAGAATCTCGCGTTCATTTGCTATTGCTTCTGAAGAAACTAGGTCTTTGCTTAAAAATAAAGGCTTTGCTGCTACAACATGCATAGCCAGTTCTGAGCCTACACGCTGAATAGCCTCAAGTTGAGTATTTTCACCTTCTACTTCGAGAGATACAATCCCAGCTATACGACCCAACCCTATTCCCATAAAAATAATAGTTAGAAAGGCACATAAGGTTACCATAAAAATGAGATTAGAGACAAAGGGAAGGGAACAACTAGTACCTGGTTGAGGACTTGTGTGAAGATATGCAGAAAGGACACCTGCTGAAGATTTTGACAACAAGAAACCTCTCCTAAATTTCACGTTCTCTCCCATTATCGCAGCTACTTCAGTAACAGCATTTGAAACCGTTGTTTCACCACTCACTTTTGGATGGTCCAGATTAAGCTTAAACTCCTGGATAGCATCCGTAAGAGTGATTAGAAATCAAAACTGGATATCAATATCTCAGATAGTGCAAACATCAACCCACCACGATGTTAAAGAAATGAAAGGAAACAAGAGAGTACATCAAAAAACCTACCTCAAAAAGCTCAGGTCCGAAAGGGAAGACACCAGAAACTTGCTGAGAACTAGTTTCAACCAGCAAAGCATGTTTTGCCATCGCTAAAGCCTGCAAGACATGTCAAATCTTGATAAGAAAAGGAACAAAAAGCTCATCATTCAGCAATAATAAATAAAGCATCCTATTTGAAACTGTTATGGGCACTAACCAAGTACTGGAAAATCTCATTTCTAGCAACAAAGTCTGTCTCACAGTTAAGTTCAATAACAGCAACTTTTCCCTCATTTTGAGCAACCGCAAGCATTCCTTCAGCAGCTGTCCGTGACGATTTCTTCGAAGCCAATACTTTCCCCCTCTTTCTTAAATCCTTCTGAGCAGCCTCTGTGTCAAATCCAAAAAAACTCCCACTTAAAAACACACACACAAACAAAAAAAAAAGATCCAGCAGCAAAATAAAAAGCCACAAAACCCAATTAACTTACCAAGGTCCCAATTGCATTCAACAAGAGAAGCCTTGACATCTTTAATAGGAGCACTAGTTCTTTCCCTAAGTTGCTTAATAAGACTCATTTGGTCAGATACAGCAGGAGCTCCCGAACTAAAACTCCGTAAGAAGTTCCCAAAACCACGAACAGGGCTTGCTGTGTATCCAGACAATAAAACAGAGCTCTTGTTGTGTGACAAATTTTCCAATTTGCTTGCCACAGTAGAATACTCATTTCCAGAACTACTAAACCTACCAGTAGCACTATAATAAAAGACTCCAATTGGTCTTCTCACTGCCCTAGCAAACGCCATTTTTATATGTCCAAAATCACTTCTCTGCATCCAAAACAAAAACCCTCAAATTCATTAGTATAAAAATCATTCCTTTAGATCATTAAGAAACAAAATCAGAACTTTAGAGAATCAAACGCATGTCTTAACTGATTCTCTTCTACCCAAAAACCCTGAAGTATAGACTAGCTTGACTAGAAGTAGAAATAGATCGACATGAAACGAGATCGAAATTAGCTTAGAAATGGAAGCTGACCCGGCGATGGAAGAGTTGTTTGGTTACTGGAATTACGGCGGCGATGGTTTTGTCAAAAAAGGGGTTTAAGATAATAAGTTCAGGCCCATTAATGGCCCATTAAGAGTTGTAATGTCCCTCTTTTTTTGCAGAGTCTGGTTATATTTATTCTCTTACTGAGTCAGAACGAGTAAATTTGTTGTCTCAGAAAGTAAAAATAATTTCGATACCAAGTGAAGAGTGAAGAGTGAAGAGTGAAGAGTGAAGAGTGAAGAGTGAAGAGTGAAGACCATAACCAAGATGGAGCAAGAGACCTTGGTATCGTTTATTATATGCTTGATCAATCCTATACTATTTGCAAAACTCTAAAAGTATTTAAAGGTTGCTTTTGTCAATAACAAACGATGTATTTGAAGAATTCACAACTCATTTGAGAAACTTGTTGAACTGAAACTCTTTGAGTAAAAAATTTTGTGGAACCAAAAAATTTAAACAATTACAAAATCCAAAACAAATATATTTTAGAAACAAACAAAAGTTTTGTGGAGATTCATCTGTAGGACTAAAGCTCATATTAACTATATATATACATCAGGATATGGTATTTTACCTTAGAAACTATAAGAGCAAATTTACATCACAAAGCGGGATCTTATTAAGAAGCCAACAAAAAAAATGAAAAATAAAAAACTTTAGAACACCACCAAAAAGTAGTTCTTTTACCTTACTACGTATACCCATCAGCGGTATAATAACCCCCTAACCGCTGATCAAACCAGAACTATATAGACCAACGCAAGTATAGCTCTTCTCTCTCATTCCCATTACCCCTTTTTGAGGTCAAACTCAATCAGGATATAGATAAACTATCTTATAATCATTCCAACACTGTACGGTTAGATTGAAGTCCTGATCATATTTATTGGCCTGGGTGTTGAAGCTTGTTGTTCATACATACTCAACACCGTTATAAGATATTGGGTTGATACCTGAGCTTCTTCTGTATGTATATATGGATTCAGACTAACTGTAGAACTTTGATGGACCCATTTGAGCTAGCTGAAACAACCATATTCGATCTTTTTCTCCAACAAACACTTGAAACAAATAGGTTGTTGTCCTCCTCAATCTCCTTACCTGATATAGGATCAATAGAACCAAACTTGTACGAGGTAATGGGCATCGGAAGAGACCGGTGATAGGCATACACCTGAGCAAAAAAAAAAGGAACACCATTTTTCTCAATCAAAGAGATCACTACACAAAAATATAAGAATTCATTCACCATGGTTTTTCTATCATCGGGCTCTTATGACCTGCTAGTTATATATTACTGTTTTTAGTAGCAATAGATTAGTTCCACCGTTGTGTAGAAGTAGACAGAATTATGGAACTGTAAATTTGTGCATCGAAGAAGTAACTGTGGAGCTACTAATTAAGTTGAGAATCAAACTTTCAGTCGGTGGCAATGCTTGTTGAGGGATAATAGAAAGGGAGATTTAGACCACAAAGTTCATAGGAATATCAATGTGTACCCAAGTACGTAGAAGCATACCTCATTTGTCTCAGAGCCACAAGCTATGTATCCATCCGAAGTAGACAAACCAACAAAGTTCTGAAAAAAGGTAGGGAAAGACAAATCAACCACGATGAAAAAGAGAAACATTACAAGGGTTAACTTAGGTTTGAGTTTTAGCATTAGCTACCTTCTCGTTGGTATGGCCACCAAAAGTTAAGCTGCAAGCATTTGTGGAGAGGCCACCGTGAGTGGTTTTCTTAAGATCCCAAAGCTTTAACGTGTTGTCAGTTGATGCTGTGACAAGGGTTTCATTATCCAAGAATTTTGCGTAGCTAACTGCTTTGTTATGTCCTGACAATATACACCAAGGAGTTCTTAAATTTCGTAGATCGTAGCAGTACGTTCTGAAATCTGATGATCCAAAGGCTAGCAAATGAGACGACTGTGGAGAAAATTGGACACAGCACACGTTTGCAATGTTCCTGATTGTTCCTAAGCAGTTCCTCTGCACAGTCATGCAAGAAGATTGTCGATTAGTAACAAGGCTGAAATACAAGCGTAACAACATAACAGTATAACCCAAAGTGCTATTAATTCATGTGTATATATGCCAGATGTCTCAGTAGGAGTAGCTATTAGACGACAGAATCCAGCATATTGTGCCTATGCATATAAAGATAGAGAAAAGCATGCCTCATTGATGTTCCATAGCTTCACAGAACAATCATCGCTTCCACTGGCTAATTTTGTCGGACAAGCTTCAGAGAAGTCAACAGACCAAGCCCTCTTCTCATGCTCTATGAAATGTGAAATGGCCTGTCCTGTTGTCACATCCCATAACTAAATCCATCATAAAACATTTGTATTCATTAGAGAAAAGAAAATAAAGGACCCATCAAGTGATAACCAATCTATATACATCTTCAGGTTCATATACCTTGACAATACCATCATAATCAGAGGAAGCTAGGTAGTTCCTAATGTAGTTGTTCCAGCAAACGCCGCTGAGCTTTGATCTATTTGGCATTTCTACGGCTGGATAATGAATGTCGACAGATTCGTTGAATAGGGAATTGAACTCAAATATCTTAATTTTCTTAGACACACCAGCAGTAGCAAAATAATCCTCGTCGCGATCGAATCCCAGAGAACAAATCACATTTGAAGTGCTGTTCAACTCGCTGGTCCTCAGCACAGCCCGGGTTTCAAACTTTCTATGTCGAGCATATTTGCATAATCCATCAAAGAACGCCCCAACACGATCATCTGAGCTCCAAGTCTCGCTGTTTTCTACTTCTGCTACAGTTTTATCACAATCTCTTAGGAGTTCTCTATCCGGGCGTAACCTATAACGTGCTTCAGGGAGATGGGCATCTATCCTTGCTGCGAAATAAGCGCTTTCGAGCTGATTAATGTTCCTGATCAGTCTCATTTCAGGTACACTAGAAGCAGGAGATGAGCTAGAAGCTTCTTCCAGAGACAGAGGCCTTATGGCACAACGTCTCTTGACAATTTCCTCAATATCTGCTTCTAAGGACCCAATTTCTTCCATTAACTTCCCAGCATGCTTCTGCCTTTTCTCTTGGGATATAAAAAGGAAATGCTGCAACAGTTCAGACTCCGCGTCCTCTTGTTCAATGGATAAAGATAAGCCTTCAGCATACAAATCCGGGATTCCATTGACTACTTCAGATTGTAAGATGTCCCTGATACATAACAACATCAAACTTATTTAGAGATAAAGCCTACTCATAATCTCGACGAATAAAACATGTCAGGAAGGAGACTACTAAAACATAAGGTGAGCTCGGTTATTACAAAGACTATATTTTTCAAAGTAGAACCTAACTATTGAAACTGTTACCGAGGCGATCTTCCCTAGCTTACATCTAGGAGAACAACACCTCCACATTTGGTGCATATGTACATTTCATGTGTGATATATATTAAGGTTATCTTCCAATAGCCTCACTAGGGAATTATAGCCTAAACCGTCAACAGAAACAAGCATACAAAAGTTTGATAACGTGCTTTCTATCATTTGAAGATTATTGTAGCTAAAGAGCTTGCATTGCCTGGTTGATGGCCGGCATGAAGATTCTGGATGAAGTAACCAAAGGCAAAATCCAGCTTCCTTTGGATTCTCTGACAGAAATTTGGGAGAAAGAATTCGGTGTCGGATGTCAGACATTGCAGCCTCACGAGCTCTTTCACATTGAAATTGACTAAGCAGCTGACAGAAAAACCCCAAATTAGAATATCAATGAGATCAAGATATACATTAACCTAAAAGCCAGCCATGCAGCCAACTGTACTGTCAACAAGAAACTTCACTGTTAGCATAACATTACGAACATGCTACACTATCTAATTCTATACGATGAAGCCTAATTATGCACTTGTTATTCAGACCACATTGCCTATCAACATAAGTCAAATGCAAACTGGAGCCGTGACACGTATGCCAAAATTTTACGATTGATATATTAGTTAGTGTAAAACCAGAGAAGCCAAGCATGACCCAAACATGCTATGGCCCAGTTTACAAAGCTACATTAGTTTAACACATTAGCTGTAGGTTCCATATTTGATATTTCAACTCATGGATATGTTCACAATTGCAGGCAAAAAAAGCTACAATAAAGATGTCATACCACAAGTGCTATTAATAAAAGTTAATCCATACCTCATAAAGAAGAATACCCAAACTATAGATGTTTGAAGAGGCTGAGCGAGTGTCACCTCTGAGCTCCTCAGGACTCGCATACCATTTCTCTTCCAACTGCTCATTCATTGAAGTAAAAGGACCGCTAGGTGTACTACAATGAGGTTGACTAGATCTGAACTGAGCCTCCTGTAATGCGCCATCACCATTTTCAGTTTGGATATTTACACCACCAGCTCGTTGAAACATTGGCCACTGTCTAGAGCTTGGTCCACTTGACTTCTGCTTCTTTGCAGGGACACAAGGACTAGAAGTATCTCCTGACCGCCTTCTAACCAGAGGGTTTTCGAGTTGACTTAAAGTCTCTTTGTTCAAGTCGCTGTCAAAAGACTCTTGTTGAGAACCTGAACCCACATACTTGACAGCATTTTCCTTGAAAATTTTGAATACAGATGGCCGTAGGTCACATAAAACAACTCCTCGAGAATGAAAACAATCCACTTGATCCATGATCTGCCTAAAGATATACATACATTCTGCTTTATTAATTTCCTGCCGCTCCGACTTCAACCATTCTCTCAGACTTAAACCTTCACCTCCACAACCTCTATGTATATCTGAAGGGTTAGCACAAGAAGATGGTTTACTAGCTTTGGAAGGCAAGCACGGCAAACCATCACAAGCCGCCAAAGGGATGCTGCTAGAAACATTTGCTGAAGTATTCGATACTACTAAAGGGCTAACAGAACTAGCTACAGTTTGCTGATCCACATTGCCAGCTTCAGATTTCTTATGTGGCGGGCCTCTGAATGTGACTCCCTTGCCTTTCAATGTTTTTCTAACAAAAAACCGAGAGAACCCAGACTGCGATATAATCTTTGTCTTGATGCCATCGTGGGCCAATGCCTCTACTGGTACAGGATTCCGTTCAGCATTTGTCAAATGTTCATTAGCTTCACCATTAACAGTAATGGCCAGTTGACCAGTCGAAGTCTCAGGCAAAGACGTTTTGCCTGAAATTCTCCAGATACTTGGAGTTCCCCTGCCAATTTCCTTCTTACTCATAGAACTGCTACCAGGTAAATCACCATCTAGAGGAAAACGTTGCAGAAACTGACTACGATTCATCTCTAATCTAGCTCTACTACTTGGTCTACCAACTATGGCCATGCTCGATCCCTCACAAGTTTTAACAGTCAACTCCTCAACAACATCATCACCCACATCATTAGTATTCAGCCGGCTAGAACATGGTGCGGTTTCTATCTGGTCTACACCAAGGTCACCACCATTCTTACCATCTAAAAACTCTGCTATGACACCATACGAACAATCAGGAGAAGCCTCATCTCTTTCAACCTGAACTTCTTTGATTTCCAGAATTTCGCAGGTCTCCGGTTTAAAAGATTGGTCAACATTCTTGAACTGGAGGTGAGCAACATCAGCTTCATCAATCCTACTCACATCCCCTACTGAGCCTTCATCCATCATTCCCTGTATCATCAAATATTCACACCACGTTACATAAGAAAAACACACAAAAACAAAAAAAAAATGAAACACAAATAATTCATAGCATCGAAAAAGTAACCACTAAGATCATCCAAGGTAGTAAGTACACACCACACTAGTAGAAAGTAGCATATCACTGATTAAACAAAGACCATAACACTAAATCAATTAAGCAAACCAACAGGAACAAGAATAGATCCCCATTTAATGAAAAAACATTCACACAATCCCATTTGTAAAACAAAGAAAGAAAAAAAACAAATTCGTAAGAACCAATTCCAAGAAATTGAAATATAGCAACGCTTAAGTGCTTCCGTCAATTCCAGAAACATAAAAGGACTATTTCATCACCCCCAAATTAGGCAGACAAGTGTGAAAACTTTCTAAATCCATCCGTATTTGATATTTACAGAAAAAAAAAAAGTTTCTATTCTCTACCTGAGAGGAGATGATTTAAGAAGAAGAGCCGCGAAAAACGAATCGCGGGAGGAAGCCAATCATTGACGAAATCTATCAAGCAAAACAACAAAGATCCACCGACGTAATAATCAATCGAAGGAGGAAAGAGGAAGAAGAAGAAGAAGATAAGTAAAAAAAAACAAGGCGGTGGTGCGGTTGGAGAAGAAGCGAGCAGAAGAAATCTGAAAAGCAAAACGACGATTCTTTGAGTTTTTTTTTTTAAATGTGAAAAAAAAAAAAAAAAAAAAAACGCCGATTCCGATAAAAGAAAGTTTTCTAAGGCAGAAAATTAATTATAGACTGTTTTTAAGTAAGCGACAGAGCATACGAACACGATACTTAGTCTTTGAATGGTTGTCCAGTATGCTCCAGAGCAGACTAAAATTGGATTAGTCTGCATTTAATTTACCATTCACTATTGCATAGCAGTATGCATTGTTGCATACTAAAAATCTCCATACTAGTATGCATTTGAGCGTACAACTCCATACCATTGTAAATTCACTATTGGTCTGCATTTTTCATTCTGCTCCTCAAAAGCTCCGTACTAATATAAATTCCATACTAATCTGCTCCATACCACAGTCCAATGTTTTGCATACCAAAATATTGGTATGCATTGTCCGGTTTACACCATACCGTACAACCATTCAAAGCCTTAGATAGAGAGATGATACAATACAATTATCCCAATTAGTTCTTTTAGTTTATCAATGTTTACATAAATGTACCAATACTTTTAAATTTGATTTTGTGGTATCCGTATATATATTTTTACATTTCAAAATTATGCATAATTATTTTGCTAATTAAAAACTCAAGAGATTGCTTTTTACACATGTGAGTTTTGTTTTTAAACGCTTAATCTCTTCTATCTAAGATGGTAATAACTTCATAATCAATTATATTCTCATCATATTTATTGCCACCACGTTTATGTTAATTTCGAATCTAGTTAATTTATCCTTTTTCTCTTAAGCAATTTTGTCATAAAAATATAACATACACTCATGAATGACTATTATGCGGATGATTCAAAAATTAAACTGACCCTGAATGTTCTTATTACTCAAGACGTATTGTATGGTTGAACCATGTACTATGGATTTCAAGAATTCTGTAGCAAAGCTTAACAATATGTAAAGAAGACATTTATACAATGCTATATAATGCCATCTTTAAGGATTCAAATGTCATGGCAATTTGAGGTATACATGGTGTTTAACTTTTGCAAGATAGAAACTGTTAGCTATTATTTATTATTACTCACGAAATTTAGACTTGTTTGTTTCTAGTTTCTCAAAAGAGATTTTGATATAATCTCCTAGACAAAACAAAAGCATTAAGATGTCTATATATGTAAGAAGATTGCCATAATTCTACTATAGCTTAACTTAATGAGTGCAGCTTCTAAATTCACTTCTTCTTCTGGCTCTTTAGTTCTCTGCATCTGAAAATGTTCTAAGACTTGTTGGAACTGCTCCCGGGACCTTTAGGGATTGCCCACTCGGGCCAGTTACGCGGCAGCTTAACCACAACTTCATAGCCGTCAGAAGATGATGATGATGATGATGTTGATGACGAAGACGATGATGAAGGAGAACTCGGTGGTGGGTTATTATTAGTTCTCGGGGTGGAGGTTTCTCCCAAAGCTCGGTTCTCTTTTGGTGAGTTTTCTCTGTTCCTGCATTCTTCTTCTTGGTTTCTTCCCACAGACTGATGAGAGCTTGTGTTACTCTCTCTTGGAGTTGGAGGTTTATCATGTTCAGCATCGCTTTCGTTATTGATCATCATCGCATCTACACACAAAGAGAGACATAAACAAAAAGGTCATCACTTTATTACTCAAGATCAAGATTTTGCATATCTTTAACTTATTGGTCACATAAATGCCTATGCATATACCTGTTCCAGCGTTGTTTGCATTATGATTCACCTCATTCTCGCCTTGACCAACAACATTATCAGTCTCACCAATCTCTGACACAACAGCACTCTGAGTAACCGAAGCTGCTACCACTTCCGCATCATAGAGCGAGTCCAAGAGTTCACATTCCTCTTCAACAGCAGCAAACTTCTCAGCTAACTCCACATACTTATTCTCCAATTCAACAAAATCTTCTTCCACTTTCCTTTTCACCAACAAAAGCTCATTGTTTTTAGTCATCAGTTCATCAACCATAGCATCTCTCTCAATCTCCACAGTCTTCTTCATCTCCTCAAACGTCTTCTTAACTTTCTCCTTCTCAATTCTCTCTTTCACACATTCATCAAACAAGCGTTTGTTACTCTCCTCAAGCTCCTTAGCTTTCTTCTGAAGATACAACTTAAAGGCCTCATAAGTCTCCTCAGCGTGCTTAATCCTTTCCTGAAGACATTCGTAATCTTTCACCAAAGTCTCGTGATTCTCCTTCAAGATCTCATGCTCCACTGCAATCGATTTCTCTAGACCAAACATGTTTTCTGTTCTTCTCTGAAATTGTACAAAACAAAATCCTGAAACAACAACATCAAAAAGCTTAATCCAAACTCAAACATAACCAAAAAAAATCTACAAAACCCCTAAAACCCCCAAAGTTCTGTTTTTTTTTTAGGCTAAAAATCCAATCTTTATCGATCATCAACAAAATAATATGAAGACGAGAGCTTTAAACAGACAATGCTTAAAGCTCAAACCAGTTCTGAGCTGAGAGCTCAGATTGTGAAAGAAACCAAAATGAGTCTCGGAGGATTCGGAGAGAGTAAACACGAAGAGAGTGTGGTTAAACCCCAGATTATTTCAAGCAAAAAGGCAGGTTCTTTCAAGCATACAAGAATGTATATACACAACGAAACAGATAAAAAGGGGATTTTTCTTGAAGAAATACTTACGGAAACTTGAAGAGAAACCTAAAGATGGAAGAAAGGGAGAAGAAGAGAAGCCCCCTGCCTAAAACGTTGATTGTAAATGCAGGTGATGAGATAATGTTTGTAATTAACTAATATTATTCAAATTAATTAATTGTTAAATTCGTATGGTAACTTTTAGTATCTTTTGTGCTGTATCTATACAGGGATGAACTTTCCATCTTATAATCGTTTTTTTATAAGAAATAATCGGTATCGGTTAGTGAAAATATATTTTTATTTAAGCGATATGAGATAATTTAAATAAGAGAGGTACCAGAATTTAATTTTGTATGGATATTTTAGTTTTTATAAAATTAATAAAAAAAATAATCCAAAATTTTCTTTATAACTTTTTTATCAATGTGTTCGACAAAGTTATTCTCCTCTCATTCAGAGTTTGAAGTACTGATATGGGCCATTGAGAGTATTTTTTTCTGGCGGACTTGTTTGTAAGAGTTATGAGACGGATTATACAGACCCCTAGTTGTATTGGTGTAAAATCCTGAAGAATGATCGGCGTTTTCTAGATGAATTCAGCTTGTTTCGAACTTTCTTTACACTTTTTTTCTTATTTAGGATCCCACGATGGCTAAATGTAAAGGTAGATTGCCCTGATCAGTTTTCTAGATCGGTTATCTTTGAAACTATCTTTGTAAACTCTTATCTTCCGGTTTAAGCAACCAATCATGGAGTTCTAACTAATTAACGATTGATTGACAAAAAAAAAAATTTATGAATTTTAGAAATATCAGTTCTAAAGTGGAACATTTGTTGATTTATTCATCTTTATCCAAATTGATGAGACTATGATAATTAAATTTAACTATATAAATTTGTCAATCATGTCATGTTACCTAAAACTTTCATGATATAATTGTATTTTATGAAAATTAGTTTGACTTATGGGTTGTTAACAAAATTATATATTTCAGTCTTATACCCTCTTTATTATTTTATAATATTCCAAAACTTTCAGAAATATGTTTTGAATTGGACATTTATCCAACCTGAAATCACTTTTATCCAAATTTGTTAGTTGAATTGAATTAAATTACAAAAAATGTTCAATCATGTCATGTTAAATGACACTTAATTATTTGAAATATATGTTTTCGTTCATCTCTAATATTTTTTTAAACTCTGAATTTTAGAAATATCCATTTTGAAGAGGACTTTTACAAAACAATTTTTCTAGTCTTATTTTGTTACCCATACTTTCTTTCACATATAATCAAAGTTATTTGTTTTTAGGTTTTAAACAAATCCAAATTAGTTTAAATTATGGTTGTCATCATCCAAATTATTTGTTTTACACTTATAGACGAATTCAGGGCATAAAGAAATATGAGATTGTATTCGAACCTGTTTCTTCCCACTAGACTCTCACGAAAAAAATCACATTTACAATTTTATTTTTAATTTTAATTATAACTCTCTTGGTTCTTATAAATCCATTTTTAGGGGAAAATTTATTTGAAAAAGATGTACTCCCTCTTTCCAAATTATATAAGACATTTTTAGATTTTTATGCATTATTTATGTTTATTAGTATGTTATGAACATTTGTATATACAATCTTTTCTATTAGTTAAAAAAAAATGTTTAATAGTAATATATTTTATGTAAAAACAAAAATGAAACATTGATAATTTCGTAAAACATTATATTTTTTTGGTAGTAAATTTAATAAAATAAAATAAAATGAATACTTTGAAGGAGGTGTATTGAAACCATGATTTAGGAGAATTTGATGTGATTTAGAAAATTTGAAATTTTAATAGATTTTAGTGAAGTTGATATGATTCCACTAAAACCATGAGATTTGGATTTCTGTATTTTTAACTAAACAAATCCTCTCAAATCCTCCAGCATCCCTAAAAGTCATTAAAATCTAAATCCACAAACTGTTTTGAATAACAATGAATTTTAAAATAGTTTTTTAAATCATCAGTTTAATAATAGTGAATTTTAATAGACTTTCTAAAATCAACGATTGTATAACATAAGATAGATTGTAAATTTTTAAAAAGAGAAATTTTTTTTTTTGGTAGTGGATTTATAATCAAAATTGTGTTAGGTGTTAAAAAGGTAATGCATTTATAATCAAAGTTTAATAAGTATACTTTTTTTAATATGTATGAAAGCTTTAAAAAAAAAGAAAAATTAGTGAGAGTAGCATCACCGACGCCACAAAGCATTAATTAAGAAGCTTTAAATTCACATTAAATCATTAATCATTTTTGGAATTTGTTAATTCATTAATTTATCGCTTTATTAAACCACATAGTCAACTTTCCAAATTCCCTTTGCTGCCAGAAAAAAAAAAAAAAAAAAAAAAAAAAAAAAAAAAACCGTAACATCATATATCATCTCTCTACTTCTTCAAATCCCAAAACGAGATTGAAGAAGAAGAAGAAGATGAAGCTAAAATGGGAATCAATGTCTAACGTTCAGCAAAACACATTTCTCATAAAACTCGTCTCTGCTACTCTCATCACTTGTCTCGCTTTTCGTTTCTTCGTCTTCCAATTCGGCCAATTTCACCCAGTTCATGTGTCGGTGAACGGAGACTCCGTTCCTCAGATTTCTCCGCCGTCGGTTATCTTATCGGATAACGAGGATCAGATTCCTGGAGGTAATAATTAGATTTTCTAGCACAATCAAAACTACGATTTCGCTGTGTGTTTTTTGCTAATCTTGTATTTGCGGAAACTTCTGAGATCTAGGGATTTTAAAATTCACCAAGTTTTGGGAGAGCATGATCTTTTGTAATCTGTAGTGTCTCTGATTCATGAGCTTCTAATCAAAGATTTGTTTATAGTGTTTAGTTAGAGTAGTTGTGTTCGTACTTACTAAGTGAAACCTTTAGGTTTAGGTGGTGCTAAGAAGGTATGTGCTTTGTTGTTATCAGATATTGAGGTGGAGAAGTGTGATTTATTCAATGGGAAATGGATCAGAGATCCTTTGGGACCAATTTATACAAACGGGTCTTGTGGTATCGTTGTAGACAGTCACCAGAATTGCATCACCAATGGCCGGCCTGACTCTGGTTTCCTCTACTGGAGATGGAAGCCTAACGACTGCTCTTTGCCACGTTTCGATCCTCGGAGATTTCTTCAACTTATGAGGAATAAATCTTGGGCTATCATTGGTGACTCCATTGCTCGTAATCATGTTGAGTCTTTGCTTTGCCTGTTATCTACAGTAAGTTTTTTTTTTTTACTGTTACTTTGCTATCTATTTGCAGACTTTTAAAAAAGGAAAAATTTGTAATTGAAGAGTGTTGTTGGTCTTTTTCTATGTTTCAGGTTGAAAAGCCGGTAGAGGTGTATCACGATGAGAACTATAGATCAAAGCGTTGGAATTTCCCTTTGTACAACTTCACAGTATCCAACATTTGGTCACCTTTTCTTGTGCAAGCTGCCATCTTCGAAGATTCGAACGGTGTTTCATCAGCTGCAGTCCAGCTTCACCTTGACAAACTCGACAATACATGGACTGATCTATTACCGAGCCTTGACTATGCGATCATCTCTTCCGGGGAGTGGTTCTTGAAAACCGCAGTCTACCACGAGAATGCAAATCCCGTTGGGTGTCATGGCTGCCCGGAAAGTTCTAACATGACGGATTTAGGATTTGACTATGCTTACAATACATCGTTGCGTCATGTTATGGACTTCATAGCAAAATCTAACACTAAAGGCATGGTCTTCTTCGGCACTTCGATACCCGATCACTTTAAAAATGGGGAGTGGCATAACGGAGGGACCTGTAAGAAAACAGAACCAGTGAGTGAGGACGAGGTCGAGATGAAGGTCTTGAACAAGATACTGAGAGATGTGGAGATCAATCAATTCGAGAGAGTGGTTACAGAGATGGGTCAGGACAGTGGGAAACTAAAGCTTCTGGACTTTGCTGCAATGTTGCTGACTCGACCCGATGGGCATCCAGGTCCATACCGAGAGTTCAGGCCGTTTGATAAAGATAAGAACGCAAAGGTACAGAACGATTGTCTGCACTGGTGCTTACCTGGTCCCATTGATCACTTGAACGATGTTATATTGGAGATCATAATGGATGGTCGAACCGGGAAATAACCGATTTGATAGTATCTTTTAGTCAAAGCCTGGATTGAATTGGTATATAGGTCAGGTCATGTAAATTGGTAAAGCTGAAGAGATTTGGTTTACAGTTATGGACCGTAAAGAGAGCCGCTTAGATGAATTGAAAACCGGTTCGGTTAACAAAAGCAGTTTTTATAGATAAATTATGTAAAACAGTTTGAGAATTTTTCTAGATTTGGTTTTGTCGTGTAGTCGAAAATTCGAATGGTCCGTCTCACATTAAAAAATAAAAATAAAAGTAAACGATTAAAAAGTCTTCAAATAAATTGTGATTTAAACCGGTTGAGTCAGTTGGTATAGTGGGCAATTGAAACGGTCAAAATTCAAAAGACAAAAATACATATCCGCAAAAGGAACAGTTTTGAATTTCAAAAGTTTTTGACCGTTCAGCCTTCTTCTTCTTTCTATATAAAACCCAGAGGAGAGGCTCCACTAAATCGTTACCCCTAAATCCCATAAATCTCAATTCTTCTCTAACCTCTTTTATACAAACGCTCTCGTTCAATCTCTCTTTTTGCGATGGCGACAGTTTCAGATCCAGCTCCGGCGAAGAAATCGAGAAACAGTAGAAAGGCGTTGAAGGAGAAGAATGAGATCGTCGAGTCACCGTCGTTGTCGTCATCGGTCTCAGCAGCCGCTAAGGGGAAAGAAGAAGCGAAATCGTTTGAGAAAGATCTGATGGAGATGCAAGCGATGTTGGAGAAGATGAAGATCGAGAAGGAGAAGACGGAGGATCTGCTGAAGGAGAAGGACGAGATCCTGAGGAAGAAGGAAGAAGAACTTGAGACTAAGGACGTTGAGCAGGAGAAACTTAAGACGGAGCTGAAGAAGTTGCAGAAGATGAAGGAGTTTAAACCTAACATGGTACGATCTATAGATCTAGCTCTGGTTCAATGATCTCTGTGATAATTTCAGAAAAATCTGGTAAAATCGTTTGTGTTATGGAGCTAGTTGATGGTTGAATCGCTTGATGGAAGTTTCAGTTTAGATCTAGCACTGAGGTTAGATTAGTATGATTGATTCGTTGAATCTTTTGTGGCTTTGTTACAGCTCTGTAGTTTGATGAAGCTGTATGAGAATTTGATTGATTTCAACGCTTGTGTTTAAGATATAGATGTTAATTTGGTGCCAAATTAGCTGAGATAGATTAGCTTTGGTTGAAGTTGAATGTTCAATGACGTGATTTGGTGATTGATTTGGGGAATGTTTATGTTGTGCTTCCACAGACATTTGCATTTAGTCAATCTTTGGCACAAACTGAAGAGGAGAAGAAGGGAAAGAAGAAGAAGGAGTGTGGTGAAACCAAGAAACCATTGACACCGTACATTTTGTGGTGTAAGGAGAAGTGGAACGAAGTCAAGAAGCAGAATCCAGATGCTGATTTCAAAGAGACTTCGAACATTCTGGGTGCTAAGTGGAAGACTCTGAGTGCAGAAGAGAAGAAGCCTTATGAGGAGACATACCAAGCGGATAAGGAAGCTTACCTTCAGGTTATTGCTAAGGAGAAGCGCGAAAAGGAAGCTATGAAGCTTCTTGATGATGAGCAGAAGCAGAAAACTGCAATGGAACTGCTTGATCAGTATCTCCATTTTGTTCAGGAAGCTGAACAGGACAACAAGAAAAAGGCCAAGTAATGATACTGATCCCACTATTTCACTCAACAAATAATTTCATATGGACTATATAAGTAAGAAAACTGACTGCATTTTCTCGTTTTGCAGGAAGATTAAGGATCCTCTGAAGCCAAAACATCCCGTATCTGCTTACTTGATCTATGCAAACGAGAGGAGAGCTGCTTTAAAAGGAGAAAACAAAAGCGTTGTCGAGGTAAAAGTCAAGAATTAGGAGTTGTCTTTTCTCAATTGTCATTTGAAACTGTTGAAGCTTAAGTTGTGTGGATGAATGATGATTATAGATCGCTAAGATGACTGGAAAAGAGTGGAAGAGCTTGTCAGAAGAGCAAAAGGCTCCCTACGATCAGGTCTAGTTCATCATAGACATTGCTGTGTTAAGAAGTGAAGATAATAAAGGGATGGTTTTAACGTATGTGTGCATATACTGGAACTTTTGTAACAGATGGCAAAGAAGAACAAGGAGATATATCTTCAAGAAATGGAAGGATATAAAAGAACAAAGGAAGAAGAAGC
Organism: Camelina sativa; assembly: GCF_030686135.1. Classification (NCBI taxonomy): domain Eukaryota; kingdom Viridiplantae; phylum Streptophyta; class Magnoliopsida; order Brassicales; family Brassicaceae; genus Camelina; species Camelina sativa. The sequence continues at coordinate 21,677,738 of NC_141892.1, read as the reverse complement.
CATGAGCCAGAAGAAAGAAGAAGAGGAACTCATGAAGCTCCATAAACAAGAAGCTCTCCAACTTCTCAAGAAGAAGGAAAAAAACGACAATATCATAAAGGTTAGTCAAGAGGAACTCACAATGCATTTAGCTATCCTGGGCTCAAGCCAGTCACTAACAGAACATATGTATCGTGCAGAAAACGAAAGAAATGACCAAGACCAAGAAGAAGAACGAGGATGTTGATCCAAACAAACCAAAAAAGCCTGCTTCTTCATACTTACTCTTTTGGTATACTCAAAACCCTGAATCCACAAAACAATCAGATCCAATCTCAGTTCTTTTCTTACTGGTTTTTTGTAAACATTGTTGTTTTTACAGCAAAGATGCAAGGAAGAGTGTGGCAGAAGAGCATCATGGGATCAACAACTCAACTCTTACTGCTCACATTTCATTGAAATGGAAGGTATTATAATTTACACAACCCGAATCTGAGTATGAGTTTTATAATCATTAATAATGAAATTGATTGGGAAATGTATCTTCGTTTTGTAGGAACTTGGTGAAGAGGAGAAACAAGTTTATAATCAAAAAGCTGCTGAGTTAATGGAAGCTTACAAGAAAGAAGTGGAAGAGTACAATAAGACCAAGACTGTCTCGTAGAGGAAAAAAAACTAACTGAGCAGTAGAAAAAAAAGAAGAAGAGAATGTTCAAGTTTGCTCACATTAAACATCTCTCTCCCTTATGCAAAAATAACTCTGCTTTTTAAGATTTCAATTAAGGTGAAACTAGTTTTATTTTTCTTTGGTTGCTCACTATATTTATAGTTAATCTCAAGAATAATAATCAAATCTCTAATGAAAGTAACAAATAATTAAATCGAATCGTGTAAAAACGTGGGGAAGTCAGTGGTGTCAATCTCAGCCGTTGGATCAAAATGGAAATCAACGTCGAATATTGGAGAACTTCCTGTGGAGGTATTAGTGGAGATCAGTCCGGTGAAATCTGACGGACCAGAGCTACCCACGTGGCAAAACGTTTCGTAAGAGTAAAAAGGCGGCGGCGTAACGGGGAACGAGAAACCGTGGCCTTCAACCCCGTCGGTACGTATGGTGAGATTGGTCCTGAGATTGTCGAGGAGGTTGTTTTGGTAATTTACGACTTCTTCTATGTGGTTTTGGTTTTGTTTAGTTTCCGCTCGTTTATGTGGAGTTGTGTTCCCCTGTTGTGAGCAAGTGTGTGTTCCTCTGTATGTTACTTCGAAGATCGTTGGATCACCGTCCGATCTTTGGACTTGTTTTGTAGCCCAACAGCACTGTGTGTTACGAAATGTGCATCTGTAATAACTCCTGCAATAACAAAAAAACCAACAAATTTGTCTATTAATTTCATAAACATCATCTCTATAAAATTAAGAACAAATTAGTATGATAATTAAATTACCTAGGATATTTGGCGCCCAAAATATCTTTTTGGCCATATTTTCTCCAGCTATAAACATCATCATGAGGTCCTTCTAAGCCTCTCTCTGGACTAATCCTCACTTGCTCTGTCCACTTTGGCAACATCTTCCTGCACAATTTTAAGATCACTAATCAAAAAAACTCTATAATTTTGTTTTCACATTATTATAAGTGCTACAAAATAATCTCCTCCTTAGTTACAACTCTCAACATTTTTTTTTACCTCTTTTTGCAACTGTAATCTTTGCACCCCACATCGAGAAACTCTTCGCTTTTGGGACTTTCATTAATCGACGCTGGAGATTCCGGAACTTTACCGGAATTAACTACCGGATCCATCACCCTCTCGGTCGTTGGATTGCGTGATCCGTTCAGCATCATTATAGCTTTTTCGTAGGAAGAAACTACCTTTTGTAAGAGAGTCTCCTTCATCTCGTACGTCAAACATGAAGAAGAAGATGACGACGATGGCGAAGGAGAAGCTTGGAGTTGCTTTGCAGCTCTTAGTCCATGAATCAGCTCGTTTAGCAAATTCCTTTGTTCCCAATTCATCATTTCCATGTTAGTAGTTACCTCACCAAAAGAGTAGTTCCGTCACTTTTAGTGTCCCGGTTATAAGGTTTAGGACATCAGATTGAAAACATGTGATTGAGAGGCTTAAGAGAAAGATGTGAAGTTATTTTTTTGGTATTTGATGATGAGAATGTTTTGGTTGTGGAGGGGGATGGTTTTTAAAACAAAAGCGTGTTCTTTTGGAATTTAAATGGGTTTTAAAAAAGTTTGATGTGAGCGAAGATGTGTTTGAAAATTTGACCAAGTGATCAAAACTATTATATAAAGATTCAAAGTTGAGAAAAGTCTTTGGTCTTCAATTTTATTAAGAAATCTATAGTTCCAGAGTGTATATAAGTGGTGGCGTTTACTGAAGGGTCTAATGCTGACCAATTCAAATTTGGATTTATTTTAGTTTAACTTAGCTGATTAGTTTATTTAAATCCAGTGGTTTTTCTTAATTATCATATAAAAATAACTGTACCCTTTCAGTGTCCAACTGTAGCTTTCTGGATGTAGTTACGGTCTCTTTTTCAATATTTTCAATATTTTTTTTGCAAAAAGTATTTTATACATGATTTCTATTTTTAGCAACAACCGCTTGTTATATAACCTTTTTAGTTTTTCTTTAATTTTGGTACTCCTATATTTCTTTTGTGTGTGTGCAACTTCTTCATATGTTCTATCGAATTAAATAGGACGAAGTAGTATAGGACAAACTCTTATTAAACCAAATCTCAGTTATACATTATATAGCCTTATCTTAATTCTTTTCGTATTTTCTAACAAAGCTGATTAACTAATTCAAAATAAGTTCATAAGTATTTTTACACTTTGACTTCTAACATTAAAGGGATGTATTCCATAACATTTGTTTATTACATCCTTATAACATTTATAATTTGTGTTTAAAAAAAACATTTATAATTTAATAAAAAAATAAAGATCGTAGAAGAAGGTTTCTGCTGACCAAGTCCATCGTCAAAGTGCAATCTCAAATTAAAAGAAAGTTCCATCGTAAATTCCATATCTCATGATTGATACGTATAACTTTATTGCCATCAACTGAATTTTGTTTTAATGCATTTGAAATATTATTTTATTCATTTTTTTGGACAAACTAGATGTCCTTATCATAAAATCAAAAATTGGTACCGAGCAGACCAAGGGCCTTCTTTGCCAAAACATCGGTTTGGCGATTCAGGGTGCCAGAGATAAAATTGAAAGACACGAAATTGAAAGTTGCAGATAGAGAAAGGATATCGTGGAGAGTCCCGTGAAATTCCATGATCTGGATCTTCTTATTCAAAGATGGAGGTGATGTTCGATTCGATTGCAACTCTAATCGCAAAAAGAGTTGCTACCGCTTCAGCCATCAGGGGAGAGTTGATGTGATTTGAAGAGTCAGAACCTCGGATCTTGACCTGGCCTTCTGGATTTTTGATGATCCAGCCAAATCATGCAGATCCGTCATCTTTTCACGAGGCGTCAGTGAAACATTGAAACGTACCAGGGGGTTCCGGAGGTTTAATGACGGGTTTGGGGATTTGATTCGAGTTTTGGGAGAGAATTTTTGCGTTCTGCCATTCTCTAGCTCTGTTTAAGGCTAATTGCAAGGTTTCCTCAGTCGGGAGTCGCTTCTTATTGAAGATTAGTTGGTTGCGGGAAATCCAGATCGACCAGAGGATCCATGGGGAAAGAGGACCTGAGTCAATGCCTGTTGGAGGTAAGCATATAAGTTTATTTACCTTTTCGATTCTCTGTCCCACATCGGTAAAAGAATCCAGAGGAGGTTTTGAGTGGAAGGGTGCGATTGACCATATGAGTTTTGCATAGGAACAATGGAAGAAAAGATGGAGGATTGATTCCTCCTCACTATAGTGGGGACAAACCGCAAAGTCTGTGATGTTTCTATGCTTAAGATTCAGACCAACCAGGAGGGCGCTTTGCGCAGCCTTCCAAAGGAGAAGCTTCGTTTTTGGGGATGTTTTGAGATTCCAGATATTTCTTTGCCAGTTGAAGGTTATTGGTACTGCTCTAGGCGAATGTTCATTCGCTGGGGAAGGTAGATCCAGTTTTGTTGCTTCAAAATAACCTGACTTTGCTGAGTACTGTCCGTCCCTTGTTGGTAACCATGCCCAGGTATCTTTTGCTCCATGTGCACTTGGTTTCAACTTTTGAATCGTATCCGCATACATTGGAAGGATATTTCTAATGAGTTTCGTATTCCAATTGTTTGATCCCGGGATAATGAGGTCTGCGACCGTGAGGTTCTATGTGGCTTCGGTCGGTGGTCCCATCGGGGCTAATGGTGAAGATAAGGATAATCATGGGGATCTCCACAACTGTATACTTTCTCCCGTACCCACTAATACGCCAAGATTGGAATTGAGGAGATCTCTACCAATATAAATGCTTTTCCAGCCGTGAGAGGCAGAATTTGGAGCAGAGGATTCAAGAAAAGGTGAGGACTTACAATATTTTCCTAATAAAACTCTACCCATTAAGCTTTGTGGTTGGGTGAGGATTCGCCAGCCTAGTTTTGCCAGAAGAGTCTTATTGAAAAGTTTAATATCTCTGAGTCCTAAACCTCTCACTTTTGTCGGTTTTGCTAACCTTTTCCAAGCGATCCATGACATCTTTTTCTTTCTGTTTTTGAATCCCACCAGAAACGTGTAAGAGCTGATTGAATCCGCTTACAAAGCGATGCAGGAAGATGGAAACAGGACATGGTATAGGTTGGCATGGCTGTTAGGACAGATTTGAGCATTGTTAACTTCCCAGCTGTGGAGAGGAAACGTGAGAACCAGCTGAGTGCTCTCTGTTTGATCCGGTCCACGATGGAGGAGAAGAGATCCTTCTTCTTTCTACCATACAATTTCGGTAGTCCGAGGTATTTTCCTTGTCCTCCTTCCTTGTGGATTTCAAGTACTATTTTAGCTATCTCCTTCGTATTGGCGGGGGTTTTGTTTGAAAATGTGATGGATGACTTGGCTTGATTGATATTTTGTCCTGAGGCAGATTCATACTTTTGGAGGATGCGACGAAGTGTCAGGCAGCTGTGATAATCAGATTGTATGAAGAACATTATACCATCCGCAAATAGGAGATGATTCACTCTTGGACTTCCTTTTGCCACTCGTAGACCTAGTAGGTTTCCTTGACGCTGAGCTTTTAGACACAGTCCCAATAAGACTTCACTACAAATAATGAAAATATAGGGTGACAATGGGTCGCCTTGACGGATACCACACTGAGGGTTCACTAGGCCTTTGGTTTGGCCATTGATGAAAAAGGAATATGAGACGGTGGAGAATGAATCCAGGTATTGTGGAACCCCATTTGTACTAAATCAGCCTTAATGAAATCCCATTCCAAACGATCATATGCTTTACTCATGTCTGTTTTAACAACCATAAATCATCTCTTTTATGCTCCTGATGTCTTCAGGTAGTGGAGCGATTCATGTGTGATGAGGACATTATCCGAAATGGCTCTTTGTGGAACAAAAGCAGATTGATTCTCCGAGATACAAGAGTGTAGGACCGGTTGCAGTCTTTTTGCTAGTTAGCTTTGCAATGATCTTGTAATAAACTAAACAGAGAGCTATAGGTCTATAATCTGCTAATTTTTGGGCCACTGTGGTTTTTGGAATAAGTATAACATGAGTATGATTGATCTTTTTTGGCAGGGATCCCAAGATGAAGAAGGATTGAACCTCTGCAATAATCGCCTCACCCACTGAAAGCCAGTTAGAATGAAAAAAGCTGGCTGAAAAGCCATCGGGTCCTGGGGCTTTATCAGGGTGGATCGAGAAACAAGCTTGTTTGATTTCGAGGAGGGTTGGCATGGAGATCAGCATCTCATTCATTTCGAGGGTGACACAGGGAGAGAGTGCTTCTTGAGCCACATAGCTCCTATCTCCATCCTGGGAGGAAAAGATATCTTGAAAATAATTAGAGATAACTTTCACTATCTCTTTTTCCTTGTAAACCTTTTCTCTCGAGTTTGATTCTAAGACAGAAATGTTATTAATAGCTCTTCTTTTTTTTGTAGCCGCATGTAAATAGCCCGAGTTTTTATCTCCTAAGTTAAGCCAAAGTTGCCTGTTGCGCTGTTTCCAATACTCTTCTTCCTTCTTGTAGGCTAACAAAAAATTCTGATTAATAGAGTCAATGGTGATTTGGCTGGCAGTATCATCGCACATAGCTTCTTCCAGTTGGTCCTGGAGGGAGGAAATTTCTCGTTGGTCTCTACTCCATTGAATGATACCTCGTCTACATAAATGTAGTCGATGGTCTATGGGGGCCGTAGGTTTGAGATTCCATGCCTCTGCTACAATATTGCTAACTTCGGTGTTATCTCTGAATCTTTTGTCGTATCTGAAGAGGCTCTTGTGGTGTCTTTTAACATGGTCGAAAGAGGATACTACGGGACGATGATTGGATCCTTCAAAACGCAGATATTCACTTCTCCCAGATAGGATCCAGTCACTATTTTCCATTGCTCTATCCAGACGGCACCTAACTAGATGCGAATGTTTCTGTCCCCTCCACGAGAGGAAATTCCCAGAGTGCTTCAGAGCATATAGATCACATGCAGACATGAAGGGTCGAAGGTCCGTGAAGGAGCTTTCTGATCTCATGGGACCTCCCATTTTTTCATCATTGCCAATAATGTCATTGAAATCACCTGTCATAAACCAGGGACCAGTTCTATTCAGGGCATACTCTTGGAGTTGGTTTCAAGCTTGGAATCTTTTGGATCTATCCGGTTCTCCATACAGGAAGGTAGCAAAGAACTCTCGACCTTTTGCCTTAACCTTGGTGTCTATAAAATGGTTGTTGGAATTAATGACCTCCAGTTCTATGTTGTCTTTCCAGAAAAGTGCAAGACCACCCGCGGCTGGGGAATCAGGGGGAACCAGATGGTGGTGTGGGTGGTCAAGCCATTGTAATGTTTTTAGAACTGATTCAGGTGAGTTTTTTGTTTCCATGAGAAACAAAACATCCGGAAAAATCTTTTTCCTGATTTTCCAGAGTCTTCGAACTGTTATGGGGTTCTCCAGTCCACAACAGTTCCAACTCACTAATCTTAAAAAAGAGGGATTGGCGGATTCTGAAAATCTGCCTTCTTCTTCTTGCTGGCAGGGATCAGGGAAATTCTAGGTGGACTAAAGGAGGAGGGGAGGTTCATTGATTGTTTCCCTGGTGTTTGTTCCCTGCTCTTGGTATTTCCAACAGATTGTTTGAGATTTTTCTTCTGATTTGGTTTCAAGGGACCCGATTTTGAAGACAAGGTGCGATTGGGAGACTTCTGAAGGCTTACTATAAATTATTCGTTTCCGTAACAACTAAGTCCATCAACGCGATGTGTAAATTGTCTACTTACTATAAATACACTGTGGCTTTGTGATGCATGAATTGTCTATTTACTATAAAGTAAATATTCAGAATCAAAGTCAGGAGGCCCAAAAACTAGTCTCTAATCAACTAGTCTGTATTGTTTCTAGTGATCGAAGTGCTACATTAGGTTTACCACAAAGTCACAAACTTACATTTTAAGATTTGCACACGCACACAAAAAGGTTACATCTACTTTGTACCGATCGATTTTATAGTTTAACTAATAGATAAATAATATGATTTGACGTTGTTATAATATCCATATTGATTATCTTTTCAACTAAGTTAGAATTTGAGGATCGTTGTTATTTTGGATAAATAATTCGATTCTAATTTTTTTTGTTGAAGACGATCCACACATTTTTAGGTGAGATTGGCAATCAAAATCACATAATCAGGTCAAACCCAAAGTTGAAACTAATCATTTGAGGTGTTTCCATGTTTGTTATTGTACGTTATTGAAGGTGTCTTATGTGTTCTCTATCCAAAATTCCAAATGCGAGAAAAGACAAACTTAAAATTTTATTTATTTTCTGTATAAGTGACTATTAGTAATATAAGATTAAATGCAGATGTCATCACTCGTCAACAACATGAATAATAATAATATATACTAATATAAGTAACATAAACTTAAAATAATTTGCCAATGATTGATTTGAACCTAAGCAAATGTTTTTAAGGGAAAACATAAATTAGAAAATTTGAGTCAAGGGATTTGACCGGAGACTTTTTCAAACCTCACTCCACGTGGATCTGGCCTTTTCATTTTTCATTCACTTATTTATGATGTCACAAGTTGCCGTCATCTTTTAAAATAATAAACTCTTTGTCTTCTGCAAATTAATAACTCATTACTAAAAAAAAAAATTGGAGTAAAAAAAAGAAGAAGCATTTTTTTATAAATAAAAATTTATACTCAACTAACGAAAAATAGTAAACTACAAATTGTTTGACAACAAAAAAAGAAGTACAAATTAAAACCTATTTAACTTTCTCGAGCAACACCCATTTATTTGATATAAGAAAATTGATGATTTAGATGTACTATAATATTTTAGGAATTTCACTGGTTGGTTGAGACTACATATATATATGTTTCCTCAATATCGGGTTATGGGGAAACAGATTGAGTATTATTCAAAAAAAAAAAATTATTCTGAATATTATTGATTTGAAGCTAATTTGGAGTGGAATCATCCTAAATACTATTTCTGTTATTTGATGATGTAGGTTAATATCTTATATTATTATATAAAGTTTTAGTTTTTAAAATTAGTAACTCGATTGATCATACTATCTGTAATATTTATCAATTAGATTTTGACACTTACAAAAAGAAAAATTATATAATAAATTATGAGTCCTAAAAGAAAACAGATTATATTATTTATTTGATAAGCTATATAAAAAGAAAATTATAAATTTTGAGGACTTCCATAACAAAAAAACTGTAAATTAATATTTTTAACTATATATATGGAAAATCTGCATTGACTATGCAATTTTGGACTGGTATAAATATGCGTTTATATCCTCTTTGACTTGGAGTTCATAGACATAAGTCGTGAAGCCCTGCTTAGCACATTGCCCATAACCCATCCATGCTGGAGAGTTTATGTTCAAACTGGTTCCTCCCCCTACCACATTTATTTGATTGAATAAGGTTGTAAACGTCTAGGCAGGCCAATAGCCGACTGACACTACATTGTGTCATATTCTTCTAACCACCAATTCCAAGAAATTCGATCGTGCATCAACAACGGATCTAGAACAAAATTTTATTTATATGCAAAAATCGATAAATACTAATAAATTGAACCCTATATATAATAAGAAAATAAAATTAGTTTAAAATAAATGAAGATAGAAACATATATCCTTTTTGATAAGATTATGTATTTAAATTTTGATCATAAAAACAAGAGAATTGTAAAAAGTTAAATAATAAGTATTATGCAAATATGAAGCAAAACTTATGCAAAAATTATGCAAAAGAGTATATTTATTTTGCATTAAAAATACAATACAATTGACATAAATTTTTTGATCCAAATTTTAGGATAGCATACAAATTCGAAAAAAATAATAAAGTTATATGCATTTTTGATTAATTTATGATAATATTAGTATAGTTTTATTTAAAATTATTATGTATGAGTCTACAAAATATGGAACAAATATATTTAAGATAATTTAGTTTTTCCAGTATGAGATAGTATTAGTTTTCATTTTTTTCTTTGAGAATTATATTATTAATTTTTAAATTAGTTTTAATTTTTCTCAAAATATAAATATGATATAATGCACATATTTTTTTGACCTGAAAAATTATAAGTTTCTCCTTTAGAATTGAGTGTACATAATTACAAAATTATTATGATATAATATGCAATTAAATTGTATTGCGAGTGGAGTGTGTCAACTAAATCCGGTTTGAAATATTATTTAAAATTCAAATATATTAATTAGAAAAAATCAAATAAATATAAAATTAACATTTGGAATACTTAACTTCCTATATATTTTTGATACTCGCGTAAATACGCATACCTAATTTATTACTATTATAAATATTTCAAAAATCTACATCTTCAACCAATTTTTTTTCAAAAATTTTACTGTTGTTTTTGAGTATGAAATTTTAAATAATAAATAATAATTGATTTGTTTAGAATATTTATAGTTTTTATTATGTCGCTATAATTGAAAAGTAATAATATTATAACAAACTTCTACACTTTTTTACTTTTGTTACCAGTCGAACTTTTAGAAATATTTCAAATCACGACTAGTACATGTTTTTGTTACTAATCAGTAATCACTAATCAGACATTTTAAAGTAAAACTATTTACTAATTGGGTCCCTCAGTAACATGAGTTCTCTTTTTTCTTGTCTTGTAATTTGTAATTTGCAAAAATCCATTTCTTCTCGTTTTTATTCAAAAAAAAAAAAAAAAAGACTAAGGGTAATTTGGTAATTTCACGGTGAGGGTTCCCGACCCGTCGTCCTCTACCTCGGCAAGGTTTTTCCCGTTCACCAGCCATTTTTGTTTTCCTATTCTAAACCCTAAAAAACCCTCACCGCAGGGTTTAACGAATCAGAGCCCTTCGACATCGTTTTGGTCTTCTTCTTCTTCATCATCTCTGTGTTGCGTTATTCTTCTTCTCAAACTCACTGGTACGCCATTTCCCTCTTTACATCAAATCCTGCTTTCGCATTTCTCAGCTTAGTCGTGGTTGATTGGTCTAATTCAAAATTGTTCCATCGCTGTGACGTAGAAACCCTAATTTAAAGGGATCACTGCAATTTGCAGATTAACTCCAGAAGTCAGAACCATTCCTGCTTTAAAATGAACTCACTCGCCATCAGAGCCTCGAAGCTTCTGAGATCTTCTTTAATATCTCCTCTTGGTAATATCCCTCTTCAGTGTTTTACTTAGAAATGCTTTTAATCGTAATCTGTTTCTTATTGGGGTTTGCGAATGTAGCAGCAATAAGTACTGAGAGAGGCTCCAAGGCTTGGTTCTCAACTGGTCCTATTGATGAAGGTGTGGAAGAAGATTTTGAAGAAAACGTATCAGAAAGACCTGAGCTTCAACCTCATGGAGTTGATCCCCGTAAAGGTTGGGGATTTCGCGGTGTTCATAGGGTAAAAAGATTCAATCTTGGAACACTTTTACACTTTTGAGAGCATTAGTAGTAGCTGAAGAATATGATAATCAAATTAGGCTTATCTAAAGACTTCAATTGTATGTTTCTGTAGTAAAGGAGATTGTAAAGGAACGATCTTTTCGTGTATGCTGAATGACTTGAGTTATCTTGATTTAACATCATTTCATTTTGTTATCTTCTTTGGAGTGGGGTGATTGTGTTCTTGTTGTTTCATTTCATTGTTGTTTTTTTCTTTGATTCACACAGGCGATCATCTGTGGGAAAGTAGGGCAAGCACCGGTACAGAAGATCTTAAGGAACGGGCGGACAGTAACGATCTTCACAGTAGGAACAGGTGGGATGTTTGATCAGAGGCTTGTAGGAGCTATCAATCAGCCGAAACCAGCTCAGTGGCATAGAATCGCAGTGCACAACGAAGTGCTTGGCTCTTACGCTGTCCAGAAGCTTGCTAAAAAGTAAGCTTTGGCACATGTTTAACTATCTTAAAACAAGGAATTGTATTAGTTTAGCTCTTTGTTTCCAATCTCTTGTTCTTGTTTCTTCTTTATTCGCTTGATCTATGATGGTATCAGTAAATATATATAGGAGGTGAAAGGTGTAGGTATTCAACTGAACTTTGTTTCTGGTGCTTTGTTTCACAGCTCATCGGTTTATGTGGAAGGTGATATTGAGACGAGAGTGTATAATGATAGTATCAGCAGTGAAATTAAGAGTATCCCTGAGATTTGCATCCGTCGTGATGGTATGTATGGTTTCATAATGTTGTTGATCTGGACCATCAGTTTATTGCTATGTTACGATTCTTTTTGTGTTTTTGCAGGGAAGATTCGGCTGATCAAATATGGTGAAAGCATTAGCAAAATCTCTTTCGATGAGCTAAGTAAGTTATATCATTTTTTCATTCAGCTAAATATTCTCAATTAAAGAAGAGATATTTTGCTTCTGTGTTTGAATCTTTGTTCCACATTTGGCAGAAGAAGGATTGATTTAGTCGGAGCAAGAATATCCCGGTGGCCGTAAGGAGAGCAAACTGAATCAAAGCTTTTCAGAGTAAAATCAACAAAACAGTTTCTTTGTTTTTTTTGGTCTGTCCATTGTGACTTTGTGAGCACTGAGTTCCTTTTTATGGATAATAGGGGCATTTATGTAGTTTCTGGTAAAAATAAGTTAGTCATGCCGTGGATTAGTGGAGTTTTACTGATTCTTCCGGTGTACCAAAACTACGGTTCTTCAGTGGAAGTTATATTATGGCAGAACAAAGGAAGAGCAAAGAAGAAAAATAAATAATGATCACAATACGAATTGGGCTAAAAAGGCCCACAAAATGAGAGAGACACACCAAGGTTTTTACCGTGGTTTCGTATGTTGAAGTTGTTTTATTAGGTTTTCAATGGTTGCTTAGTGGTGAACCAGCAGACCAAATGGACCAAGATAGACCATGGTTTTTGTCAAAAACTTTTGAACACGAATGAAGTTGGACTTGGTTTTGAGTGGTGAAAAGTAGACGAAACCAATTTTAACATGTCTGTTGAAGCTTGTTCGGTCATATCGACTCCAATACACAGCTTGATATTCAAGCTTGAATTAAACATAGCTACATTCTTCTCCACACTAACATGCAATTTATGTAAATTACTAAACCGTTCCTCATGACTCACTTATTGCAGAATAATATGGAGCTTTTTTGAATTTTGCCGATAATCATGGAAACGCCGACTATCCGACTCAAACCCATTAAAACTTGCAAAACATACGCGCATATCAATTAGAAAAGTTCTTCACAATTATCACATTGAAAAACATGTTAAAGTTAAAAAAAATGATAAAATACAATAATTGAGTAATTTTTGTAATGATTTTTCTTATATAAAAAAATTTTAGTCATTCATATGTGTGTAAACTGTAAACATGTTAACACATGTGATATGAGACTGAGACAATTTACAAGATGACAATTTCATAGAATGTTCTTCTTTCTCCTATCTCTTATCTTCGAAAATCAAACCATGCGTTCATAGAAATTGCGATAAATTTATCACAATAGCTATTTTGAGGAATCAATTCCCCCCCTCTCCCCCCATTTATTAGAGTAAGAGTTTTTGACATTTTAGTGTGATTAACTATCATGTCAACAACATTAATGTTCTTTTTTATGTGTTATAATATATGGAAAATTATATTAATTATCAGTAAAAAATACTTAGTCAGTATACATGCGTGCATCTTTCCATAAATCAACATGCATACATCTTCCTATAAATCAGAGACTGTCATAGTACTATCCAACATACCCAAAAACGAGTTAAGGACGAAAAGTAGGAAACCAATGATTTTTCCAAATCCGAATATTGTGACAAAACTCTTAGACTTTGGTCAGGTTTAACGACCTTTTTTTCAATCGATCTACAACCATATGAAGTCATATTTCAACTTACAATAAGAATAAGAACTTATTATGGTAATATATACCTTTATATAATCGAGCAAGGAGGCTGTGAGGATTTTTCAGAATTCACCAAGTTATTTTGCTAGGAGAAATCATGTAAGCCTTTAAATATGTGTTTGCTATTATTTATAGATTTTAATGAATCAAATGAATAGTGCATTTTTGGTCCGTAATTCCTTTCATATTTTTTGTTCGGAGTGCATGACAACATATATGTGAATGATGACAAAATGATTTTTAATAAAGTAGATAATTTGGCATATCTTTGTGCATCTAAACTTCTCTTAATGATTTTGGTAATGTAAAAATGAAATCCGACAATACTCTCTTATATACAAATATACAATATAGACTATGTAATCTTTTTCTTTTGAATATTGATTTTTGACAAAATTTAGATTTATCCTTTGGGATTACAGTGTTTAGTTCTTACAAACAAATAAAATCGATGGACTCAATCTTGTAGGATTCTTGTAAAATCGTATGGACTTCATTGTGGCAATATTTTATATGTTTGTTGGCTTCATTACCATATAGATAAAACTTCGATTCGGTTGAGATATTTTAGAAAATGAGAAATTTTTAATGATTTGATTTTAAAAATGAGAAATTTTAAAATAAAAAAACGTTAATTAAAAAGAAAAAATTTAATTGTAAACTTTTAATGTCATATTTAATATTTTTTTTTATAGAATAATTTAATTATTGTTACTTTTATTTTAACAATTGATGATTAGAAATAAGCAACTTCATGTGGGTACTTTATTCGAGTTTCTGTATGCTTCCAATCGGATAATTCGGGTTTGGAGATTTGTGATTCGTTGAGGAAGCGAATGGTTTACATATCAGATTGGTTTGACTTCTATTCGGATATCTATCACGTTCCATATTGTGGAATAACTTACACTCATATTTTCTTATGTTTTGATTCAAATGATTAGAAAATCAGAAAACAATTACGTATATATGTTTATACTTACAATAATATTTTTTTTTTGGTAAAATACTTAAAATAATAAATTTCGTTTTGTTTTGTTTTGTTTTGTTTTGTGACTGCAAATCAGTTAAGAATCTCAAAACTCCCAAAACAATAGTCTTACAAATGTATAAAAGAAACTTCCATTGTGTCTCGTAGGAAATCCTGATGTATGTTCTTATTTCTTGGACCTCTTGAAATTCAAAGTTTGAAAGCTGTCAATAATAAAATAAAATGAAGGTTTTAAGTGAAGAAAGTATCACGTGAGTCCACGTGAGATGAAATGGACCGCTTCTTAGAAACAGCGGTTGGGTCTCTCCGTCACGCACGAAGAGATCAATCTCACAGTGTCGGTAGTCACATGCGTTCATGTGGCCATGAATGAACCCTCAATATATATATTTCGTGTTGTTGACAGCCTCAAAATAAAACTTTCTGATATTTGTTTTTCAATAATATTTTTGTCCATAATTAAAAAATAGACAAACTCAAACTTGTGATCTTCGAACGCTAAAATGAATCTTTTATACCTTTGTTAATTGTTATAAATGAATAGTAATATGATTTCCAGTTGTTTAAACTTTTATTATTTCAACTCAAGCTGATAGTTTAATTCGTTTTCTCACTTTACAATATATCATGCATATTTCTTTTGTCTGGAATTAAATTCTTTCTCTGTAATATTATTTTTTTGTAAAATATTATATATGTTTTTGGTTTTTATCAGTTCTAGCAAAAATATGATTCAGATTTATGTTATTTTTAGAGTAGACTTATGTTTTCTTTTTTTAATCAATAATATGCATTCTGGTATATTTAAATGGGATTCAAAACTATCAAACTATAATATGTCCCGATCGAAGTTACGTTTCTCTATCATATAAAATTGTAACGAGTGATCACCGTAAAATTATTATATTAGGCTATAAGCTAGCTACTCGGTTAGTGATTGCTGCCTGGTATAAGATTCTTGTGTCGAATGTGCAACTCACACTTGAAAACCATTAAAGAAATATTTAAATCGTACTATATAGACTATGATTTAAAATGAATTCAAATTACGTAAATAATACAATAAGAATTCCAATTCAAATTCTTTGTAATTCTCCCCTCTGTAATCTTACCCAATCAAACAGCTTTCATCAAGGATAGGCTCTTGATAGAGAATGTCCTCCTGGTTTCTGAAATTCTGAATGGGTATCATTTGTCTTCCCTTTCGCCAAAGATCACTCTGAAAGTGGACATCTCAAAAGCTTTCGACTTTGTTCGCTGGGACTTCGTTATTCATGCTTTGTCTTCTTACGGAATACCAGATCAATATTTGAAATGGATCAAAAGCTGTATTTATTCCCCCACCTTCTCAATGAGTATTAATGGTCTCACATCAGGTTACTTTAAGGGAAGGACAAGTCTTAGACAAGGGGATCCCTTATCGCCAATCCTCTTTGTTCTGATGATGAATGTACTCTCGATTATGCTCAATCAAGCGGCTCAAGACGGTATTTTCCATTATCACCGTGGGTGTGAAGAAATGGACCTCACTCATTTATGTTTCGCAGATGATTTACTCATCTTTTTAGATGGGTCTGAGGAGTCTCTAGCTGGTGTATTTACAGTTCTTTCTCAATTTGAAAAGTACTCCGGCCTCTCAGTAAATATCTCGAAATCCTCTATGTTTACATCAGGCGTCAGCGAAGACACCCTCTCCCGTATGCGATCAAAATTCCCTATCCACTAGCCGCACTGCCTGTAAGATACCTCGGTCTCCCTCTTTGCTCCAGAAAACTTTCAAAAAAGATTGTGACCCCCTTCTGTCCAAGATAAGGGCAAGAGTGAATTCTTGGCAGCATAGACATCTCTCTATCGCGGGAAGATTACAGTTGATTTTGACTGTTATAGCTGGGATCATGGGGTTTTGGTCCAATGCCTTTTTCCTGCCTAAGAAAGTTATCAAATGCATAAACAGTATATCCAGCTCTTTTTTGTGGCATGGTTGTCTGGACAAGCCTTCTGGTGCTAAAGTTGCTTGGTCTGACCTGGTGTTCCCCAAAAAGGAAGGAGGATTAGGTTTGCGTTCATGGTCCTCCTGGAATGAAACTTGTGCTTTGAAGCTTATTTGGATGATATATTTTAGGGCAGGATCAATCTGGGTGGCTTAGGTCCGATCAAGATATCTCTCTACCGCATCTTTTTGGGCCTTGAATGAGAAATCCCCCCAAGTCTCTTGGCTTTTCAGGAAACTTCTCAAGATGCGTCCCAAAGCCATCAAGTATCTCAATATCAAGTTGGGTAGAAGAGATGACACTTTTTTCTGGTGGGATCCTTGGACCCCTTTTGGATCTCTTCACCATTTCCTTGGTCCAGACGCTCCAAGTCGTATTGGGATTCCAGTATCCTCTCTAGTCTGTGACTACAAGGTTGGGGAAAATTGGATCCTCCCCCAAGCGGGATCAGATTCCTTCCTCCAAGTACTAAGATTTATCACCACCATCCCTCACTCCACAGTCAGTGACACTCCTCAATGGATCATTGATGGCAAGGTATGTAAATCTTATCACTCTAAGGAAATGTGGAACTCTTTGCGTTTGTCAAAACCGCAGGTCCCATGGTTCCCCCTTGTATGGCACAAAGCAGCTGTTCCAAAACACTCGTTGGCTGCTTGGTTGTTCATCTTAAATCGTAACCCAACTCTTGATCGTATGATCAGATGGGGCTTCGATGTGGAACCGTTATGTCTCCTTTGTGGTTTGGTAAATGAGACCAGAGATCATCTATTTTTTGAATGTGCTTACTCCTCAGCCATCTGGTCCGCTATAGTAAATAGGATGGAGCTTCTCCCACCTCCTTTGACTTGGGATCAAATTATCCTATGGCTTCCAAATGCATCTTCCTCTGCTATCACCTCATTGGCCCTGCTTCAAGCTTGGCAAGCTTGTATATATGAAATCTGGAAAGAGCGAAATCGGCGCTACCACGAAGGTATTATCCTCCTGCACAATGTTATCTTAAGCCGGGTCTCTATGGTGGTTAAGGATAAATCTTTAGCCTTGCGTAATAAGTCTACAAAGCTCGGTGAAGCTCTGAATGTCTTCTGGTCCTCACACTGACTGGCTTCTTCTCCATTTCTTACAAGCGTCTTTGGGTTGTCTTGTGTTTTGTCTCTTTTATTGTAAAGTGAGTTATGCTCACTATCCCTTCCCCCTTCATTCTCGGTTACGCTGCTGGTTCTGGTTTTTGCTTGATTCCTTGTAATCTCTAAACTTTTATTATATTTTATAAGAAGGCTCTTTAACAAAAAAAAAAAAAAAAATTCAAATTCTTGATCAAATATACTAACCAAAAATTGGGGTTTACGTAAGAGTAGGAAACAGACAGTTCTATAGTGTAGTAGCAAATTAAAACTTTGCACGTGCGGTGACATCTGTTCGAGAGCTTAATATAGCATATGTGCCAAATGACCTCATATTAAAAATGTTGCTTACGAATAGATTTTGTGGTTTCGACTTGCTAAAACATTTAGTAAGTCTCTAATAATTTTGGCCTCTGCCCATAGTTATATTCATCATATGCTTGCTCATTAATTGGTTTTGCTTCTTATATTTATGGCCGTGATACCATTTCTAAAAATTAATTTCTCTGCTTGGAGCAACTACACAAAAGAAATAAATACCGTAATGAGACGAATATCATCAACAGTTTTATTCAAGCAACTATGAGTGTGTGAGTTAGCTTAAATAATATATTTTAAAAAATATACACCAACTTTACATAAATCATCCAACTCTCACCAAAATATCAGAGGCACCGACCGTTATTTCAATAAATTACCAAGCCAGGCTTCCTCCCAATGAGTGCATATACACCCAATTTCCGCCCACACCTCATGGTGGTGTTTACATATTTTTGACCGATGTTATGTAGCTATTTACTTAGCAATCCCATATTGCCAATTTAATAACAAAAAAGAAAGATACAACTTATGGTTTTGGTAGACAATTGATTATGGTTGGGGACATCCAACTCAAACAAAATGACCCAACTTATGACTTTTCACCATTTATTTTCTCTTTATCCTCTTTTTTTTTTTGTTTTTCTCAAAAATATCTAACAAATTTTCTGTGACTATCTATGATCTATTTGACGGCATTGTATTGTTGATTATATTTTTTTTTGTGCAACTGTATTGTTGATTAAATATTAGAATTAATTTTGGTGCGTGTATTGTTTGTCTTGTGTGTCCCCAGTCTTAAGATTGTTAGGCGCATTTATTTTGTAAAACTTGTGTATTGAAGGTTTCTCAATTAGATTTTCCCAATTAAAACATAAAAAGTAACAAAAAAGTTTTTCAAAGTTTTTCACTTGAGAAACGTTGAGAAACTGTTTTGAAAACATAACTAATTCTAACTGGTTAGATTTTATTTTTCTGATTTATTATTTAAATAATTAATAATTTTATATAAAAATGATTAAAATAAAATATTTTGAGAAACCTACTAAATATTTACCGATGCAGATGCTGTAAGGTCGATCAAATCCCACCCAACGTTTTTTTGAAAAAGGGTGTTAACCCACCCAAATTTCATTCTTATCATATAGTTGTAATCCATCTGCTTTACTAAATTAGATTATATAAATCTCTCTTAAATTGGTCGTATCACTTTGTTTCTTTTTGTCGTATGTTACATTATCATCATGAATATGTTGATTTATCCTATCACACATGATGATCAATCTATCATATCTACTTACATATACATGATATACGTGATTATGATAAACAACTTCACGAACAACTCTATAACATACAACTTTTTCGTAATATTCAGATTTCCAGTTGAGGATTCTTACATGCACCAACGATAGACCCTCTTACTCCCTAGTACTTGACACTAAGATGGATGAATTTTCCTACAGCATCTCAGAATTTTTGTTTAGTTTTACACCATTTATCTAAAAAGTGCATTCTAGCTCTAAGAATCAAACCCTATATATACTTATTGTAGATATGTTTAAATCCTTGACCATTGGATAATGCAACTTGCACAACTGAAGAGTCGATTTAGAATTACGATCTGAATTAGGAAAAAAAAAGATGTATATATATTCGGGTTTTGACTTTGTATATGATAAAAAAGTAATGATATTATTCTATGGCATTTAAACAAATTTGTTTAGATGCATGGAAGATTCGGAGCTTCCGTAACGGGTGGAAGGACAACTGTTATTTCCCATTGACTAGATTTTAATTCGCGGTACACCGCAGGACTATATTTTTAAAAGATTTTAAATTTTAAATTTATGTTATAATTGTTTGTTATTTTGTGGTTGTTTATTAATTTTTTACTTTGTATAGTTATAAATAGTTATTGAGTTTATCCAATATTTTACCATGAAAGAAAAATTTCCTTTCATAACTAATATTAATGATTTTTAATAAAATGATTAAGTTCTTTGATTTTTAATATAAATGTTATAATGTTATTTAGGTCTTGACCCATAGTCCTATCACATTTGTATATTTTATATATATAGAATAGTATTGGTTTGATGTATATATCTTTTTTTTTGTTTTCAAATAGAACCAAAATGGAAATGTTTGAACAGAGGAAAAGAAAAAACACAGAAACAGAGAAACAGAAACAGAGAAACAACAATATTATAACGCCTCACCCCTCACTTGGTCATGAAGCCAAGAAGGCCCTCCAAGTGAAAGATAAGACTGGAACCGACCATCTCTCGCCATTGCTACCTTGTTGGCAGTAGTTGCAACCGAGTAACATCTCCAGGCAGAGAACTTAGACAACGCCATATGTATTTCATTCAATATCAGATGAAACCGAGGCCAAACCGACGGATTATTAACAGCCTCACTGACCATAGAATTATCCATGACAAACTCTACCTTAGGTATTTGCAGAATTGAGACCGCTTCACTTGCCCACAGGAAGGTTCTCAAAGCCGCAAGGAACTGTGAGTCTGGAGCTGTAAGTGCATCTCTAGCATGATAGAGTACCTGTCCTTGAGAATCTCTCATGATCCAAGATCCACCCGACAACCTGGATCCTGTTCTCCATGAAGAACCAATATTGCACTTGACAAAACCCATTGGAGGCTTACACCACTTGATCTCCAATTTGCTCTGCCTTACACTTTGGGGATGATCTGCATAAGAAGGTAGAGCCTGAACCACAAACCATTGAGAAGATTTGTCCTGCGCAGTGAGCACCATATGTCGAAGATTACCATGTTTCCCTTGAAAGACCAAAGTGTTGCGATGTTTCCAAATTCCCCAAAGCAACCAAGGTATAACATAACGTATCTCCTCTGGGATTGTATCATTTTGTATCAGAGACCATAGGTGTTCCCAGTTTTTATCCACATCTACCGGGGAGAAACCACCATTTGGAAGTGGGACATTCGCCAGAGCGAAGGCTTGACGAGCTACCGGACAGTCAAAGAACAGGTGACATATAGTTTCTGCTTGAAAACCACAGCTCGGGCACCAAATATCTCCTCCACAACCTCGCGATGCTAGACGTTCAGTTACCGCAAGAGCACCTGAGAGCAGTCGCCACAAGAAAGTTTTAATTTTGGGAGTTGTCTTTATCTTCCATACATTCGCTTTGAGCTCATTCGTATGATTCACAACTGCATCAGTAGGTTCGTATATTGATGGAAGTGTTTGTTTCAACCAATAACCACTCTTAACAGAGTAGGAGCCCGACTTAGAATATGGCCATATATGACGATCCCGGCTTCCAACCTTGATAGGCATTGCTAAGATTTGATTTCCATCATCCGGGGGGAATAAAACCTTCACTTTCTACCTATCCCACTGAGACTGATTAGATATCCGAAGCTCAGACACACGCAGATTGACTTGAAAAAAGGTTTGCGATCTAAAGGGTGCTCTGGGATGCTTGTCAAAAACCCACTTGTCCAGCCAAACCATGGTATCACATCCATCCCCAATGGTCTTCATTAAACCTTGTTTAAGTAACTCACGCCCATGTAATATGCTTCTCCACGCGTACGACGGTCTCGAACCAGAGCCACATTCAAGAAATTAAGATTTACGAAAGTATCTGCTTTTATAGAATCTCCCAATCAGAGACTCAGGGTTATTCAGAATCCTCCATGCTTGTTTAGCTAACAAGGCCTGGTTAAAATCCCCAAGATCCCTAAACCCTAAACCACCTTCTGATTTGGATTTACACATTTTCTTCCACGCAACCCACGCAATCTTCCTCTTCCCCTGACAATTGCTCCACCAAAACTCACACATGGCACTTGTGAGCTTCATGCAAAGGTTCTTACTCAATCTAAAACACGACATGGCATAAACCGGAAGTGCCATCGCCACCGCCTTCAAAAGGACTTCTTTTCCTCCCAAGGACAAAGATTTCGCAAACCATCCTTGAAAACGAGATTGTAACTTATCACCGATGAACCCCAGAAGTGCATGCTTTGATCCACTGAAACATTCCGGTAACCCCAAATATGAACTTGTGCCACCTTCTTCAAAAATATTCAACGTTTGCTTGACAATCACCTTAACCTCCTCAGGTGTCTTCTTCCCAAAAGTGACTGCAGATTTGGTGAAATTGATTACTTGCCCAGACGCCTTCCCATACAGGTGAAGACAGTGCATAATCTCCTCACACTCCTCTTTACTGGCTCGACTAATGAAGAAACTATCATCAGCAAAAAGTAAGTGTTGTATCACTGGACAAGAATCATTGAAACTGAACCCCGTTAAGCGTCCCTGAATCTGACTGCGGTGCATCACATGGACTAGAGCCTCCACGCACAAGATGAAAATGAAAGGAGAAAGTGGGTCTCCCTATCGGATTCCACGACCCGGTTTGATGAATCCATAGTCACACCCATTGATGAACACAGAAAACGTAACAGATCGAACACAAACCATTATCCAACGAATCCATTGACTATGGAATCCCATCTTGATGAAAAGGTGCTCCAGGAAGTCCCACTCAACTCTATTGTACGCCTTCGACATATCTGTCTTGATGGCAATGAAACTCTCATTAAACTTTGCGTTCGTCTGGATAGCATGAACAATCTCGTGTGCGATCAGAATGTTGTCAGATATCAACCGCCCTGCTACAAAAGCGCCTTGTGTTTCTAAGACTAAACCCGGTAAGCATCGTTTGAGACGTGTGCAAAGGACTTTTGACACAATCTTATAAAGAACAGAGCACAAGCTTATTGGTCGCATATCCGACATAAGGTTGGCATTTGGCTTCTTGGGGATCAAACACAGCTAAGTGTGATTCCAGTCTTGCGGTAAAGAACCAGTGTTGAAAAACCCTTGAACCTCCTTGGTGATATCTTGGCCAACAATTGCCCAGTATTTACGGAAGAAAGCACCAGTCCAGCCATCAGCACCCGGAGCACTATCCCCTTTGATGTTAAAAGCCGCCTGTTTAATCTCCTGATCCATGATTGGAGCCACTAGTAAAGAGTTCATATCTTCAGTCACGCGTGGTTCCATACCTTCCAAGAGATCAGTATATCCAGATGGGTTAGAGGTTTTAAAAAGCTCAGAAAAATATTCTGCCGCCACAGTACCTTTAGAGCCCTCCTCAAAACGTTCAGCACCATTCTTATCAACCAGTGATATCAGTCGGTTCTTTAACCTCTTATACTTGACACTGCCATGGAAGTAGGCAGTATTCTTATCACCAGCCTGAAGCCAGGATTCTGGACTCTTAAGTCTCCAATACACCTCCTCCTCACAAAAGGCTACCGCTAAAGCCCATTTTATCTGGCTTAATTTCTGGAAATTAGGGTGCAGCTTAGTTGATTCCTCTTCCAAATCTTTCCTAAGCAACTGAATCTGCAGTGAAGAATTCATCAGATTACTGTATTTCCAACGTGACAAAGCACAACGACATTTGGCTAAGTTCCCTGTCACTGAGCTCCTGGAGCTCCGTTTCCCCACTCTCCACTGTTCTTTGATGATATCCTCAGTTTCCGGATTATTGATCAAGCGTTTATCAAAGATAAACCTCCCCTTGTAACTTGTGTCATCTCCAACCAATCGAGTGAAAATTGGTCTATGATCAGAACCCAAGAGATCCAAGTATTCAGTATTCACCCGAGGGAACAGAGTAAACCACTCACTATTACCAAAACTCCTTTCCAACCTACACTGAACCCAGACGTTGTCTCTTCTACCACCCCATGACAACCGATTCCCAAAGCTTGGAATCTCTTTAACTCTGCATGTTCTTGCCATCATACGGAATGGATAAAAGGAGCTCTCTGGTCTCCTAGGACCTCCCAGCTTTTCAGAATTGTCCATAATCTCATTTAAGTCACCAGTGAGCATCTAAGCTTCATCTCGTTGAATCCCTATCCGCATTAGTCTCTCCCAGACCTCCTGTCTTAGATGGCGAGCAGGGTCTCCATATACAAATGTGATGAAGAAAATAAGATCTCCCTTAATGATTTTAGTATCAATCATTCTCGAATCAGAATGCAAAACCTCGACCACATACAAGTCTTTCCAAAATAAAGCTAGTCCTCCACTAAGCCCTTTTGGATCGACGATATGCGCTTGGTCATACCCCAACCACTCCTTAACTCCTACTACGTGATCACTGGAGTTTTTAGTTTCCAGGAGGAACAAAAAGTCAGGAAAATGCTCACGACGCATTTCCTTCAGACGTCGAACTGTCGAGGAGCTCCTCATTCCTTGACAGTTCCAACATGTTACACTCATTGAGAATTGGGTGGTTTCTGGAAAACCACCAAACCCCTTTGTTTGTCAGACATATGTAGACTACTCGCTCCTTCCCTCAAGACCTCATTGTCAGCATTGGTTGCACCTACAATCGAAGTTTCATCGTCATTCAGTGCTGGATCTCTCTTCATTAGCTTGGGGAGAACCTCATGTTCACCCTCTGCTTTCTTTTAGACATTGCATTCCTATGTATCTCTGCTTCCGTTGCCTCCAAAACCAAACCATGTGCTTCCTGATTTCCGTTGTTGGTAGTGTTGGCTTTCCTACTCCATGATCCAAACTTCTTCTGGCCCTGATTCCTTGTCGGTGTCACATTATCCCCAACGGTATCTGTAACCCCTGTACTGAAACCATCCGCAGCCGCTGCTTCCAGTTCACATATACCTTGCCTAGGCAGTACGTCATGCTTCAATCTAGGCTCCTCCTCCATACGACTCTGCAAGTATTTCTCGTGATCTCCGCTTGCCGCATTTGGTGTATTAAGGTTGTTGACAGCATGGTTATCAGTAATCAGGTTAGCCCTATCATTCTGAAGAAACTCAAAAACTGGACGTTGCTCTTTATGCAGACTGTGAGTGAGCACAAGGGGAGGCTCAAGCCGTAGCAGTGAATTTTGAGCTCTTGTGTCCTTAGCAATAGACTCCAGAGTCATGCGCAAGACCTGCTCACGCTGGCTCATGAGGCCTGGATCACCCGAGTACAAGTATTTTTTCATCTCTGATAAAACATCTGGAGCCACAACGTTTGATTTCTGAGAGACACCTGGGGGTGCTGGCTGAGAGAGGAGAGGGATTACTGCTCCTGCCAGATCCTCTGGAAATCGGTGATCTCGTGTAGAACTTCGGCTCCCCACTTCAGGGAAAGTAGCTTGAGTAGCATTCGAGTTTTGCTCCAAGGTATCCTTCCAGAGGTAATGGCAAATATGCTTTTCATGTGTGAGGCGTAAACAGTGGAAACAACTTTTCCGAACCCTCTCATATTCAATACCAACCATAGCTAAAACACCCTTAGGAAGTTGGACAGATTTGGATTTAACCAGGGGGTTGGCAACATCAAAAATTACCTTTGCTCGTACGAAAGCATTGTATTGAGATCTCTCTTGGTCAAAAGCTATCTCCTTAACTTGTCCTATTCTACCAGCGATGGCCTCAATAGTCTTAGTTGAAAGGAACTTCGGTGGGATATTGCTTATTCTGATCCACACGGGGACTGTGGAGAGATAAGACTCTGGTGGGTTCTCCATCCAACGCTCCATAATCATCCCCCATTCATCAAAAGTCCAAAAGCCGGTTTTCAAAACTCTTTCCAGATCGCTTTCCAGTTGAAAGATGAACTGAAAAGTGTCTCTAGATAGTGCTATTCCCCTAACTCTTTCATACACTCCCCACACTCGAGGCATCTTCATAATCATCTTCCCCATTTTCTGACAAGTACGGTTTAGTAATCTTCCCAGGACACTCAAACGACATTCCACCGCTGCTCCAAAATCACCCTCTTCCGTAAGTATGATAGGACTCTCATCTGCAATTGACATCGTCTCCATAGCTTTCCCCAAAATCGCTTCCATTAGCAGTAGAAAAATACCAAGATCTGTTCCGAATACCCTCGTTCGAAAAAAGACGAAGCACCAGTTTGATGTATATATCAATTAATTGTTTTCATTTGGAAGTTGATAAATTAAATTAGTTGTTCTTGTGCACCGCATTAGTGTGTTTTTAAACAGATCATGTTACTCTGTACAACACTTACATTATATATGTAGTGCACATATAACTGTGGATAGAATATGCAAGTGAATAATTTCCAAACATATATTCGGATATGCTAATTATTATTTATAAAATTAGTTAATATATAATTTATTCCTTTATATTGGAAGGCTTTATTTCTATAATTTACTCCCCAGGATAATTTGTATAATATGTACATTTTTAACATAAAAAGAGAGAGAGATATAAACATATGGAAATAATTAATATTAATAAAATTCAAAGACATGAATAAGAAAGGAAAATTGGATTCCCTTAAAAACATCCGCCGACTGTAAAAAAAAAAAGTCAGAGAGGAAATCAACGATTTCTTTCATTGTTCGATTCATCCAAATTTTGTAGATTAATAACTGTGAATCTCCTTTCGAAATCAAAACAGTATGTTGGCTCATCTTGTACGTTATAAAGCTAATAATATTATGTTTGCTTTGTAAATGATCGGAGGCTGATAAAAATGCACTTCATTGTATCATACTTTTAACATAAACAATTAAAAGGTACAGTAAGAAACTACATGTGGAATGCAAAATAAATAAACCTATCTGTCATCTTTAGTTGCACTACAAATAAACATTAGAAGTGAGAATGAGAGTTAACCAAAAACATCTTTTATAAAAAAACATAATAGCCATTAAAAAGAAGCTCTTTAGCGTTATATCATCTTCTTGACAGTCTTTTCCTTTGGAGCCTGTAAATAAAATCAAGAGACAAATTATAATAGTTTAAATGGAGATAAGAATTAGTCAAATCTTTAGTGTAGATGCTTACATTGTTGACTTGTTGTGACATGACCATGACAATACTTTTGGATCTTGAATCTGATACAGTTATAAACAAAGATAAATGAGTACAGATTGTATAAGAAACACAACACTTGATATTAATTAAAGTTTTTCTGTATAAGTTTATCACTTTTGGTTTTGGTGTTGTTATGAGCTGCCGTGAAAAAGAACTATTTATAGTTTCAATGAGAGTAGGGTGTTATGTGAGTGCTTAAAAATAGGCTTGGTGAGCAAGCATGTAATATCTTTGGAAATCTCACAATTTCGGAAGGTGAGTAGATTTTTGTTAGGAGTCTATGGAATATGCTAGTGTAGAATTATAGTTTAATAAGATATTATTGCTTTTGTTATAGTGTATTAGTGAATGCGATTTTCTTTGATTGTAGAAAAACTTAAGAAAAAAAATTTGAAAAAAAAGCTGCAAAATCAATTTAGTATAAATCAATAAGATATTTTGTTTCTGTTTCCGAAATTAACTTAATGCTGTTTTATTTGTTTGCAGAAGAATCTAATCTCAAACAAATTGAAAAGGAAACTCGTAATTAAGTGGAGAGAATCTAGAAAGAATATCCGATATTTAAAACTAAGGAATATTATTTATAAATTTAATTGTAAATGTGAATGGTTGTAAATAAGTTGGAACTTCAGGAATTTTTTCATAAATGTTTCTGAAAATGTATATATAGATAGATATATAGATTCAAATTCTGTTCTACTACAAGAAGACAAAGTAATGATCACATGTATAAGATATCATTGCACTTACAAAGTTTTAAACTTCGAGAACATGTTTTAATTTTAGTTTTGGTTCAAATTTTCTTCATGTTAATTGACCAATTTAGATATATATATATATATATATATATATATATATATATATATAAATGGACTTCTCTCTTAGATTTTGAGAATAATCTATATAAAAAAGAGAAGAGATAGGAGGGTGTAACAGATTTTTTTTTAAAAAAAAAGAGAAAAAGCTCCCAGGGGAATCGAAACCCCTTTCTCAACCATGCCTTCCGGCGTCGGTGAGACCTCTGTTCGCCGGCGTCGAGGGGGGGAGGGGGTGACAAATCTATTTAACCCTTTTGCTATTTACCTAAGCTTTGCTCTGTTCTTTTTCTCTATCTCTAATCTCTCTCCCCCAAAAAATCCAAGCAAAACTCTCCAAGAACTCTTCTGTTCCAAATACTTTACCGACGGAAGAGTTAATCGGTACTCTACAAGCTCCGATCTGAACCAGATCTCGGATGCATATCCGATCGTGAACCCTACTTCAGAAGTCTCAAAACAGTCCAGCCGCTTCACATCTCATACATCTGAGCAAGGTCTCATCACTACATCTTTTGGCTCTAGACCTGGACTAGCTCCGGCACCACCATTGTCTCCATCCCACCGGACTTCGTTGATGGCAAGAGCTTCTCTTGGATCATCAGATGTGCTTTCTCCAGTGGGAACGCCGACGACACACGGCGAGCTTATAAGCTGGCAGATGGTCCAACAAGGTGCCTCATCGCCGTACGCCACTCGGATCCTTCAGAACGGCGGCGAATCTTGCTCTCTCCTCCCAACTGTACCAACGCTAGGGTTTACTAGGATGGGCCTCGATTATCCTTGTGGCCCATTAACCCCTCTGTGGCACATATCCAGGTCTGAACTTTCAACTGCTCTGCTTAGTTTTTCTCAGATTCGTATTTACTTGATAATGGAGAGAAATGTCTCCCATTCGGTCATAGGAACTCTGTTTCTAGGGAAGACTAGCTTAATCAATCCTCAAAACCACATGGATATTGCACTCTATTTGTCACCGGATATAAGTCTAAGGCTGCAGCTTTGTGGAGTCTTGTTTAATATCTGTTATGATGCGTATCAAGCCACTGCCCCTTTTCCCGACCTTGAACCGAGTATGAACCCACCCAGATCCGAGGTCGATAAGTTTATATCAAGCTCACCCTCTTTAGCACCCATTACTTCTGTTTGGTCAAGTCGAGGGCTCCTCGGTAACAGAACATTGGCGTATTTAGAATGGTTTGATAGATTTATGCATCGAGGAATCTTTTTTAGCTCTGGTCGGATGTTTGCAATGTGTAGCTATACGTATGAACCTGAACTGACTGAATTGTTGAACCCGCTGCTTATACCCTTTGAACCCAATCCCCACCTATCACCACTAGATCTTAAGCTTGGGTCTGTTGTTAACTCTCAAGGCCAAACTGACTACAAGCTTTGTGTGGATTTCCTTAACCTCCACGACGTTAAGCTTCATGTGAGGGAGGACCCACCTGCTCTGTTACAGTTTGATACCCATTATCTGCAAAACCCGATTGTAGCTTCATCTAGTAACATGAGGTCTGTTTGTAAAAGTTTGAAGGACTATGTATCTATGCTCATGAACCCTCTCCTGTTGGCAAGAAGCCCTCCAACTGTTTCCCATGGGGAACACCTTTCTACAAGCTCGAATGCGTTGTACGCTAGAGCCATTTATGACCAATCTTTGGTTGAGGATCTCGTGAAGCATGTTTTCAATGACGAATCCACATTGGTTCCAATAGACTTTTCAAATATTGTGAAACTTGTTCAAGTTGAAAATCCCTTTGATAAGCTTATGGAGCTCTTATTCTTATGTTGCTTTGTTTATATTAAATTTTGTTGTAAAAACTCACCTCATTTTGAGGATCCAGCTTAATTGACAAAAAAAAAATCTATATAAAAAAGAGAAGCTATTGTATTTCAGTCTAAATTTGAACTGAACATTGCCCTGCCGACACATTGTTGCATTCATAAAAGTGTACGTACATTCTACATAACTTCAAAAAAAAAAAAAAACATTAAATCTCTGCCGTTTTCTCTCCTCCTGGTACCTTCCTTCACTTTCTTCCATATAAACCTCACTTTTTCTCAACTTCATTCACCAAACCATAGCTCTATCTCCTTCTCACTCTATTTACGAAGGATCAAAGTCTCAAGCTTTTGATGGAGAAACCCATATATTAAAATTTAACAAAGTCCGAGAAGGACCAACTACTAATCTTTTGAGTCTAGTTGTTTGATAAGAATCCAACTTGCTTCTTTTTTTTTCATAATTTTTCACAAAAAGACATATATTAATATATTACTAATGGGTTCTACTATCACCATTTCGATCCTTGTTCTTGTTCTTCTTCTTGGGTTGGTTCAGCTTGCAGTTTCAGGACACGACTATAAACAAGCTCTGAGCAAAAGCATTCTATTCTTTGAAGCTCAGAGGTCAGGACACCTTCCTCCCAACCAGAGAGTTTCATGGCGATCTCACTCCGGTCTTTACGACGGCAAATCAAGCGGCGTAAGCTCCACTTTTTTTTTTTGTTTTTTTCATTAAAGTTGAAATTCGTAAATTATGCTAAGTTCTACTTATATCCAAAACTCTGTTAATCAGATTTTTTCCATTATTATTTTAATTTTTATAAAATAAAGTTATATATACAATAACAATTTATAATTGTATTAACCGCTGTCTAGATCAAAAAAATAATTTGACTTTCAGTTGACCCTATTATTTAACTAATATGATCAAAATCTAAGCGTTTGGATGGTTTTGGCCACCTAAAACGTCACATAAGCAGCTGATTATCAATACTACATTATAGTTGTTAATTTGAATCACATTTTTTAAATATTGAGCAGGTGGATCTAGTTGGAGGATACTATGACGCCGGAGACAATGTGAAGTTCGGGCTTCCGATGGCATTCACGGTTACCACAATGTGTTGGAGCATCATAGAATACGGTGGCCAGCTAGAATCTAACGGCGAACTTGGCCATGCCCTTGACGCCGTTAAGTGGGGAACTGATTATTTCATTAAAGCCCACCCTGAACCTAACGTCCTCTATGGAGAGGTAACATTAATAATTAGTAACACTCTAATCACTTATCACTTTCTTTATTAATTAGACTAATTTGAATTTGGTTATGATAATTTTTTTTGTTGTAACCGTGTAGGTGGGAGATGGTAAATCGGACCATTATTGTTGGCAAAGGCCAGAGGAAATGACCACTGATCGTAAGGCTTACAAGATTGATAGGAACAATCCTGGTTCGGATCTTGCCGGAGAAACAGCTGCCGCAATGGCTGCCGCTTCCATAGTTTTTCGCCGCTCTAATCCAGCATACTCAGCCGAGCTAATTTGTCACGCCCGTCAGGTTCTAAAATCTCAAACCAAAACGTTTACAATTTTGAACTCCTTTAGTGATGCTTGATTGCAATAGAAGGAGCTCTAAATAACATTTTGAAATTAGTTTTTTTTGTCAGAACCGGAATTAAAAGGTGCAAAAACGTAAAAACGTAGATAGTAGAAATCACCTTCTAAATTCATAATATTTACGAGTTTTGCCACTGATCCTAACCCAATTCTTATGTTGCCAGCTATTTGAATTTGCGGACAAATACAGAGGCAAATACGACAGCAGCATTACCGTGGCACAAAAATACTACCGATCAGTCAGCGGTTACAATGTACTAAACGCGGCTTTATAGTCTAAATGCAAACACTCTTATACATATAAGTCATTGAGTTTGAGTATATATACATTCCATTAATTCTCATTATAACCGTAATTTTGTATAACCAGGATGAGTTACTCTGGGCTGCTGCGTGGCTATACCAAGCAACCAATGATAAATATTATGTAGATTACCTCGGCAAAAACGGCGACTCGATGGGCGGTACGGGCTGGTCGATAACGGAATTCAGTTGGGACGTTAAGTATGCGGGCGTTCAAACCCTTGTCGCCAAGGTAATTATTCACTTCAATTTAAACGAGTTTATTCGGTTTAATTTGGTTTTACTAAACCGAGAAATTTTGCTTGGTTTATAGGTTTTGATGCAAGGGAAAGCAGGAGAACACACTGCCGTCTTCGAGAGGTACCAAGAGAAAGCAGAACAATATATGTGTTCGTTGTTAGGTAAAGGCACCAAAAACATAAAGAAAACTCCCGGCGGTTTGATTTTCCGGCAAAGCTGGAACAATATGCAGTTTGTCACGAGCGCTTCTTTCTTATCCGCCGTGTACTCCGACTATCTCTCCTCCTCCAAAAGAGATCTACGTTGTTCTCAAGGAAACATTTCTCCATCCAAACTCCTTGATTTTTCTAAGTCACAGGTTTGCCCCAAAAACTTTCCTGATTTTTGCTTATTCACCCCCATAATATGGAACCAAAACGAAACTATAATAAACATATAACTGAAAATTTTAACCTTTTACCAAAAAATAAAAACAAACATATAATTGAATTTGAAACTGTATTCGTGTACTTGAAAGTAGTAGTACTATTATAAAACACTTATTACTACAACTAGTACTATTTTGGGCCAAATTTTGAATCCGGGATATATTTCGGATATTTTTGAATATTCAAAATTTTATATTCTAAATGGATAATTTGATTATTCGTTCTATATAATACACTACTTGTTCCCATATCCACTTAAGAAATTAAATTATAACGTTAGATCTATGCAAATTATATAATTTGATAAATAAATTGAAATTAACTAGGTGGATTACATCCTCGGAGACAACCCAAGAGCGACGAGTTACATGGTTGGATATGGAGTGAACTATCCACGACAAGTTCATCACCGTGGTTCGTCGATTGTCTCCTTCAATGTTGATAAAAAGTTTGTGACTTGCCGTGGTGGTTACGCCACGTGGTATAGTCGAAAAGGAAGCGATCCAAATGTTTTGACCGGAGCTATAGTGGGTGGACCCGATGCCTACGATAACTTCGCTGACCAACGGGACAATTACGAGCAAACCGAACCAGCAACTTACAACAATGCACCTCTTCTTGGTGTACTAGCCCGGTTAATTTCCGGTCCAAGGGGATCTGACCAGCTGCTCCCCGGTAAGATTTAGCACATTGTATTGTCTAATCAAAAATATTATGCTACTACTAGTTATAATTAACTTCTGGACTTCCCAATTTTATAGTAGACTTGGTTAACCGGGTTTCTGATTTTAGGTGGTAGTCCAACTCCAAGTCCGGTTGTCATAAAACCAGCACCGTTACCAAAAAAGAAACCCACAACACCTCCTGGTTTGTCATCTTATACCAACTCATCGTGAAAAACCAATTCGATTTGGTATAAGAACTTAACCAATTTGCTTAATTTTTGTTTTGTATAGCAGCTTCATCTCCTAGTCCAATTACCATATCGCAGAAGATGACAAACTCATGGAAGGACGAAGGAAAGGTTTACTATCGATATTCAACGAGGTTAACCAATAGATCTACAAAAACATTGACAAATTTGAAGATATCATTCACCAAACTCTATGGTCCAATATGGGGTGTAACCAAAACCGGTAACTCGTATGGTTTCCCTTCATGGATCCAATCGTTACCGGCAGGCAAAAGCATGGAGTTTGTCTATATCCACTCAGCTCCACAGGCAAATGTCTTGGTTTCTAACTATTCTTTGGAATGAGTAGAAGAGTTTTGGTGTGTGAGACCGGTTTACTTGCTTGTAAACTTGTTCAGCTGCTTTTGAAAATATTCGGGTTAGTTTTACCGATCGGTTAGGATTTTGGGAGGATGAGAAAGACGAATTCTCTAGTTTGTACTTTGTACACATAGAGAGAGTTTTGAGACTGTAAAACTAGGCATAATTCTGTTTCTTGTAATTCAAAAGCTTTTTCTCCTTTTTTAGTTTATATATTTAAATTTCTTCAATTAATATGTACAGAAATTAGGTGTTATGACTTATGATGCTGGACATATTCGGTTTGGTAACTGACTTGGTTATGGTAAGTCTAAATGACTATATTGGTCCAAACTATTTATGTTCCAATGGTTTGTTAGTTTGTGTGTTATTTAATTGCAGCTTGGTCCTCTAATTATGCAGTCGGATAGACATTTTAGCTGTTAAATACAAAGCAAACCATCTAGTGTGGCGCGGTCTTACTGAAGTTACTTTGTTTCTGCTAGCAGAACTTAATTATATAATTTAATCTCAACTTTTTTAAAAGTATTATTTGAATATGAATTTGTATAAATAAATATGAAATTTCGACCAATTGCATAAGACTTGTTTAGGGGGGGGGGGGGGGGGGGGTTAATACTGAAATTACGAAATCTAACAAATTTTCAGTAATAAAATCGGTTTGGTTTGAAATCAATATTTCTATAATTCGGTCTTTGGCACGTACATATAACATTTATAAAAGATATGCATAAACCAGCAAGAAGTACTTAGCGTGACATTATGTGCATCATGCTGAAATATCAAATACAAAACCGTAAGAAATCAAGTTTATAGATGGACCCTTAAGGCCCTAAAACAGAAAGAAGTGTGTGTTTTTTTTTTGTCAACAGTTCGATTAAATAACCGCCAACAATTGCTGAACCGCCGCAACAATATTCATGACAAGCTCACTCTCTGAGCTGCAAAAGGATTTGAAAAAAAACACAAAAAATGATTAATGGGACGAATAACTGTTAAACATAACCATGTGCCTAGTTAATGGTTTATCAAATCACCTGCCGCGACTTGCATCATACTTAATGCCCATCCTTGCACTGACTGACCGTAGAGCCGCATCCCATGCTAGGATTGTGTCTTTGTCAGTGTTTCCTGAATGCTTACCGAACACTCCCGTTTCTTTTATCCTCATGTCGCGTGGCTCCACCATGTAGAAGATGGGAATGACTCTGAGCATTCCCTCATCCATGTATTTTTTTATCACCATCAGCTCCTGCAAGCACCATTTGGACTCTAGGTAGTTTTGAGTGAAGACTACCAAAGCAATACTCGAACCTTTTATCATTCGGGAAATGGATTCAAAAGGTGACTGCCCTCTGACAGTTTCATGGATGTCTAACGCAACATTGATCCCATACATTTGCAAGGCACGTATCAAATGTGAGACAAAGTTGGAGCGCACATCTTGGCCGCGGAAGCTGATGAACACTTGGTTATTCACTGTGGGAGATTTCTGCAATCGAGAAACAAAAAAGATAGCTTGGCCAGTTTAGCTGGAACTGCTCAATCTTGACAGGTTTAAGAAAACACTGGAACTGCTAAACTGATTTGGAATATTCTATTTCATTATACAACAACGGTAGCAAGAAAAAATGAGCAATAGTAAACAACCAAGTTATACATATGTATATCACATGTTAAATATTAAAAATGTAAAAATGTAAATTTTTCATAACTTTAATACTAAATAAGAAAACCTTAAAAATATAATTCTATTTTATGTAGAATAAAAAATGGTCTCGTGGTGTGTCACGGCTTAATCAGAAAAAATGAGCAACAGGGAGAAATACCTCAAACACTGGTATTGGGTTGGCACCTTCCTTCTTTTTAGTTTCCTCAGATAGCAACTTGCTCAATTGTTCCTCACATTGCTTGGAGAGTTTATCTATGGGATATGTCTCCCAGCTGCAGCCAAATGAAGTGAAAGTTGAGTGAAAAACTTTAATGAAGGCAGCAATTAGTGTTGCTGTAAACAAGAGCAAATCACCTAAAGTTTCCTTCAAACCCCAAACCCATACTTCTCATAAGAGACAGCAAATCTTCTTTACGTTTCTTGATCGTGATCTGTCTCAACGAAATTGGATTTATAAATAACACTTCAAATTATGTTAGACTTTTATAAGATAAAAACTGTTATCAGATTTCCACGGCCGATCTAACATAGATTCAATAATGACTTAGTCAAGACAAAGGCAAACCTGAGACAATTGGTTCATAGTGGCGGGATCATCTTTTGTAAAAGCCTTATTAACCTGTTTGGTTAGTTTTTCAATGAAGCTGGCAGAGACCAATATAGACCAATATTATGACTATGAGACCTTTGGATTGGATAAAATCTTGTCATCATAAATGCAGCTAAACAAAACTTACTCATCTTCTTCTCGGTACATGAAGTCCCTTGTCGTCGTGACAGACTTCAAAGCTTCTCTCCAGTTTTTGATCCTCACCTCCGATCTCAGCAAAGCCTCCATATTATTCCTCATCGCGGTTTTATGTTCTTCCTCCTCGCGCCTTAGGAGATTTTTACCGAACAAACCCTGGACCCGGATCACGTCCTCTGGCTCCAACTTGTAGTAGATTGGAATCGTACGCAGCTTTCCTATGTCCATCCGTTTCTTCACCAGCACAAGCTCGTCAAGACACTCGCGTGACTTGGCGAAACCGACAGAGAAGATCACCAGCACGAAACTCGATTCCCGGATCTTGTTCAGTACCGTTCGAAGGTCTTCTGACACTTTGTTATCCCGTCTCAACACGCTGACTCCGCTGCGTTCCAGGCCAGATTTCAGGTAGCTTGGGACCCCGTCCGGCACATCCTCCCCGTATAAACTGAGGAACACAACTTGCTTCTCCGCCGCCATGGACTCGCCAATTCAAATATTAAGCAGTTTCGAAAGTACAAAATTCAAGAAGTGTAGAACCAAAAAAGTGAAAAACTGTAAGATCTTGAGGTCTGAGATAAACCATCTATCCTACTACAAACACATCGTTGACTCCATAAATCATAAACAACACTTTTATTTTATCGGCGTGTTTAAATAGTATTCAAGTACACTCCAAATGCTAAATTGACTATTAAAAAAAAGTTACCTACAACCTACTATTTTGAGATACGGTAAATCTTCTATAAATTAAAAAAAGTTATATGTCTTTTTGTTTTTACAAATTTAGTTGGTTTTACTGTAATCTATGTAAATACTATGTTGAAGTTTAATCCAACTAATCATTAATTTAGGCATAAAATGTTAGGATTGGAAATCTCAAAAATATGTTATTGATGATTTATTAAAATAATAATAAGAAAATATATTAAAAATAGTAAAGATAAGTCAAATCATAGTAATGTATGAGATGAAGTTTTCAAAATATGATCTTGATACATTTTTTTTTGGTATGCAATATGATCTTAATACATGAAAATAAAGAAAATAATCACAATTACTCATGTCAAAAAACCACAATTACTCCATATAATCTAGGATGAAATTAATATATGGTATCCGCTAAGGACATAATCCGAAAATAAATAATCTGGAACTATATGATAATAAGATCATGGTACCAAATACGTAATTTTGATAAAATGATTTTTTTTTCTATTCTTTTTAGTGTTTTTTTAAAAATAAACGTTTTTTGAAAAAAAAAAAATGATCGGATAGAATTTGGGTGCATATTCTGAAAAAAAATACAAAAAAAAAAAACGTTTTTGGATATTTTTCTCTTGATGTTTATTGATACGATCTCTAAACGGAATAAATCAAAAACCAAGTTAATCAAATTGAGCTGATCCAAGCAAAACTCGAAACCAGGTTGACCAAATCAAGCCGAACCAATCAAAACTCAAGTTGAGCAATGAAAGCTAATAAAGAAGGTGAGAGAAGATTTATATAGTAGGCACTAGGCACCTTAATTATATCGTTTGATTTCAAAAGATAGAATCGACGATGAGAAATCAAGAAATTAAAACAGCCACCACATGTTCTGAATTTATTCCCACTTCATTTAAGTATGTCATCTTAACATTTATTTAGATCAAGGCCAATTACAGAACATAACTTGACTAAATCCATTGAGATCTTGTTTTGTAATTTGTTCTCTTCCTCACCGTTGAGAACTACTATCGAGAGGCTGAAGCATTACCGGTAAGCCGTATTGCGGAAAGAGATTGAAGTTATCAACTGGCGTGTGCTTATACTCCGGGGAGAGGCTAAGATGGAACCGCTGAAGGATCATAGTGACCACAGTCTTAGCTTCGAGCATGGCATAGTTTCTTGCAATGCAAGCTCTTGGCCCAACTGAGAACGCGAGGAGAGCGTTTGGGTTAATGGCGGCTTGAGAAACGCCGTTTTCGAATCGCAAGGGGTTGAATTGTTCGGCGTCTTCTCCCCATATGGCCTTGTCGCTGTGCATCTTCAGAAACGGAACAATAATGCTCGTGCCCTTTGGGATCTCTAAGTGTCCTACCTTCATATCTTGTGTTGCGTCTCGGGTCATTTTAATCACGGGTCCGTACAGACGAAGCGACTCCATCAACACCATGTTCAACTGCAAGATAAATAGGTTTCCCCAATCACACATAGATCCATTAGCTTCAACCACAAGAAACTTAAACAATTTTTCCCAATTGGCTTCAACCGCAAGGAACTCTTTGGGAAAATCAACATTACCAGTTTGAGTTTGGATAAGGTGTCTGAATCTGGGATCTTATCTTTACCACATTCATTGAAAACCTCTTCTCTAAGTTTCTCTTGCCAATCTTGGTGTAAGCTCAGTAACATCGTAGTCCATGTCAACAGAAGCGAAGTAGTTCCTTGCCCTGAATAGTAGAAGTTCTTGCATTCCTCTATGATCTCATCATTTCTCATTTTTCTATCAGACTCTTGAGATTTTGCAGCTTTCAACATGAGCCCTAGAAGATCGTCTCCATAGTTCTTACATTCTGAATTTAGCCTTGTGTCTATGATTCTTTTGATCGAGTCCTTTAATTTCTTATCGAGCTTCCATAGTCCAAGGTTGGTAGGCGTAGGAAGGTATCTTGAAACACAAGAAAAAACAAGTTTAAGAATATCTTTGTCTGAAAGTTTCAGAGTAGTGAGTATTATTATACTTACTGAGTTCCAGGGATGAAGATTTTAGTGAGAGAAGTAACATAATAATCTTCAAGCTCTTTCTGTGCTCTAGAGAACTCGATGCCTTCCCCGTAACTGCTTCCAAACGCAGTGGTGGCTATAATGTCGGAGGCCAATCTATAAAACTCTTTGTCCATCTCCAACTTCATCACCACTTCACCATTACTCTGTTTGCTCCACTCGTCGAACATCCTCAAGGTGCAATCCACCATCGGTTTCGTCATAGCCTGACAGTTTTAGCAAGCAGATTAATTAGATTTTGTTTCAGATCCGTCCGTGCTGAGAAGTTGAATAAAAAAAGAAGAAAAGACCTTGAGATGGTCTATGGAGAAAGCAGGGTTCAAGATTCGTCTATGGCGAGCCCAATCATCACCGTCTATAAAGGTTAGTCCTTTACCAAAAAGTAGGAAGACCTCAGGTCTTTTTACTGGTATAACAGAGAAACCGAACTTGCTCGACAGGATCTGTTTTGCTATTTCAGAATCTGAGATGTATAGCGTAGGTTTTGTCCCATTCCAGTATAGAAATGTTTCTCCTAATTAAAGCATAGACACAACTTGTGTTTGTGTTAATCAATCCTCATCTATGAAAAGTTAGGCCTGGGCAAAATAACCGAATCCGTAAATACAACCCGAGAAACTGGTATCCAAAATTTTAAAATTACCGAATGGGTTTAGGATTTATTGAGATCGGATATTTGAACCCGATCGGGTATTATCTGATATCCGAATGGATACCTGAATTAACCCGAACAAATATAAACAAAGTATACCCGAATCCAAAAATCCAACCCGAAAAACTCATATCCAAAATTTTAAAATAACCGAATGGGTTTAGGATTTATTGAGATTGGATACCTGAACCCGAACGGGTATTATCTGATATCCGACTGGATACCTGAATTAACCCGAACAAATATAAACCTAGTGCAAAATAGTCATAAGTAGGATTTGAACTGATTTCCTAAAGCATTTAAGGGATGCATTGAAACCATTTTGCCACTTTAATCTATTTGACTAATTTTAAAACCTCCAGTATTTATGTATTACTATGTACAGCTTCCTTTAAAAAAAAAAAAAAAAATTAGTTACGAAATTTTTTTGCTTATTTTGTAGAGACTTAATTGTATTTTTTTATTCCATAACTCTAAATATCAAAATATTGTTTTATATTAAAAAACACAAAAAGAAGAAATGCAAAATAAATAGAACATTTTCAACAATAAACATGTTTGTCATATCTTTTCTCCACCTTTAATATTAGAGATAAAGAGATTTGAATTCGAGTACTTTGTTAAGCTTAAGATATAAATAATCAAAAACTGAACCCTTTGTCCAAAAAA
This sequence comes from Camelina sativa, assembly GCF_030686135.1. Taxonomy (NCBI): domain Eukaryota; kingdom Viridiplantae; phylum Streptophyta; class Magnoliopsida; order Brassicales; family Brassicaceae; genus Camelina; species Camelina sativa. Next base: position 21,637,927 of record NC_141892.1, on the reverse strand, counting down.
AAGAAAAAAAAAATCAAAAACTGAAACCAAATCTGAAATATATTTTGTTTATTGGCTAAAACCCGAACCGACTCGAATCCGATTAATGTTTATCCGAAATCCGATCCGAATACTAGAAATACACGAATGGGTCTATGACCCTTTTATCGAAATATCCGAAGATCTAAAATATCCGATCCGAACCCAAACGTCCAGGCCTAATTGAAAAGAAGAAAATAACAAAAACAATTAGGAGATGGGATAGAAAGGGCACCGTATTGAGACATCCATTGGTGATAGTGAGGAAGCACACGAGGGAAGATGTCGTTGGACTTGGGATCAAGAACCCAAAGGTTTGTTTCTTTCTTCATCTTCTTCATCTCACTGAGGTTTCCGTACAAGATTTTGTACTTTGGTCCTGAGATTCCTTGTCTCTTAAATCTCCTTGACAGCATCAATGGCCGCCAAAGGAGGATCAAACAAGCTTCCCATACCTTGGGAACAACGAAGAGCAGAAGAACGAGCACTAAGATATTGGTCGTGCTTATGCGTTCCATTAAAAGAAACACAAGTATTATCTCCTTTTTTTTCTTTCTGGGAAGCAAGATCACAAGGGATAGAGGATACGACTTGTGATTTCCGATATGGATCACATGATTCACATATATGTTTGTTTATACAAATGTAGATCAGGGTCAATAATTTAGTAAGGAATAAAATATTTATCCTTTATAAATGTCACTACAAAGTTTCTTTTTCTAATTAACTACATAAGGACCCATGATTTTAAAATTGTTAAAGAAAATAAATCCTAAACACTATATAATTTCTTTAAAATATAAAAACAAATTATTTTCTGAATTAAAGATATTAATAATTTTAGTTTAAAAAATCATATTTGTATTTACCTTCATATACTTATTTATAATATTATATTTTTAATATATTCTAACAATTATTACAATAATCTAAAGTTAAATTATATCCCACCAAAAGTTTTGCCAAATACTCATCATTACAAATATTATTATTGTCAAATTTCAAAAACATTTCACAACTTATTACAAAATATTTCACATGAAAATAGTTCATCAAAACAACATATAATTAATAACTATGTACAATTTTACTGTATGTTTTACCATTAAAAATATGCTCTTACACCCAAAATTATTTTATTGTTAAAGTATGCTTTTTTCACCACCTAAAATGTCTTTTAAACAAATTTTATGTTGCTTTACTTTTATTTTGGCATAATTACTAAAATTGTTTTGTGACATAATTTTTTTAACCATGAAACTTTTTTACTCCAAAGATAGTTTGGATAAACAACTGGTGAAAATTATCTACTCAAGTACAATGATTTTATGACCAACCCAATAAAAGTTTTTTATTGAGACATTGAAAGAAAGTTAATATAACATAATAGAAATAAAAATTTGAAAATAATAATTATGATGGTATATATGTTTTAGATAATTCAGATATACAAAATAAAAACTTTATAAACAATCCAAAACATGACATATGTCATAATCACATTAAAGGATTGATGACCTGTTTACTCCTTAGAAGTATCACATTGTACCAAAATTACTTAAAACTATGACGTCGTCTCAAATATTCTCGAATCGTAAGTTCTCAAATTATTTCTACCCGAATAAAATGATCTCATATATTTCTATATATACCTGGGTTTAAACGGTTTACGAACCAAATCCGATAAAAAACAACATAAATCCGGTTTGAAACCAATTTTAAAATGGTTTACCGTTCTAACTTCCCAAATTTCAAAATCGCTTCTCAATTACTCGATCAAGTAGCTTCCATTGAAGAACCTGCATGAATAAAAATTATATCAGAAAAAAATCAAAGATCAAAAGCTTTCGATATAAACATGTAAATTTATGTAGATATAATGTTATTTTCTTAATTAGCTGTCCTATTACGTTTCAAAAATAATAATTCTTTTGACATAACTTATGTTATTCTTTTTAGATTTGTTATTCCCTATTTATTGATTAATAATAATATACATGTTTAATGAATTATTTTTTTTTGTTTACACATGTCAAAATCTAATTGAGAAAACACATATAATATAAGTAGCGTACAATGAAAATATATTACTTTGTTAACTTTCCTTTTTGATTTAGAAAAATTATTTTTAGATATAAACATGTAAATTTTACGTAGATCTAATGCTATTATCTTAATAAACTGTTTTGAAAAATAATAATTTTGGACACATGTCAACATCTCATCAATATACTTGACACGTGTCATAATCATGTTAATGACTAACTTTCAAAACCCAACTTTATATAATAAGATTAGTTCAAATTACAGAGATAAAAAAGAATTTAATCTTAAAAACTGCGTTGAAAACATAAAATGATATTTTTTGTAACAAAGGAAAAGTGTCAAAATGACACTCTTTATGAAACTATTAAACAATGATTTGTTATATTTTTACGTGTGAGTTTGTGACTAATATAAGTAAGTTTTTTATACTTTTGTTTAAGATTTAAAGAGAATTTTAATGATTTTAAATAAAATCATAGAAAGTATAAAATGATGGATGATTGGATTCTAATAGATTGTTAGATTTTTTTTTTAAAATGTTGGTGATTTGTTTTTCCTAAAAAATCTTGCTGATTTGTAGCATGAATTCAAAAGGTTGGAGGTGCTTATTCCAAATGGTCTTGTCGAGCAGTTTTCCAAGTTTAAGTGCAGGGATTGGGTCTTCTCCATGCGGCCATGCCTATGGTTGTTACGCTCTTGCCATAGTGAATACGCTGTTGCCTGAAATGAGTATCTCTTAAACAAACGAGGGATCTTGTCGAGTGTGGAGTCTAAAATGAATGTTCTGATTTTATCCCATTCTGATGTTGAGTGGATTCCATGGAACCCATTCGTTAGCTTACTCAAAATCTGTTGCGAGAAGCGACACTAGAAGAATAGATGATTTTGTGTTACCAGTGGTGCTTGACAAAAGGAACATGAGGAATCAACAATCATGTTCCACTTCAACATACGATCACCCGTTTAAAGTCTATTTTGCATTCCAAGCCATGTTATGAAGGCAAACTTTGGAGTAGCCTCGGAAAACCAAATGCCCTTTGCCCATGCACACACGTGTTTCTCTGTACGCAGCTGTAACCAAGTATCACAAGTCGAGAACTTTGGCTTGAAACCTGTTCTCCATTTCCAAAGGTGCCCATTGATGTCTGGCTTCCTTTTCGCTTTTGCGACTGCAATTTCTGCTTCCACATTATTTTAAACATCCACTCGGTGCCTTCTAGCTATGTGGGTTAACATGACTGATTTAACGGTCTCATGTTTAGTAATCCCAAGCTTGATACTTCCCCTGTCGCCTAATTGATCATGTAGCGTTCCCATGGAAGACCATCTGTCATACCAAATGGAGTTTTCTTACCACTGTGTACTTTTTTGTGATGAAATTTTTTTTTTCTAGATCCCAGAATTTAAATAATTTTGGGCACATCCAGGAACCATGAGAGGATGATTCGGCAATCTCCCAGAAGGAACTGTGACGGATGAGGTAGGTGTGAACCCATTGTCCCCATAATGATGTCTTAGATAGCAATCTCCAAATGAGCTTTAAACCACAAATGATGTTTGTCTCTTTCAATGGCCGTAGACCTAGCCCACCCTCACAGTGAGGTAAGCAAACATCTTGCCAAGAGACCTTTGCATTATGAGTTTTCAGGTCAGGACAACTCCATAAGAAAGCAGAACATAGCTTCTCAATCTCCTTCATGCATTATCCTCGCAGCCGAAAAGCAGAGGACCAGAAAATTGTGATGCTCATATGGACCGACTTAATGAGTTGTCGAATCTTTTCTAACAGTGGCGAGTAGTCGTGACTTGTCATTGCCTTGGTCAGAAGCAGTAAGCCAAGGTAATGAACCAGCAATGTACCAACCTCAAAGGGGAAAGTTACTTGGATCACCTCTTGTATAGTTGGGGAGATTCCAGCCATATACAAGGTAGATTTCTTGAGACTTATTTTTAGACCCGAGTTGTTAGCAAAGTCATCAAAAATTTGGATTACTCCTTCAACTGATCACTGAGTTCCCTTAGCAAAGACCATGCGATCTTCAGCGAAACAAAGGTCCGTGACGAGGAGGTTGAGACAGCAAAGGTGATAACCAAACCTATTTATTGCAGCCGCTTTATTGATCAAGTGTGAGAGGGAATTCATACAGATGACGAACAAGTACGGAGAAAGAGAGCACCCCTGCCTCAATCCTCGTGCACTACAAAAAAATCTTGCTAGCTCACCAATAATCTGTACCAAGAAAGTTGTTGTTGATATACATAACCGAATCCAGTGGAGAGAAGTGTGCATGTAGCGTATTGAGCAGAAAAAACCACTGAACCGAATCAAAAGGTTTAGATATGTCTATCTTCATAGCACACCGAGGAGAGATGTCATCCTTCTGATGGTCCTTGACCAGTTCTGAAGCTAAGAGAACATTCTCCATGAGTAATCTGTCCTTCACAAGGCTGACTGGTTCGAGGGGATAATCTCTGTGAGCATTTGTTTAAGTCGGTTAGCAAGTATTTTCGAAATCACTATATAAATGAATTTACAGCAGGAGATAGACATGTTGTAACGCCCTAACTACCATCTTTCAATAGGCCCCATGTTTATGGATCTACCTTTCTTAATGGACCTTATGTCATCTCAATAGGTCTGTGAGCCCATTCATATCAGACGGTCAGTTTGCTACGTCCGGGAGGGTTTTAAAGATTTGTTACCATCACTACAAATCACCACATGATCTTTCCCTGTGTTTTGTCCTCACTCGCACATTTCTGACAGTCTCTTCCCAGAAGGTCACCCATGCTCAGACTACTCCAGCATAAACACACTTAAATGGGGAGTTCTCACAAGACCTTTGACCAAAAAGATAAGTGCACTTTGGTGACATACGTGGACAAATCAATTCTTTTAAAGCTCTCTACAAGGCTCTCAAACTGGGGTGTCACAATTCACCAACGCTAACAGATCGCAACGTCTTTGTTGCACACCATGATCGTCACCCCGACGGTGTGAGCCTACTTAACTCCACACTCATCTAGGTTCGCCTCTGATATCACTTGTTACAACCCGACCGTCATCTCGCAGTGGGCCCCATGTCCACACTTTCTTAATGGGCCTCACGTCCTCTCACTAGGTCCGAGAGGTTTTAAAGACTTGTTACCATCCATACAAATCACCATATGATCTTTCCCTGTGTTTTGTCTTCACTCGCACAGTTCCGACAATCACATCCCGAAAGATCACCCATGACTATCCAGCATAAGCACGCTTAACTATAGAGTTTTCTCAAGACTTTTGACCAAAAAAAATTGCACTTTGGTGACATAAATGGCCAAATAAATTCTTTTAAACCTCTCCCCAAAAAAATCCAAGAAAAAACTAGCCGTCTCATGTTTAATGGTTCCTTGTGTAGTAGCTACTAAGCTGTCAACACCGTTTATCTCTCTGATTTAATTATGAGCTGCTCTGATCTATTGCAATGTGAAACACACGGTTAATTTTAATCCCGCCAGTGGAGTTTGGACCTCTGTTTCGAGAAATCCTCTTCAAGCCCAACGACATGCTGCCACTCTCAAAATCTTATGCCTCTTTTTGCAATGCATCAACAGTCTGGCTTCATCGTTTCCCGTGTGCCTACTATGTCTCTGAGGTAGTAGGATGATGTGATCATCTTCGCAGGCGACTACAGTTAGTTAGACGTGGGGAAGGCGTTTAAAAAACCTTTGAAGTTTGTGAACTTAGTAGCTACCTTGCCGATTTTTTTGCTTCTTGTGAAAACTTATCGGGATGATACCGAGTCCTTATTTCACTCCACCTCTGGGATGTACAGGTTTATGTAGAAATTAAAGGAACTGAAGCAGGGTATACGAACTTTTACTAGAAATCGCCTGGGAAATCTGGTTAAAAGAACTCGTGATGTTCACGCTGAGTTGTGTGCCAAGCAAGCAAAGACTTTAGCACATCCAAATAAACAAAGTTAATGATACTTGAAGAAGTTGGTTGCACGATTGAAGAATATGAAGAAAAGGTTGAAAAAACAATCTTTTGAAAACCATCAACCATTATATATATATAAAATACATGAGACAATACTTCGGGATAAAATAGTTACAATTTTAATACTTCGGCATAAAATAACTACAATTTTAATATTTCTACATGAGCCCCTTAAAATGAAGGGACTCCAAATAGATATTTTCCAGGGTTAAACTTAAAACTTAAAAGTCCAAGCACCCGTTTGAAACGATACAAACAAATACAAACTTTCGTAGGCCATAGAAAGTAAATTGCCTTGCCGCTCCACATAATAGCCACATAATTTGGTGAGTTTGGTGAAAATATTTTTATTTATAAGGCAACAAGAAAGGCTCATTAACTCATCGGTCCATCCCATCAATTTTAGTTCATAACTCATCGGTCTGTCCTAGCTACTTAGATTTTTAAAAATCATAAAAAGAATTAGAAAAAAAAAAAATAGAAAGTGAGAAAGTCACTTGGGACCTCTCTCGTATGGCGTCGCTAGATTCTCATGTGTTGAAGAAGCTGGTTTGCCTTTCTTTTTCTACTCTTTTTATTATGATCACTATGGTAAACTCGGAATCACAATGCCAGAATTTCGAGTATATCATCAGTTTCGGTGATTCGATTGCTGACACGGGAAACTTGCTCTGTCTCTCGGATCGTAACAATCTTTCTTTGAACGGTTTTCCACCGTACGGAGAAACTTTTTTCCACCACCCAACCGGTCGGTCCTCTGACGGCCGTCTCATCATTGACTTCATTGGTACTTCTCTTTCTTTATATGTAAAATGAGACTTTGACTTTGTGTTTTAACTCTTCACTGAATTCTTTATGTAAAATCTTTCTCTGTTTTTTTTTTGTTTTCTTGAACTGCAAGTTAGCAATTTGTAACCTTAAGTGATAGATGCTACAATTTTTTTTTTACAGCTGAATTTTTGGGGCTTCCATACGTAACACCTTACTTCGGATCTAAAAATGGAAACTTTCAAAAAGGAGTTAATTTTGCCGTAGGCTCAGCAACGGCATTGGAAGCTTCTTTTCTCGAGGAGAGAGGATACCATTGTCCTCACAACATTAGTTTAGGGGTTCAAGTTAAGGTCTTCAAGGAGAGTTTACCAAATCTATGTGGCTTGCCATCAGGTAGTAAAGATCAGCTTTAATGGTATAATTATAATGTTTTTTTTTACGTAGTTTGAACTTTGAACTCAATCATATTTGTTTTTAGACTGTAAAAATATGATTGGAAATGCTTTGATTCTCATGGGAGAGATCGGAGGGAATGATCATAATGGCCCATTCTTCCAACGCAGACCCATTGACGAGGTCAAAGAGCTCGTTCCGTTGGTGATTAGTACTATTTCTTCTGCAATTACGGTAATTTTACTACTCACATTAACGAGTAAAACAAATTGATCAGTTTGTCAGAAACCATAATCTATTTGTTGCTTTGGGACTGTCTTGAATCCAGGAGTTGATTAGTATGGGGGGAAGAACATTTCTGGTGCCTGGAGAGTTCCCTATAGGATGCTCAGTAGCATATTTGACATTATATCAAACATCAAACATGGAAGAATACGATCCTTTTGGATGTCTGAAATGGCTGAACAAGTTTGGAGAATATCACGACGAACAGCTTGAAGCAGAACTCAAGAGACTCAGGAAGCTCAACCATCATGTCAACATCATATATGCTGACTATTACAATGCTTTGTTGGGCCTTAACCAAGAACCAACCAAATACGGTAGCCTTCTTGATATATACCTCCACTGAATCTTTACAACCAATTTTACCGATTTCGTAATAATCACGAGTTTCCAAAACAATGCTATTGTCAGGATTCATAAACAAACCCTTGTCCGCTTGTTGCGGTGTAGGAGAACCGTACAACTTCAACTTTAGTACATGTTGTGGGAGTTTTGGAGTGGACTCTTGTAATGACCCTTCAAAGTATGTCGCCTGGGATGGCATTCATATGACTGAGGCTGCATACAAATTTATGGCAGATGGAATACTCAAAGGACCATACACGAGTCCTCCTTTCAATTGGACATGCCTCAGCTCCAAGATTAAGAACAAGAATTCATTAGACACACAATCTTCATTGATGAACAGCTGATAGTATAAATGACGAAAGAAAAATAATTGTCGTATAAATGTAACTCAATTTGAATTGATTTCTCATAATTATGTTCAAAATCTGATATTATGTGTTATGTATGTAGTTATGTTTTGATTTTATTCTTGGAAAATAATCATGCATTTCTTTGATAGTTATGTAACTACAAAAAATTAATTTTCAAAGGTGAGCAAAGTATTGTTATATCTCTATTAATTTCTGTGTTTATGTTAACAAATAGAACAAATAAGTTCAATCATGCTATGGTTTTTATCGACATTAGGAGGTCTCCGAGTTAAAAATATGCCACAGATTTGTTGTTGTAGCTAACTTCTAGCAAATGCTTTTTTGTTTTTTGTTTTTACATAGTTACGGAGTATAAAAAATATGCAACTAATCAACGAGAGGGGCGTATATATTCATTTGTTGGACTTGGACAACATGAAAAGGAAAAAAAAATGCAAGTAATAAACGGGAGAGTCATATAAAAATTGAAAACATATTTCCATATCAGCCAGTTGGATTTAAACTAAGCAGAGACTGATGTTGTAGTTGGATACCACAAACAACAATCAATAAAACAAACAAGCATTATATAAAGCATTACATCATCCATCGCAATTAAAGAAGGGTGTTGACCGACACCAGATGGTGTCAATCAATACTGGCAATCTGGTGTCGATGACACCATACAAGTGTCGACCGACACCATGCTCGACATCACAAAAACTGTAGTTTATATCGACTGACACCTCCACATGGTGTCGATCGACACTCCCACACGTTATCGAATCGTCCTCGTATTGGTGTAGACCGACACCCTAACTGGTGTCGACCGACACCGATGCCGAGCATCGATTTCCTTCGATCAAAAACTCCGAATCTCGCCTCCAAGCTTCTCCAATCTGCTCCATGCATCCTCAGGAGCAAAACCTCAGCCATAACAGCCACGAAAAACCATAGAGAACTCAAAAGAAAACAATCACATAAGCACCAAATCACTTAAAGAACTAGAGATCTTAGCTTAGATAAGCCATGGTCATGCACTCACCTCTTTGCAGGAAGTTTCTGACCAACAATGACGAATCCCACACTCCCAGCAAGTTTCTAACTCCTTCCTAGCTTTAGATCCCTCAAGAACAACCAAGAAATCTCACCAATCTTCCCAAAAACTCAAGAACGCTTCTTTTCTCTCAAAAACAAGGAAACGACGACAAAAGAACTTTTCCAAAACCCTTTCTGTCGACCTTTCACTTAAATAGTCTGGTTAAATGGTTTTCCTTAAACGAAACCGATCCAAATTGATAATTAAATCGAACTGGCTGAACCAGAAATTATTGGTGTCAACCGACACCACCCTTGGTGTAGATCGACACCTATGTTACAATTCTCCCCCACCAATATAGATTCGTCCCTGAATCTCGAACAACCATCAGCCAAGGATGCCTGCGCAACCGTCTCCACAGCCCGCACTCCTCCGACCGATCTACGGAAGGTAACCTCTAGAAGATAGACTCACGTTTCAAACATTATTTGCTCTCGACTTTTGGACTTTCCTTTACTCATAGGCCTTAACCTTCAGTTTTTCTTGGCTCCTCATCAGGCTGAAGCCTACATGCCATGATATTGGCTCCTCACCAAGCCTAAGCCCGCATGCCATAATGTATAAGGAAGTCCAATACTCGTCTCTCGGGTTGCCACCCTACAGCGCGCCCCATGATCGTCATTTGAAGTCGATGTACCAACCATATTCACAGGCCACAAAGTGTCAGAACATGGCGGTACTAGAAGAACCGAAGTCCCCCAAGAGCCATTCATGGCCAACTGTCTTTAGCGCAAAACAATTCTGAACACGTCTCAGTCCTATCCCTAACCAGGTTTCCTTCCCATGGCTCGCGTAGAACAACATAATGCCCTACCAACCACATATTCCCTCACTGGAATACCTCATGACCACACAAGGATCATCACAATGCCACTAGGGCCGCCACGAAGACCAACATATGTCCTAAACAGGACCGCCACAAAGGCCAAACAAATGTCCTAAACAGGACCGCCACCAAGGCCAAACAAATGTCCTCAACAAGACTGCCACAATGGCCACTCGTCCCGAAGGACCGTCACAAAGACCACTTGTCCCGAAGGACCGCCTAAACATGCAACATTGGCTAAGCAGCCCGCCACAAAGGCCTCACAATGACTCAACAGTCCGCCACAAAGGCCACACAAGCCCCTCCAAGGCTCACAACCAATAAAAATGGACAAATTCTAACTCACATAAAACTTTTCATTTTTAGAACTTTCCACTTTTAGAAACTTTCCACTTCTGGAAATTTCCAGTTCAGGAAACTTTCCTTTTCCGATACCAGCTTTGCGAAACTTCATATCCCGAACAACACCTTATCTTGTTATTTAGTCGCACAACCAACCACCCCTAAGCGACCAAGTAAACAAGCGATATGGGCTGGAATACTCCATTCCCGCTCTAGCCACGGACTACAACTGGGACCAGGCTAGACAAGTTCAACTCGCGACCTGCTTCTCGAACCACTTCTTGAACCTTGCCTTCATCTTCGCCTATGGCTCCCAAGTCTGCTCCTTAACACCATCATAGTCTCAAAGGACTCTCATCAAAGGAATCTTCTTCTTCCGAAGTTCCTTTATCCTCCTCCCGACAACCTTCATTGGTCTGGCCTCCAAAGTCATGTTAGGTTGTATATCCTCAGGATTCTTAGCCAACAACTGATCATCCTCGCGGAGACACTTCCGCAACATAGACACATGTAAAACCTTGTGGAATGCACGCATAACCTCAGGTAACTCCAGCCTATATGCTACCGGTCCCACCCGCTCAATCATTCTGTACGGACCCATATACCTCATACTCAACTTAGTCTCTGTCAATGACATGTTCAGAGCCCACAACATGGCCATCTTGATGTGCACTCTATCTCCCACCTGAAATTCAAGATCTCTCCTTCTCCTATCGGCATAACTCCTCTGCCGATCCTGAGCTTCCTTCATGTTCAGCTTGAGAACCCAAATCTTGTCAAAGGTCTCTAGAACAAAATCTGCCCCGTACATGCTCCTCTCCCCCACCTGAGTCCAGCATAACGATGTACGACACGACCTCCCATACAAAGTCTCATAAAGAGCCATCCTGCTCGCCTGGTAACTGTTGTTATAAGCAAAATCTACCAAGCTCAGGTGATCTGCCCAATGGCCACCCCAATCTAGCACACACATTCTCAGCGTATCCTCCAACGTCTAGATCGTCCTCTCTGACTGTCCATCTGTCTGGGAATGATAAGTTGTACTCAGATGCACCTTAGTGCCCATCTCTGCCTGAAATGCCCTCTAAAACCCCGAAGTGAACTTGGAATCTCTATCAGACACAATGCTCACTGGCACCCCATGCAACCTGACTATCTTCTTAATGGCCAGAAAATATGCTCACTTAGTCAACCGGTCCACAATGACCCATATAGCATCGAAAGCCCGAGACACTGGCAACCCTACCACGAAGTCCATAATGATCATATCCCACTTCCACTCTGGAATGAGAAGACTCTTCAGTAACTCGCCTGGGACCTGATGCTCAGCCTTCACTAGCTGACACACATCACACCTCGCAACCCAACTAGCCACATCCTTCTTCATCCCGACCCAATGATAGTACCTCTTGAGATCACAGTACATCTTTGTCGCTCCTGGATGGATAGAGAACATGCTCGTGTGAGCCTCTCTCAGGATCTCCTGCCTCAACTGCTCATCCTTAGGCATACAAATTCGCCCATGCACCAAGATGGTACCGTTAGCCGAGACCAGATACTCAGAATCAACAGCCTTAGAGGCATTCACCAGCCCCAAATCATTCTTCTGAGCCAACCGCACCCTGCTAAGAAGGTCTGCTCTATCAGCTGCCTCCAAACCTAACGGCTCCCGAGAAACAACACACAAAATCAACGCACCAATCTCACCTACTAGAGACTCCATATCATGCAGCCCTCTTCTGTCTCAGAGCATCTGCAACCAAGTTAGCCTTACCAGGGTGATAGGCTTTCTCCAAATTATAATCCTCCACCAGCTTCATCCACCGCCTTTGCCTTAAGTTCAGCTTGAGCTGAGTGAATATGTACTCCAGGCTCTTAATATCTGTAAACACCTGTACCTTTTACACCAATAAGATGAGATCTCCAACTCTTCAGGGCAAAAACTACAACAGCCATCTCCAATTCATGAGTATGATAGTTTTCCTCATGCTTCCGAAACTGCCGCGAAGCGTAGGCAATCACCTTCCCATGCTGCATCAACACACAACCCAAACCAACTCTGGATGCATTAGTATAAACCATATAGGTTTCTCCCTGCTCTGACAATGCCAACACTGGCGTAGTAGTCAACATCTCCTTTAGGCTTGCAAAGCCGTCCTCACACTCCTGTGACCAAACAAAAGGAACATCCTTCCCTGTAAACTTAGTCATAGGACGTGCTCTGCTCGCAAAGCCTTGCACAAATATCCTGTAATAACCTGCCAATCCAAGGAAACTCCTAATCTATGTGGCATTCTGCGGTCTAAGCCAATCCCTGATAGCCTGAATCTTTTTTGGATCTACAGAAACCCCATCTACAGAAACAATATGATCCAAAAAACCCATCTCACGCTGCCAGAAACTACACTTGCTCAACTTGGCAAACAACTTCTGCTCACGCAGCTTCTCCAGAACTGCCCTCAAATGCACTGCATACTCCTCAGGACTCTTAGAATAAACCAGGATGTAGTCGATGAAAATAATGATAGACACGTCCAGAAACTCCTAAAACATGCTGTTCATCAATCACATAAATGCTGCTGGCGCGTTAGTCAACCCAAACAGCATCACCACAAACTCATAATGCCCATACCTCGTCCTGAATGAAGTCTTCCTCATATCTGCCTCATCTATCGGAATCTGATGATAACCCGACGCCAGATCAATCTTGGAGAACCAATAGCACCTCTCAGCTTATCCAACAACTAATCGATCCTGGGAAAAGGGTACTTGTTCTTCACAATGACCCAGTTCAGACCCCTATAGTCAATACACGGAAACTCCCATCCTTCTTCTTAACAAATAACACCAGCGCTCCCCACGGTGATACACTAGGAAAAATGAATCCCTTGCTCAACAAATCCTCTAACTGTTTCTTCAGCTCTGTCATCTTTGCTGGAACCATCCTGTAAGGAGCCTTGGATAACGGTGTCGTCCCTGTTTCCAGTTAAATCGTAAAAGGATCAGACCGATATGGTGGTAATCCCTACAATGGCTGGAACACATAGACTCTAGCATAGATATAGTAACCAAATAAGCCTCGCGACCCTTCTCGATCATCTTCCCAGCCTGAATGGCCGAGATCACGAGACTCCCCGAAGTCGGTCTAACTCCTCAAAAACCAACTTCCCTCATAGACACTCAAACTCCACTCTACCCCAATGACAATCAAGATGCACCATATGCCGATGCAACCAATCCATCTCCAAGATAACGTCATACAACTCCACCGGACTGATAAGCAAATCCACTGGCCATGACTCTCCTGCGATCTGAATATCAATACCTCTCGCCCGTCCAATAACTCTCAGAAACTTGCCTCCCGCAACTCTGAAAACACCCGTACGCTCTCTGGGATCTCCTTTGATAGCCGCACTCTATGCACACTCCAGAGTACTAAAACTATGAGTAGCTCCAAAATCAAACATAACATGAGACTTAAACCCGCCCACCAACAAGGTCCCTACACAAACTTCATGTGTTGAGAACCTAACACTTTATCACATGCAAAACATAAAATCTGAACCTACTAAGAAATCACAAAGACAAAGTACCAGAAATTATACCTGTGATCGCCCCAGCACTGGTTCCACTAGCCTTTGCAGTCGCGTAAACCCATGGTGCCTGCTCGATCCGAGCCACCTGCTGCACTCCCGACTGCACCACCTGCTGCAAAGCTGCCACTACCATCGGCTGCAACTTGGGGCACTTGAGCTTGATATGCCCTGGCTCCCTGCAATGATATGCCCTGGCTCCCTGCAATGATATGCCCTGGCTCCCTACAATGATAGCACTCCTCTGGGACAGCTAGCAACCTTGTGATCCATGCTCCCACAACCGAAGCACCCTGCAGCACTCGGCCTCAGCGTAGCCTCCCACTTTCTCTTGGTTCCCTGCGCAGGCTGGACGTCTGGACTAACCGCCACTGAATGTGCCCAGATGTCCTCCTCAATCTCTGCTGCAGTTTCAAACAGCTCTGCACGAGTAGCATAGCTCCGCACTCTACAGTGAACCCTCAAGTCATCATGTAGGACCCTAATAAACCTCGTGATACGAGCCTCCTCATACTCCATATCCCGACCCCCACACATCAGAAGTTGACTGAACTCCAAGTCAAGCTCCCGCACTGAGCGAGTCCACTGAGACTGAACGAACTACACCTCCAACCAATCTAGTGTCTCTCGAGGAAAATACTTGCGGTTGAACTCCAAGATGAAGTCAGGCCAAAACATCTCCCTCTGCACTCTCCTAGCAGCCACATATCTCCACCAAAACTGAGCATCACCAGAAAGGTTGTGGACTGCTATATCCACCCAAAACTCCTCAGGACATCTCAAAGACTGGAAGTTACGTTCCACTCTCGTCCTCCACGCATCAGCAACAGTAGGATTAGTACCTCCCGAAAACCGCTTGGTACCAATGTAGTTCATCTCCCTTAGCATATTGGCATACTAGAAATGACCTCCTACACCCGCAGACACTTGAAGCACTACCTGTATCTGAGCCGGTACCACTCCCGGTATCCGCTGCAACAGCTATGTCAATAAGCCCGCAAGATCAATGCCTCCTCCAGGGGCTCCACCTGCTGGGACTCCCGCACCCGGAACACTAGCATCACCAGCCAACCCAGCACCGACCCAGCCCACACCGACTCCATCAGCACCTACGGTCATGTCAGTACCCCCGCCGGCCACACTCATGGAACCCTCCTGAAAGCCCTGCGACTCGCCAACACCCTCAGCTGCCACATTCTGCTCCACAACATCACTAACCACTAGGGCTCTGCCCCTACCACGAATACGTCCGCGTCCACGACTATGTCTACGTCCTCAACCACGACCAGCAACAACACCCTCTCTAACCATCTCCACTACCATGAACATAAGGCTAAGCAAATAATTCATCAAAAACACAAAACATAACTCACCATGGAATCACACTGTAGGCTAGAAGAGGATGTTCTAGGACTCCATGCCACACACAATAGACTAACTCACATAATCAATGACAACATGCAAAAATCCACAACATCAATAACAGAAACCCAGTGAACCCAAACCTAGAACTGTAAGGGCTCTGATACCAAACTGAAACGACCAATGGTCATATACACACTAGCCACCTAACCATATTCAAACCAACAGTGGAAAATATTGAATACCAATAAACCAACAAATATCAAATAACCAATAACCAATAACAGATCATTGCAAATATCCAATAACCAAACAACATAAAACAAGGAAACAACAACCTAGCAATGTTCTACTGACCCAACTCTAGCAACCTAACAGAAGCCAGACAACAACCAATCGAGTCACTAGAACATCCTCCTCTTCATTGCCTTGATTTCACGATCACATTTTGCCTTTACCTGCACCACAAACACAAATTGAGATGCATGAGTATTTTATAAACACTCAGTGAAGCAATCCTCTTATATACTGGGCTATGCACACAAGCAATAAGATCTCTACATGCCACAAACAACAATCAGTAAAACAAACATGCATTATACAAAGCATTGCATCATCCGTCGCAACTGAAGAAGGGTGACGACCGACACCAGATGGTGTCGACCGACACCATGCTCGACATCACCGAAAATCTTGTTTGTGTCGAACGACACCTCCACATGGTGTCGATCGACACTCCCAAAAGTTATCGGATCGTCCTCGCGTTGGTGTCGACCGACATCGATGCCGATCATCGATTTTCTTCGATCGGAAACTCCGAATCTCGCCTCCAAACTTCTCCAATCCGCTCCATGCATCCTTAGTAGCAAAACCCAGCTATAACAGCCAAGAAAAACCATAGAGAACTCAAAGGAAACAATCACATAAGCACCAAAATCACAGAAAAACTAGAGATCTTAGCTTAGATAAGCTATGGTCATATACTCACCTCTTTGCAGGAAGTTTCTGACCAACAATGACGAATCCCACACTCCCAGCAAGCTTCTAACTCCTTCCTAGCTTCAGATCCTTCAAGAACAGCCAAGAAACCTCACCAATCTTCCCAAAAACTCAAGAACGTTTCTTTTCTCTTTTTTTCTCTCTCAAAAACAAGGAAACGACGACAAAATAACTTTTCCAAAACCATTTATGTCGATCTTTCACTTAAATAGTCTAGTTCAATGGTTTTCCTTAAACCAAACCGATCCAAATCGATAATTAAATCAAACTGCCAAACCAGAAATTATTGGTGTCGACCGACACCACCCTTGGTGTCGATTGACACCCATCGCCAAAACGCAAAGTTTTGGTTCGCGGATATTACATTATATATATAACTTACACTCTCTCCGTTTCAAAATATAAGATGTTTTAGCTAAAAACACGCATAATAAGAAATGTCTATTTTTAAAAATATTATGAATATTAGTTTAGTTTAGGTTTTAAAAAAATATATGAGATACCAAATTAACATTAATTTTTTCAGTTTATTCATAAATATTTTAAAATTTGACTTATTTTTTTGTTTTCAGGTAAGCAATCATAAATAAACATTAAACTATGTAACTAGAAATGCAAAATATAGAAAAAAATGTAAGATTAATTTTTAATTTTCAAAACTAAATAAATTCATCAAAATAATGAAAATAAAGACTTCAAATATACATTTATTAAAGTCAATGCAATTTGTTAAATAAATTGATAAAAATAAGTAGCGATGGATAATAACTTAGTAAATTTAAGTAAAATAAAATAAAAAAAAGGAAGAGAGAGAGACCGAGAAATAAGTCCTCTCCTTTTATGCTGTAGGAGGAAGTGATAAATGGAGCTTTTGGGGTCGTGCTTAGGAGACATGTCTTTTAGTCTTTATATTCCGAAATCACAATAATTCACAAAGCAAATTATGGTAATTAGGTGAACTAGAAGTTCATGTGACATCTACGTAGGATTGAAGCCTTGAGCTCCACCACCTCCAACTTATGATCCTCTTCCGTTGCATTTTTCCAGTCATTATCCTAAACATAATCGTCTCAGATAATATGATCTAGATATATCGAAATGAAAATAAAAGACGACATAATTACATGGAGAAGACTCACCCAGCACAAAGCGCACTCTGGGTGTATCACAGAGCCACATAGTTTGCATATATAACCAGGATGCCCAGGATCAACAGCCTTAAGACATATCTCACAGTAGTGGTTAACCACTTCTGAGATCAACGTGTACAGTATAGTCAAAGCATGCTCGTGTACTCTGTGCCTGACAGAGTTTGGTAACCCAAGGCACTCCCCATGGCGGTAAAACTTGCACTTGACGCAACCATAGAAGTATTTAGTGCATGCTTTACCACAACCATTGCATGCTATAACATCACTATCCCTCATCTTTGAATTATCTTCAAATGAAGCCATGAAATGATGAAGATTGTGCTCGTGAATGTCGGTAAGCTTCAACGATGCTTCCACTGATTTGGTACAGTTCACATGGAAATAGACATCGTTGCATTCTTTGCACTTGTAGCTGTAAGAATTTATGCTTTCTCCGCAGCTAAGACAGCGAGATCCTGGTGTAATATTCCTTTGGATATGAAGAGAATGATAATGAAGCGGGTGGTCTACTTTTCCTTCGACTTCAAGACACTCTATGTGATATGTCTCTTCACATGTTAAGCATGACGGTGATTTCCCATAAAGCTCCTCGTCGCAGACACTGCAAAGGTTTTGCTTTGATACTGTACCAAGAAACTCAACCAAGTTATGTCCCTGCATACATTTACCTTCCCAGTTTATATATTTGGGCTCTGGTCGTGTGTCCCGTGTGAGGCATTCAATATGAATAACATAATCGCAGGTTCGACAGAAGAGATTGAACCCACAAATTGTTTTCTTGCATAGATCACATTTCATCTCTTCCAAAGGAGGTTGTGGCAGGAGAGTCAAAGGGTGGTTCTTGTGAAACCGACTCTTTAACCGTTGTGCTACTTCTGCACATTCATCATGAGCTACAAATTCACATTTCTCACATTTATATGCATCCCCAAGTCCTCCTTGCTTGCAAATAGTGCAAGTTGGATCATGAGGACTACTACTCAAGTCGCAGGATGTTAAGATATGAGTATGTTTTATATCATCAATCTGCATTATATAAGAAACATTAAACTATATGAAACTTCCCTAAACCAAAATCAGTATGGAAAAAATATTAAAATTTTATACCACAAGTTTGTGTTCTGTAGATTTCACTCCCGTTGATGTTGTTGCGTCCTCACTACTTGCGTAAGTATCCTTCAAATACTTTATAGTTGGTTTTTTCTGCATTTAGTTGTACGCAATTCTATCAATTAACATGGAGCTAAAACAAGTTAAGAATATATTTGGTTTAGATCTTAGAAATCATAAAGAATATAATAGAACATGAAGTACTAAATAATTTTTAAGACCTTCGGGATAATGCATTCGATGTGTGCCTGAAAACAACAATCACAAGAATAAGCATAGCTCCCAACGTTTATAATGGTCTCACAGACATCACAATACTCGTATCCCTCTGTTGTGAACAATTTGTACTGAACGGGATGCGTGTGACATGACTTACGGAAGACAAAATCGGGTATCTTGAGACACTCGAAATGGAAGTTAGAATTGCATTCGATGCACCAGTAGTAACAATTCTTCCATATCTTTTGAGGCTCATGGCATATATTACATGGTTTCTCTGTGGTGATCGCTCGTGCAGCATTACGTTGCACGTACACCAACTCATGGTCATGAGCCTCGAACTTAGAAGATCGTAACAAAGAATCTGCGCATCCCATGTGAAGGTAGAAACCACACCTCAGGCAGCCAAAAGGGACCCCAGAGATCAGTTCTTGACATGCGTTGCACTGAGTCTTAAGCTCTCTGTGTTGCATATAGTTGAGGCGTTTTAGAGGGTGGTCCGGGTGCACTGGATGTTGAATCTCACTTGGAAGATCGAGACATTTCGCATGTGCAAAGGAGAGACAGTAGACACATCCGTAGCACTGAGTTGTCTCTGAATACGGACGCTCGCATATGAAGCAAAAGCCGCTACCATTGGATCCACGAGGCCAGCAACGAGCTAGGACATGCCTGTGACTATAATGGTACGTTAGATTTGCATCCCAAATATTAGTTAACTCCTTGGACACACACTCAAGATCGATCTTGATTTGACAGATCTTACATTCATAGTAAGATCCAGAAGAGACAGACCCACATCCACAGCAAATGAAACATCCCGGCTTTTGACCAGGCTGACGGGGATGGAACTCGAGGCTATGTTTTGGATGCAGCTTGTGTTGCAGCTCGGGAGTCAACTTAGAGCAAAGCTTACATAGATCTAACTTACATGAGTGACAAGTGTAATGGATCAAGGTTTGTCTCTCGCACAAGCTACAACTTCCTTCTTCCGCATCTTTGGCTTCTGTTAAGCTTGAGGGGCAGTTATGGGAGAAGTGCTGAAACGTTTCCATTAATGTTTTGTGTATGCCACTGTAAGGAAGAGGATAAACAGTGGAAGACATAGCCAAAAGATAAGAAGGATCAGAAAGTTAATCATCAAAAGACTCTGAAGTCAACCTAAGATAATGTGGATCTAGATTTCAGTTCATAGGTGTAACAAAGTATTTTAATACCTTATCAAAATACGACAAACACAACAGATTTTTATAACTTATCCAACTACCATCCTCCTGTCATGTATAATCATATGCTATATTATATATCACAAATTCTTGAAAGGAATCATTTGACTTTTTATGGGTTGTCACCCATTTCTCCGTCTGCTTAGATATAATACAAATTATATCATTATCGTTATATTTCGTCCAATACAGATTTATGGCGCCGTGCTTACTCAATAAAAAATGGGGACCAATGGCCATAGCTTTTTTTTTTTTTTTTTTTTTTTTTTTTTTTTTGAACTAAAACGACTTTTCTTTACTAAATTAAAGGTTCATAAACAGACTGAGAGCTTCCTTAGCCAAACAGTCGGCTTGCTGATTCTGAGATCTAGGAATGAAATTAAACGAGCAACTAGTGAAATTAGAGGATAGATCGAGGACATCATGAAGAGTCCCGTGAAGTTCCTTCAATTGGATCTTCTTGTTAAGAGCTTGGACCAGCATGAGCGAGTCGGAAGCGAAAGAGAGCTCTGTGATGTTCGATTCAAGGGCAACTCTTATCGCGGTAAGAGTTGCCAGTGCTTCGAACATCAAGGGTGAGCTTACGTGGTTCATCGAGGCAGAACCTTCCTTTATCATCAGGTCGTTCGGGCCCTTGAAAACCCAAACTAAACCTGCGACATCATTTCTCCAAGCAGCGTCAGTGAAACAGATCAGATTAGGTCTGGGATTTGGAGGGTTAAGGTGTGATTTTTGGGGTGGATCGGGTCTGACACACGAAACTTGCGCATTTTGCCATTCTTTGGCTCTTACCAAGGCAATTTGCAAAGTTTCATCCTCCGAGATCCGTCTTTTGCTGAAGATTAATTGATTTTGGGATGACCAGATCGACCACAACAGCCAGGGACTGATTGGTCCAGTACCCACACCAGTTGGAGGTAAGCATATAAGTCTATTCGACACTTTGATACCTTGTCTTATTGAGGTTGCATCATTCAACTGTATTGATGTCTTAACTGGGAGCAATTCCCAGATCTTGCGAGCGAAGGCACAATGGAAGAACAAGTGTGTGATCGTTTCCTCTTCATCGCAATAAGGGCATTTTGCTGATTCGCTGATTGCTAGGTGGAGAAGGTTTGCACCTACAGGGAGGGCATTCTGTGAGGCTTTCCAAAGCAAAAGCTTAGTTTTCGAAGAGGTTTTGATTGCCCAGATGTTCCTTTGCCAGTCAAATTGAAGCTCACTCGAGGGGATAATGGGGTTAGTTACCGGGGGCTCAGGCTCGTGGTTAGTGGATTCAAAGTAACCAGATTTTGCCGTGTAGCAGCCATCTTTGGTGGGTAGCCAAGCCCAGATATCCTCTGCTCCCTGGAAACTTGGTTTCAGTAGCATTATATCTTGTTCGAACGCCGGGAGGATGTGTTTGATAAGGTCCACATTCCAGCCCCTGGAGTTTGGTAGGAGAAGGTCAGCAACGTTGAGGTGTTGGGAGGCTTCAGTTGGTGGACCTATAGGGGCTAAAGGGGAGCTGGTAGAGAGCCAAGGGGTTCGCCATATTGGTGTATTTGCACCGGAGCCTATTACTCTCCCAAGCTTTGATTTTAACAAGTCTCTGCCCATTCCAATGCTTCGCCAATCATGGGAGGCTGAGGAGGGAATCTTGCAGTCCAATAAAGATAAGTTTTTGCAGTATTTACCGAGTAGTACTCTTGCCAGGAGTGTGTGTGGTTTTGTTACTAATCTACAACTTAGCTTTGCCAATAGTGCCTTATTAAAGTGTTTGATATCTCTGATTCCTAGACCTCCAAACTTTGTCGGTTTTGTGATTTTCCTCCAAGCAATCCATGACATTTTCTTCTTTTCAGTATTCGTATCCCACCAAAACCTTGTAAGAGCTGACTGAATTCTTTTGCATAATGAACCACGTAGATGGAAGCACGACATGGTATAGGTTGGCATGGCATATAGAACTGACTTGAGCATGGTTAGCTTCCCAGCCGTAGATAAGAAGCGGGAAGACCAACTGAGAGCTTTTTGTTTAATGCGATCCATAATAGAGGTAAATAGATCCTTTTTCTTTCTTCCAAATAGCTCAGGTAGACCTAGATATTTCACTTGACCTCCCTCCTTCTGGATTTCCCTTGACCTCCCTCCTTCCAAATAGGCAATGGCCATAGCTTAAGGTCATTGATAATGGTTTTAAGGTTTGACGGCAATATACACTGCAATTTTTGAAGGTAGATAGTTTTGAAGGCCTATGTATCTATCTATATATCTAAATTTGGTTTTTCTCTCTTTTCCTTCCTCCACCTCATCACTTCTTATTTTCAGTTTTAACAAATTAATTCATATTATTAAAAGAACATAAAAATTAAAATTAATGCATCAATTAATTCACTTATTTCTGTAATATTTTTTTATTAAAAATAATAATTTACAAAAATTAAACTAAAATATAAACCCAAAATGAAATGAAACAAATAATACAACCAAAAAAAAATATCAAAGTAAAATATGAATAGAGATTACATAGATATAAAATTAGATATTTCTATCATAACATATAATAATTATGTAATTATTTGTAGAAACTAGAATAAGGGGAAAATAAAGCTATTATATATTTAAAAGAACAATAATTACTTTCAAGAGTTACAGTTATTAGGATAAAGAAAACAAGAGTTTCTTTTAAAAAAACAAACACGAAAAATTAATAGTTTTAAATCAAGAGGTTATCCACTTCTTGGTGTTAAATTATAAATTTATGTTACCGATTAAAAGTTGGTAACATGAATTATTGGTATATATTATTATTTTCAATTATAGTATAATATATATATATATATGTATGTATGTATTTAAAACTTGAGACTATGTCTGTTAGTGTTAAAATTCATGTTACCGATTAAAACAGAAGGATTTGGTGCATATTATTATTTAAAATTTAAAATAATATAAATAATTTGAATATTTTGAGTGATCTATGTTATTGATCATTTTCAAAATTGAAAAATAGTGATTTTTTTTTTAAAAGGTAAATCTAAAAAAAGGAGAAAATATTTATCAAGAGATGGAGTATAGAGGGAAGGACTCCTTGAGCAGAGAGAACTCATCAAGCAGGTTGGAAAAGCACGGCCAGTTTTCAAGGGACTGCACCATATTGTGTAACATCACAATCAGTTTCGAAATGTTGACAAGCGATCCTTGCAGCCCGTAACCACTCCATGGCCCATAATAACGCTTCTGACTTAGAATGCAGAGGGGAGGGACTCCGTCTTAGACACTTTGCCCCAACAATAAGGTTCACTCCTCACCACCGCAACACCACCAGCCCAAACCTGAATGCACATCAGTTGCTTTCCAAGAACCATCAATCTGACATCGAGGAGAAGTGTAACAACCCGTCCCGTGGACTCCACTAGCCTCTAGCTAGCTTGCCCCCATAGGCCCCAAGCTGGCCCTGCAGGGCATCGATCCTAACCCCTCACCATGGAAGTGGAACTAGATCAATTAGTGACAGCTTGTCCTGTGGGAAGGTTGTTAAAGGGTGGGGATTAGGGCTCAAGGAACGCATGGCGCACCAATAACGTACTGGTGGATTTGGATATCCATAGTGAGGGGTTAGGATCGATGCCCTGTAGGGCCAGCTTGGGGTCTGTTAGGGCGGCTAGCGGTGGGCTAGTGGGGTCCGCGGGACGGGTTGTCATAGGAAGAAACCTGGACATCTGAATACTTAGATAGAGCTAACATGAATGCCAAAAAAGAGAGCGCCTCCTCCCAGGCTAACTTATCACCCAAAGCCTGAGCAATTATATGAATCGCTTCGACCTCTAAAACTTGAAAAACTTTCTTATTTATGGCCTTCCAGATTGCCCATAAAATCCATGGAAATTGAGAAAGTTGATCAGGCTCCGTCTGTTGAAAGGCACCCCTCTGATATGCTCAAATTTACCTTAGAGCTACTCTATCAAAGTAAGAGATCATTTAGAGATCGAATCCACAGAGACTCTAGGTTCACACAATAGATTTAATAATCTTTTAATTATGCTAAACAAAATAAATTGTATTAAAATAAAAAGAGCAGGAAAACCAATAAAAAGCAAGAGTTAATTCAATAAGGGACAAGATAGGTTCACGGAAATTCTCAGGAAATTCAGAAAATAACAATGGTAAAATTAAGCAGCTCTCGATGCGAAAATTATCTAGTCTAAAAACTAGAATTCCAAATCTCTTTGCAAATCCTAATGATTAAACTAGCATTAAATTCAGGTTTGATAAGTTCACAAAATCCCTAAACCAAATCTTTTTGTGAATAGGTATTTTGCTCATCTAAGATTATTTCAGGAAATTAATAACACTTTCATGTCTACCAATTAACCTAAGATCATATTCTATGTTGCTTTCGCTACTCTAGAATAAACAATAAACCAATATAGATGAAGAACTCTATAGATATTACCCTAACAATATGATAACCTAGTAATTCACAAATTCCTTTGAACACACTAAACCTAATAAGAGATCTACTCAGACATGATCAATAAAACAAAAACCATGAAAAAGATAGATAGCATTAAGATATTAAAGAAGAAGTAAAGGAGTTCTGAATCTTCTCTGAAGGAGTCTTGATTCTTCTCTCCAAAAACTCTCTAAAATCTCTTAGGGTTTTGCAAAAATAAAGCTTGCAGGGAAAATAAAACATAGGTCTAAACAATTACCTAGAAAACCTATTTATATTCCTAAAACACGTCCAGGGACTAATGATGCAAATATGGAAAATTTCGGGGTAACTTTGTAAATCTTCAAAACATTTGGGAAAACTTCCGATTTGTCTTGTCCATGTGTCGGTCAACACTCACACCATTGATAGGCTCTAAGTTCTCTTCCTTAGCCAATTTGGTCCAAAACATTCCAAATTGCTCAATTTTGCTCTGTCCATGCCAAAATCCTATAAAACCTGTAAAAAGTCATAAAGAACCTAAAAACATATCAAAAGACTCTTTATATCATGGTTAAAAACCACAAAAACCATGATATATCACCCTCCAGAAAACAAAATCCAAATTTGAATACACTAACTCATATGGGAAACCCTAATGAGACCGGAGTTGGAGATAAATCCTAAACTTCACACGAGCGAGGGCATTCGAAGAAGACATGATTAATAGTCTTAACCGCAGAGTCGCACATTTTACACCAAACATCACATTGGACCCCTCCGTGAGCTAACCAATCCATCAAAGGGAGAGATCCAGACGCAATTTGCCAAATAAAATGCTTAACCTTTGGGGCCACATTAAGTTTCCATGCATGAGCTCGAAGAGCTGTACAGGTCGGACCAACCTAGAACTCCTCAACCATTTTCCTTGCTAACCTCTATCTCGACTTTATGGAATACCGGCCAGATTTTGTAAAATGCCATACCAGCCAATCTGGCTTAAAATACTTACTAACCGTCATACTCTGAATAATGGTGATGTCTTCTGGATCCATAAAAAACTGAAGAATTGGAAAGTGCCACTCTTTAGTGACAGGATTAATTAGATGATTCACCATCAAATTAGGGTGTAATATCCTTCCCATACCATTTTCTTGTCTGTGGTTCCTATCAGGAATCCAAGGATCTCACCATACCAAAACGTTACATCCCGACCCAATCGTCGGTCCACCAAATCTTTGGTCGAGAAGATACTCCTCCGACCAAATGATAAATAATACTGTTTTTTTTGCCAAAAGAGGATGTGTATTTTGAAAATAACTGCCCCTCATCACCCGATCCAACAATAAGTCGGATATTGAATTAAACGCCAATACGGTTTAGCCAACATCGCATCATTAAATTGATCCAGAGCCCTAAAACCCAAACCGCCATCACTTTTAGCTTTATATACTTTATCCCACGCAAACCAGTGTAAACCTCGAGCTTTATCATTTGAGCTCCACCAAAACCTTGAAATGCCATTCGTTATCTTAGACGTCAAATCATGAGGGAGTTTAAAACATAACATAACATGAATAGGGAGAGCCGAAGCCACTAATTTAATCAGAACTTCCTTTCCACATCGTCAAATACTTCGCATACTAACCATTCACCCGGTCATCCATTCTGTCACAAACATAGTTAAATTCCTTACTTCGTGAACCCTCAAGACTCTCTGAGATTCCCAAATAGGAGCCAATCCCCCTTCTTTAGAAATAACAATGACATTTTTTAGTTGTGCTTTAACTGAGTCTGAAACTTTCTTCCCAAACATAATAGAGGATTTATCAAGATTTGCATGACTGGTACACTCCTCTTTCTCCGCTTTACAGAAGAAAAGACTATCATCCGCAAATAACATTTGTGAGATAAAGGGACAATCCCGAGCTAGATTAATACATGTTAGCTTATTTTATTTTTCTGTCTTTTTAATCTTTGCAATCAAGACCTCAGCACATAGAATAAACAGATTCAGGGATAAGGGATCACTTTGGCGTAAACCTCGCTGAGGGAGAATGGAACCACGAGGTTGACCATTAAGAAGAACCTTATACGAAACCGAACATACACACCACATAACCAAAGAAATCCATATACTAGCAAAGCCAAACCGGATTAATACAGCTTCCATAAAATCCCATTCTATCCGGTCATACGCTGTACTCATATCTGTTTTGAATGCTAAAAAATCCGATTTACAGCGTCTATTTGTTTTTAAGCCATAAAACAGCTCCTGAGCAATCAGAATATTATCCATTATTAACTTACCAGAAACAAAAGCTAACTGAGTTTATGAGATGAGGGACAACATGATTCTCTTAAGCCGAAAGCATTAAGAAGACTTATTGGTCTAAACTCCATCATCCTTTGAGGTTTATACACCTTTGGAATAAGACAAATATTTGTTTCATATATCGCTTTGAAATAAATAAATAAGTTATAAATCGCTTAATAAAATAAATTTTACATATATATAGATTTATATTTTTAATATTAAATAATTATAATTATATTCAACAGTTTACAATAATAACAAAAAATTATATTCCTGCGCAACGCGCGGGCTGTAAATCTAGTTACATCTTATATTTGTAAGTTTTTTTTGTTTGGCAACTCTTATGTATTTGTAAGTTTTTTTTTTGAACAAACATGTATTTGTAAGTTATGCTTAATTTTATTGGTGAAATAAAATAATGTATTTAAATTAGATTTTTTAATTCATGTAAAATCAGTCTTTTAAATATTTTCCATAACTAAAGAAAATTCATTTACAAAATACAAAATACAATATTAAACTAAAACAACAACAACAAAAAAAATAGCACCCGACGAAAGAAAGCATGTCGTCTCTCTCAAAAGGCAATTTGGGATGCGATGTGTTTTTCTGGCAACACCAGTTCTCTTCTTTGTTTAGGAGTCTCTTTCCGACCGACAGAAATGATGATCCTTGCTTTGGCGTTTTGGTTGGCAGTTTTGTTCTGTCTTTAACTGATGACAGTTACTTCTCTCCCCAATTTACGGGGATTAACCGTCATCGAAAACCGCCATGGCCTCTCCTATATATTCAACCTTTTCTCCCATGCTTTTTCAATTCCTCTTCATCTCCTATATATTCCGCTCGATGATCCAACACTCACTCTTACCAACAATGAGTGACTCTCTCTGAAAATCTGTTCAAAACCTCGACTTGGGAATTGACACTCACCCTTCCACCGGATTTTGCAAAAGGGCAGCTACTATTAACCGCTATTTGCAGGTGGTTACTCTAGTCAATCCGCGAAAATAGAATCTACGCGCTCTGATCCGCCAAATGCCTCGAGTATGGGGTTTTGTGGATGGCTGCGTTGGGCATATTCTTGATGGAGGCTGCATTCAATTCCGATTTCAGTTGGAGGAATCGCTCAATTTGGTCCTCAACTGAGGACCATGGTCTTTCAATGATATGATGCTAACAACCCATCGATGGTATCCTAACATTACCAAAAGCGATATGAAGGTCATTCTTTTTTGGGTTCAAATTCAAGGTATTCCGCCTCTCTACATAACAAATGCATTGGCTAGATGAGTTGGAAATAGACTAGGATTTGTATCTGAGGTTGATTATGACAAAAATATCAACCAAATTGCGGCTGGTTGGGTTAGGATAGCATGGAACATAGATAAACCGCTGCGTATTCAAAAGAATTTACAATTCTTTGTTGGAGAGAACATTGTGATTAAGTTTAGCTATTAGCGACTCAGAAACTTCTGTAGTAAATGTGGTTCCCTGAAAGATGATATCAGGGATGATGAAAATCATCCTGATGGTGACAACAACAAGTCTGAGGCAGATACCTTACGTTCTGTTGATCCAGCAACCTTAATACCGGGTCTTCAGATGCCACCACCAACTAACAGAATCCCTCAACAAGTGAATGCAAAACAACAAGCATCAAGGATTCCATTTGTTCACTATGATGCTGACTTGAATGCCGAAAGGATTCACTATCTTTAGGCAAAAGCTCATATCCCTATCCCAAGACTCAACTATTATGAAGATTTGCTTGAGGCATCATCAGACAACGAATTGACTGGATTTGTTTTCACGATGCGTAAAAGAATAACCTTTGAAGAGTATTTTAACAAGGCGGAGGCTGTAGAGGAGTTGGCGGTCCTGAGTCAACTTAAAAAAAAAAAAAAAAACTACTGACTCTGTAAGGTCCTACTCAGTTAACCAGGGATTAATAACTCAAAACCTATCCATCTATCGACAAGATCCATGGTTACTTATAGGATATTTTAATGAAAATTTTATCAAGCTCTGAAAAAATTGGAGGACCCTTAAGATTAATGGACTTATCGTGACTTCCGGCATATGGTGGCAATGTGTGATCTTGAAGATATACGATCCCGAGGAGATAATTTACATGGGTAGGGGAACGTTACACTCATACTGTAAAATGTTGCTTGGATCGATCCTTTGAGAACGGCCCATGGGGAAACTGTTTCCCGAATGTTGAGGTGGAATTTTTAGACTTAGGCTCAGACCATAAGCCTATACTACTAAACTTCAATGAAGGTCCCTCATACCGATGACGAGTATTCTATTTTGACAAATGCTCATGTGACATTGATAGATTTAAAGATGTTGTCAAACAAGGATGGAAAGAGGATATGCATCACCTGGACACTCCAATCTCAAGTCGAATAATTTCCTGCAGAAAGGCTATGGCGAGTTTGAAGCACCATATCAAAGCCCTCCAATCTCAACTCATACGGCGATGGAAAGCCTAAGCTATGCAGATAGACAACTTATTCCAACTATACAAGATGAACTAACAAAAGCTTATTTAGATGAAGAAAAAAATTAGAAACAAAAAAGTCAAAATCAATAGATGATAGAGGGAGACAGAAATATAAGTTTCTTCCAAGCCTGCGCCAACACAAAATACGCAAAAAATCGAATAAACTCGATCTACGATGATTAAGGGACCATATTTCGTGGAGGAAAAGAGATAGGATGAAAGACTCTGACCTGAAAGTCTCGGCGTCCGCGATCACAGCTTTCTTTCGGCTCCATTCTCGGCTGAACTTCCATTGATATGACTCGTTTACTTAGCTTTGGCTCGCGGCCTTGCTTTGTAAACCTTTATATGCAGCAGAATATAACTTTACCCTTGACCCATCTCTTTGTGACTTAGCCATACAACCAACCAACCCCATACGTTATCCACACATTAGAGGTGGGGATTTATAGTCCCTTTGGAGGATGGTGATCGGATGCGCTATCAGTGATAACTCTCTAATTTACATGTTTTTAGCATTTTTTTTGTCCATATTTTGCATTGTTTCCACCCTGAACTCAGCATTTATAGGTCATTAACTGTAGGATTTAACTTTTAGGCCATTTAGGGTGTTGCATTCTTGCGTTTGCATACTTTTGATGAAAACATGTGCTTTAGAGCCTAAAATGGGGAGAAACAAGGACAAATCCGAGCATGTACCCGAAGGAGCCATCGAGCTGGAAGAACAGTCCGAACCCCAACACGATTGAGGAGGATCTAAGAGCAGGAAGAACAACCCGAGAGTCTACCCGAAGAGCAACCCGAGCACATCCTCGTGCACCCCATCGAGCAGACCCTCAGGCAGGACTGGGAAGATAGTGTTAATGGGTTTCCATATATAAACCCCCCTCTTCTTCCTCGCAAACGAGCACGCCGCAGACCCAAAACCAGAGAGCGGGCGCTTCTGTGAGAGAACTGAGCGACTCAAAACACTTTTCACTTTTTGTTAGGATTTGTTTCATAACGTTTTATCATTTCTTTAGATTTCTATCTTGTATTCTTACTTCTCTACTCTATCGTTTATTACAATGCAATTTTCATTAGTATATGCTTTTGTTTTTCTTGCAATGAGATTTGAGTAGTGTAGCAAAGTTTCTAGGGATGGGATAGATGATTTTGTGTTTTTGATCGGTTAAGATGTCTTAGTTTGATTGTATATGTTTTATAGATTCCCTTCTAGGTTGGTGTTCTTAATGATGTTAACAAATCGAGAGGGTGAGATTAGATCTAAAGTGTTTTACCACCGAGAGGTGTAGATGCTAGAGGTTTACTCACTTAGCCTAAGAGATTAGATGAGTAAGGGGTTTACTGAGAATAATGAATCGGTTCTTAATGCCTGCTTGGTCATGTTTCTCCAACGAGAGTTGGGTAGGGGAGTGATCAAGGTTGATTGTTTCTATCACGAGAGTGTTTTAACAAGATATTAGAGATTCATTGTCTAGGGAATATTTGCTTGAAGCATGTAAGACATGTGTACTGGTCAAGAACACTTAGGATTCGATTACCCCATCCTTAGAAGCTTTCATATTTTAATTGCTTGCATTTTTATTCATCACTCAATCCATTACCCGAACAGGTACACGATCACCTGCTTCGAGTAACCCCTCGAGTTGTTCATACTTCATTTGCTTACTCGATCACCCCACCCGATCCTGTACTCAAATGCTTGCATCGAGTGCTTAGATCGTGTGGTTCTTTGTTTATACTCTTTTCTTCTATTATTTTAGGATTGTTAGATCAAAACCAACTTTTGCTTGGCTTGACTGGCATTGTTCTGATTGCATCCTTCCTGCTAGCATAAACAAACATTTGAATTGATAATTCTTTGTACCAAAACTGCATAGGGAATTAATACCCTGGGTGAAAATCCTGTTATCAATCAGCTTCCCAAACCACTCGTGTTCCCGAATCTTAGCACTAGACGTGCCATTAGTTGATCCATTGGTCATACCTACGAACCTCGATTGACTCATCGGTCTTGGTATCAAAGCCAAGTCCGATCGATCGATCCGACCCCATAATTGAATCGACGATCAAACACCGACCAGGTTGATACTTCCGAACAAATTTTCGACCATCCGCCCAATCAATCTAACCTACGGCTTGAATCGTCAATCATTCGATCACCCGATCCGACTAGCGATTAAATCACTGATCAATCTTCGATCGATCCGTCCATTGGCGTGGATCATCGATAACCTTTCGATCGGTCTGAGTCTACGATCGAACCGTCGATCATCCTTCAACC
This sequence comes from Camelina sativa, assembly GCF_030686135.1. Lineage (NCBI taxonomy): Eukaryota > Viridiplantae > Streptophyta > Magnoliopsida > Brassicales > Brassicaceae > Camelina > Camelina sativa. The sequence continues at coordinate 21,606,274 of NC_141892.1, read as the reverse complement.
AGTTCGACTCCATCGTCAAGTTGTCGATTATCCTTCAATCAGTTCGACCCTATTGTCGAACCGTCGCTCGTCTCATCGTACTTTCGATAGAGAGGTAGCATGCGCATCAGTTCAGACGCGTATCGATGTACTCGCCGAGATGCACCCCCTTTTTTCTTAGGCATTGATGGACGATGGATGGATGATGGTGTGTTGAATGAGTTGGGCGTCCATCCCTTATATAGGACGCCAATGGGTGTGTTCCATGAAAGGACATGCCCATTCCTCGCTCATTTTCGATGGATCGCGTCTCTTTGAAGAGACAGATTGGAACCGCTCATACTACCGAGCTACCACACTCATCCAGCTCGAGTGTAAGCTGATCAGACCACCCAGATGGGTCAGCACCAGATCAGCTCAGCAAGCTAAGTTCAGCGGGCGGTCAGCTCGTTCAACTGAGCTAGCTAGTGTAATAGCTAGTGTAGCTAACAACAACTTAGCTAGTTGGGTCCCCGAGTTTGTTGAGCTCTTTCAGCTCATATTCTAGCTGGTTGAGCTAGTAGCTTAGCTACTTAAACTCATCTAGCTATCATTTTCCTTAAACAAACTGCCCCCCTTTAGGTACGCGGGACGCGAGCGTTACAAGTCTACTCCCTTAAAATGAATTCGTCCTCGAATTCAGTAGGCATAGATATTCTTGACCTTTGTCCACTTGAGACTTGATCTATTGTTGATCTTTTTCTTTTCAGGACTTGGTCATTTTTCCTTGATCTACGTCTTTCCCGACACAATCTATTTTCCTTGATCTTGGTCAGTCTCTGAATAGATCAAGTCTTTCCCATCCTAGTTCCGTCCCAACTAGGACAATTTCCCGACGATGGTCCTTCCCGGACGCGATCGTCATTCACGACCTTTGGTCGACGCTTCTCGACCCTTGGTCGATACTTTTCCCAACCTTTGGTCAAAGTTTTCTTGACCTTCAGTTGATATACTATGTGTTCGACGTTTTGAACAATCACTCGATTCAAGAGCGCAGGTTGGCAAACATTTTCTCGTTCCCAATCATGTTTTCGATCTTATCAAGGATTTCTATTCGGTTCAAACACATAGCATAATCGCATACGTCCTCATAGGATCGTGCATGCTATGATACCAACTTGAAAAACCCCGACCCGAACGTTTCGGCGTCTCCGATCATGACTTTTGTTCGGTCCCATTCCCGGCCAAAGATCCATTGATTTGATTCGTTTATATTGCTTTGGCTTGCGGCCTTGCTTTGTAAGCCTTTATTTGCAGCGGAATATAACTTTACCCTTGACCCATCTCTTTGTGACTTAGCCATACAACCAACTAACCCCATAGGCTTTCCACATATTAGAGATGGGTACTTATAGTCCCTTTGGTGCATGGTGATCGGTTACGCTATCGGCGTCCCGAACCACTCGTGTTCCCGAAGCTTGTCACTAGACGTGCCGTTACTTGATCCATTGGTCATACCTTCGAACCTCGATCGACTCATCGGTCTTGGTATCAGAGCCAGGTCTGATCGATCAATATGACCCCATAATTGAATCGTCGATCAAACACCGACCAGGTCGATACTACCGAACAACTTCTCGACTACCCGACCAGTCAATCCAACCTATGGTTTGAATCATCGATAATCTGATCACCCGATCCGACTAGCGATTGAATCACTGATCAATCCCCGATCGATCCGTCCATTGGTGTGGATCATCGATGACCTTTTCATCGGTCCGAGTCTATTATCGAACTGTCAATCATCCTGCGATCAGTTTGACACCATCGTCGAACCTTCGATAGAAAGGTAGCATGTGCATCAGTTCGGACGAGTATCAATGTACTCGTCGAGCCGCAACCCCTTTTCTTCTTAGGTATACATGGACGATGGATGGATGATGGTGTGTTGAATGGGTTGAGCGTCCATCCCTTATATAGGACGCCAATAGGTGTGTTCCATGAAAAGACACGCCTATTCCTCGCCCCTTTTCGATGGGTCACGTCTCTTTGAAGCCCTTCCGATGGTGATCGCTCATGCTACCGAGCTGCCACACTCCTCTAGCTCGAGTGTTAGCTGACTGGACCATGTAGCTGAGTCAGCACCGAATCAGTTCACTGAGCTAAGTTCAGCTGTCGGCCAGCTCGTCCAGCTGAGCTAGCTAGTGTACCAGCTGTTGTAGCTAACCGCAGCTTAGCTTGCTGGGTCCTCTATGGCAGTTAAAACTGATGTAAGCAAAGCTTATGATAGGGTAGAGTGGAACTTTTTAAAATCTACCTTGGAATTATTTTGATTATGTGATAAATGGATTGACTGGATTATGGCGACTGTCGAATTTGTGAGCTATTTCATCCTGATAAATGGTTCACCCTTTGGACATGTCAAACCGGAAAGAGGAACACGCCAAGGTGATCCCTTATCTCATTATCTATTCATCCTCTGTTCGGACATATTGAGTCATCTTATCAGATCAAGGTCTGTATATGGTGATATTAGAGGAATTAAAGTTGGAGATAATGCGCCGCGTATCACACACCTAAAATTTGCTGATGACTGTTTGTTCGTCAGCCAAGCTAATAGAAAAAAACTGTCAAGCGCTGAAGGATGTTTTTGATGTGTATGAATATTATTCGGGACAAAAGATCAATACATCAAAATCTATGATAACTTTTGGTTCTCATTTATATGGATCAACACAAAATAGGTTGAAAGCGATTCTTGAAATACCAAATCAAGGAGGAGGTGGCAAATATATGGGATTACCATAACAATTTGGCAGGAAAAAACATGAGATGTTTGAGTACATCGTCACCAAAGTGAAACAAAGAACATCAAGTTGGAGCGCAAAACGCCTCTCACCAGCAGGAAAGGAAATAGTGCTCAAATCAGTGCATTTGGCAATGCCAATCTACGCAATGTTGTGTTTTAAGTTGCCAAAAGGAGTTATTTTATACATTGAATCAATACTTATGAATTACTGGTGGGAGAAGGGTGCTCAACAAAGAGGAATTTCTTGGATAGCCTGGAAAAAATTACCACATTCAAAGAAAGAAGGAGGGCTTGGCTTCCTTGATTTGGAAAAGTTCAATGATCCGCTATTAGCACAACAATCTTGACGGTTAGTCCAATATCCAAATTCTTTGTTTGCCCGGATAATGAAGGCTCGCTATTATCAGGATGAAAGTATCCTTGATGCAAAACCCCAAAAAAACCAATCTTATGGTTGGTCTTCTCTATTAGTGGGCATTTCGTTAATAAAGAAGGGTTCCAGATACAATGTTGGTGATGGAAAATCAATTAGAATAGGGATAGATAATGTCATTGACTCACATCCTCCACGACGAATACTCTCTATAAACCAACAATTTCTTGGCACGCTGGACACACTCATGGCAAGGACAGGAGATAGCAGATCATGGGAACTACGAAGCTTATCACGAACATCACAACAGAGGATATCGAACTGATTCAACACATTTACCTTGCAAAGAAAGTCCAGTCAGATACTCTTACCTGAAACTATTGTATCTCAGGCGACTATACGATTAAGTCAGGTTACTCGTTGTTAACACACGATCCTCTCTCTCGTGACATGCCTCCAGATAAACCCTATGGATCGATAGAGCTCAAGAATAAACTCTGGAGGTTACCAGTGATTCCAAAAATAAAACATTTCCTCTGGCATACTATATCTCGACCTCTCCCAACAATAACAAGACTAAGATCACGAAGTATGTCATTAGATCCCCTCTGTCCTCGATGTCGCAATCAGAGGAAACGATAAACCATGCCTTATTTACATGCCCTTTGCACATATGGTTTAGCGTATTTCAAACACTCCCTACTTAGATTTGACTTGCATATCGAATGATGCTGAAGAAAACATCTCTACTATCATCACATCCATCCTCAACTGCGCGCATTCAGACACTGAAGCAATGTTACCATTATGGCTAATTTGGCGAATTCAGAAAGCTCGTAACAATTGTGTTTTTAATAACTTTAGAGAAAGCCCTTCAAAAACTGTTCTGTGGTCAAAATCAGACAAAATGAATGTTTTGATCTTATGCATAAAAATGACATAATTTCTCAAAAAGAAGAGATGAACATCGTTAGTTTTCTTGATGTACAGCTCTACCTATCCAATGTGTAAAATGTAACTTTGATGCAAGTTTTAACAACTCAAATCATGAGGCAACCGGAGGTTGGATAATGCGCGATTTTTCTGGTTCACCTTTAACTTGGGGAGCAACCAAATTTTCCTACGTCTCTTCGTTTTTAGAAGCAGAAGCAAAAACAATGCTAGTCGCTTTACAACAATCATGGATTCGGGATTATACAGCAATTGAAATCGAAGGTGATTGTGAAGGTTTACTGAACTTGGTCAATGGACGATTACGACACAGAAATCTAATAAATATTCATCAAGATTTAAAGTACTGGTCTTCAAAATTTATTTCTATAAAGTTTATTTCGCAAAAAGAGACTGTAATAATTTAGCACATTTGTTAGTTCAGTTGAGTTGTATTAATATTTCTTTTTATGTTGAGTCTATAATCTTGCCGGAATGGCTACAAGAGCAAATTTATATTATCGAGTTTAAATCAATATAAATACTATTTGAGTAAAAAAAAAATAGCACCCATACATAAAGGGTATAATAATGATAGCACTTGACTAAGTTACAGACAAATCAAAACTAATTAATTTTAAATTATAATTATTGCAGTGCATCAAAATTAGCATAAAATAATAAAATAAAAAAGTTGGTGTCTTTCCGTGAAGTTAGCACTACTAAATCTCGGCTTTATTTCAACATTACGTATAATAATATTTAATTGATACACACATCAAATAAGCTAGTAGATATATAGTTTTGAATGCCTCAATTTCTTTTTTTGGCAACTACTCAAAGCTCATGCATTTCACTTAGCAAATGTTGTTGTAATTCATATCTGCGCATTACAAGAAAGAGGTGATTATGATAATTAGAAACATAAAAAACGTAGAAACACGAGTTTTCTTCCGTTCTCTTACAAAATCATTCATAATTTTTTTTGAGGAAAGTCGATATTGATAAAAATTTCATAAAAAAGTACAAAAAACATAGAGGAGAATTTTTATCTTCATATCAAAATATCCGTAGAGTACAAGTTCTTAGCATTCTTTTACCAACTTTCTCCTACCATTTTCTTACCAAAACTATCATACCGGTTTCCTAACAAATTTCTTACAAAAAGTAGTCATTAATTATTAATTTATGTAATATATATATATATATATTACAAAACAAATAAATAAAATTTCTAAATTTAATTTGCCAACAAATTCTACTATTAACCTCTATTATTCCGCACATAACATCGACCAGGCAGCGAGACCAAACCGCTGCAGTCTGTGACTTAAACCATGTACAATGGTTATCAAATTCAACACCCTCCACCTCAACTTTTAACACTCTACATCATTTTTTCTTTCTTCCACCTAATCATTCAACAGTCAAATCAATTCTAACCTCTCCAATAGTTTTGTTTAATAAAATTCAACACCTTACCCCACTATTTTCACGTTATATTCTTATTTTTATTTAAATTGATAACAACACAGTTATAGTTATAATTAAAATTAAGAAAAGTTACATTTTAAAAAAATGAATTTGGTTATTTTTATTTTATATTTTTAGCTAATTTTTAATATAACAAAAAATAATTATTATTATTAAAACAAATAAAATTACACAAACTTAAAATGGGAAAAAATACAAACACACAACACAACAAAGCTAATAAAACGTACATAAATTAATTAGTACAATCATCTTAACTTGACTCACACACAAAAATTTAAAAACCTCTTTAATCACGGAACATCCCGAATTTTGCTCATATGTGTTTGACTAGATGTGCTTGTAATTCATGATGGACATTTGAATCATATAATTGACATCTAGCATGCACATGATTTGCAAAAGCAGATAGAACCTCAGTAGAGAATGGTTGTGGTGTACTAGAACCACTTGCCTCAGACTGATCATGATCGGTCTAATGTTGTGCATATGTATCTCGCTCATCCTCAATAATCATATTGTGTAATATAATACATAACCGCATGATCATAGCTAAATCGGCTATGTCCCACAAACATGCTGGTTCACGAATGATTTTAAATCAAGCTTGTAACACTTCAAATTCTTGTTTGATGTCCTTCCAACATCCTTCTTGGTGTTGTACAAATAACTTGTCTGTTCACTTTGAGGAAGACAAATTGATTTGACTAAAGTTAGATAAGAAGGATAGATACCATCAACTAGATAGTATGCAATATCATGAGTGTGTTGGTTCACAACGAAGTTATCTTTTGGAGTATTTCCTTGTTCAACATCATCGAACATTGATATCGTTCAATGTGCCAAGGCACCCAAAAAAGCATGCCAATGGTGGTTTCCATGCCATTCCCAATGCATGCAATCAATACTTCGAATCATACCCGGAAACCCCGCATCTCGCTGATATGCAAAATTCTTTGGAGGTCATCTTCAGTTGGAGCTCAATGATACACTTGCTCATACAACTGTATGATTCCTTTACAAAATCTACGCAAGCACTCCAATGATGTAATACCTCCGATTTTGATGTATTCACCGACGCGTCTGCCGCCATACCATATGCTAAAATTCGCATAGTTCGCATAGTTGTGGTACATTTTGCTAATGGGGATATACCTTCTTTACTGGCTGCATCAACTCGTTGGGTTAAGTAGTTGTCACTACTTGACAGGTCACCAAGGATTCGGAGGAAAACTTGTTTTCACATCCATAATCGACAACAACACATTGCATCATCATATGTAGGTTGATCGGCAAACTAGTCGGCAATCAGTCTTTGGTTTGCTGCTACATGATCTCTCTTCAAGTACTTTTTCTTACTTCAACTTGGATAATTTTCTTCTATTTTCTTTTGACGCTCTCGAAACCGGCTGATGATATACCTCTCTTCAATTTTAGATTGCCTTTTTTAGGTTTTGATATCAAAAGGAAATTCTGATGGATCCAGTGAAATATATTTTCTAATAAGATGAGATTTTTGATATTGATTCATCAACGATGAATGAGTCTCATTTATAAAAAAAATTGTGTGGTTGAAATTTACAGATACTAGGATTTTTGTGTCTCCTAGCAGGTTCAATTAACCTTATGCTGTTGTAATACTTAAGGTGTCAATCCAGTTGGGAAACTTCACTAACAATTAAGATGCAATCAAAAAATCACAAGTCAAGCCAATTCAAAGAGAGTGTTTGTCTAACAGTCCTAGAATGATTAGAATGCAAAACGGAAATGTGTTCTAGGATTAGAAACGAAAATGCATGACAAAAAGAGAAAATGAATAAAAACATAAACGATTCTAAGCATGAACTAAAAGTCAAGAAACGAAACAGTGTCAGGAATGTAATAAAAATCATAAAGAAAGAGGTCCTAAGGATGGGAGTAATTGATGTCGGTGAAGTCTCCTAGCGTACAGAGTGTTTAACATGCCACAAGCAATCTGTCCCTAAACAACGAACTTCACAACTTAGCTAATCCAATCTCTTCGTATAAGCTACTCAGACTCAACCACTTCCATACTCAGCTCTCGCTAGAGAAACATGGTTGAGCAGGCATGACAAACAAGTTCGTTCATGTCAACAAACGTCCTAAACAACTAATCTCTTAGACTAGGAACGTAAGTCTCTGGCAATAGTTGGTCAGACATTTCATCAAACACGTTTTGGGTGTGGAAATGTCTCGAACCTAGTTCCAATTGATTAGAGAGAAACTAGCATTTCTAACACTAGTCCATAAAGGAATCATAAAAATCAAAGCTTAAACACTGTACATCCTAAGATCCTCCACCTAATATATCCCATCCTCAAGGACTACTACACTACTCAGATCCGAAAATCATTATCCAGTGAAAATACTGGATGCAAACCCAGAAAATATAGAAACAAGCATTCTTAGATAGATTGAAAAGTAAAGAACAACTTGTAAAAGAAATCAAATGAAAATACTGAATAAACTCAAAGGTGTCGGAATACAAAGTTTGAGAACGTTTTTGGTGGCTCGGGTAAACCTTCAGGAAAAGAACGAGATAATAGATAAGATGTCTCAGCAAGGACTTAACAAAATGTATATATAGTGATCCAACATGGAAAGCCCTAAAACTTAAAACGACAAGGTAAGGAGTCGGTTTGGTAATCTCCTGAAGCGTGTGAAACCAAACGTCTCTCTTCCTGACATGTGCGAACGAGTCCGTGCGCGTCGAATGGAATGCAATGTCATCATGGCTCGGACGGACGACTGGGGAGCATGGCTCGGACGGATGCGCTGGGGAGCATGGCTCGGACGGATGTGCTTCCAAAGTCTCCTCAATACCTGAAATACTCCGAAATGCACAATGTATGCAAGGATGATGCAAAAACTACCTAGACATGCAAAGCATATAGAAAAGACTAGAAAATGATGCAAAACAATCAGTTATCCTAGCTAAATGCATGATAAATATATGCTAAGGAGAGACAAAATATAGACATATTTCTGCACAAAACTCCATAACGCGGAGGATCAAATGAGCAAGGCTCATTACAATACTCATCAATTTTACCCCGATATGATTCACTCTTTTGGTTTCTGCCAACAATGTTTTCTGTTCCAAATTTAATCCATCCACTCAATAGCACCAAACTTTTCTCAGTCATCCATTTGGAGCTTTTCCAGCGAGTAGAGGTTGAATCTTATGTATTTAGAGTGGTTTCAGCACTGTTTATCCCTCCAAGAGTTACTTGCGTAGAAAATCCGGTAAATTCAATTGCTCTAACATCTTGAACACTTTCATTACCCGTTGGAGTAGAAGAATAAGGAGGTGGTTGAGATGAATATGACATCATTGATCCATAATATGAATTATAGTTTGGAACAGATGACGACATTGGAAAATTTGGTGGAAAGCCATAATTTGGGATATTTTGGGATTGGTTGAAATAAGGATTTTTATAATTGTTTGGATTTGGAAAGGGAAAAGGGTAATTAGTAGAATTTTGGGTAGGATTGTTGTTGGCATCTATTCCAAAAAAAAATATAAGAAATAAACAAGAGTTTATTAGAAACAAGAGTTTATTAGAGAAGAATTAGAAAAATATAGTAGAAATGATGGTTTTTTTTTGTGTCGAATAAAATGAACCAAGTCTCTATTTATATAGTTTAAAAAATAATGAATTTTAATACAAAAATATTTTCTAAAAATATTATTTATTACATAATAATTGATCTTAAAATGATAAGATAAGAAAAAAAATCTCCAAAATCTCACTCTCCAATAAAAATACAACACATGTCTTTCTTTCACAATTTTTTTACTTTTTCGGAGAAAAAAAAATAAAAACTTGAGCGTCCGCACATATGCTTGTGGGGCCAGACAATTCAGATTCAATATGTTGAACTGACTCAACAAGAATCAATTCACCGACATAGGTTGCCACTACTTGTTCAAAACCCTTAGAAACCCATCTTTAGTCGCCTCATATGCCTATATATATCCACCAACATAAAAGCGTGCCCTGCTGCGAATCCTTTGTTTTCCTGACTTTATCTCTGCACTTGGGACCACCACGAGTATAGAAACTCATTTAGAATATTGCATTGCTCCCCTTCAGTTTCTCACTTAACTTTGTTCATCTCAATGGGCAATCTTCCTCTTTTTCTTACACCACGACTATGTTCATCTCAAAGTCAAAAGGCAAGTATGTGTAAAGGAAATCACACAATCATCATGATTCCTACAATCATCGTGATTCCCATATCTCTAATTATGGAATCTTCTTTATATAGTTAAACCTATCATCCTCCTCTTGTAATAGTATATATGTGACTGTAACTAATTCTTAATAAAACAAGTTCCATATTCTACATGGTATCAGAGCCTTGTAAGATATCATAATTTTTTTCCAGCCGCCTCTTCTTTCTCCTCCTTCTTCGTTCCTTTTTCTTCTCTTTTTCACCCTTCTCTCCATGACTGCAACAACAGATGCTGTCAATATCAATGGACAAAACAGTCCTTCATGTGAACATGTCCAATGTCACAAAACTCACAACTGAAAATTACCTGATGTGGAGTCTTCAGGTACATGCACTCCTTGATGGTTTTGAGCTAGCATGTCATATTGATGGATCCATCGTCCGTCTAGATCCGGTGATTTTTACAATTGGCGTTACTTAGACAACCACTTGGCATGAGGATCAGCTTGAACACATTCTGGATGGGTTACCAGACGACTACAAGAATGTGGTGGACCAAATCAAAGGTCATGACACTCCTCCCACTCTTACCGAAGTGCACGTGAAGCCCCTCAACTGAGAATCCAAGCTTATCTTCCTCGCCTCCAAGCAAATCGAGATCCCAGTAACTGCAAATTTGGCCAATACTCGCCAATTTTCTGTGAAATAGAATCACCGCACACCTCAACACTGGAACAGCAATCAGTCACCCTCGCAGTATCATGGACAGAAACAAGACACACGTCATTTGAAAGATTATCAAGACAAGTGCCAATGGTATTGTAGTCAAGGCCACAGCGGAAAGCGATGCATGTAATTGTACTCCAAACAACATATCATGTGCCACCAATGCACACCCAATACTGTCCTTTGCTGCCATCTGCCAACCTCGCTTTTGGCTCTCCATCTCCTGCTGATCCTTGGGTGTTGGACAGTGGTGCCACGCATCACATGACGTCTGATCTTCACAATCTCTCTCCATCAGCCCTATACGGGTGTTGACTCTGTCCTCATTGGTGATGGCTCTGGTTTACAGATAACCCACACTAGTTCAATACCTCTATCCTCTCCCACTCGTCCATTCAATGTGCTGAATTTTCTTTCTGTACCACATCTCCATAAGAACCTTATCTCTGTTTATAAACTTGTAACACTAATAAATTTTCTGTGGAATTTTTCTCTGCTACGTTTCAGGTGAAGGATCTCAGCTCGTGGGTCCCGTTGCTATATGGCAAGACTAACGGTGATCTCTATGAGTGGTCGCTCTCTTCCACCCATGTCTCCTTGTTTTTTGCTTCCTCCTCTCCTAAAACATCAATGGTTGATTGGAATTATCGCCTCGGCCATCCTTCTTTTTCAAGTCTTAATTCTGCTGTCTCCAAATTTTCTTTTCCTGCTCAACAATCTATCTCCACAAACTTTTTGTGTGCTGATTGTTTTATCAATCAGAGTCATAAACTCCCTTTTCTTCAATCAAACATCAATTCTACTCGAGCACTTGAATACATTTTCTAATGATGTATGGACTTCACCAATTGTCTCTTGTGATAACTACAAATACTATGTGATTTTCATCAATCTTTACACACGCTACACATGGTTATTTCCTCTTAAAATAAAGTCTCAATTTTTTGATACCTTCATAAATTTCAAGGTGCTTGTGGAAAACCGTTTCAACACCAGGGTATGCACTCTATATTCCGATAATGTTGGTGAATATCTTGCTCTCAGACCGTTCCTCGCTGCTGTTAGGATCTCTCACTTCACATCCTCGCCGCACACACCGGAGCACAACGGTATATCTGAAAGAAAACACCATCATGTGGTAGAAACCGGCTTATCACTGCTCACCTGATATATAATGGTTTTTAGGTGTTTTTTAACCATGATATAAGGAGTCTTTTAGATTTTTTTGATATGTTTTTAGGTCCTTTGTGAGTCTTTACAGGTTTTATAGGATCTAGCACGGATGGAATATAATGGAGCTAAATATGAAGATTTGGAGCATAATCAAGCATTGAGGCTAAGTTGTGAAGTTGGGAGACATGTTCAGAAGGATGCATCGACCGATGCAAATGATGGTATCGATCGATGCTGAGTCCACAAGACAAATTGGAAGTTTTCCCACAAGTTTTGAAGATTTACAAAGCTGTCCCAAAGTTTTCCATATTTGCATCATTAGTCCCTGGACGTGTTTAGGAATATAAATAGGATTTTTGGGTCATTGTTTAGACCTAAGCTTTATTTTTCCCTGAAACTTTTGAGAGAAAACCCTGAGAGATTTTTAGAGAGCTTTTGGAGAGAAGAATCAAGACTCCTTCAGAGAAGATTCAGAACCTTTTTTCTTCTTCCTTGAATCTCTTAATGCTATCTATTTTATTCATGATTTGTGTTCTTACAGTTATGTCTGAGTAGATCTACTTGTTAGGTTTAGGGTTTCTCATTAGAGATTTCATGGATTATTAGATTAATTAAGTGTTTGGATTCATTATCTTTCTTGTTCTTCACCATAAGTTGTTTTTAATACTAGATGTTTGATTAGTCATCTGGATTTAGATCTTAGGATTATTGATTGATATGAGAGTATAATTGATTTTCCTGACAAAAACCTTTGGTGAGCAAAATTACTTTTTGCAAAGAGATTTGAATTAGTAGTTTTGTGAACTTATAAACTTGATTTTATTTCTGGTTTTTAACTTGAATTTTACAAAGAGATTTGGATTTTTGGGTTTTAAAACGTAGATAATATTTACACTAACAACTGATTTATTTTACAATTGTGTTTAGAGTTTAAGAACGGTGCTTAATTGTTGAATCCTGCTTACTTAATTAATTGATCTGATTTTTTATGATTTCCTGAGAATTTCCCTAGGCCTAGCGTTTAATCCTTCTGAATTTTACAACTCTTTTATTTTCTGCTTAATCCTGCAATTTAATTACAATATTTTGATTTAGCATAATAAAAAAATTATTAAATCTATTATGTGGATCGAGAGTCTTGTGGATTCGATCTCTAAGTACTATAATTGATCTCTTAATTTGAGAGATTAGCTCTAGGGTAAATTTGAGCATATATCATCACCCATGCTGGCATGCCAAAATCTCACTGGACCTATGCATTCGCTGCCGCCACCTACCTCATCAATCGTCTACCAACACAAGTTCTTCGTATGGAGTCCCTGTTTTAGAAGCTATTTGGCACACCACCTAATTACAACAAGTTACAAATCTTAGGGTGTGTCTGCTTTCCATGGCTGAGAACACCAACAAACTTAAGAATAAATCCACACCGTGTGTCTTCCTCGGCTATTCCTTGATGCAAAGCACCTACTTGTGCTTCCAACCTACCTCTGGTCGTATCTACGTCTCTTATCATGTGAAGTTTGACGAGACTGTATTTTCTTTTCATTCTCTCACCAAAGTTACTCCTTCCTCAAATTCTTCGCCATCCTCTCCTTCCACTGCCCATGTCGACATACTCCCACTCCTTCTGTCACTCATGTCACCATCTCCTGTCTTGTCGGCGGAACCCCTAGACTCCACTCCTCACCCGTCACCGTCGCAGGAATCTCAAGGTATGCATCCCTTACCTTCGACTAATGACCCCTCTGGTACAGCCGATCTAGAATCAGCACCTCGTATCAATCCACCTGAGAACTCTTCTGGACCGAATTCACTATCTAACCCCAGGCCCAACAGTCCAACACATCCCCAACCAGAAATCACAACCTCACAAAACCCAAGTCCACTACCAAAACCCAAAAAACAAAAATCCTTCCTTCGCCCCGACCATTACAACTTCGTCTTCCTCCTCTCATCAACCTTAAGTCCAGAATCCACAAAACACTCATCAGATGCAAACTCGCCGCAAAAACCAAATTGCAAAACCCAATCCCAAATACAACAACTACACCGTTCTCATATCCAATGCTCCACCCGAACCTCTTACCATTCGTCAAACACTCAAAGCCAGTAAGGTCACCGATGGCGTCGTCCCCAAAACTAACCATCCATTCTTGTACACCACTGGCAGACCCAACGGAGTAGAGATGATTAGTTGGAAGCTTGCAATATCTCGCCTTTACCAGACCCGCCATTGCATACGCCGTGAATCGGTTGTCACAGTTCATGCACCGGCCAAACGCACACGCATTGGCAAGCAGCCAAGCGAGTCCTCCGATATCTCGCCGACACTTCTACTCACGATATTTACTTCTCTGCCCATAATTCTCTCACACTATATACGTTTTCCGTGAATATTTGTTTAGTTTTATAGTTTATCTCATTTTACAATATCAAAATAATAGAGAAATCTGAAGTTTATAACCACATTTAGACTACGATACTTCTTCATCTCGCCCCACTAAACTTTTTCAGAATTTGAAAGTTCTGTGTGAAGCTTCAGCTTGTCCCAAACTGTTGTGAATGACTTTGTTTTTGTAACTAAAATTACTAGTATCTTTTCTTCTCCGATCTGTATAGTGTATTACATATTTTTGACGCTTCTATTTTTGTATTATTTAAATATCACTTTGAATCAACAATATATCAGAAAGAGAATCGTTATTTGCATTGTATATTTACGGTAACATTTTATCAGCTACAGTAAGATGAATTAATTTTCACAGAATTTGCGTCATATGTATAACAATGTTGTATATATGCAATAACTTTAATTCAAAAAGTTACCTTCAATATATATATATATATATATATATATTTATATATATATATATATATATATTTATATATTATACATTTAAATAATAACTTGTCACCGAGGAGGATGACAAAGTAGAGGTGTGAGAAACAAACTCCCAAGCAAATTACATAAACAGAAAAAAAAAAAAGAACTAATCGAACAAAAAAACAATAATAAAAAGATATCATCTAAAAAAGAAAGATGTAAAATGGAAAAATTTTAACTAAGAAAAAAACAAAGTAATAATAATAATAATTAAGAATCGCAATTAAGAAAAAACTAAAATTAAGGGAAAAAAAACTAGGAAACTGAGGAGCTTTTGAGATCAATAACGATGATATTTATGTTTTCTTTGCTTCCCCTAGCAATTGCAAGCTCTGCCAGTATCACTGCAGCCTTCGTCGTCCTTGATTCACTTGTACATCTGCCATATATATCAGACAAAACAAAACAAGTATCAGATTCTACTATTCTTATAGTAATTATCTTACTCTCCAATTAAACAATAATGGAGAGAAATT
Source organism: Camelina sativa (assembly GCF_030686135.1). Classification (NCBI taxonomy): domain Eukaryota; kingdom Viridiplantae; phylum Streptophyta; class Magnoliopsida; order Brassicales; family Brassicaceae; genus Camelina; species Camelina sativa. The sequence continues at coordinate 21,591,245 of NC_141892.1, read as the reverse complement.
AATCTTGAAAATCACATAAATTGCTAACTATATTAGGAAAGAAAACAAGAAATCAAAATTTGTTTGAAAAGAAACAAAACTAATATAGTAAGGATCTAACCCGTCTGGTAATTTGCCGTAAAGACAACGTTTGACAAGCTGATATGTGTCACTGTCGGAGACAACGTCCCATAGGCCTTCACATGCAAGTACTATGAAATCGTCTATCTTTTTTCGTTTATGTATCTTCAGGATTTGCTCCACACCATTCTGAAAAAGATGAAAAAAAAGTATATTCGGTTAGATATACTAAAAAAAAAAAAAAAAAAAAAACATTTTTGTGACTGACGATAGATTATATTTTCTACGGTAGAAAGTATACAATAGTTTCTCTTAGTGATTTGTTTTATTATTAAAATTACAAAAATGGGAAAAGAAAACATTATTTATGTAATTAAACTTAGCATCGTATTTTGTTGTACCACAAAAAAAAAAAAACTAAATAACACAGAAAATCATGCCCACACTAATGCAAAATAAGTGATTTAATTTAATGAATTTAAATGCAACAAAACACTACCTTGTGATGATGAATATGGCATAGAGGCAAAGCTACACCGCCTTGAGAGTAAAGAACCACCCTTGCACCGCCACGGCACAGAACAATCACCTCTTCTTTTCCGACAATCGTAACCACCGCTTCTTCCGCGGTTGTCCCCACTGTCCCCACCGTTTCCGAAAAACACGATCTCATAACTTTATTCCAGTCCGCCGCCGCCCCACAGCCGTAGCATGCTTTTACCTCCTCCTTCACGAGCCGACGCAGCCTGTCCTCGAAGAATTTAGCGAGCCTAAGACCGTCAAAAATTCCGAAAATGTCATAAGACGGAATCTCGTCGACAACGGTGGAAACGGCGGTTGTCATAGCTCTCTGCCGTCCCATGACTGAGACTACTCCGTGGACGGCGTTTGTTCTGCCGTCTTTATCGTTGATTGCCACGTCAGCCATAAGTGCATCGACTAAAACTTGTGTTCCTCCTCCTGATGTCCCAACATCCCCTAAATATGTCGAGATAATTTATTTGTCAAAAAACGTACAATATAGAATTTCTTCACCCCAAAATGTTTTTGCTTTAATCTGAATATTTCGTTGATTGCTACTTTTAGAATTTGTTCTTATGTTATAAGTTATTAACCAAGAAAAAAAAAATAAGTCTTACGTTCAATAAAAATATTCTTTAATAATATATCATAATTTTTTTTTTGTTTGTAAAATTACATTTTAGTTCTTATGTCAAGATTTTGACCAAAAAAAAAAAAAAAAGTTCTTATGTCAAGATAATGATAAAAAAAAAAGAACAAAAAACAGTTTTGTGCTAGATTAGATTCAAACACTCTTGTAAAATTCGAAAAGACGAAATACTATATAAGGACTATCATATATAACTAGTAATTAAGATACGTATACCGTCGTCTTCGATTTTTGGTAATTTCACAGGTCTGTCCTCGCCGCCAACGGTACATCCCGGATCAGCAACTCTTACTCTCTTATTCTCGCTGCAGTCGCCATCTTCGGTGAGTATTGGTGGAGTGATGTCCGATTTCATGATATTTTGACTTCTCTAAAGCCTTTCGCAAACTAACACACCCGTTGAGGTGGGCAAAAAGTGATTTATATACCTAACACATGCTTATGTATATATACTCACATATCTTGTCGTGTCTTTTTTCTTTTGTTATATTGTTATAATGAAAAAAAATGAAAAAAAAAAAAAAATGTAATTTATGACGGTCTAGAGATAGCCACTTCGGATACGTTTTTTCATGGAACAAGAAAAGTACTTAAAAATAGAAACCGTAATCTAGACACCTTGGTAGACCGCATTGTTTGTGATTATATATGTGGCTATTCAAATATCTTTGTTTTTTTTCTTTTTTTGTCTACTAGTCAAGTGGTCTATACACTTCGTTAACCCAAACATGGGAGATCGACTCCATCAAAGGGTCGGTGAGAACATTGAAGACTTGGCCAAGTTGGCCTAATCAGGTTAATAAAACTCTCGTCGACTTTGCTATAATTTTCAAAATACTAGGTTTATTATTATATTCTATGACAACCAGAACGCTTTTTTTTTTTTTTTGGTTTTTTCACCATGCTTAAGTAGTTAAATATACATATAGATAACTATAGGTGAGGAAAATTTTGCCCAAAAAAAAAAGTAAGAAAATATATCTCCTAATAATAATTCGGAAGCACAATTAAGAAATACTCTTACTAAAAGTAGTTAATTACAATAAAATCAAATACTATTATAAACTACATAACAAAATAAAACCAATCATTAAGAATATTTAAATTATTAATTATTTTTAACTCATTCATGATATTTTGAGTTACGGGTAAAATCCAAAATTCTTTCTAAAAAAATTATTTAACATACAGTTATTAAAAATCACTTTTTCTAAACAAAACATAAATATCATTTTCTAAAAAAAATCAGACTTATAGCTATTATTAATCAACTTATATTTATTAAATACTATCTCCTTATAAAGAAGCGAACATTTGTGAAACTATATTTAAAAATGGTGGAAAATTTAAATTTGAAGTTTGATTAAGAAAAAACAGTTTATTTATAAATTCTAAAATTCAAGCTTAAATTAAATTTTTTAAAGAATATAATAAATATTTAACATATAAAAAAATTATTCAAATATATTTAACATATTTATAACAGACGACAATTTAAATATAATGAGTTATGTGAGAAAATGAGTTATGATTTTTATAACGGATGACATTTTAAATATAAAATGTTAAAATTTTAAATGATGAAAATGTTTAAAAAAAGTAATAAAACATATTAAAAGTTATTTTAATATATAAAAATATTTATAAATTTTGTGTAAAATAAAATTCAATCTATGCTATAGCATGAATACCGATCTAATATATATCTATATGGATATTACAAAATAAATTTTGTAAGAATCCATCAACATTATTCTTAACTCTAATAAAATATGTCTAGTATCAAAAATATATATTCTTTTCTTATTCTTGTAAACAAATGATCTAAAAATCTACAAAATATCCAAACTTGATTGAGGAAATATCTCTCTCTTTTCCATTGATTCACTAGTATACGTCGAATAGTTCAAATGAGTAAAGCATTTGTAATTATATAAGGTTTATAGAAAGAAACAAAAAAGAACATCATATGCCTGCGAATGGAGGTCCGTCCACTAACAGACACATATTACGAGTGAAACGACACACGTCTGTTTCATAACTTGCATGCATATTTGTTCGTCAACTTGCATATGTTTCAAAAAGCTCCAATTGAAAGAAAAAATGCAAAGGAAGAAACGGCGACAACAATGCTTAGTTTTATGAAACGGATAGGTAGAAGATTATAAATTTCTCTTTTTAAGGACTGTTGATTAATTGGAATACATTTGAGCAGGATAATGATCCACCAAAAAATCCAAAATGGGTTTCCATGATGTTCGTTGGTTAACTTTATGCGACTATTATATAAGCACTTTTTTTTTTTAAGCAGCTAAGCACCAAAATTACAAAAATATAAATTTAAAATATCAGGAAAGAGCTCCAAAATTAATTTCAATTATCAGGAAATAGCTCTTAAAATGAATTTAAAGTAGATTTTCTAAAACTATGTATTACAGTTTCTTTTTGTTAAATGAAAATAAACATTTCACTGAGTTAAAAAAAAAAAAAATATCCTAAACTAGCGCTATTTTAAGTTTTTATTCCAAAGTTAGCACATATTTTCAACTTTTCCAAATGTAGCATTTTTAATATAAAAATATTAATTGAAAATTAAAATTTGGAAACGGAGTGATTGTGTCATCCAAAAAGGTTTACGTTTCTTACATCTCAACTCAATTATGCTGCTCTGATGGATTGGCCGTAGTCTCCGCCTCTATGTTACAGACGGTGGTGGTAAAATCAAATTCACAATTTGAGATTTCTCCGGCAAAATCTGTGTTCAATCCTTTCATCCGAGATTTTCATTATTAGTTCATCCTCATCAATTTTTGTAAGAAATGCCAAGACGATTTGGTTATTCGATTCACCGTACTCCACCGCTTTAGCCGCTACAAACTCCGCCGTAGCAAGAAAACCCAACCAAACTTTACTCTGGACTCACGACGAGACTCTTTGTAACTGTGGTCCTCTTAAAACTGAATCAACTCACGGGGAAGAGATCGCCGTCGTCGTCTCAGCTTGTTCTGATGTTGACTGGTCATCTATCTCGATTTGGCTTTTATATAATCAAATGGAAGAGTTGGATTAGAACCTTGCGCTTATCTCAGGCTGTTCTCTCACACGAATGCCTCCAAATTCGAATAATCACTATCAAGAGGACGAAGATGAGGATTATGGAGATGAAGATGAAGAGAGACATAGCAAATTGAGGAGTATTAACTACATAATGACAAGATCTGGTACAATTTATATAGATTTGCTGGAGTTGGTGGATCGATGACTCTTGTCATGAAGACAAAGAGAGATCTTGAAGAGGAAAAGGAACAACTATGGAGATGGTGGTGAGAGGCAGAGGAAAGGAGCAAGAGCCATGGTAGCAGATATTAGAGTGTTGATGAAAATTTTATGGTAATGGAGAAGAAGAAGGTGGATTTTGCGAAGGAGACAATGAGGCTTCATAAGGAGATGGAGATTAGAATGATTGATTTGATTAAGACTTTTAAAGCTCAACTTCTTTAGTTTTTTCAACTCTTCCTTTGATTCCTCCTCTTTCTAAAGAGAAGAAATTATTAATTAAGCCAATAAAATAGAAGATTATGCTATGTTTATTGTTCTTCTTCTCTCTTTTAGTTCTGTGGACTAAACTGGAAATCCAAAGTTAGCTGGTTTCAGACATTTAGGAAGATCTTCATACAATCCTTCCCGAATTTCATACAATCCTTCCTTAATTTCAAATAATGTTTCCTGAAGTTCAATCACAAGTAAAACAAAGTGCTAACAGAAACATGTGACACTATTATGATGCATACAAGTACCAAAACAATCTATAAAAGCTTCACAAGTTCCATACTAGATCACATAGCTTGAAAAAATCTCCAAGCTCTGTTTCCTGCGATAAAAGTTGAATTTTATCAGAGAATATGTTTCAGGAAAGTCTTCTTGAATTCTCAATAGTGCTTCCTGAATTTTTAAATGTGACTAAGAAAAACATCAATATACAAGAAACAACAATAAACAACACACAAGCAATAAGCAATAAAGATGAAAACATGGTATAAGACTAAGACTATAAGTGTTAGCAATAAGCAACTGAGTACTTATCAATCACTCTCTTAATAAGAAATTATTAATTGAGTCAATCACTCTCTTCAGTTCTTTCAAGCTTTGGCACTTAGTACGATGCTCAAGCTGTATATATCTCCAACCATAGAAACATATAAGATGTTTTTGTTTAACTCACAAAAGAAACACTTCAAAAGTACGGATCTAAGCCAAAATGAAACAACCTGATCAACAAAATTGTTAAGCGATTCAATACAAAGCCTCTTCAGCCTTTCATTCTCTCCAGATTCCAAATTCTATTTAGAACAATTTAGATACCTCAACAAAGACTAGCAAATATGATGAATGCAAAGCTAAAATAAAACATCATCAACAAACCCTTCTTTAAGAGGTTTATTGCTAATCTCAAGAACCTCTCTTCTGCTGATATCAACATCAACCTCATTCAACCTGCTTCTAAAATCCTAAGAGAAACAAAATCATGAGCTATATATGCTGAATCCTTCTAACGACTTAATAATCACTTCAATGCATTACGAGAGTCAAATTTTAAAATATGTATGGATTTGTTAGTACCAGTTTCAGTCACCAAAATTCCTCATGGCGAAGAACACTTCCGCAGCTTCAGAAACAATCTTCGATTATGTTAGTAATAGGAGAAATCGTGTTTCAACGACAGATAGAATAACTAGAAGACGGAGAAAAGCTCTTTCAGTGTAAATCTGATCGAATCAACGAAGAGAGGATACGACGAGCCGTTTCGATCCGATACTGCTGGAAAAGAACTCGAAGATTTTATAGCTTTTGTGTCGCTCTTTCTCTCCGGTGATGGGAATCGCATGCGGAGCTTTTTGGGTTGAGAAGATGAATCTTGTCGGTGGACGCAGAGAAGAGACGACATAACCTTTAGTTTTATAAATAATTTAGATTTTTCCAAAAATTAATAATATATAAATTTGTGCTAGTTTTGGAATATTTGAGAAACTGTGCTAGATTTGGAACAAAAACTTAAATGTGTGCTATTTTTGTCAATTGTCCAAAAAAAATGTAAAAATTTTCAACCAAAACTTTTTAGAAGAAAACCAGAATTGTTGTTTTTTTTTTTGACAACCAAAAAAAAAAGTACCGGACCGGTTTTCTGATTAGGCATGGTATCGTTCGAATTATCCAATCGTTAGAACGGTTAAGCCGTAAAATAAACAAAAGTTCTAATAACATATTGGAGTTCAATTTTACCAAAAGTCTAATAGTATTGGAGTTTTCACAGAATTGAATTCATAAATTTCAGCAATCGAAAAAGTTGAATAGATTCACGTGTCTCTATAGAGTTGGTTCACCAAATTGTAACACCAAAGTTTCGATCACATGACGTTTGTATAGTAACGGTCACTTAAACCGTTCATTGTTCATTGTTCATAATGACAGAACCACGTCACATTTCCTCCCCAAAGGGGTTTTCTTACCGCAAGTATTTTTTTTGGTTCTTTATTAAGAAAAGGTGCTTTTTAATTTATTGATCGAAAGATAGAAATTGTCAGGGTGAACAGATTCAGTTAACTAAACGGGAATGAATAAACAAGAAGAATTAAATAGTGTATTCTGTCTTGAGCACCGCTTCTAGCTATACTTATACGCCGCTTCGTTATATTGGCGAAGGATGTGTTTGTACTCAATCCAGCCCAACATGATTTTTACACCATTCTGGATTTGTCGATCTTTCGTTGACGAAATGAGGGTTTTAAAACCACCCTTGAAGCATTCTTATCAATATGCCATATGGCTCAAGTTTTAAATATCTTTCCGTGCTTTCAATGAAAACGGGATGGATAGAGATAGAGAGATCGATGCATCAATGATCAAACTTATCGACCAACAACATCCGCAATCGCTTCAGCACCATTCACATGTCGGGCACGGACGCTTATGCTGATGGTCTTTGCTATTGGTTTCACATCCGAAGCATAGACTACGTAATTCTTTTGTTGTAACTTTCAGTTTAAAATCAGCTCATTTTCAATACTTTAAACTCTAAATGTTGTATTTATTGTACAAAGGTTTTTTTGGTTAACAAATTTTATATCATACAAAAACAAACGATACATATCAAACACCATCAGCATAAGCAAAACATCATCAAGTCGGCAGTCGCGATCCGAGACAAGAAAGCTCTATTCCGTTTATCTTTAAAAAAAAACAAACACCATATTGGATCCTTATAACTTATTGACATTTACTTACCAACTTATTGACACAATTACCTAATTACATTAATCCATTAGTGACGACATTTACTTACCAATCACAAAAATTTACTTTCCAATTACACTCAAATCCATAATGACATGTCTAATAACCCAATTCATACCATTTTCTCTACGATTGCGAGATATATTCCGTGTCCAAGTTTGGAACCATACGTGAAACCTTTTAAAGGAAGTAAAAATCAAAAGTACATGTTGTAGCATGTCAAGTTGCTATGTAATATCTCCAATCTGGTGCGCAAGCTTCTCAAAATATCAATATAAACTTATTTAGTGTCTTAATGTCTTATGCAACAATGAATTAGATAAGTAGAAGGAAAACTACTGTCCGGAAGCTTGACCTTCCTTTGTTGTCTTGTACACTTCATCTATCACACTCTGTTCAATAACGCCAATAGAAAGTGATATTAAAACCTAAATCTTTTAAGCTTGATAAAGCCTAATGTTTTAATATTATTACCTGATAGTATTTGAGCAATTGAGGCCTCTTCTTTTTGTAAGTTGGACTAAGAAGATCTCTTTCCATGTCGAAAGCAACTGGTTCTAGATGAACAGCTTTAATGATCTCAAAACCCTTCAACTACAAATGCATAGAGTTAAAAACCAAAAGAAAGTTCCAAATAAAGAGGAGAAAGAGAAAAATAAGAAAACATTTTTCTCTTTAGCGGTTTTAACGAGCTCGCCAAGTCTCTTTAGCGGTTTTAACGAGATCGCCAAGTATGAATGCTTTTGCCTTTGCGTTTTGGCAGATGGAGTTGAAGTCTCCATTTACTCCATTCTCCACGGCCCATCGTTCAAGAGTTTGCTGGGCCGGGTTAGCAACTGGGACAAGGAAGGACTCAAAGCTGTTTCCATACACCCATACCTATAAAAAAAATCATATTGATATAACTTAATGCTGATGAAGATGTCAGTTAATTAATATTAGGAATCCCATACAAAAGTGAGATGATGAATTTCTTATATAATATGAGAAGATTTTTTTCTAACTTTGTCTGCCAATACGACATTTGGCATTTTATATTTGTGACACATGTCTTTTCATTATTCTTGAAATAAATATTTTTTTTATATACTTTATTTTATTTATATCTTATATGGTGTATAGTTTTCTTTTAAAAATAGATTTTATCCAACTTTTAGTTTTAACATATAATCTATATTAACATTTTGAAGTACATTTTGGTTTATGCCCTTTAAGTTTTGCTTATTTAATTTGTTTTATTTACAACATTAAACCCTAACGATTTTTCTAAAATAACATATCCTAGAAACTCAATTAATGGAACTATTTAAATCGACCTAATTTGATACGTTTATTGTCATAAATAGATTGACAACATTTATACATTTCGATTTTTCCAAAAACAATTCTACGCATTAAATTTTTAATCCCATAAAAAACTTTAAAACTATTTTAATAGATCTTTAGAGACTTTATGATCTCTTAAATTTAAATGACACAACCGTATTTGAGTAACAAATGATTACAATCGCAATTATTATTATAACATTAATAAAGTTCATAAAAACGGAAACCCAAATTTAGAAACCCAAATCGGATATATTTACCTTTAGCATCAAGAAATACATTTAATATAGTATATATCGTGTTAAGAAACTGAATATTATTATGCGATATTGTTATCAAATCAAATAGGAAAAATTAAAATCTCTCTTTACTGCTACGGATCGTAAACTCCTTGCTCATCAATCATTTTCCATGTATAAATATCAACTTCACAAACGAAACACAACACCCACAACCAAAACCATTAATATGACGGTTTGTTGTTATATGGCGGGACATGTTATTAACATGACAGTTTGAATTAACATTAGTATAAATATAACATATTATTAATTCGGTTTTGAAACACGGGTTAAATCTTCATTTAATTATTTGGTCAATACCACTAATATTAGAATATTAGACATATTAAATCAGGGTAATATTACTAAAATTTTGTAAAACAATTAAATAATTGGTAAAATTGTGACTTAATCCGACAATAGCTTAGAAATTACATTTTTATGTATTTATTTCTCCTATTATTGTTCTCATAATTGACAATACAAACAAAATTATTATTTAACCAAACAAAACAAACTAAATATAAAAAACAAATAATAATTAAAATTTTATTATTTTTAAAAAAATTATCATGCGGTATACCGCAGGTTAAAATCTAGTATATTTCATAATGAAAGCATATACCATATAATCTAAAAATAAAACTACTGATCAAAGCAATTAAAACAAAAAAAGTTTCTTACTTTTGAAGTAAAAATTAAAACCAAGTTAATTGATGATAAACTAATTTAAAAATATAGAAGATGTACTACTATATTTAAAAAAATCACATTGTATTCAGTAATCATATATATTGTATTAAAGACAGAACTCAAATAAAATTATATTATATTTAATATTATATAAGTTACGGTTTGACTATTTTTAAAACGTATGTACTAAAATAAAATAAAAATAACATAATGGCATCATAACATAACCTTTAGTTTTAACATATAATATATTTCCTAATGAAAGCATATACCATATAACCTAAAAATAAAACTACTAATCAAAACAATTAAAAAGAAAAAAGTTTTTCTACTTTTAAAATAAAAATTGAAGCCAAATTAATTTATGATAGACTGATTTAAAAATAGAAAATATGTTCTAATATATTTAAAAAATTACATTATATTCAATAATCATATATATTGTATTGAAGACAAAACTCAGATAAAATTAAATTATATTTAATATTCTATAAGTTACAGTTTAGCTGTCTTTAAAACGTATGTACTAAAGAAAATAAAAATAGCATTAATCATCCCATTAAATAGTAGAAAGCAATAGTTTCACAAAATAATTTAATGGTAATTATACTATTTATTTTAAAAAGATTAGAAAATAGAGATATTATATCGAATCTAAAAAGTATTAAATTTGACACACTTCTCTTTTCATGAAATTTATTCAAAATTTAATGCAAGATATAGTATAAGATATTTCATAAATTTTTATGACATGAGCCATATTTTAATATGCATTATTCCAAATTTTTTTATATTAAGAGTGATTACAAGATTAGAGAGTAAACACTAGAGCATATGATAAATCTTGAATACACTTATTAATTATTCAAAATAATCATTGGTGATTCTTCTGTTACCTTGTAAAACATATTGTCTAGATTCATAATCTCATTAGTATAGTACAAAATTCAGGTTTTAGAAGTTTAGTTTATTGATTGGATGAATTTGAGTCGGTCTGATTTTTTTTTCTCACATATCTTATTTTAAAATCATCAAAATCTTATGGAAAGTCATCATATAGATATTATAAGTTCAAATATAGTTAATTAAAAAAAAATTAGATGTAAGTTAAAATAAATTATAAATGTAGTTATGTCAGAAAAATAATTGGATTGTATATATTGTTGATATCAATTTTTCTGATTTTGTCTTCCCTTCCATTACATGTTGGAGAGTTCTTTTTTATAATTAAAAGAACATAATGAATAAGAATAGAGACAAAGACCGAGAAATAACCAATCATCATAGAAGTATAACACATTTTAAGCATTCATATAGAGTTTCTAATTTACAAGAAATTTGTTAGGAGACTAATTGAAGAAAATCAAACCGTAGCAACTTATTGTGGATTCAAAAAGAAAACCAAATATTAAGATTGGGTTAAAGAATATACAAATTTGTAAAACCAATCGCAAAAAGATTAATATTTATCAATTATTTTTCTTTACGATTGAGACTACACATAATTTTTATTTATTTATTTTCATGGTTACTGAGTTACGATAATAATTTTCTGGTTATAGAGATCTAGCGAATTATCATATAAGTCTTAGTCCGACCCATATATTAAAGCTTTGGAAAAGATGTAGGGAAATATGAGATTTATCTGGTAATATTTGTAAACTATTTTCAATACTTAATTTTCGTTTTGAATGTCTGATATATGGTCTTTACACAAACATTATGTGTGCTAAGACTATCTCCAATATATATTCTATGTTTTACTCTAAAATAGAACATAGTTTTTTTCAATGTATCAATCTATTTTATATTCTAAAATAGAGTTAGTATAAAAAAGTAAAGTTGCATATAGAGTAATCCTACCATTTATTCTATTTTAGAGTAAGATATAGAATTGGGTTAGAGCAAATGTTACTCTATAACAGAGTATTGACTTTAAAATAGAGTGGGGTTGGAGATGCTTTTAGAGCCTAATAATTTATCACAAAACAATAAAATCTAAAACAACAAAATTTTGAGGGATTTAATTACTTCAATCAAAAGAATTTCCATATAATTTTTTATTTTATCTTGCGTCCAAACATTAAGAACCATATGTATAAAGAAACACATATTAAACATTTTAGAAAAATATTCAAATTAAAAATTATATTTCTAAATTTAAGATATATATTAATTATTAATAAAAATAAAATTAAATATATCTCGCGTAAGCCTATTTCTAGTATATAATACGAATATGAGCAGGGATAATGATCCACCGTAACATCCAAAATGGGTTTCCATTGGTAAAATTGAAATCCAGTATATTTTTGGTAAGACCGGTTTTGCTCATTGGTTAATTCTAACTATACAATATCTTGAACGTTTCTATCTCTACTCAATTAATTAGGTTTACGCGAAGGAGAAGAAAAATTATTCTTTTCTTTGAAAGGTTTTGGTTAAAAAATTTAAGTTTAGTGAAATATTTTTATTTTCAATTAAGATTAAAAATTTTGAAAATGAAAAATTCATCTTTCGGAGCTCTTTCATTTACAAAAAAAATTATATAATTTAGGGGCTTAGCTGTTTCAACAAAAAAATGGTTAAAAATTTTAAGTTTAGTGAAATATTTTTATTTTCAGTTAAGATTAAAAATTTTGAAAATGAAAAATTCATCTTTCGGAGCTCTTTCATTTACAAAAAAAATTATATAATTTAGGGGCTTAGCTGTTTCAACCAAAAAAAAAAAAATTGGTGCTTATATATCCATAATAGTCGCATAAAGTTGACCAACGAACACAATGGAAACCCATTTTGGATGTTACGGTGGATCATTATCCCTGCTCATATTCGTATTATATATTAGAAATAGGCTTACGCGAGATATATTTTATTTTATTTTTATTAATAATTAATATATATCTTAAATTTAGAAATATAATTTTTAATTTGAATTTTTTTCTAAAATGTTTAATATGTGTTCTTTTATACATATGGTTCTTAATGTTATGTTTGGACACAAGATAAAATAAAAAATTATATGGAAATTTTTTTGATTGAAGTAATTAAATCCTTCAAAGTTTTGTTGGATTTATTGTTTTGTGATAAATTATTAGGCTTTAAAAGCATCTCCAACCCCACTCTATTTTAAAGTCAATACTTTGTTATAGAGTAATATTTGCTCTAACCTAATTCTATATCTTACTCTAAAATAGAATAAATGGTAGGATTATTCTATATACAACTTTACTTTTTTACACTAACTCTATTTTAAAATATAAAATAGATTGATAGATTGAAAAAAACTATGTTTTATTTTAGAGTAAAACATAGAATATATATTGGAGTTTGTCATTGTTCATTATGACAAACCCATTATGACAAAGCCACGTTACTACACAAACGTCATGTGATCGAAACTTTGGTGTTACATAGAATATATATTGGAGTTTTCACAGAATTGGATTCATAAATTTCAGCAATTGAAAAAGTCGAACGGAATGGTTTCTTCACGTGTCTCTATAGAGTTGGTTCATTAGATTGACCCGGTCCGGTTCATTGTAACACCAAAGTTTCGATCACATGACGTTTGTGTAGTAACGGTCACATAAACCGTTCATTGTTCATTATGACAAAGCCACGTCACATTTCCTCTCCAAAGGGGTTTTCTTACCGTAAGTCTTTTTTTTTTGTTCTTTATTAAGAAAAAGGTGCTTTTTAATTTATTGATCGAAAGATCAGACATTGTCACGAGATGAACAGATTCAGTTAACTAAATGGGAATGAATAAACAAGAAGAATTAAATACTGTATTCTTTCTTGAGCACCGCTTCTAGCTAGACTGATACGCCGCTTCGTTATATTGCCGAAGGATGTGTTTGTGACTCGATCCACCACAACGTGATTTACACTAGGTCTATTAGCATATAGTTGGTTATACCGGTTAATTCTGGTTATCTTGGTTTAATGTGGATGTATAAATACATCTGGTATGATGTATTGTGTGACTTAAGCTTTGTAATATACAATTGACAGTTAGATAAATAAAGTTCCGTTATCTCTCTCCGATCATCTCTTTCAGCTTCGATTCTGTTGTTCGTCGGACTTTATCATGGTATCAGAACAAGCTCTTTGAGTTTAGCTTAGCTTCCGCATTATCTTCTTTTTCTTTTTGATCGGAGATGAGTTTTCCAGTTTTCTTTTGGATGCAGTTTCTGCAATCTCTTTTTTTCGCGATTTGCGATTTATTCATTGGAATTTGTTTTACTCTCTTGATTCTTTTGCTTCTGGTTTGATTGAGCTTGGGTAACGACGAATCTTGTGTTCGATTTCCCAATTCGTGTTCCAGTTTCATTTTTCGATTGATTTCTTGTTTTCGCATAAAGAATGGGTACTCGTAATCCACCACCAGTTCCGATGACTCAACCACCAGCTCTGCCGCCGTATGAACAACGCTATCAGGTTGACCAATATGATAATCCGTACTATTTGCATAATGTTGATCATGCTGGAATAATTCTTGTTTCGGATCGTCTTAGTACTGCTTCTGATTTTCATTCTTGGCAAAGATCTATGTGGATGGCCTTGAATACTAGGAATAAATTAGGTTTTATTAATGGTACTATAAGAAAACCAGCTGAGGATCATAGGGATTTTGGGGCTTGGTCTTGATGCAATGACATTGTTTCCACTTGGTTGATGAATTCAGTAGATAAAAAGATTGGGCAATCTTTACTTTTCATACCAACAGCAGAAGGTATCTGGAAGAACTTGCTATCTCGTTTTAAGCAAGCTCATGCTCCTAGGATTTTTGATATTGAACAGAAGCTTAGCAAGTTAGTTCAGGGGTCCATGGATATATCAACTTATTATACAACCTTGCTCACTTTATGGGAAGAGTTAAGGAATTATGTTGATTTGCCAGTTTGTACATGTGGTCGGTGTGAATGTGATGCAGCTATTAAATGGGAGAATTTACAGCAGCGTGGCAGGGTGACAAAGTTTCTCATGGGTTTGAACGAAAGCTATGATCAGACTAGAAGACACATTCACATGCTGAAACCGATTCCAAGTATCGAACAAGATTTTAATATGCTGACTCAAGATGAGAGACAGATCAATGTTAAGCCAGTTACTCAGGTTGATAATGTTGCTTTTCAGACTACTGCTCCTCTAGTTGGTGCTACAGAGAATGTTTATATTGCTTCTTATAATACTGCTCGACCAGTACAAAAACCTATGTGTACTCATTGTGGGAAAGTGGGACACTCTGTGCAAAAGTGCTACAAATTAAATGGATTTCCTCCTAGACATGGGAAGATGAATAATGGAGGTTATAATCACAAGGGAAACACATAATTTCAGCTATGGATGCCTATGGTGCAAGTACAACTGAGAATGCCACAATCTCAAATGTCAATGATACCTTATGGGAATGCTATGCAGAATGCGAATGTCGTAGCTCAGAATTATTCTGATATGAGGTCTTATCCGATTGAGGGAGGTTCTTCTTATGGTCCAGTTACTTCACAATATGCACCGCACAATGTGCATGGTGTCAATAACATTCAAGGACTTACACCTCAGCAGGTTGAGAAACTGATTTCACAATTCCAGGCAAATGTTCAGGTACAAGAGCCTGCGGCTTCTTCTTGAAACAACCTGACCCGTTTTTTTTTAATTAATAAATAATAAATAGTAATAATAAATACACTACAACTAGTGGTCCCATACCCACTAGCCACCTAACATCAAACACAACCAACAGCGGAAATAACAGATACCAATATCCAATAAATAATCCAATAAATAATAACCAATAACCAACATTAATTCCAAATCATAAACTAATTATCCAAACAGCATAAACCAGAGAACAAGCAATCATAAACAACATTCTAGGACTCAACTCTAACAAACTAACAGAAGCCAGATAACCAAGCGAACCACTAGAACATCCTCCTCTTCATTGCCTTGATTCCACGATCACACTTTGCCTTTACCTGCACCACAAACACAAATTGCAATGCATGAGTATTTTATAAACACTCAGTAAGGCAATCCTCCCATCTACTGGGCTATACACACAAGCAATAGAGATACCCTAACCATCAAACAACAGTCAACAAACAAACCAGGCTCTTCATCGACCGACACAAAGCTCGCATCGACCGACACCATCAGGGACTAGCATCGACTGACACAAGGAATGCATCGATCGACACAAGGTTCACTTGCATCGACCGATGCTTCCACTTGCATCGATTGACGCATGCTCGACATCACGTGGAAAACCTAATCGCATCGACCGACACCTCCACATAGCATCGACCAATGCTCCAAGGTCAATCCGCGCCGTCCTCGCACTAGCATCGACCGACGCATATAGTGCATCGACTGATGCACATGCCGAGCATCGTTTTCCCCGAAGCTTCTCGCCGGATCTTCGTTCCTACAACCACAAGAATCGATCCCAAGCCACAAGAAAGCTTACTAACGCCTCAAACAACATTCTAACAAGCCTAACAACACAGAAATAAACAGATCATGGCAATCTCTAGCTTAGATAAGCCATGGTCATGCACTTACTTTTGCCAAGAAGATTATGAACCTTAATCACGCAGGAAAACACTTCTAGAAGCCTCCTACAACGCCCTAAGCCTCAGATCTAACCAGAAAAAGCCACCAATCCAGAGAAATCTCCAAGAACACCAAGAACACTCTTCTCTCTTCTCTTTTCTCTCAAAAACGGCCAAAGTCGTCTAATGAGACAAAATAAACGACTTAAGGGTTTTTCCCCTTTTCTCTTTGCCCAATATGCAGCGTTTAACTTAAGTCAAAATGCAGTCACCAATTTAGATTCGTCCTCGAATCTCCATGGCCCGCACTCCTCCGACCGACATACAAAAAGTCACCTCTAGGCGATAGACTCACGCTCCAGGCATCATTTGCTCTCGACTTTTTGGACTCTCCTTTTTACTCACAGGCCTAAACCTTGAGTTTTCTATTGGCTCCTCATCAGACCGAAGCTTGCATGCCATAATATTGGCTCCTCATCGGGCCTAAGCCCGCATGCCATAATATATATAAGGGATTCTAATCCTCGTCTCTCGGGTTGCCACCCTACAGTGCGCCCTCGGATTTTCATCCGAAGTCGATATACCAGCCATACTCCCAAGCCACAAAGTCTTAGAATATGATGGTACTAGGGGAAACAATTCTGAACACGTCTGAGTCCTATCCCTATCTAGGTTTCCTTTCCGTGGCTCGCGTAAGATAACACAATGTCTTACCAGCCACATATCCCCTCTCTGGAATACCTCATGACCACACAAGGATCATCTCACTGCCCATCGGGCCGCCACAAAGGCCAAACAAATGTCCTAAACAGGACCGCCACCAAGGCCAAACAAATGTCCTAAACAGGACCGTCACCAAGGCCAAACAAATGTCCTAAACAGGACCGCCACAAAGGCCAAACAAATGTCCTAAAAAAGACCGCCACCAAGGCCACTCTTCCCGAAGGACCGTCACAAAGACCATCTGTCCCGAAGGACCGTCACAAATACCAATTGCCCCGAAGGACCGCCTAAACAGGCACTCTGGCTAAACAGCCTGCCACAAAGGCCATGCAATTGGCTAAACAGCCCAGCACAAAGGCCACACAATTGGCTAAACAGCCCGCCACAAAGGCCACACAATGGCTAAACAGCCCACCACAAAGGCCACACAATAGCTAAATAGCCCGCCGCAGAGGCCACACAATAACTCAAAAGACCGCCACACACGGCGCAACGACTCAAAAGTCCGCCACTAAGGCCACACAAGCCCTCCTCCAAGGCTCTCCGCCACAAAAATGGACGAATTCTAACTCACATAAAACTTTCCATTTTTAGCACTTTCCACTTCTGGAAACTTTCCATTTATAGAAACTTCTAAATCAGGAAACTTTCCTCCAACACACTGCCTCGCGGAAACTTTGTACCCCAAACACCACCTCATTTTGTTACTTAGTCGCACAACCAAACACCCCAAGCGACCAAGTAAACAAGAGAGATGGGCTGGAATACTCCATTCCCGCTCCAGCCACGGATTACATATGGGACCAGGCTAGCCAAGTCGCGGCTTGGATCTCATAACACTTCCTAAACCTTGCCTTCATCCTCGCCTCAGGTTCCCAAGTCTGCTCATCCACACCATCACAGTCCCAAAGGACTCTCATCAAAGGAATCTTCTTCTTCCGAAGTTCCTTGATCCTCCTCCTGAGAACCCTCACTAGTCTCGCCTCCAAAGTCATGTTAGGCTGAAGATCCTCAGGAATCTTAGCCAACAACTGATCATCCTCACGGAGACACTTCCGCAACATAGACACATGGAAAATCTTATGGAATGCTCGCATAACCTCAAGTAATTACAATATATATGTCACCGGCCCAACTTGCTCGATCACTCTGAACGGAGCCATATACCTCGGACTCAACTAAGTCTCAGTCAATGACCTGTTCGGACCCTGCAACATGGCCATATTGAGATACACTCTATCTCCAACCTGAAACTCAAGATCTCTCCTCCTCCTATTGGCATAACTTCTCTGCCGATCCTGAGCGTCCTTCATGTTCAGCTTGAGAACCCGAATCTTCTCCGAGGTCTACTAAACAAAATCTGCTCCGTACATGCTCCTCTCCCCCACCTGAGTCCTGCATAACGGTGTACGACACGGCCTCCCATACAAATCCTCATAAGGTGCCATTCCGATACTCGCATGGTAACTGTTGTTGTAAGCAAACTCTACCAATCTCAAATGATCTGCCCAATGGTCACCCCAATCCAACACACACATCCTCAGCAAATCCTCCAACGTCTGGATCGTCCTCTATGACTGTCCGTCAGTCTGGGGATGATAAGCTGTACTCATATGCACCTTAGTGCCCATCTCTCCCTGAAATGCCCTCCAGAACACCGAAGTAAACTTGGAATCCCTATCAGACACAATACTCGCTTGCACCCCATGCAACCTGACTATCTCCTTCACATACTTCTTCAAGACCGCTGCTCCATCAGTCTTCTTAATGGCCAGAAAATGTGCCGACTTAGTCAACCGGTCCAGAATGACCCAAATAGCATCAAACGTCATGGACACTGGCAAACCCACTAGAAAGTCCATAGTAATCATATCCCACTTCCACTCTGGAATGGGAAGACTCTTCAGCAAACCACCTGGTACCTGATGCTCAGCCTTCACTAGCTGACACACATCACACCTCGCAACCCAACTAGCCACGTCCTTCTTCATCCCGACCCAGTGATAGTACCTCTTGAGATCTCGGTACATCTTAGTCGCTCTTGGATGAATAGAGAACATGCTAGCATGAGCCTCTCTCAGAATCTCCTGCCTCAACTCCTCATCCTTGGGCACACAGATCCGCCCATGCACCAGAATAGTACCATTAGCCGAAACCTGATACTCTGAATCAACATCCTTTGAAGCATTCACCAGCCCCAAATCCGACTCCTGAGCCAACCGCACTCTGCTCAACAGATCTGCTCTATCAGCTGCAACCAAACCCAACGGCTCCTGAGAAACCGCACACAAGCTCAACACACTGATCTCTCCTACAAGAGAATCCATATCCTGCTCCTGAGCCGAAGCCGCACGCTTTCGACTCAAAGCATCTGCAACCAGGTTAGCCTTACCAGGATGATAAGCTATCTCCATATCATAATCCGCCACAAGCTCCATCCACCGTCTCTGTCTTAAGTTCAGCTTGGGCTGAGTGAATATATACTTCAGGCTCTTATGATCTGTAAACACATGTACCTTTGCACCATAAAGATAAGATCTCCAAATCTTCAGGGCAAAAACTACATCACCCATCTCCAAGTCATGAGTAGGATAGTTGTCCTCATGCTTCCGCAACTGCCGCGAAGCATAGGCAATCACCTTCCCATACTGCATCAACACACACCCCAAACCAACTCTGGATGCATTTGTATAAACCACATAGGGTTCTCCCTGCTCAGGCAAATCTAACACCGGAGTAGTAGTCAACATCTCTTTCAGGCTTGCAAAGCCCTCCTTGCACCCTTGTGACTAGACAAAGGGACATCCTTCCCCGTCAACTTAGTCATAGGACGTGCTCTACTCGCAAACCCCTGCACAAATCTCATGTAATACCCTGCCAACCTGAGTAAACTCCTAATCTCCGTGGCATTCTGTGGTCTATGCCAATTCCTGATAGCCTGAATCTTCTCCGGATCTACAGAAACCCCATCTGCAAACACAATGTAACCCTGAAAACCCATCTCACGCTGCCAGAAACTACACTTGCTCAGCTTAGCAAACAACTTCTGCTCCCGCATCTTCTCTGGAACTGCCCTCAAATGCACTGCATGCTCTTCAAGACTCTTAGAATAAACCAGGATGTCGTCGATGAAAATGATGACAGACACGTCCAGAAACTACTGAAACATGTTGTTCATCAATCTCATAAACGCAGCTGGTGCGTTAGTCAACCCAAACAACATCACCACAAACTCATAATGCTCATACCTCGTCCTGAAAGCAGTCTTCCTCACATCGTCCTGAAAGCAGTCTTCCTTCACAGTGACCCGGTTGAGACCCCTGTAATCAATACACAAGCAGAAACTCCCATCCTTCTTCTTAACGAATAACATCGGCGCTCCCCATGGTGATAAAATAGGACGGATGAATCCCTTGCTCAACAAATCCTCTAGCTGCTTCTTCAGCTCTGCCATCTCTGCTGGAGCCATCCTGTAAGGAGTCTTGGATAACGGTGTCGTCCCTGATTCCAGTGCAATCATAAAAGGATCAGACCGAGAAGGTAGTAATCCCTGCAATGACTGGAACACGTCCTCAAACTCCTCTACAACCTGAATACCGCTAACCGTAGACTTCCCCACTGGCTCTAGCATAGATATAGTAACCAAATAAGCCTCACGGCCCTTCTCGATCATCTTCCCAGCCTGAATGGTCAAGATCACGAGACTCCCCGAAGTTGGTCTAATCCCCTGATAAACCAACTTCCCTCCTGAGCGCTCAAACTCCACTCTACCCCGATGACAATCCAGATGAACCATATGCCGATGCAACCAGTCCATCCCCTAGATAACGTCATACAGTTCCACTGGGCTGATAAGCAAATCCGCAGGGCAAGACTCTCCCGCGATCTGAATATCGATACCCCTCGCTCGACCAATAACTCTCATAAACTTGCCTCCAGCAACTCTGACAACTCCTGCACGCTCTCTGGGATCCCCCATGATACCTGCACTCTCTGCACACTTCGGGGTAATGAAGTTATGCGTAGCTCCAGAATCAAACATAATATGGGACTTAAACCCTCCCACCAACAAGGTCCCTACACAAACCTCATGTGTTGAGAACCTAACACTTATCACAGTACAACATAACATCTGAACTTATTAAGAATTCATAAAGACAAAGTACCAGAAATTATACTTGTGATTGCTCCGGCACTGGTTCCACCATTCTTTACCGTCGTGTAAACCTGTGGCGCCTGCTCAATCCGTGCCACCTGCTGCCCTCCCGGCTGCACCTGCTGCAATGTTGCCACTACTACCGGCTGCAACTTGGGACAATAGGGCCTGATGTGCCCTGGCTCCCTGCAATGATAGCATAACGAGCTGCTGCCGTCGGAGTACTTCTCTAGGGACAGCTAGCAATCTTGTGATCCTTGCCCCCACACCCGAAGCAACTCGGACCACCCAGCCTCTACGTAGCCTCCCATCTCCTCTTGGTTCCCTGCGCAGGCTTGACGCCCTTGCTAGAACCTCCCTGATGTTGAGCCTTGCTAGGCTGGACTGCTGGACTAGCCGCCACTGATTGTGCCTGGATATCCTCCTCAATCCCTGCTGCAGTCTCAACTAGCTCTGCACATGTAGCGTAACTCCGCCCTCTATAGTGAACCCTCAAGTCATCACGTAAGGCCCTCAAAAACCTCCTGATCTGAGCCTCCTCAGACTCCATATCCCGACCCCCATACCTCAGAAGTCGACAGAACTCCTAGTCAAGCTCCCATACTGACCGAGTTCCCTGAGCTAGCTGAAGGAACTGCACCTCCAACCTATCCAGTGCCTCTCTAACCATCTTCACTACCATGAACAGAAGGCTAAGCACACAATTAACATAACACAAAATCATAAACTCACCGTGGAATCACACTGTAGGCTCGAAGACGATGTTCTAGGACTCCATGCCCCACACAATTGACTAAGTCGCATAATCAATCAAGACATGCAATCCCAACATTAACAACATAAACCTAGTGAACCCAAACCTAGAACCGTAAGGGCTCTGATACCAAATTGAAACAGCCTGACCCTTTTTCTAATTAATAAATAATAAATAATAATAATAAATACACTACAGCTAGTGGTCCCATACGCACTAGCCACCTAACCTCAAACACAACCAACAGCAGAAATAACAGATACCAATATCCAATAAATAATCCAATAAATAATAACCAATAACCAACATTAATTCCAAATCATAAACTAATGATCCAAATAGCATAAACCAGAGAACCAGCAATCCTAAATAACATTTTAGGACTCAACTCTAGCAAACTAACAGAAGCCAGAAAACCAAGTGAACCACTAGAACATCTTCCTCTTCATTGCCTTGATTCCACGATCACACTTTGCCTTTACCTGCACCACAAACACAAATTGCAATGCATGAGTATTTTATAAACACTAAGTAAGGCAATCCTCCCATCTATTGGGCTATACACACAAGCAATAGAGATACTCTAACCATCAAACAACAGTCAACAAACAAACCAGGCTCTGCATCTACCGACACAAAGCTCGCATTGACCAACACCATTAGGGACCAACATCGACCGACAGAAGGTATGCATCGATCGACACAAGGTTCACTTGCATCGACCGATGCTTCCACTTGCATCGATCGACGCATGCTCGACATCATGCGGAAACTCTAATCGCATTGACGGATGCCTCCACATGGCATCGACCGATGCTCCTAGTTCAATCCGCGCCGTCCTCGCACTAGCATCGACCGACACACATAGTGCATCGACCGACTCGACCGATGCACATGCCAAGCATCATTTTCCCCGAACCTTCTCGCCGGATCTTTGTTCCTGCAACCACAAACAAACAGATAAGCCATGGTCATGCACTTACCTTTGCCAAGAAGATTCTGAACCTTAATCACGCAGGAAAACACTTCTAGAAGCCTCCTACAACGCCCTAAGCCTCAGATCTCACCAGAAAAAGTCACCAATCCACAGAAATCTCCAAGAACACCAAGAACACTCTTCTCTCTTCTCTTTTCTCTCAAAAACGGCCAAAGTCGTCTAATGAGACAAAAGAAACGACTTAAGGGTTTTTCCCCTTTTCTCTTTGCCCAAAACGCAGAGTTTAACTTAAGTCAAAACGCAGGAAATTGACCTGCATCGACTGATGCTCCTCCAACATCGATCGATGCACATCCCAAACCGAGATTCTGGTTTGCGGATGTTACACTTCTTCTGGTACCTCTGGTGCTACTGCAACCATTACAGAACATGGTCTGATGGCACATACGTCTACTTCTGGACCTATAATCCCTTTTCCTTCTACTTCCCTTAAATATGAGAATAATAATCTCGTTTTTAAAGATCATATTCTTTCTATTCTTCAAAAATTTCTTCCTCATGATGCTTGGATAATTGACAGTGGGGCATCTAGTTATGTTTGTTCGAATTTAGCATTGTTTAGAAAACTTAAGTCTGTATCTGGTGTCACTGTCACTCTACCTAATGGTGCTAGGGTTTCCATCACACATACAGGGACAGTTCATATCACTCAAACATTAGTTCTGCATAATGTTTTACATGTTCCAGATTTTAAATTCAATCTCATTAGCATTAGTTGTTTGGCAAAGTTTTTAAACTGTTCTGCACATTTCTTTGAATATTGTTGTTTCATACTGGAACTTTCTCAGGGCTTGATGATTGGGAGGGATAGACTATTTCACAATCTATACATTCTGGAACAAGAGAATGCGACCCTCTCTACATCAACACCTGCAGCTTGTTCCTCTCTTCAGCGTTTCGCTGGTTCTGTAATTGATGATAGTCAGCTTTAGCATCAGCGTTTAGGGCATCCTTCTTCTATTATTTTACAAAAACTTGTTAGTTCTATACCTACATTGAAATCTATAAATTCTTCTTCTCCTCACTGCTCTATTTTCCCTTTGGCAAAGCAGAAGAGGTTAGCATATGTTTGTCACAACAATTTATCAGATAATCCTTTTGATCTTGTCCATATGGATGTTTGGGGTCCTTTTAGTGTTGAATCTATAGAAAGTTTTAAATATTTTCTTATTTTGGTGGATGATTGTACTAGAACAACTTGGGTATACATGTTAAGAAAGAAATCAGATGTTGCAATTGCTTTTCCAGCTTTCATGAAATTAGTAATGACACAGTTTAATAAACAAATAAAAGCTATAAGATCGGACAATGCCCCTGAGTTAGCTTTTCCAGACTTAATCAAAGAACATGGCATGCAACATTATTTTTCATGTGCATACACTCCACAACAAAATTCTGTAGTAGAGAGAAAGCATCAACATCTTTTGAATGTAGCTAGGTCTTTACTTTTTCAGTCTAATATTCCTTTGCAATTTTGGAGTGATTGTATACTTACTGCAGTTTTCTTAATAAATAGATTACCTTCTACTCTTTTGGCAAATAAATCTCCTTATGAACTTCTTTTGCGAAAACTGTCTGATTACTCTCTTTTAAAAAATTTTGGATGTCTTTGTTATGTTTCTACTAATGTTCAGCAGAGGACAAAATTTGATCCTAGAGCTAAACTTGCTGTTTTCTTAGGATATCCAACTGGTTATAAATGTTATAAGGTTTTAGGTTTGGAGTCTCAAGTTGTTTCAATATCTAGAAATGTGATTTTTCGTGAGACTACTTTTCCTTTTAAGACTAGTGATTTAGTTACAAAAGCTGTAGACATGTTTCCAAACTCTATTCTACCATTACCTGTTCCTTTACATTTTGTGGAATCTATGCCTTTGATTGATGAAGATAGCTTAATTTTTAACCCAGATAGAGCTCCTGCATCATTATCATCTGCATCATCATTAGTATATGCACCAGAGGGTAATGTAGCAGCACAGGGTACAGACGAGAGTACTCAAATCATTGCTAGGCCTAAGCGACTTACTAAAGCTCCTAGTTACTTATCTGAGTATCACTGTTCTCTTGTCCCCTTTTCATCTTCTTTACCTCCTACTACTCCTATATCTACCTTATCCATAGATAAAGTCCTTCCTACCAAAATAACTACACCTTATCCTATTTCTTCAGTCATTTCTTATGATAGGTATACTCCTCTTTTTCAATCTTATATCTTTTCTCATAATATCGAAACCGAACCTAAAACGTTTCATCAGGCTATGAAATCTGAAAATGGACAAATGCAGCAGATGCAGAGCTTCAGGCTCTTGAACTTGCTAATACCTGGGATGTAGAATCGTTGCCACCGGGTAAGAACGTCGTTGGTTGTAAATGGGTGTTTACCATTAAATACAATCCAGATGGTACAGTGGAAGGTTATAAAGCTCGGTTGGTCGCTCAGGGTTTTACACAACAAGAGGGAATTGATTACTTGGATACCTTTTCCCCTATTGCAAAATTGACTAGTGTAAAACTTATGCTTGGTTTAGCTGCAGCAACTGGATGGACTTTGACACAGATGGATGTCTCCAATGCTTTCCTTCATGGAGACCTTGATGAAGAGATTTACATGAGTTTACCTCAAGGATATACTCCACCACCGAATGTTACCTTGCCTCCAAACCCGGTTTGCAGGTTACGAAAGTCACTGTATGGACTGAAACAGGCTTCACGTCAGTGGTACAAAAGGTTGTCTTCTGTTCTTTTGGGTGCAAACTTCATTCAGTCTCCTGCAGACAATACTCTTTTTGCTAAGTTTCAAGGTGATATAGTGATTGTTGTACTAGTATATGTGGATGATATCATGATTGCCAGCAACAATGACAATGTAGTCACCACTTTAAAAGACTTACTGAAGTCGGAGTTCAAGATAAAAGACCTTGGTCCTGCTAGATTTTTTCTTGGTTTGGAGATTTCAAGATCCTCGGCAGGTATTTCCTTGTGTCAGAGAAAATATGCTCAAAACTTGTTGGATGATGCAGGATTTCTTGGATGTAAACCCAGTCCTATTCCTATGGATCCTAACTTGCATCTTACCAAGGATATGGGCACGAAATTGGATAATCCTCGGTCCTATCGCGTACTCATTGGCATGTTACTCTACCTAACCATTACCAGACCTGATATTACGTTTGCAGTTCATTAGTTGAGTCAATTAATTTCAGCTCCTTCTGATGTTCATCTTCAAGCAGCGTATAAGGTTCTACGGTATATTAAAAATAATCTAGGACAGGGATTAATGTATTCGGCTGACTCTGAACTTTGCTTAAATGCTTTTTCTGATGCTGATTGGGCGAATTGCAAGGATACTAGGAGATCTGCAAACAGAGTCAAAGAAGCAAGGAGTGGCTAGCCGAAGCAATACAGAGTCTGAATACAGAAGCATGGCACAAGCAACTTGTGAGATCATTTGGCTTCAACAATTGCTGCGAGATCTTCACATTCAGGTTACATGTCCAGCTAAGTTGTTTTGTGATAACAAATCAGCTTTACATATTGCCATGAATCCAGTCTTTCATGAGCGAACAAAGCACATAGAGATTGATTGTCATACTGTTAGAGATCAGATCAAGGCTGGAAATTTAAAAGCATTGCACGTTGCTTCCGAGAGAATCAACATGCTGACATCCTTACAAAGCCACTTCATCCAGGACCTTTCCATCATTTGTTTCAGAGAATATCATTGTCAAGTCTTTATCTTCCTAACCAGACACTTCGAGGATAAAGACTTGAGAGGGGCGTATTAGCATATAGTTGGTTATACCGGTTAATTCTGGTTATCTTGGTTTAATGTGGATGTATAATACATCTGGTATGATGTATTGTGTGAGGTCTTATCTGATCTTATATTGGTTACACCATTCTGGAATCGTGGATCTTTCATTGAAGGAATGAGGGTTTTAAAAACCACCCTTGAAGCATTTTTTATGGCTCAAGTATTAAATATCCTTTCGTTGCTTTCAATGAAAACGGGATGGATAGAGATAGAGAGATCGATGGATCAATGATACATATCAAAAACATCCGCAATCGCTTCAGCACCATTCAAACGTCGGGCACGGATGCTTTTGTTGATGGTGGTTTCACATTCGAAGCCACTAGACTACTTATTTTGTTGTATCTTTAATTCTGCTCATTTTCATTACTTTAAACTCTCAATATTGCATTCATTGTACACATGTTTTTTTGTTGAACAAATTTTATATTTATGGAGAATAAATTATACATATCAAACACCATCACCCCATCAGCATAAGCTAAACATAATACATCATCACGTCGGTCGTCGGCAGTTGGAGAGACAAAACAAAAAAGCTCTATCTTTTCATCTTTTAAAAACCAAACACCATATTGGATCCTTATAATTTATTGACATTTACTTACCAAGTACTTTTTGACACAATTACATAATTACATTCAAATCTATTAGTGACATTTACTTACCAATCACAAAAAAAAAATTATTTCTTTTTTTGTTAATCCAATCACAAAAATTTACTTTCAGCTACATTCAAATCCATTAATGACATGTCTAATAACCCAATTTATACTACTATTTTCTCTACCGATTGCGAGATAGATTCCACGTCCAAGTTTGGAACCATATGTCATATGTGGAACTTTCCAAGGAAGTAAAAATCAAGACGTGTTGGACTTGTAGCATGTCAAGTTGCTATGTAATATCTCAAAATATCAATACAAACTTATTTAATTAGGGAACCTTAATGTCTTATGCAAAAGAAAGAATGAATTAGATAAGTAGGAAAAAAAAAACTACTGTCCGGAAGCTTGACCTTCCTTTGTTGTCTTAAACATTTCATCTATCACACTCTGTTCAATAACGCCAATAAAAAGTGATATTAAAACCTAAATCTTTAAAAGCTTGATAAAGCCTAATGTTTTAATATTACCTGATAGTATTTGAGCAATTGAGGCCTCTTCTTTTTGTAGGTTGGTGTAAGAAGGTCTCTTTCCATGTCGAAAGCAACTGGTTCTAGATGAACAGCTTTAATGATCTCAAAACCCTTCAACTACAAATGCATAGAGTTAAAAACCAAAAGAAAGTTCCAAATAAAGAGGAGAAAGAGAAAAATAAGAAAACCTTTTTCTCTTTAGCGGTTTTAACGAGCTCGCCAAGTATGAATGCTTTTGCCTTTTCGTTTTGGCAGATGGAGTTGAAGTCTCCATTTACTCCATTCTCCACGGCCCATCGTTCAAGAGTTTGCTGGGCCGGATTAGCAACTGCGACAAGGAAGGACTCAAAGCTGTTTCCATACACCCATACCTATATAAAAAAAAATCATATTGATGTAACTTTATGCTGATGAAGATGTCAGTTAATTAATGTTAGGAATCCCATACAAAACTGAGATGAGATGTAGACTAATATATATGTGACATCTACTACACTCGTTCCCAATTGATTTTGAGTTGGAAACGGTGAAATAACAATTATAATGACTAGCTAGGCTACAATTAATATAACTTACTGACTCAATAGCTTCTACTTGACTGTAGATATTTTCTAAATTCTCAACTGCGACATACTCTCCCTGCGCGAGTTTGAATATGTTCTTTTTCCGGTCAATTATCTTCATACTTCCATTTGGTTGCCACTCACCAACATCACCTGGTGAAATATGCAGAGTAAAATAAGGTAAAGAAAAGAACTGACATTTACAATGATAAAAAATCAAAAACTCAAAATGTTGTGGTTTTTCTAATTAATAACGTAACCTGTGTGCAACCAGCCATCAACAAGAACTTCTTTTGTGAGGTCTTCACGTTTGTAGTACCCCGAAAACAAAGTTTTTCCACGGATGCAGATTTCGCCACGCGGAGTACTTCCAAGAGCATCGTAATTCATTTCCCGGACAGATTCAAGGCGTATATCCACGTTTGGCACCGGTGGACCAACTGTTCCAAGCATGTCTAGTTCGTCTGGGAACGTTGCAAAGGTTCCAGCACAGCTCTCGGTTAGACCTACCGACAAATAAACAACCATAAGTTCAGAAATTGTTATCTCTAAGTGAATCTCTTTTGGGTATAGAGGTTTACCATATCCTTGTAGAACATGACAACATGCCACAACTCTTAGAAATGATTCTATGTGACTAGCAAGAGGAGCTGCTCCAGATAGAATAATCCTCACATTGCCTCCAAGTCCTTGTTTAACCTTGAGAGAGATTACATATGAGGGTTAAAGTCTCAAAAGAGTTTCTGATGTTATTGAAGATTACTTACCTTGTTGAATACAAGTTTGTCACAAAATGGAGCTGCCGCCACATGAGACTGTCCCTTCTTCATATTTCCAAATTTACTGAAGACGATCGAGTGTGTTAGATATCTACATGCATTTAAGGTCAGGTTTAAGTGACAAACAAAAGGACTTACTAGGAGAAAGCAACATCAAACACCTTCTTTTTGAAGAAACCACCACCAGATAATTTCTGTTGGAGTCCTGTTGGAGATAATATATTACAGTATAAGTGGTTGAAAAGATGAAACAAATTAAAGTATATATATTATGCTCTAGTTAACTGAATGAAAATATTTTCACCAGAGCTCAGTAATGAATACCTGTGTATACTCGATCTAGGACACGAGGAACGGCACAAAAGATACTTGGTTTTAGCTCACCAAGGTCTTCAATCAACAATTTGACATCCTGAGGACATGATATAGAAACATTATACTCTTAAATAGGAGTACAAAAAAAGAAAAAAAAAAATCATGTACTTGGAAGCTTAGATTTGAGTTATACTCACTCACCCCTCGCCAGAAACCAATAGAACCCCCTACTTGAATAACACATTCTTCGATAGCCCGGTCAAATACGTGGGCGAGAGGAAGATAAGAAATATACACATCCTCTCAGATATCTGTTTTGTTTTGCAAAATTCAATGTAACTTAAAACTTTAAATATTGCTGCTTCAATGTGAATCATGATAAATGGAAAGAAACTCACGGTTGCCTTAACATTCTCAAGGAAATGCATCACTCAAGTAGTTATAGTAACAATGCTTTCGTTCGAAATCAGAACTCCCTTCGGATCACCGGTGGTTCCACCAGTATACATAATCGTACATATGTCGCTTTGCTTTTTAGTTGGGAGATCATATTCTTTACCTTCACCCTGTCACAGATAACCACAATAGAAATATATTTCAAATCATATTCTATGTAATGATCATTTTTCAATCATATTTATATGTAATGATCAAATTATATGTAATGATCCTACCAGCTTCAAAAACTCATCCCAAGAATGTATTACCAACCCCAATTTTTCAGCTTCTTCTTTCTCTTCCGGTTTTACACCGCCAAAGCTCACAACAGCTTCATTTGTAAAAATTGTATCATTATCATCACAACTATTTTTAAACGAAAAGGGTGAATGATTCACTTAGTATTACTCACTCTTCAGATATTTTGTTGAGTTTGGACAAGTCTTAAAAATCTGAGAGTCAAAAAGAAAGATACATTTAAAATCTTCAGAATAATTAAAATTTAAAAAGCCTATCTCTGGAGTTAGTATATGCTATATAGCCTATAAGTGAAAGATACCTCAGTGATCTTCTTCTCCTCCACAAACGCAATCGAAACCACTGCATGTGAAATAATAAATTCCACAGCACCAGCGCCTGTGTTCAAAAACCGGACTGTGTGTTAATACACAAGATCTAGAAGACTCAAAAGAGGATCATCAAAAGACACGATAAATATAACGACAGGTGCATTTATATACCTAATGTATCGTATAAAGGGACACAATAGAGGCCATGTGCACTACATGCCTACATTACAAGTGCACCATTAATCAAGTCAAAGTAAAAGAACATCATAGATATTAGCAAAGTTTAGACGTTCCACATACCTCCATGCTAATGATCCACTCAGTACAATTTATACCATAGATACCACATTTTTCTCCCTAGCATTTCCACATATCAGAACATAACATACAAACTTAAGGCACGATATAATCACATTGGAAGATGTATAAAAAACAAAACACGTAAATATGAATTTTAACCTCCTGAATCCCACAACTACGTAGAGAATTTCCAAGTTTTATGACGATATCATATACTTCTTTGTATGTTTTCCACACGTACTTCCCTGCCTACATATTGATAAAACTATCAACTCAAAAACACAACATCTTATACTAAAAACTCAATAAAAATAAAATTAAAAAATAAAATAAAAATACCTTTCCGTTCACAATCTCACGGCGACCAAGCATTCGATTGTTTGGATATTTCTCAACAGCCGTGCTGCAAGAAGAAACACGATATACAGAAAAAAAAACATTTATTAATTATTGATTTTCATTAGAAGTCCAACATTCATCCATATAGAGCCACTAAGTAAACTAACAAATGCTTCTTACTAAACAAGATTTTTTTCTCCCAAGATCCATAATCGATATACGTTTATCACAATCACAAGTTCACAACCACTTGTTTAAAACAGTCAATGCAACAATCATGGACCAAAGCATTTTTTTTTGGGATTAAAACATATTAAAAGAAAAATCGTTCAAAAGATATAACAATAATGCATCAAGAAAAACTAATGGCATGAATGAACACATTATTTATCGTTAAAACATAAAAAGAGACGCGATTCTGACCGGAAAATATCCCAACAGCTTTGGATTCCGTCGATGGGATTTGGGAAACCATTCTGTGCAAAAGTACTACGATAAACAGGGCCAACAGAGGGGTTTCCATCGGTGGCTTCCTTAGCCGCCTCCACCTCAAAAATGAATCTCTTCTGCGACGTCATTTTTCTCTCTTGTTCTCTTGCAAAATGAATCTCTTGCAAAAAAAAATTATGACCAATTGCTATTTGCTATATTTGAATAAAAATTATGTGATTGAGTGAGGTTGTGGCTTAAGAACCGGTAGTGATAAGAGCACCATCTCCAACTTTAACTCCAAAAATAGAATAATAAATAGTGTTACTCTTTGTCCAGAAAAAAAAAATAGTGGTACTCCAAATTTGGAGTAACACAATTCATTAATAGCTATTTTAAGAATGAAACTTATTTCATTAAAAAGGTGATTCTTCAAATTTGATATGTTTCTGTTTTGTACGTAAATGCTTTAGTTTTATAATTCAACTTATATCCAAAGAAATTTAGTTATCTTAGTTAGTTAAAATTTAAAATGCAATAAAAGAAACATAATATAAGTGTTTAACTACAAAAAGAAGATAGACGTTCTTTTGGAGTTCAAATAGATGTTAATGTGTAATTATATTGAATTAGTTAAAAAAAGAAAGTTATTTAGATAAACTTAAACAAAATATTACTGTAATATCTTTTTACGTAAATAAAACTATGTTGCAAATTCATTGAAATATTGTTAAAATAAATGGTATGATGGTTTTTTGATTTATGGTTTTAGAATTATACTATGCTTTTTTCTACTTGATTTAAAATTTTTACTCGAATAATCTCGTTAGTTTTATAATCATATGGTATATGTTTTTTTCTTTTTTTTTTTACTTATCTAATATATATATATATATATATATATGAACATCCCATATAACATATTAAACCCATGCATACATGTTACAGTTTTGAGTTTAAATATATAAATCTCAACCTACAAAATAAATTGTAAAATAAATGAGTAGATTAAACTCGTCCATCAAATTCTTAAACCCAAATAAACTTGGACTGGGGTAGAATACTAGAATCAGATTCGCTATTTGAAATTCCTACATTTGTGCCAATATATATGGCTTTTGGACGAACTTACTTTGCATTTTAACTCCTATACGAGGAAAACAATCCAAAGATTGAAATTTGGCATAGTAGGAATAGAAGAGTCACGCTAAGGCCAGCAAGCCCATCACTAGAGTAGTTTTACTCATACAGAACTGTTTATTGTTTCTTTGCAAATTTCTATTAATTTTTTTTTTGGTAAATGACTTTCTACGAAAGTACGAAGTTAAGAATTGGTGCGTTTAATCAACTATACAACACGTACGGTGTTATGGAAACGTCTCTTCGAGATGTGAAGGGCTTAATTATATTTAATTCACTTGTAATTATATCATTATCCAGTTACGTTTTTTCTTTATAAAATTCAAATATCAAACATAGTTATTATGTTATGAATTATGCTAAGAACAAATTCAATGATTGGAGTATCACATTGCACTACGGTTCCAATTTTATTTTGTTTTCTGCTTGATATATCATATTTACAGATGTTTGGCATTGTAGTTTAATTTGAAATACGGCTAATCATTTTCAGATTTGAAATTATATCTAAGACTACCTAAAACTCCTTCCAATTGTAATATAACTAACAAGAATGATTAGAATTATTATTTTTTTTAAAAAGAGCGAGAGAATATATAATAGGTTCATTCAAACTGAAATATTAGTTTATTATAGAATCTAATGAATGATGATCATTTTTATAAAAAATAATAAGTAGGTTGGTAGTTGGTACAAAATTATAAATGAAATTTGCCAGGATTTTTTAACACGGTTTTGGTTTGGTTCAAAGACCCAACTAATCAGACAGAACATGTGCTTACTGTCTTCTTCTACAATCATATTTTATTAGTTACTTTAATATTAACTACTAGAAATCTACGTAAATACTAAATACTAATTTCTAGACACCAAAACAAAAGGATAAGAATTGGTGAATACTCCTATGCGAAATTTGTTGATTTAAGTTTAATTTCTATCATAATAGCTGACACAATTCATACTCAATCTCATTAGAATAACTAAATATTTCAGATTCTGTTAAGATTACGACTGAACCTATAATGACATTTTCTTTAATTGTATAACTAATCAAGAAAATTAGTGAAGTTTTAGATGGTTAATCCACGCAATGCGCCATATAAAAAAAATTATCAAAAGATTTATTAAGTTTAAAACTCGGTTTCTGTTTACCATAACTTGAAATCTTTAACGTGCATGTAGCCAATGTAGGTTATATATTTGTTTTCGATATTATTCTTTCCTGTCACGTGTGAAAGAGATACAGTAATTCCCAACACCATAGGGTTTACACATGAAGAACAAACATGCGAATTTCTAAAGCGTGAATACTTCATAAAAATGAGAACGGTTTAATTGGCTTGGACGAATCTGACAACTGATTTGACAGTCATAGGTCTCTTAGCCTTAACATCATTCATTTGGGATCGTTTCCTTTACCAGGTAGTGTGATTGAACTTATGCATGGTTCAACTGTTGCGACTTTCAACAGGTTTAACGGCCCTCACCATTTTAAACCTAAAACTAAAAAAACCAATCAATATAGCAGCCTTACTATATAGGAGTCAACGATCTCTCTCTCTCTCTCTCTCTCCTCTCTCTCTCTCTCTCTCTCTCTCTCTCTCTCTCTCTCTCTCTCTCCCTCTCCTCTCTCTCTCTCTCTCTCTCTCTCTCTCTCTCCCTCTCTCTCTCTCTCTCTCTCTCTCTCTCTCTCTCTCTCTCTCTCTCTCTCTCTCTCTCTCTCTCTCTCTCTCTCTCTCTCTCTCTCTCTCTCTCTCTCTCTCTCTCTCTCTCCCTCCTCCTCTCTTTATACACACATTATATATAATACCTCAATGGATCCATGAAACTTTAAAATCTAAATCATACTACACAGAACACACACACACAAAAAAAGGAACAAGAGGAAAGGTTTTTTTTTTCTTGGGCATATCCCAAGTTTCCTTTTTTCTTTCCTTCTCCTTTTTGTTTTTGTGTGGGTATCAAAACTCCATATTATTGATCATAATGGGAAACTGTTTAGTCGGAAGAAACAATGAAAATGTTGTTGAACAAGAAGAACAATATGAAGAAGTGATGAAGAAAGATTACAAAAGAAAAGATCGGAAGGTGAAGATTGTTCTAATAAGA
Organism: Camelina sativa; assembly: GCF_030686135.1. Taxonomy (NCBI): domain Eukaryota; kingdom Viridiplantae; phylum Streptophyta; class Magnoliopsida; order Brassicales; family Brassicaceae; genus Camelina; species Camelina sativa. Next base: position 21,556,300 of record NC_141892.1, on the reverse strand, counting down.
GCTGAGTTAGAAAAACTCATACTTTTCCAACTAAACGCAGACGGTGCAAACAAAGGAGGAGATGCTTCGTTGGCTTCATTTGGAGATTTTCTTAAAGAACTTGAGGAAGAAAGATTGGCAGGAGAGGCTGCTGCGGCAGAAGAAGAGAAGTCTCGCCAGAGATTATGTCGGAGGTGGAAACCATCGTTGAAGAGTGTCATTGAATGGCCTGAAGAAGTATAGTTCCCTCACATTCTTATAATTCAAGATTTTTAAATTTCTTATTTTCTAGTAAAAAAAAAAGGATTCTATTTTTGGGACTACATTATTGCCTATTTTTTTCCGACCTTTTTCCCAAGATTTTTTTTTTGCATCTGAAATCTTGGGTGTTTGAAATGGGCAATGATGTATTACCAAGATAATATCCGAAAATATATACATTTTTTTGTTTTCCATGAAATAAAACTTATTTTCCGAGTTAAACTTTCGCTTTCAAATTTGTCTTCTGCTACCTTGTGTGTTGTGTAAGATGATATATATATCAATATGTTCATGTCTTTATCTGTGTATCTATCTATCTATCTTTTGGTCTTGACAAAAATTTTAAACGAAACATACAAATTATTCAATATTATTTTTTTGATAATTTCAAGTTCAAACTTAAATTCTAATTTTTCGCATGGAGAAAGTTTTAATTTATTCCCTTCAAAAATATATTACGTTTAATTTCTTCTTAAAGAGAGATTGAATTAGGGGCACAATATAACTAGTTCCAAGTGCTAACCACTACATTACCATATCTTTAGTAACCATTCTCTTTGTTAAAATAAAAAGAAACACAAACAAATTGTTATAATTTTTCTTGTTGGATCTATATATCATCGTGGTTCATGGGTTTGGACAAAAACTCCTAAAGCTACGAGATAAACTTCTAGTTTTCCTCAGTTTATCGAGAAGGATGGTAAGAAAACTTCTTTTTTGTTTGACGACACCACCTTATATATATATGGATCTCACATGCGAAAGTTTCTGAAGCTGCCACTAAAACTGCTTAGCATGTAAGATAATCTAGTTGCAGCAAATCCTGACATACTTGCTAAGATTCTGAAGGCCTCAATTCCGTCTACTACTAAAAATATTTATAAGACTATATTTTTCAAAAATCAACAATAACTTTGGGTATTTTTCTTGAAGTCCTCTTTTATTTATCGCTAGTCATGTGGCAGACCAACTAAAGATTTGTCAGCTGACCGGATTTTAACACATGAGAGGTTGGTTAGGTTAGTTTTAATTGGAAAATCTTGTCTCCACAATAATTGAACGATACACATTAAGGGTAAGAATTCATCACAAAGCGTGTATAGATTACATATATATTGTTAAAGTTTTAGTTCGATAGTGTTTTGAGAAAGAGTAATTGAGCCTCATGATTCAAAAGTACATGACAGTAATTAAGAGAGTAATTGTAACTAAAGTTGGACAGTTGAATATATATCCAGAAAAAAAAAACAGTATTTGTAATTTAATTTGCTTTATATATATTAAAAATTTTGAACTACATTTTATGTTCATCCCTACAAAATTTAGTTACCCTTATAATTATTCTTATAATTATGCTTATTTGAAATTTTATAAATATGCTTATTTAAAATTTAATCAAATTTTGAAATTATGCTTATTTAAAATTTTATTTGCAATGTTAATCCCTAAAAAATTTAGTTACCAAAATTCTAAAATCAATTATAGGTAAAATTTTAAAGAGAATGAAATCTCTACACCTAATTAAAATATAAATATATGATTCTCCTTTCACTTTTATTTGATTTTATATTTAAATTCTTTTGAATTATTATATAATATAATTAGTTAAAAATTAGTGATTTTTTGTTTATATAGTGTAATTCAAAATTTTCTGAATGGATATATAATACTCAACTTATGTATAAAAAATAAGTATACAATGTTCCACATCGCCTGAAAATACTGGATAAGTATTCATAGTCATACTGTAAAACTACCAATTGAATTTGAATATGAATTAGCAGTAAGTTTGATTTATTAGGCATCCAAATTTAAAAGTTTATTCTGTTTATTCTGATTCTTTATTAAGAGAATTTAATTTTTTTTTTAATTTAAAATATTAGAAATATTTATACTTTATATGAAGTTGAAATATTATAAATATTTCTATTTATTAAAAAATAAACTTTATAAAACATTTTAAATATTAAAAATATAGTTAAACTTTTACGAAGTTTTTCCGCGGTGTACCGCGAGTTGAAATATCATGCGATGTTGTTATATGGCATAACTGGTTTGGGTTAACAATATATATAATCATCATTTTAGTATTATTATATTAATCTTTATATATATATTATTATTTATTTAAAAAATGAATCAAAAAGGAAAAAATCTAACATGTTAGAATGTGACATGTGTCCAGAACAGTTTCTCAAAACTCCTATTTTTATTTTTTAATCGGTGAGAATCCAGTTGAGAAATTTCAAGTGCACATAGTCTATCTTTACAAACTTTGTCTTTCCCCAAGTAGGATATATATCCAAATTTTTATGCAAAATATAGTATATACCTTGAATAATTATGTAAGTTTGAGATTAAGTACCAAGACTAGCAAAAAGTACCAAGACTAGCAAAAAGTAAGTGTACCCAAGAACTATGATTCCTGGAGATATCCCCAAAATCCAATGCCTTGAATACCTGATCTTAATTCACATTTACTTGCTTTCGTTTTTATTTTCGCACATTCCAAAACCTAAATCAGTTATGTAAGCAAAGACGTTTTGGAGAAGCAGTTAAGGTTTATGAATAGGCTATGAAGCAAGAATGTGAGACGGGGCAAGTGACTTACACAATAGCTATCAGTACATATTGTCGGCTATCAGTACATATTGTCGGCTGAAAATAGTGTTTGTGAAAGAAAAGAAAAAAAAGTGTAAAAGCTAATGAATTAGTTTATGTGGTAGTTTCAATTTATGGAATTAACTAATATCAATTTATAACTAACTATGTACGGACTCGCACATATTTGCGTGATTGATTTCAAAAACTATGTTTACTATAAGGTTTGTAATATATTATGTATACATAGAGTTACATATATAGATATAATTATTTGTTAAATCATTTACCGTTCAAACTTATATTAGTTTAGTTTCATCCAGTTTATGATTTTTGAAATAATAAAAGTTTCAGCATAAAATTAAGATTCACAAAACAACATACCTGAATCTAAAGTTTACCAAATTAGTGATTAATCGGAATTGTATAAAACTTGTAAATTATGAAACAGATAAAAACCATAAAAAATATTAAAACTTCTCGAAACGAATGACCTAAATCCTTAAGCGGGTCAAAACCGTCCCGGTAGCCTTACTGGATAAGGGGTATAATATTTGTTTAGCCTTATTCCAAAATATTTTAAAATACTAACAAAAAAAATTGTAGTTATTTTAGATTTTGTTAATTTCGGTTTGACATAAATATTTAAGGAAAAAAAGGAAAATCGTTATATAATTATATTTAAAATCTATTCAGTTTTGTATGTTTGATAATATCAAATCGAAAATAATGTTATTGAAAATATAACTAAATTTAACATGTTTACATTTATAAGTTTTTGAATTTAATTGTCCAATTTTGATAGTAACAAATTTACCTTTAATATATTTGAATTTAAATTTAGTTGGTTGAAATTGGATAGTTTGATTTAATTTGAGTGATTTTAGGCATTAAATACCTTTATAGTTAGTATCATTTTATTTATACTCAGTATCATTTTACATTGTGGGAAAAAAGTTAGTAGGGGACGTTTTCAGTTTACTTTACAAATTAATTTGTAACAATTATAAGAAAATTAAATATTATTTAAAGATAATATCTAAATAATATGAAATAAACGACTTAATTATAGGAAATTCTCCTTAAATATCGTCTTTACTTTTGAATATTTTTTACTTATGTGATTATTGTTTATTTGATCATCACAAAACTTTGGACTTGATCATCATCATATTTGATAATTTGATCATCATCATTATTGATAATTTGATTATCATCATATTTTTTACCAATTAAAATGTGGACTTGATCATCATAAAACTTTGAATACTTACCGAGTAAAGGCTCCCAATTGGTAAAGAATACTGTTTTTTTCTGCTACTGTTTTTTCTCCACATTATAAACAAACTTAGGAGGATGTTCATCATAAATGATATTTGTAGATAATTGGTATTGGCTATTACGCTCGAACCATGATGAAAAAGACTCACGTAAAGCTTGGTGAAAGAAGGCATGTGAAAGTTGAAGATGAAGTTTGTTTGTTTTTTCTCGTGAGTGTTAGGAAGAAAGTATTTATAAGTGAGGATAGGTATGTGTAGGGTTTTCGTTTATGCACTTTTTTTTTGTGCAAATAAATAAAATGGCACAAATATGTAATTAATTAGAAAAATTAAGGGATTTTGCAAAAATGTGCATTGAGCTCTTTAATGCTGACACATCAGCTTTTTTGGTGAGAATGCTTCTCTTTTAATATATAGGGGATACAATAAAACTTCTATAAATTAATAAGGTCGGGACCATGGAATTTTATTAATTTATAAAGGTTTTAATTTATCGATAATTTAATAATTATTCATTTATCAATAAATTAATAAAATATTAACTTATGAAGATATTTTCTTATTTTCATAATTTTGAAAGTTTTCTATTACAACATAAATACTTTTGTTAACATTTACATTTTTAAATAATTTTCTTAATTTATAATATTGGTTATCGTAATATGATGAATCAATTGTTGATTAAATTATTTAGGTAAAAATAATAAATTTTAGAAGTTTAGAGTTTAGAAAAAATTCTGCTACTATCCTTTATGGTAATGATGAAGTCGAAAAAGATATAAGATATCTTTTAGAACCAGTTACTAAATAAACAATTATTGTATCTTGACTCTCCATAATTTTTGAATGCGATTGAGAAGAGAACAATGAAAAAGATTTGAGATGAGTTCCAACAAGAATGCAAATTCAAGAATAGACAAACAACAATAGAGTTATATTTCACTAAATTTTCTTATATATATGTATATATATATATATATATATTTAGTTTATTAGATTATTAATTTATAATATTGATGGGACCATATTTTTACATAGGATTTTCAAAAAATTATTATCTTATTATTTTATCGAAATGTGTCAATTGTTATACTGGTCCAACTTGGACCGATAAATTTTATTAATTTATTATGAGTATTAATTTATAGAGGTTCTACAGTATATATATATATATATATATATATAATTTTTTTTTAAAAAAATTGCAATAGATATGATTTTATCTAAAAACAGATCCCGCGCATAGTGCGTATAACCTAGTTAAAGGTAATAATGACAGCTCATAAAATAGAAGTTCAACATTAAATCTAAAAATCCTAGTGATTATGAAATAGATTTTTTACCTTCTCATAGTATTAGTTTTTAGTTCTTACACTATCTTTAGAAAAGAAAATATAATTTTGGTAAATCTTTTTTTATATATTAAAATATTAGTATAATATTACTTTAAAAACACATTTGGAAACTTAAATTATTATGATATTCAAATAAAGGAATTTGGTTGATTTTTTTAAGAATATATGGAAACTATTCTTTTTTTAAAAACAATCTAGCACCAATCTATATTTTCTATTTTTATAGTTTTAAATTAATTTATAAATTGAACAAAAGATAATCAGTTCTTTCTAAACAAACATAGAACTGAACTCCTGGATTAAAATCTATAAAATAATCCAGATTATTGTTAAATTTGTGGCAAGTGGGAAATGTCACGACATCCATGGACGAGCGATCTGCACCGCCAATTTGCCGATACAGTTGAAGAACTTGGTGTAGAAAGGGGTATTCCGATTCTTTTTCTTACTCTATACAATATTTTAAAGTAAATCATCAAAAACTTGTTAAATCAACAATTTATATATGTTTATTTATCGCGATGGTTATCTCTTTTATTTTCCGCTGAAACTTTTTTATAGCTGGATACTTCTCATTATTTTTATTTTATTTTTTTTTCTGTCAACCAAAATTTTAATTTAAAAACTATTTCTGGGTTGCAATTCTAATATAAAATAGTATATTTGTTTTAATGTAAAGCAATGGTATTAACTATCTTAAAATTGCAGTTGCAACTCCAAGGAGTATTTTAGAGAGTGGACTCACAGTGTCAGAAGAGAGACAAGCCCGTTTGAGGGAAATCATTCGGAGGCAAACTCAGTTACACCTTCGTCAATATGAACGTCTTCAAAAAATTGTCGATAACATCCAAAACCCACAAAGGTTCGTCTAATAAACACTTAATATTTGTTTAGAAATTTTTTTAATTTTTTAGCTTAGATATATGCTTTTGAATTTAATTTTGATGATTTTATGTAGGCAAGAAGAGGAGATGGATAAAAGCACAATCGAAGTGGGAGAATCGAGTAGCGGTACTCAACAAATTTCTTGCAAGTCTCTCTATCAATCTTCAAGAGTATGCATACTCTTCCTTTGATATTTTTATGTTATTCATGATAAATAAAAATTATTCATAACGTAGACTTGCTACATGCCTACATAGGACATAAATTACAACCCGTTTATTATGACACCAAAAACTCATGCATGATCTCATCTATGATTGGTATATCCCATATATATTAATAGAGAATTATTTTATTGAAAATGTTGATGTGTCGTCGCCAAAGCGATTTTGAGATTTAATTACAATTAAGCATCTCAAGATAAACATATTTACAAAAATAAGTCTTTTGATTTATTAAATATGCCATTAAAATATATAAAGAAATATGTATTTTATTATTATTTACATAAATGTATCATTAGAATATATAAGCTAATGTTTCTTTCTATTAGTTTTTTAAAATGAAAGACTTCATCAACTATTAAAAAATATATGTATAGTTAATAATTTAATTATCATTTTCATAACATATTTAATGATTTAAAGTAAATTACATTTCATAAACTATTAAAAAACTTATTCATCTATTTAACTTTTTAAAATACAAAACTAATTCTCCAATTTTAAAAAATTTGATGACTATTCAAGTACTCCCTCTGTTTCACAATAAGTGTCATTTTGACATATTTCACACAAATTAAGAAAATATTAAAATATACATATATGCCCTTATTTAATAAATGTTTAATGGGTTAATTTAGTCATAGATTAAGGGTAAAACTAGAAAATATAATGAAAAAGATGCATTGAACATATAAAATAGTGCATTGGAAATATAAAATGACACTCTTTGTGAAACAAAAATAAAAGTCTAAAATGATACTCTTTATGAAACAAATGGAGTATATATTAAAAATTAACTATTACAATAATCTTAAAAGTAAATAACATTATCACAATAATTAACATTATATTCCACATTTCACGGGTGAAATATATTTTTACACAAAATAATTAAATGTAAATTTGAATAAAATTAAAAAAATTATGTGTAAAATTATTATTATGACACCTTAAATTCCAAATAATAATTATAATTGTAATAATTTTATTTGATTCGATTTATCCTGCAATATAGTGCGGGTTATTACCTAGTTTTATATTAATGTGTATATATACATGGTTGTGTATGGCAGATTGGACTGAATGAATCAGACAAAGATGAAGAGGACACTGACAACAATGATGATAATATGTCCTAAAAAAAGCTGATTTATCATCATTTTCCTTTCTTTAGTTAAAAATAAAAACTGAATTATCTCTTTCTTAATTTTGTTCCTTTTGTGTCTATGTATTGCTTTTCCTAGATATACATTTGGGATAAAGAAAATTAATTTTGGAAAATATGTCATAATATTGTTATGATTTGCTCTTTATCTTCCATCTAATCTTTTTTATTTGATCATTTTAACATTTTAAAACCACAGAATCGTTATAAAAAAACATGTTAATTAATATGATCCTAGTATGGACCGTATGGTCTAGAATTGGTGTAGTTTTGGCTTTGATTGGTGACAAAAACAAAGCTTTACTATTTGTACAGTTTTGATTTTTTACCAATCGCAAAAACTTTATTAAAATATTTACTCTCAGTTTTTTTGTACAACTCTTTCTTACAGTTTTGTACTATTTCATAAAAGCTTATAGCTTTAGCTTACAGTTTTTCATCATATAAATTATACAAACAGGTGATTAATTGTTTGGGCCTACTTTTTTGATTTGGGTAGGGTTTTAAACCCGACCCGAACAGCGTAGGCTATTAAAAACAACCCGACCCAACATACCTCATCATGTTCTAAGATTTTTGGAAGGCTTCAGTTTTCACTTCATCACTCTCACTTCTCTCTCTCTGCCCCAAAACCAAAAAGAATGAGCTCCCAAATCTCCAGATCTGCTTCCAAAGCAGCTAGGTCTCTTCTTTCTTCAGCTAAGAATGCTCGTTTCTTCTCTGGTACGTTTTACTTATATCTTCTCTCTGAATTTGATTCTTTTCTTGAAACGTTTTGAGATAAGTTTTTGAATTCATGTGTTGGAACATCTCTATATAGATGCTTTAGATTCCTCGGTCGGTTGATTTGATTCGTTTTAACTAAGATCGATCTAGTGATTATATGATCTGATGGAATTCGTTTCTTTGTAGTGTTGTTCTGAATTTGGGATCTGAAACCTAAGTTTGCTGTAAGATCTGATTTTTGTTTTCTTGTTCTTGATTTTTTTTTTTTTTTTTTTTTTTTTTATAGAAGGACGAGCTATTGGTGCTGCAGCTGCTGTTTCCGCATCAGGAAAGATTCCTCTGTATGCATCTAACTTTGCAAGAGCATCAGGTTCAGGTGTTGCCTCAAAGAGTTGGATCACTGGACTCTTAGCTCTTCCTGCTGCAGGTTTACATACACCCCAAATCTTTGTTAGTTTGTGTTGAATAGGTTAATTTTAGACTTTCATTAGCTTAAGTTTGCGATGTGGTGGACAACTATACTTTTTATTTGTATTTTTTTTTTTTTTTTGACAACTGCTTTTTATTTGTATTGTCTTTGTGTATATAGCCTATATGCTTCAAGACCAAGAGGTTCTTGCTGCTGAGGTAATAAGATTATACCATTCTTTAGTATTTCTTGATTTCTGTACATCGTTGTTGTGTCATTTGTTGCTGAACTGTTCTGTTGGAATCAGATGGAACGAACCTTTATTGCTATCAAGCCTGATGGAGTGCAAAGAGGACTGGTAATGAAAACAATAAAGATTGTTTTCTTTTTTTTTTGCTTAGTCTTGATTGATCTGAGTTGTTATAGTTTCTTATTCATATGTGTCTGAATCCTTCATATCTCATGAATCAACAGATATCAGAGATAGTTTCTCGATTTGAACGTAAGGGATTCAAGCTTGTTGGTATCAAAGTTGTTGTTCCTTCTAAAGATTTCGCACAAAAGCATTACCATGATCTTAAGGAAAGACCTTTCTTCAATGGCTTGTGTGACTTCCTTAGCTCTGGACCTGTTATTGCCATGGTAATGATAAGAGAAACACTCCATTCATGTTTTGGAATTTTGATAACTCAAACTCCAAAAATATTGACTAACATGACTTGTTTTTTAAGGTCTGGGAAGGAGAAGGAGTGATCAGATACGGACGTAAACTAATTGGAGCCACTGATCCCCAGAAGTCCGAGCCTGGAACCATCCGAGGAGATCTTGCAGTTACTGTTGGCAGGTTTGTTCTCTCTCTTTAAATCAATTAGCATTAGGACGTTTTAAAGATTTGGTAACTGAAAAATGTGAAAATTGCAGGAACATAATCCATGGAAGTGATGGACCAGAGACAGCAAAGGATGAGATCAGTCTTTGGTTTAAGCCTCAAGAACTTGTTTCTTACACCAACAATTCTGAGAAATGGCTCTATGGCGAAAACTAAATCCCACTATCTCATCTTTGAAACCAGAGAACATTGTTTTTTTTTCTTTTCTTACCCATACAATAAAAAACAAGAAACAGTTGTTACGGATACACAAACATTCCGGGTTTTGATTTTCCCCGATAAACTCAGTAATCAAGAGCATAAGTAATAAGTATGGGATGATTATTTTTTGAAAATTCTTGTTTGTTCTGTTGGCTTTTAGGTGTTGTAGAAGAACATATCTACCTCAGTCTGATTTATCGATGCAGCAATATGAAAGACTGTGTTACCATCTTCATCCTTCTAGTCCAAGACTTCCTTCCTGTTTACCCGCTATAATCCATCCCAATAGAACCTTAAACGTCAAAACTTGATGGTTCTTCACAGCATTGTGCATAGCTGTCTCACACTTGATCGTCAAAACGTTTATAGAAGAAGGACAAGCAAACAAGAACTCACTCAACAATTCAGCATCACCTATTCGAGCCACATGATGCAAAGGTGTAATCCTTCCTCTTCCTGTTACGCTAACTAAGCTGCCGTCTATAGTCACAAACCCTCTCACCGTCCGAACGTGGTTGTTTTGTAAGGTTAAATGCAAGGGGCTCAAACCTGACACGTTTAGCTTTAAGGCAAGCGACGGTTTAAGGGTCATTAGTTCCATGGCAAAATGAGTTTGCCCTTTATCAGCTGCAATATGTGTAGCGGTGTCTCAGAAAAAGACACTTCATCAAAGTGATCTAGAATGTTTGTATCTTCTGCTATCAACTCGTAGAGTCTTTCTATCTATATCTGTCATCTGAAAATCTACTATATAACATCCACAACAATCGACATAGCTTCACTAGTCATCCAAAATTCTGCTGCCTCCACTGTTTTTTTGTTCATAGAGTAAAGACAAACTTACGTTTTGCGTATTAAATTAAACACAAAGACTTTGATTATTCATATCTCAGGTTAAGTAGAGTCCATACGACGACCCCTTCTTTATAGCAATGATAATTAGATTTCAAGATGAGTGATCAATTTTATTCAAACCAAATTTATTAGGTTCCACATCAGGATTGTAGAAACCAAAACCATCAAGTCTTTTTTTGTCACTCATGATGTCAAATCTTGTAAGCACAACATTACATTATTCAAATTCAAAATATATATAAACTAGGAAACTGGATACTACAAACTAAATTAAGCAGGCCAAAACCTCAAAATTGTGAATAATTTTCTATTTTTTTTTTTCTTTTGCCAAATAAATATATAGAAATTAAAAACATGGTAAACAATAAGAAAAAAATGCATAGGAAAGTATTGTGTTAAGACCGACTTTCATATATTTGGTTCGGTTTTCGGATTCATACAGTTCGGTTCAAGGTATTTCTAGAGTTTTAGGATTCATTCATGTATTTTAGAATTTTGGTTCGGTTTAGTTCGGTTCCGCATACCCGGAAACATCCAATCATCTCTTCCCAATGAGAAAGCGCCACGTATACATGGACCAATAAATTATTTGCCAGTTGGGATCCGCCGAGCAAATAAAAAATCTCTTCTCTGCTGTTCCTTCCTTCTTCTTTAACGTACTTTCCGAGTTGACTCAGTTTCCTCTCTGGTTTCACTCGTTGTTGGATCCCAAAGAAACCAAAAAAAAAAAAAAAAAAGGCCTTACCTTTTCGTCTAAGTGAGACAATCAACTTACGACATCGGTAAACGATTTCATCTCTTAAGCTTCTCTTCACGAGTCAAGAATAGTTTAGGGTTTTGTAACTTTGTTTTTGATTGATTCTTGAATCTGTCAATTTTTTAAAAATCGTAAAAGGGTTTGCTTATCTACTTCTGTATTCTCCTTGCTTGATTCAAGAACTTGTGGTTTTTTGGTGTTTTGTAATCGTTCTATGTTACCTTCAATTCACAGAGTGTACTAGGGTTTTGGTTTAATTTCGTGTTCTGTTTTGTGAAGATGGCGACTGAAAAACCTATCACTACGGAGACTGTTGCCCTCACTGAGAAGAAAATGGACATGTCTTTAGGTTTGTTTTATGTTTAACTCATACAAAAGATGCATCCTTTGTTTATTTTAAAGCTGATGATCATTCATATGTTCTTGTGGGCATAGATGAAATTATTAAGATGGAAAAGAGCAATACCAATGTGAATAAGGGCAAGAAACAAAGAGCATCGGTGAGTTTCTTAAACACCTTACATGTTTTCTTGTCTTTGTAAAAGATTTTGATGTCTCTTTTGATTCTTTTGTTGAACATTTTTGGCATGTCATTATTTGTGTTTGAGCAGAATAAAAAGGAGAACTTTAATGGTGGTGTTGCTAAAAATAGTGCTGTAAAAGCACAGCGTTATATGAATTCGCGTTCTGATGTTAGACAGGTGAGTGTTGTTGTGTTCTCAGGCCACTTAGATTCTGTTGTTGTTGTTGTTGTTGTTGTTGTTGTGACTTATATCATAATTTTCAGGGTGCTTTTGCTAAGAGAAGGACTAATTTCCAAGGAAACCAGTTTCCTGTAACAACAGCTGTTGCTCGTAAAGCTGCTTCTGCTAATCCGCGTGGTAGGCCTTATAATGCTGGAAGGATGACGACTAATACGAATCAATCAAGGTCTACACTGCTTGATAACTCTCTGATTTGTTTATTGACATGAGCTACTTCTATGATCTTCCATTGTGTCTGATGCAAGAAGCTTCTTAGCTACCTTACCATAGGGTGTTTCTGTGGAAAGCAACACGAGTTTGTTTGTTTGTTCTTTAATCCCTTCTGGATGGTGGATGGTCATCAGATTAATGACTCTATAAAATTGTCATTCAAATCATGTAGTTGAGTTTAAGGGGATAGTTGGAGGAGTAGATAAACACTCATGGGTTGTCATACTTGAGATAAAGGAAGGAGTTCAAGCTCATTATATTGAACAGAGACTTTGCTGATCACTAGCTTTGGAGTTTGCTCAAGAATTTCTCTATTTTTACTTGAAGTCAGTGTTTACTTGTCAGATTTAGCAATATGATACCAAACATGGTCTGATGTTATCACGCTCAATTCATGAAACTCAGTTGCATTCATAGCTCATAGATGTTGAATTCTGTCTTTTTGCTGCATCCTGAAGAGTATAGCTTGGTTCTGTTGGTCGATTGTTTCTGACACTGAAATGGTAGATGCATGGTTACTGGGACAGCATAGAGGACTCAAATGCTCAGATACACTGCTAAGTGTTACTGGATCGTCTTTCAAACTGTCTGCTCTTGATTGGTCAAAAAGTCCTAAAGAATTTGCTCAGATACACTGTTACTTTGTCGGGACCAGCAGTTCTCTTGATGAATTCAAGATTAAATCTGATTGGAGTCAAGAACTGCGCTTTTTTCATTTAGCTACTGCGAAACTGAAGTTATTTACCTTTTGTATTCACCGATTCATTCCTTGTTGAGTTTGCTAGATGGTTTGTGTGCACTGAAGGCTCTAGTATCATGAGCGTTGCCTTGTCTATAATAAAAGGCTCTTTTTTTATCTGGTTGTTACATGGCTTTCTTCTTAGATCCTTCTATTGTGGTCAGAAGTTTCTATAGTTAATTATCCACTACACGGTATCAGGACGTTGATCTATTGGTGCGAGTTCTCAGCTGAAATATGCGAGGAATCTGATGTTCCTTAGGTGGCTGGTTCCTGAAATCATTTTGCCAGTTTATTTAACCTCTTTCTTTTGTGCAGGTTCATTACTCCGCCAGTTCAGAATAGATCTGTACAGAGAGGTTTCGTCGCAAAGGTAACGTATACATATCCATCTGTTAGGTTGCACTAGATCCGGTTTTGTGACGCAAAGTGATTAGGGAACTTCAAGAAACTGTAATTTAGAAAGAACCAATGCTAGTGGAGTGAAATTGTGAGTGATGTAGTCCAATTATATTTTGACATCGGATCTTAATTCCATATTCAAGACATATCATGAGTAATGAACTGACCCAGTTGTACTTCTTGACATCAATAACCAAAGAGACTTGTAAGTGATTGATCGATGGCTTATTAAGCATCTTAATCTGCAAATACATTGCAGCAACATCAGCAGCAGCAAAGGGTAAACATAGAGCAGAAGCAAGCTAATGGACAAAGGCAATGGCCTCAGACGCTGGACTCTCGGTTTGCAAGCATGAAAGAAGAGAGAATGAGAATGAGTAGGTTTGTAAACAATAGAAACAATGCAGGCAACAATGGCGCTGGATTGTATCAGCAGCAGCAGCCGCAGCGTTCGACGGTTCCGTGGGGGAGAAGAGCTACAAGATTCCCCAACTGATTTATATGATCATCAGAACAATGGCGTTTCTTGGGTAGGGTGGTGAATACATTTGCTACTTAATGCAGTTTGGTTTGGTTTCAGTATATTTAAGTGTAGAACATTCATTTGTGAATCTCTTTCTTGAAACTAGCAAAAAAATCAAAAAATCGTGGATGTCCTTTATGTGTTCTTGACTTCTTTGCTTGGCCAGGGAGAGATATATTGACCATGTTACTCTTTCATCTCTTTATTAAATAAATATCAATCAATACTTGATTACGTGCACAAAAATTTAAACACTTGAGATTATGTTCTTATTATAACTAAAGTCAATTGAATTGGTATTAAAAAGCATGAGCAACTTTCTTTGTAATATTTGTAGACTTTTCCAATCAATTGAGAGGCGCAAGGTATTGAGATATTTTTCTTTCGTTTTTCACCGGTTGATTAACAAAATCTCACTATTAATTTAAACTATCTAAGGGTCAGAATGGTTGGAACAAACAAAATCGTTTACTGAATGGATCCTTTATTATTTATCATTTATCTGTGAAAATATCTTCCATTGACCAACTACAAAACATTTTTTACATACAAATAAAATGGACTAAATCATTGACACATTTGTCTGTTTTGACCGCAATATCCATTTGAACCCTAAATCTTGGAATGCTTGAAGTTGAAAAGCTTTATGATAACTACATTGTGGTGCTGTTATGTAATTTCTTCAAGACGTGTAATCTGTTATGATTTTTATGAGTAATCTTCTTTTCATGTCAAGTCAACAATATGATAGTTATAGTTTTTTAGGTTGACTATATTCTTAGGAGAAGTTTGATAATTATATGTTATCAATAATTTAGTAACAAAGGCGAGATCATATCGTTGGATGAACCATGCTTTGTTTTGATAAACTTAAAAGATTATTGTTTATGAGCAAGAAGAAAGAAGAGGAACACATCGTTTTATTAACCGTTGAACTAACTCAATCTTACGTAAGTTCAGCATCATCATTTAAGTCGTAGTCTCTCAAATGGTCGGCATTGACATTGACTCATTTGGTTCGTTGCTTATAACTTTTTTTGTCTAATCAGAATTTACACATTATTTAATTTGAGACCTCACTTGCTTCGACAAGTGGAAAACTTACCCCACACTATCACACACCTTGGACTTCTCTATTCTTCTTTTGGTTTCTAAAGAATTCTTTAATCAAACATTACGAAAAAATTTGCTACAAACCAGAATAGAGTTCCATACCGAAACTAAGGGTGTGAATGGTTGAAGCGGACAAATTCGTCTGCGGTTTAAATCACTTTATTTCTAAGGTGGACTATAGATTACTGCGGACTAATTTTATTTGTATGCAAAAGCGATTTACAATTAGTTCGCTATAGTCTTGTCTCTACTTTATTTGGACTGCTGGATTACATTTGCTGAATAATAAATAAATTTTTTTTTGTTATTTAAAACGTTTATAGAGACCAAAAAAAAGAAAAAAAAAACCACAACAACATTTGATTCATGAACTTAATCCACTTCATGAACTTAATCCACAAGATGAGTCATCTATCTACTCATATAGACCACTGGACCATATACCGGTAAAGTGACATTTCTAAACGATAAACAAATTTTGACTATTCTAATAATTCCATGTCATGCTTAATTATTATATCAACTAAAATATTGCATTAGTAGTCTTGAAAATCTAATAAATATATGATGAATATAAGAATGTGATACTAATTAATAATAGAGAAGTACTTAGAAACTAAATATGCATGAGATATTCCCAAATCTTGTGACTCCCTCATTTTGAGGGATAAATGTCTTGTGCAACACAACAAACAAAAATACCTTACGGATAAAAAACAGTGATTTTAATAGAGATTTTGACATCAATAAAGTTTTTTTTTAACAAACAGTTTGGTATTATATAACTAAGAGAACAGTGCTAAAAGCCTAAAACACTCAAAATTGCACCAATATAACAAAACAAAAAAAGATTACAATAACTATCTTGGTCCAAAAAAAAATTACAACTAATTAATCGATTTAAAAAAAAACTTATGGTTAAATTGGCAATATCAGTAAACTTAACATTATTTTTTTTGGTAAAAGTAAACTTAACATTTCGTAACAGAGTCTGATCTAATTCTGTAAAATCAACAGTAATTTTGAAAAAAAAACAATTATAGTTGGAGTATTTTTTTTTTTTTTGGTAAGTCAAATCCACAGTAACGATTTTTTTTTTAAACATAAAAAAAAATGGATACAATTCACAATATGGCATCATTTCGCTATTAGATTCTGTTAATATTATTGTTCAGCTGATTAAGAAAACAAAACATTTATATTACCATTTCTTTGATAGCTTAATAAAGAAAAAACGATTTTAAGAAACAAATCCAAAACCACACCATATTCTGACACGTGTCAGTTTCATTATTTTCGTTCCCTTAATTAGAAAACGTAAATAATATAATACCATATGCGTTTTTATTTTAAATTAAGTCCTAAAGTTTAATGTATAAAAAAAAACAAATTCACGTAACCATCACCGTTTCTATAAATTAAAAAACCCTCCAAACACTCTTTCGCTGGAGAGATCACAATTCACAAACAAACAAACAGACGAAAACATTTCTATTGATCTAACTTTATCTTTTCTTGAATCCTTTGCGCCTCTGTTCGTAATTTTTGATGGCTAAGAACGTTTTAGTAACCGGTGGTGCTGGATACATCGGTAGTCACACGGTGCTTCAACTTCTTCTAGGTGGTTACTCTGCCGTGGTCGTTGATAATCTCGACAATTCCTCCGCCGTCTCTCTCGAGCGTGTTAAAAAACTCGCCGCTGAACACGGCGAACGCCTCTCCTTCCACCAGGTTCGGTCAATTTTGCTTTTCTAGGTCTAGGAAACGTGTGGTTTAAGGATCTTGCGTTTGTATAGTTTTTGATGATTTCAACGAAATTGGGATTATGATTTGACTACGGTGCTCTTTTTTTTTTTTTGGGGCTTAAATTCTCGGAATAATAATTTATAATAATAATAATATCAGTTTTCGAAAAGATATTTTGATTCCAGAGTTCTTGGTATATACTTTTTTTTTTGGAATTATATGTTAGTAATTATTAGTATCATTTGTTTTTAATAATTTCGAAAAAATAACCATGTGAAAGAATAAAATAATATATAATTCTAAATTCTATTTTTGTAATTCATAATTTTTTAATAATCTGTCTGAAATTGGGAAAAGTTCATCTTGTTCTTCTGAATTTAGATTGTTTTGTTTAGTTGTTATCAGAAGCATCTGTTGGATTTAAGAGTTCTGTTAAAACTTGATTTGTTTTGTCTTAATTACAGGTGGATCTTAGGGACAGACCTGCCCTTGAGAAGATATTCTCAGAAACAAAGTATGATTGAAGAAAAAAGAAAACATTCTTTTAGCTTTTTTTTAACTTTATCATAAACAAATGATGTGATGAACGTGGAATTATTACTACTTACAGGTTTGATGCAGTGATACACTTTGCTGGACTTAAAGCAGTTGGTGAGAGTGTTGAGAAGCCTTTGCTCTATTATAATAATAACCTTGTTGGGACTATCACTCTTTTGGAAGTTATGGCTCAACATGGCTGCAAAAATGTATATATATACATTTCTTATCATAATATATGTTTCATTTTTATATGATTCTTTGTTTGATTACTTACTGATGATAAGCTACTCTGTTTCCAGCTTGTGTTTTCATCATCAGCAACTGTGTATGGCTCTCCAAAAGAAGTTCCTTGTACAGAGGAGTTTCCTATTTCTGCATTGAATCCATATGGACGAACAAAGGTGTTCTCTTTTTTTTATAACAACTACCCAATTGATTATTCTAGTTAATGAAGAAGTGTGATTCTGATTTTTATGTAGCTATTCATTGAGGAGATCTGCCGTGATGTATACGGTTCTGACCCGGAATGGAAGATTATATTGCTTAGGTATTTCAATCCTGTTGGTGCACATCCTAGTGGTGAAATTGGTGAAGATCCTCTCGGTATTCCAAACAATCTCATGCCTTTTGTTCAGCAAGTCGCTGTTGGCAGGAGACCTCATCTCACTGTTTTTGGAAATGACTACAATACAAAAGATGGAACAGGGGTATGTATATACAAAATGTTTTTATCAACCAGAGAAGATTTTTCTACACTTTTGGTCTCATTGTTGTTTGTTTGTTTGATTTCAGGTTCGAGATTACATTCATGTTATTGATTTAGCTGATGGACACATTGCGGCTCTACGTAAGCTAGAAGATTGCAAAATCGGTATGATATTATGATCCCCATTTGTCTCTCTTAACTCTACTATAATCATCCTTAAAATATCTAAACTTGGTATATGTGTTTTTAAACTCAACAGGTTGTGAAGTGTACAATCTCGGAACAGGAAGTGGAACATCTGTTCTTGAAATGGTTGATGCTTTTGAGAAAGCGTCCGGAAAGGTTAAAAAACATGACACTTCTTGCTTTTTATACGTTCTTGGATTCTTACTCATGTTTTATTAAACTTGTTGAAACTCTTTTGTGGATCAGAAAATCCCACTTGTGATTGCTGGACGTCGTGCAGGAGATGCTGAAGTTGTTTACGCCTCAACGGAAAGAGCAGAAAGTGAACTGAATTGGAAGTAAGTTCATTTCTTTAGTCATACACACATAAATATGTCTATAACCTTTGGTAACATATAAATGAAATGGTCTAATTTGGGGTTGTGTATACAAACAATGCAGGGCCAAGTATGGAATCGAGGAAATGTGTAGAGATTTGTGGAACTGGGCTAGTAATAATCCTTATGGATATGATTCTTCTTCTGAAGACACCTCTCATTAACTTTTCTTAATTGGTTCCTTCTTTTGCTAAAAGCCTAAAACATATTTGTCCACACTAAATTATTATATTATCCACAGGAAAGAAAAAAAATACAATAAAGGAGTCAGATTTTAGTGAAATATAGGGACATTGTGTATTATCATTATAATCAAATATTCAGTCTGTGTAAAAATAAAGCCTGTGTTTTATCCAAAAAACATTATAGAGAAAAAATAATAAAGAGATAAAGGTATGTTCTTGAATATTCATTGTAACTATTTATTTGTTTGTATTTTATCTTAAAACAAAAAGATTTGTTATGATGTCAAAAAGAAAAAGAAAATAAGATTTGTTAGAAAAAGATACAAAAGCAAATGTTTAGCTTTATATGGCAAAAAGAACCTTAAGGCTGATACGATGTCGTTTTCAGCTCGGTGATGTAGTTGAAATGCCTCTTTCTTCTGAAGCTTTTAAGTTTATATGAGCCCACACACTCTTCTTCTACCATTACTGCTTCTTTATAAAAACAACACACTGGACACTAACAAATCTTCAGATCTGAATCAAACCTACCAAAGGTTCGTGTAGCTTCATTCTGTTCTAATTTATCCACAATATGAATCTTTCATCTATGTGATTGATTTTGTTATTTAGATTGAGCTTTGTGTTTGGGGGTTGTTTACAAAATTCAATTTTTTTCGAAGGTTACTATTAAATTGTTTAATGTTTAGGGTTAGGGTTCTAACGCGTTTTTAATTAAAGCTTTGAGCTTTGGGAATTTGAACGTCTGAGATTAACATTTTTAAACATGTCTAATGTGGTACAGAAAGAAGAGGAAGGAATGATGATTTGTGAGAGAGATGACTTCAGTCTCACTGGGCCATTACACCTAACATCTATAGATTGGTTTGCATCTTTCTCTCTTCTCTGCATCTTTCCGTGTTCTGTTTTGTCCCAAGACTAAATCTTTGTGCTCATAAAGTCAGCTGTGGTGTAGTTTAGAGCTAAGCAGCCTGCTTAATTGTGCCTTTTGTGTGTTAAAAAACCTGAAAGATTGTTCCTTTATGTTAAAAATGCTTCCTTTACTTGTGTAAAGAGATTGTTTGTCTTACTTGTATTTCTTAAATTTGCAGGGCTAATGAACATCATCGACGATCTGTAGCTGCTTCATTGGTTCAAGGAATCTATGTAGCTGAGCGTGACCGTCAGCTACAAAGGATAGGTCCTGATTTAGCTCTATCTCCAATATGGTCTGAGTTTTTCCATTTCCGCCTTCTTCGGAAGCTTGTGGATGATGCTGATAACTCCATATTCGGAGGTATCTATGAGTATAAACCACCGCAACCTCCCTCTCATACTGTCAAATCCATGGAAATGAGTCCCCGTTTTGTGATTGCCTTCAGAGGAACAGTTACAAAAGCGGACTCTATTTCCCGTGACATCGAGTTAGACATTCATGTTATCAGAAACGGGCTTCACACGACGACAAGGTTTGAGATAGCTATCCAAGCAGTGAGAAACATAGTTGCTTCGGTTGGTAGTGGTTCTAATGTGTGGCTTGCTGGTCATTCTCTTGGTGCATCCATGGCATTGCTTACCGGGAAAACAACAGCTCGAACCGGAGTTTTTCCTGAGTGTTTCGCTTTCAATCCACCGTTTTTGTCAGCCCCTATCGAAAGAATCAAGGATAAGAGGATCAAACACGGGATACGCATCGCAGGTACATAACATAACTCTTCCAAGTAACCCATTCAGTGTCATTCTTGAAGAGTTAGATTAGGCTTTCAAGTATATATAACCATTGAATGGACTGATCTGAGCTGCTATCTAAAATGCAGGCAGTGTGATCACAGCTGGACTAGCTCTAGCCAAAAAAGCCACTCAGCAATACAACCAAAACCACCGTGCATTACCCGCACCACCCGACCCATTTGCCACCTTATCTGACTGGTTCCCGCGGCTGTACGTCAACCCTGGAGACCACTTGTGCTCAGAGTACATCGGTTACTTCGAGCACCGGAACAAGATGGAAGAAATAGGAATCGGGTTTGTTGAGCGGGTAGCTACGCAGCACTCGTTGGGAGGTATGCTGTTAGGAGGACAAGAGCCAATACATCTGATGCCCTCTTCGGTTTTAACTGTGAACTTAACCTCGTCAAGAGACTTTAAACAAGCTCATGGGATTCATCAGTGGTGGGGAGAAGATCAGAACTTTGAAACCAAAGTATACCAATACAATTGATTCGTATTAATTTTAAAACCGGTTTATGTCAACCGGAATTAGCCGGTTCAGTATGTTGTCAGTTGTGTGTAGCTTATAAAAATAAAGTCTCTCTTTATATATTAGGCGACGACGTTTTATTCATCTCTGTGAAACCTCTCGCAGAGCCTCTCTCTCTCTCCACATTTTTTTTTCCCGCGCTCTCACTCTCTCTCGAGATGTCGATCAAGCTTCTCGTTCTTGTGTTCTCTCTTCTGATAATCTTCACGAGACCCAAATTGATCGCCGATCATCACTTGTCTCCGAGTATCTCGCCGTTTTATCCTTCGATTCCGCCGTTTCTACCTCCGTCGCCGTCGCTAAGAGCCAAATCTCCGGTGGTGAAGCCGTCTTTGCCTTTTGTACCGGCGTTGTTCGTGTTCGGCGATTCCTCTGTTGATTGCGGAACCAATAACTTTCTTGGGACCTTGGCGAGAGCAGATCGTCTTCCTTACGGTAGAGATTTTGATACGCATCAGCCGACGGGGAGGTTTTGCAATGGAAGGATCCCAGTTGATTTCATAGGTTAAAGCCTTCTTCCCCAAATCTTCTGGGTTTTAGATTCTAATTCTCGAGTTCATTGTTAATTTCAAGAATCAATCTGCTCGCTTACTTGATTCTGCGAAGTGTGATATTAAGCCAAAATTGTCAAATTCATTGACTGTTAAAGAAAGAAATAGAGATTGAATCGTTGGTTTTGGTTTTGTCAACTGCGAATCTTGTGAACAGCTGATCGTCTAGGTTTACCATTCGTTCCTAGCTATCTTGGACAAACTGGGACTGTTGAAGACATGTTTCAAGGTGTAAACTATGCATCAGCTGGTGCTGGAATCATCTTATCTAGTGGATCCGAACTGGTAATATACTCAGAGTCTTTTGATTTCGTTGAATTTATACTATCTTCATCTTTCAGATATATCAATCCTGTGGGGGAATTTGGTATGTTGCAGGGCCAGCGGGTTTCGTTTGCAATGCAGGTTGAGCAGTTCGTTGATACATTCCAGCAGATGATACTGAGTATTGGGGAGGAAGTTTCGGAGCGTTTGGTCTCAAACTCCGTTTTCTACATATCGATTGGAGTGAATGATTACATACATTTCTATATCAGGAACATCTCCAATGTGCAGAATCTCTATACTCCTTGGAATTTTAATCAGTTCTTGGCTTCCAATATGAGACAGGAACTCAAGGTTAGACCTTTGTCTTTTAACCACTCTTTTATAGTTTATAGTGTATAGAGTCTATAGGGACAAATAAGTATGATTCTGAGTTAGGATATCACTTTTATAGCTCTAATATCTGCCTTTACTACCCAAAAACCCCAAAAAGTG
The DNA here is from genome assembly GCF_030686135.1 of Camelina sativa. Lineage (NCBI taxonomy): Eukaryota > Viridiplantae > Streptophyta > Magnoliopsida > Brassicales > Brassicaceae > Camelina > Camelina sativa. Next base: position 21,533,673 of record NC_141892.1, on the reverse strand, counting down.
AAACCTCTTTAACTGATTAGTACAGTAAGCGTTGCCTATCTGGTCAAATCACCACCCTTGTTCTATTCTGGATCTCTGGTTTATACAGTTGTAGAATCCTGAATGGTATCTGAAAAGCTGCATATTGATAGACTAAAGATGATTGATTTATAAGTGTACTTTTGCTCGACAAGGTATCACATTGATGTCACCCAATAAGATAAGTATTGTGTTTTGTTTCAGACTTTGTACAATGTCAAGGTGAGGAGGATGGTGGTGATGGGTTTGCCACCCATTGGCTGTGCACCATACTACCTGTGGAAATACAGGAGCCAGAACGGAGAATGTGCAGAAGAAGTGAACAGCATGATCATGGAATCCAACTTTGTCATGAGATACACTGTAGATAAGCTCAACCGTGAGCTTCCTGGCGCTTCCATTATCTACTGCGACGTGTTCCAAAGCGCTATGGACATCCTCAGGAACCACCAACTCTACGGTAAGCACCACTTCCATCTCAGTTCTCAATTCGCTTTACAAAAAGACTGTGACTAGTACTCAGTTCTCAATTCGCTTAGAGACTTTAAAGAGTGATATTTAGAGTTTGATGATCATCTTGGAATGTGAAAGAGACTTGTCAGAGTTTTTAAGTTGTGTGTTCTGTGATGTGGACAGGTTTTAATGAGACGACAGATGCGTGTTGTGGATTAGGGAGGTACAAGGGATGGCTTCCGTGCATCTCGCCGGAGATGGCTTGCCCCGACGCCTCAGGTCACCTCTGGTGGGACCAGTTTCATCCAACAGACGCCGTTAACGCCATCCTCGCCGACAATGTATGGAATAGTCGCCACGTGGACATGTGTTACCCTACTAACTTAGAAACTATGCTTCATCATGCTTAGGAAATAAAATGTGTACATCTCCATAAAAAAAGACACTGTTAAGTGTAAAATGAGCTTTGCAATTTTTTTGATAGGCCAAGAGAAACTATGGGGTCTTTTTGACTATAAAAGAAAGTACGGGGTATAGAAGGGAAGAAGATGAAAGTTTTGATGAAGTTTTTTACAAAGTTGGGCTCAGTGTTAAATTTGCGTAATGACCCACGTGAAATAGAAAGTTGTAAGATTCGACCCATAAAGTTTCTTTAAAAAGCACGTGTGGTCCATCTTTTAGGTTTATAAACGGAAAATGTCATCTTCAGAGAGACGAGACGAGACGAGACGATGACGAAGAGATTAATTTCAATTATTTCCTTTCCTCATCAAAAGTTTCTAAAAAAAAAAAAAAAAAATCGTAGGGGGCACTTGAGAGAGGGCTAAAGAGGTGACGTCATCTCCACCCTCATCGTATAACTTTCCCGTTTTGCCCTCGGACGCTGGCTTTGCCTCTTTTTCAATTTCTTCATCCAAGGGTTCTTGAGTTTTTTTTTTTTTGTTCCCCTCAGCTTCTACGTAGGTTTTGTGATCCGAGGTAGGTTTAGGTGCTGGGTTTACAGAAATTTCACCTTGATTTTTGTCTCACGCTTCGTTCTCTTCAGAGAAATCGATTTCGTCTCTTTTGATCAGTTTGTCTAAATTTTCTTTTTTCCCAGAAAATGGAGCTCGATTTTGACGCTAGCAACTCTGTTGAAGAAGAAGCAGCTGAAGTTGGACAAAATGTAAGTGTCAAACTTGGACTTTCTCGGCTATTTTTGTTGAACTAATCATGTGTTCACCTAACCCTGGAGAGCTTAAACTTGTACCTTCCGGTGGAAATGGTTGTATATGTAGCTTCATGGTTGGTTAGAATCATGAACATAAGCTTCTGAAATAAAGCATTTTAGTTACTTCGTGTCACGTTTCCTAGGAACCCTTGTGTCTGGGTTTTTTGTTTTTGTTTTTGTTGACAAACTGTGTTTGTGGATTGGTTCTCATTTTGATTTCTTTTGACAGGATATGGCTGGGATTGAAGGGGAAAGGTGTGGGATTTGTATGGATATAATTATTGATAGAGGCGTTCTTGATTGCTGTCAACACTGGTAAATACCATGTTTTTTTCTTTATAATTAGCATTATCCTGTCTTAATCAACGAAAAGTTGCGTTAGTACTTATAGTTGTCTCAGTTCTTTGAAGATTTTAGTTAGTTATTACTTAAATTTATCCTGTTACGAGTTTAATGGACTGTTTGTTAAGGAGGAGCAGACTATTAATTTTGTGTCTATGTCTGATATATTTTTCAGGTTCTGCTTTGAGTGCATTGATAATTGGTCTACGATTATGAACCTCTGCCCTCTTTGTCAGAGAGAGTTTCAGTTGATTACATGTGTCCCTGTAAGATACTTATCATCTTTTTTGTTTGTTTTATCTGAACATTTCTCATCGGTTTTGTGAGTGGAGCTCTTGGGTTAGGTATAATGAGTTTTTGGTTTGATTGTGAAGGTGTATGATTCAGGTGAAAGCAGCAAGGTCGATGAGGTTTCGTTATCAGGGTACTATTTTTTTCCTCATGTCCGTTGTGACAAACTTTGCTTGCCTGAACATTCTGAGTGGGTCTTTGTCTTCAATTCGGTGTGGCCTATAATTGGTAAATTTATAGTAAATGGTATAGCATGATCCAGTGATTGAATATGCGCTACAAATCATGTGTACCATGGGTTTCTGTATGTGCTAAAAACTGTTGTGATCTGTTGACGTTAAGCTAAGTTGTCAAATACATGGCATGCAGAGATGAAGATTACTGCATTGAGGAGGAGACTGATGCTGTCGCTTCTCCGTCACACTATATTGACGAAACACACTACATTTATGAAAATGTAAGTATATCATATATTGGTTTTCCTAATCTCTACTAAGTACATTAAGCTTTCCTAATCATTTTGTAGGCAGTTATCTGTTTAGATGGCGATCTTTGCAAGATCCGTAACACCTTCAGTTACATTGGAGGGGATTCCAACCTTGATACATCAATTGCGTGTGATTCTTGTGACATATGGTAACTATTATTACCTGTTAAATTTTATCCATGGGTTGTTTATTATGTGTTAATTTTCATGATTGTTGTTTTACCATTTTTTCGATCACTCCACTTCAATGACTGGTGAACTTCAGGTGCTTCCTTAGTTGTTACAGTGCCATAATGTTTGTGTCTATCATCTTTATAGCTTAGTTGTGCTGCCGGTTTCTAAATGCTATCACTATCATATGAAGGGAGTTAATTATATGACATGTAAACGACAAAGATACTAGCCTTTTCAGTCTTATATGTGCATGATCTTGCCTTTTTATACTTCGTTTTGTTTTAGATTGTTCATCTTTACAGCATTCTTACATGGTCTTATTTTCCAATATACAAATTATCTTCTGATTGTTGCTTTCATCTGTGCTAATAGGTATCATGCCGTTTGCGTGGGTTTTGACCTGGAAGTTGCATCAGAGGATACATGGGTATGCCCGAGGTAAGTTTCGTTGGTTTATTTACTATAGTTGCTTAATCCATGGCTTGATAAATTTCAGCAGTGTTGTTTCATTATATTGTTTGTTTAATTATCAGTCTATTAGGTACACATATATTTATAGTAGAGTTTCCATGACTTATTTTAATCATTTCCGTGTGCCAGTTCTATGTTTAACTAGTATAGACACTCCATACCAAATCTAAGTGAAACTTTAGGCTTATCAATAATATTCTTCTTTTCTCTATGTTCTCTCAGCCATGTTATCATAGTTTACCCTCCTTTACTTTGTGACCACAGATGTCTCTCTAATGAAAAACCACTTGAACCTGATATCTCGGCAATGGAGACACAACCTGATACCTCACCAACAGAGACAAGAAAATCCCTGGATATTTCTGAGAGGACAAATAGCGGATGCTCAGCCGAGGCTATTTACTCTGGGAACTTTTCAGTTACAGTCGCTGATGAAGGCGAGACAGCTCTTGTTGTATCAATTGTCAAAGGAGACGAGTGTCATATGGAATCCAGTGATACCAACCCGTCGTCAGTTCAAGCTACAAATGATGGACACCCAGATAGCTCATATCTGAAAATTCTGTGTGGGGAGGAAAATACAGAGCAGGTCCCAGTAAAATTGGAGCTGAAGCAGTCCTTACCACATGATATATCATCAAGACTATTTTCTGATTCAGATCAACCATGTTTTGCTGCACCCGTGGAGAATAGAACAGGTATATTGATTGACCGAGAGTTAATTTGGTGGTAATACAATTTTCTTTAAGTCTTAGTTGTAATTTCTTAATTCGTATAGATTTATTATGTTTGTAAGTAATAATTTAACCTTTTTATGCAACTGTAGACCCTGTTGAAGAAAAGGATTGTCTGTTGATGAATGATCAAAGAAGTAAGTAACATGCTGCCCTTTATTCGCCTGAATATCTTCTGTGTAGTGTGTCCTTCATTTCTTCCTGTTTATGGTTAAATGTAATTTGATCATTATCTGCATAGTTAAAAAGGGTCTTATATACTGTAATGCGTTTACCAGATCTTTCCACTGCAGCCATTTCCAATTCAGATGTTGCTAGCGTTTACCAGATCTTTCCACTGCAGCCATTTCCAATAAAGAGAAAGCATTCAGATTTCAGGTTAGTTTCACAATGAATTCTGTTCCTTTCTTGGTACCATCTTTCCCTCTTTTCTCTGCTTTGTGTGGTAAATTTTGAGAGTGTTGTTGTTTCATCGTGGAATTTCTTTACCAGTGGAGATGATGGCAATTCAGAAACTAAACCTGAGATTTCCGAATCTCTCAATGAACCCAAACTCGAGGAAGAGGAAGACTTGGCTACCGTTCACCAAGAGAGCAGATCCCCTTCAAACAATACAACTGTTGATATTTTCAGCATTGTTAAAGGAACTGGGCGTAGAAAAAATATCATGCGTTCAAATCTTGCTGATAAGTCTTCAGATGGAGAGAATGCTGCTGGTTTGAGGGTAAAAAAGATCAAGAGGACACCGGAGGACGAGAAAGAGTCAATGATTCTGGTTGAGAAACTAAGGAAAGAAATAAGAGAGGCTGTTCGTAACAAATCGATGGATGACATCACAACAAACCAATTCGATCCAAAACTTTTGGCTGCCTTCAGAGCTGCTGTGGCAGGACCCAAAACTGATGAAGCACCTAGAAAAAATTCGGCTCTGGCAGTAAAGGCCAAGAAGTTGATGCTGCAGAAAGGAAAAGTCAGAGAGAATCTCACGAAGAAAATTTATGCAGATTTAAATGGGAAGCGGAAAAGTGCATGGCACCGGGACTGTGAAGTTGAGTTTTGGAAGCATCGGTGCATACAAACTAGAAAGCCTGAAAAAATTGAAACTCTGAAGTCTGTTCTTAGCCTCTTGAAGAAGAAACCAGCTGGCGTCAAAACAAGCTTTTCATCTGAAACCCCACAGGCCTCAAATCCTATCCTCTCCAGATTGTATTTGGCAGATACCTCCGTGTTTCCGAGAAATGATAATCTCAAGCCCCTTTTGGCACCGAAAGAAACGGGAAACTCACAAAACAATGCAAAACCCACAGAAGCCAGCAAGACCATACCAAAGATTAGTGATGCCAAGGGGAGCAGTATAAAACCTGGATCAAAATTGAACTTGGGAAACAAACAGTCGGATGGGCAACCTAATCTTACATCTAGTAACTCTAAGGAAATGTTTGAGAATTCCGACGATCTCAAGAAAGACAAAAGGAAATGGGCATTGCAGGTTCTTGCAAGAAAGAAAGGTTTAGCTGGCAACAACTCAACCGAAGAAAAAGAAGGCTCTCCTGAGCTCAAAGGGAGTTATCCATTGTTGGTGTGTAATTCTCGTCACTTACTTTGTTGCTTTTAAAAAAATCCGGTGTTTTGAAATTGTTGCTTGTTTGTTTCTGTCATTGCTATCAGGCTCAACTTCCAGCTGATATGAGACCAAGCCTTGCAACCAGTCGCCATAATAAAGTTCCTGTTGCAGTTAGGCAGGTAGGTGGATAGCTCTTTACTTTAATTTCCAGTTCCTGTGGCATTGATTAGTGCTAGGTTCATAATGAGTTACTTGGGTTCCAGATAAGTAATAAGAGGTCATATTTTTTTAATATTCTTGTTGGTTCTAGGTTTTATGGTAGTGCTGAGAAATCGTGCACATTTCGGTAAGTAGAGATGCATACATATAAGAGGGGTGGTCTTTCTTACAACTACTGGGTCGTCATATGTTTGGGAAATATGCTCTACTATTTGGATTGTGATTCTATAGTATTTTCTAGTTGGTCCCAGTTTGAGGATTAAAATTATTTTTGGAAAACATTAAGATTTCATACTTGTGTATATTCATCAGTTCCATATGTAATTCTATTATTACACGTTAAACTGAAATATGGAAAATTTGGGAATAGCTAGCTTTATTATATGCACATGTGCTGGTTTTTTGTTCCTAAGCAAATCGCTGTTTCTGCAGACACAATTATATCGCCTGACAGAGCATTTCTTAAAGAAAGAAAACCTTCTGTCTCTTCGAAGAAGTGCATCAACAGAACTAGCCGTTGCTGATGCTATAAATATCGAGAAAGCGATTGCTGATAAATCAAGTGGCAAAGTTGTGTATCTGAATCTATGCTCACAAGAAATACTGCATCACTCAGAGAGCAAAGCGATGGATAATTCCGTAGAACCAAATTCGTCATCACCAATGGCTGTTAACGAGTCAGAACTTATTAGTGGTAAAGATTTAGATGATCCAGCGGTCCTTCAAGCCCTCAGAGCAGCAGGTCTTGCTGATTCACCACCAAACAGCCCGACCCATTCAACGGAAGTTCCTCCAGAGAAAGGAGACAGTTCCTTGGACAAGACCAGGGAGGTAGTCCCATATAATGTACTTGACATGGATTCTGTTCCTGATACAGACATCTTTGGGGATTTTGAGTATGAATTGGATGAAGAAGACTATATTGGTGCTACCATGGCTACAAAAGCTTCAGTATCGCACCCGGATGAAAGTTTGACTAAGGTGAAGGTAGTTTTCTCCACTGTTCAACCTGAAAAGTGTTCGAATCAATCTGAAGTCTTGGGAAACGAAGAAACAACTGTAAATGAGAAGGGGACCACAAATGGCGAAGAAGATGGGAAGAGTTTTGTTCCTATGGAGCCTCTACCCGAGGTTGAGGCCGAGGGTGAGGGAGAAGGGGAAGGAGAAGGAGAAGGAGAAGTAGAAGGAGTTGAGATCCTTTCTGTTGCTGAATGTGAAGAACTATACGGACCTGGTACAGAGAAACTAGTTGAGAAACCTCTCATTGAAGGATCTGGTGATAATGGTGTTCAAGCTAAAGTACCTGATTTAGAGTGTGAGAGCAACACACACAAGGAGATCATCGCTTCAAACTTTGTGAACCCTTCCATTCAAGAGAAAAAAGTTCCCAAAAGCATTCAGAAGTGTGATCCAAGCGAGAAGCCTTCTAAAGAAGAGAAAACAAGCGAGAAGCCTTCTAAAGAAGAGAAAAGCAAAGCTGATGCGTTTAGTAACTCTGTCACCAAGAAGGTAAAATACATAAAACTCTCTCATAGTCACATTTCCTTTTCCTGAACTGGTTTAATTGTTTTTTCCTAAGGTGGAAGCATACATCAAAGAACATATCAGACCACTGTGCAAGAGCGGAGTGATAAACGTGGAACAATACAGATGGGCAGTGACGAAAACCACAGAGAAAGTAATGAAGTACCATAGCAAAGCAAAGAGTGCCAACTTCTTGATCAAAGAAGGTGACAAGATCAAGAAACTGTCCGAGCAATACGTTGAAGCCGCTTCCTCCGGAGCCCATCACAAGGAGGACAAGTGCAAATGACAGTCAGCTGCGTAAATAAGGAAAGATGAAGGAACAAAGTAGTCAAAGTACAAAAACGTAAATAGCTTATTATTATCATCTCTTCTTTTGTCTTCTCCACAAGTTTTGGAGATTCAGTATTCTCTTTAGGCCAAGATAAGCAATTCTTGTTTCACCCGAGCCAGACAGACCTAAAATGTGTCTGGAACTGACATTAGTCGCTACGATGTCTTAACAAAAATATTTATAAGATTAGAAGATATATTTATCTATTACCTCAAGAGATAAAAGACGATAATGTGAAAAGACAATATCGTGGTTAACAAGAAATATAAAGTTTGGAAGAAGCCTCATCGAATTAGGGTAAAAGTACTATAGTACCCTTGAAACTTAAGGCTATTTATCTATAAATAACCCAGTCGGATAAACATAGATGGAAGACTACTATAATACCCTTGAAACGTAAGGCTATTTGCTACAGTGACACATTTTTTGATAAACATTTGCGATGGTCAGTTACAAAGTTGGAGACCAGAAAAAAAAAAAATTGCAAATCTGTCTTCCTCCTCGTCTCGCCAATTTTATTTTCCGATTCAATTTCTAGGGTTTCGGCAGAGGAAGGAAACCACCGTTAAACCCTAAGTTCGTCACCTTCTAGGTTTTATCTCTGTTTGTCTTTTCATTTCTTATCAATGGAAATTATCACTTCTCCTTCTCGCCGCGTAACTAGTCTTTATTGTTTGTTCTTCATAGTCGCAGTTATATAAAATCGCAATCGTGTTCCCCCTTGGCTCTCCTCGCGTCTCTCGATCTGTCAGAAAACTGGACAACAAACCTATGCCTTCGACGCCGCTGACGAACGGTGGTACGCCTCCTCCTCCTCCTGATGTTACGGCTTCCACGGTGGTGGTGGATGATAAGCCAGGAGTGTCGATGATGGAGCAGTTGGTTCCGGAAATAACGACACACGCGCTTAGTTACTTGGATTATCCAAGTCTTTGTCGCTTGTCTATGACTAATTCGTTGATGAGGAAAGCTGCTAATGATGATAATGCTTGGAAAGCTCTTTATCACAAGGTTATTTTTACAACTCACTCACTCGTTTTGTGATTCTAGGTTAAAAGATTTAGTTTTTTTTATAGCATTTTGGTGGATTCATGTGTGTGTTGTTGTCTCATTTGTGTGTTACTAGGATTTTACACTGGAGCAAGATGGTATAACACCAGTTAATGGGTGGAAAGCATACTATGCAACTACTAGAGCTATTATTAGTGTGAATACTGAATTCTTCAGCATCATTAGAGGCAGAGCTCTTCAAGAGATGGCTCGGTTGTGGTTGAACTCGGACTATGTTAAGTGTATCCATGCTTCGGGTGAACTCTTCTCTGGGTAACTACAACTCTACCACACCGTCGTGCTTCTTTTTTGCTTATGAGAAATGTCTTTGCTTTTTGTTTCCGGTGGTTCTGTCATCCTTTAGATGGTATCTAAGTTTTGAGTATACCAGTGGAACAATGCTCTTGCGAAGTTGCTAGTGATACAAGATGTTAAGTGTATTGTTTGATTCAGTGAAAACTTTGTAGCAAAAAGTTTTACAGCAATAGGATGACATAGTTAACACTGGTATACTAATGGAACAATGCTCTTGCGAAGTTGCTAGTGATACAAGATGTTAAGTGTATTGTTTGATTTAGTGAAAACTTTGTAGCAAAAAGTTTTACAGCAATAGGATGACATAGTTAACACTGGTATACTAATGGAACAATGCTCTTGTGGAGCAATAGGTATTGTTGACATAGTTAGCACTGGTATGTATATCCACAGTAGCTATAAGCCTATAATAGAATTTGCATTCTTTCAGCATATTCCATATCCTGAATAAAAACGAGATATGTGATTCCATAGTTTGAGTCTACTCCACAAGTTAAATTTTGATGCATCTGTGTTCCGGATTTTGTCATCTGCAAATTGGATAAATACATCTTTGTTAATTTGTTTGATAGAAGAGAGAAGAATTGGTATGAACCATCTACGTTATGCTTGGTCCAATTGCAGGTACAATGAAGTGATGCAAAGCTGGCAACTTTGTTTCAACTGGGAACAAGGGTTTGATTTTCAGGTCCACACTGTTCGTACTCGGATACTAACGGACATGGCTTGGGTCACCATGAAAGCGTACCTGAACGTGGACGGTGGTCCGTTCCTGATCACAAATGTGTTCGAGTTCCACAATGGAAGGTGGCACATGGTTCATCATCACAGCTCCGTGATGCTCAACGATGATCAACAAGTTGTTGTTCATTGATGATTAATCTTTAGTTTTTTGGTTTCCTTCTCTTCCTTTATTTTCATGGGGATAACAAATAAAGAAGAAGAAAGAAACTGCATATTGGAAATTGGCTTATTAGATTCATAGTGTTATTATTTAGTTTTAACTAACGACATGTACTGAATGTTTTTTTTTCTTCAGCTGTTCTTGAATGGTTGGTCTAATTTTTCTTTTTCCTTTCTATTTGGTTTTTGGGATATATTCAATGGTGAGAATGAGAATTGATCAAAAGTATTGGTTATCGTAGTAGCTAATTCAATATCTATTATTTAATATACAGAAAATATAAAGTAATCTTACAAGAAAAGTAGTTAAATTTTCTGTAAGCTTATTGAATATGACAGAAATTCTTAATGTCAAAGCAATAATAGAGATAAATTATTTTTTAGTCCTTAATAGTTTATCTTTTTATTTTATTTTACAAATGATATATATTAAGGAATTGAAATGAATCAACTTTATGAAGATGACATGCAAAAAAACCTATGGTACACAGTAGAACAATTTTTTTTTATAACTAAAAGAATAGAATTTAAAATGTTTTTGTTTGTTAATTTGTTTTGTTTGTTAATTTTGTTTGTTTTGTTTAGTGTTTAAAATTGTATTGTATTTTAATTTTTAGTTCTAGGATTTAAGATGCGGTATATCCTAGGACAATTGTATTTTACATAATTGTAACTTAATCAATATTAAATATATCTAATATTTTAATATGAAAATGATCTTAACAAAATAATGAATTGATTATTTAACCCTGTTAAATTACTGATTTAATATTTTTTTAACTAGGATTTAACCCGCGGTACACCGCGAGACTATATTTTTTTAACTAGGATTTAACCCTGTTAAATGAGATGCTTTGACCATGTACTTGATGTGTACCTAATAATAATAATTGAATATTGATGTAAAATTTAAGAATATGATACAAAAATTCTTCAAAGTAAATTGAAAGGACAAACTGTGAAATTTCACAAATACAACTATTAAGTTTAGCTCTAGACTAAGCATGTATAATATATAGTGGATTTTCTAAGAAGATATCGAGATTTATAGCTAGACTTAGTAATACAAAGGTATGCAATATGATTTATTTAGATTTGAACATGGTTTGAGAATTCCATTTTCCTTTGGTTTTTAGAATTCAAACTAATTTTTTCTAGTCAATAGTTAGGAAGAAAGAGTATGACGTGATAATTCATATCACTTAGATTTTCTAAGATGTTGATATTCAATACGATGTATATTACATCAATTATTTTTTATTAAAAATATTGCTATATCTGTGAATTAGATTATACATTATATGATGTCCAAAGGGCTGAATGGAGATCAAAAAGCTAACAATCTATACAGTAGGAGTACTCATGTACCACCTTTTGGACAATGACTTTGTTTTGACAGTTTTTAAATAAAATGGTTAGTTAATCAATAATTATAGATACATTAGTATATAATTCTTTAACCATTCAAATTAAGTTGGATACCCGCAGGTTATTTAATACCCAGTTAATGACACAATTTTTCTAACAATATATTTATTTGTATTAAATCAATGATAATCTTGGATTACATTTGTTGAATACTTTACTATTTTAAAATACCTTTTAAAGTATTAAGGCTATAATGAATACTTTACTATTTATTATGTTGAATACATTTTTATTTCTAACAATATATTTATTATGTGAAATTAATAGAAATCAATTCAAATTTATTTTAATAGATATATAAAATTTATCTTAAATCAATTTATTTGTAAATACTCTCTAAAACACAAGATATGCAAGAAATATTTTGAAAAATATCTTATATAACTAATATATTTTGTAATCATAAATAAAAGTAATATATATTTATGAAAATAAAATATTTCATGGATTACATTTGTTGTTTAAGAAAATATTTTAAAAATCATTTTTAATATACAAAAAGAAGCAAAGAAATTTCAATTTTGATTTATATTTGTATTTCTAAATTGTAGTTACCCTAAAATAAGTACTTAAAACTCTAAAATTCAATAATTACAATTGGTTGACTATATTGTATTACTATATATTTATGCAAAATTGAATATTCATAAGTAGTTTTTTTTAAAAATTTATTTACTATGAACAAATCTTCTATTGCAGAAAATAATAAATTATATGTCAAAAAATGTGAGAAACGCACAAATTTTAGTTATGTTCTTACCCAAAAATTTTGGAAGATATTTTTTTTTCTAATTGTTAATTATTTAAAAGAGAACAGTTATGGGACATAAAAAAATTTACGGGATGGGACGAGATGAAACAGGACAGGATGGGACGTGATGTCTTTGTCATTCTAAAATAGTTACACGTAAATTATATACGTGCAATCGTCCAAATTAAAACTAAATTAAAATCTGATATTTGGATTTAATACCTTTAAGCATAGCGCTATTTTTTAAAAACTTCAAAACGATCATTGTATATTTGTTCCTGTGTAAAGGATTAGCGATATATAAACAACGTACTTATCTAAATATGTTTTAAGATTTACCATGTAATTAAACAAAAATACTACTCAATACTATTTAAAATTTCGAAATTATAAAAACACACATAAATCAAAATATTTTATACATTCAAAATATACATAAATTAATTACAATATGTGTCATCCCGTGCTACACCATGGGAGATCACCTGTTTTAGAATTATAATCAACTCCATAATAGGATAATACATAACCTACTAGGTTTGTCATAGGGGGATTTGTCAATTATGTCTTTTACAAATGATCGTTCTGAAGTTACAAATTGATGAGTGCCAAAAAAGATATAATGAATTGAATCTTGTGTAAACTTTATGAATATGTGTTGTATAAAATTATGAATACTTCAAACAAAACCGAAAGTAATATTTGTAAACTTTATATCCCCAAACTGAAAAGAACTTATTTTCCTTTTTTAAAAAGACCAATAATTGTGTCATTATTGTCTATTTTGTTCGGTTTAAGATTTTGATTGACGCAATTCATCTCCGTACCGTACCGAATAGATATATCGGTTAACGTAAGCAAAGTGACCTAATTTAGTTGCCACGTAGGATAGTATAAACGGCAATAAAACGGCGCCGTATTAATCCCCTCCCCTAAGAAAAAGAATCTCCGATAACCCGATTTAGTTAAAAACGCCATTCACCGATTTCAAAATCACGACGGAGAAAAAAACCCTAAAAAAAAAATGGAGAAAGAGACGAAGGAGAAGATCAAGAGTACTGTGAGAGAGATACTAAAGGAATCAGATATGAAAGAGATGACAGAGTTTAAAGTTCGTAAACTCGCTTCGGAGAAACTGGGTATCGATCTCTCTGAGACATCTCACAAAGCTTATGTACGAAGTGTTGTGAACTCGTTCCTTGAGGAAGAGAGATCGAAAGGTCCTGATGAAACAGAGGTGAATGAGAAAGAAGAAGAAGAAGAAGCAGAAGGAGATGGTGGAGGAGGTAAAGGAGCAAGCAAAGAGTTGGATGATGACGGCGATCTCATCATTTGCCGGGTTCGATTTCATTGCTCTCTTCCTTCAATTTCGATTCTTGATTTTGTTGAATTGTGAGTTGAGTTATGATTTTGGCTGTTGCTGTTGTTGTGTGTTGGTATATATAAATAGCTATCGGATAAGAGAAGAGTGACGATTCAGGAATTTAAAGGAAAGACTTTGGTTTCCATTAGAGAGTATTACAAGAAAGATGGCAAAGAACTTCCCACTTCTAAGGGTACTTTTGAAAGCAAATCTCTCTCTCTCTCTCTCTCTCTCTCTCTCTCTCTCTCTCTCTCTCTCTCTCTCTCTTCATAGTTCTTCTAATAACAATTTTTTGTTACCAAAATCTCTACTTGTGTGTGTGTCCAAATGCATCTTCTTCTGTTGAGCATTGTGTGTGAAAAAATGTTTCTTTTAAAGTTGCCAATTTTTTTGAGTTGCATCAGTCTGAGAGTTGCTATTGTTTTAGTATAGGCTGAAAAGGTGATTTACTGATTAGAAACCATTTTGGCTGATAAGTTTTTTGGGGAAGTTGACTTGAATGATTCGTCAGTTGATCTTTTGATCGTAGTTTTGTCTACAACCTCACATGTTTTTGAGTTTGTTCTGTTTTACAGATTTTAGACTCTTTTATTTTACAAATATTTTGAGTAAGTAATGACTTGTGTATTTGAGTTTCAACCATTGTTCTCAATATCAACAATAGTGAGACAATGTTTTTGATCCATTTCCTGTCTCTGATTTAGTATAATGTGTGATCCAGGAATCAGCTTAACAGATGAACAATGGTCAACCTTCAAGAAGAACATTCCAGCCATTGAAAAAGCTGTCAAGAAAATGGAATCGCGTGTCTGAAGAACTTGTGGTACCTCCTTTCTAAACATGTGTGTCTGCTTAATTAGTGGGTTCCAGTGCTGATTACTTAATTTGTCTCATGTAACTGCGTTTCTTTTGTTTCTTTTCCCGAATTGGTCGTAATGTGTTTCCCTCTCGAGGACCTAGCAAACAAGCTATTATATCCTGAGTAGGAGTAAACATTTCGGTTTATGATACCATATTCTGATTCCAACAAAACCAGAACCGGAGTAGAAATACTCTGATTTGGTTTTGCCTTTGCATCTGAACCAACCGAAACTGAACCGAAGTAGAGAGATTAATCAGAAAGAATACAAAATATACCCTCTTCATGATTAGTCCTTTCCGAACAAGTTTACGTTTTGTACATTATACACTTTTTGCTTACAAGGATTACAAATAAGAAAACCGGCACAAAATCCGCAATCATTGAACCTAACAGAAGTAGTTCTCATTGTTTTTTCGGGACCAGGACGATATGCTTTTAACTCTGACCATATCCGAGGCAGAGGTTGAAGAAACTAAAGCTTCTGCCGCAGCAAAATCAATCAAAGCGTGTGTATTGCCTTCAACCGCCAAAATCTCTTCGAGCTGCTTACTTCCGATCACAACTTTCGCTTTCCAAACTCCGTTCCTTCGTTGTGGCGACACTTGAATCTTCGGCCCAACTCCTATAGGGCTTGGCGTACCTTGTCCAACAAGGTACCCTAAGGATTTCTCCCTGGTTATTGGCAACGAGGTGCATCTCCTGCTTCTGTAATATTCTTCCATTATATCTCTTCTGGAATCTGTGTCATTTACGTCGACGAAACCACCACCATCGGATACTGCTCTTTGTGAACAATTCCCCATCTTCACACAAAAAAAACTAAAATGAAGAAAGAAAAAGATAGCAGGTTTGATTTGACTGTTTTTGGTTCAAGATAGGTTTATAAATACTAAAACAGAGAGTAACTCTCGGACAAGAGATGATTAAACAGTCTCTTCGTTGTCTCTTAATCACAAGTCTGGTCTGCATGTGATACTCCACGCTGTGTATAATATTTATTCTTTCCTTATCCTCTCATCCTTTGAAACTTCATTTTCTTTAATTTGTATCTTTTGTTCTCTTGCTTTCGTATTACTTTCTCTTCTGGATAATCCTATAAATGCCAGCATTATAGTGCATCTGTATGTTAGCAAATATTTAAACAAGATATCTTCGGAACAGACTAGCTGACGAAGTATTTTTTTCTAATATATATTATATACAAACTATAATATGTACGAAATATTAGCATAATACACGGAACTTACCTATACTGCTATACATAAGGACAAATAGTTAAATATGACCCGTGGGGTTGAAAACCAATAATGTGCTAGATTTCCATTTATTTATTTTAGAGTGGAGCTATTCAAATAACTAGTTGAGCTATTATATTAGGAACATTATTGGGAAACATCATTCGTATATTGTTTTTTTTTCAACTTCAGGGGTATGTAATATGTTATGTAGTTTTTAGGACTATTTGGGTTGGTGAGGATTCCCTCAGTGAGGAAGGGAATATGAAAAAGAACATCCCGTGACCTTGTTAACAAAGCTAAACACTGCAATTAAAATCATTCACGGGTTAATTTTGATGAGAGAAAGCCACTTGGTGAATCAAAGGGGTTCGTAGCATATTTCTTTACAAAAGATTAAAAAGGGCTCAACATGGTTCAAACCGGTGACCTCTCGATCTGCAGTCGAATGCTCTACCACTGAGCTATAGGCCCGTTTAATAATAATAATCATTTATTTATATCTTAATTAAACTGATTTAAAAAAAATGTTAAATTATAATTTTTGTATCAATTATAAATAAGTAACTTAAATTAGTATCATTCAAATTTTTGACACAAACTAATTGATGAAACTGACCCTTTATTGTCTTATGAATTTTAACAATGATATCGTGAGACAAGTTTTGTTTGACACAATCTGAACTAAATCAGTTTGATTCAACATGACTAATATTGATGGTGTTAAAAATAGTAAAATGAAGATTTAACCCATATTTAATTATGGGATTAGTGATATTTTATGTTTTTATGAATATCGATTCAAACTCGTTTCACCATATACTTTTTCTATTAACTAAGTAATATATGTCTTTTTACAAAAAATCAAATCATCAAATATGCAGAAAAATTTGAATTTTTATGAACTTTTTCTATTATATGATGATTCAAAATATTTTTTTTTTTAAAAAACAACAAAGATAATAAGGGATCATAATTTAAATCTTATATGAATACTAGATAAGGACCCACCCGATGTGCGAGTTTAAAGTTTTATAAATAAAATTTAATTTAGTAAAAAAATATTAAATTTATTCTACATTACTTATGATTTTTTTTTTTGCTATAATACACTAATTTATAACATATACAAATGTTTTATGTATGTTACCATTAAAAGTGTATTTTTTACACCTAGGTATACTGTATGTTACAAATATATTATTTACCACCACCTAGAAAATGCCTATATGAATAAATTACCAACTATTATATGTCTCTTTACATTCGTTTTTGCATAGTTTATTTAATCTTTAAAATTGTTGACTCAAAAAACATTTTGAATAAAAAATAAATTACATCACAATATATTTATGGAGAGAACCTCAGTCCTGCCCTCCTCCCTTATGCAGAGAACCTTGCATCCAACTTCCTTCACCATGGAGAGAACTTTCGCTCCGCCTTCCTCCCTTGGGAAGATAACCTTGCGTCCAACCTACCACACCTTCCACCATTGGAGAGATAACCTTGCTTCCAACCTCCTCCACCATAGAGAGAACCTCGGTTCTATCCTCCTCCTATGTGGCGAACATGTTCACGTCTTTTAGCTATGTCAAAGTGGTTTGCTTCAGCAACCAATGAAACTAAAGACCCTTTCTAACGTCACAAAATCTTTTGATAGTAACCAATGTTAAATTTTCCAATGTATTTATGGAAGCTTCTTTGACACACCATGATGTAGTCTCTGTCTCCAAGCTCCTATGGAACTATCAACAACGATTTATGTATCTATGCTTGTTGTATGCTTATTTTATCCAACCATTAGGTTGATGACCTTCTCCTCGTTATGTCTTTTTGAGATTAAACGAATAGTAACAATTATGTTTGCACAAAAAATGGGTCTATGACCAACCAATCAAAGTTGAGAAATTAGAAAAATTTTTTTTACATAATTAATGAAATAATAGAAAATTATAAGCACAATAATATATGAATCTCAAATAATTCAAAGATGAAAATATAAATTAAATAATAAAACAATCTAAAACTACTACAATTAATGTTAAAATACAGTATTAGAAAAAAGAAGATACATATATTAATCTTTTGTTTTTTTTTGGGTAAACATATTAATCTTACTTATTCCAAACTGAAAAGGTAGAAAGTAGGAGTATATTTTGGTTTAAAAAATAAAGAAAATTTGTCTTCCCATCAAAAAAGTTTGACCAATAGAAAAAAGTTGAAAGCAATATTTTTGAAGAAATTATTTTGTTAGATGAATAATATGAGACTATCTATTTTTACATAGAAGTGAGTATTTACATTTTTTAGAATTAATAATTTTTTATATATTTTCCTTAATTCCTTTTCTATTTTATGAGAAAATTTATTCCAATGAGCTCATTATGTTTTTAAAAATTTCTTGCTTCCCACTTTCTTGTAAGACGTACTATCATTCGACGATAAGAACGTTTTCTGTTTAGTTGATCTAGTGTTATATAATCTCTGTGGTTATCTTGCATTTGTGTATTCATCTTTTTTTTATGCTACATGTCCTGCAAATTAATAGAAATAATAATAACATTGTGAGAAATTTGTTAATCCCAAAACCTTAGTTATTATGCATAAGAAACTTTGTTAACACTCCAAAGTCAAAGATTACGTAGTATGCATTATAAAATTGAGAAACGAAACAAAATTCAAAGAAACGACGACGAAAACATGTGGTAATATCTAGGAATCTTTTTATATAGTTGCTTCGATTAGACAACAAACAAATTGCCTTCGAGACTTGTTCAAGAACAATGATGTGTCAAACAAAAGGTTAACAAAAAACAAAGAAGAAAATTTTGCCATGAAAAACAAAGCTAGCCAAAATTATTTTGTTTGGTGAAAAATATGTCGTCATCTATTTGCTTATATAGAGGAATGTATTTACAATCCTTTTCCTTTTATGATTAACAAAGTTTTTTTTAATATAATAAGATTATAAAACCTTATGCATCATTTTACCAACCTTGAAAACCGTGATTTCTGATCGTTAAATTGTCACTTGTCAAGATCTGATGAGTTACTAACTTTAATATGTGATTTCTGGTCGTTAAAATTGACACATGTCATGATCTGATGAGTTACTAACTTGGATATTTAATCGATAAAGCTAACACGTGTCATGATCTGGTGAGTTTTTAACTTTGATATCTGATCGTTAAAACTAACATGTGTCACGTTCTGATGAGTTACTAACTTTAAGAACCAAGCTTTATATAATAAGATTTAATTTTATAATTAATGCTAAATATTTTAATTATGTTGATTAAATGGATAGTAGAGAGAATTAATTGTAAAATTGTTTGGGTACATGAAAATATTAATGGTTTACAAAAGAAACGTTTGCTTATAAAATGTAGTTCAAATTGTTAATATAGATTGATAGGAAAATCCAAGTAAAACAACATGTTATTGGAACATTTGTCTTATCAAAATTATATGGTACTCTTTTCATAATTTATAAACACTAGGTGTATGTGGCGTATTGCATAATTTTTTTTTTATAACATGGTTTATTACAAATTTATTAGACATTTTTAGTTTTGTAAAAAGTTGTGTAAGAAGATGAACTTTTTACACTTGAAATGGCAAAATATCACTAGAAATAACAATGAAAGTAATGTATTTCTATAATATTCAAACATTTACTTTGGTTGTTAATATAAGCTCATACAGAATACATAGTTCAAATTAATATTATGTCAATATGGGGAAAACTTTCCTTTCAGGCCACAATTCATATATGCTTAGAAAATACGCATATCTGATATTACAAAACAACTTCTTCAATTTATTTTCTCCATTTGATGTTAGGATGATGAAACTAGATATACTTTGAGAGTGAGAGATGTGGAATGAATTCCTCCCACCAAAATGAATGTAACTAGTGTCGAATATTCAAGCATTCTAGATGTTGACAATTAAGTAACATGTTGATGGGCGATCTCTGTGTGACTTAGGGATAACTTATGAGGAATGCATTTTGAATGTTATCTTATCGTTAGAAATAACAATGAAAGTAATGTACTTTTATAATATTCAAACATTTAGTTTCGCTTCTTAATATATATAAACTCATATTCAAATTCATATTATTTTGTAAGTGACAAACTATATTTGTTTAATTATAAAATGATATGAACTTCAATCTAAAGATTGTTCAAAAAACAAACTTCATTTTACTTTTTAATTTCACTCATCAATTTAAATTCTATTGCTAGATTTCATGATTTAATTAAATTATTTTTGTGTTAATAACATTTTTTTCTATATTTCATTCTATTAATGCAACATATTCTTTCATTTTGTTTCAATCTCAAAGACAACTTTTTGAATTAAGTTCTTTTTGTTTCCAAAAAATACTTAAACCTCAAATATTAAATTAAAATAGATATCATAACAGTATTTAACTATCTATATTGGATCACAAAATGTAACAATACATATATCAAAAATAAAGTTTGAAATCATTATTTCAGATAAGAGAGATGTAAGAAAAATATATCTGATAAAAGGGATATTAAAATAAATATTGCATAATTGAAAATAATACTTGAATATGTTCGAAAATAATCAAACATCCTAAGTAAATAATGTTGATGGATCTTTTGAATTTTATTCACTTGTTGTGTGGTAATTGGAATTGATATTTTTTTAATCACAAACAAACTTGAAAGTTTTATTATAGCCATCAAAACTTTTATTTTTGTATGTGAATTTAAATAAAAATACGAAAACAAAAGAAAAAAGTACAATCTAGTAAGATGTTAGAAATAAAATAAAATTGACAACAAGGTTAGTTAAATGATTATCATACTTAATAAAATAAATTTATTATATAACTCTTACAATGATGTTAGTGTTGATTTTCAACCCATATGACAACATAAGATTTTTTTATTAATGTTATAGATACTTATAAGATGATTATCATATAGTGGAAGAGGATGAGAGAATGATTCTATAGTGTGTTTGAATAAACTGAGTGGAGAAATATTGTTAATGCATAGTTTATATGATTTCAGTTATACTGTACATATTAAAGCGTGAGTTAAATGTATATAATTTGATGTGTTTTATTTGTGGTTTAATAGTAATATTTAAAAAAAAAAAAAATAAGTTGCAATGTCAAATAGACCAATAAAAAGAGAGTGAAACATTATATATATATATATATATATATATATATATATGATTACTTGATTTGTTTGAGAGACTGGTGAGTGGTGAGTAAGAGGAAAATGAAACAACAGAGCGTCAGAAGGATCGAGCTCGAAGCAACTGAATTTGTGAAGATGCTGAAGTTGCTATCAGGTTCAACAAACTCAAAATAACTTTAGGGGGGGAGGGTGGGGGGGGGGGGACGTACATAGAAAGTCATCTGATAGTTAGAGAATTTATGGACATGGCTGCAACACAACTCGAACATGAGCCTGACATTTCCATGAACAATCAAAGCGGGAGTAAGAGATGGTAGCTTAACACAGAGGACCTACTTGTTGACGTTGGTTCAATGGGTGGAAAGAAGATTGATGTAGATGTAAATGTAAATGTAAATGAGAGGATCATGTAGAGCAAACCGGTAGCACTGTATTAGAGGAAGGTACAAACTTTCGAGCTATATTCTGAACTGTCCGAAACCGTAGCTCTCGGTTGTATGGTTTCATGTGTATGTATATAAAAAGGGACTTTGTACTGTTAGCTCTTGTAAAACGTGTAGCACTTATTCCCGTACGTTAACACTTAATTACGTTTTGAATAATGGTTGATGATTTTCTAGTGTGTATATATATAATAACATTGGGTTTATATTAGATAGCCCTCTAGTTTCTTTGTTCCAATCAGTCATAATGGATATTGTGACATGGTATGGCTGGCTATTTTAAGTCTAGGCATCATCAACAAATACAAAAATTACAAATCACAGTCTAGTCTTTTTGGGTAAAAAAGGAATGTGGTTTATCAAACAGGATTAAGGGCCTGTCACCTCACAAATCAGTTCGATTAATACAATAGAACTAATCCTGTACAAGTCAAGTCCTGACCATTGCTCGTTTTGCTCTGTTCTCAATGAGGGATAATCTTGATTCTTGATTCTATGATCTTGAAAACATTTTCATCAACATTTAACAAAGAATATTATTCTCTTAACATATCCACCTAACCTAAGGAATCAAAGCGATTCCTAATCAACACAAAGAGATACTGGTTTCGAACTTCTAGGTTTATGAGGTTTATTGCACCTTTTCCAAGATGATCAATATATATATGACGTGTAACAAAAAAAAAAAAATATATATATATATATATATATGACGTGTAACAAAAAACAAACAAGCCCATATGTGTGAAAATTCCTAACATGGTGGGTGCAAATTTACAATGAACAATTAGAATCGCAGAAGATAATTATTGGGCTGTGTATAGTGGGCCTCGATAATGTATTGTATAAACCGACTTGTGTAATTACTTAGTGGGCACTCCACGTTTAGGGTTCATCGAGTCATCGAGTCATCGAGTCTTGTATATAAACGCCCCAAGGCACACGTTAATAATACACAACATTCATTCAATATTTACAATAATGTTAGCCTAACTTTCCTGGTAACAAAATAATAAATTCAAGATAATGCAAGGACAACCAATGGGTTCATATGGAACTATTGGACATCTCTCTCACGGACATGTAATCGAATAGTTTCTGTTCACTATTTAGACATGCCCAAGTAACAGAACAAAAAAAATTTAGGGGATAAAAAAGGAACCAGGCAGACCGCTATATAGGCTCTTCTTCATAAACAGAACAATAGTAACGGTGGAAGGTCTCTCTAGCATTTTTTGCGTCCGTACGCAAAATAGAACAACATGTTTGAACAAAACAAAGACTGGAGACAAAAGTTTGTTTTCTCTTTGTAAACATAATAACGTGTACTCTTGTCTTTTTCTTGCAGGAAAAAGAAAGAAGAAGTTCTATCACATAGAATAAAAGAAATCTTGAGCCAAAAGTTTTAAGCTGTTTATAGGGGGGTACATAGGCGACACTCAAGAGTTCCCGACAGTGAACTGCCATAATGGACTCTCCCCCTAAAAAAATAGAGTCAATATCGAATGGGCCTATGGCGCCATGTATCAGATATCAAATGTATATAAATATATGTTTTGCTGCTTGAAAAGGTGGGACAATGCGCAACGGTTATGAACCAAAACAATAAAAAAAAAATTAGAAAAAAGGAACCCGTTAAACAAACAAGCATGCGAAAACCCCGGAAAGGAAAAGAATTAGAGAATCCAGCCAATTAACGATCCATCAATCGCGCTCTGATCACACTTTTGTGACTCATCCACTAGGTTTCAGGGCCTGTCTCTTTAGAACTGAAGGACATAGAGGTGCGAGCCTCCGATCCTCTCAAACTCTCCACTAAAAAACCAACATTTCTATAAACTATAATCACGCCATAAATTATTACTACCCATAACTATCATACCTACCTCTCCATTTTTAAATATGCCACTGGCTTATTAATTATTATATATGCTTTCATGAGTATCCGTCACACAACTAAGTTGTTTTACTTTTAAGTTTTGGATTCATGAAAACTGTCATTGCTGCTCTCTTTTTCAAATTTTTTTCTTTTTTTTGATTCATCAACCAAGAACTATGATTTGAGAATCTTTTTTGTTAATTTTATTTTTGTTTGTAATATTGCTAGATTTTTTCCACCGTTGATATTCAAAACTATTTGGACATGCAACCACATTAATTTCAAAAGACACATATATGACCCCGTAAACTCTATCTTTTTTTACACGTTTAAAATCCGTAATAAAAATTTTGCAACGAAACTTTTTTGCCCTTCCATTCCATTCTTCCAAACAACCCGACTACATCACTCTAGCTAACTGCCGTCGCTCATACCAAATCTGAGAAAATCGAAAATTTCAACCAACAACTGAACGGTGTTTTGAGTTTTTTTGGCTCTCTTATGTTATTCACCTTCTTATTATCAGACTCTTTTTTTTTTTATTCATGCAAGGCTTTTAATATGAATAAGATGAGAAAATTCATTACTTTGTTGTAAACTTCAAACATTGTAATGTACGTTATTTCCATGTCCGTTATTTTAGGGGATTAATACTCTTACTCATTTTAGAAGTGTTGAGAAGGGGGGGGGGGTTGTAATGTTACAAATTTTAAAAATTAAGCAGGTTCAAATGATAAACAAATCTTATATGCCGGTTTGGTGAAATCCAAGGCCCAATACGCAAACAATTAGGATTTTCTATTTTTTAAAAATAATAAAATACTAAAAGCTGATATTTGTTTTGCTAACTATATGGGGCCGTCAAAATTTTTTATATATTAACTTCTAAAATGTTGGTATTTTTTGCTAATTATGGGACTTTTTTTGCTAAATTTAAAACCTATTTTATTAATTATGGGATATTTTTCAAATTATGGGACCTTGTAACTAATTTTTGAACTTTTTGGAAGCTTATTATTGGACATTTTTCAAAATAGGAGGCCTTTTTACTAATTTTGGAGAGGTTTAAGAACTTATTAGTTTTAAGAAAACCTCCAAAATGGGCTTCGGAATTTTGAGGCCCAATACGAATGTTTCATTAGAATTGGTGAAGGGTCGAGCCTATACGTGAGGGTGTTTAATACTACGAAATACGTACTATCAGTTAGTTTAGAATGGTCGATTCCACCTCCTCAACACTTGTCACTCGGGATATTCATCGGCCTGATTCTCTACACGACTACACAAAGATTCTGAAAAGGAAGAAACAAAACCCAAAATTCTTTTAAGTATATATATTTCAACCTATAAGTAGCAAAAAGAATATTAGCAAGCCATCACTTTCATTATCAAAAAAATATCTTAGGTTGGCTATATTTCCTTTTCAACCAACCTAATTTATTCTAGGAACACAAAAAATATTAAATTCTTGTTTTCTTCTGTAACATCTGCGAATCGAAAGTGCATCGGTCGATGCATGTTCGGTTTTCTCGGTCGAGTTTTAAGTTAAATCCTGCGTTTTGGGTAAAGGGTAAACCCTTAAACTCGAGTTTTGTTTCATTAGGCGTGTTTAGCTGCTTTTGAGAGAAACGTGAGCCAGAGAAGAGTTTTTGGTGTTCTTGAGTGTTCTTGGGAGATTCTTGGAGTTTGAGGCTGTTCTTGTAAAGATCTGTAGCTGGGATCGTTGTAGGAGCTTCCTAGGGGCGTTTTTTTCCTGTGTTTGGGTCGGATTTCTTCTGTGACAAAGATAAGTGCATGACCATGGCTTATCTAAGCTGGAGATTTCTCTGATCTGCTTGTTGTGTGTTGTTAGGCTTGTTAAAACGTTATTTGGGACATTGGAAAGCTTTTTTTGTGGCTCTGGATCGAGTTTTTATGGTTGTAGGAACGAAGATCCGATGAGAAGCTTCGGGAAAAACGATGCTCGACATGTGCATCGGTCGATCCACTTTGTGCGTTGGTCGATGCAAGTGCGAGGACGGCGCGTGAAACCTTAGGGTTTTCGTGCTATGTCGAGCATGCGTCGGTCGATGCAATGGGAGTATCGGTCGATGCAATGGGAGTATCGGTCGATGCAAGTGACCCTTGGTCGATGCATGTCATGCGTTGGTCGACGCAACCCCCAACTGCTGTCGGTCGATGCAGAGTCCTGGTTTGTTATTGTTGATTGTCGATTGTTGGTTGATGGTTAGAGATGTCTCTATTGCTTGTGTGTATAGCCCAGTAGATGGGAGGATTGCCTTACTGAGTGTTTATAAAATACTAATGCATTGCAATTTGTGTTTGTTGTGCAAGTAAAGGCAAAGTGTGATCGTGGAATCAAGGCAATGAAGAGGAGGATGTTCTAGGGACTCGATTGGTTGTTGTCTGGCATTGATAGTTTGCTAGAGTTCGGTCATTAGAAACATTGCTAGGTTGCTGGTTCTATGTCTCCTGTTGGTTGAATATTGGTTATTATTTATGTTATAATATTAGTATATTATTGGATATTGGTATTGGTTATTTACACTGTTGGTTGTGATTGTGGTTAGGTGGCTAGTGGGATATAAGACCAGTTGTAGTTTATTATTATCATTATTTATTATTTATTTAAAAAAAACGGTCAGATCGTTTATCTTCCTTCGAATTTGATCTTCTTAATTTCATTTATCTTGCAATACTTTCCACCGAAGTAATATACTCAATATAATTTCGATTGAAATGGTACGTAATAGATCAATTTGTCTTATATAGATGGGAAAACATATCTACTAATTCTCTTCAATTTAATATTTATGTTGGTTTAATGTTTTCAAGATTCTAATTAACTATTAATTTTAGTTTATTTGGAAATCCAAATAAAATTATATGTCGTTTGATTAACTGATTTTAAAATTACCGTCAAAATGTATGTTGTTTGCTCTATGATTTTTGACTACTAGTTTAAATATTCTGGTTTTATGTTCAAAAAGTGTTAGGTATTAAGTAGGTGGTAAGCCAACGTCTAACACCTAGGATGCCTAACCGAAATCTATGAGATTTTAGGCTGTTTAGCCATTCACAACATAAATTATTATATATGATATTATAGATAAATACTAAACAAAATATGCATAAGAATAATGAAAATATTAAATCATAAAAAAAATCTAGACAAAAAAATAATTCAAATAACATTTTTATTTAAGCTTTGTTTCCATTTTGTAGATTAAGTGGTTATAGAGCTGAAGAGTTTAGATAACTAAAATTTTAAATCAACAAAGCTAAACGCATTCGAAACAACAACAACAATAAGGAAGGCAAAATTGAGTACTGAGGATGGGATCAAATGGTCTATGAGACAGTAGGTATAGACCAACTTGCCACATATATGCGAGCCAAAGAGAAGTAACACATCCACGAGTACCTTGTGAAGTGAAGAGTTAGTCACTGCCAATTGACTTTCTTACGTTTCAAAGGATTCCATAGCTGCGAATCTCGCAAGCACAACACACCACACAACGTAGTAATATGGCTAGGAGACATGATCGATACCTCAGCTTCCAAGCTTGAGACAAAACAAGGTAGCTAGAGTGATGGGAAGGTTTTCTTCAAAGAGGAAGATGAGATAGTAAGTGATCTCTCCATAAAAGAGGAATGCTGCATCAAACAAATCTACATAAAGGAGGAAGTGCATACATAAAACCTCAAGGTCAAGAGTGTACCGATTTGGGGATCTATAAGATAATCGGAGACATTTCGTTGAAGCTCAATTCTTTTCCATTAAATTGACCATACCAGAATATGCCCAACTCTCAATAATGGTTGTTGGATTGGGACAAGTTAGACATGTTTAAGAAAGTAAATATTGAAGATTTGCACGGTACATAAGATTCAAACACATTGGTACGATGTTTATACCATTTGACGCAGTGAAAGTGTTTATCTAGGCTTTGCTAGAGCGCACCTAGCACCTAAGCGGGGGTGAATGTCTAGAACATTTTTTAGAACACTGGTTTGAACATTTTTTAGAACATTTTTTGGTGATTATTTACGTCATGAGTAAATTTGAATAGATTTTGAAAGACTTCAAGTTAAAAATAGAAAAACAAAATGTTTGTTATTGGTTTATGCTTTTATCGCTCTTAATGATTTAGAAATCTATGTAGGATTCGAAATAATAAATATATACCTTCAGATTTGAGCATTTGTAAAAAAAAAAAAAAAAAAACTTAGTGAGGGTTTAAATTTATTGATTTGGAAATCCAAGTTAATTGGAACATTAATTTAAAAATTTTCTGATCAATATGATATGGTATTATTTTCAGAATTTGTAAATATGAGTCAAAATTATGATTTATGTAAGGATTAATATAATTGGAATAGATTTTTTTTTTTTTGACCGCAATTGGAATAGATTTAAATATATTTTGAAAGACTTTCAAATTTTGAATAAAAATGCTTAAATTCGAGGAAGAATCATGTTATTTTGAACGGATTCACCAAAATAGTTGAAATCCACATATTAAAATGTTTAGATAAGTATATTAAATATTTTCAATCATATACAATTTTTAATGAACTAAAGTACACAAAAGAGTAACGCCCTCTTATATCTTATATAACTTATATAATAAGAGAAGGTTTTTTCTAACTTTGTCTAACAATATGACATTTGACACTCTACTTTTGTGACACATGCTGTAACATCCCAGTTTTATATTGGAATTTGGGCCAGTTTGTTTCTTTTAAGCCCATTAAGAACCAATTATGTGAAACGACAAAGGTCATGTCGTTAGTATATGTGCATCACGTATTTCTTCATTTGCCGTTGTAGAAACTGAGTTTCACACAATGAATTTGTTTGATGGGGAAAACAAATTCAATAAAGCTATCTCTCTAAGAAATCAAATCAAAGCTAACAAGAAAAAAAGGAATTGAAATCTCTTGGAAAACAAGCTAGGGTTTTGCTAAAAAACAATAAAGAATTATGATTTTTGTATTAATTGTTCGATGATTTACAAAGAAGAAGTCTTCCTCTATTTATACTTTGTCTTAGATTACAAAATATATCCACTTTTCTAATCTGATCGACCGTGATTAGGAAAGTATCTACGATATGTTAAAGTCCATTGTGAAAACAAATCCTTAATAAACCCAATGAGAGATCACTAAACACTAACACCGAATTTCTAAATTTTCAACTTCTATATCTAAAATACATGATTTTGACCTGGAATTTTCAATCTAATCCAATAGTAAGTGAGTTTTTCAAATTTTCGAATTTATTAAAATTCAATAATCAATAACTCTCTAAAATATTGAGGGTAAACCTTATTATTCTGAACAATCGTAGGTTTAAAGCAGTAAATTTGTAGATGAGATCCACAAATTACATTTTTAAATCTTATATGGTTGTCAAATCAATAAAAAAATACACAAACAAATAACCCTAATTGTTGATTTGGTTAGAAAAAGTTACATTAATGGTCATTATCATGTACTCACCATGCACTCTTAACATTTCATGTTTGGGTGAAATCTCTTTCTAACCTCGACTTATGAGAGCTTTGAGCAATGTAATCGATTTGCCATCCTCTCATGTCTTTTTGTATAAAGCAAAAAAAAGACTCCAATGCATTAAAATTCCATTGAAATGTTCTCCAAATGCATGTCTTTAAAAACAAGATTTCCTAAGAATATAATTATTATTGTAACTTTGATAACTATTAGAGGTTGTGCGTCATACATCAATTCTACAATAGACTATGTCTTTGAAATAAACAATTAATATATATTTATCATTAAAGTGTTACCTGTGCTAAAATTACTATTATGAATAGATAAAACCAAATGTTCAACAATTTTAAATAAATGAACAGAACTCTTAGGTTGCTTTCATCCATTTGCTCAAACATAGTTTTGCAAGAACTTTCAAAGACAGGTATAACCAAATCCTCAAAACACCACTTGAGACACTCTTTTATTGCTTCTTGCCCTTACCATTCGGTGCAAATGAATCACGAATCTCCCTCGCAACAATGTGATCAAGCTCAGGACGGAAGACTGATATAGATGTTGATGTAGAGGCTAATGTAGAGGCTGATGGAGCACTCACAACTGCTCTTGGTAGTAATTCATAATCAGTCTAAACTCGTCTTAAATCTGGAAGTGTACACTTTTTGACTGACTCTTTATACGAACAATATATCTTCACCAAGGGGTCTTCAGGGGAATCAACTCTCCCAACAAAGCTTAAGACAAGCTCTAGGACGCTAAACTTAGACACATAATCCATCCTTGTCTCATTTGGAGAAGAACCATAATCCAAATGCACAACATAAAAATCCATACTTCTTGCATTTGCCAATATAAGCAGATTCTGATCAAAGAGTGGCATGAACTGGTTGAAGAAAGCATTTTTAACTGATTCCTCAGCGAAACTTGTCAAGACGAGCTTTTGCTTGCAGATCCACGGTTTTTGACTTATGAGCCACCCATATCCATAATCTTGGCCCCATATTCTTATTTCATGGTTCATAAGTACCTATGAGAAAGACATGACAAACACTTTCAAAGATTTCTAAGCAAGAAAAATAAGAAAATCTAAGTTAAAGACCTAAAAGGCTTACCCCTGTGACAATGGTGTTGTATTCAGGTCGCTCTTGATATTTGGCAAAACTCAAGCTATACTCAGTGACTCTAAAGTTAGAGAAATAATTCATCCTTGTATGATTTTGAGAAAAGCAATAGCTCAAATGCACGACATATAAATCCTTACTTCTTGCATTTGTTAGTAATAGCTGGTTTTAAAAAACCTATTGTGGCTCAACCTAGTCGTTCTTGAAACTTTACAAACTTGACAACTCATATTTCACCATCACGAATCTTCCACGATGTGATGGGTTCTTTCCTATTCTCTTGCCATATATTCACCACGCCGCCAAGTGAAGAAGAAGCCAGGTAGGTCATCTACTTATTAGACAATAGGCACACTAACAAATCCATGAATTCTTCTTTTTGCGTAGTCAGAATCTGAACACCATCAATTTTTCATCAAGGCAGCATGAGTGTGATGCCTCAAGTAAAATATATGATTTTAAATAGCTAAGGAATATGTTTCAGATTGAGTGAAAGGAAATTATGAGAATTAAAATACATGAGTTTTGATTCGAATGCATTTGCGGCCGCCAAATTATTAGAGCACACATTGAAGGCCCAATTAGTGTCAGAAGAAGCAGCCCATTAACCCATGTGTTTAGGGCTTCCATCAAGATAGAATCATATATAAACTTGTGTAATGTGGAGAAGAGAGGTATCTTTGAAAGTTGCCTCTTGTGGTAACTCTCCTCTTTAATCATTGTATGAAGTTCAATCAAATCCTAATCTCTTGGTGACAATCTAGTTTATTCATATTCTCTTTTCTTTATGCACTTGAATAAAGCTCTATGAGCTATCTCTTTTTCAGTTTTAGATTTCTCTATCAATAAGCTCTTTAAGAGCATAATCTATCTTGTTTGAGATTGATTTCACAAATGACCACGTCTACCACCTCCTATTGAAGTGTAACCATGATGCATGTTTTCAAGGTTAGGATGCACTCGTGAAGATCTGGATGGATTGTAAGAGATTCATTTGGAAAATTTGCAACTTCATTTAACTTACCCAAGAGTTCTTATGCATTTGAACCAAAAGTTTTCAACATACTTCACGCCTTTTAATCTTTCCAAATCAACGTTTAAAATCCAAAGCAAAAAACCGTGATGGACAAATTGTAGTAGAATCTCGCCCCAAACTATGTTTCTGGCCAAACCAAACAAATCCAAGTGCAAAGAACAATACAAAATACAATGTGAACCATATACATAATTGATGTTGTGAATAGGTGAAGGAACTGTCTTTACCTTCTGCTCTAGAATAAAGTTGTACAAATGACTCTACAACCAGGTAAAAGAATTTTATTATCCATTTCACAAAGCAACTAGTACAAGCAAATGTATGAGAATTATCTGCGGAAAACAAAGGTTTTTTGATGATAGTTAATACTATCAGATTTTTAAAAATGAATAACTAAGACTTAACCTGCTGGATATCACAATTTTTTTTTTTTAATTAACACAATCTTAATTAAATAAATTTGATTTAGCATGTCTTATATAAGTGTTGTTAAAAAATAATAAAATGATTATTTAACATTTATTAAAGTATCGTATTAATAATATTTTAATATTTTATTCAAACCCGTCTACCATACAACCCATTCTGCAAAATTTTTTGTCCCTGCTATTTTAAACTTTCTCCTGGTTCAAATAAAAAAAATAAACCATATACAAACTTTAAATATGGATGCTTATTAGTGAAAATTTTATGCTTATTCAGAGTTGGATTCATTTTGATCTTATTTATTATATGAATCGAAATTATTCTCTAAACATGTTGGTTGATGTGAGATGTTAAACACATACTTTTATATTAATTGAACTATTTATGTCTATTTTAAAAATTTGAATTACAATATATGCAGAAAACTGTTTTTTAGTTCTTTAATTATTAACTTTATGAATCATATGATGATTCAAAAAAATTAAAATATAAAAACAAAAAAAGATGATAGGAGAATCATAATTTTAAATCTTGACAAAAATTTTAGATATCTATGTTATTCATATATAATTTATTAATTATGAACAATATATTGATATTTATAAAACAAGTTAGGACCCTTATATGGATATTTCTAATTTTATAGTTAATGTTTTGAAACTTTTTTTTTTATATAAACGGTAGAGTAATTAATTGTAAAATTGTTTGGTATAGATATATATAATGACATAGATTATAATTCTTTTGAAAATCAAAATTAAGAATTTGTTTTAAAAATGTACTTCAAAAAATATAGTAGTATAGATGACATAGATTATAAGTCTTTTAAAAATAAAAGTTAAGATTTATTTCAAAAATGTACTTCAAAAATAATAATATATATATCTATACTATTAAAAGGGAAACATTTTTAATAAGTAGACATAGAGTTATAGATTATTACAATGAAATGCCACTCAAATAGGAATAAGAATATGTATAATCCTTGAAGCCAAACAGATATCAATTAATAAGGAATTGTGGAGCCAAACAGATATTAGCCATAAAATCGAAAATAAACGCGTATCCAAACAGATACAAAATAAGAAGTTTCCTAATAATGCATCATAAAGAAATCATATCAGTTTGAATAATTAAGGTAATTGACATTTTAATTACTCAATATTTTAAAAAGTTGTTTAAAGTTGCTTCCATAACAATCAAAACTTAAATTCAAAATCATATATATGTAAACTTAATTGATTTGGTTTTATACTGTGAGAAATTACGGAAACAACAAATCAATTTAATACAATTAAATAAAAACAAAATCAAAACAGTCAACAATATGTTTCCTTTATATATAAACACTCATATTGACAGTCTACCAAATATAACAAACATTTTTTTTTTATCGAATTGCATTGATAAAAGCTCTAAATGTATTTTTTAAAATTAGTAATTGTTATCTTATTTACCTAAACTACAAACCAAATCTTTCGGAGTAATTATAAAAACATTTATTCTAATTATCATATATAGTCTCGCAATAATTTAATATTTAAAAACTAGCATATTCCTCCTATAAATTTGGAGTTTAGATTCATTGGTATCTCATTAATCGAATATCATAAATTTTTGAAATTATTAATTCAAAATATATACTAATTCAAAATTTCATAAGTTAAAAATTAAAATATTTATTGTTAAGGATAATTTTAATGGATAAATAGTAACTATTAAGATTCTAATAATTTTATATTGTTATTAATTAATGTTCATAAATTTCAAATGTGCAGGTAAAATTTTCAGTTTTTGGTAAAATTAGGTAAAATGTATAAACCTAATTTTGTATACAATATATATATATATATATATATATATATTTGTCATCGATAAAATGTCCGATTTATAGTCAATCCCTACTATGCGGGATAACGCGACTTATCGAAGTCAAACTTCGGTGAAATCGGTCGCAGAGATGGTGTTGTAACCACTTGGTTAAAAGTACTTCCCACAATATATTTCTTATATGTAAATACTATGCATATGTTTTTGTGGATTATCAATTTTAACATAATATTTGCTGATTACTAACTCTGATCACATTCGATCCGAGTTAGGTATCATGTCGATCTAAATGATAACAACTTGATGAAAGCAAACCAATATAAGTTTATGTTATAAATGCTATATCAAATAAATATATCTACTAATAAAACTCCGTACATACATGCATGTTTGAATCTCTTACATATTTTTTATTCGTTGGTCTAAAATATACAATATCAAATAGTTAAATAAAATCTTAACATATAAGGGACGTGATTATCTTACTGTCCCAAAATAACATACCACATTTCTCTTATTATTTTTTTAATGTGATTATCTTTGTTGATAACAGAAACAAATCTGATCATTCTTTTGTTTAAACCGAATTAAAAACAAATCAAATATAAAATTGGTAGAATACATTTACAAACATAACTTCATATATTATAAATCAAACTTAGTTTTTGAAATCAACCTCGCACATACGTGCGGGTCCGAATATAATATTGGTTTAAACTTCGTACATTAACATATCTACCAAAAAAAGCTTTAAACTTCGTACATTCGTAATGTAATCATATTGTATGTTGATTTTTTACTTTTTTTCCAACTATGGGATAATTTTATTTTTAATACTATACGTATTTCTTCGGTATTTGGGTTTGTAAGGATGAGAATATCAGAAACGATATCACATGACCTTTATTAAGGGGGTGTTATTCAAATAAGGTTTTTAATGGATTTAAAGTATTAGTAGATTTCAGAGTCCAATGGTTTTGTAAATGCATTGAAAGTGGATTTGGATGTCATTAGTGGATTTAAAAAGCATTACTCATGGTTTTGAAAGTCATTACTAGATTTCAAATGAAGCAAACAATTTTTAGAAAAAAAGAAAATAATACAAAAAAAAAACTATGGTTCGTTTGCAGTTATGAACTTATGATATTAATTAGTAGTATCTCTAGTACGTAATTTGTAATTACTAGCTAGTATCATATCGCCTAGGTTTTAATTTTAATGGATTGAGATCTTTTTTTTAGAGATCATCGCCAACCTTGCTATTCTATTTCGAAGAGGCTTTTATCTTTACCAATCTTAGAACTCTGCATCTGCAACAGCGTCAATAGAATCGCCAACCTTGATTCTATTGACTTTGGTCCTTATGCTTCTGCAACAGCGTGTTCCGTTACCCTCAATAGACTAATGGTGAACAGTACCTCCCATCCATGTATAATCCCATACCGTCAATGAACTGAGGATGGTTCTCTTATCCTCAATAGACTAATGGTGAACGGTACCTCCCATCCATGTATAATCCCATACCGTCGATGAACTGAGGATGGCAAGTTCAACTGACGATGACGACGGTGATGATGATGATGACGACGATGACGACAGGGATGACGACGACGATGACTGACGATGATGAGACGAAGACGAAGACGATGACGATGATGACGACAATGACGAAATCACCAGATGTTATCGATGTAAAAGTTATAAATCATATGTTATTCAATCATGAATTTTAAATAGTCTCATGAAATCCACTGTTATTCAACTGATGATTTAAAAATCTACTTTGAAATCCATTATGGAGGATTTTGGAGGATTTGTTTATTTAAAAATACATAAATACAAATCTCATGGTTTTAGGTGGGATTTGAAAGAATTTTACCATAAATCATATCAACTCCCCTAAAATCTATCAAAATTCCAAATTTTCTAAATCCGAACCGGTGACATCTCAATCTGCAGTCGAATGCTCTACCACTGAGCTGTAGGCCCTTTTATTTTTTAATAATAAACAATTATTTATGTTTTTTCAACATCAACTTCGTTTTCTAATATCGTTGTTCTGGATTTCAGGGGAGCAATAGACCCATTTCAAAGTTTTGGGGTGTAATGTTACAATTTTTAAAATTAAGCGATTTTTAAATAATGATAAAATTAAGCAATCGTCGTCGTCACTTTAACTCACACTGCCGGAGTCAAAATTTTTTTTTGAAATTCAAAACAGCGAAAAACGCGATTCTGATATCGGAGATGGCGGAGAAGAAGAGATGGATAGCGATGTATACGAAACACATCAAGGAGAAGCGTAAGGTCTATCACGACGGCTTCCTTGATTTGCATTTCACCAGACGCAAGGTTTTTTTTCTTCTACTCTTTAGTCTTCGTTTGCGATTATTCGTTGGATTTGGTGGAATGAGACTTGCTTGATTTCGCGGAAGTATTCCTCTGAGCTATCTCGAAAATTTTCTCGTTTTCCGAGATTGTTTATGTCGATTTGGCTGTTGAATTGTGATTATTGATTTAGTGAAGAAGATGATACCAAGATTCACTTAAACGCAAATGATGCTTTGATTTGGTTTCCTTGTTTGATTCATTTATTCGAATATGATAGAGCTAATTACTTCTGGATTTTGGATTCTGGAAAGAACAAATTCGGAAATTTTGAGTTGAGTGGTTTTAGCAGATCTGAAGCTTAACTGCTTTTTTGAATAGGATCAGTAACATTTAACACATTTTTATTTGGATTACTTCGTTTCACAAAGGAACTCCTAAACAATATTTGGTAGATTTGTTAAGTGAATATATTGCGCTTTCCAGTTTCATCATAGTTAGATTTGGCATTCATTAAAGGAGAATGTATATTTCTTTTATGCTCATCTGTTTAGTAAAAATGTCAGAGTTAACCTTAGTGTTTTTTTGAAAAACAGGTGATGCTTTATGATGAGGCGGATAATCTACTTGAAAGCAGGATGCTAAAGGCAGGGGAAGTTGTGGACACAGGTGAAACACTCACGTTTCAAGCATACCTTGTGGATATAGGCGATCGTAAGGATGGAAGTAAGGCTTCAATTGATATAAAGGTTGAACCAAGTGATCAAGGCTCTGCGCGCAAATCATTTGCAGTGCTCAGGCCAAATTTCAAGAAAAGTTCCCTTCATGGTGGTATGATGTTTTGTTTTCCCAACTCTTACGATTTTTGTAGGGAAGTTTTGCCTCTTGAAAAGACTGTTCAACTTATCTCTCCTTTTATTCTGGCAGATGAGAAAAAACCTAACCTTGTGAATAAATTTTCTTCGAAAAGTCTCAGCCCATCTCACAATATGATTAGAGGTGAGAATTTACTTGCGTTAGTACTTAGTACCTTTGTATTACTGGAGAACTGTAAATCCCTCTTCTACTCCTACCAAGAACTTTTAATGCCTATTAATCTAATTTCCGTGGAGAATGAAACTTGAACACTGCAGGCTAGTAATAATGTTTTCCTTCTACAATTTCAGTATTCAAAAAGAGAGAACTGCATAAGTATGGGGCACTGACTGCAGACACTATGAAGTCAACAACAAAAGGTCTGATGCTTTCTTTTCCTTTCTTTGAAATGTTTCTGCATTTATCTATTGGAGAACATAATGTGGAACCTTTTCATACCTAAACTTTGGCATTTGCTTCAACCATCTAGGCATCTAGCTGAACTGTATCCATTTAGTCTGGCACACTGTATGATTGTTAGCATATTGAAGTTTGGTGGTAAATATCACACCGATGGATGATACAGCGAAATTCATGCTACGTTTCACTCCTGAATCAGTATACTTAAATCGTTTTAATTGATGTACCTTCTTGTCAGTAAACTTAAATCGTTTGAATTTATGTACCTTCTTGTTGAACAAGATTGACGCTTTTTTTCTGGAGTTCGTAGACACCTTGTATCTGATATCTCCAACAAGATGGAGAAATATGTGCTTTGTCAAAGTTCATGTTAGAGATATAATACTCTTTTCATGTGTGTGTTTTTTTTTTGCCTCTTTCTAGTATTGATAAGTAAACTTTTTGATAGAAACACATTCGTATGTATATACTTGTTGATTTTGTGCACGCTATGACTGACAGCAACAAGTATGCAGGCACTGTACCTCTTCGCTCAGCTGATAAAGAAAACAGTAGCCACCCCTTGATCAACTCTCCTTGTGATGGTAAGATATTGGAAATTTACTTACCACATCTTTTTTTCTTACATAATTGTGGTAATTGAAGCGTTTTCTCAGCTAGTTTACAATATTTGCCGCATGTCTTTCTTTTCTTGTCTAAGATGTTGAGTTTTTTTTTTTTTTTTTTTTTAATTCCAACAACTGATCAGTAGATTAGATTTGAATCGTAGAACTCATGTCTGTAAAACCACATTCCTCCAATCATTCTACTGTTTGATATTGCAATAGGTTAATCTGACATCCTGTCCTTAAAAATGGCACTGTGTGAATGTGCAGGAAGGTCCGCTGTAGATTCAAGGTTGGAGAATGATAAGTTAAGCAAAGACAAGCCTTTACGTGATGGTGGGTCAAAAATGTACATTTAAATGATTGGGTTTTTCTTCAAGTGGTTTCTTTATAATACCAATTCATGAGAACATACGTTAACCAAACGTTTTCTTTTCTGTGTAGTTAATCAGATTCTCTCCATTCTTCAGAGACGGAATGTTACAGAGACATGTTCGGATAATAACCCGCAAACATCAGTGCTTTTAACACCTCCAGAATCTGATACCCGCCAAAGCCACAAGATGGAGTCTGTTTCAACGAAAGGTAACTCTGGAGTTCAAAATTTTTAGACTTGTAGAGCTTAACTGAATCCAAATATAAATAGGTAGCCATTCAGTATACAAAACTGTAGTTACAGTTATTATGGTTATATCTAATTTTATTGTTGAAAGCTAAAAGATTTTGTTTCTTTTGCTTATCTGAGTTGCAGCAGCATCTAGGGAAGAAGTAATGGTGCAAGAAACCTCATCGGCCAGCACAAGAGGTTGCTTACTGAGTGATCCTCCGAGTTTTGACTTCGGAATATAAACAGACCCCTCAAGATATCATTTT
This sequence comes from Camelina sativa, assembly GCF_030686135.1. Lineage (NCBI taxonomy): Eukaryota > Viridiplantae > Streptophyta > Magnoliopsida > Brassicales > Brassicaceae > Camelina > Camelina sativa. The sequence continues at coordinate 21,495,423 of NC_141892.1, read as the reverse complement.
ACATAAATAGGTAACTCGTTTTTTGTTTCATTTTACCTCAAAATATAGTTTTATAATCTAAGCTGGGTGAAAATCAAAACTGGTAACTAGTAAGTATGTACCGTGTGTATCAAGAAAGATTGAAAATTTGTTGGTGTACGCTTATTAGGGTAAAATTATAATAGTGAAGTCTTCTGTAATTCACCATTGTAATTAGACCTGGATGGTTTATGTTCCAATTTGCGTCCAAGTTAACTACAAAAATAACAAAGGACAAGTAATTCATACATTACAAATTAATCAGTTTCCATGAATTTCTCTTAATTAATGTACGGTGGCGTGAAAGTTGTCCTAAAATAAATTTGGGAATTTCCAAATTTCTTAAGACAGTGACATATTTTATTGTGAAGCTAAATATAGATAGAGCACATGAGCGAGTCTTTAGAATATCCTACGAGTGCGGTTGACCATAATAACCCACATTTTCTCTTCTACAAATATATTCCAAACAACACAAACGTAGTAGAGAAGAAGTTAACTTGCGAGAGGGATAGACACTACTTTTATAGAAAGGCACCAGAATTAACATAGACAAAGAAGGGAAATGGCGGGGCCAGAACAAGCGGCGAGGCAGTCGAGTGAAGTGTTGGGCCAGCGGAAGTCGTTAGGGATATGTCCGGTAAGAGCGGCAGCGGTTGGAGTGGTAATAATCGGTGGACTTGGCTACATGGTTTTATACAGCAAGAAGAAGCCTGAAGCTTCAGCAGGTGATGTCGCTAGAGTTATGTCAGGCGTCGGTGGGAATACTGAGAGCACTCGTCCTCGTAACTGAGCTTCTAAATTAACTTAAAAGTTTTATATATACTTTACTTTCAAACCAAGGGATTTGTTATCTTTGTGATTGATCTATTTAGTTGAATTCTCTAAACATTTATATTGAAATCATTAGGTGACTTAATCTTACTCTAGACTTCGATCGAACATCGTAGGGGAGTTAGTGGTTCCCCATCCTGAATTGGTGGCCAATTGTTTTTAAGAGTTACCAACCCAGCTTTAAAAAACGAGAATTATGGTTTAGATTATATAATTAAACAAGAGTATGTGTTGATTTGGATTTATTAAAGGTAAATTAATACTTTTTCAATTTTAAAAAAATATTTATTTAATTTCATATGACACTAAATTATTTGATTGGCTTAAATAAGATATTAGGCCGAAACAACAAGCCCTAAGAAAATTGCTAGGGAATGGCGGACGACGAGGGAGACGGAGATAGCGCTACGCACGCAGTAAGAAACCCTAGACTCCGAGATGATTCAAGCGAGGGTGTAGATTCAATCAGCGCGCTGCCTGATGAGATCCTCCAAACTATACTCTCCTGTCTTCCGACAAAATTCGCCATCCGTACTTCCATCTTGTCAAAACGATGGAGGCATGTATGGTGCGATACACCATGTCTCAACTTCGAATGGTGTGGGGAAAGGTACCTGTTGGCCGAACATATCAACGAAACCTTAGCTCGCTACAAGGCTCGCAAGATGGTGAGTTTCCACCTCTGTCTCAACGGGTATAAGAATTCTCCTTACATTGAAAGTTGGATCGAATTCGCCAAGTCCCGAAACGTAGAGAATATGACGCTGGATTTAGGTTCACGTGCTCTTGCTGAGTATACTATGCCTGATTCCTCTACATCAATCCCTCTGTCAAGCAACTCACCCTTCGTTTAGCGTTTCGAGATAAGATGATTCCCCGTAGCTCAGTATGTTGGACATCCCTCAAGGAGCTCGTCTTGCGTAACTGCATCCTCTATGACGGATCTACTATGCATAAGATTCTATCTGGTTGTCCCGTGCTCGAAAGCTTAACGCTGCGTCTGTGCCGTTTCTATAAGCTCGAGGTTCTTGATCTCAGCAAATCGCTGTGTTTGACAACATTAGAAATCTATAGCAACGTTTGGGTCTCGGAGCAAGTACATATTGTAGCACCACATATCCATAGTCTCAGTTTGAGCGTCCCTCCCTACTGGCCATGTAATTTAGTCGATGTCTCGTCTCTAACGGAAGCTAGACTAGACATTGTCTATGACTCAGATGAAGCATTTGATGCTGATTTTGATAAACACTTTGCTCAAAACATGATAGAGAAGTTGCAGAATGTCGAGAAGCTTACCTTTGGGGAAAACTTTATCAAGGTAATTTTGTTTGGATACACCAGTATGATATGGTCAAGCTTACAAGTTGCTTAATCATTTACTCTACTTATGTGTAGAATCATTCGGTTGCAAATTCTATGTAGTTTCATTTTCATTAGGCTTTCGTTTTGATTGGTATGTCTAGCTGAGTCCCGAATTGACTACGATTGGTAACACAAAGCTGTACTTTTTTTTGTTTTTTTTAGCCGTAAGCTGTTATGTAAAACTTTGAAGTAAAGAGTGGTACATGAATGTTGAATAAAAGAATGATTTTGTAATTGTTTTATAACGCTTTTGTGATTGGTGCGGTGCGTTTTTAGAGATTTTATCAATGATTCTTGTCTTGCTTGTGTGCTAGTTAGGTCTGTGTTTTGGTGTTTCTTTACATATGTTTATGTTTATGTTTGTGTTTGTTTAATTATTTATTTTTATTTTTTGCTAGATTTTATCTGTTGTCCAGCTTCGTCGTGTTTCTCTTCCGTTGTTCAGATGCAAAGTTTTGACATTCGAGACAATGATTTCTCAATATGCAATTCCTGGTATAGTAAAGTTGCTACAAGTCTCACGTGAGCTAAAGAAGCTAACCGTGCACGTAAAGGATGAGGTCCCCATCTTACCGGTATATTTACCATAATCCTCTATTATTTTCCTTGACAGTTCTAACCATATTCGAGTTTCAGTAATCCAAGATATTGACACTTTGTTTGCATAAATGAAAAAAACTTTTATGCCGTACAGGACGGTTTTTTTGACTACTACTTGCAATGTCATGGCTCGAAAACTGATAAAACTTGGAGTTCGGAAGCGAGGGCCTTTATGAACATTATCCGCAAGAATGTTGAGTCGACGCACATGGCTTCTTTCATGGAACTTGTGCTTAAAAGCACAAAGATTTTAGAGAATATGGTTGTAAGGTTTGGAAGTTGTCTTGACGAACGAAGATTTGAAGAGTTGATTGAGATGGTTCCAGTGCTGCTTTCGCACTATAACAATAACGTCTCCATTGTGCTTGGCTCAACCACCAAGTCGGATCAAAGGTTTTTTCTTTGAATGAAAGTTTAGATCAAAATAAAGGTTGAATTGTTGTAATTTTATTTATATTGGATTGGTGTTTGTGTTTTTTTTTTTTTTGTGATTATGAACATTACTGTATCTTCTTAGTAGTTTGGATTTGTTTGTAATAAGGATTTGGTTTGGGACGAAAAATTCCATTATGCGTTGCTTTGACCATATGAAAGTGGCAACCAGGTTCTTTTTGAAACATTAATTAGCATCTCCACTGGAAGACACATCTCTTGTAGCTCAAAACATATAGAAGCCCAAGATAATGTTGCGGACAAAAAGAAACCTGATAAAGCTCTGAATAAATGGAAAGCATGTTGCATCTCCTTCACCATTGATCCCTTGGTTTCTCTCGTCTCTAAATTTCACTGGAGGCATCACAGGATGTCTTCGAGTTGCTTCAAGCTTTGATTCACTATTGAATCTTTCATCTGCAGCAGGGTCACATTGAGTCTGTATCTCTGTAGAAACTGCTACGAGGGGAAAACGTTGCGTTACTTCATCATCGATATTATGATCCGAATCACTCTTTGTTTCAAGATAAACATTTTCATTGTCTTTAAAAGGTAAGCAAGAGATTTCTTCTTCTTGTTGGCTACCGCCATCGTCATCAGAACTTGGTTCTATGAAGAGTTATTGAATTGAATACAACTTATATACACAGCCAAGGAGTAATTACATAGAATATTGAGGCAATAATGAAGATATCAATTACAGGGATATGACGTGTGAGATGATGCTTCTTTCCTTAGCACTCTACATGTACATCTATGGAAATTTCATCTGGTTCTTGAGTCACTGATGTCCTGAGTTATTCAACATGGTCAGTTCCATCATGTTGATCATCAGAATTCACCTCACAAGAGCCATTATCATGATCAGTTTCATCCGGTTCATACACCATGCGAGCACCTGCTCGCATCTCACAAACTCACATGCACCACCATCTATCACTTCAAATTTGAGGGAAATCTTGTTGTAACTACACACCCTATCCTCTGCTTCGCTCTGTTTCTTAATCTCCAACACGCTTATGTAGCTAACAAAGACATGATCGGAATCAATCTTGTGTGGCTCAATCCCTGGTCTTGCAGAACCTCCTACTATTGAGCTAAAACGCTTAATGAAAGACCCGTTTGCATTCTTGAATTCGCAGGTGCATTTCACTAAGAAGCCACTGGTTTTATCTCGGTAGTCTTGAAACAAGACAACTGCACATATTGTTACCCCAATGATCCTGTTTTCACTCCAATGGTTAGCCAAGTCTATCTCTATCTCTGATCCAAAGGCTCGGTGACTGAACCATTCAGGCACCTCACATCCAGGAAAACAAGCTCCAATATAAGGTTCCATTACAGAACCCTGCAAAAAAAAAGGACATAAGAAACTTACAAAAAGGCTGTAGGTTAAGATTTCTTGAAAAGATGGGAATACCAAATTGTAGCGGTCAAGGGTACTGGACATCAACTGGCTCTTTTTCTGAATGTAGGATATGATACAACTCTTTGCAGATTCATACAAATTGTTGCAGTTGGAGAAAATGAATGTAGAATGGATCTGATCTGTCAGGTTAACAAAGGCTAGTGGACTGGGTACTGTCATCAGCGAGTCACAACCATGTGCATCTAAGCACTCAAGGTTTGGTGGAAGTGTCGCAATAGATGTGAGATTCTTGCAATCCTTCAAGTCAAGAAACTTGAGATGATAAAATTGGCCAATGTGGGCTTCGAGAGTTTGAATCATTGTATTTCCGCTGAAGCAAAGCCGTTGTAATAAGGACAAGCCATTCATACCAGAGGGAGATACTTGCGGAACCTGGCTTATTGCAGTCCCATCAAGCAACAGAATCCGCAGCATTTTCAGTTTCTTTATGGCATCAGGAAAAGTTTGGAGCTTTGAACAACCAGAAAGTATCACTTCTTGAAGAGCTTGCAGCATTCCAAGAGAATCAAGAAGAGTTTGTAGCATTTTGCAGCCCCTCGGGTTCAATAGGACTAATTTCTTGAGAATTTTGGTGGTTTCAGGAAGTTCTTTTAACGCAGTACCATCCAAATGTAGAGCTTCTAGATTTTCTGAAACTTTCTGAAAACTCCCAAGATTGGAGCAATCACTGTGTATAAGTGTTTTCAAAGACTTGATATTAATCTCTGGGAGATATACGAGACCTGTGCAGCTTCTCAAGTTTAAGTAACCGAGGCTTATCAAATTTTTCATTATCTCCTCCAGTAATATAGTCAGCTTTGTGCAGCCTTCAAGGTTCAGTCTTGGAAGATTTTGAGCTCCTAACAGACCTGACAAGTCTTCAAGGTTTACTGAATGACTGAGATCGACCCACTTAAGGTTTGTCGTATCCTGTAGCCAAAAAAAGATATCAGAGGTAACAAAATAAAGACATTTTGACTTTTAAGTTTGTAGTAATCATCACAAACGCACCTTAGGACCGGCCCAAAGACGTTGTATCTGACTGTAAGGAAGCTCGAGGTCAATAAGATTCTTGGGTTCAAAGTCTCTTGGAAGTTCCTTTAAAGGAAATTTCAGCCAGTGGAAATATCGAACCTCTTGTAATGAAAATTTAAGTCAGTTTCGGGTGGTTAATTTGCTGTCTGATTCAAGAACACCGTTACAATAATATCTTGCCCAATTGTCATAAATACCACTAAAATAGTTTTTATTTTAAAAATATCACAATTTAGTTTTTTTTTTTCCAAAAATATCACTAAAATGTAATTTTTTCCCAAAAATACCACATAATTGAACTAAAGTTCTAATTAATACTAAAAACTAATTCTTAAATCCTAAATACTAAACCCTACTCCTAAAAACTATACCCTAAAACTAACTGTGTCAACCTAAACCTAAAACAAAAAAATTCTACATCCTTAAAAATCAATTTTTGTTGTTGTAGTAATTTTGGAAAAAAAACTTTTGTGGTATTTTTGAAAAAAAAACTAAAATGTGATATTTTTGGAAAAAACTTTTTTAGTGGTATTTAATAGAATTTCTCTAATATCTTTAGGTACCGAAGTTTTTTCATGTCAACAAATGCTTCACTTCTCAAAGGTCTCTTCTCGGTTACTCCAGATATGTCCAGGAAGATACCTCTAACACTTTCTACCGAAACCTTGAGTTATATATATACAAGCAGGAAAAAAAAAATGTTAGAAAGAACCTCAAATAAAATTCTAAAACAGTTCATTTGTTACGGATTGTTTTGATTTAGAAGTATTTTATAATCTAAGTTTGGTCTCTCACCAGTTTCTTCTCCAATGCATTGATAACTTCTTGTTGGTTGCAAAGCCTCCAGTACTGGTCTTGTGAAGCCAGGTTCTTCCCTAGCCTATACAACAAACCATACATTTCTACTCGACCGCCTGAGATTTCAATCAAGAACTTGTCAGCAAGAACTTCAATGATGCTTCCATCATCACCAGTGGCGCATGAAGACTCCACCATTGCTTTTACAAACTTGTGATCCTGTGATCTGAAGAAACATGTGTAAAGGTATAGAGACACACAATATACTGATATACACTTGGAACGCGCCAAGCCAATGTTTTTCTCTTCAATATTATTAACAAAATTTATCTCTTACAATGATACAATTTTGTCTCGGCCCTTACTCAACCTATTCTACCCAATAGGATTGATCCCGACTAAGAATGAATCTGAAACTTTCTCTTTTCTATCTAACACAACACCCTGTGTAGATCTAAGAGAAGAAAAACAACCCTCTCTCTTTTTATCTATAAGAGACGAAAACCAATCCTCTCTCTTTTCTATCTAAACTCTCACCAGTATAGATCTAAGAGAAAGAAAAACAATTCTCTGCGCACTTAATCACCTCCATGATTAACGTCACAGAGAACTGGGAACACACCTTTTAAGTCTTATTTTTCTGGCTTCGAAGTTTACAACTGTATCAATATTCTAGAGTGCTCGAATTGGCTCGTGGCCTACTCCTAGAATATATATACACGACTTGAGAAACCCTAGAAGACGAATCTCCAAGTATCAAAGGATAAAGATACTGTTTGCTCTCATCCTTATCTTTTCCTTATTTGTTGTAGAGAATATTCTTCATATCTCCAAGGATAATGAAACTGATTGCTGGTCAAGTTTATCCTTTCCTTAATTTGCTGTGGAAAATATTCTTCATATCTCCAAGAACAATCTCGTCTCTATCTTCAATGCCAAGTCATCAAATTTCCTCGACACATCATCACATCCACTCACAATCTGCCACGTCAGCTCACACATCCACGTCAGCTCACACATCCACGTCAGCAACTCGGGCGTCTTTGATCTGAGGCAGCTTCCTGATTGGCACAACACTTTGTTCGACACAACAACTTGTTCCTCTCAGCGAGTTGTTCCAGAATCTGCATTTACAGTCTCCCCCTTTTTGACTTAGTTTGATACTCAAGCATCTCTCTGGTTCAACCTGAAAAGACACTCCAACAAACACAAGCCAAAAACAGAACAAGCAACAACTAGACAAAACAAAAGTCATTATCTAGCAAAATCAATCAACAGCTTGTTCAAGCAGAACTATGATTAAGAACCTAATAATCATAAACCCCAGCGGGCTGCAGCGGAAACCATGTTCTTAATAGCTCTCTAATCAGACTTAATCAATTGGTAACCTAAGATCAACCAATTAATCAATTAAGTCTCCCCCATAAACAATGATTCTCCCCCTAAACCAAGTAGCTTCAAGGATTCTCCCCCATAAATAAAGAACTCCTTAACATTAGGCGTTGATTAGAATTATATCAAAAAGCAGAACCAGAATCATTCTCCCCCAGCTTGAGTGATTAAATAAGTCAAAAACAGACATATGTATCACAACAGTATATTGAGTTATGAGAATCACTTACCTGCTAACAATGTTTCACATTCTTAAGCACTTTGATTATCAGTCTTTTTGCCTATTGAAACAGCTTCATGTGTGTAGGCATTTTGACTCTTCTTGCAACAACAACTAGATGTTGGGCAATAGGACATTGATAGTTGAGAATTCGAACAACAAGTAGCTCTTTGATCGAATCACAGAGTGGATGTGACCATACAGAAGCTTTGCAGGAAAAAACAGCACTTTGTGTATCATGTTCTACACTTTCAAACCTCTGCTTCACTGTAGATATCCTTCCCTCTTGCATCTAAACCAGTTTCTTTTAACGATTCTACACAGAGTCTTGTTGCCCTTACCTAATCGGATGAGCTAAGCACATATCACTTCTCCAATTTGTCATCTGTAGGGAACTCAAACATATGATCATTTGTTAACTCAACTATCATCAGTCTCACATGTCTAATACCAGCCTAGCCATTTACTCCACCACACTCAAGCAAAGTGTTGATCGTACATGTGAGACTCCAAATGCATAGTTCTTCACGTGAATATTCACTGTCTTTATCAAACCCCTGACAGTTGACAGATTAGCCCACAAAAACTCATACACCTTTGGTTATGTAAGGCTTAATCTCAGACACAGTTTTCAGAAGCCCAGCAGCTTCAAACATCCTCATCCATCATTATTGGAACCAAACACAAGCGATCGTTCTTCAATGGATGTAAGCGACCTAAAACAGAGTATCACACACCTCTGTTTTCAGTGCAGATAACATGTCTCCTCACAATCATATGCACATGTGAATCATCAAGGGTGAGACGATCACCTGTCCCTCTTTTGTTGACTCCACAACACTGAAGTTTCAATACACTTCTGCAGATGCTCTCTTAACTAAAAAAAATGTCTCCTCGGTGATATAGACGATAATGCACATGTCAGCTTGTGGGACTTAGACACTTGCTTCGTAGCAAAATCCATCTTCTGGTAACAGTCCCTTGCATCAAATACGTTGATCAAAGATGGAACTCTAATGAATAACCACCTGTTGTACAAACATCAACTAACAACTTGCAAGCACAATCTTCTGTCTAGGAGCACTCATCAGCCTCCAGTACATGTAACTCCATTCCTTCGTATCATGGAATTGACACTATACTCATTTATCGATACAAAATGAGTATCAGTCTTTCGAATCGTCCTCAGACGCATGATGACTCAACAACAATCCTCAGAAGCCCTTTCACCACTAGTGCCAAGTTGTGAGTTTCAGTAATAGCTACTTCAAATCCTTCAATACTCCTGGTACACCCAAATATTTAGATGAACACGCAGCTCTTTGATTCTACTTGCATGATCCATCCGTTGTTCAAAAAGTCAGACCCTTGATCAATTGCTGCTCTATGGATTTTACCACTTAAAGAATCATGATCATTTTTGTGAGCTGAAACAAATGAGCTTAAACCTGAAAAACTTAACACACACATCAGTGCACACTTGTTGAAAACATACAAACATTTCTCATCAACAATATTTACAATCAGCCTCGTGTTTCAGCAATCAATCATATGAATTTAACTACAAAAAACATAAATTTTACAACACATTTTTTCTTTTCAGCCTTTTATACACAACCTCAGACATTCAAACATCGTTAATCACAGGAAGTGAGGGAACCAGAAAAGCAATAGACCATCAAGAGCACTTTTCTATTAACTTTTACTTCTTAACGTAAGAAGCTTTCATACCTTGAGATCTGTTATGTGATGTGTGCCAACCACTTGTTTAGGACTTCATCAGAAACTACCACAACCTTTTGTGAATCTTCAAAGAACAACTCTATGATCAGTGGCTAGTCTTTCGCTCTGGCATGCCTTTGATTCCCATGGTTCACTATCAACGGGAAGTAGGCAGCTGGAATTTCCTTTGGAGAGTGCATTGACAGGAGTGTATCAAGTCTTCTTTTTTTTTTTTTTTTTTTTTTTTTGTCTTTTCATGACACACTACCTTAGAGCTTAGATTCAACAGACATGAATGATCTTCAATGTTTGATGATATGAACGATCTTCTGTTGAATCTCCTGATTTCTATCAGCGATATCATTTGACTCATCAACCGCAAATATTTGTGCATTCCCTTGTTATTATTCTTCAGGGCTCTGTTGCAAACGTACCAGCCACATTACTTTGTTTTTTTTTTGTAAACTTACAAACCACTGGTACTTCTTTCAGAATGGAATGCATAATAATTTCTCCTCAGCTCTTTGACCTCCTCCTTCACGAAAACGTTTTACGAGATCCCCAATATGAATTGGCATGACAGGCAGCTATTTTCCACTGACTCTTACTTAGGCAGAATGTTGATCTTTTATACATTCTAGGAATTCCATGGTCTGTTATGATGCATGACCCTGTATCTGATCAACACAACTCACCGAACATATTAGATCTCACAAACACCAATGAATTTTCTCAAAATCATGTATTGATCCAAGTCCAATGGTTTTTGTAAACAAATCAGCAATTTGCAAGTCAGTGCTTTAATGTTCTAGTACTATCAGTTTCTCCACAACTACTCTATGAATAAACTGATATTCAGGGTCCTGTAATTTAATTTTAGTATCTAATACATGATCTACAACAATATTAGCAAACAAACAATTATCACACAAAATTGAAGCATGGTCTAAGAATGTACCGTACTCTGTTCTCAATAGTTTGATCCTCATGAGATGACTGAAACAGGTTCCCAAGGCATTAACCTTAGATTCAACAATTGAACAAGATACCTTAACAAGCTTCTGAGTGTAGCAGAAGATCAGATTTGTTCCCAGAAGGCAGTAGCCACCAGATCCTTCACGGTGATTCAGAGAGCGATATCTCTTAAAGTTTCTGCTAGCTCCTTTCGCATGTGATTTTGAAATACTTGACAACCCTTTCAACAGCTTGCATGTTTGATACTAAAACACTCACAGCTTGCAAGTACATAACAGATGTCTGGTTTGTTGGTAAAATACATCTTCATACAACTGATCAGCCCACCGTGTCAGTTACCATTTACACAATCTCTTGAATCATCTTCTAAGATAGAACATTTCCAACTCCCACGGGTGTGGCTTCATCTTCACTTCTTTGTAACTCCCATACACTAATCAAACCTTTGGCATACTCGCATTGTTATATGAATACCTCAAAACCTTGCAGTTGCTCCAAATAATTAGTCTTCTGAAAGAAGCCATTCCTAGCAATCCTCGTGTTGAAGTGAAGGTGTTGCGTCTAGCAAACTCACCTTAGAGCTTTGTACGACCACTCATGCCTTGTTCTCCACAACTTGTCCACGTTTGTCTCTTCTGTTCTTGAAGACCCACAAACAATTTAGTTCGTTAAGTACAAATGATTTTACCAGCCAAAGTCTGACTTGCAACGACATCTATAGACCTAGTAGCCACCTTTGTAGCTTTGCCTGTCTGAGATATATCACATTGTTGCAGGTTGAACACATTTGCAAAGATCTGACTTGCCACACCATAAACTGTACCCGAACAATTCTATGTAGTAGCAGCAAACACAACAACTCTGCCCTCCTGAATCCTTTCAGCAGCGTCTTGATGGATGTGATTCTCACAGTTTCTTGACTGCTCCAGCTTACACTCAACAACAACTACTTAATGCACTCCTTTTGAGATCATGTCTCTAGGCAACATAAACACTGCTGACTGAACTCTTTTACTTGTAGAATGTACGAGTTCCATATATAACGGTCATTATGAGAGCGCTGACCTTCGACTCGAATATGGTTGTGCTCATCAACCGCCTGACATCCTCTCTTGGTGAAGGTAACATCTAAAACGTCATCGCACAACCGATTGCTGCTAATTAGATTGGTTTTTAGACCAACGACAAGGTAGAAAAATTCCAGAGTGGGCTGATCTTTACAACGAGATACACCTTTGCCTCTGATTTTACCTTCTTCATCTCCAAAAGTGACCATGTCAGCTAAGCCTTCTTCAAAGTTGTGTAGCCTTCCTTGATTCACAGTCATGTGACTTGAACACCACGACCAAATAATCAGTGCTTCAACACAACAGTCTGTTGATCATCAATAATGTGCACAACATAACAGTTCATGTCACGCTTCTTGATGTTTACTTGCTTGTATCGTCAAACATCTTCAGATGCGTGAGTGGTACAGTACAATCCAAACACTTGAAAAAGGCAGCTTTGTGAAGGCTCTAACTTGCATAGTAACAACGACACGTTCTTTTGTTCAGATCTTTGACACTCCACAGTCTTTCCCAACTTCTAACACAGTTAACATATCATTCTTCTTAAAGAAGACTCGATTGCCTCTTCTTCCAACCTTGTGGAACTTCTTCTGACGTATGAGTTGACTTACACGATTCTTAAATCTGTAACAATCAACCTTGATATGACATATCACACCACAATACCAGCAACAACATAGTTTCCCTCTCAGGTTGTTCACAACAATCGTCTGTTTAGTCTTCTGCAAGTTGAACTCAGACACCCGTTTGAGAGCATCACCTCCGTTTTGCAGCACTTCTGTTTCATGACCTATGTATGAAATCTTCTGACCATTCAAAGACCCATTAACTGCACTCGTGACACAACTTGAGTTTTCTCCATGGTTCCTTATACCACATTTTGCAATCATAGTACCTTTGTGAGTGATCAGCCCCCTGAACAGATCTTTTGCTCCTTTACTCAGCTTCATGTTATTCCTTAGCTGATCCTCAAGGCGTTGTCTTAACAAAGACGAAATGAATTTTTCCTCAGACAACAATTTCTCAAGAGTGAAGACTCTACAAAGCAGCTCTTCCTACTCAGACACCAGATCATAATTCTCCTTCTGCTGCAGAATCAGATCCTTAGCCAGAGCGGTGACTTATTTCTCAATAGAGAAGCCACCCACATCAACCTTAGGCTTCAAAACATACTTCTGATTCTCATCATCTTCTTTGCTTGAATCAATATTACTCAATGTCAGACAAGGTTTCGTAAAACCACAGCCTTGACGGTTATAACACTTCAACACGCTTCTTCTTTCAAGTGCAGAACATTCTGATTGGAAGTGTCCATAACCTTGATAATCAGAACTCTGAGATTCTTTCTCTGCACCAGATCTGGATGAGGAAGATTGTTATTGACGTTGTACACCCTTAAGCCTTCTGATCTGCGTCTTGCTCAGTACTTCCTCATTACCTTGAACAGACGTCTGAGTTTCTACAGTCTTCAGAGTGAATGATTCCTCAGCCTTCTGATAATTCTTACTCATCTGCAGTTCATCTGTCTGAACTAATTTCGCACACGGATCAACCTTCTGTTCACCAGAACTCTTATCCTTGTATACCTTCTTCACCCTTTTGGTTTCCTTAGAGAAGGGTTCCAAAAGATCCCAAGCTTCTTTCGCCGACATACACTCTTGCACCCTGGCAAACAGATCCATCGGCAAGCAGCTGAAAATAGTAGATAGTGCTTCAGCGTTTTGTTTTCCTTTTAACTTCTCCTCAGCCATCCACAGCTTATAAGGCTTTATTACAGTTTCTCCTCTGATGTTCTTAAATGTTGAAAGTGACCATCCATCTTCAACAGCGAACCAGGCTTTTATATCATGACTCTGTATCATTTGTCTGATTTGTGCTTTCCAATCATCATAATGCTCATCATCAAGCATCAATGGATTGTTCTCATCAACAAACTGTTGTGGATTTTCCATACCTCGTCTCAAGATCTCACCTATTGAAAAGATAAACAATTCTTTTATCAGGCGTCTGCTCTGATACCAATTGTAAAGGTATAGAGACACACAACACACTGATATACACTTGGAACGCGCCAAGCTAACGTTTTTCTCTTCAATCTTATTAAAAAAATTTATCTCTTACAATGATACAATTTTGTCTCGGCCCTTACTCAATCTATTCTACCTAATAGGATTGATCCCGACTAAGAATGAATCTGGAACTTTCTCTTTTCTATCTAACACAACACCCTGTGTAGATCTAAGAGAAGAAAAACAACCCTCTCTCTTTTTATCTATAAGAGAAGAAAACCAACCCTCTTTCTTTTTATCTATAAGAGACGAAAACCAACCATCTCTCTTTTCTATCTAAACTCTCACCAGTGTAGATCTAAGAGAAAGAAAAACAATTCTCTGCGCACTTAATCACCTCCCTGATTAACGTCACAGAGAACTGGGAGCACACCTTCTAAGCCTTATTTTTCTGGCTTCGAAGTTTACAACTGTATCAATATTCTAGAGTGCTCGAATTGGCTTGTGGCCTACTCATAGAATATATATACACAACTTGAGAAACCCTAGAAGGCGAATCTCCAAGTATCAAGGGATAAAGAAACTGTTTGCTCTCATCCTTATCTTTTCCTTATTTGTTGTAGAGAATATTCTTCATATCTCCAAGGATAAAGAAACTGATTGCTGCTCAAGTTTATCCTTTCCTTAATTTGCGGTGGAGAATATTCTTCATATCTCCAAGAACAATCTCGTCTCTATCTTCAATGCCAAGTCATCAACTTTCCTCGAAACATCATCACATCCACTCACGTCCTACCACGTCAGCAACTCGGGCGTCTGTGATCTGAGGCAACTTCCTGATTGGCACAACACTCTGTTCGACACAACAACTTATTCCTCTCAGCGAGTTGTTCTAGAATCTGCATTTACAACATGTTATATCAAGAAACGCGTCTTGTTGCGGCTCAGTAAGACCGTCATAACACGAGTTCAGGAGATCCTGAATGTTCTTGTTGGGACTCTTTTCTAGTGTGGAAAGCATGGACTCCCATTCACCCATGTCTCTTCCCCAAAATTCTTTGCCGAGTAGTATAAGAGCTGATGGGTTTCCTCTAGCGTGATCCACAAACTTTCTTGATAATGTCAAGAGGTTCCCTTCATCAGAGGCAGAACGTGTGGCATCTAAAAAGGCGTGATGACTGAAGCACTATAACCCTTCCTTCTCGTTTAAACCTTGGACCAGTGACTTGTCGCTTGCCACGATAACTATCTTGCTCCCTTGTGTGATTCATCCGCGGTCTCCTAAAAGATGCACTATCTCGTCCTTGACATTCAAATTGTCCAAGACGAGAAGATGTTGGGTTTCAAGTAGCTGCTTCTTCACGTCTTCATCATGTGTAGTCTTATCCGTTATCGACAAAGTCACATACTTTGTCTTCTTCAAAATACTTTCCAAGAAGAGGTTTAATAACAAGCCGAGCTTCTTGTCACTCTTCATTTTTCTGCGGATTTGGTTCCTGAAGAAAACAGGTCTCTCAAACTCACCTTTTATCTCCTCAAACAACATCTCCGCGAGTTTTGTCTTCCCGATACCTTTTATCCCAACAACTCCAACTACGCGAGTCTCCTCATAGCAATCCATTTTAACTTCTCCTTCAATTGCTCCACACGTTTCTTGATTCCAAAGAAAGGCGAAGTAGTATTATTATCAGTAATAATAGTATTGGTAATATTTTTATAATCTCCTGCTTTTTTTGCTTCCCCTTTTGAAAAACCTTAGTCTCTCTCTCATTGGTTTCCAGTTTGGCTAACATATTCACCACATCCTAGACAAACTTGTCCAAAAAATCCGACTCGTTAATACTACAAAAAACGAAAAAAAAAAGAAGGGAGCTCTTTACAGTTTCAACAAAATGATGAAAATTCTCAACTCTATGTTTTTATTTTTTATTTTGATAACTACAACTTTATCTTACTCCATGGATAACTACAAATTACCTAGCATGGGGTAACATAAATTTGTAGTTATCAAAATCTGTTATTTGGATTTAACACCTATAATCATACCACTATCACTTAAAAACTGCAAAACGATCGTTGTATATATGTTACCGTGCAAAGGATTAACGATGTCTAAACAACATACTTATCTAAATATGTATTAACATTTAAAATTTCAAAATAATAAAAAACACATAAATCAAAATATTTTATGCACTTCGAAATATACATAAATTAATTACAATATTCGTTATCCTGTGTTGTAGCACGCGGGGTATCACCTAGTACACAAGTAAAGTTGATAACTACAAATTACGTTTTACTTACGTTTTAGAAAAACCTTTTAAAAACCTTGCAAACGCTTTACAAGGTTGGAAACCTTTTAAGAACTTTATAAAAGCCTTGTAACTTTTTTTTTTGGCGGAAAAATTATTGTGTCGAAATATTTTGTCAACTTTTTTTTGGCGGGAAAATATGTCAAAAAAAATTTTGTGGCGGGAAAATTTGGTTTTCATTTTATTGATTAAACTAATTTTCATGTAAGGGAAAAATGATCATAAAAAATTAAAAGAAAGAAAAAATGAAAATGACCAAAAAAATGGATATTTTTGGAAAGGTATATCAAAAAGGGTATTTCTAACTAATTCTCTTTATTAATTTAGTTTTCTTGTTGAAACTATAATTTATCAAATATAATATGTTTATAAATATTGTCTTTTAAATATACCAGATTTTCAAACTTTTTAAGAATTTAAGTCTAATACTCACATACATCTTTTTCAAAACGTATATTATTATTATAAAGTAACAAACATATAGTCAATTATTCTAGCAAATACAGAAAATTCCTAATACATAGAGATGAGATATTGAGACATTAATATAAAACTAACCATATCTAATCATATCTCTAACATCCCCCTCAAGATATTGGAGGGGTAGCTATCATTCCAATCTTGCTTCTTAGCTCACTGAATTGAGTTTCTGCCTTGTGGTAGTGAATTCATCAGGGCATCTGCAAGTTGATCTTTGGTGTGGACATGGGATATGAGTAGAGCACCTTGTTGTACCTGACCATAAATGAAATGATAATCTATCTCATTGTGCTTCATTTTGGAGTGGAAAACTAGGTTTGCACATAATAACGTAGCTCCCACGTTATCACAATAAAAATTAACTTTTAGTTTTTTTTTTAAATTGTTTTTTAGGTTCAGGTTCTCTTTTTTTTTTCATCTGAAGATTTTCATTATAAAATACGATTTTGAACTACAAGGGTGGAATACATTTTTGAAACACCAAGCTGGACAAAAAACAAAGCTATCCCCAGAAACTAGAGCCCAAAAGAGGGAAACTACACCCAAAAGAGGGAACCTTATACCGAAAAACAAACTACAGAACCTGAAGGAACTATCAATGGAATAATCTCAATTAAGCCCAAACCAGAGAACCATGGAGAAGGCGAGTTGAAGTAGAACGAATCGGGGACCCTGACAGAGATATTGACGAAGGAAGATGAACGCACTAGCTCAAGAAAGACGACCAAACCAACCTTCTAGCAAAACTGGAGGAAACCCAAACAAGTGGGTAAGCTGAACCATCCACGATTTGCAATAAGAGGAACCCAATTGAAAACTCAGCCATGGAAGGGCAATCAGAGACAAACCACAAGCAAAATCCAAGAAAGATTACCGTAGCAGAACAAGTCAACCAGGCTAACAACCAAATCAAAGAAGATAGGCCACAAAAGAGCTGATACCAGATTGCACGAAAAGGTCAACCCGTAGATTAAGGACCTCTAAATCCAAAGACCGAGCCTAAACAACGATTAGACCGTAGTAAAAAAAGAAGGACATAAGCTATCAAACAACATAAAACCAAAGCCAAGTCACTCAACACAACCAAAAGAGGAGGAACCTAAAAAAAATGAGGCCGATGTCGCAAAATCAAAGGGAACTTCAAGCAAATTCAGGGATACGAGAAGCTGACTAAATACAAGCCTCAGCCGAGACAACACCACCACAAAGCAAACAAAATCCAAGAAAAAGCTCTTCATATCCACCTCAAAAGCAACCGGAACATGTGACAAGTCATCACCGACTCACAATCAAACGAGAACAGAGCCAATGAACTAGAGTGTCGAGACATTAAAACCAGATCGACAACCTTGAACCTCCACGACCAGGTCGGAAATACAAAAAGGAGCCACCGGAGAATAAATCCACTTCCGAACATCAAGAATCGGCCACCAATCCTCCGAGATAGTCACCACGCCGAAAGGAACTTACCATCACCGAGAGTAAAGGACAAAGGTTGGAGACAATGAAGCTGAGTATTGAAAAATCTAGGAAGACAAACTAAAACGTGAAGAAACTGGAACCGACGATGGTGCTGTGGAAGCCACCCATCGCCGACCATCGGAGAAAAGCTCTTGGTTGACGGCTAGGGCGAACACTTCCTCGAGAGAGAGAGTAAAGTTTTTTTGAGATTCAGGTTCTCTATTTTACATTTATGGTGTAGTTTTAAAGGAGTATGAGTTAGTATTTGGAGTTTAGGGTTTAAAATTTAGTCATTTTGTATATAGAAAATGTGTATTTTTAAAAATATACAATATGAAAAGGTATTTTAGAAAAATGACACAGAAATTAATGAATACGAAAATGCTCCAACTTTTATTGGTTTTATATAGATTGCAAATCAATCTTATGAGAAAGAGCGAGTCTCATGCCTTTATAGGTGCAATTAATCAAGCAATCTGAATCAAAATTTAAGGTGATAGATATATAGCTTAAAATAGATATGTTGTAATGTGTGGTACATTCAACTTCTAACAAATTTATATATATATATATATATATATATATATATATGCCCTTTTTTCCTTTTCATTTTCATTTTCAAACAAAAAATCAATTTTTGAAAGACAAAATAATTAATTTCTATCACCAAAATGATGAACAAAGCATTCTCATTTATATTTCCAATTCTTCTCGTCATTCCTGTGCTAGGTTAGTATTTTTATTTATAATCATTGTTAAACGTAACATTTAGTTATTTTCATAATTTATTTTTATATATGGCATTTAAAACTATCAATTTAACTATAGTTTTGACATATGTCATATGTGTCATAATTAACTTTCACTACTGAATTTATCATATCTTTTACAAATATTCCATGCTAGACCTAGAAAACTGACACCAAAACAGCATTTTTGTGATAATTTCACCTATTTTTGTAAATTTATTTATTTATAAATATAGATGGTCATAATATATTATGAAGGAATATTGTGATATAATCTGATTTAACCTTTTTTTTGTTCTTCCTTTTTGTTAAATGTGTCAAGATAATCTTCACATAAATGGTAATACTTGATATTCTAAGTAAATTTACATGACATTTCATTTTATTGTATATAATTCACTTTTAGTTACAATGTTATGTGTGTTGTGTCAATAATAATAAATGAATTTGATGAAATAATATATTGTAAACATTTTATTATTACTTTTAGTCTCTTCAAAACATCTATTTTTACAAGACGAATATAATTATTTTTTAAAATTGAAATAATTTATGTTTCATGGTTTATGTACAATTAGTTACAGGATCGACTTCATGGAGCCATACGGGCCAACTGGGCCATATCTTAGGCCTCTACCTGACCAAAAACGCGGGAAATGGATAAGAGAGCGTTGTGGAAAGAGGTGTAGGGGCCATCGTGAATTTCAATTTAAGCCATCGGCATCGGGTTATTGCGAAGAGAGTCTGATACTTGCATGTGCGTTTCTAGGTCATCTCCGTCGGAGAGATGTTAACAAATTTCTTAGGGTATAAAGCAAAAAAAAATAAATCAAAAATGTTAATAAAGTGTAGAATCAATCCTTAGCTAAGGATTTTTTATTTTGATCCTTACGAACATGTGTTGACATCTAATTCAGTAATGAAAAAAAAAACTTGCGTTTATTAGTTTACAAAAAAATTATTTCCTTTTCCTTGGTAAGAGAAATTATTTCCTTTTTCTTTTGACGTCCAAAACTTGATTCACATATATAATGTCACTTATAATAAAATAAACAAATATTTGTTCATTCTATAATATAATATTTTTATTAGTGTTATCCTATAAATTTTGTATCATAAAGCATGATTTTGTAGGATTTTTTCTTGTATCACAAAAATTGATTTTTTTGTAATTTTTTTCAATTAATGCTATAAAATTATAGACATCAAGTTAATTGAGAATTTGTTATTTTGGTAAATTAATATTGGTTAACAGTTACGGAAAACAGGTTATTATAAATAAAATTACATTTATAGTTAAAAAAATAAATGTTTTCTTAATTCATGTAAAAATCTTAAAAAATCATCCTTTCTAATAGAGAGGAAGTAGTAATTTGGTGTGTGTTGTATATTATAAACAATTAAAAATTACTCAAATATCATACAAATTAGGTGAATACAGAATTTTTTTATTATTACTACAACATTTCGAGTATATATTTCATACCTAGCCTATTTTTGTTACACATTATAGAAAAAACGTAATTACAAAAAATGCCATTATTTTTTTAATTTCACATTAAAAAAAACATATCGTCAAGTCAGAAATCGTTGACATGTATTAAATAACTCAGCCGTAAAGCGCTACAGCGGAAATGACGACAGAGTTACGGTATGTTGCGGCTAATTTAAGAAAAATGGCTTAATTTATGAGCAAACGATTGACTTACGAGCATAACCCAGCCTGGAGTTATGACTGACTTAATGAAATTATATGAGTTATGAGAAATGACTGACTTTCGAGCATAACCCAACTGTAATTACGGCTGAGTTATTATCCGATGGTTGATTTGTCAAAATTTTGACTGACTTAATACTTCGACACGACTGAATTAACTTTCTCTGATTGGCTAAGTTATTAACGACGACTTACTTATGGATGTCGTTAAGGCTGATTTATGTTTAAGTGTCATAAATCATGAGCTGGATTAACGAAAAAATCGCCCATTTTACGGTTGACTTAGTAAGGAAAGATTAATTACCAGAATAGCATGCAATTACGACCGATTTATTAAACGATACGGTTGAGTTAAAGATTTTTAGTTGAGTGACAGCATTAAACGGCTATATTTGGCAGCCGTTTTTTCGTTCGTTAGCTAACATAATAGAATTCATGGAGCGACTAACTTAAAGTTTTGTTTGATAGCTGGTTTATTTAGACTGATTTACATGTTCGTTTGGTAGCTTACTTGCCACTTCATCAATTAAAAAATCACGTCGGATGTATCATTCCATGTCATCATTTCATGTCATCATCATTATAAGAAATACGAAACGTCTTTTTCTACTCGTCTTGTTCTTCACCTTGTTCAAAATTATTTACATGTTCTTCACCTTATTCTTCACATCAATAGAGATATTCATCACTTAATTTTTCAACATCCAATTCATCATCGTCTTCCTCATTCTTCTTCATTTTCTTTCATCCTACTATGATATATGATAGATCTTGTTCCGGTAATTGTTGTTTCCGGTAATTGGGAAAGATAAATATGTATTTAACACCGACGATAGAGTGTATGGAGTTCTACAGATAGATGCGGAAACAACGCACGACAAGCTTGTGTAGATGGTTCTCGATGACTAGGGATTGAACCTGTTGAGACATCAGCTAAAGTTGAGCTACATGTTCTTGAGAAATGCTTGAAACATATGTCACAAGATACTCCACCAGTCGATGCAGTTAGGAATTTGATGGAGACGATGGACGTTGCATAGGTCGATGCAAGGAGTGCATCGGTTGACGCAGCTACAGATTTGGAGGTTGAATCGGTCGACGCAATGATGTTGCAACGGTCGATGCAAGGTTGCGTCGGTCGACGCAAAGTTGCATAATCATAGATGTGTTCATAATTGCCTGGTTTGCTTGTTTTGTGTATTGTCTGTGTTTGTCTTTTTTGCTTGTGTGTATAGTCCAGTGTATTTGTGATAATACTCACGCATCTCAATTGTTGTTTGTGGTGTGCATGTATGAGACGTGTAATCAAGGCGATGAGGAGGAGGATGATCTAGGGTCTCGTTTATTGTGTTATGGTTATGTTATTGATGTTGGAACCTTGTATAGAATCATGCTACGTTGTTGGATAGAATGGTTAGGAATGATATTGTCTAGATGATTATGGTTATATGTATTCCGCTGTTCATGTTATTCGTTATATGGTTGGTTAGTAATGTTCATGTTGTTGGTTAATTAAGTAGTATAGGATGCTTAATTATATATTTGAAAAAAACGGGTTGGGTTGTTTCAACTCAGAGGCTTTAAGATTGGCGATGTCTTTGCTAGACCTCGTTGTAGGACAATGATATGGAAGCAAAGACGAGTTGGAGAAACGACTGAAATATCTTTCGGTAAGAGATGGATTTCATTTTGATGTACCATTATAAAATTCGAGTACAGTGATTATTAAGTTCTGGGTTGATGGATGTCGTTGGAGACTCCGTGCATCAAAACAAGGGAATAAGCCGCATTTTTATGTTGGTAAAAACGATTCGGAACACACAGGTTCTGTGATGGAACGTTCTAATCGACCTCGACAAGCAACACCTGATATTTTGGGAGTTCTTTACAAGGACTTTCTTGGTGATGTTCGTCAGTCAGTTAAACCACAAAGTGTCAAACTAATTATCAATAAGCATTTTAGTATAAAGGTAATTACTAATTTCAGCTGACTTATTAGTACATTCAGGTTGACTTATCATTACGTTATGGCTATGTTGTTTACATTCCGGCTGATTTATTAATACATTTTGGCTGACTTACAGCTTTTTCTCGGCTGAGTTATATATATATATATATATTATGGCTGACTTATCATTACGATATGACTGGTTTATTCTCATTCCGGCTGATTTATTAATATCTTGGTGTTGACAGATGGATTATTGGAAGTCACATCGAACACTAAGGTTTGCAAGGCAGATCGATCAGGGAACTTCTGAGAGTAGTTTTAAAGAATTACCTTCTTACATATACATGATAAGACAGGTGAATCCGAATACAGTCACGCTTCTTCAAATAGATGGGTGTGGAAAATTCAAATATGTTTTAATTGCTTTTGGTGCAAGTGTTGCTGGGTTTCCTTTCATGCGCAAAGTTGTTGTTGTCAACGGTACGTTTCTCCATGGTAGTTACAAATGGACCCTTCTACAGCCCTAACTCAGGATGGTAATTTTCAAATTTTCCCAATAGCTTTCGGTATTGTTGACACTGAAAATGATGATTCTTGGCATTGGTTTTTTATGCAACTCAAAGTTGTTATTCCTGACATAAGGATCTTGCCATAATCACGAACAAACATTAGTCAATAGGGACAAAAATTGGTGATGTGTATCTGTTGGCTTCTCCTGGAATTTACACTTACCATTTGTATAAGAATATTTTGGTAAAATTCAAAGGAAAACATTTGTTCCCTCTAGTGAAAAAAGCAGCAAGGTGTTTTAGGCTTGCTGATTTTACAGAGGCTTTCAATGAGATTGAAGTTGTGACACCCCGGTTTCAGGGACATGCAGAGGTTTAAAAGAATTGATTTGGTCACCTATGTCACCAAAGTGCACTTATGTTTTCAGTCAAGGGTCTTGAGAGAACTATAGAGTTAAGCATGCAATTCTCATGATGGGTAACCTTTGGAAAGTGACTGTCGGAACTGTGCGAGTTAGGACAAAACATAGGAAAAGATCATGTGGTGATTTGTAGGGACGGTAACAATTCTTTAAAATCTCTCGGACGTAACACACCGGTCGTCGGATAGAGATGAGCTCACGGGCCTAGTGAGAGGATGTGAGGCCCATTAAGGAAGGTTGACCCATGGACTGGGATTGGACATGGAGCCCACTAAGAAGTGGCGGTCGAGATGTTACAAGTGGTATCAGAGCCAAACCCAGACGAGTGTGGAGTCAGTGGTCTCACACCGTCCAGGGTGACGGTCTTGTTACGCAACGAGGACATTATGATCTATTAGTGGGGGTGAATTATGACACCCCGGTATCAAAGATATGCAGAGAGGTTTTAAAAAATTTATTTGGCAACCTATGTCACCAAAGTGCATTTATTTTTTTCGGTCAAGGGTCCTAAGAGAACTCTGGATTTAAGCATGCTTGAGCTGAAGTAGTCTCAGGATGGCTAACCTTTTGGGAAGTGACTGTCAGAGTTGTGCGAGTGAACACAGGAAAAAATCATTTGGTGATTTTTCGGGGTAGGTAACAAGTCTTTAAATATCTCGGGCGTAGCAAATCGGCCGTCGGGTAGAGATGGACTCACGGACCTAGTGAGAGGACGTGAGGCCCATTAAGGAAGGTGGGCCCATGGAATGGGATTGGACATGGGCCCACTAAGAGGTGGCGGAGAACAGATAGAGGATGCGAAATCGTAGCGAACAACGCTCTCACAAGGTGTTGCAAAACTGTTACAGGTAATTCATGTGTAATTGTTACATAAGTTGGTCGTTAAATGCTTATAAACCAGACATGTTTTCATAAATCAGCCTTTCTGTTTTTTTTGTTCTTCTCTCTAATCGATCCTTGTCACCGCAACAAGACTTATGGATGTGAAAACGATTCACCATCGTTGATGGGTGACAAGGGCCGATTAGAGAGAAGAAATAAAAACCGCCCTTGTAACCGCAACAAGACTTATGGATGTTTGTTGCATGGGATCTGCAGCTGGGATTACATATACATCTTTTCATGTTGTAAATGTGGATGCAAAAAAATGCACATGCCATCGTTTTGACCACGAGAAATTACCATGCGTCAATGCAATCCCATCTGCAGATCATATGGGTGTGTCTCGTATATCCTTATGAAATCCTAACTATAAGGGCGATTAATTGGTTAACGCATACGCTGATTCAATCATGCCTCCAGATACGGCACTCCCTGTTCCTCAAAATGTAACTAACCAACCGTCTTGCCTCCAATTGTTGTAAACCAGCCAGTAAGGCCCATGAAAATTAGGATTCAATTATCTTTGCAAGTTGCCTTGGAAATAAAGGCATAATGCGAAAACTTGTTCGATGTAGTAATGTTTACTTTCAGTTTGTTTTCATCAAACATTTGTTTACTTTCAGTTTTTTTTCTTGTAATAAGTCAGCCGTGAAGAAGGTATTGCTCGACACCATATTGTTTAAAGGTTTTCGGTTTGGTTCTTTCTTCGGTTTTGTGCGGTTTAGCGGTTTGGGATGGACGGGAAAAGAAAGGAGGTATTGGCATGGGAGGGTAGGAGAGATCAAGCAGTGGCTGGAAGGTAGCTTCTCCTTCGTCGTTCGGCAAGGATGTTGAAGGGAGAGTCCTTGTGCTTTGGGCATAGGAGATGGAGAAGGGAGATCCATCATCTATATATCTGTGGGGAAGGATGTGATTACTTTATGGTGGATTGGAAGAGTCAAGCAAACTCTCTCCTAGGTGTTATCAGGTAAGTTGTGTTGTTTTAGTGTTAGATCGATTAGAGAATTAATGGTTGTGGTGGATTAGGGTTTTGCGGCTAATACAATCGGTTTTTTCTTTTGCTGGTTGTCTCCAAGTAATACAATCGGTTCTCACAAGCCTCACAAGTTTTTGGCTACCGACTTTCAGGTTACCTAGAAAGTGTTTAACTAAGATTGAAAGTTTATGCTATGTTTTCCTATGCTCAGGTCCGGAGTTGAACACGAGGAAAGCTAAGGTAGCTTGGGCTAAGGTCTGTAAGCCAAAGCGGGAAGGTGGTCTTGGTATCCAGTTGTTCTCTGAAACAAACACAGTAAGTCTCCTAAAGTTTATATGGAGGCTGGTCTCAGCAAATGACTCAATGTGGGTTAGCTGGTCTCGCACTACTTTGCTTCGGGGAAAAGCGTTGTGGTTAGTTAGTGCAAGGTCGAACTTAGGTTCATGGATGTGGAGGAAAATTTTGAAGTATAGAGACAAGGCAATGTCTTTCACAAAAAGGAGGTGTGATACGGGAGTAATACTTTCTTCTGGATATAGTTGATTGCGTTCAACATAGACATACAATAGAAGAAGATCATCCTCCTTCTTTAGTTTTCGCCGGTACTATAACACCCTCTACCATAGTTTTTCTCTGATCTTGTATGGCTATGATACCAAATCTAGTTTATAAAGAAAGATCAAAAACACAAAGATTTTATAAAGAATTCCTCTCTTTATTAGACTTTAGAAAAATAACTCAAAAACTAAAGTCTCCCTCAATCTCTCAATCTCTTAATCTCTCATAAGCTCATAAGTTATGAAACACCCTTGTATCTCCTTATATATGAAACTCTCAAACATATTTCCTAATCTTTAAAGAAAAACTTCTTATTTCCTAAACTTCCTTTTATAGTTATATTTGGATAACTCCCAAAAACAACCTCCAATTTCCATATCTCTGTTAACTCATTCTTCA
Organism: Camelina sativa; assembly: GCF_030686135.1. NCBI lineage: Eukaryota > Viridiplantae > Streptophyta > Magnoliopsida > Brassicales > Brassicaceae > Camelina > Camelina sativa. Next base: position 21,469,129 of record NC_141892.1, on the reverse strand, counting down.
GGCTTACTCCAAACAAGTTTTGCTAACCTAGTTACCTATAAGAGGTTTTATCGATAAATTTCTGTCACTATAGGGTTTTAGCATTGAAAGTAAATTTCCAGTTGTGAATTTCACCTTGTTTAAGAACAGAGGTTTCAGCTTTATAACAACGGTAAATTATAGGAAAAAAACCTAAAAAGAAACCTAAAATTAAGAATTTAGGCCATATGTTTGATAATTAAAAATATACACCAAGGAAAGACAAAATTAACCTTATGTTTATCTAACTATTTATTAAATACTAATAAAAAACAAAATTGAACCCATGATGTTATTTTTAAGTACATGGGATTTTTGTTGATTTTTTTAAGTTTGATTTTGATAAAATATAATATACTAATCTTGGCAGATTTTATTCATAAAATCCAGTATTTTCTAATACCTACATTATTAGGTTCTTATATATATATATATATATATATATATATATATATATGCGGTTATCAAATCAAAGTATTAAGAAGCAATTTGTAAAGTTCTTATATATAATTCTTCTGTAAATCTATTTTTGTTATAGTAATTCTGCAAAGTTGTTAGCTAAATTTAGTTTCTTTCAGTTATTGTACAGAATTTCATATAGTTGTTACTTGTTATTAGACTTTTTTGTATAAAATTATTTCTGCAAAGTTGTCACCAGGCAGTGCTTTCCCTATTCCTTGAATAATCAACAGCAGCATACACGTAAACAACACTACGAGATTCTCACCAAAAAAAAAAAAAAGAACACTACGAGATTTACTGATTCCGCGTCATACTGTTTTATGAGGAACGAATTTCTTTCACCAAAGATTTTACACTGATTCATTTACCAACAAGAGACTCACGCAAAACTTGGCCTCAGTTTGGCACTTGTGAACGTTCACCTATTGTAACCTTGCTTTCTAGTAGAGTACTGTTAAACTTGCAACAGCAATGTCAATCAGTTTCTCAGCCCAGTTTGTGTGGTCTGCAATTCGTTTCTCGACCAAGCTAGTGTGGTCTCCAAAGCCTCTCTGGTAGCATTCATCCATCATATTTTTGCAAGAATTCTCAAAGTGTGGTATAATCAAATCCTCGAAATACAACTTGAGACACTCGTTTACTGCTTATTCTGCCTTCTCTTCAATGAAGATGGTTATCTCCCAAAAAAATGATATCGGTGATTAAGTCAACAAAGTGTGATATTTACATAAATTTAGATGAATAACATTTAGAAATGTCTATCATTTTCAAGAATCTCTTTGATTTTGAGCCCGTATTAGATCAGCGAATTGCTCTGAACATGATCTACTTATGGTACACATTGAGAGGAGAAATCATTGAAGTTCTGAGTATGTTTGCGGACAAACCATTCTCGGAGTTTTTCATCTCTTACGCCTAGTGAAAAATTTTATTCTTCTAAATGTCTTCCTTTGATCCAGAGAAGGAGTGCATAATGAGTAATACATGATTATGGTTCTTAAAGTATTCATTTTATCAACCAAATTAACTATTAGGGTTATTTTTGTGTATTTTAATTGATTTGACATCTATATAGGAATTAAAAATACAATTTCAACTACAAATCTACTAATTAAAAATAGAATTTGTAAATTTCAACTAGTTTTACATTTTTTCAAAATAGTAAGGTCTACCCTAGTTTGTTCAAAAATAAAATAAGGTGTAAAATTTAGGTGGTCACTGGTTATTGGATTTTAAGAAATTTGAAAATTCAACAAAGTCATTTTTCATTCGATTATTGATTTAAAATTTGTTACAAAATTATTTGTTATTCATTTTATAAGTCTGGTGTTATTTGTTTAATAATTTGGATAAATTAGTTAAAAACTTTTAAAATCTGGTATTAATCGTTTAATGAGATCTCTTTGGATTTAATAAGGATTTTATTTCACATTGGCTTTTAACATATTCGAAAATATAAGAGGGTGTTACATTTTTGTCTATTTTATTTCATTTAAAAAAATTTCTATGATTAAGAAATACTTAAAATACTGACTCAACATTTCAATATGTGAATTTCATCCAGTATGATGAATCCGTTCAAAATAACATGATTCTCAAATGTTTAAATTGATTTTTTTATCGATTAAAATTTAGTGCGTAATTAACTAATCCTTGAATCATAGTTTTAAATAACACCTGATTTTAACTTATATTTATATTTTACGGAAAGAGTACCATATAATTTTGATAAGAAAATAAAAATTAATGTTCCAATAACATGTTATTCACTTGGATTTTCAAATCAATTAAAATTCATTCACCAATAATCCTCACTAAAGTTCTTTTATTTTATTTTAAAATGCTCAAATCTGAAGGTAATCTCGTTATTTCAAAATCCTACATATATTTTTATTAAGATTTTAAGAACAATAAATCAATAAGGAACCTTTTGACTTGAAATTTTTTAAAATCAGTTAAAATTAAATCATGCATGCATCCCACCTAATTGGCTCACATGAGCTGATCTTTTGTTGTACAAAAAATAGATATATATTTGAAGTAAATAATACTTTACATTAGTAATCAGAAACCATAGAGCGAATGACATAAATTTTGTTGATAGTGTTAAAATCAATGATCAAACGAGATATGATTTTGCTTGGATTTCAAGACAAACGGAAACTAGAAAACAAAAACCAACATTAATATTAATAAAAAAAATAGTACATATGTTTCCCATTCATATGATGTACCATTCCAATGGTTTTACGTATTGGACAGACCATAAGACAAATTTATCTATTAGGTACCATTTCGATTCACTGTCACACCGAGTAATTCGGTCGAACGTATTGGAAGATAAATGAAAGGATGATCAAATTCCAAAGAAAAATAATAATAATTTAAGAGAGGTTGAAAAGGAAATATAGCCAACCTAAGTTTTTTTTTTTTGTGCTCATGAAAGTCGGTGCCAGCCCAGCAGGGCTTGAACCATACACCAAGAAGACATGTTCGCAGGACTTCACCGTTGTACTATGCAAGGTTTTCGAAAATCGATGCCTTCCAATACAATCTATACTTTGGCACATAAAGCAAGGGCTGCACCTGATGGATCTACCATCTTCGATCACTTAACTTGATGGATTTTGTAGCATGGATGCTATTTGTTGAATTTTTTTCGTATAAGCTTCTTGACCTAGTTCCACACTCTGACTCACTGTTGGCATGAGCTTGGTCACGGTTTTCCCCTGTTAAGGGATCATATATCGAGTGAAAAGATGTCCAAAGTCAAGCTTAATCTTCCCGCCTCAAGTTTAAAGGGAGATGCACACCAACACCCTCAAACCGTCTCGGAGAATCTGCCACGATATGTTGAATGTAATCCTTTCTCAAGTTCCTTTAATTCGGAAAATATTTGTGTTGCCTCGAATGGACGAGGATTTCAATCTAGGCTCGCTTTAGTGATTATCTTTGGCCAACCCCGGAAACCTACTCCGTTAAGGAGAAACCATTCTCACAAACCGCCTCTAACCCGTGTACTCTCCCCATAATTCCCAATTATCACCAATCGCCTAATGGAATGAAGTTCGCGTCTGTCTTCTTTCTTCATTGTCAAACCGACTAAAAGTTTTGTGTGGAATTCCTTAACTTCCATGGCTGATAGCTTCATGTAAGGAAGAACCTACCTACTCTGTTACGGTTTTGCATTTATCATTTGTTCCATGAGTATAGCTTCATCAAGAATCTTGAGATATTTCCAAAAGCTTGAATGATTTTGATCAATTGCTTTTGAACCTTCTCATGATGGAAAGAAACCCAACTTGTATCCCCTTTGTAGAGCACTCTATCACAAGCTCGTATGTGTTATTCGCGCGAGCTGTCTATGACCATCCGTTGGTCGAGGATTTCGTGAAACCCGTCTTCATAGTCGAATCTGCTATGGTACCAGAAGATTTTTCAATCATTGCAAGCTTCTTAAAGTTGAGCACCCCCTTGGAAAACTCATGGAACAATTATCCTTATTTTCATTGTATTAATTGTAATATCCGCGAACAAAATTTTGAGTTTTCGGAATGGGTGTCGATAAACACCAAGGGGAGTGTCGATCGACACCATCAATTTTTTGTTCGACCGGGTTGATTTAAATTGTCATGTTGGTTTGGTTTGGTTTATTTGAGAATCGCTAACCGATGTATATAAGGGAAAACTTGACCTAGGTCGTGGAAAAGAAGTTGTTTTGCCATTTTAGAGAGAGAAGAGAGAGTGTTTTTGAGGGATTTTGGAGATTCTAAGCTAGTTTGGTGATATTTGTTTCGGTAGAGTGGAGATCTGGTGCTAGGAACGAAAGAGAAGCCTTCTAAGATGTTGGATTCGTCAGTTTGGGTCAGAAACTTTCTACAAAAAAAGATGAGTGCATGACCATGACTGATCTAAGCCTGAAAATCCTTTGTTTTGCTTGATTTTTTGTGGTTTGATTCTTCTAACTTTGTGGTGTTTTATTGTATGCTTGTGGTTGGTTGTTGGTTCCAATGAGTTTCCAGGACTTTTGGGTGAGTTTCAGACGATTTGGAGGATTTGGGAAGCGGTTCTTTGACTTTCGGTTTCGTGTAGAACGTGTTGTAGAGTCGGTGTCGATCAACACCAGGTAGGTGTCAGTCGACACCAATCTTGTCAGCAGCGGTTGATTCTTGTTTTTCCTGGTTTGTTTGTGCATATTGTTGTTGTTGGTTTATTGATGAGTTGTGGTTTGGTTGGTTTAATGAGATGCTTAATTATATATTGTTATTATTAAAAAAACCAGGTCAGGTTGTTTCTCTTGTTTCATTACCTTAGCTTTATGTTGCATGAACTTTCCTCTTTTGAGATTTTAGTTTAAATGAAAATGCTTGCTTTTCCAAACAAACAAAAAAAAAAAGCAAGGACTTCACCAGCTTTAGTTCAAGGCCGACTCTGTTGAAAGTGAGTGTAGCTTGCTATTCATTTTCCTACTTAGGTTGATTTTTATTTTATTTTTTGGACAAAGGGGGTAAATTAATTAAAATCAAAGAGCATTACAACTAAAGAGGAGAGCCTCCTTTGCCAAAGCGTCAGCTTGTTCATTTTGATTGCAAGGAATGAAAGTAAAAGAGCATGAATTAAAGGTAGTCGAGAGTACAAGGACATCGTGTAGAGTCCCATGAAGTTCCTTTGGGTGGATCTTCTAGTTAAGAGATTGGACCAGCAGTTGCTAGTCGGAAGCGAAAATGATATTGGTGATGTTCGATTCAATTGCTACTTCCACCGCAATGAGAGTTGTCAGTGCTTCGGCCATCAGCAGGGAGCCTAAATCGGTCACCGACTTAGAGTCTTGCAAGACGGTGAGATAGAATCGATCCTTAATGACCCACCCTAACCCCGCCTTTTCAGTATCCTTCCAGGCGGCATCGGTGTAGAAGGTCAGGAGAGGGATGATTGGTGGGATTTGGATTTGGTTCGTGGTGATTTGCTAGATCTGGGTAGGGAGGATTGGGCAGATTGTCATTCTTTTGCTCTAGAAACAGCTAAGAGAAACACATCCTCCACTGATAGGCGGAGATTACTGAAAATTAGCCGATTACGAGCAGTCCAGAGCGTCCAAATGATCCAAGGGGCAACGGGTCCCAGCCCTATACCCGAAGGAGGTAAGCAGATGAGGTTGGAAGATTTGACTATACCCTCCTTTACTAAGGTTAGGTTACCAAGGGAGAAAGGGTCTTTTGATAGGACCATGGACCATAGCTTCAGGGCGTACGGGCAGTGAAAGAAAAGATGCAGTGTTGACTCCTCCTCTCCGTAGTGTGGACAAAGAGCAGAGTCAGAGATGTTCCAGAACTTAAGGTTCTCTCCCACAGGTAAGGCATTTTGGGCTGCTTTCCATAGTAGTAACTTGGTTTTTTGAGATGTCTTGAGGGAGCAGATATTGGAATACCAATTGAAGGGTCAGGGTTAGGTAGTTGTGGTGAATGTGGTGAAGACTTAGTGTCCAGTTCTTCAGTTAGCTTTGAGGCTTCAAAGTACCCTGATTTAGCAGAGTAAATTCCATCATTAGTAGGTAGCCAAGCCCAGACATCTGGTGCTCCAGTAGCACCGGGTTTAATCTTCAGAATATCCTTTTCATGGTTAGGGAGGATGAGTATAATCAGATCAATGTTCCATTCTCGAGAGTCTGGGAGAAGGATATCTGCGACTTTAAGATGTTGGGTGGCTTCCGTGGGTGGTCCCATTGGTGCTATGAGGAAAAGGTAGAAAGCCAAGGAGTTCTCCAGAGAGGAATTGATGATCCAGATCCTACCAACATCCCCAAGTTTGATTTGAGAAGGTCTCTGCCCATGCAAATACTTCTCCACCCGTGGGAAGCAGAGGTAGGTACAATGCAATCCAGTAAATAAATCAATTTACAATACTTCCCTAGCAGAACTTTTGCAAGATGACAGTTAGGTTTTGTGAGTAATCTCCAACTGATTTTTGCAAGTAATGCCTTATTGAAAAGTTGCAGATCTCTTAGCCCCAGACCGCCAATTTTAAAAGGTTTGGTGATTTTCTTCCATGTTATCCAAGACATCTTTTTATTTTCAATGTTAGTATCCCACAAAAAAACGTGTAAGGGCGGATTTAATGTGTTTGCAAAGGGAGGCTGGGAGATGGAAACATGACATGGTGTAAGTTGGCACTGCAGTAAGGATTGCTTTTAACATGGTGAGTTCTGCGCAGAGGATAGGAAAATGGAGGACCAACTGAGGACTTTTTGCTTTATACGATCCAGAAAAGAAGTGAACAGGTCCTTCTTTTTTCTACCAAACAGCTCAGGTAAACCGAGATATTTTCCTTGTCCTCCTTCTTTCTGAATTCCAAGTAACCTTTTAGCTTGTTCCTTTATTTCTGGAGGTGTTTTACTGGAGAAAGTAAGGGAGGATTTTTGTTGATTGATTTTTTGACTCGAAGCATTTTCATATTTTTGTAGGATACTACGAATTTTTGAGCAGCTGTGTTTATCAGACCGGATGAAGAATATGGTGTCATCGGCAAAGAGGAGATGATTTACTCAAGGACTGCCTTTTGCCACCCGTAAGCCAGGTAGACAACATTGATTTTGAGCGTTTAGACAAAGCCTGGAAAGAACTTCACTGCAGAGGATAAAGATGTATGGGGATAGGGGGTCTCCTTGTCTGATACCGCGTTGAGGTTTGACTAGGCCTTTAGCTTGACCATTTAGTAGGAAAGAATATGAAACTGTAGACATGCATGCATGATCCAATGGATCCAGGTTTGATGAAAACCCATTCTTTCCAGTACAGCTTTTATGAAATCCCACTCTAATCTATCGTATGCCTTACTTATGTCTGTTTTGACAGCCATGAAGCATCATTTCTTTGCACTCGTTGAGGCACAAAAGCAGATTGATTCTCTGAAATGCAGGAGTCCAAGACAGGTTGGAGTCTCTTTGATAGCAGCTTTGCAATGATTTTATAGTAAACAGAGCATAGAGCAATTGGTCTATAATATGATACTTATTGAGCTGTAGTTATCTTTGCAATGAGTCTCACATGGGTGTGGTTTGCCTTTTGTGGTAGGTCTCCGGTGATAAAGAAGGATTGGACTTTCGCTGTGATTGCATCCCCGACTGTATGCCAGTTTGATTGGAAAAAGCTAGCAGAGAAACCGTCGGGTCCTGGAGCCTTACCCGCATGAATTGAAAAACAGGCTTGTTTGATCTCCAGGGTGGATGGCATACAAGGGGAGAGAGCCTCGTTTACTACATTGATTCTTGCTCTTTCTTGTGAGGTAAAGATATCTTCAAAATAGCCAGAAATTGCCTTAACAATATATTTTTCTTCATACACTTTTGTTCCTGAGGTGTCTTCTATAACAGATATGTTATTTTGAGCTCTTCTAGCTTTTGTAGCTGCATGAAACAATCTGGTGTTCTTGTCACCAAGGGTAAGCCAGAGTTGGCGGCTACGTTGTTTCCAGAACTCCTCCTCTTTTTTATACGCAAATGCTAATTTCTGGTTTAGTTCATCAATATCTGACTCGGAGAAAGAATGTTCAGACATGGCTTCTTCAAGTTGATCTCTGATGGTGGAGATCTCTTGTTGACTATTTAGGCATTGTTCCTTGTTCCAGCGGATGATGGCAAGTCGACAGAAATGTAGACGTTGATCTATGGGAGCTGTGGGGTTTGAGTTCCAAGATTGAGCCACTATGTCAGTAATGTCAGGGTTGTCTTTGAATCTTCGATTATACCTGAATAGACTTCTATGTTTTCTCAAAACAGGATCAAAGGATGTTACTACGGGGCGATGATCAGAGCCCTCAAAACGATATTCCCACCTGGTAAGCCATAACCCATTCACTATTTGCCATTGCTCTGTCAAGACGACATCTTACCAGGTGGGAATATCGTTTACCTCTCCAGGAAAGGAAATTTCTAGAGTGTTTTAGATTGTAAAGGTCATAGATGGACATGAAGGTGTGCAGGTCAGAGAAAGATCCCTAGGCACTCACAGGTCCTCCAACTTTCTCCTCATTACAGATAATATCGTTGAAGTCCCCCGTGATAAACCACAGACCCGATTTACTTTGTGCATACCCTTGGAGGAGAGTCCAGACCTGGAGTCTTTTTCTTCGATCTGGTTCAGCATACAGAAAGGTGGCGAAAAACGATCTCCCTTTTGCTTTTATTTTTGTGTCAATACAATGTTGATTAGAGGTAATGATTTCGAGTTCAATGTTTGACTTCTAGAATAAAGCAACAGTTTGACTCCTTAAGTCGTTGGACTGTTATGGGGTTCTCCAACCCACAACAGTTTCAGCTCACCATCCTTAAGGAGGACGGGTTGACGGTTTCTGATAATCTGTCTTCTGTTTTTTTGTTGCATGAATTATGTTAACTCTTGGGGGAACCTTTGCTGGGGGCAAAAGTGAGGGTGATCTTGAAATTTCTTGTTCCCTACTTTGAGTGGTATTTTGATGTCCAAGGGGAGGAGCTTGTGATCGGGAGCTTGGATTACTGGATCCTTTCGAGGTTCCTTTTTGATTAGATTTGGAGGAAGCCACTCTGGTGGTGCCTTTTGGGGCGGTAGATTTTCTCGGGGAGCCTTTTGCAAAATTTCTTTTCTGAGATTTCGCCCCCGGGAGACTGATATTTTGCTTACTTTGTTGTTTTTGCAGAGGGGGACGTCCTCGTCCTCTCTTACTGGAGCTACCAATCTCTCTGGTTTGAAAGTTGTGTTCAGTTAAGTGGGGACTCAAAGGAGGATTATCCAAGTGGATTCCGGAACCAAGACCTGTTTGAAGTGAAGCAGTGAGAAGGTTGGAAGCCAAAATAGTGTCTGCAGTATGATCCATAAGATTTTATGTGTCACTCTGCATGACACGCAACTGTCGAGCGGCCTTTTCGGTGGGGTCAGTGTAAGAGAGGTATTGAATTGTAACTTCCTGTAGATCAGACATAATTTGTTCTCTATAAGGGGGCTTTGGGAGAGATTCAGTACATTGTAGTTCTCTCTGATTTTCCTTAAGAGCAAGGTTTGGAGAAGAGGGAGGAGTGTGAAGGTCCTCAACTGGATTAGTTCTTTCTAGAGGTGGGCGCCTGGCTCTAGAGGACATGGATGGTTCTCCATAGTGATCAGCAGAAGAAACAGATTTTTCTCTCCATTGCAGGATTCGAGTTCTAGGAGTGGGGTTTCGTTTTCTGACTACTCGAGAGGGGTGAGTCGTTTCCCTGCTGTGGAAGGAAGTTGGTGGGGATCGGGACTTGTGGGATTCCCCATATCGGCGAACAGGGGAGTGAGGGAAGCGTTTTGCTTCAGAGAAAGATCGAGGATTATCTCTTAAGTAGTCAAAAGGACGCTTTCTCGCATTGCCTATTGGGTATTGAGAAAAACTTTTTCCAGAGCCTTGATGTTTGTCACGGGGGGTAGGAAATTGTCTTGAGGGGTGTAGTAGTTTCTTGAGGAAACTCTTTGCTCGGGATTAGGTTGCATTTGATTATCATGTCTAACTAGTTCTCTGTTTGAATCAGGTAGTTCCGGGCATTGTGGCTTGTCATGTGTCAGCCTCAGACAGTGGGAACAATGGTTTTTGAGATTTTTGTAGTCTAAACAGATTAGGGCTTCGCTACCATCAGCAAATTCGATGATAGTTTCTTTAGTGATGGGTTCTAGACCGTTGAGTAGGATTTTGAGTTCAACTGAGGAGGAGGTGATGTCCCAGTCAAGGATTTCTCTGGGGGCTTCCCCAATGGAGTGTACCATCTCTTTCTTCCAATAGTGTTTGGGGAGGCCTTGGATCTCTAACCAGAAAGGCAACTGGGAGGGGAAGGAGGGGGAGATTACAGGTTCCCATCGTTGAATGATTACCATCCACTGGTCGAAATGGTATGGTCTATTAGCTAGCACCTGCGAGATATCTTCCTCTGAGTCGAATTTGAATTGGAAAACACCTTGACCTAAATCAGCTCCTATTGCTTTTCCTAGCAGGTTCCAGCGATTAAGGAGGAAAGGAAAGAGAGCCCACATCCACTGTCCCGCAGGATTCGTAAGTCTCCCTATAAGGGTGAGGGAGTTTTCCTATATCAGGTCTGTTGTGTCGATTTCCGGGGCTCGTATTCTCTTGCGTGGTGGTGGGGAGAAGCCTCTTAGGGGGCCTTTACCTTCCAGGTGATAAGGGATGCGATTTGACATGATTATGAAGGTTGAAAGGGGAAACAGTATGGTAGGTTTTGTGGTGGAAAGAGCGGGAGAAGGTTTTTGAAAAACAGATAAACGCAGGAACTGAAAAAACAAACTTGATAACCACGGTTTCTAGGAGTAAATGCAATGGTGGGATTCAGCGATATCGTTTTGGTAGTTTGGCGTTAATGCTTTGGTGTAGATCTGGTTGGAAGCAATCTGGATCTGGGCAGCAAGCATGAAGAACAGCCTCATGGATGCGAAATATCCAGCAGGTACATGTTTAGAAGGTTCCTATTGGTGGAGGGGAGTGGTTAAGATCCGGTTAATAGACTGCTTCATGCTTCCTCGGGAAAGGTGCCTGGGAGAGAAAAACCCTTAATTCCCTGAGAAATATTTAATTTTGGAATTTCCTACTTAGGTTGATATGTATACTTAATTTTGTGTTTTATCTCTTTCTTTTCTTCTTTAAGTAAAATTATTTTGAACAGAAAGTTATTTACAAGTTACAACACATTTAATTTTCATACAAACTTAAATTTCCAAATCAATTAAAATTCATAAGGCAATAACCCTCGCTAAGTTAATTTTCTTTTACAAATGCTCAAATCTGAACGTAAATCTTATTATTTCAAAATCCTACAAAGATTTCTGAATTAATTAGGAGACATAAACCAATAAGGACCCTCTTTTGTAATTTAACTTGAAATATTTCAAAATCAATTAATATCAAATCATGCAAGCAGTAAATCGTTAAAATGAAATAGTACTATATATAAACTAATATTAAAAATCCTAAAGTGAACAAAATAAATTTTGATTATAAATTCAAAATTGATGATCAAAGGACGTATAATTTTGCTTGGATTTCTAATTAAACTAAAACTAGAATCGCCAAAATATAAACCAACATAAATATTAAATTAAAAAGAAATAGTATATGTTTTCTCATCTATATGATGTACCATTCCAACGATTTACGGTCTTGGACAGACGTACGAGTAGTTCGGTCGAAAGTATTGCAATATGAATGAAAGGGTGATCAAATAAATTCCACGAAAAAAATTAATTTAATATTTTAATTTTGTGGTCTTATACAGTATTCATTTTGCCACTTAGGTTGAACTTTATACTTAGGAATTTTGTGTTTCTGTTTCTTCTTAAAGAAGTAAAAATATTTAAAAGAAAGTTACGCTCATGAAGTTAAATGCAACACATGATTTTTATACAAACATAGTAGCGGGATGGACATGAGATCATAACTTTACTGTGGAGATGGAGAACGGTGGGATTAATTGAAAGTACATAAGCCAGTTGTACAAAAAAGTAGTGTCACCAATTGGTACTCGTGGTCTTTGGTGTCGAGAATCACGATGGTCGAGTCCCGCGAGTTTGCACCTGATGATGAGTAGAATATCGTGAGTGACAATGGATTAGAAGATGGTAATGAATCGGCTAGAAGTTCTCCGTTTCTATCTCACTGTTTAGTTTTCATTATCTCTATATATAATACGAACTTTGCTAAGAACATATTTGCAAGAATTATTTATCTTCATCCTAATAGAATTTTTTATATAGAAGCTGTCTACTAACTCCAAAAGCTCCTTCAAAATAAAGTGTCAATCTAATTCGACAAGAAGGTACATAAATTAAAACGATTTGAAAATGATTTTTCACTGTTCCATCAAAGTGATTTACAAATGTTGATGACCAGTAAATTAACCACCTTACAATGTGCCAGATTATATGGTGACAGCTTAGCATTGAATAGCTATGGTTCGACATTCTATTGTGACTTTCTCCAATAGATGGGATAACAAGATGAGAACTTTTCTTGAAATTTGGATTGAGCAGCGTTAATGGCCTTTGCATCAGATGAAGGCTTAGTTACTTCGTTCGATAATCATTCAAACTTGGAATAAAATCAAAGCAATCTAATCCACAAAATGACCTCAAGTGAATCTCGGAACTATTATAAATTACGAAAACTGAAACAATTGATAGTATGTATACTTCGTAAATATTAACACGCTCACGTCTATTTTAGTATTTTAAAATCATTTGCACCCGCTTAACAGTTGTAACATTAATTACACCCGCAATACTTCTAAATAGAGTCCATTGTCGCCCTCAAGTAACGGACATGTAAATTACATATCAAAGTTTTAAGTTTAAAACAAAAGTAATGAAGTTTAACCTCTTATTCATATTAAAGTCTAGGATGGGAAAAAGAAAAAAGAGTCTGATAATAAGAAGGTGAATAACATAAGAAAGCCAAAAAAACTCAAACACTATTAAGTTGTTGGTTGAAATTTTCGATTTTCTCAGATTGGGTATGAGCGACGGCTGTTGATAACCCGATGTAACTGGGTTGTTTCTCTCTTTCCGCCATTATCTTTTTGGTGGATTTATAGTATGCACCATATAATATTAACTGCGCCAATCCAAATAGACATCCAATCCCATTTGGTATCTACAAATGTCCATTATTAAAAGAACAAAAATTAGTAAAATTATCTATATTCTTCATTTAAAAAACAGAGAACCAATTTAAAATTTACAGTCCTACATAAATCTTTATTTCATCTTCATTTTATGAAAATTCTTTCTTTTTCACAAAAATATTATCAATTTTATAGTTGAAACATGAGATTTTTGAAGAAAGAGAAGAAGGGAAAACTCACAGCCATGAATGGGTCGAAAGGCATGACTGCATAGATTGTCCAAATGCTTGCATTGAGAAATCCAGCTACCGATAGCCAAAACGGCATGAACTCCACACTTTTTGTCTTTATTACCATTTTCTTTTTGTATAATTATTTTGCCAACAAAAAAAAAAAAAAAAAAAAAAGAGAGATCAGCTTGTAGTTTATTAGTTTAGGATTTTACCATAGTTTAGTCAAAAACAAATTTTAATAAATCCAATCAACAAATATAATAGATATAATTAATTAGAGACAAAAACATTTATTAATTCCCAAAAGCAATTAAATGAGTCATTTAATTTTGTGGAGAAGATGATAGAAATGTAACGTACCATGACAGATAATGGAGAAGCGTACATCATAACGTTGAAAACGCAACACACGATTCCAACACTCATCGTTCGTTTCTCGGTAGTGTGTTGGAGTGTAAAGACCAAAACAGATAGAATAGCTATAAACGCGGTTTCAGCCGCTAAAACAGCAGATATTACCAACCGTTGTTTTTGGCGACCGCAATAAACAAAAAAGATGGTAAGGAAAACAATTTCGATCACGATCCCCGTGCCGTTGATTGTAACGACCAACATACTGTCGGGATGCACCGCAGGGAGCCCATAAAGAACCCAAACCAGACAGTTTATGAGAGTCGCTAAATATGGTATTGGTGAATATGCCTCCACTGACTTCTTTTTCACTATCCGGACAAATGTTGGCCTGATGATATAATGAGAGATTAATTATTTTAGTTAATTGTTAATTAATGTAGTTTATAATTAGTCACTATTAATTATAAATACTTTAACTTCTCTATTGTTTTGGAAGAAAATTTTAACTTTAGACTACAAAATATTGTGATTACTCAGAAAAAAAAAAAGGCTTTATAGTGATGAAAGAAAAACAAATCTTAGATCTTTCAAGAGGACCATGCCTTAAAATTTATGGAAACAATTTTGGTTTTATTTAAGGAACCCAATTATACTTATTTAAATCATATAGCAAATACTTACGTTGGTGACAAGAACAGACATAAAGCAATGGCGTTTCCTGCAAACAAGATGATCACAAGTTAAGAAGGAAAAAAAAAATATTTGATGTATTCGTGAAATAAGTTGTAGATGTGGAAGAACTGGACTAACCTATGATTCCGACAATCTTCCGAAGAAGGTTAAGATGTGCAAGCACCATAATTTTTAATGTAATTGGTGGTGATGGAAGAAGAAACAAAAAAAAAAAAAATTGATTAAATGATTTGAGAAACCATATCTTAGGTTTGATAAATCAGAGAAGAGAGTTGGTCGATTGGGTGGTGTTTAAATAGAGATGGAACATAAAGATACAATCATACAAATGTTATATGATATGATGACATTACAAATGATATGCATATAGGTGTGATTCTGTGTGCGAATACAATGCATGCACCGTGTGAAGGGGAAAAAAAAAGTTAAGTAAGTCACTGGATCTCGTCTTTTAGTTTTAAGAGGGTATTGAATTAAACACACACACTTATGAGACTTGTATATATAGGACAAATATCTTGGTAAGTAGTCATTTGTTTCACTCTGTAAAAGATATTTAAAGTATTTACATATAGATTAGGAAATTATTTATATTTTATTTTGCGGTTTTTAATTAAAACATTATTTCATTGTCTATGTAAGAAAATTTCAACTAACAATTAAAAATTTGTAGAACATAAATGGTCAGAAAATATAAAATAATAATAACAATTTCACATTATAAATTAGAAATATCATAAAATAAATATTTTTTTAAAAAAACATCACTTAATATATTCCCTCAGTTTCCCAAAAAAATATTATTTTGGTTTCATGCTGAGTATCGTTTGTATTTAACGCAGATTTTTAAACATATCCAACTTAGAAAGAGGAAAAGTTATTTAGTGTATTAATATATGATAGAACATAAATTTATTTAAAAGAACATAAAAATTTGTGTGAAATAAAGTTAGAATGATACTCTTCGTTCAAAAAAAAAAAAAAAGTTAGAATGATACTCTATGTGAAATAGTGGAAATGGTATGAAGGGAGTATATAATATTTTAACCATCATATAATAGACTAGCAGTGAAAGAGTTGTTATGTACTTAAGACACTTGAAATAAATAATTAGACTTTTTGCTACAACGTCAATGATAGTAGATTGGCTGATACTATCAATCTTTATTATATAGATGTACAATTATTATTCAACGTTAGTTTTGTATATTATAAGTATTATAAGACCAATAAAAAATTATAGCATGTTAAAAAATTATATTAAATTTTATTTGGCTTTATCTCATTGAGTAATTTTGTTGTGAGTTCATTATAAATGCATTTATTTGGCACATATCAAATTTAATTTTAATTTTGAGATGTTAAAAGAATAATGGAACTTTAATTTGGTGAGATTTTTTTCTTTCTTTTTTAAAGAAAAAAAAACTGACTTTACTCGACTGTTTTTTAGATCTTACCATTGTAAACGAAAAAATTATTTGTGAACTTATAGGCAATTTTTAAGCACTACACGACGAGCTGTGTTAGGTTTGATCATATTTATGTCATCAGTTTTGCATTTGATACGAAACACTCATTTAGAAAAACCACTCAGATTGCTATAGATTCCGACTAGTTACGTAAATGTAGTAATACAATATGAGCGTGAGATATTTCTATGGAGAACACTATGAAAGAGATAAGAGAAGATATTGAGCATAGATATTTTGGATTTTATCTCCTCTAAATTTCACATTGAAAACTTCATCTTCAATATCTTATTACTAAATTATCAAGTCAAAATCGAATAATTTGTGGAAGCTTAATTCAAATAGAGAGAATAACAAGTGATTTGTAACTTTTTTTTTTCTAAACATAATCTAAAATCCTACTTTCAATACATCCCCTTAATTTGGTTCTCTTCGTCATGCCCACTTAATTTGGTACAATTCACAGGTAAAATTAGGGGTTTTGGCATAGAAGAATATTACTTACCCAAGAATGTTAGTAATATATGCTCGCTCTATCTGATCATCCGGACAACAACCCCAAATTCAACCCATAACACAAGTTACTTCTCATCCTAAAACAAGTCTAAGTGTCAATAAAATTTGACATAATCGGTTGATTTACCAAGAATAAATGTGGTGAAAATTTTCTTCAAAAAATAATTAAATATGTTCAAATATTTTTTTTTATCAACAAAAACATAAGAACCTCACGTTGAAGAAAGAGTAGGCCATTAGGACGTGATGGTTAAGTGGACTCCAACGTTTATACTAGGAAATGTGATTGGATGTACGTCTATATCCATGCAACAAACAAAAAAGCCATCTATATGTGTTTAGATGTGTATGAAATTGTATATGATCTCTGTTTATTTCCTTGCAAGAAAACACAAGACATCTACATTTATATACGCAACTAAATTTTTGATAGAATAAACCTCTAAGAATGATGTAAAAGGACATCTACCAACACACATTTTAACGTTCAGAGCATCTATTCATCTATTATCTATATATACATAATAAAACAAACAGAAATATCTAAATTCAAAAAAAAAAAAAAACAGAAATATCTAAAGGCTATGTACATAATATCGTTTCCTAGTCTAGTAACCTAGTTTGAGTAAACAATAATTACAATGCTAATTAGAGTTAGGGTTAGAGTAGGTTTGAATTAACCTGTTTTTTGTTTTCGAATTAACACAAAAAAAAAAAGTTGAAAAAGAACCTTTCAAAACATCCTTCACCATTTTATTAAGTTAGAAACAATATGTTTTGGCCAAGTCACTTGAGAGTACTTATGTTTTGTTTGAGACAATTGCCTTGCACGCAAATGTACCGGGGTGAAAATTGTTATCTAAAGGATTTATCTTCAAAAGGTTTTTTTGTTTACTTTTTATCTTCGAGAGGATTGTATCCATCTTCATTGTTCCTTACACGTGCAAAAGAGAACAGATCACCATGACAAAAAAATCAAATGTGAACAAGTCTGATACGTAGGATCCTTGTATCCTTTATGAGTACTCTTTGTTCGAATCCTGATGAGGGGTCGAGTAATAAAATAGAATGCGTCTAAAATCTTTACACTTTTTAGCCACAATACCTAATGTTTAGGAACCAAAGTAGAAGGTGGACTTACGTATTGCTCGGGCTTTCATAAGATCAAACTTAAACGCCTATAAAGAGATTGCACCTAGACTTTTATTAGAAGTCTACTACTTAGATGAAACTTTATGTGCAAATCCTAATTTAAAGGGACAATTATTTGGAATTTGTTAGAAAGTCGTACTCACTCTGTTCCTAATTAATCTATTTTTTAGACCTTTTACACATATTAAAAAAGTATTTTAAATGCATTACTCTTTTGTGTTTTAATATTTTCTATAACTCTATCTAAACCAATAACATATGATACTCCTTTGTCTCTGATAAATTGATGTTTTGTAATTTTTTTTTGTCCCACAAATATTGATTTTCTATAATTTTGAATTAACTAAAGTTAATATTTTGTAAATTTCAAGAAATAATCATTTAAATTTCTAAACTATTATTGGTCTTCAATTAAACAATATATATTTAGTGAGAGAAAATAATTTATTTAAAATCAATAATCATTGTTTTTTTAAAATGTGTAAAATCTTCTAAACATCAATCTTTCGGGGACAAACTGAATAGTTATTTTTCTTAAAATTTACAATTCATCTTCGATAACTATTAAAAAAGTGCATAGATAACTTTATCTAAACCAATGCATGGTAATTGGTGATTGTGATTGTGATTGGTAATTTACTATGCATAGTAATTACCATGCATTGGTTTTTGGATATAAAAGCTTGTTTGATGTATGTGGGCTTTGGACCTTTCGGTGAAGCGTCCTGATCTAATTACGGTATTAAGTTTCAATTGGCATGGATGACAAATCAAATTTGGACAAGTGAAAAGGAAAAGACTTGCAAGTATAATATAAGTTTGCACAAACATTCATGTAAAAATATAATTATCAAATAACAAAAAGTGATTGAATTAAAGAAATTCTCAAACTTGAACAAACAGGCTCACCACCACCTTGGCAGTAGAGTATTTCACCAAACTCAAATAATAAACACTATACATGAAATTAATTCATCAACCTCAGATTTATGATACAGAAAGCAAAAAAAAAAGATCAGATAAAAAAATAACAATTATAATAAAATATAATATTGAATATATATGTGGATTGATTTATTATTATATATGAATTATTACTCTCTTTTTTTTCTCAGAACTTGAAACCGAGGCTGGGCCATTTCTTAGCAGAAGACTCTTTCTTGGCAGGTCTTGCGTTTGGATCAATCAGATTCTGGAGAGACTTGGCTTTGTAGTTTCGTGACCGCCCAGCTTCCTTCAAAAGCTCGGCCAAACGCTTCTTCTCATCCTCGAAATCCGGATTCGCAGTCCCGAGCTTCTCCTCTCTCAGCTTCAGAACCTGCTCTAATATCTCAATCGCATCCTCTATTCTGCAAATTACATAACCATCAAAGGATGTCTAATCTAGTTTAACCAAATCAAATGCAACTGTATAAAGTCAGATACTGTTTTCTAATTTTATATCCGTAAGAACCATAGCCATAATAGAAATGCAAATCAATTGATGAAAAAACCTAGTTAGGCACTCCTAGTTTTCATATCGTATCGACCGGTTATATATTCCAGTTTAGGTAAGTTCACACATTTTGACCCAAACCAGTTATGATTATGGTTTTGGTAAACCAGCAGATCATCAATGCTATCTCAGATAGATTTCAATAATAAATTACCTTCCCATGGCGTCATAGGTAGCAGCCAGATTGCTGTAAACACCGAGCGTGTCCTGATCGCAAGGTCCACGTTCTAGTTCAAGAATTCCTCTTGCTTCTTCAAACAGCTCACCAGCCTCATCAATCTTGAAAAGCTGAACGCAGGCAAGTCCCATCTGGTTTAATACAACTCCGAAGAAGGCAGATTTCTCACCCGCTGCCCGTAGCTTCGTCACAGCGCTCTCAAACGCGTTTCTTGCATCCTCGTACCTCCCCAACGTGTAATACATAACTCCCATCCGTGCCTCTAACCCTGCAAGAATTTTACATACAAAGCCAAACTAATGTAAAGAAAGGTTGGAGTGAAGATGAAAATCTAATGCTCATATTGCTAAACACTCCCATCTAAATTCCGTTTTCTTGTCTGAATACAATCTACATTCCAAATACAACAGCTTCGATAAGCATTTAGATCCATTATACCTATGATTCTTCAACAATAACCTTACTCTTCAGTAAGCCTAAAACAAGTGGATCACTACTTATATGCTTGACAACACAAAGATCACTACTTAACATTCAATTTCAGACAGATGTGCATAGCAATCCAGCATAAAGAACATTCACTAATTTGATAAAACTTACCTGCAATGGCGCTCTGTTGTCCTGGTTTATCCTCGAGCAACTTCATCGACTTCTGAAGTAGTTTCAACGCTTCTTCAGGTTCATCCACAGACTCATAAATCGCAGAAATCTCAGTTAATCCACCAGCAATCTCCTCCACAGTTGTCCCAGGCACAGGCTTGTTGTATATCCTCAAAGCATTCTCACAGTATGACTTAGACTCCCGGAGTTTCCCTGTCCTATGGTAAAGCTCAGCCAACCTAACAAACACTGATGCAACCGTCGGATGACTCTCTCCTTTAGACGACTTGAACACAGTGAGAGCCTTCTGATACGAGAACACAGCTTCATCAAACCGACACAGCGACATGTAAATATTCCCAATACTAACATCAATCGACGCAACCTCAGATTCTTGCCCACTCGCAATCATAGCCATACTAGCAAGAACAAGATGCTCTAGCGCGTTTTCGTAATCCCCTTTAGCCTCATAGATAATTGCCATCAGTCTCCTATCAGCTGCCTCCTCCAGTGAGGCTGGTTCACTATGAGCTCGGTGGATTTCTAGAGTCTTCTTGCATAGCTCTTCAGCTTTATTGAACTGCATTGCTTGAACATAAGCTTCTGCCAAGTACCTGAAACAGTTATTGAAATCTATAAAACTTAGATCTAACTCAAAAAATAGAAACTTTTAAGTAACCAGTAAATGCTTTTTAATTAAGAACCTGCAAGTTTCTCCAACTCGTGGATCCGTATCGCCCAGAGTCTGGATCTGGATCTTGAGACCTTCTTCATAACAAGCAATAGATCTATCGATCTGACCAAGCATAGAGAACGTATCACCAAGCTGCATATGACCAGAGAAGGCAGCGAGAGAGTGGTCAGGGCCACGAGTTGGATCAGGGACTTGAATAGCTCGCTCAAGTGGTGGTACAGCTTCATCGAACCGACCGAGACTACAGTAAATAGCAGCGAGAACGTGAAGACTCATGGCTAGGTCAAGAACAGGTCCACCATCGCTACCGCCGGGGATAGGCGGAGCAACGGCGGCGCAACATCTCTCAAACGATTTGGTTGCTCGGATCGCGTAGTCCAACGCTTTGTTAGGACCTTCGCCTGAAGCAATGGCGTCGCGAGCTAATTTGAGAAGGAAAGGACCGAGATCTGGATTGTCTAGAGATGGATCGTCGACGTCGACTACGGCTGCTGCGGCGGAGGAGGATAGGTTTGGGGAATCTTTTTTGCCGCTGGATCTGCCTGGTGATGGTTTGGATCGAGATGATGTAGAGGAAGGGGTCTTCTTCATCGGAGTTCGCGGCGGGTTTGAGAGAGGTTGCGTGTCTGGCACGGACACACGTAGCGGTGGCGCGTCGGCTGGCGTTTTGACTGAGACGAGACCTGGCATTGCTGGCATGAATGTGTGTGTGAGAGAGAGAAGATAGAGAGGAAGAGAGAGTAATGGCGGATTTCGTTTTGGATCGAATTGAGATCTCTTCCAAGTGGGGAAGGAGACGACGAGTCAGTCAGTGAAAGAGGTAAGGGCAGTTTCGTAATAATGGTTTTGATTGGAGGATATAACGGTCATATATGCTGTTGGAAAATAAATACTGGTAATACTATTTTTATTATTTTCCTTAATCAAAAACAAATAATAGATTTTTGTACTTAATGAAGACAAGTCTTTTATAATGGTCTGAAAAGCATCATCGGCTTGGTCAGCCTTTACTTAACGTTGGATACCCACAGTCAGAAGACCGAATTCAGATATAGATGGTAAAGGAAGATCAAGTTACTCAGCTTGACCTACTTGACTCAGCGGTTAGAGTATGACTGGGGTTGAAGTGGACCGCTGCAAATCAATTTTATTTGTATACAAAAATAGTATGTAGATCGTCTATAGCGGTTTTCTTTATGTATTTTTTGAACTGTATCAATGCGGACTAAACTTATAAATAATAAATAGAAAGTGTTTTAATCCACTGATGAATTTATCCGTTATGACCGTTGTAACCATTCACACAATATTTTGTAAGTTCGGCAATCACAATTTGACAAACATAACAAATTAATAAATATATTGATCAATAAAAATAGTAAATTTAACATATTGAGTTTTGATGTCTTAAAAATAAATAAGAATACCCAAAAAAAACTTAGAAAACACAGTTATAGATATTATAATTAAAAAAAAAAAAAAAAAAAAAAACTTAATGAGGACAGACAAAGAGAATAAAGCAAAATTTTCCAATTGGATATTATTTTGGTTGATACATGGCTTCATCATCATCATCTTTGGTTGTACTCACATACACTACTAAACTAGTAGTTGCAGTGGTAGGTAAAATCACCGTCAACAACCAAGTTCTACGTCTCTCAAAACAAGACTATTCCCAACCATTATGATACTACCAAGTGGAAATTGACAGAGAAGATAGACTCGTGCCAGCTATTAAACAAATACAACTTTTTAAAAAACAAAAAATGTCAGCTTGGTTTTTTGGTAATGATGGACCAACAAATTAATTAAGACTTTTTTTAATCATTTTTTTAGGTAGATAAAGGTAATATAAAGTGAACTAAAACCAGCTCGGTTTGTGTTGTGTTAATCCATAATCTATCATGTGATAAGATACGCTTGACGGTCTATGTCACCAAAATTACAAACAAACTTCTATATCATTCTAATTTTTTATTCTTGAGATTTTTAGTTAATTTGATTTTATGTCAGAGTTTCTTCGATGATTGAATTTGTTAGTCGATCAAATATTAAAATACTTAGATAATCAAATAAAAAAGTCTGTTCCGTTTTTTAGAATCCTTCGTATAAACTCTATATTGAAAATTTCCAATATTTATTTTAACTCAATAACACTCCAAAAATAATTATGTATCAAATTAATAATATATGTCACAAAGAGTTTATACGAAGGAAAAAATTATGTATCAAATTAATAATATGCCACAAAGAGGAGCACTATTTTCAATAGGTCCAACTGTTGGGTGTAAGTTCACATCTCGGCCCACTATTCTTCTTTCACCCTTTTGTTGCGTTTCACTACTTGGGCTTGTATTTTGGCCCATTCTGTGATTCTTGCTTGCTTGATATCTCTGTTTCTACTCAATTTAGACGATACCTACACGCTTGCTAGTTGTTTCCCCAACTCGGGTACTTCATTGATTCCATGGAGACTCCTAATTCTTGCCACTGGTCGTTGCTTCCTGTCGATATCTTGATATCTCTTTTCGAACGGTTGAGTTTTGTAGATTTCCACCGAGCTAAGATCGTGTGTAGGAATTGGTATATGTGCTCGAAACAAACGTTGCACAAGAAAACTGGATCTCCATGGCTGATACTGTTTCCAGAAGATGGTTGCGTGCTATACAACCCAGACGAAGATAGGGTTTACAAGACAAAGAGAGACTTTTCAGGGACTCGATTCCTATCAAACTCAGGTAACTTGTTCCTCACGCTAGATTCTGTATCCAACCTCTTTATCATAGACGTGTTTAGCGAGAAGAGGATCGACCTTACACCTCTAGACTCAATCAATGGCGGTGGTATTTTTACTCTTAAGCGAGTAGGAGATAAAAATTTCAGAGAGATATTAACTAGTACTGGTGGCTTAAGTTGCATTCGAAGTGTGGTAAATCTGAGAGGTATTTTGTGGGTAGACGAGAAGAAGAAGGAAGAATACACACAGTTGCATGGCTATTCGATGGTGTTCGTGATGGTGCCTGTTATATAGCCTTTTGCAAGAACGGGGAAGATCATTACCGTACCATTCCAACGCTGGCCGATGTTCCCAGATGGTCACGAGGCATATGTGAATCTGATATGGTACTCCGGGGGGATATGCTTTACGTCTTCACGTATGGTCGATACTATCGAGTCCTGGATTTGCAAGAAGGATTCAGTGATGTTGAGTCCAACATTGAGAATTTATCCCAAACTTTTCCGAGTAGTGATAATGAAATCTATAATGGAGCATATTTTAAGCAAACCATTGCTGTTACAACATCTGGAGAGGTTTTGTTGGTGAAGAGGATCGTTTATGTCTTTATGAGGTAACCTCTGGAGTAGCTATGATCTGCTTCCACATCTACAAGAAAGTTCCTAATCCAGATCCGGACGAGCTTGTCTACAAACCAAACGTGTATGTTGAGGTATATTCTCTAGGTGATGAGGCCCTCTTTATGGATACGGGTATCACTGTGCCTGCTGACCATAGTCTTGGTATTGAACCAAACTCCATCTATTTCACGCGTCTTGCCCGTTTACGTAATGGTATAGTGGAACCTTCACACTTGTCCCAAGACATATGTGTGTTCAATCTTGAAACAAAGAAACTCACACGCTTTCCTAACCTCTCTTACTTAAAGCCCAAGGATGCTCGATGGTTTCTCACGTCTTAATTAGCTTTCTTTCTGACTTTATTTTAAGGTTATGTTCTGTTATATTAGATCCTTGTGTGGTTTATCTCTTGCAAACAAAAACGCTTCTCCATGGTGTCTCCTTGGCTCTTGATTTGTTTCATATGGTTCTTTTTGTGTTTGACTATAATCTATATGAATTAAAAACATGATCTGAATGTACTATATTCTAGCAGTATATTACCTAGTTTAATATAATGTTTATACTATACTTAATGGTAAAAACTATCAGTTTTCATTCCTTACTCATAAAGATTGAGATCGAAAATCTTTTTATGAGCATAACAAAGTGAGTTGAGAACATGCAGTTTAACAAACAAAACAAAAAGAAAGCGTAAGGATAGTGCAACGTTCATAATGTGTGGTCTTCCAACGTAAAAAAACGCTGATATAAAATTTCATGGAGGCAATATAGCTAGGTTATGAGATATTAAGTCAAAATCGGTGTCCTTCTGAACCATAGAGACTTGTATCTAAAACTGTCGTTTAACCATGATGTGAAAATTTTGTAAAAAAATAGGAGACTTCACTCTTTGATTTTCATTAAAAACAAGAATATTGCTCCAGAAGAGATAACCAACAATTTATTGTACCGGAACATGATGTACTATTGTTGTGTTATGTTTAACTAGATAAACACCTGCGCTAGGCTATGGGACTTTTTTTTTTTAAAATTAAATTTATTTTAATATTAGTATATTACTATGATTAGTTAAAAAATTTAAAAGCATCTAAGATTTGGTATTTTACAATTTCTAAAAGTTTAATAGTTTTTATTGATATTTATAGACATTAATAAAAATACATGTTATATATTAGTTTTACAAAATAATAAGTGTAATGTATAGTTAATCTTATTATTTTTATTTTATTCTCTCTTCTTATGTAAATAGCTTTTAACAAATTTTTGATATATCCTATTATATAAATTTTGGTTTTTAAAGTTAGTAACTCATAAGATTGTGACATGTGTCAATTTTAAACTTAGTTTTAACAATTTTTAAACTTTATATAATAAGATATTTTAGCCAATACGGGTTTTCTAAATAACTAGATGAGGATCCGCCCGATGTGCGGGTTTAAAGTTTTATAAATGAAATTAAATTTATTAAAATTTGTTGTATGTTGTATATAAATTTTATTTTTGTTATAATACACTGATTTATATCCATTTACAAATCTTTTATGTATGTTACAAAGTATATTTTTTTACACCTAAATGTACTCTTGTATGTTACAAAAATATTCTTTATCACCATCTAGAAACTGTCTATACAAACACATTAAGCCAAGTATATTACTTTCACATCTGCATAGTTTTTTAATTACTAAAATTGTTGGCTCAAAAATTTTTAAATAAAAAATATATTATATAATATACTAATCAATGATGTATCATCACAATAATGTATGACCACCATGGAGAAAAAATCGGCTCCGCCTTCATCCCTTATGGAGAGAACCTTGCGTCCAACCAGCTACACCATGGAGAGAACTTTGGCTCCGCCTTTCTCCCTTGGAGAGATAACCTTGCTTCCAATCTCCTCCACCTTCCGCTCTTGCGGAGATAACTTTGTGTCCAACCTTCTCTACTATAGGGAGAACCTCGGCTCTGCTCTCCTCCTATGTGGAGAAAATATGTTCACGTCTTTTTGCTATCTCAAAATGGCTTGTTCCGACAACCAATTAAAGTAAAAACAATTTTCTAACTTCACAAAAAAATCTTTTGATAGTAACTAATGTTAAATTTCCCAATGTATTCGTGATAGTAACTATGCCAAAGTGAAAGTAAAATAGTTGGCTTAATGTGTTTATAGATAACATAATATACTAATCAATAATGTATCATCACAATAATGTATGACCGCCATGGAAAAAACCTCGGCTCTGCCTTCATCCCTTATGGAGAGAACCTTGGCTCCATCTTCCTCCCTTGCAGAGATAACCTTGCGTCCAACCTCCTCCACCTTCCTCTGTTGGGTAGATAACCTTGTGTCCAACCTTTTCCACCAAAGAGAGAACCTAGGCTCTGCCCTCATCCTATTTGGAGAGAAAATGTTCACGTCTTTTTGCTATCTCAAAATAGCTTGCTCCGACGACCAATAAACGTCAAAACCTTTTTCAATCGTCACAAAATCTTTTGATAGTAACTAATGCTAAATTTCTCAATGTATTCGTGGAAGTGTCTTTGACACACCGTGATGTAGCCTCTATCTCTGTAACGCTTCAACCGCCACATTGTTTAGTGAGCCCATGTCTACTCTCAGTCCATAGGCCCACCTTCCCAAGTGGGCCCTACATCTATTCCCGGCTTGTGGACCAACCCATATTCGATGGCCGGTTTGTTACGTCTGGGAGTATTTAAAAACTTGATTACCGACCTTACAAATCAACAAAAGATATTTTCTTGTGTTTTGTCCTCACTCGCACAATTTCGACAATCACTTCCAGAAAGGTCATCCATCATGAAGTCCTCTCAAGACCCTTGACTGAAAAAATAAGTGCATTTTGGTAACGTGTGTGACTAAATCAATTCTTTTAAACATTTCTGCAAACCAGGGTGTCAGAGTCTTTGAGCTCCTATGGATCTATCAACTTTTTTTTTTCCAATCTATTTATCTATGTTTGTTGTACGCTTGTGTTTGATTAGCCTATTTTATCAATTCATTAGGTTGATGAGCTTTTATTCATTATCTTCCTTTGGGATTGAATGAATAATGGTAACAATTATGTTTGCAAATAAAAAAGAAGGGTTTATGACTAACCAATCAAGGTTGAGAAATTGAAAGAAAATTAATTTGGCATAATTAAAGAAACAATAGAAAAATATAAGCATGTTAATATATGAATCCCAAATCATTCAAAGATTAAAATATAAATTAAAACAATCTAAAAATACTACAATAAAATTTAAAATACAGTATTAGAAAAAGAAGACTCATATTAATCTTTTTTTTTGTCAACATATTAATCTTACCTATTTCCAACTGAAAAAGGAGAAAGTAGTAGAAAATTTTGATTTAAGAAAATAAGAAAATTTACCTTCCCATTAAAATATATTCCCAATTAAACAAAGTTGAAAGCAATGTTTTTGAATAAATTATTTAAATATGATGTGATCTTTGATTATATAGAAGTGAGTACAAAATTTAGAATTAATAATTAAAAGTATATTTTCCTTAATTATTTTCTCTATTTTTTTTAATAATTAGTCACTTAAAATTAAAAATAAGTAAATAATATTAAAATTTCGAATTTTATGATATATATATATATATATATATAATCTCCTTATAATTATTTTTAATTTGTTTTTTTTTCTAAATTCTGAAATTTTTTCTAATTATCTTTTTACTTTATTAATATATTTTAAAACAAAATATTTTATTTTTGTTGTAATCAAATTCTTCCTATTAAATATTTACACATGTCAAAATCTCATATTGATAGTTTGACACATGTCAAAATCTTGTTAATGGCTAACTTTCAAAACCCAACTTTATATAATAAGATTTAGTTTGTTATAGATTAAGATGCATATATTGTGTTTAATATAAGTTTGTAATTATTCAAGTTAAGGTGTGTAAAAATTAAAATATGGTTTATTATGATGACACAAATAGTTAAATTGTATTTAGAAATAGATATAGTGAATTTCAAATTTGTTTTTAAAAAATTATTTAAATTGTATAGATAATCACTCATATTTGAATTATTATCGATTTATTTATTATTTTTTCCCGCGTATTAATGTGGGCCTTTATCTAGTTTTATATATTTTTCAAGACTAAAATACTTCAAAAACTATAGATTCTTTAGATTTAAAAATATTTATGATGCACAACGATAATTTAAATTTCAAAGGAAATATTTAATATAGTAGATAAAAATAATTATTTTTAAAAAATAACTGAATATTTTATTTTACACCAATTGATTATTTAATATAAAATTATTTTACCAAAAATGTTATATCTCTTCTTCCTTGGACTTTTTAAAGTTATTAATCGATTCCATAACTCAGGGCTAGTAACATACAAAAATAACAAAGTCTGAACGTTAGCAGAATACTAAAATAATTTGACTATTATTCCAACGCAATCACATGTTATAAATATAGCTAAGAATATAAATTTTATATATAGATATATATGTCACTTTTATTTATAAACATGTTTTCTACTTTGATATATTCGATTAATAATTTCATATTATAGAGTGAGACTATAATTTACAAAACTGAAATAATCATATTGAACTCATTATGAAAGATGTTGTCTACTTTTTAAAAATTTAGTATAAAAATGAGGTGTATTATTTCTCTTAACTCTGTGGGTACATATTTTTAACGGGGTGTTAGCTTTAAAATGCTTTAAACTAAGTGTTCTTATTTGTTATGTTTTCATTAGATTTCATTTTCAAAGAGGTTTACATACTCTCAAGAGCTCACTTCAGCTTTTATACTTTTTTTTTGCATTTATATTTTCATTACGATAGTAAAGCTCTTAAAATAGTCTATATAATATTTTTAATATCATTTATTTCACTTTTATTTTTTTTCTTTGTAATACTTGGAATCATGAATTAAAAATAAAATTTGAAAATTTCCAAATTAATAATGCTATATCAACTGTAGAAAAATCTAAAAATATATATATTTATTGTACTTAATTTATTTTTGTTTTTATTTCTACAAATTAAAAATCTATGTGTCATCCACAATTTTTAAAATGATGAAGTCTATTATTTATTTTAATTCTATTGGTTATTTTTTAAAAATTATGTTTTTAATTAAAAACTGATGTGGCAAATTGAAAAGCTGACGTGTATTAATTAAAATGTTTTGATTGGTTAAGTCTTTTAAATGAGGTGTTAAACAATGTGTATATTACAATTTGTTAAACAATGTGTGAAAAAACAACAAAAAAATGTATTTGTGTGAAAAATATTTGTATATTAGCTCAAACTTAAACCCAACATTTTATACAGTGATGTGTAAAATGGTGATGTGTAAGCACTGGAGAGAAACTTATTGTACTTTTATTGTATTGATTATATTCTAAAAAAATTGTGGTATACTATACTTTAGATATCGTATCGTATAAAATGTTGGGTTTAAGTTTGAGTTAATATACAAATATTTTTCACACAAATATTTTTTTTTTGTTTTTTCACACATTGTTTAACAAATTGTAATATACAAATGTAACTGAAAATGGTATGATTTTTCTTCCGGTGTGTCTTTGCAACCTATTTATGAATGATGTTTGAAAAAACCAAAACATTGTCCCGACTAATTATGTACTTACATTATCGATTAATTTCAGCGGCTATATGTCACCAGAATATGCATTAGGTCGAGTGATTTCTGAGAAGTCGGATATATAAATTAAAACTTCGGAGTGTTATGACGACTAAAGATTTTTTTTTTTTTTGTCATCTAGAATTTTATTATTGAAACCATTACAACTGAGGATTACGACTGACGACGTCGCCGTATGCGGAAGAAAGTGTGAAGAACTATGAGAGGTTCTGTCTTTGCGGATTATGAAGATTAGCATAGGAGTCCTGTTACTTTTAGGCAGTTTATTAGAGGAGGAATGAATTTTTGAAGGTTGGCCAAGGGCATCTTCGATTTGTACTAGCAAAGGTTTTCTTGAAGTTAGCATTCCTTATTGGGCTTGGTATAATCCTTCTTTGTCGAGGTTTTTGTTTTGGTATATTTCTGTTATGGGTTTCTCTTTCTATCACTGTAATAACCTTGTATTTTCAGTTGTTAGCTTCTCATATATAGGGCTTTACACTTCGGGATATCTTGTTCTTCTGCCGACTTTAGACTCCGGGGATATCATGACGACTAGAGATTATATCAGGTAAAAAGGTGACAAAGGTTTGTTCGTACTAATAAAAAACACAGCCTTATTGCTTAGTAAGTGTACCTATATAGCCGCTGGTTCGAACAAATATATGTCAAACTTTACAAACATTTTACATCTATCTATATATATAAAGTTGGTTTTTCTCTGTTCTCATTCCTCCACCTCATCACTTCTTATTTTCAATTTTAACAAATAAATCCACATCATCAAAGAAACATAAAATCTAAAGTTAATGCATCAATTACTTCACTTATTTTTGTAATATTTTATTATTATTAAAATAATAATTTCCAATAATTTAAACTAAAATATAAACAAAAACGAAATGCAAAAAAAAATGCAACCAAAAAAAATATCAAAATAAAGTATGAATAAAGATTACATAAATATAAAATTAGATATTTCTATCATAACATATAATAATTGTGTAAATATTTGTAAAAAACTAGAAATAAGAGAAAATTAAAGCTATCATATATTTAATGGAACAACATTTACTTTCAAGAGCTTTTTCAAAAAACAAACAACAAAATTTAAAGGTTTTTTAAATCAAGAGGTTATTCAATTCTTGGTGTTAAATTATAAATTCATGTTATCGATTAAAAGTCGGTATATATTATTATTTTCAATTATAATATAATATAATTAATATATATATGTGTATTTAAAACTTGAGAATATGTTTGTTAGTGTTATATTATAAATTCATGTTATCGTTTAAAACTAGAAGGATTTGGTGCATATTATCATTTAGAATTCTAAATAATATAAATAACTAAAATTGTTTGAGTGGTCTATGTTATTTGTTAAAATTTGTTTTGGTATATCCAAAAAAGGAGAAAAAATTAATCAAGTGCTCAAAAAATAAAATAATGTATATATTTAAGAGAAAGGTATAAGGTTACTTGTAAAATATATAAAGAAAACTTATTATGAACATCACACACACCAAAACATAAATAGTGAAAAATACTAAAATGAAATTTGAGAAAGCTATTTGTAATATTAACGATTATAATAGTAATGGTAGATTGTAGAATTTTAATACAAAATTAAAAAGAGTTTTATTTTTGGATAAATACACATATGTAAAAGTCATAATAATCTTATGAGTTTGTAGATTTAGGATAATCAAAATAAAAGAACACTATATAGAAACATAGTAGACTAAATTTAAAGTAGAAAAAATTATACATGTGAACATAATTTTTTTTTTGTCAGACAAAATGTAATATTTGATGTTATA
This sequence comes from Camelina sativa, assembly GCF_030686135.1. Lineage (NCBI taxonomy): Eukaryota > Viridiplantae > Streptophyta > Magnoliopsida > Brassicales > Brassicaceae > Camelina > Camelina sativa. The sequence goes on along the minus strand of NC_141892.1, from coordinate 21,437,808 downwards.
ATATATGTGATCTTTATAGATAGAAACAAGTCCAATTATGAAATTCATTAGTAGGAAGCAAAATTTACTTGTAGTACAACACTGTCAATAAAACCTCACGACAAAGAGCATGTATATTCTATAAAAAAAGGGATGATTTTGAGTTTGGTGTTAATCACTCCGGTGATGTGTTTCCTGAGACGACCAAGTTGAAGGAATATATCAAGTGTTTATACACAAGGTAAACTGATTTAATAACCGGTTCGAACCAGATATTAATTGTTTTGGTCAATGAGATAAATAACATTATATTTGCATAATTTTATATTTTCTAGACATCTTATTTTAAGAGATGAACCAAACTGAAATTCAATCTCATCTCATAGTGTCTTTTAATTTTCAATTTGAAAGACATTTTTAGTAAATTTGAGTTGAATTATCAATTCCTTGTATTTTTCAATCTAAAAGATGTAAAAGATGAATATATATATATATATATATATATATTTTGCTTGTATGATGCTCATATTTTGCTTATTGTTTGCTTAGTTTTCTATTTTTTGTAAACTTTTTTACTCAATTCTAAATATCAACATTAAACTAGATTTTAACCCGCGGTACACCGCGTGCATATAATTTTTTTATTGTTTATATTTTATATTGTATTTGTTTGTTAAATATTGGATGTTTTAGAAATAGAAGAATAACTAAATTTTCTGACTGTTGTTTGTGTGGCTAAATGTTTATATTAATTTTTTAACCTGCAATATACTTTATGACTATTTGTTTGTTTTGTTTAGTGTTTGAGATTCTATTTTAATTTTTAATTATTATAACAAAAAAAGGGATCTAAATACATAGTAAGCCATTTATATGCTATCATTATGTCACATTTTTCCCAATGATTTAATTATTTTACACAATTTTAGTTAAATCAACTTAATTTTTATATGTCAAATATTCTAATACTGATAGCGTTGACAAATAATAAAATGAGGATTTAACCCGTGTTAGTACAAATTGAATAATATTTTATTAATTCCAACATGTTCTCTTTATAACTCATCTACTATATAACCATATTATATAGTATTTTAATTTTTTAAAATTTTACATATTCGTAATATTTTAAAATTTTATTGAGTTTATATATTAGATATTAATTATAATATTTAAATAAGTGTGAATCAAAGTTTTTATTACGTTAAGAATCAAAGCTCACACGTTTTGAAAAATAAAATAGGAATCAAATTGTTATTTTCTTTGTTTGCAAAAAGGATTCAGAGATAGAATATCTTCAATACACAATAGAAAGTGTGGTTAAATATATGATAATTTATGTTTCCATATTAATTATGTTGTACTTTTTTAGTTGGAATAGTTTGTAAAGTATTTAGGTAATACAATCTAAAGTAATGTTATTTTTGGAAATATTTTAGCGATTAACTTTGTAAATAAGTTTTTAAATAAATACAAATCAAAGGATATATCCCAAAATGTACTTCAAAAAAAAAATATATACATAGGTATTACAATACTGTCATCCTTTGATTGTAAACATCTTACCACCGTATGTGGCTAGTCAAATTGTTGCATTTTGGGCTCTTTTTTTCTCATCACTCTGTTTCACTCTCTCTCTTTATCTCTGTTTCAGTTTCATTGTTCCAGAGTGAAAAGAACAATAAACGTTTTACCCATGAAACTACATTGTACAGTAGAACCTCTATAAATTAATACTCGGTAAATTAATAACCTCTATAAATTAATAAATTTCTCCGGTCCCAAGTTGGGACTAGTGTAATTTTAGACATTATTCGATAAAATAATAAATTAATATTTTTTTTGAAAATCTCATGTAAAAATATGGTCCATTAATATTATAAATTAATAATCAAATAAACTAGTATATATATATATATATATATCATAAATTTGATCGTCTCGACCTTATCAATTTTTTAGAGGTTCTACTGTATTAACTTCCCTAACATTACAACATCTCACACACACATTAATTATCGTAGATCTCAGTACTAGACACTTGCAAACTTGTACTTAGACTAGACCATACTTCTAGTTCTAGGTTCTTACACAAGCCACACCACTATTCCTTAGACTACCATAACACTTAAACATCACTCTTGTTAGCTAAGGATACAAGCAAACTCTAACAACTGTACCTTAGCTAACTACACTCTAACAACTTCACTCGGTCATTTCGCCAAGCACATTTTCTCTTTAGGTTTACAGCCTACAGCCCACATTAGTCATTATTACAAAACACAACGCCCAACATCTCCTTATGTTGACTTTGCTCCTTTCTTTGTTGTTGACTCTGACAGCTTCTTCTTTCTACACATTGAATCTTTTCTCTGATCCTCATCTTCTTCTCACAAAATTTTATTCTTAGTTGCAGGATTTAATCAAGAACTCAAATCTCAAAAAAAAAAAAATCCATATAGATTATCCATTTTCATTGATAAAGCCCAAACCTTTTCAAAAATATATGTGACATTTAAGATATACCAGTGTTATTGAATTACATTTTTAACAGAAAATATACACATAAAGTCATAAACAATCACTTTTTGGGGAAAAATATACTTTGATCTGATATATAAAAGAAACTTTTTGGGAAAGAAAAAAAACAATCACTTTTTAAAAAATGTCGATGATGTCGCATAAAAAGTACAACTCATTTTATATTTCCTAAAGAAAAAAATCAAAACAAAACATTTGCGCATCCAGGGAATCGAACCCTGGTCAGTACCGTGGGAGGGTACTATGATACCACTACACCAGATGCGCTTTTTGTTTCAAATACCCATTTACACATATTTTATCCGCCAGTCGCATCTCAATCGCAAATACATATTCTACACACGCGCATCGTCAAAACAAAAAAAAAAAAAATCCCCAAATTCGTTTCCTCCTGCGATTCAAAATCCCTCAAAACACGATCTTTGATCTTATTGAGATTCCAATCGAATCGAGAGAGAAAAAGCTAGCCATGGATAACAGCAGCAGCATCAATTCCACAGCCTCCGCCGCGTCAAATCTGAGCACGGCTTCCCTTGAAAAGCTCGATCAAGCCGCGAGCTGGGTCAGCACCACCGTTATATCCGCCTTCTTCGCTTCCCTCGAGCGTTGCTCCTGCGTTAATCTTTCTACCTCTGATGATGACGACGAAGGCGAAGAGTCTCACAACCGTCCCCTTGCTCTCTCCGCCGCTACTCACCCAGACGACATCGTTTAGCCTCTCTCTCTCTCTCTCCTTCTTGACTCTTCCTTCCTTCGGTAATCCTTTTTTTTTATTTTATTTCTGGGGGAGTTTCTATCAATCGGTGATGTGGATCTTGTAGGAATGTGTCTCCGATGTATGATACTATGGAAAAGATCAGAACTTTTGATTGTATATGCCAGATTTGGTGTTTGATTGTGTTACTCTCTCCCTTCATATGTTTATGTGTAACCCTGACGCGTGTTTGATACGGATTTGGTTGTGATTTGTGAAGTTTTATTTATATATATGCTTTGCTTTTGAATTTGAGGATGGATTTTGTAGATTTTTCATTGTTAAGAACCAGAGGTAGAAAGATTCAAACTTGGTTGATGATCTGATTGTGTGATTAATCATAAGCTTGCTTGATTGATTGTCTCTTGTTTCTTCTTCTTCTTGTCTTTGGTTCTAGGTCATATGTTTGTAAGGATTGACATTTGTTCCTTTGATTACTTTTTGGAGTATCCATGACTCTATCACAATCCTTAGTCCTTACATTGGATCTAACGTCAACGTTTTGATACAAAGAATGCAGTTTGTTTTCCAATTTCATTGTTTTTATGAAGTCTTTCTTATTGCAAAAACAAGCATTGATTTTGTAGGGTAACGTAGATGGATTCATATAGGTATAGTCTTTGCTTATTTAGTCCTATGATGAGTTGCAATGAGGTTTTACACTCATCGTTCCAATTGCTAAAGCAATTTGAAGTTGCTATGTTGAAGCACAATTAATGACTCTGAGGATCACATTAGGTTTTGTTCTTATGATTTCCCTCTCTAGCTCTCTCTCTCTCACTACGTGACAAGTTTTAGTGAAGCTGCATTTTTGGGATGATGATCATCTAAAAGTTTCTGAAAGTGTTTTGTGTTTTATGTATGATTCTGTCATATAGCTTACCAATGAGCTCAATCTATCTTCTTGAGCTTTGAGGTTTTGTTAAAGAAAACCTGATATAAGGGGGTTGATAAGGTATTCTCTTTTTGTGTTCTCAACAAAGTACAAGCATCTGCAAGGAGGTGCTAGCTTTTGAAAACGAAGTATCCAATTATTCATTCAGCTTCCTTTAGTTTATTTACTGGTAAAGCATAAATCATGTTTTCTTCTGAAAAAAAAATCTTGATTGGGTCCATACTTGTACTCTTCTCCTTCCTAACCTCGTTTGGATTTATATCATTGCAATGTTGATTTACTTTGCTCGTATTGTATGAAATTATTATAATGTTCAAACCAAAGCAAGAAGAAAAATGTACCATGCTTAATCTTCTTAATCTTTCTCAATCGCTTAGAAACTCAATTCATCTTATATTTATAAACAACGGTTTTGTCAACCTTCCAAAGTTGTTTACATATTAGCTTAACCAGGCCACACAGTTTATATCTTAAATCAAGCTCAAAGTTACAAGAATCAGTAGCTTTCTGTCACTTCTAATACAATCCAGAATTACAATGAAAGCAGCAAGCGAAACAAGATTACAAATGTGAGATACATGAAGATTCAGGTCACTTGGATTCCTCCTCTCAGTATAGGCTTGAAATTATCGGGCCACCATGCTTGAGATCCAGTCTCAAGGCATTGTGAATTGAACAAAGCTACTACTATCCATCTTCATTCCGCCTTTGGAAATACACAAAACAGCTTGAGGGAGTAGAAAACCTTGGAACTTCGAACTGATCAGTTACATGTTCTGCATTTCCTGTTTTCGGAACGAAATTGATATATTAAATTCAAAGATCCAGAGTCTCACTTGCAAGTCTATCACATTTTTCCAACAACCTTCTCTTTGCAGACTTACTTCTATAACACCAAACCTCAAAAGCTTCACTCAAATCCGGAAACTTCACACCTTCCAACCCAATCCCTCTCATCCATTCCCCAAAAACCTCTGCTTGATCATTCGAAGGCAGTGTCAAAACCAAAGACACCATAGATCCTTCTATGAATTCACAAAGATCTTCGTCCATTCTGTATTCAGACTCAGATCCCTCTGCATCAACCAAAGTCTTTAGTCTCCTTATGAAAGGCAGCCATATCTTTAGAAGACAAGTCCGGCTTTTAGAAGGAACAATCACAATCCCATAACCGACCGCTTCTAAAATCTTCCCTGTAACCTCAACTAGCTTCACTTTCACACCCAATATCTGAGAATCTAACTTACAGTTCTGAGCAATCATAAGAATCTCACTCGATACATCAGCCCACTTAAAGACAAGATCTTTCATCAACTCCATCCTCGGCAACACTTTACATAGCCACTCGATATCATAGAGTGTCTTAAGCAAACCAAACTCAGGACATTCAGGAAGAAAGATAAGCAAGGACGATAACCTATCCAACAACGTCGATATAACATTCGAGATACCTAATCTTACAACCGATTTAACTTCCTCTTCAGAAATCAGTAACCGTACCTCTTCGTCTTCGGATAACATGAACTCCACTTGTTCTTGAGCTGAGGTTTTGAGCTCATCAACAAGCTCAGGAGAATTCTTTAGTGTATCAATGGACATAGCGAAACGGAGAGCTGACGAGAAGACATTCTTGGTATCAAGAGATACATCAGTGGCAGCTTCTTGCATTTCTTTTTCGATGTTTTCAATGTTTAACTACGAATTCGAATCAAGAAACAGATTTATAAGTATAATCAATAATCCTAAATCGGATTCAAAGGCCTAAGCTTTTCTATAAACAACATCTCTAAATCGCTGAAAGAACAAACAAACAAGAAACACAATTACTAAATCCGTAACAAAATAAACAACTTGCTCTACACATCAAAACCCTAAGAACATTAAACCCCCAAAATCTGAAAGCAAATGAAGAACCCTAAATAGTACATAGCATAGATTATCTCTGTTTTTTTGTTAAATCTAATCACATTTTACAGAATAATCTAATCACATAACTTAAATCAGAGAAGAGATATTTAAGGGAAGAAAAAAATCAAAGAACTCACCTTTTTTCCACACAAAAAAAAAAAAAAAAAAAATCTTCCTTTTAAGTTAAACAACAATGGAGGATTATACAAAGAACAAAAGCTTTGAATAAAAACGAAGAAGAAAGATTAAAACTTTAACCAAAACTGGTTTAACTGAACCGGTTCGAATTTGGTTTATATTACAACGACGTCGTGTAGTAGAAGGGTGTTTATGTAATTTAAAGTCAATCCCATCGTCATTGAATAGATCAACCAATTTTTTTTACTAAAGAGAACACAATTTTCTAGATTCTAGAGAGATAAGAGAGAAAGTGAGAGAAGAAGAAGAAGAAGAGACGATCCAAAAGCGTGTGTCGTGGTTTTTGTGTGAGAATGGCTGATACAGTCGACAAATTAACTTACTTCCAAATGGTTACAGGTCTTCAAGATCCTGATTTGTGTACTGAGATCCTTCAAGCTCATGATTGGGACCTAGAACTCGCTATCTCCACCTTCACGTCTTCTTCTGATCATCGCGGTGGCGCTTCGTCTTCCTCATTCCATGATCGCGACAACGCCGCCGCCGTGTTTCCTGACGACTCTATGACTCCTGGTGATTATCATCAACAACCTCGCGGGATCGTTGACGATACAGAGCTTGTTATGATGCGTGATGGTGATGGTGGTGGTGACGGAGACGGAGGAGGTAATCGAGGTCCTGGAGTTGCGTGGAGGATTATTACTTTGCCGATTTCGATTGTTTCCGGTAGCTTAGGGTTAGTTTCTGGAGCGATCGGGTTAGGGATTTGGGCTGCTGGTGGTGTTTTATCGTATTCGTTTGGTTTGTTAGGGTTTAGATCAGGGAGAGGCGGTGGTGCGTCTGATTCATCGTCGGCTAGGCTTGTTTCGGTTTCTTCTGCTGCTCGTGAAGCTATGGAGTTTGTTGCTTTGTTTGATAGAGATTTTGGGAGTAACAATGCTTTTAAGATTGATTTTGTATCCGAAGGGTTTATGGATGCGCTTCAGCGGTCTAGGACCTCGTTTAAGCTCTTGTTTGTTTACTTGCATTCTCCTGATCATCCTGATACACCTGTGTTTTGTGATGGGACGCTTTGTAGTGAAGCGGTTGTAGCGTTTGTTAATGAGAATTTTGTTTCGTGGGGTGGTAGTATTCGATCTAGTGAAGGATTTAAGATGAGTAATAGCTTGAAGGCGTCGAGGTTCCCGTTTTGCGCTGTGGTTATGCCTGCTGCTAACCAGAGAATTGCTCTTCTTCAACAGGTATAAAAAACAGTCATAGATTGTGTGGTCATTCTTGTATTGCTCTTCATTGATTAGCTTATAGCTAAAAGAATGTGACCGAAGAGGCGATTCATCAACTTTCTGTAGACTTGGTTATGAATCCGGTTACTAAACTATTAGCCCTCTTAGGGAACTACATTGGAACTGAATCCATTTACTGTCTTGTTGTTGAAGTGATAAGTAGTAAAGGGGGGAAAGATAGTTGTTTGGTTCTGCTTTCATCTGTAACCTGACAGGTCTTACATTTAATTTAAATTTCGCTCCTATGCTTTTATGAGTTTAGTGGTAAAGATAGTTGTTTGATTCTGCTTTCATCTGTGAGTCGTCATGTCTTATATTTAGTGTAAAATTCGCTCCAGCTTTTATGAGTTTAGTTAATGTGTTGTGTGGCAGGAGACATAGTTCTTAAGTTTATTGTGTTCATTGTTCTGTTTGCTTGTGACAGGTTGAGGGACCAAAATCACCAGAAGAAATGCTTGCTATACTCCAGAGAGTTGTAGAAGATAGTTCACCTACTCTTGTAACTGCTAGGGTTGAGGCAGAGGAAAGAAGAACCAATCTGCGTCTAAGAGAGGAACAAGATGCTGCATACCAGGCCGCTCTTGAAGCCGATCAAGTATGTTTCCCTTTAATTGTAGGTCCGCCTGGAGATGTTATGATTACTCTATTGTTCTAAATTTGTGGCTTTTTTCATTCTGCTAAAAAGGCAAGGGAGCGACAGAGACAGGAAGAGGCAGAGCGTTTAGAGAGGGAAGCTGCCGAGGCAGCAAAGAAACTCAAAGAAGAAGAAGAGGCTCGGGAGAGAGCAGAACGCGAAGCTGCAGAGAGAGAAGCTGCTAGAGTGAGAATGAGACAAGAGAAAGCACTTGCTCTTGGAGATGAACCTGAGAAAGGCCCTGATGTTACACAAGTAAGTTCTCCTTCTTCCTTGAGCATTTACTACTTATTCGTTTCTCACACGTTTTCGTAGTCTATGCAAAAAACATCAATTATCTTTATTGACATTCATTTGTGAGAGAGATAGAACTTGGTGCCTCTTTAAAACTTTGGTTCTGTAGTTGATTCTCTTTGATCACGCGTCTGAAAATTTGCGTTTTGACTTGGGGCAATGAGAGTATACGGTACAGTCGGATTTACGGATTTATCTACCCTGAGACCTGAAGTTTAGCTTTTAAGTACGGTTTAAAAATGTTAGGGCCTCTTTGAAGATTAGGTTCTATGGTTGATTCTCAACTTGATCAAACACTTGCGTTCTTTTGACTTAGGGCTATGAGAATATATGAAAACGGTTTGATTTATTCTATTCCTGAACCGTTTACTTTGTCCTGAAATGTGTAGGTTTTGGTACGGTTCCCGAATGGAGAAAGGAAAGGAAGGAGGTTTGAAAGCGAAGCCAAGATCCAGACATTGTACGACTATGTTGATTCACTTGGAGTCTTGAACACAGAAGAGTACAGCTTAATCACTAACTTCCCAAGGACTGTTTATGGAAGAGACAAAGAGTCAATGTCACTAAAAGACGCAGGTCTGCATCCTCAGGCAAGTCTCTTCATCGAGATCAACTAAAACTGCTGATTCTTCTGTTTTTTTTTCTCCTTTAGCCCTCTCGTTAACTTTTCAGGTTATTCTCTTGTTGAGATCTTTAGTTTGTTGCTTTGGATGATACATTTGGACCTGAGAGATATTACATAATTATATACACACATATATTCAGAAGTTGCATCATAATGCTGAGATATTTATTTCTTATGACTACTTCAATTCATACAATATAAGATGCGTATATATATATGTATTATCTTAAACATTTCAAAAACATGTTTTAGGTATCATTATACCGTAGAGTAGTACTCTGTCTACTATGTTTACTCTTGTTTCAAAAAAAATTGTGTGATACGGAAAAAAAAAAACTAGTCACGCGTTGTCGTACATAAAAGTTGCAAATGTCGTTGCCGACACACATATAGGATCCAAAGTCTTCAGATTGAACTCCACTCTCCAATTTGCACAACTATCGATTGTGACAACTGACAACATCAGTCCGGTTTTTAACTCTTCACCATCCCGGTTCAGCTTCTAAGTTCTAATCCCCATATGATGTCAGCCACGTCCACGTCCGATGCTCCATTCTCTTAGCATCCTCCGATTTTATCAACTCTATTATGTCATTCCAGATCTCATATTATAGGATCTTGGAGATAAGAAGATAAATAATAAGAATTGGTGTTTCTTCTTCGGGTCTTTATTTTCGCTGATGCTTTCCTAGTTGTGTTTTTTCTCTTGTATTCGTAGATCTTGTAGTTGTAGATTTCGGTCTTTCCGCCTTTCTTTGTTTTCTCTGTAACGGCTATCACAAAACTGAAAATTAGTATAGAATTTAACCTTTTACCAAAACAATAAGAAGATAAATAATGTATTTCAGTAAGAGTGGCTGGTTTGAAGATCCATGAATGACGCTGAGAGTTCCCATTTTTGCCACAAACCATAAGCAAGTGCTTGACAGATGAGTTTTACAAATAAATCAGATGGCTTTATATGTTCTTGCTAAGGGAGACATTGGCGAAGAAGACATAAAGTTGGATGTCCCCTGCAAAGAAAGCCATGAACCATTTATGCAAGATGTAATAAAAGATTTGGTCCAAAAAAAAGGGAACCCCAAGGTTGAAGAAACAACATGGATGTAACAATGCTTCTTTCCGGAAGAAAAAAAACGAAGAAGAAGAAAGATGTAACAAAGATTTGGTCCAATAAAAGAAAAGAAAAGATGTAACAAAGATAAAAAGTCTATTAGATTTAGTTGGTAACCAAATGATGTTGTCATGTTGATCAAGTGGTTATGGTTCTACGCTAAACACTTTTTTTTCCTGACCACTCCAAATTCACACAAAACTTGACCACTCTGGTTTAAGAAGATTCCTTTCGAGTCTTTTGTCTATTTGACAAATAAACTAAAATCAGTAATTAAGAAAAGGACATGAAAGGTATTCGATCTGTCTACGTGACAATATTATGAGAATGGGTCATACTAAAATCCCACAAAAGATTCTTTCTTTTGCTTTGGATTCTCACTCCATATTTAATATAATTAGAATCTCGTGAATTGCATGTAATAATTTTTTTTTTTTTTGTTCTTTTGTAACTTTTAATATCTCTAAGAAATTTGCAATCGAACTTAGAGATATATGGTAGATGGGAATTTACGAAGGTTGACAAAGCAAAAACCCCGTAATTAAATGATAGCTACAAGTGTATGGTTTGAATTAATAGATTGCGTTATAACTTGAATTATATAATCGGAAATATGATGTTTTCTAAAATCAGCACATATGACAGTAAAACTAAAATAACTTATGTTGTTATTTTGCCATCTAGCTAATGTATTCGCTAAGAAGAATGTAAAATTTGGCTACTTAGTATAATTCTATACTGCACCAAAAAAAAAGAGAGTATAATTCTCTACTTATATTTACTAACAAAGAAAAAAAAACAATATATGTTCCTACTCAATTAGTAAAAATTTATACACATACATTATACATATTAAGGAAAACATCGTATTAAGACTCCACATGGGGAGCTTTAATAGTTGTTTCAACAATGAATTTTAAAATTAATACAAACCAACTAGTAATAGTCTAGTAGATTAAAGATTAGACTAATAAATAGTTTTATTTTTTGCATGTATCAAAGTTTAACTTAAAAAAAAAAATTAAATATAAAATATCAGTTTGTATTTTTACGTTTTCTTTATTTTAAAATCATAGAAAAAGCTTTTTTATGTAGAAATTAAATATTTACCCTTTTTGTATAACGACAATAAAGTTCGTTAAAATACTGTAAATACAGTAAAAAAGTGTCTTTTTTTGGTCGGAAACAGTAAAAAGTGTCTTTGGCTAAACGAAAGATTGAGAAAAACAAAATTACTAAAGAGCAAAAAGAGTAAAAAACCTAATAAATGTCCAAAATCAAATAAGAAAAAAAAGTATATACATTTGACAGTTGTTGGATGTTAATTATTTATATTCAACTATTAAAGAAAAAAAATCTATAGACAATAAAAGAATAAAAAGAGAGTTTCATATCAAGAAATTTATTTCAAATGGGCCAACTCTTCAAGACGTGAAGATGACTAGGAAGATAGCTTGTCCAGATTCACAATCTCAAAAAAACACAAAAATAAAATCTCAAGAAGAAGAAAAAAACAGAGCAAGAAGAAGACACAACCATGGAAGAATCAGAACAAGCTCTTCCTCTACGTAATTACAGTCTTCAATATTTTTTTCATCTTTCTCTTATACTTTCAATTATTAAAGTTACTAACAAAACATTTTTGTAACAGTAACAAAAGCCAAAGATCTGACAAAACCATCATCATCATCCTCGGCATCATCATCTTCATCTTCTGAACCAAGAGATGATGAAACAGAGGATCTTCTTTTACCAATCTCCGGCGAAGAAGAAGAAGAAGAGAACTCACCAATCCGACAAGTAGCACTCACCGTTCCAACAACAGATGATCCTTCATTACCTGTCCTAACATTTCGCATGTGGGTCTTGGGAACTCTCTCTTGCATCCTCTTGTCCTTCCTGAATCAGTTCTTTTGGTACAGAACAGAACCTCTCACTATCTCTGCCATCTCCGCCCAAATCGCCGTCGTACCTCTTGGTCGTCTCATGGCCGCTAAAATCTCCGAGAGAGTCTACTTTCAAGGTTCAAAGTGGCAATTCACGTTGAATCCAGGTATTTCTGAAAAAGTTGACTTTTTGTTTTGTCTCTCCTAGGACACTCTAGACCGAAAACCAAACTAATCTCCGGATCCGACATAAGTAGAATATTTTTATTATTTAAAGCGTCTAATAGTGGTCTAAAATATGACTGAAATCGCAATGAAAATATTAGACAATCGAAAATTTGATTTTGGAACCGGTCTTGATTGATTTTGGAACAATTCTTGATTATGGTATAAATTACTAAAAGAAGAAGTTTTGAATATATTTTTTGACTGATTGGTTTGGTATCAGGTCCGTTTAATGTGAAGGAGCATGTGTTGATCACTATTTTCGCTAACGCGGGGGCTGGATCTGTTTACGCAATACACGTTGTTACCGTCGTGAAGGCGTTTTACATGAAGAACATAACGTTCTTTGTCTCTTTTATCGTTATCGTCACCACCCAAGTTCGTACTTCTTTAAGACTTTAAGCTTTTACAGTTTAAATAAAAGTTTGAAAATGGGATTGAATTTATTGTGGTTTATGATCAAATTAAGTGTGATTTTGATGTTTAGGTGTTAGGGTTTGGTTGGGCCGGAATATTTAGGAAATACCTCGTTGAACCGGCGGCGATGTGGTGGCCAGCGAATCTGGTTCAAGTCTCACTTTTTAGGTAAATAAATAATGCACTCAATAATCACTATAGATAGTGTGTGTTTCACGTTTTTATATCTACTTTTCGATATTTTCTATATACAATACAAACAAAATTTGCTAGAGAGAAATAATTGTGTGTTTTGGCCAAATGTCACAAATATTGAAGATGCCATTACCATACAATAACAAATACTTTGGATAAAATATCCCATCCCCCATCTATTTTAATTCTATATTATTTGTTATATTTATAATATACGATAAAAACAAAATTGATTAATAGTGTTGAAGAAATTTTGAATAATATAGAACACATATTTTCATTAAAAGGGGTTTTATATGGGCATGTATACTGTTTTTTTTTTGTGTGTGTAAGTATATAGGTGAAAGTTAAAAATTTTCTTTTAAAAGTTATTAGGTTTATAGAATGTGATGTTAATACTAAAAAAAAAAACACATGGGACCAAGTTTTATAAATTAAACGTCATGATAATATTTTTCTCATAAAGACATTTTTGTACGTAACTAATAGAAATATATTCATTTTTTATGTGGTTTAAAAATGGATAATATTTTTGTATGTACAATTATTACTTGTTGAATCTAAACCAAATTGGTCAATAAATAGAAACATAGCCACATTTAGAAGCAAGAGACAACTGTATTAATTCTCTTATCTAACACATTGATGTTGTTGTCCTTGGCTAAATTGTCAGAGCGTTGCATGAGAAAGAAGAACGGACCAAAGGAGGGTTGACACGTACACAGTTCTTTCTGATAGCATTCGTTTGCAGTTTCGCTTATTATGTCTTTCCGGGATACTTATTTCAGATCATGACGTCTTTGTCGTGGGTTTGTTGGTTCTTTCCATCATCAGTCATGGCCCAACAGATCGGGTCCGGTCTTCACGGGTTAGGTGTTGGAGCCATTGGACTCGACTGGTCAACCATTTCCTCTTACTTGGGTAGTCCACTCGCTAGTCCATGGTCAGTCCTAATTCCTAAGTACTCAATTTGGTTTACTTATTACACTATATATATAAGCCATACAAGTATGGTTGGAGATAAACCAAAATATGATAACAAATTCTTAATATGAACTAAACCGGAAACCCGAACGGAATAAACCAAATAACCGAACAGTTTCTGGTTTGGTTTAGGTTCAGTTTAGTTTGGTAACTGGTATTACAAAAAATATAAAATGATAACAGGTTTGCTACGGCTAATGTGGGTGTGGGATTTGTTCTGGTGATATACGTCTTGGTACCAATATGCTATTGGCTCGATGTGTTCAAGGCGAAGACCTTCCCCATATTTTCGAGCTCTCTTTTTACAGAACAGGGTTCAAAATACAACATCAAATCCATTATAGACTCTAATTTCCACCTTGACCTCCCAGCCTACGAGCGTGAAGGCCCTTTGTACCTTAGCACTTTCTTCGCCATTAGTTACGGTGTTGGTTTTGCCGCTTTAAGCGCTACCATCATGCATGTTGCTCTCTTCCATGGAAGGTACAAAACTCATTTATTACAACGTATCATCAAAGATTCTTGTTTGCTTGCTTTTGTTAAAGTCTTTTAATGTTTTTTTCTTTTCAGGGAGATATGGGAGCAAAGTACGGAGAGTTTCAAAGAAAAGAAATTGGATGTACACGCAAGGCTAATGAAAAGTTACAAACAAGTTCCAGAGTGGTGGTTTTGGTGCATACTCGTTACCAACATTGGAGCCACAATCTTTGCTTGTGAGTATTACAATGACCAACTTCAGTTACCATGGTGGGGTGTTCTATTGGCATGTGCAATCGCCATTATCTTTACACTCCCTATCGGTATCATCACCGCCATCACTAACCAGGTAACTAACGATATCTAAATAAATTCTCTCACTTGCATGTACGTCCTAAAAAGATGATATTTGTAATTATAGTTATAACCAACGTAGCCTTGGTTTGGTTACCTGGATATATCAGTTTGGTTTGATAAAATAAATAATTTTGTAGGCGCCAGGACTGAACATTATTACAGAATATATCATAGGATATATCTATCCAGGGTATCCAGTTGCAAATATGTGCTTTAAAGTATATGGATACATAAGCATGCAACAAGCCATCACTTTTCTTCAAGACTTCAAACTTGGTCACTACATGAAGATTCCACCTAGAACCATGTTCATGGCACAGGTTACACTCTCAAATTTTTAACAACTTTAGACCACTCTCTTAACATTATTAGAAGTTACATTTTTCGCTAATAAGTGATCGGTTTCAGATTGTTGGAACACTAATCTCATGTTTGGTTTACCTTACAACGGCTTGGTGGCTAATGGAGACCATTCCCAACATATGTGATATGGTTTCCAACTCGGTTTGGACATGTCCAACGGATAAAGTCTTTTACGATGCATCCGTGATATGGGGACTAATTGGACCTCGTCGAATCTTTGGAGATCTTGGTTTATACAAATCCGTTAACTGGTTCTTCCTCGTGGGAGCTATAGCCCCAATTCTTGTATGGTTAGCGTCAAGGATGTTTCCTAGACAAGAGTGGATCAAGCTTATAAACATGCCGGTTCTTATAAGCGCGACAAGCTCGATGCCACCCGCTACAGCCGTGAACTACACAACATGGGTTCTTGCCGGGTTTTTGTCCGGTTTTGTTGTGTTTAGGTACAGACCAAATCTATGGCAGAGGTATAATTATGTTTTGTCAGGAGCATTGGATGCTGGATTAGCATTTATGGGAGTGTTGCTCTATATGTGTTTGGGACTTGAGAATGTGAGTCTGGATTGGTGGGGAAATGAGCTTGATGGTTGTCCTTTGGCCTCTTGTCCAACCGCGCCAGGTATTAGCGTTGAAGGTTGCCCGCTTTATACATAAAACCTCGACTCAATTCGATTGGGAAAATGGCGAATACATTTACTTCCTCTGCTAAAGTTTGGCCGCTGGATTTGGTGTTATGTTTGTAAAGATCATTTTTTACCTTCATTCTCATAAACAGTGTGAGATTGTTGTGTGTAGAAATTGTAAAGATGGTTTAGTACGTAGGGTGGGGTATTTCAACAATTTGGATTATTTCCGTTTTTTTTTTCCTTTCTTTTTTGTTAAGATTATTTCAGTTTCTTGAGTTTTTAAAACATTCATAATCAATTGAAACCATTTTTTATTCCCAGTTAGGTTTCAGTTTTGGTTAAAAGATTATAGTTTCAATACTATTCAGTTTGGTGTCAATCCCTCGTTAGCAACTGGTAATGAGTTTATGTCTACCCAAACTGGCTTATATATATATATACTAGAAAGTTACCCACGTGATGCGTGGGTTATAAAATCAAATATTTTGTATGTAAAATAAAATTTTCATTAAGTTATATATGAATTGTACATGATATGATTTATATATGCTTTAAAAGAACTTAAAATATATGCATTTATAGGTTTATAATTATGAAATGTGTAAAAAGAAGGAAAGTTTTTGCAAATTGCATAAAAATAAGTTTTGGTGTTAAATTTAGCACATCATTTCTAAAATTCTAATTACTAAAATAGTATCATGGTTTTAATCTCATACTCTAAATACTAAACCATATATATATATATATATATTCAAAATTATACTTTAAATATAAAATAGATAACCATTAGAAATGGTGTAAGTTTTTTTCGGCATAATGACAGATGGAGTAAGGGTCACAGGAAAATAGACATGAGGTATGATTAGTAATTCAAACAATACCAATGGGATATAAAAGTAGTCTTTCTTTTGTAGAAGTTAATCATAAAGACCTTATAAAACATAAACTTAGAAATATATTGTAGTTGAAGATCAGATGACTTTCTAAGGGACTTACAACTATAATATTATAAGTGAATGTTCAAAGCCAAAGAGATTGTGCTTTAGGAGTCGAGCATTGGGTTCATCTTCATCACTAAAGACTTTCAACTGTAGTTTGAAAGTTAAAAAATTACTTTACAAAACAATGCAAAAACTTTAGATCATGACTATCAAAAAACAGAATCTTTTGAAGAGAGGCTAATAAATATTACAAGACTCTGAAATCAAAAAGAAAAAAAAACATTGACATGGTTTTGTAAACGATTTCTTTAAATAGTCATAGAGAAATTAATATGTTAATCATCATACTGCAAGACATCATGTTTTTTAAAAAAACTTCATCAGAAAAAATAAAATAGAAAAAATACCATGGGAAATGATGGGAAAAGAAAGACATATAGTGCGTTTTCTTCATTATTTATTAGTCATGTGAGCATTGGCTCTGATATAATACACTAAACATTATATGAAGTTTGTGACATAAGGAATTACATTGACACATTATTCTGACTAACCACATTCATGGCAATAAATACATGTATAAAGCATATTAATTATAACTAATTCTGTCATATGCATTATTGCAACATGAACAGTTTGAACAAAAGAAAACGTCCACCGATAATGTCTTAAAGGTAATTGATTGAGAGCAGTAAATGTAACCTAAGGAAACTGAACTAATAAAATATCCTAAATTTTAAAAAATGTGTGTTGACAATTTAGTTTTAGATTAGCAATAATGTGTCTTTTTATTACATCAAAATTGAAAAAAAAAATGACACTTGTTAAAAAAATAGAGTGGTGCCAAATGACAATTTCTCATAACTCTACTTTATTATAATTTAATATATAGTAAATATTGACATGTGAAACCGATAAAAATAGTTAAGTAATAAAGTTACGGTTGTGATAAAAAAATTAGTGAAGAATTTATAAATTGTAAAAACAAAATAGAATAAATATATTATTGTAAAATATATTAATTTTTCTTTAAAAAAAGTAAACTATAGAGATTTTTGCTATGAAATTATAATAAATAAATAAAATATAATTAAATATTTGGTAGACGAAGAGTAAAGAAATTTAAAGGAAAATTAGTGAGGAATTTACAAATCGTATAAATTAAAATAGACGAAATATATTTTTGTAAAATGGATTACATTTTTTTTACCAAAGTAATCTATATATAATAACAATCCGAATAAATGCGACCAACAGTTATGTTTTCGTACCTTTTGGACATTTTCCGAAAAGTCGTGATGGTTCATTAAAACTGTTATTTATGAAAAGTTACAATTGTTCACTGTAGAGTTGTGTTTATTTGGACATTCATATCTTTTGAAATCTATATATATTTGATTGTTTGAACTGTTTTCATTTTTTTGTAATGACACAAAACGATATAAATTTTTAATCTCAACAGTTTTTACAGATTTCTAAATTATTCTCTAGATTTCATTCTTTTAAAAATAAAGAAAATCCTCCAATTCTTGATTTAACAAAAGATTTTTGGAATCATGAATCTAATTTACAACTTTTAGTTAATTTTAAATATAAAAATTTAATAAAAATTGTTAGAGTTTTTTTCCAACAGTTAGATGGATTATATAGTGAGTTTTTGAATTTGATATTTTCAATATGGTAATAAAGATGTCTTCTATTTAAAAGCAGTTTATAAGGATTATTAGGTACAATGAAGTGCAGACAGTTGCGATTTTTCGTAGTACAGTTACTTAAATTTTTTGTTTTTATATGCTTTTAAAAAAATTCAAACAGTTGTATTTGTTCATTATAGAGTTGTATCTTTTTACTATATTTTATTTATATTTTTTCATCACAACTTTCATTCTAATAGGTGTATGATGTCATTGGCGTGTGTCTATTTAAATAGTTATATCTTCTGAACTCTCTTTATATTTGTCTCTTTCATCAGTAACCAACAAATTTGTTGAAACAAATTTTTCATTTTATGTTGAATCTAAATAATTGAATATTAATATCTAATATTCAATGTTATTCTATAATCTAACTAAAATTTTAGAAATAATTATAGCAATAGAGAAATTTAATACAACTTAATATAGAATTTATAGTAGCGTCTATTTATCGTAACTTTTCATTAAAACAATATTTTAATATTTAATATTTAAAAGTAATAATAACAATCTTAATAAATGAGAACAAGAGTTGCGACTTTTTTTAGTATTTTTTTGTGAAAAAATATTTAATATTTAATATTTAAAAATATATTTAATATTTAATATTTAAAAATATATTTAATATTTAATATTTTTTTGTGAACAATAGTATTTGTTTTTTTTAACTCAAACAGTTGTATCTGTTCATTGTAGAGTTGTGTCTTTTTGCACTATAGTTTATTCATATTTTATCATTACAATTTTTTTGTTCTAATAGGTGTGTGTATTTAAATAGTCCTGTCTTTTGAATTTTCTATATTATTGTCTCTTCATCAATAATTAACAAATCATAGTTCGTTGCGACTTTCTATAATATAACATTTAATATCTAATATTAAATGTTATACTATAATCTAACTAAAATTTTAGAAATGATTATAGCAATATAGAAATTTAAGAAAAATTACTATAGAATTTACAGTTGCGTCTAATTATCATAACTTATCGTTAAAAACTATTTTAATATTTAAAATTTATTTTAACCTGTTTTTAAAAGTTTTGTATTTTAATTTCAATATTTCTTTGATATAGTTTCACTCCTATTAAATACATTTTTAATTATAATTATTTGATAAAAATTACATTTACTCATTACAACCATTAGTTTAATATTCTCAATTAAGATCACTTTGTCATTATGATTTCTTATAATTGTAGCTATTTACCATAATTCTTCATAAAATATCTTATATATTTATAATACTTTAGAAAATGTTTTTTTTTGCAAATTTACGTTTATTCTACATAATATTTTTTTTTATAAGTTTTCATTTTGATGGTTACGCTTTTAGTAACAGTTTCTGTTTAATGTTTATATATTCAAATTATTCTATTACATTCAAATGATTTCATAATGTATAATTTCAAATTTCAAATTTATTAACTTTTTCTAAAATATTTTCTTGCGACATCGCGGGAGGTCTGAGTCCTAGTACTAAATAATACAAACAAAAAATAATTAAAGATTTGGTAGAGAAAGATAAAAGAAATGAATACTATTCTAAGTAAATAAATTTAAGAGATCAAACTTGAATTAATGTAAAGTACACATGTCGCAAAAATAGAATGCCAAATGTCGCATCGATAGACAAAGTTAAAGGAAACCTTGTCATATTATATAAGATATATATGTACATAGCGTGACAAAAGCAAAATGGTATAGAAGATATTTCAAGACATATATAGATATCAATACCAAGTATCACCAACATATCTTATAGCTTCTCTGTAAGTTATTATTAGTAGTAAATTGTTTTTGGTTTTCGCTAATAGTAAACCTTAATAGCAAAGGAGGGTCTTCTCCTTCGGTTAGATCACAATGGCACCAATAAAAGACCCCTGTAAAAATCAAATTTAAGAAATATATACAATTATGTAAGGAAGCCTTTTCCTCCTAGACACAATAATCGAGAAGCCTTCACCAAAACTCTCGTCCGATGCCGGTGAAGGAAAACTTTGCCTGCATCGGGATTCAGTTTCGGATACAACAATTTTTTTGAGGGGATGCAAAAAAACCCCAAAAGTGTTCAGTTGGGCATTTGAACCTTTTAACTCAAATAATATGTGGTGCATTCTTGACCACTAGGCTACTTACATCACTATCACTATTAAATATGCATAAACTAAAGATTTTATACTTTTATCTGGTGCACCTGCACTCCCTCTAATGAGCGTGGGTCCGCCCTTGTCGAGACTTAAACTGGATCCCTCCTCTTTGTCTTCGCTCTCGTAGTATAGTTTTCTTTTTCGTTTTATTTAAGCTTTTGTTCCCCTTTTATCCCTCTTTAACCCTTCCCACCCAACGGCGGACCTACATAGTGGTTAGGGAGGTCAAGTGACCTGGTAAAATATTGAAATAAAGTGTTTTTGCTTATGAAGTACTGAAATTCTTGCAGCAAAGTTGGTTTTCTTTAGTAGTTTTGACCTCCCCAAACCCAGGTTCAATACTCCTATACTACACTAATAGTCTATTTTTTGTGTGTTTAAATAGTAACTGCTATAAAAAAAATTATTGACCTCGGTAAATTTTTCTCCTGGGTCCGCCACTGATCCCACCCACATGCCTCCAATAGCCGATCTGTAATCCAAAGAGGACAACTCGTGGCTGGAGTTTCCCAGCTCTTTCTCGCTTCAAAACCGGGGGACTTGATTCATTCATTCATGGTGCATACATACATTCTCATTCATGCATAATTGCTTGCTGATTTGATTCATTGTTTCCTCTACTTCTTCATGTTTTTGCTTGTCTCATTGGTTGCTTCTTTCATGGCTTGCGTCCTTAAATTTTTAATTTATTTACTAGCCATAATTATTACTATTTAAATTGTGAATTAGTCTTTCATCTGTTCCAATATTTATTTGTATCTCTCTCTCTCTTTAGTCTTTACATTTCAAAATTTGACCATTTGTTGTTTTTTTATGATTCATCTATATTAACATTTTCACAGCATTTTTGATAAAAAAGGCTTGAAGTTGAGATTTATTTACAACTATAATCGTCCTAAAATCATTCCTAAAATCATCCCAAGAATCTCTACCATATCTTTACAATAATCGTTTCAAGATACTGTATAAAGTTATGAGAAGCCTATAAATCAGCTATAATCGATTTTGTATATCCTTAATTACTCACGACATTTAAATTAAATTATAAACAAATTTGAATACATAAACAAATTACAAATTAATGGCAAGAAAAATATCAAATCACATAAACTTGGCATATTCACTAAAAAGAAATATTATGCAATATTTAATCCCTAATTACCTGGTAACCAATTTTATATGTAGCATGTTAAGAGGTAAACAAATAAACCTAATTAATTGCCTATAAATAATTTTCCCTTAATCGCAAGTTAGCATCACCAACAACAATAATCCTCAGTCTCTTCCTGCCAATATCGACGGGAGTACGAAACAAATCTGGTGATTAGGGAGGTGGACTCAGCGGCACCCAAACGGGACAGAGAAGCCTTTAAGATGAAGAAAGTGGAACATCAAGATCTCGACGAGGATGAAGATGAGATTCTGTTCATGGAAGAGGTAGTGAAGCGATATGGGAAGAGATCTGGGGTGCTTTATAATCTTGAAAGAGTAAGGATTGGATTGGCTAATGGGAATTTCAGTGAATTGTGATTATAATTATGTAACTAATTAATTTCAGTGTATTGTGATTATGTAACTAATTAATTTCAGTAATATATATACACATTCTTGTGTGTGGATCATCAACGTGATTAGCGTTTGATTTGAATATAAGAGATTAAGTGATGAAATATTAGTGATGTTAAAACGGGCTCAGAGCCCGCGGGCCTAAACGGGCTCTGTATAAAAATTTCAGCCCGTTACCCATTTAGCTACAGTATAAAATAAAGGGGTTTAAACGGGTTAACCCGTTTAGATCCGCGGGCTTAGCGGGTTCGATCAAAATTAAACGGGTTACCCGTTTATTATATGTTCTCGTTTTATTTTCCTCCAAACGACGTAGTTTTTGTTTAGGGTTTTGATCTGTTAATTTTTTTGCCGTCATCGCTTCCTCTTCCAAGTTAAGTCTTCCAAGATCACATGGACGATTAAGAATTTCTCCTCTTTGCAATCGAAGAAAGTTTATTCTGATCCATTCGTAGTTGACTCCAAATGGTAAGAAAGCTTGGTTCTCTAATGTGTTCGTTTATTATATTATTGCTTTTGGTTTATACGTCATGGTTTTTGCAAATCCGTGGAAGCAATTCATTTTTGTGTTAGGGGAGAAATGAGCAAATCCTTTTTGTGTTAATTCGTTTGTGGAATTGGATTTGTGGGTTATTGAGTTTTTGATATCTAGGTTTGTGTAACGTTGTGTTTTTCATATTTGGGTTTGGTGAAGGAGGTGGAGGAGAAACACCGAGACGTGAAAGAGGTGGAAGAGAAACAATCTTCTCAAAAAAAAAAAAACATATATAATGTAAACGGGCCTAACGGGCATACACAGGCCTAAGTAATTAAAACGGGTTCTAGATATACGGGTATCAAATTTAAACGGGTTTAAGTGGGTATTCCATTAAAGGGGCAGGGTCTAAACGGGCAGGGCCTAAACGGGCTCGAGTAGCCCATTTTAACATCACTATGAAATATATAAAAGGGACCAAAACTTTAAGCAAACTAGATTTTAATATTATTTTTTTTAAAACAACACCAATATAGGGAATGCACAATTAAACTGATTTAACAAAAATTGGTATTATGCAATCTTAATAGTTATTAATAAACTCCAACAAAATCTGGAAAAAAATGTGAATTCCGAAAAAAGAAATGTTTTACACTGCGGGTTAAATTATAATAATAATGTTTATGGATTATAAATATTTAAACTTTATAAGAATTATAAAAAATTTAACTTTATATAAATTATAAATATACTATATTGAGTTAATCTCAGAATTATAAATGTTTTTTGACTGAGAAAAAAAAATGTATCATTTATAGAGTTAAGATGCCAAATACATATTTATCATGTATTGAGTAAATCAAATTTAGTCTTATATGAGTAATATCAAAAATGTTACTAACTTTGTGACAATAAAACTAAATTTGTGTAAATACAGATTTTTGCAATTTAACATATGCACAATACTAAAAAAACAACAATATTTTATGGAAATTTTTATTTTTCCACGGGTCCGAACCTAGACTAAAAATAATTATAAATATGTGATGGGAATTAAGGTTAATATTAGTACAATTATATATTTTTGCGGGTTGGTATAAAAACACAAGCAAAATATCTTAAAACTTAATCTTATATAAAAAGAGTTATAAACCAACACTAACCCGCTCCATCACTCTCATATACAAAACTAATTAATTTTTTTTTTCAATAACTAAGAGGTTCTAGGCAAAACTAACTAATTACAAATTAGTGGTAATGTTTAAGTAATATTATATAAACTACAAAGTGTATTATACATATTCACAGATGTTTACTTTCACAACCAACTAATTTTAATTGATTAAATTCCAAAATAAAAGAATTTTGATTAATTATTCCAAATTAAAATAATAATTTGTATATAGATAAAGCAAATAAATTACAAATATCTCAATATTATTATAAAAACTTTTTAACATATATATATATATATATATATTTTCAACTTTGAGAAATATATATTTGATCCAACATTATATTTTTTAGTAAATTATATAAAATATATATTAAAGAAAAAAACATAGTCCCGCGGTATACCGCGGGTTAAAATTTAGTAGTGATATTATACGTTGTTGTTGAACTCAAATTGGAATATGTAAATCAGCCGGTGTGTGTGGCTTCAACAACTCCTTTGTAATGATCTTCCAATCAATAAAAAGCTTGTTCGACGAAAGGAAAAAAAAAAAAGTTTAACTCAAATTGAACCGGACACAGAATGAAAAGAGTTGAAAAAAACCGAAATTTCAATCATCTTCTCTGTAAAGGTAGACTTTTTTTTGCCAAATTGAAGCAACTGACGACATCTTCATTCGAATTATCTAACCGAAAATGTCATCAATATCAATCGCTACTCAACATCTTATTGACTAATGATCCAAAACCAACTAAGTATTTCGTCTAGACAAATCAGATACCTTTACTTCTCATATCCATCCATTATACATGCGATTCAACCTTTTAGAATCAAAGCAATGTTCTCTTCCTTCTTCCTATACAATCTTCTTGCATAGATAGTTTCTCTTAAGTAGAACTTTTCGGATAGAGTTGCTTTGATAATACGTAAATGTAAACCAAACGAAAGTAAAGCTAATGAAATCTCATCTCACAAGTACATAATATTCTCAACATAACCAGGAAAACTCAAAATCTCACGAGTTCGCTTACCAATCCCATAAACACGTCTAAATTCATCATCAGCAATTCCTTCGATATCCACTCTTCGTATGCTCTCTCTTTGAAAATCGTAATACCAAACACTAAACGGTATAGATGACTCTAACCGTGAACCAATCATCATAAGCTCACCCGTACGAATCTCTCCCTTAAGGTTAACGTAACCCTTAAGTACATCATACAAGTCAGAAGGTGGGGCACACCTTGTTACAGACCACTCTTGTTTCTCAGCATCTTCTAAAATCCACAATACCACCTTATTGAATCTATCATATTCTATACCGCCCAATTTCCCGTTGTAGTTTAGAAGAGAAAAAACGCTAATACATGTTTTTTCGGGTGGTTGAATCAGGTCCAGCTTCTCAGATCTAACATCGAATCTAACTATTATTACTGAGCTGCTTTGAGCTGTATAGTATAAAGCACCATTGATGCAAATTTTCTTCACGGACATCGTAATAATATCTAATACTTTGGGTGATTTCAATCTTTCTCCACTCTTTTTGTTGAGATTGCAGTGTGAAAATGTAATGCTCCAGTTGGAAACCTTTTTTCCCACGCATAGCGCGGTCACGATTGAACATCATTACACACAACACTTTGTATTGATCTCCCAGCGGATCGTATCCGAGACGTGCGTACACTTGTCTCCCGTTGGAGACAACATCCGGCAGTTTCACTATCTGTCTAGTAGTCGGATTACAAACCGCGATCGAAGAGTCACGCGTGCAGCAGACGAAACCGTTCACGGGACGAGATCTGATGTAGTAGACCAGATCCGAGATCGTCATGTCGTGTCTGGCGACAACCGTGGAGGTTCTGTCGTTTCTTTCGTGTTCTGGAGCTGAGAAGATGAAACGTTTCCGAGAATCGAAGTGTTTGAAGGTGAAAAGGAAACAAGGTCGAGTCTTTGACCTAACCAGAAACGAGTCGGCGAAATCTTTACTGCGGATGATTGAGAACCACAGCTTCGACACAGCTTGGAATCGGATGAGGGCTTCCCCAGGAAGTCTAGAGAGTATCTCTAAGGTGAGATCAAGAGGGATGAATTTTTTGGAGCTTCCGTGGAGGCGCTTACGTGAGGGAGACGATCCTGAATCTTCCATGGCCGCTCGTGGTGATGAATCGTTGTGATGATCCACACACACAACCCTAACAAGTAACAACTACAAAATTGTAAAGATGATGTTATTCACTCATGTAACAATATTTACAATTTTTAACTATACATTACTAACCCATTATGTTGATGACAGGCCCATCTAAAGTTGACTATCTCATTATGTTGCTGACAGGCCCATTAAATTGGTAAAATTGAAATTTGCATTTGGTCGATGCATTGCAGAAGGGTACATCTTTGCCTCTTTGGAATGGCCGAGGCAGTTGTAGCATTTGGATTGCAGAAGCTATGGGAGCTACTAATTCGATAATCGAATAGGTTAAAAGGAGTCCATAAACAAGCTACATAACTACAAAGCGATCTGAGACGGTTAAAATCGTTTGTGAAAGATGCATAAACTAAGAAGAGAAAAAGCGAGAGAGTGAGAAACTGTGTCGATGAGATTGTGTATGATGCTGAGGACGTAATGGAGATTTTTCTTATCAAAGAAGAGAAGCGTGTAAGAGAAAGAAGAGGGTAACCAAGTCGCCTTGGTCCAGTGGTAAATGAAAAAAGTCCCGTCACCTGGGTTCGAGTAGCATTCGCCACCGGGGTTTGAAATTTAACATGGTTTCCCGCCCCAGGAGATTAGTTTTGGGCCTAGGAAGCCTTTATCACTCCTGAGTAATAATAAAAAATAAAAAAAAAAGAACAGGGTTTAAGAAGCATTTAAAGAGTGTTTCTTGTGTTACATTTGCTGACCAGGAGTTTGGTTCACAAATCAGAAGTATTATTACTAGGATATCCAAGGTAATAGACAATATGGAGACATTTGGAGTGAGAGAGGTCATCGACAAAGAAGAAGAAGAACTAGTGGAGATACGACTATCTTTTCCTAGCGTTTCTGAAAGCAGCCTTGTTGGTGTGGAGCCTAGTGTTGAAGAACTAGTGAGTCATCTTGTTGGTGAGGATGAGTCGTTTAAACTACTTGAAACCGAGAAATGTTTGATTGTCCTTGATGATATATGGAGCAGTGCAGCTTGAGAGCTTATAAAGCCAGCATTTCCACATACATCAGGTGACTCTTCTTGACCATGAATGATACTTTTTTATGTAGAAGATGTTAGAAAAAAAAAGCCATTATCTCATTGGTTTCTAAAATTGAAACATGGTCAACTTTCCCAGGTAGCAAGGTATTACTCACTTCTAGAAATGAGGGTGTTGGTTTGCATCCAGATCTTAAAGCCGTCATCTTTAGGCCTAGATGTCTAACTCATGAAGAAAGCTGAGAAGTTTTTCAGAAGATAGCTTTGCATTTTATGGAAGTAATCAAATGCTATAGGTATGTCGATTTATGAGTTTGAAAGGTCTTTGCAGTTTATGGAAGTAATCAAATGCTAAAAAATAACGTGCTAAGAGTCTTATGTTTTGCAGAGTTTCAGGTTGATGATTTATTGGAAGAGATTCAACAAATGCTCAAACATTGTGGAGGGTTACCATTAGCTGTGAAAACTCTCGGAGGGTTGTTAGCTACAAAACGTACTGCGTCCGGGTGGAGAAAGGTACATAACAATATTGGATCTCATATTGTAGGAGAGATTGGTGAAAATGGCGGCTTGGTAGTTTGGTATTCAATGTGTTATCTTTGAGTTATGAAGATTTACCTTCTCATTTGAAGCACTGCTTTCTTTACCTTGCCCATTTCTCGGAAGATTATGAGATAAAAACAGAGACATTGTTCAAAGACATTGTTCAATTACTGGGTCGCAGAAGGAATAGTGATGGTGCATAATGAAGAGGATTATAGCTGAGGATTATTTGGAGGAGTTGGTTAAAAGGAGTATGGTATTAGTAGGGAAGAGGAACACTGTAACATCAAGAATTCAATCTTGTCAAAAAAAAAAAAAAAAAAAAAAAAAAAAAAAAAAAGAATTCAATCTTGTTGTCTGCATGACATTGTTAGAGAAGTCTGTTTGCTTAAAGCCAAATAAGAGAATTTCATACAATTTTTCAATGCTCAGGTGATCTATCACCTGCTGTATCCACCAACAGATCACACAGACTCGTTGTACATTTGACTGATGATGACGAAAATGAACCTAGTATATTTCAGCAGAGACAGATTCAAAACCCCAAAGCAAGGACCCTTTTGTATATCACTAGAGATTTCAGTCCTTGGATATTATCAACTGCAGGTTTTCGAGGTTTACGATCACTTGGAATCTTGGATCTCTTTGGAGCGCGATTCAGAAGACGCAAGTTACCTAAGGGAATAGGGAAGCTCATCCACTTGATGTACCTGAGTTTGAAAGAGACAAACTTGTCTGTGTTGCCGTCTTCTTTGGGGAATCTGGTGCTGTTAGTTTATTTGGATTTAGAGATTTACGAGACAGTTGTTCACATACCAAATGTTTTAAAGAAGAAAGAAGCTGATATATCTTATGTTACCCGATGAACTAAGCACTAAAACAAAGTTGGAACTAAGTGCTTTAGTGAAGTTGGAGACCCTCAAGAACTTCTCGCTACATCACAGTAGTGTAAAGATCTCACCAATATGACCAAACTAAGAACTTTGTGGATCTGTTGTGCCTCCGTTAACCCTGGAGAGGAAGTTCTACTTTTGTCGCTAGGTGAATCACTGAAACAGTTGGAGGAGTTGATGTAATACAACAAAAGAAACGGCCAGGTCTAAACCGTGAAGATTTATGCAGGAGCCTTTGTTTCAGGTTTTCTAAGACTCAACCAGTTAAGTTTGCATATAAAGATAGATAAGTTACCTAATGAACTTCAATTCCCTTCCCGGATCGCCTTTTTTTCATTATCATCTTGTGACCTAACCGAGGATCCAATGCCAGTTCTCGAGAAGCTACATAGCTTGGAAATAGTTAGTCTAGAACTGAATGCTTTCAGAGGGACGAAAATGGTATGCTCAAAGCCGGTTTCCCTAAATTGCACACTCTAGAGTTTTCGATACTTGATAACCTTGAAGAGTGGGTCGTAGAAGATAAGTCAATGCCGTGTCTTTGTCATTTAGAGATCAATGACTGTAGGAAGTTTAAGAGTCTTCCTGGTAGATTAAGATACATCAATACTTTAGAGGAGCTAAGAGTAGGATGGATGAAGAATGAATTCAAGGATAAGTTAATCCAAAGCGGAGAAGATCACCACAAGATACAACATGTATCTTATGTTGTGTTTTACAATTGCGGGGACGAATAAGAAACAAGTACAAGATCAAAGATCTCAGTTTTTCAAATACATCTCCCCCCTTCACAAGGCACTGGACAAGTCACACGATGCTCGACCATTTTTGTTTCTCACGTTTTCAGCACAAACTTGTTTTAGTACTTTTTTGATAAAATAATATAAAAAGTATAATACTTCGAAAATACGATAGTTATATTTTACATATGTTACCTTAGAACAAGTTTAAGCACACAAATCACACATTGACATCATACTAAAAAAGGGTTATTAGTTGAAAATAGCATGCCACTTTTATAAATGTAACTTTGTTAAACGAAAAGAAAACTATCACATTTAAACCAACCTAACCAATCCAAAATTGTTCACGAATCACAGCAATTACATCACGGTTAAGCTTTAACCAAAAATATTTCAGGCCGTTAGCGAATTTGATTTTTTTGGTCTACGTTAAACAATTTTATACATTACAATAGTGACGTGTACAAATCGAAAAGTTTTCTATTTATCGGAATGGGCGGCCTTTCTTGATTTTTCAAATTTGAAAATTTCTATTATATAACAGAACAGAACGTTAAATGGCCCGTTGGAGAAGATCGTCTACAAAAATCAATCCCTCTCTGTTCTCTCTCATAGTTTTGAAACCCTAAAATTCTCAATTCCCAAAAAATATGTCTCTCTAGAAGTTGAGTCGCGGTGCTTTTTCTGGCGACCTTGTTTAAGCCACCAGTGATCAGGATCTAGAGAGGACGTTGCTATCAATATATCTGTTGAAGATGAGTAGCGGTGATTGGGCCACAGAAAATTAGGATCTACAAATTGCGCTCTCTTAGTCTCCGGTTATTACACGAGAGAGCTGGTTCCGATTTATGTTTATCTGTTAGTTGATTCGATTTTTTTTTTGAGATAATTATAAAATACATACGTTTTTGAAACATATTTTGTAAAGTATTACGTCTACTATTTACAATTATCAGAAACAACGTTGACCACTGTTTGCAACTGTTCTGTATCCTTTTTTGTCCCTCACTCGCTTACAAAATTACCTACAATGCCATTATACACTAAATTGTTTGATCCCATTATCTTCTTTCGTTTAACCCTAAAACGAAACGACTCTATGCTCTTCAATTGGTGAGACTGTAAAAACGTGGAGCAAAGGGTAAAACCCCAATTCTATTATATTCCAAGCTTTCTGATGACGAAAGAACCTAAGAGGCGTGTAGGCTTGCAATCACCTGTTGCCGGTAATTCGCGGTCGACTAGAAGACCAGAATGGGAGAAGGCGAAAGATTCGCACTCATCGGCCCACGGAAAGGCGACATCGTGGAGATCTGCCGGCGAGAAGGTTAAAACTTCCTGAGGAAGGTTTGTTAAATTTATGAATATTTTGCTATTTTTTCTCAATTGCAATAACGGGATTGGGTTCATTTGCCCACCTTTACTACTTTCTAACTGATGATTGCCGCGACTGATGAATTCCACAGCCGATTCAGCGTCGGCGGATTCTGTTCATTGGAATCCTAATCTCCCCTCTCGTCTATTTGCGGTTGATCGGATACTCGATGGTGCTCCGCTCAATATTCACTCAAAACCCGAGTATTTGGGAGTCTTGGTTGAACTCCTAGATGGATCTAAGGCCTGGAACATTATTAGGGCCTTGCAATTTGGTTTACTTTTCGGTATTCCCGTCGGGAGATGTTCGCACTCGGCTAAATTGATTCATGGTATGTTGTCTCGTCAGCTGGTGACTAGTAAAAAACATGAATTGTGGTTTGTTTATGGAGGATATCCATTACCTTCAGAGGCTCCAGTAGTAGAACACCACGATCCTGCCTACTTGTCTGTATGGAATAGGATTTTTGGATTTAAGAAGATTGTAATGGTTCAAGATGTATTGGACATGCTTAGGGCTGATATGTATGCTGAACCCAAAAACCGCCTTTGTCATTGGAAAAAGTTGAGCCTAGCTTTGATTGTTTTAGTGGATGTTGTCGTTGTATGCAGCAACACCTTAAGTGGTTGTGTTTCTGGAGAATATGTCGCGATGTTACATGATGTCGATTTCTTCCTCTCATACCCATGGGGTCGGTTGTCTTTTATTCACACATTGTCTTGTTTTGGTCCTGTTCATGGGAAGCACGATCCATTTGATGAAGGTAAGAAAAGGTTAGCACAGCAAACATCTTGCTGTTACGGGTTTCCACTGGCTTTCCAACTGCAAGTACTCAATTCCAATCCTGCGATATGTTGTCAGTTAAAGGACCCATGTGATTTAAGAAACTTCATTCAGAGATCTTCCGATTATGTAGCCAGCCCTAGTCTCCTTCGGGAGTCTGATGTCAACGAAGCTGAAAATGACCCCAATGTGAGTAAAAATTTAGTACTTGCTGATTTCAGTTGTGTATTACATTTGTCTTTTTATAAGTTTGATATGTGTTTCATGTTATCTAATATTGAGCCGTCTGTTTTTTTTTTTTTCAGTTGTCTGTTGGATTTACTGTTTTCCCAGAGTTTGTAGTCAATGAAACTGACCTCGCCTGGGATGAGGAGGAGAGTGATACTAAGGTGGACAACATCCTGTCCATGTTATACCGTGGCCACAAGTTCACACCTTCTGAATGGCCAGTTGGTGATTTAAATCATGTTAATATGCCTCCTCGGGATACAGAAGGGAGAGGGGATGATGTTGAGCCTGATGACGATTCTGATTTCGTCGATCTTACCGAGGATCCACATCCTATGAAAAAGGTTAAAACTCGTAACCATCCTATCCAACTTAAACCGTGCACCAGATCAGCCACCAATGCCAAGGAAGCTGTCAAACCTGCTTCTAAAAGAAGTGAAGTTGTACACAGAGAGACCAAAAATCCTCCTGCCTCTTCAGGTACTTCAGCCGAGTTAAAGCGGCAATATGGGATGGATCAGTTTGTAACCCATCCTGATTTGGCTGAATTAAAGTCTTGGATTACGTCACAGCTAGACGTACAACGCGAAAATATTGTATATGATATGCAGCATCTTTTGGCACAATCTCGTGAAACCATGGGTACTCGAGTGGTGGGGAATGAGTCGGTTAAATCTACTACACCAAAACGACAACCTGAAGATGCCCCTGCAGTTCAACCTTGCCATAGTGGTAGTCCCCCAAAATTCCACAAATTCGATAAACCCGACGGTTGTTCTCCTGCCCAGACTGTTGCCCCATCCACTGTTGACGAGAGGTGGTGTTTTTATGGGACTGCTAAAGACATCAGTGATGAAATTCCTCATGACACCAACCAGGTCTGTATTGTTACTCCAAATATTAGATCATAGTTTCAGCGTTTTCCACACTTTTATCGGTTCCATGTGCTTAACAAGCTGAACACCGTCTGATATGGCAGGGAGATGGATTTGGCTGCGACAATCAGAAGCCATTTGAATCATCTTTTGACTGTAGTACTGATCATACGGGTGTACCAACAACATCAGTGCCACCGCGAACTTCCCACTCTCCGGTTATTTACATTATATTAATCTTTACATATAGTGTAAATCTTTTCATATAGAGTATATCTTGTACCAACAAAATCTTTGCACCAACAACATAAGTTTCATCGTCTTCCTACTCTGTACGGCTTTCTCCACACACTAATTAGATACGTCTATTTTCCCTCCTCAGGTTATTGATCAGGTATCAGCCCCTATTCCAGATGAAAATCAGGATCTTGAAGATTGTAGTGATTTTGTGGATGTAGTTGTTCCGGACAGCATGGATGCTTCCCCTGTGTTAACTCCTTCTACACCAGCCACACCTGTTCAGGTTTAATTATGTTCTTCCGCGTTATTTGGTTGTTGCGGTAAAATACTTGCTCTCACAGCTTTTATAATTATGGTTTAACAAATCATTTCAGCCTGTCAATGAACCAGACAATCCTGGAAGTAGCGAGTATGTCCCAAAATACCGCGACCTCTCTGCGATCGTTGCCGTTGGGCCAACTTACTTTGTTCATGAAACAACTAAACCTTGTCTACCTTTACCACCAAAACGGATTCCTAGACGTTCTTACCTGCTTGATGACAAAGATTTTGTTGGGGACCCTTGGATCTGAGCTCTTTTTAAAAGCCGTAAGAAAAAACCATCATACTCTCCATTCCCCCAGGTGGATGAATCTGAGTTCCAGAAATGGAAGGTTGTACTTGATGAGAATACAGATCAGTAAGTAATTTTGTGTTTTGTTTTAATGTTTCAAACAATGAATTAGGTGTATCCATTTAAAACATTGTACACATTTGGTGTTTCTTAGGTACTACACCGTATGCACTGGGCACAAACTCTCAAAACGACATTTTTTAGACATTGCAACGAAAGAAAAATGGATCACAACAGAGGTAACATTATCTGTCACATATTACATATTACATATTACCTCTCCTTAATTTATATTTTTCAAACACAACATATACAGGTCATTACTTCAACGCTTATGAGGCGTAGGGGATCAGCTTTTGCAGCCAAAAGGGTAGCCTTTCTCGACCCCTGGTTTGTTAACTTACTTGTTACACATCATGAAGATTTTACCAAGAGTGATAGAGAAGGACAATTTCAACTGGGGGCAAAAGTATCGAGGCTTATGTCCAAGGGAAGTCGACGGGCAAAATTATGAAGTCTGCATTCTTAAAAGATGTTGATGTTGTCTACGTCCCCATGAACTGGGGTTCTACTCATTGGGTCGGTTTGGTCATCAACCTCAAGCTTCGTCATATTGAGATCCTTGACCCCTTCATTGAACCTTTCACCGATGATGTGGTAGCTTTTCAAATGGCCCTGGTGGTTGAAAGTCTGCCTTGGCTTATAAAAAGGTTCGTCAAGTCTGAATTCTGTGGAAACCTGACTACTACTCCTTTCAAATGGTCTCGTTCCCGTGGTTTATACAACAACAAGGGAGATGGTGACTGCGGTCCTGTATCTGTTAAGTTTATGGAAATGCACACGTTTGGACTTGGATTGTCTAAAATGGCTGCCCTTTCTGACGATGTTGTTGTATGCATTAGGAAGTCGCATGCAATTGACACTTTCATGTCTTTTGTAGATGGCGAAGAAGAAGTGTAAAATTAGAGATAATCTTTCTGTTTCTCTTTCTGTTTCTTGAATTAAACGTTGTTGTTTATCGAACTATAAATCTTTTCTTACCTATGATTTGTAGACTTAATATTTAACTTATTTTTATAGTACAGTACGCTTCTGCAAAGACTGTACACACATACAAGTATGTACACGCATTGTACCCACACTAGAGTACGCTCCTGCATAAAACGTACCCATTCATTCGTGTACGAATAAAACTCTTTACGATTTTATCTGTACTTCTCCACGCACCGTACTTCATTTGCGCTGGAAAGTGCTGGGTTAGCCATCCTCTTGTACCTCTGGACAGTTCTGGGTAACCCATCCTCCTGTAGAGCTGTACATGGGTGGGTTAGGCATCCTCGCTGTGGATGGTTGTTCATACTATCCCGTCCAACTGTATAGTTAAATTTGGTTACAATTCTCTATAGTTTTTGGAAATGTTTCTTATCATTTTAATAGGAATATCAATTTTTTTTTTCGGGTTAACACAGCTTTTCTTACGATATTACTATTTTGCAATTATTTAAAACAATTAAATATCTCGAGGTAACATAATTCTCAGTAGGGGGAGTTTGAGATATTACCATGAGACCTATTATCATATAAACTAGAAATAAACTAGACAGTACACCGTATGGGTCCCAAATAATCATAGATTTGCATGAATGGTATCCTTACAAAATCTTTGCACCATATTCAGTAATATTGCCAACACTAATATTTCTATCAGTCTAATCATATGGAGAGTCATGCCTTGGTTTTGAGAAAAGTGAGATCACGTGTAGTAAATTAAATAGAATAGCATAATAAACTTAGTTAGATAAAGATAAGGGTGATTGTTCAACGCGATAGTGGACCAAATGTTCAAAACTTAGTTAGCTAAAGTTAAGGCTCATTGTTAGTGAGGTACAATCGTTAAAACCAATAATTGATGGTGATCATGAATGCACCCTTTACTTTTCAACAGATAATGATGAATATGTGTGGGATAGAGATTCGTTACACATATTTCCATTTAATTGTTAATACACTAAATGTTACATTAAAATCCAGAAAACAAATAAATGGAAAATACATATTTGCGAAACAAAGAAATCGTTTTATCTTTGTACACGCAGATTTCTAATATTTTACTAATAAACAACTTCATGAAACCCTAAAGGATCTCACCGATTTTTTTCCACAACCACCAAAGGTGACAATGGTTGTCTAAGATGTCATAGTTTTTGTAGAGTCGATAATGGCGAGTGAATTCCAAAAAACAAATATCAGCATAAGGAGGGGAAGGGAGCAACAGACTTGAAGGATAGAGATATGAATTTCTGTACGAGTTCTTCCGCGCAGATAAACAAACTTAAACTTAAACACCATGAATACAAGTAGTTATCTATTCTTTTACTTCAACATATCTCCCAGACGACCGTTTAAACTTGGTCTTCCGTTTACAGATAAACAAACTTAAACTTAAACACCACTTTCAGACTATGGATAACCCTGTACCTGTTTTCCTTGGTAAACCGACTTCCAGACGACCTTACCACTGTTTCGAAGCTACATCTTAAAGGGTTTCCAATGGCTTTGAAACTATGGATGTTGGCTTCTCTGCCAACATTAGAATCTACTTTTGCTAGATCCGATAATGCATTAGATTCTTTTCCTGTTTGTGGCAGCTATATATCTACTTCTCAGCCTCCTTATGCTCAACTCTTGAGTATAGAAAGAGAAACTGTTAACGTAATCAATGTTCTTGGTGAAATCAATGAAGAAAAAGATGATCTTCTGCACTTGTTGAAGAGAGAATACATAGTTTCTGAGTTAGTATGGAACAGAGGTTATATACTTGCTCAAGAATGCTTTTCTCAGCACCAAGAAGATAAGGAAGTTGGTAGAGAAGTGGGTGATGCTCAGGAAGTTTCACCTAGCCTTGAGGATTCCACCCACCAGTTGGGTGATGAGGTTTCCGTGGGTGATGAGAGAGGAGTTGAGGTTTCCGTGGATGATGATAGATGAGTTGAGGTTGATGTGGGTGATGATCTGTCCATGGACAAGATCCAAGATGAGAGTGGTCAGTTAGACGCAAACTTATTAGTTGAAGAATTCCAACAGCTTAGACCTCTTTCAGACATATATGCTGAATCTTCTGGGGGAGAACCCCTTATAGGAGAAACTAAGACTTCCAATCTTGCATTACCCTATACATCGAGATATGGACGTGTGAATAAAGCAATAGTTAGATACTCTCCTAGAGGTAAACCAACAAAATCTCGCAAGGTCACAAAGGTAAAACTAGTACAAGTGAATACTTTTTTGTGGTTTGGTACAATTTGCATTTACATGTGGTTTGGTACAATTTGCATTTACCTATGTTATATTTTTTTGAATTTGCAGGATTAGAGAGAAATGATGGATCAGTGAGACTCTGCAGTTTAGGAGGTGGTGGCGTGTCTTTCCAGTCAAGTCGATGTCCTTGAAAAATTGTGTTTTGATTGATATCTTGTTGGTTGTTGAGAACATGTTGAATGATGAAGGATGTTCCTATCTTTTTTCTATGAATTTTCTTGTAGAAAGATTTTGTTTTGTTTTGAAAGATACGAAGTAAGTGTTTGGTTTGCAGGAAACAAACAACTCAGTTTTACATCGTTTTACTAGTAATACAATGGCAAGGAAAATTACATAGTATTACAGAGTTGAGAGAAGACATGCATTGACAATCAGCAGCTTTTGGTTAATTAGCAGCTTTTGGTCAGTTAGTTGAGAGAAGACACTCGGATACAAATGAAAGTTCAAACAAAGAAGGAACAAAATTAAATCAAGAATTCAAAATCACCTCTTCATACTCTTCGACCAAATAAGGCCTCTCAGGTTTAATTTGAAAAGAATGACAAGTAGAATATCCACCACTTGCAACTCTTCCTCCCTAATAAAACTTTGTTATTACGGAGACAAAGACAATATTACGAAGTACACAAAGACAAACAAAAAAATTAACTTAAATAATCAACTCACCTCAGGAGCACTCGTCACCTCATCTCGAGCAATTTCACAGATAAAATTTTCATATCGCTTAGTCCACTCCTCAGCCACGAATTTGTAGTAAGATTTGACAGATTTCCAATTTTTGTTTTTGTGTTTGCTCAGTTTCAATTTACCCCCTTTCTTAATATTTGGCCACAATGTTTTGACTTGCGACTTCTCTAATCCTAATTGCTTAAAACACACATCTGGATGATTATACGCACCTTCATTAAAGCACGAACATGGTGTGGGTGAAAAGACCATAGGCAACTGAGATGCATACTTCTCTGACAGTTTAAGGTCACGATTATTGTAAGGCTGCCACACCACCTATGAAATTATTTAATGAAATATTTAGTTAAAAACGATATATATTCAATTTATAACGATATATATATATATATATTCAATTTATATGTATTTAAAAACAGAAACAAGAGTTTAAGGTCTTACGTCTTTTTCTTCCATCTCTTGAAGCTGCTTTTGGTAGTATCCCATAGACTTTACGTTCTTCGTGTCTTTATTCGGTTTACTCAACGCCTCCATCCACCCCAAAATCAAGGGAAATCCGGATGGTAGAGAATATAGAGGTGATGATCCACATCTTTCTCTAAGGCATGGAAACCGCTCTAATGCAAAAGCCTATAAGAAAAAGATAAAGAACAATAATTGTCATTGTACATCATTGATTTATTATGAATCATATTAATTAGCTTTTGTTTTTTAAAGAACTTACCGTGAGAGCGTACGAGAAACCACATAAGCTTGTGAAATTCCCAACTTTCTTCACTTTTTCTAGAGATTCTTCAATATTCGCCAACATAGCTGCTCCCCAAGCATAGTGGTTGACATTATTCAATCCAAGAAGTGATAGGTACATGGGAGAATAAGAGCTGCTGTTGTTTGGGAGAATGACTTCTCCTAACAAGAAGAGGAGATAAGCCTTGAAATAAGGCTCTAAGTCAATCTCCTCCCCTTGTGGTACCATCTCAAATTCCAGCTTCAATCTTGAGAGATCAATACCGGACTTCATCATTAATGACTCAGCCCTCTCTTCAGTTATCTGAAAACGATGTATGATTGTATCCTTGATGTTTTCACTCTCTAACCCTGAAACCTGTATTCAAATTGGGCATTAGAAATTGAATAACTAAAACTAAAGATATGTTGAAGTAAAAGAAAAGATAAATACATGTTCTCCTCAATATTGGACCAAGCAACCACCATCGTTCTTCAGCCACAAGTGTTAGGATTTATAAAAAAACTTCTTCGGGTAGATCCGGCATCTTCGGTGTCTGTACAAACATTTTGTTGGTACAGATTTTAGAGATTGGAGTTTATACTTCAAAGCCACAATTGGACCAATGTTTATATTGCAAACCCTTTAAACAATAGACAATGGAATCCTATTGTCTTGTATTCGAACCGTACACATAAATTTTTGTACTCTCAAAATGTGGACGGCTTGTTATCCATTCGACTTAATATACACATGTAAGTAACCATATACAATAACCGTACATACAAAATTCTGTACGGTTCATGATACTCAAGTTCCCGTACACACACTTGGATGTACGGGTAAGATTCTTTATTATTAAACAATTTACTTATGGGTGTGTTACTTTCGACCCTATATAGGGTTTGCAAGCAGTGTACAATGAATGTTTATGAAATAAGAATCTTTCATTACCTTCTCCTTACTCCCATCTGAAAAAATACATAATGGCCCACGGTAGTCAATCGTTCCCGTTGCTAGATCTGCCCGACGATATTATCGCCAATATTGTGGAAAGGATTGCCAAGGAAGATTGCAAGTTGCTTGCTCCTATATTGAAGTCTGGCCAGAGGGGGAAGCATATCGTCCACAGAGATGATGTTCTGAAGGAGGCGTCTGTTTCCGCTCTATTTAGCTATCCTTCTCACATCTACACATCCTATCATCGGTCTGGTCGATTTGCAGGACCACGAATTTACCGTCCCTTCTTCCAGAAATGTCTCAATGACGGGAACAAGATAGCTATTTACAAAGAAGGGTTAATGGTTGTGGCTGTAGAAAAGGACATAAAACATGGGATGGCCATACTTATCAGAAATGTTCCTGAAGCTGCAGATGTCACTTTAGCTTGTGCTATGCTTTCAATTTGTGACGGGAATGAGGACTTGGCCGTCTATTACCTGCACCTCTTTGGATCTAATCACCACCCGCTGTTGTCTGAGGGTGTGAGGATTTGCGGGGATGAATTGATCCAGGACTTTCATATCACCCTCATATCTGACAGACTTAAAGGTCTCCACTTCCAAATTCGGATTCTCCAACTGTTATCCACAAAAGTTTGAGTTATTATTTATTATAATAAAGGGTGTGTTACATTTTTAGTTCTTCGTTCTTAATTCCTTTTCTCCTAATGAGGAAGTTTTAATAATTACACCCACACAAGTTCTTCAATAATATTATTTTTTTTACAACTTGCCAATGAACATAATCAAGGTCATTAATATAAACAGAATGTGCTACATAAAACTTTTTTTTACAAGAGCTCGTTGATACGCAACACGAACTCATAGATGTAACATCCTTCGCAATAATAAGCGTCGCTATGGTACTCAGTACAATCAGGTGTGTATAATTTCTCTGTTTCAGGAAACTCCCATAAATAACTGAATGTTTCTTCCATCGGCGGATCAAAACTATTCAAAGTATCCACTAGTTCTTCACACATATCTTCTAGGACCCCCCGAGTAGATTTCATGGTGACGAAGACCCGCATATATGTCAAATATTTCTTCAAAAGCGGCTCCAGCAATATCACCCATACCTGCACACATTTGAAACCTAGCATACACTATAGTTGCCTTGGAATTGGTGGGGACAAATTGATCTAGGAGGTATATAGACCCGTGAACATCTTGTTCCTTTGTTATAAGTCTAATTGATTCGTAATATATTGCCATTTCATTCTCAAAATCCAAACAACAAGTAAACATATTCCTACCAATCTCACCTTCGTCTATGTTCTTAGGGGTGTGGCACAAGGTGGAGATGTTGGTTGACTGTAATACCTCCCTTGACAATGCCAGATACCTTCCTCGTTTGTTACTCCTTATGATTGGACCAAGAAAATAAATATTTTTTTCCTCGAGCTTCTTCACTATTACCAAGTAAATATCATCTGGTATATCTGATAAAGACATACTCAAACCTCTCTAGTTTTTTGGTATGAAGTAAATATCATCTCTGGTATCTGATTGTTATTGGTATATTTATACTGAAAATTTCTACCATGTATCAATCTTCTTTGACCATGACCCACGTGTATAGATCGTCTCTCATCCTTTTTCCCCCGACTATCATTTTCTCCAATCAATATGTACTTCTCCACTACATGTATTTCATATATACTGAAGATGATTTTGTACCCTATACATGTGTACGGAATAAACATTACTTTAAACATTTTTCAGATTAGCCACTATATTGTGGATAAGTACAGTATGTTTATATACTATATTGTGGAATCACATATTAGCCCATATACTCACTCAACCCGTACTTCGCCATTAAAAAATTAATGTACTCATACATCAGTGTACAAAATATATGAAGTACAAGTGAAAAACGGTACTTAAGTGGCCCCCCACTAAAAAACAGGTCACTAAAACATGTTTGTACTCCCCGAAATGTTTTTATTTCAGACGCATCAATTTTGAGAGTATAGCATGAAACTCGTACTCTGTTGCGTGAGTACGGGTTCAAACACGTACTCTGTTGCATGTGTACGACTTTTAAAAGGAGTACTCTGTTGCGTGTGTGTACGGCTTTAGAACCCATTATATACCAAAAAATTTAGAGATTATACGATTACATCAAAACAGGTGGTCATTTAGAGATTATACGACAAATTTAGATGTTATACGATTAAATCAAAAAAGGTGGTCATATGTTTTCCAAACTTCTTGGAAATACCTTAAATACCAAGTTCCCCAAAAAACCATTCACGACTTGTCCACTTCACCAAAAAACCTCAAACTCCTCAAAATCAACATCATCATAGAGGGGCTGTGCACGTCACCCTGTTGTGTCCAAACCCACCGCACCGTCCACACTTGTTTGGTTGTCTCGACTTTTTATTCCCCTGCAGTTAGTCAGTATAAACATTCAAATGGCAAAACAATTATTATTTATGTTTATTATACTACAGTTGAGAGGCAATTCTTACCGAGTACTCCCCTGCAGAATGTATCCGCAGCTTCGGTGGTTTTCCTGGTGGTCTCCTTGAAATCGGAGGCATCATGCACAAGAACCTTATTTCATATGGGAAATTTACTTTCGCTGGATCTTGGACAGGCATTATAGATCCTGCTACAATTGGGGACCATATGGGGATCTTATGCATCTCTCCAACTAGTGTCCTGTATTCCAGACCCCTGTCATGAGCTGCAGCCATTGCGTGAAAGCATGGGATCTTCAACTTCTGAAACTCCAGGCAGGTGCAGGTTCAGTTTTCCAATGATACAACGAACTGCTTTCCATCTTTTGCTATAACCTCGAAATCCCATTGTCTTACAGCAAGGACACTCATCCCTAACCCACCCTTGAACTGTTTTAACAGCTGCTTCTCTACCGCTATAGGAATATCACCAACAGTTCTTGTAGTTTTTTTCCTACGTGATTCAAACCATCTAGCTAGCATTTTCCTAATAAACTCCAGCAAAGCTAAGACTGGACTACCCCTAGCTGGTATTAAAGCATTGTCAGCTATGTTAGATGACATTAGATTATACCTCTCTCCTGCAAAATGAGCTCTGCTCCAATTCTCCACTCTAATTTCTTCCAAATATTCCCAACATCATTTATTCCTTTTTTCAATTCTTGCATACTCAGTCTCGAAATTCTTCTTTCTGTACATGTTCCCTGCCTTCCATACCAGCGATGGTAGTCCACTTTTTTTCTTATACTTGCCTTTAACATTCCTTTTTATGTGGAAAACACATGCTCCATGATGTGACTAGGGAAACACCTCTGAAATAGCTTTTAAAAGGGAAACATTTCTATCAGAAACAAATGTTAGATTTGCACCATCACTAACTATTTCACTAAGCTTTTGCATAAACCATGACCATGAATCATCGTTTTCACTGTCGACCACACTAAAAGCCACAGGAAATATCTGGAAATTTTCATCATGGCAGCTTGCAGTAAGTAAACATCCCCTATATTTACCAAACAGGTGTGTCCCGTCCACCACCACAACCCGTCTCACAAATTGTAGATCCTTAATACTTGCACCGGAAGCCAAAAACATGTACTTGAATCTATCCTCTCCCACCTCTCTCTCCAAATGGTACACCGTTCCTGGATTAGCCACTTGAAGGACATGGAAATACATAGGCAACAATAGGTACATATTCTCATATGTACCGTTAGCTGTTACAATTGCTAGTTCTTTGGCTTTCCACCCCTTCCAGTAAGTCATCTGGATGTTGTGTTCTGCCAGTACTATCTCTGGTAAGTCTCTAGTTCTTGGTACACAATATGCCTTTGCATACTTTTACCTCAGTAGTGCGGCTACTACACGGGATGTGGCATGTGATGAGAACTTGCTACGCATTTGTACATCACAGACATGGTTTAGCTGTGTCTTTCTCACCTCATATTCCTCTGCCCCCCCCCCCTACCTAGTGAGCATACACTCGCAAGTCACAACCTTCCTTATCATAGCATTCAACAACCAATGAGTTCTTTTCAAACCGTGTGAATTTGAATCTAAATAAACGACTTATTGCATATATAGACAAACCAACCTTGAATTCCTCTTGGTTAGCAAATGTCCTTCCAACGTATATGTTGTCGTCTTCCTGAGACAAATCCACATGCACAGCCTTCTTGTTCATATCCTCCTCATCAAACATTGGTTCTAGGTCTTCAAACCCATAGATATCGTGAATAGTTATGCCTTTCTCGAAACTCTCTCTTAGCTCCCCCATAACGTCCCTACTCCCTGGATTTGGATAATCCACCCCCATCCAGCTCACCTTTCTCCCTTTCTTTGATGTCGGGGGATTACCAAAACCCTCATCGTCGTTTCCCTGCATTGATTCACTGATTGTAGGTTCCACCAAGTTGGCACCCGAAACGTACACTGCTTCATCATCCTCCTTTTCACTTCCTCCATAACTACTAAATTCTGAGTCTGAACCAACTCCACTGTCGTCCCCACTTTCCCCATCTTCATTACCTCCTTCTCCTTCTGATTCCTCCGCTTCATTCATCAACACCTCTATACTCTCAACGTATTGTACCAACAATTCATCTCTCAAATCACTACAGTCCCCAGTTATTTCCTTCCCCTGACGTCTTAATCCTTGCTCAACGCTCTCTACATGGGTCAGTAGTACGGCTTCACTTAAACTTTCCTCAGAGGAAGGTGCAGTAGTATGGATACATGAGTCACTACGTGCTTTAACTCTAAGCTGTTCCTCAACGCTCTCAACATGACTCAGTAGTACCTCTTCACTTAAACCACCCCCCCCCCCCCTCATCTCCAACAATTTCTGTATTGTGATTCTCCACCTCAACTTCCATCCTTCTTTCCATTACGGGATGACATCAAGTCTCCATAGTATCCTACTTTCTCATACACTTTATTGGTCACACCATCTCTAATTACATCAAAAATCCCACCCTCCCTAACAGTGTGTACAACTTCCATTAATGT
The DNA here is from genome assembly GCF_030686135.1 of Camelina sativa. NCBI lineage: Eukaryota > Viridiplantae > Streptophyta > Magnoliopsida > Brassicales > Brassicaceae > Camelina > Camelina sativa. The sequence goes on along the minus strand of NC_141892.1, from coordinate 21,393,925 downwards.
TTCTAATTGTAACAAACAAATTTATGGATTTGTCTACAAGACTGCGAGATTTGAAACACCTGAACTCTCTGTCGTCTCTAATGACCGTCGGACCAGGCGGTGTACCATGCATCTGAGCTAGTGTGTCCTTAAAGAGATAGCTTAATTCTATAAAATTTCCCATTTTATCAATCTCGTACATCTCCTTGATTTTGTCTTCTTAGCTCTTCAAACACTTGACACTCGTCAGCCGTACACACCTACCGCATAGAATTTTGTTCATTTCGAACTCCCACTCCCCTTGCTTGACAGTATCCACCACCCGGACTGGACGACGACAGCATCATCCACTACCTTTTGAGTACATTTCTCCGATCAGTAAGCAAGTAAGTACCAAAAATCATGAAACAAAATTAATCATTTCTTATAAACTTACCTTCCATGTCTCCTTTCCGTATCTCTTTCTTAATCTCGTTTATTCCTCCTAACTCTTCCCAATGAAATCTTCTTCTATGATTTTACTGGCCCCATGAAAGACATTACCACAACTATATACGCACTGTACAAGCGTTTTGCTTTAATATCTGCCTCGTTTTAAGTTAATTTCGATTTCTGGCCAACAAATGAAAAACACCCATTTTTTAAGTTTCCAGACCAAAAGCCCAACAATTAATTCAAACCTGGCCCAATAATAGACACCCATTCTGTCCTGGCCCACTTTCAACTTCTCTGCTTCCTTTCTTCTCTCCTCTTGCGTCTCTCTCTCCTCCTTCTTTCGCAAAACCATCGACAGGGATTATTATGTAATCTTACACACAATCTTATATCCCACTCAGATTTCTATCTCTATTGCATTCTCTCTCACAGAACCTACTTTTCCAATTACAAATAGTGAACATACTATATTGCTAAATAAGTTTCAAAAATGTACTAAAAGTATAACACACCCTTATAATTATTACCAACGTAGCCTTGGTTTGGTTACCTAGATATATCATTTTGGTTTGATAGAATAAATACTTTTGTAGGCGCTTGGACTGAACATTATTACAGAATATATCATAGGATATATCTATCCAGGGTATCCAGTTGCAAATATGTGCTTTAAAGTATATGGATACATAAGCATACAACAAGCCATCACTTTTCTTCAAGCCTTCAAACTTTGTCACTACATGAACATTCCACCTAGAACTATGTTCATGGCACATGTTACACTCTCTAATTTTCAACTACTGTAGACCACTCTCTTAACATTACTAGAAGTTACATTTTTCGCTGATAAGTGATCGGTTTCAGATTGTTGGAACACTCATCTCATGTTTGGTTTACCTTACAAAAACTTGGTGGCTAATGGAGACCATCCCCAACATATGTGATACTAAGTCTTTTATGATGCATCTGTGATATGGGGACTAATTGGACCTCAACGAGAGCACTCTCAACCCTGCTCAAACCCCTGGCAATGCTATCCTTCGGGTAGACATCCTCACCGCGGTGATTATCGCAACTTTGGCTTGTTCAATGCCGCTTGGTCTTCGATCCAAGACAGTGGCTACTTTCTCTTCCATCGACTTGCTCTTGAAAGATGCATCGTTATTGCTTGATCTCACAGGTCCCAAAACCCTTGCTAAGATTTGACTCATAGATCTCAAGTCTACAATTTTGATGACCCTTATCTACCTCTATCTCTTTGTTGTTTTGGCTTTGGGGATTGTCTGTCTTTATTGTGTCTTAAACTTTCATCCTTACTTTTATATATATATATAATTCTACAAATGCATTTATTATAATTTATTGGTGTGGTTTTGAACGATTTCTACATGGATATTTTTTTATTGATTTAGTAGATGAATTTATTATTTAGTGGTGGTGGTAGCAAATTCACCCCCAATTGTTAGTAAAATAAAGAAGAAGAATCAATCTGGTAGAGTTAAGTAGACACAATTGTTAGTAAAAGAAAAAGTACCAACACTTATGATGAAACAACAGGATCATTTTTTTTCTTTGAAATTGTGTTTAGCAGACGTAAAACCTTAATTACGAAAGCACATCTCAATTTACTTACTAGGTTGAGTCTAGTGTTGCACGAGATTGATATATTAGTTTGTTTTTTTCTGGTCAAAAGTCATAAGGACTTAATTTTTTTTTTTTTACTTTTCGAGAGACTTAACAATTTCAAGATCCTACCAACAAAGTCTATTTGTGTTGGGTTTTGGAATTGTTTTATTTGTATTCAATTATATAGTTAATTTTAAATGATCAGCTTATTTTTTTCTAAATTATGAACAATTTAAAAACCCCTTTTAAAAGTTTAAATTATTATATTATTGATGATTTTCTTAAATTTTAAATTGTATTACAGTTTATATTATTTGTATTCTACAATTGTCTAGAATTTGTGATTGCAAAATAGAGTGTTGATCTTTTGAGTTCCTCGTAATTCTTTTTGCATTTAGATTGTGGTATTCACTTTCAAAGAAGACGTAGAGTGGTTGTGGGTTGGATGGTCCAAATGATAGAATAGATGCGTATATAAAATAGAATTATTCATGAAATGTAATTTAAAAATTGGTTATGTTTCTGAAATGTGGATTGTTGAAATATGGGATTGTGTAGCTGATGTTGTTTTGTTGTCGGTGTTTTGATTTTTAGAATGAGGTGGGTGTGTACATGTGTTGACATTGAGCTTGCTTTTTATTATAATGCTTAGAAAATAACATCCATTGGTAATATTTAATTTTGTTACAGATCTTGGGTTTTTTCTTTTGGGCCGTTTGTTACTTTGGTGATGTTGTTGTTATAAAGTGAGAATTACATTTATTTGATTAAATGTGTTTTATAGATAATTTAATTATATTTTTTGTTAAATAGTTTTTCTGGAGATGTGTCAAGTTCTAAGGTGACACATGTCAAGCTCTAAAGTAAGTTTTAGAAGTGTAAAGCCTACTTTATTTTATTTTATTTGATTTGAGCTTTATATTAAAGTGTGAGTTAAACTTATATGATTAAAAGTGTTTTATTTGTGATTTAATTGGAGATTTTTTTTATATCAAATCATGGGTTAATTTGAATGTGTTTTATTTATGGTTAAATTGGAAATATTTTTGTTCATGAAAAAATGTGTTTTATTTATGGTTAAATTGGAAATATTTTTTTAATTTTATATTAAAGTTTGATTTCAATCTATATGATTAAATGTATTATTTTTGGATTAATTGAAAATATATATTTTTAAAGTTTTATATTTTAAGTGAGAATTATATTTATTTGATTAAATGTGTTTTATAGATAATTTATTATATTTTTGTTAAATAGGTTTTTTGGACTGTCAAGTTCTAAGGTGACACATGTCAAGCTCTGAAGTAAGTTTTAGAAGTGTAATGCCTACTTTATTTTATTTGATTTGATTTGAGCTTTATATTAAAGTGTGATTTAAACTTATATGATTAAAAGTGTTTTATTTGTGATTTAATTGGAGAATTTTTTTTTTATATCAAATCGTGAGTTGATTTGTATGTGTTTTATTTGTGGTTTAATTGAAAATATTTTTGTTCATGAAAAAATGTGTTTTATTTATGGTTTAATAGGAAATACTTTTTTAATTTTATATTAAAGTTTTATTTCAATCTCTATGATTAAATGTATTCTTTTGGATTAATTAAAAAAATACATTTTTAAGTTTTATATTTAAAGTGAGAATTACATTTATTTGATTGAATGTGTTTTATAGATAATTTAATTATATTTTTTGTTAAATAGTTTTTTGGACATGTGTCAAGTTTTAAGATGACACGTATCAAGCTGTGAAGTAAGTTTTAGAAGTGTAAGCCTACTTTATTATATAAGATTTGAGCAATGTTAAAGTTTAATCCTACTGTGACATATTACAAAAAAATGTCATTACATTTTAATTAATTTAATATTTAACAAAAAATTATATTAGTTTATAAAAAAATAAAATAATATTTTGAAATTATTTGATAAAATTATTTAACAGATTCTATTTATTATTTCAAAAATTTTAGGAAACAATAACAAACTATTTAAAACAATTATAAAACTTAATAATAAAAATAAGATTAAATATTTGCATATCTAAATTGTTTAATAATGACATAAATATTTTAAAACTAAGATACAACATTGCTTATATTTTAAAAATATCTCTATTTACTTATTTAAACAGTGTTGTATTAGAATTTTAGTCATTTTTGATGTGGCATATGACGTAAAATGCAAATCTATAACTAAAAAAAAAAGAAAAGTTTACATTTATTTACAAAATAATAAAACACTATTTCGAAATTATCTAATGAAATTAATTAGCAGATTTTATTTGTTGTTTCTAAAATCTTAGGAAACAATAACAAACTATCTAAATGGCTAAAACTTATTTTTTTATTCACAAGAATCTAATTGTAATTTTCATAAATATAATATATACTGACATGTTATAGGTGTTAATATTAACACCAATCACTATTTTAAATTTGGTATATTCAGATCTCTAAACACGATCACATCAATTTGTAATACCAGATCACGGGTCAATACATATTTTGTGGGGTTTTGTTTTAGACTTTACCGAATTTATAATTAAAGAATTTGATATTGCACTCAAATCAAAATAATAGTATCGATTACTGATCGAAATCAGAGTATAAAATTAAGTAAATTATATATATAATTTTATAATAAAATGTATAGAATAAATAAATAAATTTTCTACTATTATTTTGTAATAAAAAAAATCTAAATTGACATAAACATTGTCCCACGCTGTACATCTTATGTCACTATCTAGTAACAAAGTTATAATGAGTAAAGTTGACTTCAAAAAAAAAAAGTTTCTACAATTACGAAAAAATTGTGATTGTGAAACACAATTTGTGGAAAAAGCTTTAGTAAAGTGGTCGTCCACGATCCACATGTTTGGTAATTTTTACCAAAATTTTTTATTACAACGCATTCAATTATTCTTACCGAAAACAAATCTTGTTAGAGATGGAATTTTACATTTAAATTGTTTTGTATCTATTAGGGTCTGAGTGTGGATGGTTGACCAAGGACATCTTTGATAAGTTTTTAAAATTTTTATTTGGTCTTTGTCTTGTATCTGTTAAGAGTTTCTTCTGTTATTATATGATGATGGTGGTTAAAGAGGACAAATCCATCAGCGGATTAGTTCTCCCATAAAATGAGGCGAACAACAAACCGTTGCGGTTCAATTCTATTTGTATGTAAAAATTGTCTGAAGTTAGTTCACATATTTTTTATCTTTGTTTTCTTTGGACCGTCGTGGTGCAAATTATGTTTTGTGAATGGTAAATAAAAAGCGGTTTAATCCGCAGATGGATTTGTCTACCCTAAACGCTGCAACCCTTTACACCTTTAGTTTTTTAGTGTTGGTCATTTGCTTCTCTTTCTTAGCGATTTAGATTTTGGGATATCTCACCCTGTTAAGTTTGTATTTTACAAAAAAAAATACTATAGTTTCATTAATAAAATCAGATAGAAAAATACTTAAATAATTTTGTTTAGTAAATTTCATATAAAAATACGTACATATTCTATATATTTTTGTTCACACTTTTCCTACAATTGTTTACCTAAGCACCTAAATATTATTACAATTTTTTTGATAAAACACAAAAAAACAAAGAGATTATTACCGGTTTATGTCATAATGTACATATTTAAGTATCATCCTTCTTCTTTAAAGTTTCTGACCTAAAAACTGCCATCTACGATGCACGACATCGTTTCAATCCCCTTGCTCGCTAAAACCCTTTAAACAATTTTAAGCTTAAAGAGATCTGTACAAAAACTACAAATTCTCTCACTTGAATTTTTTGAAAACCATGGAAACTGAATCAGATCGAAACGATGACACCTCCTCCATTACCGTCGTCAAAGACATGAGAGCTCGATTAGAGAATCGAATCCGAACCCAACACGACGCTCACTTAGAACTCCTTTCCTCACTCCAATCCATTGTCCCCGACATAGTCCCCTCTCTCGATCTCTCCCTAAAACTCATCTCTTCATTCACGAATCGACCTTTTGTAGCCACACCTCCGTTACCCGAACCCAAAGTATTGAAGAAGCTTCTTCATCCGATTGTTAAATCAGGAACGCAACAGCAACAGTTACATGGGCATGATTCAAAATCGTTACTTGTCGATTCGAATCAGAGAGATTCTGGTTCTGGTGCTGAAGCAGATGGGTCTAGTGGTAGTCCTATGGCGCTTGTGAGAGCTATGGTTGCTGAGTGTTTGCTTCAACGAGTACCCTTTTCACCTACTGATTCGTTTACTGTTCTTAGAAAACTCGAGAATGACCAAAACGCGAGACCCGCGGAGAAGGCTGCGTTACGAGACTTAGGCGGCGAGTGCGGACCGATCCTCGCCGTCGAAACCGCGCTTAAATCGATGGCGGAGGAGAACGGTTCTGTGGAGTTAGAAGAGTTTGAGGTTAGTGGTAAGCCTAGAATCATGGTTTTGGCTATTGATCGAACTAGATTGCTTAAAGAGTTACCAGAGAGTTTCCAAGGGAACAACGAATCGAAGCGTGTAGTTGAAACGCCTAATTCGATTGAGAATTCTACAGTTTCTGCTGGCGGGTTTGGGGTTTCCGGGTCGGGTAATAATTATCCGAGGCCTGAGATTTGGGGAAGTGATCCTAATATGGGGTTTAGATCAATGATGAATGCACCAAGAGGGATGCAAATGATGGGGATGCATCATCCAATGGGGATTATGAGTAGACCACCACAGTTTCCTGTGCCTTTGACGTTGCCTGTGCCGTCTAATCAGAAGCTTAAAAGTGAAGATGAAGAGTTGAAAGACGTTGTTGAGGCTCTTGTGAGTAAGAAGTCTTTTAAGGAGAAGCAACAGTCTAGAACTGGTGAGGAGTTGCTTGATTTGATTCATCGTCCAACTGCTAAAGAAGCCGCTACCGCTGCTAAGGTGAGCTCAACTAAACGGTCTTTAGGATGTGTAGTCAGAATTAAGCTTTTTTATACAGATGTGATAAATGGTGTTTAGAAGCTTTGTAAAGGAATCGAGGAAGAAGATAGTATTGGTCATAGGGGACTTGATAAGTGTGTGTTAATTTGGACTAGATAGCTATATAAGTGTGTTGAGCCAAAGCTGTGTTAATATGGACTAGATAATGTATGATTCTTGAACAAGTTTTGGAGAAGTTAGAGGCATTGATTGAAAGCTGTGTTAATATGGACCAGATAATGTATGATTCTTGAACAAGTTTTGGAGAAGTTAGAGGCATTTTATGATACTTAGTAACAGTCTTAGGCTTTACTAGTTGTTTTGGTTGATCTAAGAAGTTTTGTATGTTCTCTAGATTTGTACTTCCCAGCATTTTGTTGGAATTACAGCAAAGAGCTATATAAGTGAGATGCGTGTTTCTTTGGTTTGAGTTCTGATAATTATGGCTTCTGTTCTATTGGTTGGATTTTCGAAACGCAAGGAGCTTTCTGTGAAAAATAATCACCTTATGAAATCTAGCTGGTTAATAGTATTTTTTTACCTGTTCATCTTCATAACGTCTACATAACATTGTCTCCTAGTGTGGGCTTGAAAGTTTTCGATGTGTGATTTCTCTACAAAGTTGTGTGTTTGTGCGTGACGTTCTCTCTTGATATTTTGTGATCTATACCCTGCTACTGTTTCTAGCCTCAACTCTTCTAGGTGTTATGTTTTGGTAGTTATCATTCCATCTCATAATAAAAAGCTTGGTTCTTGTCATTGACTGGTATATTGTTATGTTGTTCACAGTTTAAAAGCAAAGGAGGATCACAGGTTAAGTATTACTGTAGGTATTTAACAAAGGAGGATTGCTGTCATCAGTCTAACTCTCACGTAGCCTGCAACAAGGTTTGAGCTAATTCAAGTTCAGATTTTACATCTTATTTGATCGGAAATTCAGAATGTTATATTGTTAGAATTCATAGGAAACAAATTAGGATTGGTTTGCAAGTCAAAGTTTGTTAGTTTTGCCTAGTTTTTGAGTTTTATACTGATCTCCCAATATGGTGTCTATATGCTTGTCCGAAAAATACTTAGTTTGTATGACTTATATATGTTTTCAGAGACATTTCCGTCGACTAATCGCTTCACATACCGAGAAAAACCTAGGAGATTGTTCCTTTCTTGATACTTGTCGTCACATGAAGGTAACTCTTTTACATTGTTACCTGATGGTACTTTAGTGTAGTAGATTAATTTTTTATTGAGCAACTACCATTTTGGATGGGACAGACTTGCAAATACGTGCATTACGAGCTCGACATGGCTGACGCTATGATGGCTGGTCCAGATAAGGCATTGAAGCCTCTACGTGCTGATTACTGTTCCGAAGCTGAACTTGGTGAGGCACAATGGATTAACTGCGACATCCGTTCTTTTCGAATGGACATTCTGGGAACTTTTGGAGTTGTTATGGCGGATCCACCATGGGACATTCACATGGAACTTCCATACGGAACAATGGCTGATGACGAGATGCGTACTCTCAATGTTCCCTCGTTGCAAACAGACGGTTTGATTTTCCTCTGGGTCACTGGTCGTGCAATGGAGCTAGGCCGTGAATGGTACATAGAAATAATCTCATCTGACTAATTTTGGTAAATAATTTGATTTCCCATTAAATAGAGTTTTGTGTTTTTGTGAAGTTTGGAGCTTTGGGGATACAAGCGAGTGGAAGAGATCATATGGGTAAAGACGAATCAGCTTCAACGTATTATTCGAACAGGAAGAACAGGTCACTGGCTCAACCATAGCAAAGAGCATTGTCTTGTTGGAATCAAAGGAAACCCAGAAGTGAACAGAAACATCGACACAGATGTGATTGTTGCAGAGGTTAGAGAGACAAGCCGGAAACCAGACGAGGTTTGTCCACAGTTCCCCACACTTTACCAAAAATCACTTCATAGTATATTATGATTTTGTAACCTTGTGAATTTTTCAAACTACCAGATGTATGCAATGTTAGAGAGGATCATGCCAAGAGCAAGAAAACTCGAGTTATTCGCACGTATGCACAATGCTCATGCCGGGTAAAACATTTTCGTTCTTATTGTCATATGATTTAGTAAGTATAGTATCTGTTCTCATGAATCATTTGTGTCTATATATATAGATGGCTATCACTTGGGAACCAGCTTAATGGTGTCAGGTTAATAAACGAAGGTCTTCGAGCTCGTTATAAAGCATCATACCCTGAAGTAGATGTCCAGCCACCATCACCACCAAGAGCCTCTGCAATGGAAACAGACAACGAACCAATGGCTATTGACTCAATCACAGCTTAGTTCAATTGAGTTTTTTTTTTTGCTTTCGAAACATTTGTGGCATTGATTGTAAATCTTTTATGAAAAATTCAAAGGAAGGAAAGCTTTAAAAAGCCAACACAAACAAACATTCAAAAGGAAATTAGCAATTTTTTGTTTTATTCGCTCCAGTACTTCTCATCATCAACATCTTTACCATGTTCCAACGAATCCTCACCGTCCGATTCATCGACCAAACCCATCTTGAACCTCCTCACGTCTTCAACAGCTGCGTTCCTAAACAACCCAACATCAACAGCTCCGGCGACCATTTGGTAGCCACGTCCACGAATCTCAACAGCTCCGTCGTGCGGCATCGCAAAACCGGACAAGTAAGCCCCGCCTTTCGCAGGATCCGAGGCCAGCACAGACTTCTCAGCTCTCCTCATCATCTCTCTCACTTTCTTATGCCCCGGATCCCACAGATACCCCAAACTCGCGCTAAGATCCAACGGTCCCATTTGCACGCAGTCAACGCCATCAACGGCTGCGATCTCATCAGCTTTCTTCACTCCTTCGCCTGATTCCACCTGACACATGATCAGAATCTCTTCTGCGTAATTACTTAAATACCCTTCGTCGATTCCGTAGTTCGAAGCTCGCACCACCGTGTGCGCCGATCCTCGGATGCCGTCGGGTGGAAACCGGCAATACGACACCGCTTTGGTCGCGTCTTTGCGAGATTCGATCATCGGGAACATGATCCCTTGTGGACCTAGATCTAAGGCTTTCTTAGCCCAGGTTGCCGAGTTTTCAGGTAACCGGAGAATGGCGGAGGTTCCGGCGGCGTTGAGAGCTCGGATGCACTCTAACGCTTCCGGTATACCTCCGGGACCGTGTTCCATGTCAACGACGACGTAATCGTAACCGGCGTGAGCAGCGATCTCGGCTAAAGTCGGCGAGAAGGAGAGGAGAAAGAGGCCGTAGAGAGTTTCTCCACCACGGAGGCGAGATTTCAAGGAGGTTTTGGATCGATTCGTGATCGATTCCACGGCGGATGCGGCGGCGGTAGGTGAGTGATCGGCGGGAGAGGAAGAGTACCGGATTGGAGTTAGGGTTTTGCGGGAGAACGAAACTGAGGATCTGGTTGAGGCGGATTTTGAAGAAGGAGATAATGATTTTCCGATGATTAAGGAAGACGTATTAAACAGAGGTGTCACGTCTGTGGTGCCGGTGACGGTGACGGTGACGGCGGCGGCGAAGATTGAAGCGGTGGCCATGTCACTGAACTTGGGAAGTATCGAAGAAGTGATAAAATTGGAAACGATATAGTACTACTCTCTTACTCGCGTATTAGCGTTTACAATGTAGAAACTTAAACTGCATGCCGTTTTATTCTTTCAGAAACGACAAAATATCGAAGAAGTGGTAAAAGTGTTTTTTTTTGCCTTTGCGACTTGCGAGTATGACGATGACCCAATAACAAACTAGCAATTTACTCGCTTATTAGCGTTTCCGAGAGAGAAACTTAAACTGCATGTTGGTTCTTTTCTTTCAAAACGACAAAATGTTACCCAATCCTAATTTATTCAGTAGCTATGATTTCGATGAACCGAAGCAGATGATGAGTGAGCTGGTGGGTCTTGCATGCATATCAAGAATAGGAAAGACAAAAGGGATCAGTATGTTTCTAAAATATGAGTTGAGACTTTGAGTTGTTACCTTGAACATTACTAAAAAGCCCGACTAGATTCTGAAGCCTTTAATTGGCCCAGCTTCATTTAGGGTTTTTTTTTATTGTTGTACAACCTTAAGAGTCGCCAAAGATTTCTGAAGGTCGCTTGTTTCAACTTGAAACAGTCATGACGACGACGACAACAACGATGTCAAACCTTCCAAAGGATTTGGTAGAGGAGATTGTGTCTAGGGTTCCTTTCAAACACATGAGATCAGTCCGATTACTTGCAAAAACTGGAACGCTTTGTTTGAAAGCCGTAGCTTTACGAAGATGCACGTTGACAAAGAAGAAGCAGCAGCAAGGGAGTTAGGGGAGAGTCGGATGGTCGTGATGATGGATTACAATTTTTATCTAATGGGAATCACCGTCAATAAGAATCCATCTATACAGTCTCTACGTAAACTTACTTGCGTAGACGATTCAGAACAAGTCAAAATATCTCAAGTCTTTCATTGTGAGGGTTTATTGTTATGCATCTTGAAAGACGATGATACTATGCTGGTGGTTTGGAATCCGTATTTGGGGCAAACAAGGTGGATCCAAACCACAACGTATTACCCTTATGTTTACAATTACGCTTTCGGCTACAAAAATAACAGCCCCAAAATCTTGAGGTTTATAGAAGATTTCAGTTCTAACATAAAATACCACGCTTCACTGTGTGAACTCTACGATTTTGACACTGATTTATGGACTACTCTCGATGTGGCTTCAAACTGGTATTAATATCTCAACGTGGTCTTTCTCTCAAGGGAAACACTTACTGGCATGCTGCAGAACGGAACGCCACCAAAATAGTTGATCATATAAATATAATCTCTTTTGAGTTTACAAGAGAGAGCTTCGTACCGCTTCCGCCTTTGTCGTTGAAGTCTCTGGGTTCACGGTTTGTGTCTCTATCTTTGGTTAGGGAAGAGAAGGTTGGGGATTTATTTCAGACAAAGGACATGACATTTCTTGAGGTTGATATATGGATTACGACTAAGATTGATGCCAAAAATGTGACGTGGAGCCATTTCTTTACAGTGAATATGCCATACCTTTGCGATATGTATTTATGTACGACTTTTTTAATCGACGAGGAGAAGAAAGTTGCTGTGGTGTTTAACATAGATATAATACTCGGGAACACCCATATTAATTTTATTGGAGAGGCTGGATGCTTGAGGAAATTGAAGCTTGGAGAACACGCAGACAAAGGCTGTTGGCAACGTGTGTGCTCTTATGTTCCAAGTATAGTGCAAATCAAGCAACATAAAGGTGGCAAAAAGAGAGAACGGAGCGATTAGGAAAGGCATCAACATCGATATATATTCATAACATGTTGAGACATGATTAAGGAATGAAGCAAGAGAAGGTTGCGAAAGGAGGAAACGAGCTTAGAGTTGATTAGTCTCAATTCTAGTTTATATGTCTTTCAGTTACCCTTTGATTTCTTTTAGCAATGTTTTTTGGTTTTTTCCCATTTATTGTTCTATATGAGCACTATCTGAATCAGTTTTGGTTGCTTAAGTTAACATTTTTAGAGAACATTCAACTGTCATCACTCATCAGATCACTTAAGCTTTTGTTGGGTTGGTATGTTAAGAATATTCATTTCCCCGTGGAGATCAAACAAATCAAGTTGCAAATTGTTGATATGAAATTACTATGCTTGACCTTTGAACAAGTGTTTTTGGTAATATGAGCTAGTTTGCTAATATTCTGACGCAGTCGGAAACTCTAGGATTAGCAAGCACTAAACCTAGTTAGAAATCAAGTTCTCAAGCGTGAACTTGATTATTAGGAATTTTGGAAATCCACCAGATTAGAAAGAAAACTCTCTCTGCTTTTATTAATTAGAATGCAAAAACTGTTTTTCCAATAACCTAAGCTCTCTCTATATATAGAGAAGAAACCCAAAATATGAAATAGAAAACTCTAAACAGAAATAGAAAACTAACATAAGTAATTAACAAAAGAAAAGTAAAATTCACTAAATCCTTCCTATGTCAGTCTCCTCCACCTCTGAAGAACTTGTCCCCAAGTTCTCTTCTGGATATAGAACCCTATCTTCATGATACGCATAAATGTGAGCGACATTAAAAGTACTGGAAATGTTCATCGATTCTGGGAGATCCACAACATAAGCATTATCATTGATCTTTCGTAACACCTTGAACGGGCCATACTTGCGAGGCTTCAACTTGCTGTAGGTACCAACTGGAAATCTCTCTTTACGGAGGAACACCATCACTTCATCACCTTCTTTGAAAACTTTGAGTCTTCGATGTTTATCAGCAGTAACCTTGTTCTTCTGCCCAGTAGCTTCTAACTTAGCCTTAACAGCTTCTTTAACAGCCAAAACTTCTTCAGTCATGGTTTCAGCTGATGCACTAACTCCACGAGTCTTAGGCAACTTAACCAAATCAACCACATGTCTAGGAACAGAAGTATACACTAGAGAAAAAGGTGATTTCCATGTTGCAGAATGTACAGCGCTGTTGTAAGCAAATTCCACTTGTGGCAAAGCTAAATCCCACAAATAATTCGAACCATATTTCCCAAAGTTTTATTAGTTACTTCAGTTTGACCATCAGTTTGTGGATGAGCTGTAGAACTTCAGTTAAGAGCTGTTCCAAACATCCTCCAAAGAGTAATCCAAAAATGACTTAGAAACTTTGTGTCCCTATCTGAAGTAATCGACTTAGGAACTCCGTGAAGGCGCACCACTTCCCTGAAAAACAACTTGGCTATGTTGGATGCATCTGCAGTCTTCTTGCAAGCAATGAAATGTGTCATCTTGGAAAATCTGTCAACTACCACAAACACAGAATCCACACCCTTTTGTGTACGAGGCAATCCCAACACAAAATCCATAGCCAAGTCTTGCCAAATATCATCAGGAATAGGTAAAGGCATATAAAGACCAGTGTTTTATGATTGGCCTTTTGATACTTGACAAATATAACACCTTTTAACAATGGCTCCATCATCTCTCCTTAAGTGTGGCCAAAAATATCGTTCCTCTAGGCTAGCGATAGTCTTTTCTCTTCCCAAATGCCCACTAAGACCACCTCCATGCAAATCACGGATCAACTTCTTTCTTAGCGATGAGCAAGGGATGCACAATCGATCTCCTTTAAACAAATATTCTTCTCGAATATGAAAATCTGCAGAAGGATGTTTCTCGTTGCATTTGACCCATAGTTCCTTGAATTCAACATCATTCTCATACAACTCCTTCATAAACTCAAATCCCACAATCTCTTGTGTTAAAGTAGCTAACAATGACGCTCTCCTACTCAAAGCATCAGCCACCTTATTAAGTGCACCTGACTTATGCTGGATTATAAAAGGGAATTTCTGCAGGAAGCTAACCCAATGAGCATGCATTTTGTTAATCACCTTTTGGTTGTGAAGGAACTTCAAAGCTTGGTGGTCAGTGAACAAAATGAACTCTCTCTGAATCAAATAATGCTCCCACTACCTTAGGGCTCTAAATACTGCATAGAAATCTTGATCATAGGTACTCCACTTTTGTCGAGCTTCACTCAATTTCTCACTGAAGAAAGCCACTGGCCTTTTTTCTTGAGACAAAACAGCACCTATTCCCACTCCACTAGCATCACATTCAACTTTGAACACTTTATCAAAATCAGGCAATGCTAGAACTGGTGCAGTACATAGCTTTTCCTTGATTAACTCAAAGCTTTTCTCTTACTCGAGACCCCACTGAAACTTTCCTTTCTTCAAGCACTCGGTAATAGGAGAAGTAATAGTACTGAAATCTCTTATAAATCTCCTATAGAAGGTAGCAAGACCATGAAAGTTGCGTACATCACTGACTGATTTCGGGACAGGCCAATCCCTAATAGCTTTCACTTTATCTTCGTCAACATGAATTCCTTCTTCTCCAACAACAAAACCCAAGAAGAGCAACTTATTGGTGCTGAATGTACATTTTTCAGATTAATGTACAACTTATTTTCTTCTAAGACCCGCAACACATGTCTCGCATGCTCCAAATGATCTTCTTTTGTTTTACTGTAGATCAGAATATCATCATAATAAATCACCACAAAAGAACCTGTAAACAGACAAAGAACTTGGTTCATTAGCCGCATGAAAGTACTAGGGGCTTTTGACAGCCCAAATGGAATCACCAGCCACTCATACAATCCATCTTTGCTCTTAAAAGCTGTCTTCCATTCATATCCAGGCCTAATTCGAATTTGATGGTGTCCACTACGAAGATCTATCTTAGAAAAGACCTTAGAACCAGTTAACTCGTCAAGCATGGCGTTCAATCTAGGAATAGGGAAACGATACTTGATAGTTATCTTGTTGATAGCTCTGCTATCTACACACATCCGCCATTGATTTCCTTTCTTAGGAACAAGAAGGACTGGCACTGCACAAGGACTCATACTCTCACGAATGAACCCTTTCCTTAACAGATCTTTAATTTGTTCCCTTAGAATCTCATTTTCTTTAGGACTAATACAGTAATGGGGAAGGTTTGGTAAGCTTGATCTTGGAATAAGATCAATCTGATGCTGGATGTTGCGCATAGGAGGTAGTTCTTGTGGTAACTCATCTGCAATCAACTCCTTAAAGTCCTGTAGAATCTCTAGTATTTCTCTTGGAGTTGTCACTTCTTCTGTTACAACACTCATCAGACCTTTAATCACCACCGGACATATACATTCAGATTCTTTTATTGCTTCACCAAGCTCTCTTTCACTATCAGTCAATACCAAGAAGTTATAATTTTTCTTCCCTGATTTCTGTTCAAGGTGTGAAACAGGAGCCATAGCAATCTTGTGCCCATTCCATGAAAACATTAACATGTTATCTCTTCCTCGATACGTAACGTCATTATCGTACTGCCAAGGACGACCAAGTATGATATGACAAACATCCATGTCAAGAACATCACACAATACCTCTTCTTTGTAATGTTTTCCAATGGAGATCGGAACCTTACAAGATAGTGTTACTCGATATCGAGAGCCTTTACTCACCCATCCTAAAGCATATGGCTTCTCAAGTGGCGTTGTGGGTAACTTCAGATATTCAACCAGTTTATGAGAAACTAGGTTTTCTGTGCTACCATTATCCACAATCAAGTTGCAGACTTTGTCGTTAATTGAACACCTTGTTCTGAACAATTTGTTTCACTGTCCTTCTTCCTAAGATGATAACAATACCCTTTCAAGTACAATGTTTATCATCTCATTCGATTCTTCTTCAGTAAATTCAATACCTGCATATTCATCCTCTTCTTCATGCTCTTCTTCCTCCTCTAGCAAAGCTGTAGTTCTCCTACTCGGACAAACATTTGATTTGTGACCTTGTCCTTGACAGCGGAAACACTTGTCGATGGATGGTCTCGCATATGTGTTACTTTGCTTTTGGATTGGTGCTTTATTATGCTGAGCATTATTAGAACCATTGTTAGAACTTTCAGCTCCTTTATTGCCAATGTTTGGATCCCTGTTAACTCCTTTGTTGCCAGTGTTTGGATCATTGTCTTTCTCTCCAATTGGCTCAAAACTGTTCTGAACCAAGGGCTTTCTGAAGGTTGAAAACCCCAGAGATGATTTCTCCATCAATTCTGCTTTCAAAGATAGACTCGAGGCTTCTTGCACCATCCATACAGTCTGTAACCCTATCTTTCCTTGAATATAGCCCTTTAAACCACTGATGTATCTAGCCACCTTCTGATTCTCTGTTTCATTCAAGTCATTACGTTCAGAGAAACGTAAGAATTCAGCCGTATAGTCTGTCACTGTTTTGTTTCCTTGAACACAATCAATGTACATCTTGTAGAGAATTTGTTCATAATCTTCCGGTAAGAAACGCTCTATCATCAGTTGTTTCATTCGACGCCACGTTCTCACTGCACCCTTCCTCTGTCTTTGTCTTTGGAGGACTAGTTTATCCCACCATACAACAACAGTCTTCTTCAATCTGATTGCCACCATCTTGACTTGTCTATTCTCCGGGACACCCATAACATCGAAGAATCGATCAACATCAGTTTGCCAGTCTAGAAATTCCTCTACTCCCATAGTCCCATAGAACAATGGAATATCTGCTTTCACTCGGGAATCATAAATTCTTCTTCTTCTGAGTCCTCCTCCGAGCTGGAATTGTCAACAATACGATTGTTCCTGCTTTGTTGTCGATGGTTTCCACCGTGCTGCCGGTTGTTTCCACCTTGTTGGACCCGGGCTGGTTCCTCAACGGCCGGATTGTTTCCGCCTTGTTGATTTTGATTTGGTCCCCTTCGTTATCCTCCTCCTTGCATCGCGTTAGCAATCTGTTGGGGTAAAGCCGCAACTTGATTAGTCAACGCTGTCAGCAAAGCTCCCAAAGCCTCAAGATCTGCTTTGGTTGATGGTTGATCACCCATGGCCGATCAAGCTTCGAAAAGAGTAGGAGAAGACCTGCTCTGATACAACTTGACGCAGTCGGAAACTCTAGGCTTAGCAAGCACTAAACCTAGTTAGAAATCAAGTTCTCAATCATGAACTTGATTATTAGGAATTCTGGAAATCCACCAGATTAGAAAGAAAACTCTCTCTGCTTTTATTAATTAGAATGCAAAAACTGTTTTTCCAATAACCTAAACTCTCTCTATATATAGAGAAGAAACCCAAAACATGAAATAGAAAACTCTAAACAGAAATAGAAAACTAACATAAGTAATTATTAAAAGAAAAGTAAAATTCACTAAATCCTTCCTACATCATATTCACATTAAATTACATTTCCATCTTATATATAAAACACACTACATTGCACAAACACATTCTTTACCTATTTAAATTAATATCAGTTTAAACTTCAATGTTATTATTTACTGTTGATGCTAAAATTTTATTTCAAACACATTATTTGGAAAATTATATTGTAATCTAAAATATAAATTGAACAACAATGGTCAATATATACTATGATATTATTAATAAAATGATTCTAATTTATTGATTTTTTTTTCTTAAATTGCAATATTAATGATGTTTAGATTTTTTTGTAACATGTAGTAATACTGTTAATTAAAATCAAATACTTATATTTGATATATATGTTAATTAATGATTATTGTACTTAAACAATCTATATTTTTTTTAAGTTTATAAACAAACATAAAAATATCTAAAAGCAAATTAAAGATAATATATTTTAAATTTAAGCCACACAAAATTCTATACATCGAAAGTTTCAGATATACGCTTCCGAATACCTTGGATTTTATTGTCGATTTGGAATGATAGAAATAAAAAAAAAAAGTTTTCTAGGGTAGCAGAGCCAATCAATATTATAAATCAGGCGACTAATGATAAATTACTGACAGAGGAGGTCAAGTCTTTCTCTGCGGGATCCATGGATCCTTCGTCAACCTTGGAGGCCCAGGGTCATTTCTTTCGATGTCAGATTGATGGTTCTTAGAAGGCTTCAGATCCTTTTGTGAGTTTGGGCTTGTGGTACCGCAATAGTGAGGATAAGACGTTACTCCTGGGAGCACGTTGCCAGAGACACATCCCTTAGGCCAAGTCAACCGGCTGCAATGCTACAACGTTGCCTTAAAAAGAAAAAGTTTATTTTAATCATAGATATATTTATTATTTTTTGATTAATGGTAACCATTAAAAATTTGACATCTAACCATTAGTTATGAGCAATGTTTCTTGAGAAAGCAACGCACCGATTCTCTACTTTTTTCCTCTCACTTATTATTATATATATATTTTTAAAGCAACCTTTTTGATTAGCATCTCCTAGTGGAGATGCCCTTACTCCCTATACTCAGAGTTACAAGCTTTGATTTGGGCTATGGACTCTATCCTCGCTGGTGATTTTGACTGTCAAAATTATGAGACTGATTGTGCAAAGTTAGTCGCGATGGTGCAGTCCCCTAACGAATGAGACGAGTCTTCCAATCTGTTGGACAATTTTAGCTTGCTCATCACTTTCTTCCCCTCATTCACTCTTATTAGGCTTCCGCGTACATCCAATGTGTAAGCAAATTTTTTTGCTCGTTCTTCGAGAACTTTAGTTTCTTAAACGTCTTTTATAAACTTTTATCCTCCAGTTTGGGCAACCAATATTGGAGGTATCTTTTAATTAAATGTTTGATTGACCAAAAAAAATTGTATACATCTTAAGAATTATTGTTTTTAAATAGATAAATTCCGAAAAAATGTTCATTTTCCGCAGCAATACTAAAAGTGAACTGCATAAAACCATTTTTTTGAACATGATCATGGAAAATTAATTGAAATTTTGTTACATTTAGGTGAAAATAAGCAACCATAAGAGATCTTTGTGAATTTTATCCAAATCCGGACGACAGTTTATTTGCAAGGTTTGTTGAAGCCCCACATGGCCACATATTCCAGACGAAAAGACTTGGACTATGGTGTTAGAGATTTGGACTATGGCGACCTTTTGTGTCATTGTGATCCCATCACTCGGTAGAGATTAATCAAGAGGGTCAATTTTCACGTATCACTCGTTAGGATTGTGTCATTACCATTTTCACGTTGTGATCCTTGTAATTTCTTCCACATGTACAGTCTCATATTTTGATGCATACATTGTCGTACAATTAAATACCATGGCTATTTTTCTATCTTCGTAAAGCACAAACTACTTTAGCAAATCGATACTTACCGAAGCATTTCTACAATAATATATAGGGAATAGTTACTAATTTTCTCAGGCTTTGATCAAGGAACTATGTTTTGCCTTTGAGGAAAGTTGAAAAGGAGCATATATAGTTTTCCCACATGTGGGCTACCATACCAAACCTTTTCGTAGTTGACACAAGTTTTCTATTTTTGGATAAATAATATCATATTGAAAAATGAAAATGCATAAAGTCATACAGTTTTAGAAGAAATATATTACAAAAATGTTGATAAAATCACTAGAAAAGAGGAAATTTTGGTGAGAAATAATTTAGACCACTTAAGATTGAGGGGTTTTGGATGCCTCGACCCCCACGTTCTCCTTTCCATCGCTCTCCTACTAAAGTTTAATCACTTTTTTTTTTCCTGGTATAGTTGTATAAAAGATTTTACGATAAATATTAGTAATTAGTGTAATAACTATGATAGCTTCGTTCTTTTTTTTTCTCTATATATATAACAAATGCTAAACTACTTCTTTATAGTTCAAATAAATTATAACTATTAATAAACACCAGAGGTAACTTATTTCAGAATTGTTGATATACCACAAGATTTAAGATAGATCATTAAAGACATTAATGCAATTCATAATTGGGAATTTATTTTTGAAATTTATAATAGATTCAATTATAATTATTTCCTGTGAAAATGAGATTCAAATAAACATATTATCTAAAATTGTCGGAGCTAAAGAATGATTTACACAATTTTCTCTTAATTTAATAACATAAATCTCTAATACATTCTGAGAATTTGTTAGAAATGCCTTTTTGAGATACTCATTTTTATAAATATCATTTTTTTGAATATTTTTATTTTTGCTGACAATTACAATATGTTAAAATAATTTTTATTTACGTTTGAATTTTCTATTTTACAGTTATGGTATAGGTTTAAGGGGATATAATTTCGTATTTGAGAGTTTGATATTAGAATTTTATCATTTTGTATATTATAAATATGTAACTTTTGGTATATAGACCGACGTGTACGGTTCTTAGGGCGCAGGCTTGGGAACTTGAAGTTTCCCCAAAAATTCAACATTTCTTCTGGCAGGTTGCTTCTGGTTTCCTCCATGTGTTGGAGCGCTTTGTTCATAGAGGAGTCAGGTGTGATCCCTTATGTAAATGATGTGGTTTGGTGGTGGAGAAAAAATAATGTTTTTTTAAATGTCCCCGTAACTTTTGTATAGACAAAACAAATTAGAATCTCTTAAGGTTAGATTCTTTGAAAAAAAAGAGAAAAAAAATCTCTAATAATTTATATAATACAATGGGACATTAATTAAAATTCTTTGACAAAAATAGATAAGATTCATTTTCATTACATCTCTTATTCAATCAACGCCCAAAACCAAAGTCATTGGTCAATAATGTCTCTTCACTCGTAAAATTTTTACAAAACTGTAGCCACGTGTCATAATTGCCACGTCATACATTGTCTCTCTCGGTTCTCAAATCGCGTTTTCTCATCAGACAATAAAAATGTTAAACAAAATAAAAAAAAATAAAAAAAAATAACTTTTAGAAGAACAGAGCAAACAAAAAAAAAGAATTAGATTTTTTTTTTTTTGTTTGTTGTTGTCAATTTCAATGGTGTCTCGGTTTCGTCTTGTGCTAGAGTACTTGTTCTAGTCTCTCTTTTGTTTACTCACAAGATTTTTTTCCTAATTTTGTTTGATTTTTTTCTTTTTATTTCTCAAGACGGATTTGGTGGTGTTCTTTTTAGGGCTGTCTTGGGTTCGAGACGACGTAAGAAGATGGCGAGTACTAGTGGTGGCGGTGGTAGTGGTAGTGGTGGGACGAAGATGAGAGGTTTCTCTGTAAACCCTAAAGATTATAAACTTATGGAAGAAGTTGGATATGGTGCTAGTGCTGTTGTTCGTCGTGCTATTTATATCCCCACTAATGAAGTTGTTGCTATCAAATGTTTGGATCTCGATCGCTGCAATAGCAATCTGGTTTGTGTTTCTCTTTGGTTTAATTTGATTCTTCGTTTTTCTTGTTTTTGAGTTTAGCTTCAGCTTCGAATTTGAATTTGAGGGAGATTTGTTTTTGTTGTGTGTTTGCAATCATAAAAATTGAAACTTTTGAGTCGTTGTGGCAATAACACCTTTGTTGATATGGGTGATGACCAATTTGTTTACTAGTCTTAGTGAATCTTATGCTTATGCTATATATGCGGGTGTACTTATTGTATAGATCATCTTCCCATTTTGTGTTTTGTTGTGTGTTTTGAGAATCATGTGTTTGCAATCATATAAATTGAAACTTTGATTCGTTGTAACAATAAAGTTTTTATCTTGTTTGATGTGTTATGACCAATTTGTTTATTAGTCTTAGTGAATCTAATCCTTATGCTATATATGCGGGTGTAATTAATTGTAGATCATCTTTCCATTGTGTGTTTTGGGGTTTTGGTTGGTTTTATCATTTGAGATCAAATGGGAGAGTTATTTAGATCTCTATCTCTCTTTCCCTTTTCGAAAATTCATGTTTTGTTTTGGTTGTTTGTAGGATGATATAAGGAGGGAGGCTCAGACTATGACTTTGATTGACCATCCAAATGTTATAAAGTCGTTTTGTTCGTTTTCTGTTGAGCATTATCTTTGGGTTGTCATGCCATTTATGGCTCAGGGTTCGTGTTTGCATCTTATGAAGGCGGCGTATCCTGATGGATTTGAAGAGGCGGCTATATGTTCTATGCTTAAAGAAACACTTAAAGCTCTTGATTATCTTCATAGACAAGGGCATATCCATCGAGATGTTAAGGTCAGTTTTTTTATTTTGTTTCACTTTTGAACTTTGTATGCCCATTTATGAGCCATGACATGTATTCAAATCTTTCTTTTGGTATCTTGTGTATTAGGCTGGAAACATACTTCTTGATAACACTGGGGAGATTAAGCTAGGTGATTTTGGTGTCTCTGCTTGCTTATTTGACAATGGTGATAGGCAACGTGCAAGAAACACATTTGTTGGTACTCCGTGCTGGTTGGTTATTGTAGTTTTCTTCATTTCGGTCTTCTTAAGCTTCACTATTTTCTCTCTACTTGACGCTTTCTTGACGGTTGATGTGTCATATCTTGTTTCAATTTTTAGGATGGCACCAGAAGTCTTGCAGCCAGGAAGTGGATACAATTCAAAGTGAGTTTACGCTTTAATACCAAGTGCCATTTAATATACTCTTACTTCTCTGCATGGTCCTTGTTAAATATAGCAGTTAGTTCAGTTTGGTATGTGTCATCCAACTTCTCAAAATCGAGTGCTACTGATTTTTGTTGTTTCATCCCCACAGCTGTTTAAAATTTACTATCAGTTTATGCTTTGGTATCAAGTGCCAGCTAATATACGCTACTTATCTGCATGGTCCTTGTTAAATGTACTCTATATATCTGCAGTAGTATATGTGTCATCCAACTTCTCAAAATCGAGTGCCGGTGATTTAGTTGATCTAGATAGTGTTGTGATTGTTTCAGCTCCTCAACTGTTTAAGTGTTACTATCAGTTTATGCTTTGATATCAAGTGTCAGATAATATACTCTACTTCTCTTCATGGCCCTTGTTAAATATAGCAGTGAGTTGAATTTGGTATATGTGTCATCCAACTTCTCAAAATCGAGTGCTGCTGATTTTAGTTGGTCTAGATCGTGTTGTGATTGTTTCAGTCCCACAGATGTTTAAAAGTTACTATCATTTGAGTATCTTCTATGTCAAATGATATTGAAAATCTTTAGGAACTGTTTGCATCAAAGAAATGCAATAACAGCTATTGGTTGGTTTGGTCTTATGCACCATCCTCACAGGGCTGATATCTGGTCTTTTGGAATAACGGCGCTGGAGTTGGCTCACGGTCATGCACCTTTCTCAAAATATCCCCCTATGAAGGTATTCATTTATTTCCTTGTGTGTATTGAGAAAAGATCTGATTCCTTTTTCCTGGTAATAGGTACTCTTAATGACTATTCAAAACGCACCCCCTGGCCTTGATTATGACCGTGATAAGAAGTTTTCAAAGGTACGCTGCTTCTTCCTAGGTAAATATTCCTATTTGATTACTTTCCATTTCAAGGATTGTTCTAACTAGAAGACGTCCAGCTGTGCCCAGTCCTTTAAAGAGTTGGTAGCACTGTGTCTAGTGAAAGATCAAACAAAAAGGCCAACTGCTGAAAAGTTGTTGAAACACTCATTTTTCAAGAATGCAAAACCTCCAGAGATTTGTGTGAAGAAACTATTTGCCGATTTACCACCTCTTTGGACTCGCGTAAAAGCTCTTCAGGTTTGCCATACTTTTTTCTCTTCATCGATCTTGCAGCACTCGTCCTGTTCTTCTTTTAGTGATAGAGTCATTGCACAACAGGCCAAGGACGCTGCACAGATTGCTTTGAAAGGAATGGCCTCTGCCGACCAGGATGCTATATCTCAGGTGACAAACACACAACACAAGTTTGATATTATTATTAAAACTCGACTTGCAGAATGCTTATAAAAATGTTATTTTTCATATCAGAGTGAGTACCAAAGAGGAGTAAGTGCTTGGAACTTCAATATCGAAGATTTGAAAGAACAAGCATCCTTGGTAAGATATGCTTTGATGGTATCTCTTAAATGATGCCATTTGTGAAACCATTTGTTTCCGTCAAATAATCCGTTCTTACTTTTTCTTTTTATCTTTTTTTTTTTATGTGCAATAGCTAGATGATGACGATATTCTAACAGAGACTAGGGAAGAAGATGAATCTTTTGGCCAACAGTTGCATAATAAGGCTAGTAATTTGCTAAGAAGTTTTTAGAGAAAATATCTTATAACTCTTCACTCTCATGGTATATGGTGGTTTGAACTTAATTGGAAAACACATTGCAGGTGAATGACAGAGGGCAAGTATCTGGTAATCAACTGCTATCCGAAAACATGAATGGGAAGGAAAAAGTTTCAGATACTGTCGTGGTAGAACCTATCCGTGAAGAGAAATCCACTCTCAATTCAACTGCTTCTTCTGTGGAACAAGCGGCACCAAGTTCAGAACAAGACGTTCCACAGGCCAAGGGTAAGCCAGTGAGACGCCAGACTCATAGTGGACCACTTTCATCTGGTAACGTGTTAATCAATTCAGACTCAGAGAAGGGTCCTAGTTATGAAAGGTTCGCCATTAGCTAATTGTTGTTTGAGAGATCATTGGATTACAGTATCCACCACTTCAGATTAGCTTCTCTGTTTCACAACTTTCTAATGCGCTAATATGAAATTTGCTATCTGCTAGGTCTGATAGTGAACGGCTGCTGAAGCCATCAGTTCGGAGGGCTCCAAGCTTTAGTGGTCCTTTGAATCTTCCAAATCGTGCTTCGGCTAACAGTTTTTCAGCTCCTATCAAATCTTCTGGAGGTTAGGAAAATACATTTTCGATCTTCATGCTGCTTAGTAATTTCAGTTTCTTCTACTGCAGTTGACTTAGCGTTGGTTGTCCATCTTGTATAGGATTCCGTGATTCCATAGATGACAAGTCGAAGGCTAATGTGGTTCAAATCAAAGGAAGATTTTCAGTAACATCAGAGAACTTGGATCTTGCAAGGGTGGGCATATCTTTTCCTGCTATTCACATTCGTTTTTATTTGAAAGTTACTAACCAGACCAACCTAACCTAGGATATTCCACTAAGTGTAGTCCAGTCTCGATCTTCACGAGTTTCTTGGTAGTCTCTGCGTTTTAATGTAGAGTGAACACTGATAAATTCGTACTCTTTAATCTACAGGGATCCCCGTTGAGGAAATCTGCCAGTGTTGGGAGTTGGTTACTTGATTCTAAAATGGTATGTTTGCTACCACAAAGAGTTCTTTTAATCAGGAAAATTTATGTCGTCTTATCATAACAATCTTATTTTTCCGTTAACAGCCAACGGGTATGCCTATCAAGGAATCTAGTACTCATCATGCGTCCTCAGTCATCATGCCTCATCTTCAAAATTTGTTCCACCAAAATTCAATACAGCAGGTGAGAAGAGAAACTTATGAACATTATCACATTGAGACATGAGTTTAACTTGATTGTATGATTTCCTCAAGTTATGTATTGTCTTAACGGAACTCTCTATCTTCAGGATCAAATTATGAATCTACTGAATACCTTACAACAAGCTGCTGAAACAACAGATGGTAAGATATATACGTCTTACCACTTTGTCTGTTATAACGATGAACTTTTTTTTTTGACAGTTGATTAATTCTCATTCTTGTTATAGGTTCTCAAAATGGAAAGTTGCCGCCTTTGCCTCGAGGATCTGACAGCAATGGAACCGTAAGTAGTTTTATCAACAAAATTAATGTTATTGTCTCACATAGACCTATTATGCAGTCTCGTAATCATGTCCTTCGCATTCTTTGCCTTTATCGTTGGATCACAGGTTGTCGAACTCACAGCTTCTGAGAGAGAGAGGTTACTATTTACCAAGATAACCGAGCTGCGAGTTAGGTTGTTCCTCTTTTCCAAGCTATCAAATCTTTCTTAGTAGAGATCATTGTGGTGTAAGTCTTTACTAATTGCGTCTTTAAACTCGATTTCTTTAGGATGAAAGAGTTAACGGAAGAACTTGAAGAAGAAAAATCAAAACAGATCCAAGTAAGTTACCACACTTTGATCTCATGAATAAACTAGATGTTTGAAACTGAAACCACATCGAGTAAAATCTTATTTTCTGAATCATACTCATTCAAACACCTCTTGTGTTTATTATCTACAGCTGCAGCAGAAATTGAAATCAATCACCGGTCGCGACAAATTGTAATTGGGGACCAGAACAGCTTACTTCACAGAAGCTTTTAGGAGAAAGGGAAGAGTATATGTTGTACACTAAGAAACCCGGAGAACTCTCTGATCATGAAAGCAAAAAGGACAGATTTGGTTCTGTTCTGTATGTGCAGAAGCAGACATCATGGGCCATTTGTTTCTGACAGAAGAAGTTGGAAACAAAACATATAGAGAGAATAAATAGAGAAGAAAGCTCTTGGTCATGGAAAAAAGTGTATTTGTTTATTTGATCTAAAATTTTAAACCTTACAGTTTAAGTTAAGATTATTGTCTCATATGTGACTAATATAGACTTCTCAACCTTTTTTTTGTGGATTGTAAATGAAACCTGATTTGGTGTATTTGTATTATATCCGCCAAGATTCTTTACTAAGAATTAGTTTGCTCCTTTGTTACAAAGATATGTTTCATACTCTATAGAGATGTACTCCAAATTAGGTAATATTACCAGAATCAACAAATCTTTTCTTTATTATTAGGAATGTTCGGGTATTTTCAAAATGTCTAGTGTGCCCTTGGTTTATGTTACCGGAGAAAACGTAATTACAAAAATGTCATTGTCACGTCAGAAATCGCTGACGTGTATTAAATAACTCAGCCGTAACGTTTTTACAGAGGTAATGACGGCTGAGTTATAGGTATGTTGCGGCTGATTTATGGAAAAAACATTTGAGTAAGAGCGGACAGCTGACTTAGAGTATAACTCAGCCAAGTGTTACGGCTGACTTAGTGAAATCTGGCTGAGTTATGCTATAACCCAGCCGTCATTACGGCTGACTTTTCACCCGATGGTTGAGTTGTGAAAAATTTGGCTGAGTTATCACTACGACACGGCTGAATTAACTTTTTCCGGCTGGCTGAGTTATGAAAAACGGCTGACTTATCGTACAACTCAGCCATTTTAAGGCTAACTTAGTAGCAAAAGATTAATTACTAGAATATCATTCAGTTACGGGTGACTTATTTAACGATATGGCTGAGTTACATATTTTCAGTTGATTAAGCGGCTGAATTTGACAACCATTTTTTTGTTTTTTAATTACTGTAATGTTATTCATGTTGTGACTGAGTTATAATTTGTTTGATGGCTGATTTAATTAATGGCTGAGTTATAATTTGTTTGGTGGCTGACTTGCCACTTCGGACGCATCATCCATGTCATCATCTTCTCCGAAAATACGAAACGTCGTTCCTTCGACTTCCATCTTCTTCACCTCGATCAAAAGTGAAGTTTTTTACCTTCTTCTTCACCTTATTCTTTACATTGTTCTTCACCTTGTTCTTCACTTCTTAATTTTCTCATTCTTCTTCATTTTTTTCATGGATCTAGTTCCGTTAATTGTTGTTTTTGGTAATTAGGTAAAGAAACACAAATATGTATTTAACACCGATGATAGAGGGTGTAGAGTTGTGCAGATAGATGCGGAAACAACGCACGACAAGCTTGTGAAGCTTGTTCTCGTTGATTACGGATTGAACGCGAGGAAAGATGAAACGGCTAATAAGTCAGCCACGAAGCATTATAACTCAGCCGTCATATAAATCTACGAGACCTTTCGTCTTCTTTAAGTATTATAACTCAGCCGTGAAATAATATAAATCAGACGTTCCCTGTCAATAATGACGTGGAATCATTTGCTGATGTGTATTTTTTTCATATTTTTGGAATTAAAAATAAAAAATAAACCAAGGGGTAAATTGTAATTAGACTCTGAACACTAAGTATTTAAGCAATTTTTAGAAAATTGTTAGATATTAGGAATAAACCAACTTTTGGAGTACATCTGAGTAATTCTTTCAGAGATTTATTACATGGAAACAATATAAAATAAAATCAAAGCTACACAATCTTAACTTTCACCTATGATCCTTTAGCTAAATCTTGAGTTGTTAAGCCTTCAAGAATCAGCTCGCTTCTGGTTCCAGGTACCTTCTTAGACCGTTTTCACAGCAAGAAAAACACAACAATGTAAGCAAAAACAACGATGATAACCGAACCTACACTAGCCGAGAAGTACCACATTGTATCTAGAGATATAACCGACATTGAAACCAAGAAAGAAACATACAATGGCACTGCTATCCATAGAAACCACCATACATAGCCTTCACCAGCTGGTAACAAACAAAATGTCATGAACATTGCTCCAACGAAAGCCATACTATTCACACCCCTAAGAAGATAGAAATATTTATGACTCATCACAACAGTACCAACAGTCTTTTTAATTTCTTCTGCTGCATTTTCTTGGTATAAAACTCCTGCTGGCTGCAAAGCTGTTTGATAAGTAGCTGTAATTATCAGTGCGGCTATCACTAGAAGCGCGCTACGTGTTCCTTCGAAGGTCTAGTTCCTATACCGCGCTGTTTGCATGAACAAATGCTCTATGAAACTAATGGGAGACCTCAAGATTTCCGACACTTTCTTGGATTTCGGTAGAGAGTCTCCACTCTTACCTCCCCATTTTTGGATTATGTTTTCGATGTTACTGTTCGAGTGATGATCTCTCTGGTTATGTAAGATAACTAGGGCAGTTAAACCTATCATGTTATGGATGTTTTGGTTAACTGCCGAACATTTTACCTAGAGCTTTACTACTTTGAATTTGTTCTGATATGCTGCTATGTGTAAGGCTATGTTGCCGTCTTGATCACGTTTGTTCAAAAATTGCATCTCTAGTGATTCAGCGTCTGTTTGTCGCAGTCTTTGGACCCATCCCAAAAGTACTTCAAGCTCTTCGTGTCTATTGTTCGAAACCGCTATGTATAGAGCGGTTTTACCATACACGTTTGCATCTCTAATGCAACCAGGACAAGCTAAGAGGAACTTTGTCATAAGATCAGTCTCTCCTCTTCTCACTACTTGGTGAAACGGCGTCGTACCTTATAGTCAACACCAAACTATTTCAACCTTTGACAGTAGCAAAAGATCAATTCAAGAAAACAAAACGATTCATAAACACAAATTATATGAGTTGGTCTAGTAACTAGATATTTGATGTCATCCTAATTATATACCTTCTCTTCCTCGGAGGCGAACAAGGTCAGGATCAACCTTGAGTAAACTTAGAACCAACCGTGTTTGACCTTCATCTATAGCAAGATGTAATGGACTTAACCCATATGTGTTAAGTTTTCTAGCAAAAGACGGCTTAAAATTCATCAGCTCCATGGCAAAAGCAAGGTTCCCAGAAGCAGAAGCTACATGAAGAGGAGTGTTAATGAAAGATTGAAAGGCATTGCATCAGATTTCAAGAATGTATAGATTCTCATGGATATGAGCATCCAATTTATCAATACTTCCGATTTGAGTGGCTACGATCAATCTTGGATCCATTATGTCAAATAACAGGAAAAAACAACTCTTTTCCTTCAATAAAGAATAACTTGCACATTACTTATATAATCTATGGCATCGTTTGAACAAGTATTTGATGTTGACTTGACCCATCATTTGTTTAATGGAATGAATTTGATTTTACTTTGGCTAAAGCCCATAGATGACAAATTCACTAGAGGAACACTCATCAGAAAGAGACTACAAAAGTTTTCTCTAAGGAAACTACAATATTAAGTAAACCATAACAGATCCTACCAACCCCCACACAGATCCCAATTGTCATGTCAAACTATTTGCACCCAAAGTTAGTGGCAAAAACAACAACAACAACAAAAAAAAACAAAATCCAACAATATATTGTTCCTGATTCCACTGATCTAGACAGTACAGTCCAGCAAACTAAAGATGTTCAAGACTTTGTAAGTCCACAAACCGAGCATGCAGAGTCGGTAACAACAGAACCAAAGTCTCCTCTGCGATTCAGTAATGACGACATAGGAATTGAATATCTAAGCCATGATAATGTCCCTGAGGAAATGCTATCTCCACCTCCAAGATCTTCACCTTATAGAACTGATGACTTCACCACTCAGCCTAAAACTTGGGTGACAAGATATTATAGAACAGAGCCTTCAACTTCCACAATTCAAGAGGATCTGCCTAGACCAAGAAGCTTGGAGATTTCAGCTATTCCTGAAGTGTTGGAAGAGGTTTGTTGTCATGTTTTTTCGCGTGTTTTGTATATACTCCATGCTTTGCCAAGGAAAACAAGGTATAAAATTCTAAAAACCATGTCTTTAAGAGCATACTGATCTTTCTGTTCTAACTTGTAACATTTATTGAACATTTGCAGAGCCTTGGCTCAGTATCTTAAAGAACGTTTTTCAAGTAGTCTTTATGGAGATTTACGTTTAAGCAAGATTTTGGTCGGAAAGACAAGAAAGCTAGCTGCTCGAATGTTTTTTCGAGACACTGGTGAGGTGAGTGGTGATCGATGATTCTCATCTCTGACTCAAATGTGTTTGTTTTTGGATTATAGGTATTGAAGTTTAGAGGACTTATAGATGTGCAGCTGGATAAACCCTATGGTGGTAATTGAACATCGTTGCATCCATCGTCATCTGAATAGTGAATCTAGGCGGTCTAGGTGTTTACACTTAACAAGATAGATCATTTATATATATATATACTAGATAGTATAAAAATATGAAATTTAATGATTTTTATTGACTACACTCAAAAAGTTGACGATTTTATGATTCGTATTGATAGTGTGAACTTCTAAAATCTAAAAAAAAAATAGAATTTCAAACTATTGTGTACCCAAATAAAAAATACAAAGAAATATCATACGGGGGAAGAATATTAGGGCTGTGGAAATTGAGTTGGATTCCAAGTTGGTGGTGAGGTTCTTAACTACGAGGATCAGCGAGATGCATCCGTTAGCTTTTCTGGTGCGTATATGCCATGACTTTCTTTCTAAGGACTGCAGAGTCCGGATATCATATGTATATAGAGAATCGAACTGTCTTGCAGATGGACTAACTTCCTATGCTTTTATTTTACCATTAGATTTTCAATTTTTAGAGTGTAGTCCGCGTGATATTGGTTTTATTTTTGATGAGGATGCTCGCGGGCATGCCATCCCACAGCACGTCCGATTGTAATTTTTATATAGTCTTTGAATAAACACAAGGAAACCTTTTCCTTGTTTCTCACATAAAATAATAATAATAATACAACGAGATATCAAAAATATCAAAACAAAATTATTAGAAAACAACTCCATAATGAGAGTTAGGAAAAAAAAAGTTTCCTTTGAGATTTTGATATATGTTAATTCAAAACTTTTAAGGGTGAATTTGCTGGGTAACCAAAAAAAAAAACTAACAAATAATTTAGCCATCTATTCAAAAAAATTAGAAGGAGTAAGGGTAGGGTAAATTACTATTTTGGATTTTATGGATTAAGGATAGTGGTGGATATGGGTGGACGGCGGTGGTGGTGGACGGTGGCCAGGCGGTGGTCCGTCGATGGTCCGGCGGTGTTACGGCGTACTCCGGCGGTGTCCCGGCAGTACTCTGGCGGTTGTCCGGCGTAACTCTGGCGGTACTCCGGCGGTGGTTCAGCGATACTCCAGCGGTTGTCCGGCGGTAGTCTGGCGGTGTTTCGGCGGTTTTCTGACAGTTGTCAGACAGCTGGAGGTGGTGTGATGGTGGTAGGAGGTGGTTTTAGGAAGTAGAAGGAGGGTGGTTGGTGGTAATAGGGTGGATATGGTAGTGGTAGAGATGGATATAATAGGGTTAATATAGTATATATTATATATTATATAGAAAATATACTAGATCTATAGTTAGAGTAGTTAGTTATTTAATTTAGTGTTTTTTTCTTAGTCATTCTTGCCAATTTCCCAACTTTTAATACCACAAACAACAAAAACTATTGTAATCCGATTATTTTTGTGTGTGATCTAGTGTGGTTTAGCGCTATTTGGTTAATGCGACCGATTTATAAGTTATAACATCAAAGTAATTTGTTTATATGTGTTATTATTATTCTCATAACAAATATACAAGAACTCAAGAAGTTTAAAAGCAAAGATCGTTGCCAAATTTAGAACCAAGTTTGCTATTTTTTGTGTATCGCTCTCGTAGAATAATTTATTTATTAACTTTATTTCTCTTCCGTTTGCAAAAGAACATTAAAAATGGATGCTAATTTTGTAAACAACATGTGCTTTCATACAGCACGTTATTGACAGAAATAACTCCCCACTTCACGTGATTTGCAAATGAAAAATTCACAGTCACTTACTTAAAATTCAGTTAGTGGGCCTTTATAATTCATTTTTTCATAAAAGCCCAAGTGGGTGTTTAACACTAAGCAAAGCCCACCATAATCAAAATAAATATACGTTCCACTCTCAGAATTGCCTCGTAGAAGAGCCATTCTTTGGTAACCTTTAGTTTACTTCCCCCATTCTCTCTAGAGGAGAGAGCCTCGCCGGAGCTTTTTTTTTTTTTTGTTCTTCTTCTTGTTTTTCGGCCTAAACCGCCGTCGTGTGAAGCTACAACGTTATTGTCCTCCGTTACGAACCTTCTGGGTAAACTATTTTGATTTTTTTGTTTTCCCCCTTTTTCGATTTCTCACTGTTTTTAATCTACGATTCAACTTGTTTCCGTCTCGTTTCCGTGTTCTTTGATTTGATTCTTCGTTTATAACCGTGTTCTTAACTCGATCTGTTTCGATTTCGCTTCATTAGACGAAGTTATTGAACGTTTTTTTTTTTCCGTTCTTCGATTTCTAGGGTTTCGGTTGCTTCCTCTCGCGCCGCCGCTTGTTTTTGTGATTTATTTGATTCTAATCGAGGTGGGTTTTTTTTTTTCCTTACTCTAATTTTTATTTCTGGGTGTTAATTTTGGTGGATTTTACTTACAAATTTAGACCTAGTTTGAAGCTTTGAAACCCTAGATTTGATTGAGATGTGTGTTAAGTTGTCTTCCGAATGAGTCTTATGTGCATCTCTCTTGCGATTATGATAAGCTTTCTTGTTTCTGAGTATTATATTACTTTTGTATCAGCTGATAAATTTGCTACTGGGATTCTTTAGATGGCAGACTCTCGGAATGGTAATGCGCGAGCTCCTGGTGGAGGAGTGCCTCCAAAACCTGGGAATGCTTACTCCATAGATGTTAAAAACTTTATCTCACGTGCAAGAGCCTTGTATGAACACTGGAAGAAGCACAGTGCAGACCTATGGGGATCTGCGGACGCTCTTGCCATTGCTACCCCTCCTGCTTCTGATGATCTGCGCTACCTGAAATCGTCAGCGCTGAATATTTGGCTTCTTGGGTATGAGTTTCCAGATACGATAATGGTTTTTACCCCAAAACAGATCCACATCTTGTGTAGCAGGAACAAGGCATCTCTACTTGAAGTTGTGAAGAATGCTGCACATGATGAGTTGAAGATTGATGTTGTTATGCATGTTAAGCCCAAGGGTGATGATGGAACAGGGCTGATGGATGCCATATTTCGTGCCATCCATGATCTATCCCGGGGTGATGGAAATGATTCACAAGTTGTAGGACACATTGCTCGTGAGGTCCCTGAAGGTAAGCTTCTAGAGACGTGGGCTGAGAGGTTAAAGAATGCAAACTTCCTGTTCGTAGATATAACTGGGGGGCTGTCTGATCTTTTTGCTGTTAAAGATGATACTGAGGTCATGTGTGTGAAGAAAGCTGCATATCTAGCCTATAGTGTGATGAAAAATGTTGTTGTCCCAAACCTTGAAGGAGTCATTGATGAGGAGAAAGACGTCACCCACTCTTTTTTGATGGATCTCACCGAGAAAGCCATACTTGAGCCGACTAAGGCCAGTGTGAGGCTGAAGGCAGAAAATGTTGACATATGCTACCCTCCTATATTTCAAAGCGGAGGCAAGTTTGATCTCAAACCAAGTGCTGCAAGCAATGATGAACTTCTCACTTATGATCCAGCGAGTGTCATATTATGTGCTGTTGGTGCTCGGTATAATAGTTATTGCTCAAATGTTGCCAGGACGTACCTAATAGATGCAACTTCTCTCCAGATCAAGGCCTATGAGGTTCTTCTCAAGGCACATGAGGCTGCTATTAATGCTTTAAGGTCAGGAAGAAAGATCAATGCTGTCTATCAAGCTGCCCTTTCGGTTGTTGAAAAGAATGCCCCTGAGTTGGTTGACAAGCTAACTAAATCTGCTGGGACTGGTATCGGTCTTGAATTCCGAGAGTCAGGATTAAATATTAATGCAAAGAATGATAAAGTATTGAGACCGAAGATGGCATTTAATGTGTCTCTTGGTTTCCAGAACTTGGAGTGTGAGTCAGAAAGCCGCAGCAAAGTCAGGAAATTCTCACTTTTGCTAGCTGACACAGTTCTCGTCACGGAACAGAATGCGGAGCTTTTAACCAAGTGCTCTAAATCTGTTAAGGATGTGGCTTACTCCTTCAAAGATGATGAAGAAGAAGAGAAACCGAGGAAGAAGCCGAAGATCAGCGGTTCGGAGAACTACATTACCAAGACAGCTCTCAGATCAGATGATCATGTGGTGTCGAAAGAAGAGCTACGGAAGCAGCACCAGGCAGAGCTTGCACGCCAGAAAAATGAAGAAACCGCCAGAAGGCTTGCTGGTGATAGGTCTGGGGCGGGAGACAGCCGGTCTGCTTCAAAGACTTCAGCTGATGTGGTTGCCTACAAGAATGTTAACGACATGCCCCAACCTCGGTCTTTGGAAATCCAGACTGATACGAAGAACGAGGCTGTATTGTTGCCCATCTATGGTAGCTTGGTCCCATTCCATGTGGCTACAATAAGAACAGTGTCAGGCAATCAAGATACCAACAGGAATTGCTACATCCGTATCATTTTCAATGTCCCCGGTACACCCTTCAACCCTCATGATTCAAACTCTTTGAAAAACCAGGGTGCTATCTACCTCAAGGAGGTTTCATTCCGGACCAAGGATTCAAGGCATAGCAGTGAAATAGTTCAGCATATTAAGGCCCTCAGACGGCAAGTCATGGCCCGGGAGTCAGAGAGAGCTGAAAGGGCGACATTGGTAACACAGGAGAAACTTCAGCTTGCAGGGAACAAGTTCAAACCCCTCAGATTGTCTGAGTTGTGGATCCGTCCGCCTTTCAGTGGCCGCAAGAAGATTCCTGGGACACTCGAAGCTCATGCCAATGGTTTTAGGTATTCAACGACCAGGCCTGACGAGCGTGTGGATGTCCTGTTTGCAAACATAAAGCACGCGTTTTTCCAGCCAGCTGAGAAGGAGATG
The DNA here is from genome assembly GCF_030686135.1 of Camelina sativa. Taxonomy (NCBI): domain Eukaryota; kingdom Viridiplantae; phylum Streptophyta; class Magnoliopsida; order Brassicales; family Brassicaceae; genus Camelina; species Camelina sativa. The sequence continues at coordinate 21,358,270 of NC_141892.1, read as the reverse complement.
ATCACCCTCCTTCATTTTCATTTGCACAACCACATCATGGTAGGAACCAAGAAAACAAAGGACGTCCAGTTTTATGTGGAGGTAATGGATGTTGTGCAGTCTTTAGGTGGTGGGAGGAGATCAGCTTATGATCCAGATGAGATTGATGAAGAACAGCGGGAGCGTGATAGGAAAAACAAGATCAACATGGATTTCAATCATTTTGCAAACCGGGTCAATGATATGTGGCAACTACCCCAGTTTGCAAGTCTGGACCTTGAGTTTGATCAACCTCTGAGAGAGCTTGGGTTCCATGGTGTTCCGCACAAGACATCTGCATTCATTATACCGACCTCCAGCTGCTTAGTTGAGCTCATAGAATACCCGTTCCTCGTGGTCAGTCTGAGTGAGATTGAGATTGTGAATCTTGAGAGAGTTGGGTTTGGGCAGAAGAACTTTGACATGGCCATCATTTTCAAGGACTTCAAAAAGGATGTTCTCAGGGTTGACTCAGTTCCCACAAGTTCACTGGAGGGGATAAAGGAGTGGCTTGACACTACAGATATAAAGTACTACGAGAGCAAACTGAATCTGAACTGGAGACAGATCCTGAAGACGATCACGGATGATCCGCAGAGCTTCATAGATGATGGAGGATGGGAGTTTTTAAATCTGGACGGAAGTGATTCAGAATCTGGGGGCTCTGAGGAGTCAGACAAAGGATATGAACCATCAGATGTGGAGGTTGAGTCTGAGTCAGAGGATGAGGCCTCAGAGAGTGAGTCACTGGTGGAGTCAGAGGATGAAGAAGAGGAGGACTCAGAGCAAGAGTCAGAGGAAGAGAAAGGTAAGACTTGGGATGAACTGGAGAGAGAAGCTAGTAATGCAGACAGAGAGCATGGAGCTGAGTCTGATAGTGAGGAAGAGAGGAAGAGAAGGAAGTTGAAAGCGTTTGGGAAATCACGGTCTGGAACTAGCGGTGGAGGCGGCAGTAGCAGTATGAAGAACATGCCACCATCAAAGCGCAGCAAGCACAGGTGAAAAGGATCAGACGTCTCGAATGCTTATCATTGTTCTCATTAGAGAGATGAAACGAAACCAGACTTTTATTTTCCCAGGTTAAAAAATTAATTAGTGTTTCTTTTTTGTTTGTTTGTTCAACTTCACAGCAAACAAAAACTATCGTTTGGTTATGGTTTTTAAATCAGTCTTTTGTATTATAAAAAAACTGCTTTAGATCATTATTAATTTAATTCTATGCACTAGGAAAATAATTATAGTCGTTTTATAAAAAATAACTAAGAAAAACACCATTCTGAGATTATAGCATTTACCCGAGACCACTGAAAAGAAAAATATATATATAAAATCTTTCAAAAGGTTTAGCCAATTTAGCCAAAAACTTATTTAGCAAGAACTCTTCCAAGTCTCTTGGAGTGCAGGGGTGTGGTTCGGCGAAAGTGTTCCAAACTGCCGGTTCATAACGTGGCTAGCAGTGTGAGATCGACTTTTAACGTGTAAGAGTTTGAAAAGTTGAGGGTTGGTTCTGCCATGTGGTGAGCCGGACAAGGCACAAGAACACTTATTTTATTGCTTCCTTATCAAGACAATACTGCTCCACAAGTTGGGGTCCAATGAATATTTTTACGTGTTTTGTCCTCGCTAAAATAGTATTTTAACTTCACCAGTAAGTGGGAAAATCGGCCATTTCATATCCTACCTAAGGTTATATTCAATTCCTACATTTCATATTTCGGCCATTTCACAACCCAAACTTATATACTTGTGCCAATCTATACCTTAGCCCTAACAGCGTTAAGAATCTGTTAGCGGTTGCTTACATGCTCAATTACATCCTTTTATATGAAAAGAGGCAAAACAAAAGAAATTATCAAAACGATGTCGTTTAGCTCTTCCTCTTCAGCCTCTAAACAAAAAACAAAATCGATTTTAGAAAATTTAGGTTTTTGATTTGGTAAGTGTTGATCAAGATGTCTTCATCATCTCCTACCTAAATTTGATTGGGTGTTTATTCCCCCTGGTTATGTATTAATCTATAGGGGTGCATGAAATTTTTACTCCAATTTTATGGGTTGTCATTCAATTTCGATTTCCTAATATTTTGACCTCATCTTAAAAATCGAGTTACTTGGATTCGTCTAGCTGGTTCTGATTCCATCATGTTCAAAACTTTGTCATTTTAATCTCAGAATAGTGGATCTGCTGCTTATGTAAAATTTGGAATTTTTGTTATTAATTCGAAACGCGTTATCTTAATGTGCTGAGATTTTAGATTACATTATTATACTCAGCTCAATCTTATTTATTCCAAAACCTTCAGATTTTCTTTTTTCAAATGAAAGACAAAACTGACAAAGAAGATTAATGGCCTTCGTTGAGCAATTGAAGATAATGTCAAGAAACGAGAACGAAGGAAAAAATAGAGGTTGAAGAAGAAGAGATAAACGACGTTGTTTTCACAAAAAAAATTTCTCTTTTGTCGCATAAAATGATATCGTTGAACATATGGCATCCACATAAGAAATCGATAATGGATTCTTAACACCGTCAGGACCTAGCTATAGATTGACACAACTTTATAAGTTTGAGTTATGAATTTGAAATTTTGGTTACTTAATGTATAAATATACACAACGTTAAACTTTACATAGGAATTGAACACAGAATATTAGGTAGGGTATGAAAATGGCCGATTTGCCGCAGTAAATGAAAGTGTTGTGATTTTATTTTTCTAGTTAATTGTAATAATTATTCTATAGCTCCCTTTAACTTACTTAATTTGTAACGGCCAATAGTACAGTCATAGGTTTTGGCATCTTTTAATATAAAAATATATGGTGGATTATCTATTCGTAAAGGACATGCGCCACTAAATGTCTTCTTTCGCTAGTATATCCTCTTAATTATTTTGAATTTTAGGTTAAGAGTGGTAGAACCAATCAAGTTCTAATCCTAATACACCATTTAAAAACGTACGTAAGGACATTGCAATATAAGATTTATGTACAAGTTGATACAATGCAACATCACAATGAGGTAATATTTCTTTAGTTTTCTTTTTTTTTTCCTCTTATGGTCTATTTTTAAAATCTTATTCATACATATTTTATATCTTGTTACATAAGATTGTGATATTGTCTCGCGACAACTACTCTCGAGAGACTCAAGATTTTGTTTCAATGGTTGATATTTAGTTTTTAAGAATTATGGAGTTAAAACCACCTGATCTTGTGGGAATAAAAATCTTAATTACGTTTCAAACTTTCTTATAAATGTTTATGTTGTTCTAATGAGAAGTTGTTTTTAAAAACGTAATCAATTATTATTATTATTTATAACTAGATAAATACCCAGAATAATTTTAAATAAAAGTCTATTAGATTAAAAGTAAAACAATTAAAATTTATAAAAATATTCTGGTTTTTTTTTTTTTTTTCCACGAAAAGCAAATTTATTTCCTCTAAGAAGAGTCATTACAAATGCTGTGGCTTAGCCAGACTGGTGAAACACAAGAATCAGAATAAGAATCATTAGTTAAGCAACCAAATTTTGCTAAAGTATGAGCTGCACTATTGCATTCTCTCTTTGCAAATACAGAATAAATTGAATCAAATTTGGAAAACCAAAAGTTAATGTCATGAATAAAATTTGCTAAAGATCTATTTCTTTGAATTCCATTAAGCGTATTGATTAAATTTACAGAGTCGCCTTCAAAAATTATGTTGGTGTAACCATTGATCGATGATTGTTGAGCTGCAAGGATTAATGCCTTTGTTTCTGCCTCAAGGGGGGATGTCGCATATCCAAGTATAGAAGATCCCCAGTTGAGAGGCTGGCCGAGATAATTGCGAATAATCCACCCTCCAATGGCTTGGGATGTGTTTCTGTTAAAAGCAGCATCGAAATTACATTTCACCGAAGTTTGAGGAGGGGGCTTCCATTTTATTTGGTCTTGAGGTAGATCCTGAACATTTTCTCTGAGATGCTTTATATTTATCCATTCATTTGTCTCTGCTCGAGCCTGGAGAACAGTTTGAGTTGTACTTTCACGAAAATTGTTAAAGATAGTGTTATTTCGTGCTTTCCAAATTCTCCACATGAGCCATAATGGTTGTAAAGCAATATGGGGAGAGATGTCTTGGCGCCTTGAATATTCAATCACAGGTGAGATGTTTTCCTCTGCATTATCGGATAATTGTTCTAAATTTAAAGCAGAGGTGTTTGAGAAACGCCATGTTGATATAGCAAAAGGACATGTGAACAGGGCATGATTTATAGTTTCATCTTCCAGTCTGCATCTACTACATTTTGGATTTATATCCATATCTCTCGATCGCAGTCTGGTCGTTGTAGGTAAGGCTCGTGAGATGGTCCTCCATATGAAGTGTTTTATTTTAGGCATAATGTTTAAAGCCCATAGTTTGTTCTTTAGTTCAATAGATCCGTAGGGAACACCATACGGAGGATTAGGGACATGAGGATCATGTGTAAGTAGCCAGTACCCTGACCTAACAGTGTAATCTCCAGAAACAGAGTAGTTCCAAATCAACTGATCAGGTCGATCATGCTTTGACAGAATTGAACAAAAACTAAAAGTGGTATATTTAGAAAAAAAAACTCATAAAATAAATATCTTATTTGTTTGCATTAAGAAGATATGATTTTTTTTGGAAAAAAACTCATTTTAATGGTATTTATGAGAATTGCCCAACTAAATATCTTATTTGTTTGCATTAAGCAAATATGATTTTTTTTTTTAAATATTGACCACGTATACTTAAAAAAAAAATCCTAGAATAGATGGAAAATGTTGCAAGTTTCATAAAGTAAAATATACACCAAATACAAAGAATTAAAGTTTTGAGAGATGTTTAAAGTATTATGTCCATTACCTTGAAACAAACTACTATTAAACTCATATCCTTCTTGTTGACCCGCCGCAGCTTGCTGATTCACAAAATCGTCATGAATCTGGTGGGAAATCAAGAAGCGGCTGCGACGGGGAATTCGGAGAATCAACAAGCTGCGGTGGCTCAACAAGAAACGGCTGCAGCGGGAAATCAACAAAGTACTACTGGAAACCAAAGTGATGCTGGGAATGGTGCTGGGAACCAAGGTGCTGGGAACCAAGGTGCTGCTGGGAATTAAGGGGCTGCAGCAGGGAATCAAGGTTTTTGGAAAGATTGCGATCTTTAGAATATTGTTGGAATAGGCCAACAGTTTAGAATTATGATTTAATTTTATTGAAGATTATGAATAAATTAGTTTAGGAAATTCTGTATAGAATGCACCTTAAATTATTCAACCAATTATATAGGGATATTTTAAATACTCAGATCCTAACCGGATTTTGATTAAGCATTTATAAACTGAATAATGAATGAAAATTAAGATCTGATAATAGATCCAAGTAAGAAACGGGCGGATCTTGAATAAAACACTGTTTTAAACTTTTTTTATTTAGCTGATGTATATCTAGTATTATACGATTGACAATTGACATATTCATTAAATATTTTATTGATGAAATAGTATTAAAATTTATTATTGGAAAGAAAGAAAAAGAGCATACAATTGGTGAGTGATTACAATCTTATTTTGTTGTTATAAATGTCAAAACTTAGAAATAAAATGAAAAGATATAAGTAAAACGAGAAAATGTAAAATATGTGCACCTTCTCTAAATTTAAAATTTACATATATTTATAAAATACAAAATAATATATATATTCTAAGAGTATACGCTTATCTTACTATATTAATTGAGAAATACATATACGAAACGAACCTAATAAAATGTAAAAAAATACATTGTCTTGTCATTGGTATTTTAAGGCAAATTTTTAAAATTTCAGTGAAGGTAAAATTGTAATTTAAATATTAATTTAATGTACTTTAAAAAAAAATTAATATCAAAAGGCAAAAGGTAAAAAAAAATTAATTTGTCCATATACATATCAAATTAATGTACTTTTTTTTTTGAAAATTAAGATTTAGTTATAAAATGTAATTACAAAACTATATACTTTACATATTATACATTTTTCTAAAAATTCTTAAATAATGAAGTTCTATAACATTTAATAAAGATTTACAAATAAAGAACCATTTAGTGTCGACAATCCATTCCATATGTACAATATATAGACATATGTTTTATCTAATCAACAAGGTCCATGTATATGATTAGAATCCAGTTTGATTTAAAAGTGAAAATCCAGTTTGTATAAGAAGAAAACATAGAAAAATTCCGGTTTTGAATTGATTATTAATTACAGGAGAAATTACTGTTTTCACTTTTAGCTACACCTTTCCCGATTTAGGTTGAAACACCACAACCTTAACCAGAAGCTTTGGATCTGACGTAATGGCGAACATGCCGGTCGAGTTTTCAAACAAAGGGTTGAACTTTAAACTTTGATCAAGTCCCTCGGGAGCAAACTCGGACCAATTGTAAATCTTGATTCGTTTAGAGAGAATGGGTACTGTCTCTAAACTGGTTACATTCTTTGCCGGATCTGATCGGTGTTAAAGGCCTGATCAGTCAGTTTCATGGGTAAACAGGTGCTTACTTAGTACTCAGTGTGTCATAAAAGCTATAAATTATGTATATCAACTCCACCACCTTTTGACCCATAACATATATTCTTTGTCCACTAGGTTGTTGCGTTTCTTGCAGCCATGGAGATCATGTCTGGTGCATTTGCTGGTTATTCCTTAGTGGTACTTCTTTTACTTTGAGATATTCCTTACGGTTGTATCATAATACGGCTGATTGGCTATAATCTTTATTAGGTGATGGAGTCTCATCAAGCTAGCAAATTGGATGCATCTGGTACTGCAAAAGCTGTTATTTTCTTGCTTTCAGAAATTGGGTGTGTCTTACGACATGGGACCTGGTGTGTTTTTATCGTTCTTCGTTTTTCTAACTTTCTCATTCTCATGTAAAAATCATCACCATTAAAACCATTTGCTTACTTTTGAAATCAGATACAGTTAATTCGAGATCCTAAGCAACAGATGGAGGAGCATATCTTGGGTCATGCTTTCCATCTTTATCATTTGACATCACCAGATAAAACGTACTTGCAAGACTGAAGACATTTACTGTCTCTCTCTTTCTTTTACTCTTCTCCATTTGCTAGGAAACTGATGATTTGTCTGTAACATCGAAAATATTCCTTTTGTTTTGCAGTGTGTCCTTTGAGTTCCAGACACTGTCGATCCTGTGCTTTTGCTTGCGAATATATGCTGAGGGTACTGTCGATGCTGTGCTTTTGCTTGCGAATTTCTTAATATGTAAGTCTGCTAAAAAAACATTCATGAATTGCAGATCCGGTCTAAAGCAGAGGAGCGGATCTATAACATGATAGATGTCTTGAGAGAGGGAAACATGCATTGAACAAACCCCAGGATAAATTTCAAGCGAACCTCAGTGGCATTTACCAGATGTTAAAGGTAGAAGGCTTACCAGAGCAAAAAATCAGCTGTGAATTTTGTTGTTTAGCTATAAGGAACTACCAGAGCTGTTCAACTAGTTATTGTTAGTTTTCCTTTGTATTGACAGAACCAAAACCTCCGCCTGCATTGTATGTTCTGTTGACAACCTTTAATGTTATACCATGTGTTCCCATCTTAAAAAGTTGGAAGTATAACCCAAAATTTTATGAAGGTGACTATTTTTATTGTTTTGAGGCAGAAAATCTAATGCAGGGCTCGTGGATCGCGACAACATCTGCTGAGTTGGAGAGTATCGAGCAGTATGAGTAAGAGAATCTGATCCCTCTTTTGGCTTACGTAGAGAAAAACGGGAATCTTTTAGGTAGAAAATTAGAACAATCTGTTAAAGAATTATCCGCAAGTGTAGCAGTACAGGTTCCTAGCTCCTTTGGTTAAGTGTCTTTGTGGGCTTGATGTAGAAAATCAAGATGTAGGGTTATGTCTGGATGAAAGTATCTTGAGATTCTAGGGTTTAAGCTCCAACCTCCAAGGAACGAACGGTTAGTTCATCGGTTGCTAATTTGGTAAAGTATCAGTGTGAGTCCTAGAGGAATTGTTCCAAAGGGTGACTCAGTATCTTTGTTATTTACCTTTTGGGGATGAGAGAGTTGGAACTATGATCGAACCTCTTGTTGATGATCGCATTGTAGCTAGGATGTTAGAGAAACGTGCATTTTGAAGAGGCTGTGAAACCTAATGTAGAGATTTTAGTTTCTGATGACATCAAAGGAGAGATGTTAGTTTCAGGCTATAGCAACAGTATCTTCAGATTCTCGGGTTACGGGTAGAAGGTAAGATTTCGTCTCAGCAGTATATCTTAAGTTTAGAGTTGAGATTCAAACCAGAAGCTACATAGCAGGGGAAATTAAAAAGTTGGTTAAATTGGTTTCTTAACTGCAGCGATCAAAGATTTGAGGAATGGTTACTCACAGCGACATTATCGATCTAGAAACCGATGGTCCAATATTTGATTGGTGGGAGGTTAGATATGCCTGGTGGCAGATTAGTCTCGGATAACTTATGAGGAAGATGATGAAGTTATCTACAGACGTGGTAATGATTTCTTTACTCTTCAGTCTTTACTATTCAGATTATTTTAAGAACTTTTTAAGCATTGATAAATCGATCCGTAGAACAAGTTTAGAGTTTTTCATTTGTTTTTTACTTCATTGCATCATGCATCATGCTAGCCAAGCCAGTAGGAATCTTCCCAAATCAGAATAAAGCTAAGAAGAAAAGGGTTTATTCCAAAGCAAATTCTTAAGAATATCCAAAGATTATTCTTGTCTGGAATCATGTTCTTGTCAATGTCTGTACTTGTACAATCCCAAAACTTGTTTTTATACATCTTTAGCTTCCATGAACATTACATGGGTTTTTTCTTCTCTCTTTTGCAACCCTTGAATGTGTTTGTTGATTGACATCTATGCAAATTGATCATCCTCGTGTTCATGGATTCGTTTAGATGACCATTGTTTCTAGTCAAAGCAGCTCAAGAAGTAGTTTGCATAACCTAGAAGGCTAGAACATTTAAAGCTTCTTAGAGATTTGATTCTTTAAGTTCGTAACTTCTCTGACATGGTTTTGTTCTTTTCTCACATCAATGTTATGTTAATTTGGGCTTTTCATAATAGTTAGATATGCATTTTCAAAGTTCAAATTATAGAATAAACTTCTTTTTCAATTAAAAAATCCACAAGAGATACAACAACGACTTCAAAATAGAATAAAACAATTATTTTATTAGTCTAAAATAGAATAAATCTTACGTGTTCTAGATATATTGTTGTTATTATACTCCCGAGTACAATAATTCCCTTTATTAGTTATTAGTTATTAGTTATTACAGTATAATTTAAATTAAAATGTAGCAGGAAGATTTATTCAGTGAGTTATCGGTATCATGGCGGCCATCCTGGACTGCCGGGTGGGCAGTCAAGTTTGAAGCAGTTGCAAAATTTGACTTTGTTCTTAACAATACAGTGTTCATGTATAAAAAAATATTCATGGAGGCAGACTTCCTTGCACAATTCGGTGGCGTTTCTTTTCGTACATATCCCTGGGCCGCTTCTTTGCTTCGGTTTCCTGGACAGACTTCATAAGGATATGGCAATTTCTTTCCCGTTGTTTTTCCTAATCGAATAAAATTTGATTTATCAATAATCAAGTGTATTCATATCAATAAAAGAATTGATTTGATTGTCTATTTCATCAAAGTGCATTATTTTTTCGGTAAAAAAGTCTTGAGAGAATTCCATATTTATATGTGTTTATGCTATAGTAGTTTTAGGAGGGAAATAATTATCGGAATTGTGCAAGTGAGAAAAAACCGGCCGTCAGATATAGATAGATCCACTAAGAAAGGTAAAGGACATGAGACCCACTAAGAGAGGTGGCGTAAAACAACCACAACCAGATTTCTAATCCTTGCACCGGACACACAAGAAACAATCTCATCGAAATCTCATAATTTCGACGAGACAACCGGTGTAAAAATCGCTCATTACAAAAAATTCCACAAGTACATGCTATGTCTAACTAACTGATACTCTACATCAATTGAATACAGTCATACAAATGTACTTCAGCTCCACAAGCACCTTACATTTGTAGACTTCGCTCACTCCACATCAGACTCCTTTTGACATCCGACCGAACAAGCCACTTGTCTTCACTTCCAGGAACAAGCATCACTTAAATCACTTATCCCTAACACGATCTCATATTGGTACTTAGTCACACAACCAACTACCCCAAAGCGACCAAGTATCAAGAGAGATGGACTGGAATACTCCATTCCGCTCCAGCCACGAACTTCTCCTCACCAACGATCCGCTTCGACCCACACTAACTATATTCTGAGTCCATTGACCACAACCACGGTTCACCCATTACACTTCCACACAACCACTTAAACATTTTCGACAACTCTTGCCAGAAACCAAGCTAACCAAACCCGCTCCGCAAGAACTAACCGTTGATGTCGATCGACACCTCCACCTGGTGTTGGTCAACACTGACGTCCTCGGCATCACCTCTACCGATCATTCCTCGCCAAACCCTAACTTCAGCCTTTCTCCAATGACCAAACATACAACAACATGTTGGTGTTTACCGAAACTACCTTGGTGTCGGCTGACACCCCAACTTTGTCACAAAAATGTCTATGCCAGACCAAGATATAGACACTTGATTAAATCACAAACAATCCGTTCATTTAACAAACCCACTGTTGGATATGAAGGTTATACCCCATGAAGCTCTCCACCAAATTTTAGCCAAATCGGACTCCCTTTCATCCTCTAAACATTTTCACTAATTAGCCATCCCGGACCAGTTCACGCTTTCCGTCTATAAGTGTTGGTGTCGACTGACACAAAAATGGTGTCGACTGACACCACCATGGTGTTGAATGAAACTAACCCATAAACCACGACCAAAGCCTTCCTTGAAGCTCCTTTTCACCACAAAACCCTAATCCTTCACAACTATCAATTGTCTAATAGATTAAAGGTCCAAATGGTTACAGCGGTTGAGGCGAACAAATCCATCTCCGGATTAAACAGCTCTTTGTTACCACTCATCAAGTATAGTCCACAGTGGTGCGGTTCGAAAAATATATAAAAAACTGCAGCGGACCAACTACAGACCGTTTTTACATACAAATATTGTTGACCGACAGCGGTTTATTGTCTGCCTTAAAAATAGAGCGTTCCAAACTGCAGACGGATTTGGCCTTCCTGACTGCAATTATCATCCAGACCATATGCATCATATAACACGACTTACCTCGATAGCAGCCATGATATAACCTCCTTGTCTCTCTCAATCCAACACCAAGCTCCCTTGAACACTAATATATCAATACCCTCTCCTCTATCTTATAGACTTGGGAATTATCAGAACATTAGAAAAAAAAGTTTTCCCCAAATTGAAATCTATGTTTTTCCGACTCCACCGTGAAGCTCGTCGCCGACCTCCTTTCGCTTCAATTCCGATGTCATATCTTGGCGAAAAGTGGATAACATGTATAGGTTAAGTTCTAACTCAATTTTTATTTGCTTCATTCTCTTATTTTCTCTCTCTACCGTGATACGATTTTGCAAGATCTCAAGCTTCCTTAACAACAAAATCCAAGTTGCAACGGTTGTTTGCATGTCTTTGGAGAAACTACATAAGTTGGATGTTGTCATATTGTAAAAAGGTTGTCGAGAATAATAGATAAGTTTTCAACTTTTTCATTACATAAGTTGGATGTTGTCATATTGTAATAAGGTTGTCGAGGATCCAGTGTAGTTCTAGTTCGCATTATCCAGACTAGTAGGACTAGGTGAGAACTCGATTATGGGTATTGGGTATGGATTTATGTAGAAAAGTGAAAAGTAAAAAAAGAAAGTAAAGGGTAGAAAGTCTTTAGGAGGGGGATGTGTTTTCAAAGTTTAAAAGTCTAGTAAAGGATTTGGGTTGAGCAAAGTAAAAAGAGGTATCGGTTCTGGGCATAAAATAAAAAGATTAGACAAAGAAAAGAAAGTAAAAATGCTTAAGATGTCTAGAGTCCTTAGAAGAAAAGAAAAAGAACCATAGTGATAATAAAGATTTCTCAATCCGCTAGAATGATAAGAAGTGAACTCCTCCTAAGACTAAGTGTAAAGAGTAAGAGAATGGGTTTGAGATGATGTTTCTGATGAAGGTTAGAGATAGGACCAACTTTTGGGTTAGAATGTTAGGACTGAGTTTCCTTGGGGACATTTGGGTAGACAGGGCGCTGTTCTTGTATGTATTAGTTGGTTTCAACCTTTAGCCTTCTCTTAAGCTCAACTCATTTTCATGAGAGAACATTATTCTGTATTGATAAAACCACTTGAGAAGGAGAACATCCTCGTCTCTAACCTTTCACCCTAGCCAAACGAGTTTAATAACATTGCATAGCTTGATTCACGGTTCTCTGTTAATGAATTTTAAAAGAAATGATTGATATGATTGAATGTGTAGATTAAATATCAGAATCATTCAATAAAGTTTTTAAATAAAGTCCCTTCACCATGCATCATAGAACAAAAAACAAGGACCTTGATTCTAACTACTCTATTCAGCATTTTTAGGTTCTAAGACCCAATCTTCACACCTCTCTTCCATACTTTGTTCTTGATTGAGGGCAAGCAAAGAATAAGTTTGGGAAAGTTGATATGTCTATATTTTATCTCTCATTAGCATGTATTCGTCATGCATTTAGCTAGGATAACTCATTGTTTTGCATCATTTTCTAGTCTCTTCTATAAACTTTGCATGTTGAGGTAGTTTTTGCATCATCTTTGCATACATTGTGTATTTTGGAGTATTTTAGGTGTTTAGGAGATCCATAGACTGTTGGAACCAAATGGAGGCTGAGACACGCGACTCGACCGAGCACTCCCATGACTGACAACACGCGACTCGGCCAACGCACTCCCAGGATTAACGACACATGAGTCAACCGACGCACTCCCTAGACTGACGACACGCGATTCGACCGACACACTCCCGAGACTCACGACACGTGACTCGACCGAAGCTCCTAGGAGAGAAGCAATTCGACTCGACCGACATGCGACTTGGACGCGCTCCCAAGAAGAAGCACTAGCATCACACTCGACCGACCACGCCAGACATCCGACTTTTTCCACCTCTTTGATCGAGTCGAGTGAAGATTTTACTTTTGGATTCAGCTTTCGACGTCTTCATAAAAGTTGTAGGGAATTGAGTTATATTTTTAATGTTGTTTAGGTCAAGACAATCTGAGGTGTGGTTCAATAGTTATCATCATTTTCGTGGATGCGTATACACCCAGCTCGAGCCGACACCACTCCACTCGACCCAGCTGGAGCCAACACCACTCCACTCGAGCCAACTTCACTCCACTCGACCCAGCTCGAGTCGACGCCACTCCACTCGACCCGTTCCAAGTGCACCGACTCGACCCGTTCCACGTGCACCGACTCGACCCGTTCCACGTGCACCGACTCGACCGCACACGTCAGGAAGAAAGACGCTCCGACTCAACCAACCGTTTCCCGAACCGATGCTCTATCCTGTTGTTTTATGTTTTAGGGCTTTCCATGTTTTACGATAAATACATTTTGCTAAGTCTTTACTTAGACATCTCACTTTTTCTTGAAGTTTACCTAGCCACCTAAAACGTTCTCTGATCTTATAATCCAGATAGCTTTGCTTTTATTGAGTTTTTGCATTGGATTTCTTATACAAAGTTGTTCATTTCGTTTTACTCATCTGGTGATGCTTGATTCAATGTTTTCTGAGTTTGTATCCTTGATGATGATTTCTAGATCTGAGTAGTGTGATAGTTCTTGAGGATGAGATAGATTAGGTGGAGGATCTTAGTATGTAGGGTGTTTGAGTTAGATTTGTATGATTCCCTTCTGAACTATAGTTAGAAATACTAGTTTCTCTCTTATCAATTGGAACTAGGTCTTAGAAATTTGCACACCCAAAAGGTGTTTGATGAAATGTCTGACCAACTATTGCCAGAGACCTACATTCCTAGCCTAAGAGATTAGTTGTATAGGGTGTTTGTTCACGTGAATGAATTGGTTCGTCATGCCTGCTTGACCATGTTTCTCTAGCGAGAGCTAGGTTTGGAAGTGTTTGAGTCTGAGTAGCTTCTGCCAAGAGATTGGATTAGCTAAGTCGTGATGTTCATTGTCTAGGGATAGTTTGCTTGTGGCATGTTAAACACTCTGTAGACTAGGAGACTCCGTCGACATCAATTACTCCCATCTTAAGACTTCTATCTTTCTGATTTTTATTCCATTCCAGAGATTGTTTCACGCTTAGACTCGTTTCTCCTTTTACTCATGTTTACTTCTTGTCATGCATTCTCGTTTCTAGTTCAGTAGCTTATTTCCATTTTGCATTCTGGTCATTCTAGGATTGTTAGATATAAAACCACTCTTTGAATTGGCTTGACTTGTGATTTCTTGACTGCATCTTGAGTGGTAGCATCATCCCATTTGGATTGACACCTTAGGTACTACAACTGCATAAGGTTAATTGAACCTGCTAGGATAGACACAAAAATCCTAGTTTCAGATATATGTCAAGGGATTGGTTAGTCTGTATCTCTCACGTGTATAGGAAAGTTAAATTTCTAGCTGCTGGATTAGTTAACTATGTGTTCTCGTTAACGTTAGGTTTTCATACTTTTGTTTCTGGATGTAGTAGCGTCATTGTTAAGAGAGGATCTTCTTAGGCTTTAAAGCTCTCGAAGATTCCGTTTGTAGTTTTTTTTGATACTTTAATAAATCACGGGAGGCCTTGGTCGCCCGATCATCAACTAAAGTTCTTTTTAGCATGTTAAACAAATAGTTACATGCTAAAACTTATGAACAGTAAATTCCAGCATTCTGTATTCAACAAATACTCTCCCAACACAATTAGCTTTCCTATACATGTGAGAGATATCTTCTATAATCATTTCGATTTTTCACTAGGATACAGAATATCTTCCAAGGTCTGCAAGCATTAAATGCTACTCCCTCCGTTTCATAATATATGATGTTTTAGAGAAGTTTTTTTGTTTCACAATACATGATGTTTTCAAGTTTCTATGTAACTTTTATATTAGTTTGATACTCTATCTTATGCAGCTTTGCTTAAGATTGGTTGAACGTTTTTAAAGTAGTCATTTCTTAATCTGCGAGCTTTTACTCAAAACATCATATATTTCAAAACGAAGGGAGTACATCTTTGTGATATTTATATAATCAAATTTTTGTTTAGCTACCTACAACCCAGGTTCAGAAACGCAGCCGCCGAGACCGTTTAATCCCCGATTATACGCTTGGCAGAGAGAAACCGCCTCGATTTCATCTTATGCGGCAAAAAAATCAAAAAAATTAAAATAAATCAATTTTTTCCAGTTTGAAATATGTTTTTCTTTGTAGATCCATGATGTATTCGTCATTTTGTTTTTAGTTAAGTGTAATTCTAAGAAAATAGGCAAATATTACACCCCCTTGTGGGGAACCCTCGTTTACAATATTTTCAGTAGGCCACAAACCACTAGACTAAGCTATAAATTCCCCGATTGTTTACAACTTTAGCATATTATATGAATATATACATAATAATACCTTAAAGTAATCTTCGATTAATCTTCGATTAGTCGCCAGGCGTTGCCTCACTGCCGGATCAGCGCCTATCAATTTTTAAAACAAGGTCTACCACAAAATGTAGGGTTATTTTGTCCTAATTTACTTACCTAAGAAAGAACTAAATTGTTGATTATCATTACCATATTCCACTTTTTGTTCGTTTGTGTATTAATATTAACATCACCATTGATATTATATATATATATATATAAGCAATTATCCCCTAAACATAATTATAAAATTTTCCTAAAAGTATAAAATATCATAATTTATCTTTTAAATATTATTTCGTACATATATTTTTGATTACATATTTTCCTACATATATTTGTTTTACATAAACATAGTTAAATTAGTTTAATTCGATATGTCTAATATTAGTAGCGTTAATAAGTAAAATGAGAATTTAATCCATAATGAAACTTCAGATTAGTGATATTTTTTATTTTTTGATTAAAATTGATTAAAATTCTGTTCCGTCTACCTGTACGACAATATAATTCATCCATGTTATTTGAAACTTTTAATATGTTTAAATATTCATAATATTTTAAAATTTTATTAATTTTAGATATATCAGTTGTAAAATTTAACTTCTTAAAAAATTAAAATTTACTATATAGTAAAATTAAACATTTAAAATAAAAATCTTGAATCAAATCGTATACAAACTTTAAAAATTTGTATGCTTGTTAAGTTAAAGCTTCCTACTAATTTAAATTTGGGTTCATTTTGATCTATTTTATAATATGACTATGAATCTTATAAAACATTTTAGTTGATGTGGAACGCTAAACACACATATTTTTTTGTTAATTTACTATTATATGTCCATTAAAAAAAATTAATATATGCCAAAAGAATTACATTTTCATAATTTTATGTATTATATAATGAATCAAAACAATTAAAAAAAATCTGAAACAAAGATGACAAGAGAATAATAATTTTAAATCTTAACAAAATATTTATATTATTAACTGTGATGGGATAATATTTGGATAATTCTAATTTTAATTAATGTTAAAATCTTAGAATTGTGTTTGGCTATATAAATAATAGAGAATTTATTGTTAAATTGGTTTGATACATAGATAAAAGTAATGGCTTTGAAATAAAAATTTATTTCAAATTTGTATTCAAAAATACTAGTATAGATTCATTAAACCAAGTTTGACCAAAACATATTTGAGTAATAAAGATATTTGACACATCACATTATTCAGAAAATAAGTTTGACCAGATCTATTTGAGTACGTATTTATAGGTCTTTTTTATCTGCTGATTGAAAATGATTGAAAATGATTTATATCAGATTGAAAATGATTTATATCAAAGTATATTTGTACATGAATTAGGGTTTGTTTTTTATTTTTCTTTTTCGTAATCATATTTGATTAGTTCATTGGATTGATGTGTTTCCCGTTGTTAAATTTGGTTGAATCTGAGAATTGGTTTTCAAAATTTTGGGATCTCAGAAGGTTTAAAGATTTATTAACTTCAATTATTTTGTATCTTTTTTTTTTCTTTGGTTTTCTGAAACAAAAATTGCATATTAAT
The DNA here is from genome assembly GCF_030686135.1 of Camelina sativa. Taxonomy (NCBI): domain Eukaryota; kingdom Viridiplantae; phylum Streptophyta; class Magnoliopsida; order Brassicales; family Brassicaceae; genus Camelina; species Camelina sativa. The sequence continues at coordinate 21,341,060 of NC_141892.1, read as the reverse complement.
TAAATGTAATCTAGCATGATTTATTGAATTGATCTGAAGCATCTTGCTATGACTCCCAAAAATGATAAATTTAAATTTGAAATATTTTTTTTAGTCTCATGGCTTTATTGTGGTATAATATATATATATATATATATATATATATATATATATATATATGTGTGTGTGTGTGTGTGTGTGTGTGTTTTTTTTTTTTTCATTTCAATTTGTTGATCGAAATGTATTGAGACATTATATTAATCTCATGGCTTTAGGCTTTAGAAAACAATGTAACACAAACAAAAGAAATATAAATAGGGTTATGAAAATGATAAAAAGTGTCTGGAAAATATTAGGTTTTAAGAAAATTTCGACAAAACAAATTTTCTACATCGTCTTGGTGTATTAATGGATCCTTAAAAGATCCATGAAAACTGAAACACATGAGTTTATATGAATTTCTTTAATTTTGGTTCTCAGTCTAGAAGTCAGGATTCGAGAGAGAGAGTGGATCAAGAAAGATTTGGAGATAAATATCAAAGACACAATGAAAAAGAGTTGAAATTATACAAGCCTGCAAGGATATAGAAAATTTTGTAAGACCTGAATTTGATGTTCTTAATTTAATTTACAGAAGCTTGTGATCTTGACTCCTTTAACTTACTCGATTTTTTTTTCAGAAAAAAATCTGGTAGGATTTTCGAATGAACTGCATTAAAGATGGAGACACTTTTAAGAAACCGAGAGGCAGAGGAGAGAAGCTCAATATCTGCAAAAACAAAGGTTTCAGGTAAAGAAACTAAAACAATGTCTAATTCTATTTCTTTGTGGATTATAAACAAAGTCTACAAATAAAAAGAACATAGTACGCCCTATTAATTTCTACTTTGACTTCTCCTTTCGATTTATGGTTTCGATTAACTTATTCTTAAGACATGCCACAAAATCACAACATAGATGCTCAGTAAAAGATATGCAACAACACAGAATGAGAAATGTTGAGAATGGGAGAAGAGTTGCTCGCTTGAGACTTGATGAGGTGTTGCTCAGTTGAGATATCAACATTTTGTTAATTTTATTTTCTTTCACATATCAAATACATGATAAAAGATTTTCATTTGAGTTATTATTGTTTTTTGTTGGTCTCCTCAGATGTGTTCCATTGTTGCATTTGACGAATAGAGTCGAGCCAAAAATTTGATGACAGCATTGGGATTTACTGATTTACTTCATAAACATTATTACTGATTCAAAAGTGAATCAATAAATCCCATTTCTGTCATCAAATTTTTGGGTCGACTCCATTCGTCAACTGTGGTCGCATCTAAAGAGAACAACAAATATAATAATAACACACATGAGAATCTTTTTCATGTAACTGATCTTTGAAAGAAAGATAAAAATTTAAGCGAGTAACTCTTCTCTCCCTTTCAATGTTTCTCTTTCTTTGATCATACAGATCATGTTGAGCATCTACGTTGTGATCCTCTGTCTTTTCATGAGAATAAATAGATTGAAACTATAAAATCAAATGAGGAGTCACATTAGAAACTAACATAGTGTATTATATTCTCTTTTCTTGTAGACTTGGTTCTTCATCCGAAAAGAAATATAATTAGGTATTGTATCAGTTTCTTACCTGAAATCTCTGTTGTTGCAAATTCTCTTGAGCTTCTCCCCTTTGCCTCTCGGTGTTCTCTACTCTCGGTTTCTGAAAAATCTATTCAGCTTTGGTTCATTCAAAAAACCTAATAGTTGTTTTTTGAACAAAAAAGAATGAGTTAAGTCAAAACGACTCATGATCATAAATGAAGATGAGTAACTTAAATTAAGAACATCTAAGTCATGTTTTATTACTATTCTATACCATTGCATGTTTGTATAATGCCAACTCCTTTTCATAGCCTCTTTGACATCTATCTTCAAATCTTTTCCTTGATTCACTCGCTCTCCAGTCTTCCTGACTTCTGGACTAAGAATGAAAATAGAAAAAAAAACGTTATATCAAACAAATAAATTGTCTAAGGTTTTAGTTTTCTTACCCTCTTCTGCATCTCAACATGTCCATGTCTTTTTGCAACTGAATCCCTTGTACGTCTGAGTCCAAAGTCTTCTTGCACCTGAGAAGTTCTTATATACTCATGTTTCAGAATCCATGGATCTTCTAAGGATCCATGAACACACCAAGGGGATAATAGAAATTTTTATTTTGTTGAAATTTTTTTGAAACCTAATAATGTTTTCATAACCGTTTGTTTTTGTTACATTGTATTCTAAAGGCTAAAGCCAATATATGGCATTACTTTTTTCAAAAGCTAATATTTTAGAACACCACTTTAAATAACTAGCGAGATATCATATATACGCATATAAGTAAAAGAACTTTGCTGGAACCTAAAATAGTTAATTTGTTTGGTAAATAAAAATTTTGAAAAATGTCTTTTTCTTTGCAAGGTTTACATGCACTTATTGATGTTTAAAAGTTAACTATGACGACATTACTTAAGTATTAGACCAAAGCCAACAGCATCAACCCTCCAAGGTTTCTTTAAATATATATATATATATATATTATTTTAATCATATATATATATTTATTATCTTTTATTAATTGTAATCATTGATAACATAACAGCTGCTCAAATTTGTGAGAGAAACGTTTCTTTTTAGAGCAACTTGAGGAATGATTCTTCTCTTCTTTTCTTCTCTCTCATCAATATATTAATTTTTTGTTAATAAGTCATTTGATTAACAATTGATTACTGGAGATGCCTTTGTCACTAAAGAATAACTCAAATATATATTTCTTAAAATGATATATAAATAATCTTTTTGTATCAGCTGGCTAAACAGAATTCTTGTATATGTAAATATGTTTTAAACTAGTTTTCCTATTTTGTTAAGAAAAATGTTAACTTTTTGACACATTTCAACATTTGATTGATAAACTAACACATGTCTCAATGAATTTAAAATTTTTGCACTTTCTCTTGTTGTATTATAGCTAAATTTTTTCATCTCAAAAATAACATGTAAATCATATCAAATCTCTATATTATCAAATATTTTTCTGTTTTTGTTAGTTTATTTTCTTTTTAAGGGAAACAAAATCTAAGAAAAATGATAGTATGATACACATCTATATTAATATTTTTAAATATATATATATTATCTAATTTCCTAATCTTATTAAATAAAACAAAATAATTTTGAAACCTGTCAAAATCTAATCAATAGACATGAGTCACATGACACATGGCTAACTTTGAAACCTTTTATAAATAGGTATCAATTGTGACAATACGTTTACTTCTGTCTTTATTATTTTTCTCTGCTGTGACTCAAAAATTTAAAATGACTGATCAGAGAGGAAAGTTTATCTTGTAAGTTCTATCTCTCTCTCACACCCACTCAATACTCTCTCGGATTGAAAATGATAATATTATATCAAAGGTTTTCTCAAAGTTTATGATTAGATTATAGTCGTTTAATCACAACACGTACATGATTTGAAGGATCTATGGGGGATCAGATTACTTAGGGATTCTAAGATGCTAAAGTTTAGGGTTTTGTTTTTTTCGTTGTATTAATCGTAATCGTCTCTTTGGTTTTCTTAATCTTAATCACAAGATCTAGGGATTCTTTGATTCTATATGTATCCCTTCCGTTAATTTCGGTTGAATCTGAATTGGTTTTCAAAATTTAGTTTCACAATTTTGTAAAATTCAGCAAATTTAGGGGTTTTATACCGACCTGTGTACGATGTTTCAGGTATATATTTTTTTTTCCTTGGGTTCTCTAAAATATCATATTAAATGTGGAATCTAGCATGAGTTACTGATCTGATGCCTTAAATATTAATAACTTCGACTATGAAACAATTAGGGTTTATAAGACGAATATATGCATCATGTTTTATGGGCTTTCTTCAAGCATCTTGCAACGACATAGGGGACTCCCAAAAATTACGAGACAGTTTTTTTTTCTTTCATGGTTTTGTGGTATTTCATATCTTACGGCTCCAAAAGCAAACCCATCTATAAGTGTTTTAGGCTTTCTTGAAGCATCTAGCAATCCAAAGGCAAACCCAATTATAAGTTAACTTGTTGATCGAAATCTATATGTAGGTCAAACGAAGATTTCAGTAACAATGGGCAAGAGAAGAAGGTTGTCCCTTTTGCAGACCTTCCATCAAGCCTTTTGGAGACAATAATGTGTTGTCTTGTCTTAATTGATAACATTCGTGCCTCAGCTGTCTGCAAGGCATGGCGCAAAGCCGCTGAAGCTGTTCGGGTTGTGGGAAAGCATCCATGGGTTATCACCTTGCGGAAACGTGACGACTTGATTGTTCTCTATGATCCAATGGAACGAAAGAGGTACACACTTAATTTTCCTGAGTTAGCTGGAACCGATGTTTGTTACTCGAAAGATGGATGGTTGCTTATGCGCAGATCCAGTTTAGTGGACATGTTCTTCTTCAAACCTTATACTCGAGAGCTTATAAACTTGCCCAAGTGTGAGTTGTCTTTTCAGGCCATTGCTTTCTCCTCCACCCCCACATCGGGTACTTGTGTGGTAATAGTGTTAAGACCGTTGACGAGATACAACGTTCGTATAAGCATTTGCTATCCTGGAGCAACAGAGTGGGCTACTGAAGATTTTTCTTGCTCTCTTGGATTTGACCCCTACATGCATAGCAACCTTGTCTATGCAAATGGTTATTTCTATTGCTTCAGCTCGGGAGGTGTTTTAATTGACTTTGAACTAGCTTCCCGCACAGTCAGTCAACAAGGATGGAGTGAACATAGATGCCCTTATATTCATAGCGATGAATGGTCAAATATGCCGAAGAGAATTTACTTGACTGAGCAGAAGGGAGAGCTCTTTCTCATGTATACATGTAGTAGGGAGAAGCCGATGGTGTACAAACTTGTCTCCTCGAATTGGGAGGAGATGAGTACTCTTGATGGTGTGACCATCTTTGCAAGTATGTATTCTTCAGAGACGAGAGTGGATGTTCGAGGGATGAGGAACAATGTCTACTTCCCAAAGATTGGCTTAAAAAGCAAGACTTGTGTATCATACTCATTCGATGAAGGCAGGTACCATAAGCAGTACCCAAAAGTAAAATATTTGTGGCAGATGCAGAAAGAACTATGCCCTCTTAGGAGCCTTTGGATAGAGCCACCGCCTAAGAACGTCGAAGATTCGATGAAATGATAAAGCAAATGGATGATGTTAAAGGTAATTAAGTTGAGCTTTAAGTTTTCTTTTTCTATTTGATATATGTATTGACCATTGCATGTATGAAAACATACATTTCAGTTTTATGTTCTAAGTTACAAATTTGTATGCGAAATTTGTACTGTAGTTTTATTTTTAAGATTTTGGACACCTTGGAATTTTTCTCGTAACCCGTTTACATTCCATTGCTCTTTTTTTTTTACATTGTTTTTATGTTGTCATTAATATATGACTTTAGATACCAATATTGGAGAACAACGGTTTATGTCCCATTCCCAATAAATCCGTTTAAAACAAATGATATGCATCTAAGTATAAGGAACGCCGCGCGCGTTGAGCCTTCAATAGTTAAAGCCTAAAATGTAAGGCTCATGAAATTATTCAAGCCTAAAATGTATGTGGTCTTATAGTTAGTAAGTTTTTTAATTGGGTTTGCTATATATATTTTTTTTAATAATTATTTGGTAATTAAAATGACAAGCGCTAAGCAGCATGTCATGTTCAGATTAATTGAACCAAACTTAAGAAACAATGCTAGACAATTGTACTTATAATTGTTGCCAACGTTTTTATCTCTACTATGATGGATAGTTAAGATTAAATTAGAAGGCAAAAAATCTTTACGAAGAATGAAGTCTTCTTCCCTCTTTATAGATGGTTTACTCCCTCACAGATCATTATAAAAACAACAACAATAGATAAAGAAAAGAGTTTATAGGAAATGGAAGTTTATCGGAAATGGGAGGGAAACCTTATCTTCTACCTAAAGATCATCTAAAAATTTATATTCAAGTCTTCAAACCATTAAAACCATTAAAGAAGAAATTTTCAAAAAAACATTATATGAAACATCATTTCTACAATGAATGGAGGTATTACTTTAACTCTTTTTATGATTCTATTATGTGATTAATATAAATGTTTAAGATCTTAAAGTTCATTGTTAAAGCATGTTTAACATAAAATAGTTAACTACAAAAACACTACTTAGTTATGACTTATGAATATTAGACATCACCGTCTCCTGCCTCTAAACATTGGCGAAAATGTACATTTGACTACAATCGAACAATTATAAGAGAAAAATAAAATTAGAGAATGGTCTTGTTCTTCTCTAGGTCGCGAGCGACCACAACGGAAGAAGAAAAATTGCTCTCAACTTCTTTCCTCTCTTTTAGTCGTAGTTTTAACTGGATATTTTAACAAGGCTTTTTCCCCATATTTTCAGTCGTATTTGTTGCTGGATATTTTGGCGTTTGATTTAAGTGGCACGATGACGGTCAACTTTTTTTCTCCCACATGTAAACTGTCTCTCAAATGTAAATTGATTGCCAACACTAAAATTTATAAAATAAAACTTAAATATATAATTATAAAATTATTCTCATGAAATTAATAAAAATTTATTCACTTATGTATTAAAAATACTATATGTGTTGAGATTTATATAATAAAACTATACTAATATTTTCAACCAAATACGTCACCTTTAGCAAATATATGAAAGAATTTATCCTCATCTTCATATTCACAATGGATTCCAAGAAGATAATCGTTATTCTTTTGAATCATGGTTCTTGAAAAGTGACCTCGTTATGGTTCTTTAGCTTGTTGAATTTAAAGAGCTTCTGAATATATCAAAAACATCACAATTATGGTGAACATTGAGCAGAAATAAGAATTAAGATTTATTGTGGATGATTTCATAGTGACAGTTGGGTTAGTGATAGCTTTTTTGTAATACGTTACTTTTTGAAGTGATATCAACATTTATAGAATATATACATATTTATGTTCTCGTGGAAACTCATGAATTTTGTTATTAATTGTCATTTGCTGAAATATTAACTTATGCATATGCTAATAGAGCACATTTAATTTAAAGTTTACAGTCCCAATTAACCATGCCCCAAAAAGAATAATACTCCCTCGGTTTCAAAATATAAGATATTTTGAAAGCACGCAGATTAAGAAATAATCACTTTAAAAAAGTTTAACCAATCATACACAAGACTGCATAAAATAAATAATAAAAAAATAGAAAAGTAATCTAAAAGTTATTTTAAAAGTTGAAAACATTAATATTATGAAACAAAGAAAAACTTCTAAAACATCCTATATTATGAAACGGAGGGAGTATAAAGCTTTATATGATTGAACTTCTAGAGCATGTGTATGTAGAAACTAGTTTCGGAAAAAAGTGTTTATTATTGTGTCATTTTCGTAATCAATGATACACGAATTTATATAACATCTAACTTTTAGGGTTTGCAACAATATTAGGGTTTTATAATAGCCGACATAAATAAAGTCCCACATGGACTACTGGCCAATACATCAATACTCCCTCCCTCCGCACGACAAATGTGGTACGCAAAACACAAACTTTGCAATGATAAAGCGGAACACGTATGTCGTGGACACTTGTCAAAGAAGGACAAATCATGTCAACAAACTCCTCCGAACATAAACTTTCATCTTGAAAGTAGAGGTGGAACTTCAGCTCGTCTTTTGCTCTTTGTTAAAAGGGAATAACAATATCACATAGTAGCAAATCCTGCTACTCCACAAATAATTGTCTTTATCTCGGACGGTCCACAAATCAGACTAAAAAAATTAACCTAAAAACATGAGTGTTCCAAACAACTTCTACGTAATGGTGAAACTATAACCAAATAAAAACTCAGAAAAAAAAGAAAATCGTAACTCAGACCCATATAAACCATAAACCCTAGAAACATCATCATTAGGTTAAATAATAAAAAAAATCCCCAATGAATTATTGTAAAATGAAAACCCAAAACCTATTCAATAAAACAAAAAAACATACGACAATATTCGTAAGGAACAACCTCAAAATCCCATTAAATAAACTATCGAAAAGTAAATATATAAATTAAGAATACTAACAAAATTAAACCTATTAGCTTGTTCACTAAAAACTAAACGTGGACATAAATCCACACATCAGTTCATCTTCATCATCTCCGTCTTCATCGTCTCCTTTGTCTTCTCCACCAAAGGTCACAGTCTCCATGATTTTTTTTCTTGTTCACAAAGACTTTAATGGAGAAGGATTAATTTAGAATTGTCTGCTTTGATACTATGTAAAATCTAGATAACGGTTTTGGGGAAAAGTGTTTATTATTGTGTCGTTCTCTTAATAAATGATAGAAGAGTTTTTTTTTTTTTTTGTTAAAGGGTATTCAATATATAAAATATAATGTCCAATGGGCTATTTCCAGAGTAGGCCATACAAAAATCCCAAGGGGTCCAACTCATTTACATCTAACCGAATTAAACCGATGGAAAAACAAAACCGGCCGGATTCACGTACCAGACTAAACCGGGGACCGTGAAGCCCTAATCTACAAACGAAAAAACTCGTCTGCAGCCGCCGTCCACATATGCGGATGCTCAACCGGAACAGGACCTCCGGTGAGCCTGAACGACGGTAACCGAACAGAGATGGTGATCCAAGATCCGTTGACATCCCGCCACCGTAGAACCGTTTTGAGAAGGAGAAAGAGATCTGATCTGTCCTTTGTCATGGAGGTTTTCATGCTCACTTGTGAGCGAGAGAGAGGCAGCAGGGAGTAGATAAGAAGACCTTCGACGGTGGCTTAGCTTCGCCGGATCGGAAACTACCTCCCCTATCATAACCGATCCCGTGAAACCTCCAGAATCTCCTGTCTCCCGATCTATCTACCTTCTTCTCTCGTTCCTTGATTTCGTCCAACAGCTTCACCGGGAAGATGCAATGAGTCGCGAATGAAGAACCATGGGCCGAGGGGTCCTCACCGTCACCGGAATTGACAGAGGACCCGACGTTGGTGCACGTGATTGTGATCAGAAGAAGAAGAATTTGGGAGAGGAAAAATCGCCGCGCGTGAGATCCACTCGCCCGATTTTCTCCCTCGATGCTTAATTTAAATGATACAAGAGTTTATATAACACCAGCTCTTAAAGTTTACAACAATAGTTCATAATAACCGACATAAACAAAGTCCAGTATGGATTGTCGGCCTATACACCAATAGGCTACTCTCTTCTAGCCTTCCTCTAAGAGAGTCAACGACATTTCTTTGTTCTTGGAAACAAAGAAATAGGGATTCCATAGCATTCAGAGTTCTTTTAGCCAACAAATCTATCTTAAGTTTTCTAGAGACATAATTCCAGTCTATGATTATTAGTCTCATCCCAATTTGTACATATTATACATATACACTATTCAAGAGAGACCACAATTATATCATCATAACCTCTTTCACACTTGTAGAAAAACACTTCATCCACTAACATAACTTAAAATACTCTTCGAACAGCCTAACTAAGCAGTATAAGCTCCAAAGATGGGACTTCAACACCGAGAGAGATTATTCCAAAACATAAAATAACTAAAAACGTAGATTATATCCCAAACACAATGAGCAAATAATACACGCAAAGAACGCAAAGCATGCAAAGCACTCAAAGCACGCCCAATGCATCTCCATCGATTCGGTATTTCGGTTTCACTACTCTGATATTGAGTTTTTAATGGTTGGAATGCATGGTAGTGAACAATAAAAGGGATCTGTATCTGATATCATACAAAGAACGTTGCATCTTATCAGATAACAATCTATTTGCTTGCCCAACCAACTTGAAAGCATCTTCTACACCAGCAAGTTTGAATCAATCTAGTTCCTTAAATAAAATTGGGTTAAATATGGGCTTTGGGTTTGAAGATTTAAGGCCCATTTAAGCTCAAATTTGGTACATATTTATGGGCTTTTAAGGTTTCGAAACGCGCGTTTGCTTTAATGTTAAAAAAAAAATGGCAACGGCTAGAAGAAGCTGGAACATTGCGAGGGAAATCGGAGACGCCGTGATCAGTGCGTCGAGAAACCCTAACCGGAGATGGTACGGACCACACATGGCCGCAGCGGTTCGGGCAATCTCCGAACGTGTTCCGCTAGTAGATTTCGTACTTGAGATCAGAGATGCTCGTGTTTGTTTTCTTCTTTCTCACACCACTTTTTGCCTTCCAGGTGTTCGATTAATTGCCTCAGAGAACTAAGTCTTTTTCTTTTGTTGCTTCTCTTTTGTGTGTGTGTGTGTGTTTGTAGATTCCATTGTCTTCCGAGTATGAATTGTTGAGAAAGTTTTCGCCTTTACCGGCAAAACGGATCATTGTGTTGAACAAAATGGAACTCGCGGATCCTTTGGAGTTGAAGACGTGTATGGATTACTTTAAGGAGAGAAACTATCTTTCGTTTGCAGTAAATTCACATAACAGTGAACGTGTCAAGCAAGTAACCGCTAATTCTCGAGATTTCATCTTTTCAGTTCTTTCTTTTTAAAAGGCTAAAGAAACTTAAAGAAGACTCTTTCTTTTTTTTCAGTTTCTCAACTTCTTGCAGAGTCAAGTTAGGGAATCACACAAGGCTGGTCATTCTGGTCATACCACAACTATGATGCTTCTTGGGATTCCTAACGTAGGAAAGTCCGCTCTCTCCAACTCTCTTCATCAAATTGGGAGAATTAGTGCTACTGGTAAAATTCCTATCTTCTCAAAAGATCGTTGCTCTGTTGTCCTAATCTCAATTCCACATGATTGAATTTAAACATATTTATAGAGAAAGGTAGGCTAAAGCATACAACAGTTAGCTCGCAGCCTGGAGATACTAAAGACATAATGAGTTTGAAGGTTTGGTCTCTTACTTGAAATTATGTCACTTCAGTTTCTCGCTATGCTTATTTACCTTCCTGTGTATCTGAGGTTTGTGTGGTCCTACAAGTTTTAGTATGGTTTGAGGATTTATTTGTTTTCAGATCGGTAGCCATCCCAACGTCTATGTACTAGACACGCCTGGAATTTTCCCTCCTAATCTGCTTGGTGCTGAGATCTGCTCAAAATTGGCATTAACAGGTTTGATCATCTCTAAACAACACAGATTGATTAGACTTAGCCCTTGAGGATTGTTTCTATATTCTTATTCCCGATTAATGTAGTGAGCTTATAGGGTTATTGTTGCCTAATGTAGGAGCTATCCCGGATGATATAGTTGGAGTGATCGAACTAGCACGGTTCTTTCTGACTATACTAAACTCGAGCCATGAATACAAGAAATGGGAAAAACTGCGCAAAACTCAGGATTTAACAAGAAGTTTATCCAATGAAAGCTCCAAGTCTGATGGCAGACGCAAGACTCGGTACGCAACAGATCATACACAGGTACCAGAACAAGATATTAGCATTATCTTCTAATCAGTAATCTATCATCATTTGCTGTATCAATTTTCCTTTTTTTCTCCATTTTCAGGATTTTATAGTTTACGATGTTCGAAGAGTTCTGTACGAGACAATTTCAGCATTTGACGGAAACTTAGAAGACGAAATCAGCATGGGGAATCTTATAGAGACGCAATTCGCTGCATTAAGACCGGTTCTCAGGGTTTCAGAAGAAGCAAGTGAGTTTGCTGATCTCAGAGTTGCTTCTAAGATATTGAATCTATATAGAACTGGTAGACTTGGACGTTACACTTTAGAACATGTCTCTACTGTAGCCAAATTTTAACAAAAGCCTTTATAAAATTTATGTGATTGTCTACGGCTTAGAGAATCGATGTTAAGTTGTTTAACTGAGAATTGTAACTTTGTTATCTAACTAAAGCTTTTGGCACAAGGAAACAATAAAACCCTAAACAAGTCGCATGATCGTTAAGATTACAAAAACAATAGAAGTCTCTCACTTTAACCACCGGAGATCAGTTGTCGAACAAGGCGAGATTTTTCCGGCGTACCCATCACCGTAACAACAAGAATAGTCAGATTCATGATCTCCCCAAAGACAACCGTTATAAGCACTCTTAAAGCTCGGACTCCTCAAACTCTCTTCCTCCGCATAACAGAGCCGCTTCTTAGCAGTAATTGGTCTCCGCCGTGGCGTGCTCTGAGTCCTTGCCTTCGCCTTTGCCGACTCGGTAGCCGACATGTAGTTTGGCTGCACCGAGGAAGGTGAACACGGTATCCTAGGACTAGCTGATCTCACCATGACGGATCTTGAAGCTCTGCACGACGGTGGAGTCGCTGGATACGATCTTTGATGATGATGAATGTTTAATTCAAGAGTCTTGATTTGATCTCTAACGTTTGTAGAGTTGGTGATTGTGTCGTCCCATTGCTTTGTAGCCATCCAACGATCAAGCCATTGTGTTCTCTCTAGAAGCTCTCTATCGTCACCGGCTGATTGATTCTGGTACGACCGACTCCGAATCTTTCACATAAACCGGGTAAATTAGTATCATTTTACACGATATTTTAAATATAATATATAAATGAAAAGTTCTGAATTTTTTTATCAATTTTTTATTTTCAATTATTAACAAAATAGTGTAAAATCTAGTCCCTAAATTTTAAATCTTTATTCATACAAACAAAATTGTCTAGTTGACCAATTTTATTTTGTTTTTAATATATGTCCTTAATTTTGAAATAATTTCAAAACAAATAAAAACAGTGTTTTCCCTAAAGAATTCGAATTATGGGATTTTCTAGGTAATTAATTTAACATTTCAATCAGATTTTTTTTCAAATGTTATTAAAACCAAATTTTCCATTTTTGGTCAATTTAAAAATATTTGAACGAAGTCAGAAGGTTTGCAATTTTCATGTTGATGCCATAAAAAATACCTGATTAGAGAGAGCAAGTGCTTGTGCTTTCTCACGTTTAATAGCAATTTCTAACTTCTTCTGCAAAATAGATTCTGTTTCTTCAGAGTCAAATTCATTGTTGGTGCATCTACTCATATCCCTCGACTGCAAAAAAAACAAATAAACAAAACAAAAACAGACAATTTAATGGTCAGCACATCACAAAAGAAACAAAAATTTAAGATATGTGTTTTTTACATTTTCACTCACTAACCAGAGATCTACGGCTACGGATGTCTTGAAGATATGTTTTGGTGTCCCAAAAACCGTTAGATTCAGCGAACATCGAGTTACGTCTTGCTTCAATGTTATAATTACGGGATGGTGATGATGATAAGACTCTTGACCGTTGTTGTTGATGATGATTAAGTACTTGATCTTGAACTCGAACCAAAGCCTTGATGCATCTTAGAGTAAGTTTGGCTTGGTTTCTTACATTGTTACCTCTCACTAATGCTTGTAGCTTCACTATCCCTCTCAATGCCCGTAATGCTCTCCTCGACTTTTTCAATATAAATGCAAATATAAGACACATAAATTCCCAATTTTTCATTTAAAAAAAAATAGGAACTCATTTAGACATATAACATAAAATCTTTACCAATGTAAATTTAATAAAATTTATGACCAAAACAACCACTATCCCATAATAATTAATAATTTAGACATTTTTTTAATAATTTTTGACAAATTGTTTGACAATTTTAGAACTCTTTTTAGAGAGAAATTTAAAATACGTTAAAAACATCTAACCCAAACTTTTAACCAAAAATCCTAAAAACAATATTTAAGAATTTCAAAAATATGCAAATGTAAATGAACAAAACTTTCCTAAAAATTATATATACTTACGAGGTAGCCTCGGAAAGCTGTCTGAATAACTATGGCAGCACAATGACGTCTAATAAAACCCGGAGGTGCCTTTAGTTTAACGATCTCGGCGACAGCTTCATCCACGGCGGAGACATTAACCGCAGGTTTCTCTTCCTCCACTGTCTCCACCGTAAGAACCGTACGGATAGTGTCTTCTACTACAGAATTTGAAGTTTCGAGTTTGGTCTTTCTAAATATCCATCCTTTCTTTTCATTTTTCTGCATATTAGCACAATAAAATAAAATAGAAAACGAAACTATTGCGTTAAAAACCTCGGATTAGTAGACAAGTTTCCAAGTGGTAGTTAAAAACAGCAGAGAGTTGAAATTAAGACCTTGTAATCAGTATCTTTCTTGTGAGTCTTCTTGTGATCTGAGTCTTTTGATGGTGACCAGAGAATCTTTTTCACGGCCGTGAACCATGACGTTCCGTTCTTCTTAGCCATCTTAAGTTAACGTTTTCTAAAACTGACGAACCAGAGAGAAAGAAAAAAACTTATGTAACTACTCAGCTAAGTGAAGTTGAAGCTCATGTGCTCATGTAAGTAAAGTAACTACGAGACTGAGGAAGTTAACATGAATGTGTGTGTGTATATATATAGTATACACGACGAAAATAATAAATAATGAGTTTATTCATATATATATATATATATATTTATTTGGTTAATATTAATTTACCTATTAATAAAGATATAGTAACAATAATTAATACATTGAATGATAATAATATAAAGTCTAAAGATTTGTGTAATAAATAAAAAAACCTCGTGTCCCAAATGTTTATATCTAGGCAAAAAACAAAAATCAATTTCTTGATAAGTTTTATTGTTCTTTTTTCAAATAGCTGTAATGTAATGTAATAATGAATTCTTAATAACATTTAAAAAGTTAATACCATCTTAAACGTTTAGTTTAAGTTTAATCAAAAGGGATTATCTCTTTCAACTCCCTTGCTTGATTTGTGTGTACATATCTCCACTTGATTTGTATCTCTTACATACAAAACAGTTTCGCGTACGTCCAAAATAAAGCAACAGTTACACATTCTCCACTGAACAAAAAGTAGAAATAAAAACAGCTGTTGATGAACTAATGATGATTATGATAAAAACAAAATTAATTAAATTAAGTAATAGACTAAAATGTTGTGATGATATTATTATATAACAAAACAAGGGAGGCATCAGAAATGGTTGCAGCTTTTGGGTAACGTTACGTTGATATATTAATTGGCAAGTGCACTTGCACAGATGTTACATGGGATTATTAAATAAAACCATTAATGTAGTAATATAGTAAATGAAAGATTTTGACGGTCCAAGATGACATTGTAAACAATTTCAAGAAGAGAGCCACAGACTTTAATGCCTCGTTGTACCAAGAATCCAAAGTTCCCACGATTTAATATTTTAAACTTCTTGTGTGTAGTTGTAATTTGCTCTCTTCATTGGCGTCACTTGTCTAAAAGAATCCAGTGACTACGTTTCTTCTTTGTAAATTGAGAAGTTGAAAGATATTATACAACTTGGGTGGCTAGAGAATGTAGTCTACAAGAACTGTTGTTTTCTTGGATAAGAAATCTTATTATAGTGACTATAATAAGATTTATTGATATGTTATTTAACCAAACTAATAAATTTTATGGAAGTAAAAACATAAACTATGTTATTATTATTAACTTCCATTAGGAAAAACTTACAGATACATTCATTCGTATAATGACCAAAAAAAATATATGTTTGATAAATTATGTTAAATAGAAATATAAAAAATATATGTCCGGATATACATAAATTTAAGAGATTTTTGAGAGCGATTATAAATCGTAATTTTGGTAGATATCTATTAAACTCAAATTGTTTAGAATCAGGTTATAACCATTAATTACCAAAATTGTGTGGGTTTTCTAGAGGAAAAAACAAGCCAAAAGTTGCAACAAAGAATTACACACCAAAATGTACTTTATTCATGATCATGGATAATACAATTCACCTTATTCATATCACTATCAGAAATCATTATCTAAGGTTCTACTACCAACTTCTAATTTGGATTTAGTTAGGGGTTTAAAGAGTGGTTATTTATGCTTACTAAACCTACAAATTACGGATGTAAAACTCAACAACAAAAATCCTCATGCATACATGATAGATACGATACGAATACGACGATAATAAAAACGAGGCGTCCAAATGAAGGACGACAAGACCTCGAAGACTACAAAATAATGTTTTTAGCCAAAATACAACTTTGAAATTGAGATTCTTTGATTTTTATTTTAACCTTTTATATAGCATCGAGAAAAGAGTATCATGAGTGAGTGAGTTTTTGCTTGGACTAGTCAAAACCTCCATGTCTAAAAATTATTGGCAGTGAACGTTTAGACACATTTGGTAATGGTTTTTGATAACGCTCTTAAGAATTATTTAATTTACCGATAAGATTCTAATTCATGAACTTCCATCTTTTGTAATGATTTTATTTTTTTCTATTAATGATGTACCTCTTTCAAGTTCTTAATGTAAAATAGAAAAACCTTACAATAAACTAAAATTATGCTGTCCATATTTGGTAATGTTTATGCTCATGGATGAGGTGATCAACATGATTCGTCTAAACCAGGCTTAATATATATAGTCCATACATAGAATCAAGATGAACATCGTTAAGGATTTAAAGTTACATAGAGTTTAGATAATTAATATGTACTAGTACTAATCAATTCGAACATTGTTTTCATATAGAGGAATATTTTTTTGTCACTTATTACCTATTAGGAGGAATTAGTAGGTGGGATTTAGATTTAGCATTAGAGGATAGAGGATGGAGGCTAGAGTGCATGATGAGACCATGCCCATGTGAGTTTTTTTTTTTTTTGTCGGCCATGCCCATGTCTATAAATTTCATAAAGTGAACAATAAATAATTTTTAAGTATATTGATATTAGTTGTTCAATTATTACTGACATTTGTTTAATTAGTACGATTAGAGTACACCTATAATCTCAGGGCAATAAAGTCATTAACATTGACCACATAATGGGACCTGAATAAGGCCTGAGCCAATAGGGCATTGTCCTACTCTCTGCGCCTATCAATAATTGTTGTTGTTTTCTGCATAAACTATTCTTTTCCAAAAACTTTAATTTCTAATTTAAGGACACTAAACAGTATTGTGTATTAATCACTTATGGGCTTGTATGTATATCATCACTAATGGACTGAAGTGGCTTTAAGTGGGTTTAGGCTTTGCTTGCATCACTATCTCACTAGGTTTAAAGACGAAAAAGTTAATAATTAATGTGTTGATTCTCGATTAATAAAAAAATCTAATCAAATATGAAATTAAGAAGACAAGACCGTGCTATCTAATAAAAACATTCAGTGATCATAGTGCCGAGACACTTAAAAATTTTGTTGTTTTTCGTAGTACGGGAATTCAAGTTGGAATTTATGAATATACATATCCAAATGAGAGGCATCAAGCAAATTGAACTAATCGTACTAACTAAACAAATTTTGTGGTTTATGCAGTTTTGATACTAACTAAACTAATCTTATAACCGCAGTTTTGATAGTTGATTTCAGATTAGTAGATGAAAAGTTTTCACTCGTTATGTAATACTTAGGGGGGGATTCACCCCAACCGCTCTTTTTCTGGCACGATCTCGGAGATTCTTTCTTCCGATGGCGTTGAATTCGATCGACACAGTTGGGAAGCTGCATCTTTGTCTCGTGTTCTCCTTTGCTACCTAAGCTTGCTCTTTTTCTGTTTCTGCGATAAACACATTGAAGGTTCATTAAGTCTCCACTCAGCTAATCCGGTCATGCTTCAGTTTCATCCTCTTCCCCTCTCCCCCCCCCTCTTCGTATCTTTTGGGTGGTTTCTCTCGGTTATTTGATTCTCACGTATTTCCAACCATTCATTGCCAAATCTGAGATCTCAAAAGTCCCTCCCCTCGAAGTCAATCCATCACCTCTCTGCTCCTCGGATCCAGCTCCCCTCATCAAGCAGTTTGCTTGGTCGCAGTTGGACAAGAGCTCTGTTTTGACATCGGAGTTGTGCAAGATCTTGACAAAACCCCGTGTCCTAAGTTTTGTACTTCATAAATCGAGATATGTTCCAAATCTTCCTTTGTATTTCTGTAGCATACCCTTGTGCATGATCCATGGAATCAATTATCCGAAGACTCCAATTGGAACATAATCAATCATTGATGATATGTTCTTACAAAGTTTATTTGAGAACCTTGCCATTATAAACATTTATGATCACTACCTATGACTGCCAAAGATTGAAGAGGACTGGCATTATGACCCTATCTATATGGAGTGAATATTACCGGAGCCTACCTGTTTCAGTTGCTTCCTAAACTATCTCAAGTACTAATTTGCAAGATTTGTTCTGAACCTGAAGCTCTAGGAAGATCGGCATTATAATCTTCTCTCCAAGGAGAGGAGGTTTGTAACAACCCGTCCCGTGGACCCCACTAGCCCCCGCTAGCTGCCCCAACGGACTGTTCGTGGACCTTGCTAGCCCCCCACTAGCCGCCCCAACGGTCCCCAAGCTGGCCTTGCAGGGCATCGATCCTAACCCCTCACCGTGGACAGTAACTATTCATTCAAATCCATGAGTAGGTTATTGGTGCGCCAGGCGTTCCTCGAACCCTGGTCCCAACCCTTTAACAACCTTCCCACAGGACATGCATATATAATATGAAAGATAAATCTTTATCATCTCCAATAACAACGTTTAGTTGCTCAAAAAACCACCCCCATGAATAATCATTCTCAGAATCAGCAATTCCAAATGCTATTGGATACAAATTAGAGTTCCCATCTACTGCTGTAGCAACTAGTAGAACTCCTTTGTATTTGTTCTTCAGAAATGTTCCATCAACCACAATAACTTTCCTCATTCCCTTGTAAAATCCTCTTATTGACTGACCAAAAGACATAAACAGATATTTGAATCTATTGTCGCAATCAACTTCATAATTTGTAAACGTACCCGGATTCGCTTCTGGTATCATGTACAAGTATTTTGGTATTTTACAATAACTCTTCTCAAGAATTCCTCTAACTTCGTTCACTGCGTACTCGCGAGACTCCCATGCTTGAGAGTATGTTAAATCACAACCATACTCTGTACGAATAATATTAAAGATATCATTCGGTTTAGGCCCTTCCAATACACCCTCATAATTCTGCATAATGAGATGTCCAATTGTTTTAGATGAAGGTGTCCTACAAAATTTCTTCTTCTTTGAAGGAGCACAAGTATGGAGACCCACAAACTTGTTGATCTTGAAACACGTAAATCCATTTAAACACTCAGCAAGAAGACTCCATTTGCAAATTTCCTCTATGCAGCGAGTACACCAGAATTTTGTAACCTTGTAGTCACAGTTGTACATCATCGCATACAATTCCATTGTTGCTTGTAACACTTCTTTGCTTTTGAAATATTGACCCTTCCTTATGCTCACACCTTTGATCGATGTTCCAACACCATAACCGGCGTTCTCGTCGGATGTTTTTTTCCCTAAAACATCATTCTGTTTGGCAACATCAGTACCCACAAATAAAGCTAGGTTTCCATTCGGTCTACCATCGTCATCACTTGAAACCCCTGGTTCTTTATTCAAATCCAGTTTGACTCTGCTCCCAACATCCTCAACACCACCTTTGATTGTCACACACAAATTTATTGTTTTCTTCTTTTTATAGTATGAAAGAAAATTTGTGACCTGACTATTATTCATCATAACGACAGGAGGACAATCAGCAATGAGATCTGTGGGTAAAAAACTTAGCTCCATATCAACCATACTAGGCTCTATTCCATAGGCTTCTGAAACTATAATCTTCAATTCTTCATGTGTTGTACTCGATTCCAAAGTTAGTAATCTTCCACGATTTTCTTCATCAATAATAAATCTCCACTCATGATTATCAAACAATCTCCACACACCACTCTTAACATAGATGTGCATTGCCATGGCTCGAAAATGGTGAAAAGAAAAGGGAGAAAAGAGTTTTACACACCATAAGCTAGTGCACTAAACGATTAAGGTTGTTTTAAAAATTTCTAAAATCGTTAGAAAACTATTTCTAAATTTCGTAGAACACAATCTTAACAAATAATTACGATCTTACCTAATTATTAGATAAATATTGAGTTTCCTATTCTAAATATTCACTTTCTATATTTAGCAATCGCTAAAATTTTCAGAGTATACAATCTACTTTTTGGTAGTAAATGTCAACTAATTTTCTCAGAGATAGAGTAAAAAGAAATAAAACATATTCTAACGATTTTAGAGCATAGAGTAAACCGTAGAAAGATTATACTAAACCGTTTAGAACATAGAGTAAACCGTAGAATACAAATTCTGAATTTTGTAGAATTCAGAATTTTGGGCCCCTAAACTATTTAGAGCATAAACTATTCCTGAAGTTAGTATAACATGTACAAAATGTTAGAACACATCATCTTAAATTTTCAGAACAGCAGAAAACGTTTTCTAATTTTTTTTTCCACAAAAGAATACTTTATTTTTAAAAAAACTGGCATTACAAAGAGTATCTCTACGCCATGTCGGCAAAGTTACAGAGTCGGAGTAAAAACTACTATTATGACAGCCAAATTTTGCTAAAACATGAGCTGCAGTGTTACATTCTCTCCTTGTGAATAAGAACGAAATTGAAACAAAATTTGAATTCCAGTAGTGTATATCATGGAGTAAGTTGATTAGAAACCTGTTCTTCTTTACACCATTTACAATGTGAATGAGAGTTAAGCAGTCCCCTTCGAACATGATATTGGTATAACCTCAAATCCATGATTGTTGTAAACCGACAAGTAGGGCTTTTGTATCTGCTTCCAGAGACGATCCTGCATAGCCTAAGTCCGACGAGCCCCAGGAGAGAGGTGATCCATGATGATTCCGAATTATCCAACCACTAGTAGCCCCATGAGGTTATTATTATTATTTTGATCCATGACGTATTCTAAATTTTTTATATCAAATTTTATCCATAAAAAAAACAACTTATACAATTTTTTTTTTGTAAAAAATTATATTACCTCTATTATTGTATATCTACTTATTTTCCTATATTTCACATTTTAAAACTTGTTAAATTTGGGTTTTTCAATTTCTATGGGTATTTTAGGTAAAAATGATCATTTTCAAAAATATGTGTAGATGGGCAATTTTTTTTTTATTGATCCTTTATTTCTAATTTTCCCATAGTTTTTTGCACGGTAAGTAGATTAGATACAAACCCAAACATATCGCATATCTTCGTGATTAGACAAATTGGCTAAAATAACTATTGTATGTGAAAGTACATATTTTAGCCCATTTATTTTCTATTTTTTGGAAATATGTTTAATCCTATTTTTAAACTTTTCAGTAATATAGAAACTTAAAAATCATGAAACAATCAACATTCAACAGTAAACTTTATTTAGTAGGGGTTATTGGTTTGAGATTTGAATAGAGTTTTAAAGATTTTAAATGTTATGTAGAATCTGTTGTTATTATATCAAGATTTTGTTAAACTATGTTAAAGTTTAGTGTTATTAGTTTGTGATTTGTAAAAAGTCATTTAAAATCTTAACAAAGTTGGGTTATTGGATTCAGACTTTTATAAAGTCATTAAAAGTTTTGTGTTATTCAATCAAAACAAAAGAATTTAACGAATTCAATTATTATGTTATTGGTTCATGATTGTAGACACTTTCTTTAAAAAAATACAAAGATTGTTTGGATTACTTTACAAGATTTTAGAAAACTAATCAACAAAATTCACTAGCCACCTTTAAGAATCATTCACTTATTCACTTTTAATGATTTTGTTGAACTCTTCAAAAATCTTTATAAAATAGAATCTAATAACATCCCCTAGAATGTCGAAACTCATAAACCAATGAAAGTGGATTTATAAAAAATGTAAGAATTCATAAACTGATAAAAGGGGAATGAAGATAATCACAATTTAAAAAAAAAAAATCATCTATTATTATCAATAAATATTTTCCCCATTTATAGTTTAGAGCCTAAAACGTGAATGTGTTAGGGTTCATGTCCAAGTTTGAAAAATGCCCATTAAATTATTTTATTTATTTCCTCTTTAGGATCTTAGAGAAAATTAAAAAAAAATATATATCATTAATGTTTTAATTAAAATTTGTGGAAATTTTCTTTTGCTTACATCATTTACACAAATGAAAACTTAGGGGGAGGTATTGGTTTAGGATTTAGAAAAAAATTTAATGACTTTATGTTCTTGCTGATTGTTAGAATCATAGAAAATTGAAAGTTAAAAATGAAGGATTCTAAGAGATTGTTTAGGAAGTTTTTTAAAATCTTGATGATTTTTTTTTCTAATCTTGTAAAATCTTTCTATTTGATGAAAGAGTTTTCATGACTTTTGTTATGAAGGAAATGATAGAAAATCCTAAACCAATAACATAAAATTTGAATGCATTAACAATCCAAGATTCTTTTGTTTTACTTGAATAACATAAAACTTTTAATGACTTTATAAAACTCTTAATCCAATAACACTAGATTTATCAAGATTTTAGATAACTTTTTACAAATCCACAACCAATAACACCAAATTTTTAAAGAGTTTTTAAAAGTCTTGATTGAATAACAACATATTTTACCTAACTTTTAAAGTCATTAAAATTTTTTCTAAATCCTAAACCAATACCTCCCCTTTAAGGACATTTTAAGAAGTTTAGTCATCTCAGTTGGTTAAATAATATTTTGAACTTTGTAATGTTTTTATTATTATTATGGTTTTAATAAATTATAAATATTTTAATATTATTAATCGGAATGTTCATGTTCTTTTAATTAATTTAATAACGTGATAACAAACAAAAGAAAAAATTAAAGAAGGTTTAACAACAAAATGAAAGACATCTTCCACTCCAGTCACTCAACAGTCAACATCTTTAACTTAACTTTACATTATAATATTACAAACATTTTATTGATTTGCCACATCGCTGCCGAAAGAACATATATCCAAAACATTTCTTCAAAATCTCATGTGTTCTTTCAACCGTAATTGCACTGCATTTGATTTAAGGAGAGCAATGTTCTCTATTTTGTTGACTTTATTACATGATTTAATGACAACATGCTTTCCATGAGTTTCAGAATAATATCGTTGTAGATACATTTGGTAAGCCTAAAGAGAATACTACTGTTAGTTGAAAACTATATAGAATTGCATGTATTTCCTTTGATGAAACCAAACAAATGCTATAAATTTGAGATTTAAGTCATTATTAGAATAATTATTAATTAGCAAATGCCAAAAAACAATAATGGAAAATGCAATATACAATAAAAATAATGTAGTTGATAACTGACCTAACAGTCCAAACATATCATGGCAACTACAAGTGAATCAATCATTCATATTGACAATTAACCAGTCAAAACCTCTAGATATTAGATTATTATGTACCCACTTATTAGAAGGGATGATAGATCCAAATTAGAATAAAAATGTTAAAATAGATATAGATTATGTAATCTCAAAATCTCAATCAACCAATAGCGAAATTGATGAAACTATAATTTGCTAGTCAACCTTTCAGAATTATCATCATCTTGCGGTTAAGAACAAAAGTCATCTCTTTAATTTCTCACAAACAAATAACCGCTTGCATTATAGCACAACTAAGAAAACAAATCTGTATAGAAAGGTTTTAAAAGAAACAATTTGAACTTGTTTTTTAATGGCTTTAATAGACGCATTTAAAAAAAAAAACTTTCATCACTATATATCATAGATAATCAACTGTAAAACAATTGAAAACACTTATATACCTCTCAAGACATTTTTATATCATCCTATTTATAACCGTTTTTACTTTTAATTTATAACTTCAAACTTGAGTTTGATCCTCTGGAAAGAAAACAAATCTGTATATAAAGGTTTTAAAAGAAACAATTTGAACTTGTTTTTTAATGGCTTTAACAACAACAACAAAAAATGTGTCTATAAAAAACTTTCATCACTATATATCATAAATAATCAACTGTAAAACAATTGAAAACACTTATATACCTCTCAAGACATTTTTAAACCATCATACCTATAATTGTTTTAACTTTTAATCTTATAACTAGGAGATATCCCATGCTATAAAGCACGAATCAACATTTGCTCCAAAAATTATGATATAATAATAAAATTTATTGTTATATTTGTTTTAAAAATTAATTTTGTTTGAGAAAGTATTTACTTTTAAAATTACGATTGTTTGGTAAATCTACATATATCTTTTTAAATACTAATTATTTTAAAATATTATAGTATTTTAATTTGTTTGATGTATATTACCATTTAATATTGTTTGTTGTATTTGCATCATTATTTTGTGAAATAATTAAAAATATTAATTATTGTATTCTAATTGTGAGCAATTAAAATTTATTAATTTATCAACCACATAAATTTAGTTTTACCAACCCGCGATGTGGAACATTAAAACACACATTTTTCTTCATAGATTGAGTAATATATATTTGTTTATAAGAATTCAAATCACAACATATGCAGAAAAAAAACTACATATTTATTTATCATATCAATTATATGATAATTCAAAACAATTTTTAAATGAAATAAAAGAAAGATGATAAGAGAATCATAATTTAAAATCTTAATAAAATCTTCCAAATATAGGTTATTAAAACAATAATTTAGATACTTAGATATAATTATATCTTACTTTTTAAAATTCTATTTGGTTTACAATTTTTTAAAATTAAATATTAATTTTCTCGTCCATAGAGAGAGAATATATATTTTGGAAATTAATAATTATTTAAAAAAATTATTAGTTTGATATTAAAATTATTTTTTTACCATTACTGAAAAATGAATCATTTGCTCTTAAAATCAATAGCATTAAAATTTAATTTTTAAAAGTTTATAAAGTTAGTTTCATATTTGTACTTCTCAATTATTATAGTAAGATTTCATTTGATCCAAAAAAAAAACGCAATATAATGTATATATATATATATATATGAAAAAATAAACATTTGCTCTTAAGATCATTAGCTGGACAATGTAAATTTTTACAGTTTATAAAGTTAGTTTCATATATGTACTTAAAAAAAAAAACGTAATATATATATATATATAAGAAAAAACTATATTCAAATTTTTAAAGTAAAAAACAAATAGTTTAAACCTTTACATCTTCTTCAAACAATCACATCTTTAACTTTACTTCAAAAACAATCACAAAAATAAATAAATATGTTGATTTTTTTCCTCAGAGCCAAAGCAAAAGTCACATTTTTCCCACTTTTAGAGCTTTTGTCTTTAATCTCACTTACTCGACCGTTCCTCTCAAAAATTTTCAAAAAACTCATTTTTGAATCTCACAAAAAAATAAAGGAAGTTTCCGGCGTTAAATTCGAGAAGAAGAAAAAAAAAACACAAATCTCCGGTGATAATGGGTTGCGTCTCCTCGAACCTCCTTAATCACGACGAAGACTTCCCTCAAATCGGCGGTGGAAGCTCCGGCTTTGGCCACCACATCGTCAAACTCACCTCCACCACTTACGGTCTTCTAACTCTCGATCCTCCTCCTTCTTCTCCTCCTCCTTCCTCCGCCGCATTCTCATCCGACATGCCTATGACACCGCCGGAGAAATTCAAGATCGGTACTAAATCTAAGTCGTCATTGTGGTCTGAGCCAAGGGTAATCAAGTCTGAACCGGAGGTTATTAACTCATGGGCACTAATGTCTGGTCTCGACGGCGAGAGTTTCCGATTCACTCCTCTTCCGAAGACTCCGGTTAAGTATAAAGTCTTCGGCGGAGAGAACAAAGAGAACTCTGAACCTAATCGGAGAAACCCTAGAAAAAACTTGAACGACGACGTTTTGAAACCGTTAGATCCGAACAGAGATGATTCGGATCGGAGAAACGCTACGAAACCGTTGAAGGATCTGAAATCGGCGGAGAGATTTGAGAGGATTTGTCCTCCGGGAGGAGAGAACCGTGTGGTGATATACACGACGTCGTTGCGCGGTGTTCGTCAGACGTTTGAGGCGTGTAACGCTGTGAGAAGCGCCGTGGAGAGTTTAGGTGTTGTGGTTTGTGAGAGAGATGTGTCTATGGATAGAGGTTTTAAAGAAGAGCTTGTGAGTCTAATGGCGAAGAGAGTTGGGAATGATGGAGCTGCTACTGCATTGCCGCCTAGGGTTTTCGTGAAGGGAAGGTACATTGGTGGAGCAGAGGAAGTGTTGAGACTAGTTGAGGAAGGTTCTTTCGGAGAGCTGATCAGTGGGATTCCGAAAAAGAAAGCAGGAGGATGCGAGAGCGGCGCTTGTGATGGGTGCGGCGGTTTGTTTTTCTTGCCGTGTTTTAGGTGTAATGGAAGCTGTAAGATGGTGAAAGGATGGGGTAGTGCTGCTGTGGTTGTGAGATGTAATGAGTGTAACGAGAACGGTCTTGTTCCATGTCCTATTTGCAGCTGAGAGTTCTGATTTTTCACTCTTTTTCTATTTGTGTCTCTCTTAAGCTTATGGGGTGAAATAGACCAAACCTATCTATGTTTGTTTGATGATCCATTATGTATAATTCAATACAAATCCTCTTATGTTCTACAATGTCATCTTCTTCTTCTTCTTTATGTTCTACAATGTCATCTTCTTCTTCAAACTTGTTCAGTTTGAGATTGGTTGCTATATACGATCACAATAGGTTCAACTCTAGTGTTCAGATACAACCCTGGTTCTGGTCGATGTAATGAACCTTTTCTATGAATGAAATAAAGCTTAGAAGGAAAAAGAAACATCAATCTTGGTGAATTTCATAGAACGAGTAATTTCAACAAACCAAGAAAAAGATAATTAGCTTATAAGAAGAGTTACATTGTTGGTATTGTATCTGAAGGCTGTGACGCCTCGCGGCAATGTTCTCTGTCGGAAACAGAATCCGAAGAAGAAGACTTGTTGGGTTTTCGTTTCTTCTGCGCTTCCTCTTTGTGGATTTGGTTATAATTTCTATCAGCTTTGGCAACAATCTTGGAGACAGTGAAACCAGAGTCTTCAAAAGTGTGTGATCTTTGCGGGAGCAATGAGTCACGGCAGAAGACATCAATCCCCTCGTGAGTCCATACACCTAAAATCGCTTCTCCTTTGAGTCCTATCGCAAACCAACCGAGACCTGAAACAGCAATATCTACTGAACTTGTGTCCCAACTGCTTCCACTCACTCTGAATTCCTTTCTAACCCATTTTCCCAACTCTTCAACACGCTTCTCTCCAATTGGTGGCTTCATCAAGAATCAAAATGTTCAAAAAGGTTAAGACTTGTATCAAGGGTACTGTTCAAATCAAGCGTTGATCCTAACTAGTTCAAGTTAGTTACAATTTGATAATTATCTACAACCGAAATGGTCTTCATGTTATGTTTTTTTCATATCACAGCGTTGTAATCTCAATGGTGTTCAATACAAAAATATCATCTACAACTGAAAAAAAGCCAGAGCTGTTACCTGCAATCGACAACCGAAATGGTCCTCAAGTGTTTTGTAAGCGTTCTCTTTCTTCCCCATGTGAAGTGGAACATAAGGAGACGCCCAAACTGTTACATATAACGAATCAACAGATGATTCATCAACGTCAAGTCTCATCAGTCCACCAATGTGCACTGTATAACCTTCCTGCAAACAAAGAAAAAGAAAAAAAAACTCCAATTTACAATCTCACATTTGGTTACATGTATCCAAAAAGCCAACAACACATTCAATCTATAAAACCAGACCTTGATCCTGTAAGTCCTTGGTTTAAGTTCCTTACTGATATGAACAAGTTTCTGCTCCTCTCTAGTAAGCCTAGTAGTGATCTGATGCGGATTCAACAACCCCGGAGTATCAAACAACTTAGCCTCAAAAGGCAATACACCTTCAATCCTCATGATCCCCAAAGTAGTTCCTGGCACAGGAGCCTCAGTCAAATGCCAAACTTTCCCACCAACCACCTTCCCAACAGCGTTAATAAGCGTACTTTTCCCTGCGTTCTGCGATCCAACAGCCCAAACATGTCCTCTCTTCCCAGCCATAGCCGCAACATCTTCAACCAAATCTTTAACTCCCCAATTCTTAACAGGACTAACGAAATGCAACTTAGTAATCTTACTTAACCCACCTTCACGAGCTCTTTGTCTAACCCAATGCTCAAACCTAGTAGGAGACAACGAACTAGGTAACAAATCAATCTTAGTCACTACAACAACAACTCTAGGTACATTTCCTGATCTCCCTTCTTTCCAAGCCGTATTGTTCTCATCAATAGTTCTCGAAACAAGCTTAGCTACTCTCTTTGGGAAAGAACCATCGAAATCAGAAGCATCAACAACCATCAACACAACAGTTCTAGCACCAGAAGCTGAACCTAGTCTCCTACCAACAGTATGATCAAAATCAAAATCAGGAAGTAGATTCTCAACTGTTGGATCTTTCACTCTCCCGTAATGCCTAAGTGAATGACATCTAGCACACACCAATGGTCTAACATCTGATGGTTCTTGTTCTGTTTCTTCGTCTTTAGGGTTTAAGCCAGAAGAACTGTTGTTTGGTTCAATGATAAACCCTCGTTTGATTGAATCTATAAATTCAGGTTCTTGAGAGATTGGTACAAGATCACGAAGGTTCAAATCGTTCCTCTGTTTCTCTGTTGATGGTTTAATGAAGAAACCTGGATGTTTTGGGTTTGAGTTTTGCATATGAACTCCACAGCCTGGGCATACGGAGATGGTGATTGAAGTGGTGTCATTGTAATTCCCATCTCTGTTTAGCGGAAGCACATTAGAAGAAGAAGAGTAGAAACGAAGAAATGGGGATTTTGATGTAGTGGTGAAGTGAGGGTGATTGAGAAATGAAGGAGATGGGTTTGTTGTGTTGCTTCGTATGGAGGATTTGAAGGAGGAGAGAGGAAGAGCGAATAAAGGTTTAAGCTTTGTTGACGAAAGCTCTCTCGCTGCTTTAGAAAGCATTTCACTCTGACGGTGACGACGACGACGAAGAGACGAGTAGGAAAATGAAATTTAGGTTTTTTTGTTTTGTTTTGTTTCTGTGGGAGGAGGAAGACGAGTGTTTTTTAGTTTTGGTAAATTGCGAAAAAGTACCTGTAATATTAATGTTTTGTAAAATAAGTACTCATATTATTGTATGTGATATACTCATATTATTATATGTGATAGTACATCTAAACTATTAAAACAAATTGTAGGGGAAAATATTTAATTTGAGTTTTTTTAAAAATAATTTAATTTTAAAATTATTCAATAAATAAATTTTCAAATACTTGAAATTTTTTTTTGTAGATATTCAAATTTCTTATACGATTTGGGATATATATTCAAATAAATCCTTAATGAAGCCTAAAAACTCAATTTTTTTTTTTAAAACTTACTATTATTGAGTTGATTTTTAAGAAACTGTTTATTGACTGTCAATAACTCCACTAAAAACATGTTTTTTAACTCCACTAAAAACATGTTTTTCTCACCAATTAGAAAAACTTAAAATTTAATTTTTGAAAAATAATATTGCAAAAAAATGCAACGTTCTTGATATTTTAGGGGTTATATGGTATCAAAATTCGAGTTGGTTGTATAAGTTCTAGCTGAATTTTTCTACCTTTTTGGATTTATGTTGCTAATTACAATTAAAACATTTTGATTCATGTTATTTTTGGATCTTGTAAAGATCTTGATCATTAGTTTTCACTGTTTGATTGGGTTACATTGAGTAGAAAGAAAATTTTACTTAGTAGGGGGAGAAGAACTCAAGTTTAAGTCTAAATTCAATAATATTAAAATAGTTATAGCGAAGTGTCTTTTAAACAATTTTTGCATTAGGCCAAAAATGGTAAGAAGGCCGAAGGAAAAGAAAAAAAAAAGAAGGCCAAAGGTTTACAAAAGCCCATTCTGATTAAACAAAAGAAAATACCCAATGAACTAAGAGGCAACATACAATGATACAATATGGTAGTAGCCCCCTTTGAAGAGTAAGTTGAAAAGATGGAGAATCATGGATTAGGATTTAGAGCAATCAAAAACTGCATGATCTCATTGCTGCAACTATGTCCAAGTTCCCATCGAATTGGAATTTAATATAGGTGCACTTCCTTGCTGCAAATTATGTTCCATGGCCATGCTTCCACAAGTCTTGCTTTAAGCTCATTTTCACTATTTTCCATATGAAACCGTCAAATATCTTTTATTTGAATATGTTAACCTACCAAAATAATGCCAATACATATAAAGCTTAGAGAAATTCCTTTAAATGCCACTTAAAAAGTTTTTTTTTCCAAAAATACCACATTTTAGTTTTTTTTCCAAAAATACCACAAACGTTTTTTTTCCAAAAATACTTTTTTTTCCAAAATTATCACAAACACAAAAAATTGATTTTTAAGGATGTATAATTTTTTTTTTAGGTTTGGGTTGACACATTTAGTTTTAGAGTATAATTTTTAGGGGTAGGATTTAGTATTTAGAATTTAGGAATTAGTTTTTAGTATTAGAACTTTAATTCAATTATGTGGTATTTTTGGAAAATTTTACATTTTAGTGGTATTTTTGGAAAAAAAAACTAAATTGTGGTATTTTTGGAATAAAAACCTATTTTAACGATATTTATGACAATTGCCCTAAAACTTACGTCCAGACTCTACTTAAATATTAAAAAAGTTATCAAACATCTAACTTTTTTGTTTTAAGACATTTTTTTGATTCAACGAGTATCATTTTCTATTTTTTGATGCAGTTTTTAAAAACTAAATCTTATATTTTTTTTTTCAGCAACTAAATCTTATATTATCTCTATTATTGTAACTTATTGATTAGAGTGACAACTTTTTTTTAGTGTATCTTTTATTTTAAAAAATACGAAATTTGCATAATTTTTTTAGATTATATAAAAAATGTTAAAATGGTTTTCCTTATAAAAAAATTTATAACATAGTAATCCTCTATAATTATCTCTCGTTACTCTTTTGTTCATGTTAATAAAACTTCTAAAATGTAAATTGCAATATACTTTGTGGCTTATTTCATTGTATATTTATTACTTACTCTATCTCATTTTATAAGCTTTTAAATTAAAATGTGTATATTAAGTTTATTTTTCTGCAAAAATTTATTTAACATTTTAATTTAAGGAATTGAACCAATCACAAAATTGTTTCCTTTATTTCAAAAACAGTTTTATTTTGACATGTTGTACACAAGTTAAAAGAAAACTATACTATGATTTTACTTTTCTTCTAATTGATGAACTGAAATAATATGAATAAGAAGATATTAGTATTATTAAAAAAAATAATACTACATAAACATGTTATAAAAGATTATAAATATTGAATGTATTGAAAATTTGTATGGATAGAACTATAGAAGTACTGTAGATAGGATTATTACAAAAGTCATTAGCATCATTACACAACACTTTTGACCTTTTGTTTGTTTGTGTGTTTTGGAAAAGTACAAAAGGTGTCAAAGCTAATACGAGAGATGAGTGCAACGAGAGCCACCACATCTCTCGAGAAACGCAAAGATGGATCAAGCACTGTTGTTAATGCAACGAGCCACCACATACGCTTGACGTGTGATACTTGCAAATTACAATATTATCCTTTGGAGTTTTTTAACTATTCGATTAAAAATGGCAACTCTGACCAAGTTGACTTGTTTGACAATTAATTGGAGTAAAAAAATTACATTGACCAATTCAACATTTGACTGATATTTACTGATCAAAGGAGAACAAAAAAAAAGATAAATCTAAAGAGAAACGAAATAACTCAGCTTCAATTTTCCAAAGAATTTTTTTAGGTCAATTTAAACTGTTTTAGATATTTTCCAAAACATAAATTTAATTCGTTCCGAGTATTTGACTTATGAAGTATGACCACAAACAATAATCTAACATTTTGGGAAATATCTAAAAGTTTTAAAGGTAAAATAATGAATTTCAAGATTCTTCTTTTTTTTCTTTGTTAAATTTATAAATGCTTCTGAATTATGATATTTCTAGTTTGTATATTTCTAGCGAGGACTTTTTTGATTCTCGACGTTAACATGACAATATATATTATAAATATACTACCTACAAATTAGTCTTTATTTTTTTTGTTAAATTTCATATACACCTAATTAACTGATTGTTAAAAATATAGACTCATTCAATATGATATACTCACGTTTATTCATTTTTTATAATTTTCTATCTGATAATTATAATTGATCATTTTTTGTGACAAACAGCATTCTCGTTTCTGAATTTAAAAAATGAAAACAGAAACCGACTTTTTCAACTATGAACACAGACTACTATGTACCTAACACTTTTCTTGATTAAATCGTCTAAACAAGGACAATAAGGCAAGTTGTTTAACTCTAAAAAGTAGGAAACATTTTAAGCAACAAAGCAAGTTTTTAACAACTTCAGGGGGTAAAGAGTAAAAATAAATAACTAAAAGCGCCCATTAAAACAGAGACAAATCTTCTTCAAAAGCCTCTCTCTGTGTTTTACTCTTCTGGACTGTGGTAAACATCTAAACGTAGGAACCCAAATCGAAAGAAAAAAAAAAAAAAAAACTCTCCCTAAGAGATTTACCCAAACGATCCCAAAAGCAAAAGGCAACAGAAGCATCATCATCAAGCTTCACAGCATTACATAGGGGAATGAAAAGCAAAAGACCAGAAGAAAAGTTTCAGACAAACATTCTCTACATGTCTGTGGAAGAGCAGAAATATATATAAAAGCCTGTGTAGCTAAACGGTTAATGCATAGGATGTCGCGGGACAGCACGGGAACGAACAGGTGTCTTTGACGGACTCACCCTGCATAATCCAACCATCAAAATACGATTTAATGTTCAGAGATTCATAATCAATATAGAGAGAGTGTTTTAAGAGTTGGTTTGTTCTTTGGACCTTATCGGTAAAGAACCAAGAAGGAGACCACTACAGTTGAGGGCAGCTATTGCACTTTCAGCCTGCAGAAAGAGTAAAAGATCAGTACTTTGAAGCTTAATCTATTGATACAACCGTAAGAAGAGGTGCTTTACCATGACAAACTCAACGAAACCGATGCGAGTTGGATGATGATAATCACCCAGCAGCCTCAGACGGTACACTTCTCCACACACAGACTCAAAAAAGAGTTTGATGTCCGCGTGAGTGAGCTGTTGAAAAGTGAAACTAATCGAAGTTAGCTCCTTTTAAGTTTCGGAATAGCTCAGCAGAGGAAGAAAAACTCACCTTCTTGTCGATGTTAGTGCAGTAGATAGTTCTCGCACACATCTCACGCTCATCTTCACTCTAAAAAAACCAAAACAAGACTACAAAATCAACATCTTGATTCTAAAAAAACCATAACTTTCCACTCAGAATATGGTGAAACACAAGAAAAAAATCTCACCCTCGGCAAGAACGTAGGGTTAACCGGTGCTATAGCTGTTTTGGAAGGCATAACCTTCACAGGATAGAATCCAAGCATCGTACCAGACAAATTCAGCGCAGCCCTTGCACCAACTACAATAACCAAAATGACCAAACCATAAACAAACCATTCACAGACACAAATCCAAGAAAACAGATTATGAAAACTAATGGTACCTTCATCAGTGAACTCAATGAAAGCAAACCGAAGTACTGAGTTAGGGTCACCACATATACGACAATCAACTACCTAAATAACAAAATATATATAGTCAACAACAGAAACATAACACACCACAAACAAAGATGGAGGAGTTTCTAGATGAACTAGTTAAACCTGTCCAAAGCCGATAAACAAACCAGCAAGCTGCTCCTCAGTGACCTTTAAACCCAAAGAGTAAGATAGAATAAGTTAAAACACACAGTAAAGACTTTAACACTAAAGAAAGGTGGAGACTTTTAAAAACCTGTTGGTCAATATCAGACACATAGACAGTTCTTCGAATGATCTCTTCGCGTTGAGCCAAACTTGTCCTAGGATTCATTCTCCTTTTCCCTTGTTGTCCGAACGACTTCTTCTGTTTTCAAATAAAATCATTTTGACACAAAAAAAGGTGAGATTTTTTCCAACTTATAAACACATAAAATAAGAAACAGAGAACCCAAATTTGATAAATCTATCAAAAACCCTAAAGAGTAATTGTAATAACAATCCCAAAAAAAGAACCCACAGAGATAAGAGACAAAAGAGTCATGTCCTTACCCGACGAAAGCCACCGTCTTCGTTAACAGGGAAATTTCCGGCAATACCAAAACCATTATTAACAGCGAAGAAACCACCGTTAAACCCATTAACAACTGGCTTAGTAAGAGAAGGAGGAACAAACTCTTCAGCCATGGGGTTAAGCTTAGATAAGAGCTCATGAAGCTCTCTCATATCACGCTTAAAACTCTCACCACCGTCGGATCTCGCCACGTGGACTCCGATCTCTCCATTTCCGCCGTGATCGCTGTTGTTAGAAGAGACTCCTGATTCTTGACTGGTGACTGAAGACGGCGGCGACGGCGAAGAGATTAAACCACCAACTTCCACCACCGTAGTATCAGCTCCGACGACCGCCATGATCGTAGAAATCGAACAAAACCTAGAAACTAAAAATCCGATTTTTAAGACAAAACCCAACGATCAAAGTAAAGAGATATGAGGAAGAGAAATGAATAAAAAGGGAACAGTAGCTATAAGAAGAAGGGGAGAGCTACCAAGAAAGAGAAGAGAGAAGAAGAAAGAAGAAGAGGACAAAAGAGTAATTAACCAAAGGATTAATCGCAAATAAAGTTTGATTAGATGGGAAACATTAGCGAGGTTCCTATGGGATTAAAATCCAAAAATAAATCTGAGTTTAAAAATGTTTACTTTTTATACCGTGGTGAAAATGTTAAAACGATTGGATAAAGATAAAGTAGATAAATCGGTCGTACGACAGAGGAGAAGAGATCACGTCTCTGCAAAGTTTTGGATAGAGCTAGATCTTAGCAAACCTGAACCTACAAACTCAGAAAAAGTATATTTCAATCGAAACAATTTTTTTTTTGGTCAACTGATTTTATATATTAATTTGGTAAGCTCATGCGTACACTTGAGATTACAACAGTCTAAACCTCCGTAAGAAACCGGGAAATTACGATTTTACAATCTCTACCAACTATCTATGCATAGCACCAAAAAATTCCTCCTTTTGTACCCAAAACCTCAACAAATAGAGGAGAGGCAGGTTTCTTCCTCAAAGATTAATCGGAGCTACTGAGGATAAGAAACTGCAATATAAGACTGCAATCTTTAAATCACTAGTGACGCTTTGAGCGATGGGATCCGCTCCTCTATTGTCTAACTCCAACTCATACTCCACAACCCAGCCGTTGATCCCTTCTAAGATCCTCCTTAGTTCCATTGACTGAGATCTAAACGATGGCCATGCCTTAGGCCTATTTACAGCTCCAACCAAAGTTTTGTCCTGAACGGCAAAACCCACGTTAGAGAACCTATGATTAACCATGCTCTCCATTGCCTATTCCAAGACTTTGAAAACAGCTTCATCCTTATCTCGAATGTCTGAGAAAGCTCTTCTGCTATGCAAAAAGACTATTCCTTCATCGTTTCTAACCACCCACGCTTCACCTGCAATCTTGTATCTATTAGACCATGAAAATCCCACATTGCACTTTAACCAAGATTCTGGAGGTCTAGACCAAGAGGAATAAGGTTCCGTCTCCTCTGTTGCTTGATGATCGAATGGGGTTATTTACGAAACAGACAAATCTTCACTATCTTTCACCTAAGCCTCAAACCATTCGTCAACATCCTCATGAATCTTTTCCATGGCTGCTAAAGGGGAGAAACTGCTACCTTCGAAACATAAGGAGTTTCTATTTTTCCATATCCTCCACAATACCCAAGGAAATATTTTTCTAAGCTCTGCAGGCCAAAGATCATTATTCCTGTTTTGTAATAGGTGATAGACATTGGAGAAAACACTTCCGTTTTGGAATCCAAGGTCAGGAGAAGGGTAATCTCACAATGCCCAAACCTGTCTGGCATAAGAACAAGAAAACAGAATGTGGTTTATTGTCTCTCCCTCTTCTCCACATACTTGACATACATCATCCCCTGCTATACCTCTACTCCTTAGAGCACTCGCAACTGGGAGAGCGAGAGCCCCATTCAGTACTTTCCACAATAAATCTTTATCTTTGGATCAGCTTGCACACTCAATCCAAACAATTTAAAATATGTATTTTACTAAACAATAAGATATTATATTTTTTAACCTGAACCGTTAACAAAGTACAAAGAAATTACCTGAACTATTATTAGTAGTGTTAAAATCTGTTTTGACTAATTTAAATATTAGTCAACTGTAAAAATGTTGATGAGGCATGATGTGCACGCTCATAATGCATAACTTGGACGCTCATGAGGCACGACGTGAAAATTATAATTACAAAAATTACTATTAACAAACTTAATATTTTTAAACCAACTAATTTTATTTGCATAAAAGTTTCACAATATATTTTTCAAAATTAATCGATGATTTTTTCAATATATTGCATAATTAATTTCAAAAGAATATTTCTTAATTACAACTCTTATTAGTTATAACATCAATGATTTTTAAAAAATAATTCAAAAGAATATTTCTTAATTAGTTGATAAATGGTACCAAACTTATCAGAAATTATTAACAAAAACAGTATGTAAACAATGTTCTTTCACATTGGCTTATTTAAGTTGATCAATTAAAGTTGTTGACAAAAAAAAATCATTGGCTATGTGTTTTGATTAAGAAATATTTTTGAAATTAATTATGCAATAGGTTGATAAATCATTGATTTCATGTGTTAAGAAAAGTCTTTTTTGTAATTCTTTTATCTAAATAATATTATTTGGTTTAGAAAAATCAATGATGTAATAATTTATAAGAGCTGTAATTATAAATATTCATTGAACTTAATTTTGCAATAGATTGATAAAATTACTAATTTCATGATTTAAAAGATATTTTAAAAAAATTTAATCCAAATAATATTAATTTTGTTAAAGTTAATTTCCATAATTATAATATGTCTCGTCAGCGTCCTAATTATGCACTTTCAGCGTCCACGTCATGCCACATCATTATTTTTGACAATTGACTAATGGTTAAATTAGTCAATGCTAATTTTGACACTATTAATAAAGTTCAGATAGTTTATTTGAATTTTGTTAATGGTTGAGGTTTAAAATACATTGTCTTGTTATTTAAGTAGAAAAATACATTCCGTTAAGGCTAACTTCGTCAATTCCACACCTTTTTGGATGACGTCATTATCTGAGTGTGAGATCACATCACACACGTCCGATTACTTTAGAAATTGATTGAGTTGAAATTTATCATTTTTTCTACGATCTCTAATAGTATTCATTTATACAAAAACATATTTTCTAGAAAAATATATGTACTCTTTTGGCATTATTTATTTATGTCATCCAAAAACAAGACATAAATAAATTTATGAAGCCAATATACGAACCCATTTTAATTTGACAGAATAACAGAGATTATATTTACATTTGCATATTAACAATAAATAAAAACTAACCTTGATAAGATTATAAGTTTCTTTAAAAAAAAAGTAATCTACAAGTTTCCCACTCTAGTAAATAAGTAACAAAAATATAGTACTTGAGAGTTGGGATTAACGTGATGATAAGGTGAATGGCAACTACTGAAATGACACATGGCATAAAACGAATGCATAGTTTCCTGATGTATATTATACTATATGTTTTCTTAAACAATACGCTATAACAGTTACCATGGATATGATTTCATCAATTTAAAAATACAATTATCGGGCATAAAAATCGTACCCCAATATTTGATCAGGAACCCAAGTGGAAAAACCGAGTTCGGGTTGAATACGAGTTTACCTATAAAACTTTATTAGGTTCTATTTTCTAATATGTGTGGGTTCGAATTAGGGTCAGGTAATATCGGATACCCGTTTGGATACCCATTAAACCCAAACATATAAATATATTTATAATATTTATCATTAATTTATCATTAATATAATGCAATTACCCCAAAATTATGATTAGAATTTTGAATATTTCATTTAGTTTATACCTAAATATCAAAAATAATCAAAATATCTAAAATATTTTGTCACATAAGTCAAAATTTATTTAAATTTAATTATATTTTTTCGGGTACCCGGTAGTTCGAGTACTAATCGGGTTCTAAATTTTGTAACCCAAACCGACCCGAACCCGATAGTACCCAAACCGAACCGAACCCATATATCTAAAAATATCCAATGGGTTCTATTTTTCTAAACCCGTTTACCTAAACCCGAATGGGTAATACCCGAACCCGAACGAGTTACCCGAATTACCTTAAATAATCGAATGGTTAGTAAAAATCTATATCCAAACTAACCGAAACCGAACCGACAATTAAATGGTTAACCGAAATATCCAAAAATCTAGAAGATACCAAATATTATATACTTAATATTATGCAAAACTATAAAATAAATTTAAAATATTAATTAATTCTAGATTCAAAACAATTTAATATTTTAAATAATCAATATATTTAAATGTTATTATTTTGAATTTACAAAGTTAAATACTATTTTTTAAAATTGAATCAATATTTTTCCTTTTTTTTTTTGTATTTTTGTTATTGTATATTTGATTAATTTTGGTTATATTCAGTTAGTTTTGGTTATATTAAGTTTATTTGGTTAATTTCGATATTACTAGATCCAAATTAACCGAAACTGAATACAACCGAACCGAAACCGAATGGTCATTGACACCAATGTTTTAGAAACTAACCTCAGCGATAACCGAGTGATCACAAAATCATGAACTATTTTCAGTTTATATATTTTTTTAAAAAACAGACTAATTGTTTTTCTCTACAATTTGTAGTTTTCAAATTTGTAGCCAGCATAATCCAACTAGTTGTATGTGAAACAAGAAGTGGGTAGGTTTACAATAAACTTCTCTTTCTTTCTTATTCAATAGAATACGATTACAACCCTATATATTTTAAAGAGAATTTAACTTGTGCATTAAGTAAACCTTGGGGATTAAGTTATTCAACTTCCTATTATTGTTCTATTTATCTAGAATAGGAAAATATATAATATAACCTATGATATAGCCTAATACTTCCCCTCAAGTTGGAGCATGCAGGTCACAAATGCCCAATTTGGACAGTAATCGTGTGAACGGAACACCTCCTAACGCCTTTGTAAGTATATCAACAAGCTGCTCGTCCGTACGAACAAGAACCGTTGTCAGAACTCCATCTTGAACAGCATCAAACTACATGACAATCCCTTTCAATATGTTTAAGCCATAACACTTCATTTAAAGCAGTGCACATCACATGATATTCAGCTTCAGCGGAAGATCGTGAGACAATTTTCCAAAAATAGGCGAACCACCTAAAAACATAACATACCCACTTAGTTAACCATAGGTAAGAGGAGAAGTAGAGAAATCTGCATCACAATAGACTGTAAGAGTGAGATCAGAGTTGTGACACCCCGCTTTCAGAGATTTGCGGAGAGGTTTAAAAGAATTGATTTGGTCACCTATATCACCAAAGTGTACCTTGAGCTGGAGTAGTTTCAGGATGGGTGACCTTCCCGGAAGTGAATGCGAATTACTAACTTACTAAACAGTGGCACTCCAGCCACCCTGGACGAAGTATCATTTCCGCAAATAAGCAAATCATCAACATAGACGAGTACACAAAGCTCAACATCACCACGCGAATAAGTAAACAACGAATAATCAGCATAGGAATGAACAAAACCAAACTTGGTTAAGGCAGAGGTAACCTTAGCGAACCAACATCGCAAAGCTTGTTTGAGCCCATATAACGATTTCTTGAGGCGACAGACTTTATTAGTATCATAATGGCGAAAACCAACTGGCAACTTCATATAGACTTCCTGTTCTAAATCACCATGGAACAAAGCATTATGCACGTCCATTTCGTGAGCTACCCAATTATTTGCAGCAACAATACACAAAAGACCACGTACCATGGACATTTTCACAACGGGTGGAAAAGTTTTATTATAATCCTTGCCCTCAATTTGGCGATTACCACAAGTTACCAAGCGCGCTTTGTACCATTCCAACGAGCCATCAGCATGAAACTTAAGCTTATAAACCCACTAGTTGTCGATAACAATTTTTCTAGGTGGAAGATCAACAACATCCCAAGAATTAAGTCGTTCATGGGTGTCGACCTCTGTTCTCATAACATTGTCCACTATGGATCTTTAATAGCTTGTTTATATGAAGTTGCTTCAATAACAGCAACCATAACAACTAAAGATACTTGATGAGAAGGTGAGAAAAGATCATCGAAAATATAATTAGTGAGAGGATAAGGTGTCTTACCTTGAACCGGTGTCAAGGAAGCTGAACTGGAGTCGGATGAGGCGTTATGTAACCCTTCAAGAAAATGAGCATTATATGTGACATATCCTTGTAACCTGACGGAAGGGAATTCCACTCGTTTCCCAACTCTGAATTCTTGTACCTCACTCAAAGGACTAGTCTCATCAACAGACGGAGAAGACGGTGTGTCATCATCGGAAGAAAAGACTTCCGTGATTAATGGCAATGAAGAAGACTCCTCCACAACCAATAGTGTGGAGGTCTTCGTCACACTACTTTCTTCCACAACTTCAGCAACAACATGAGAAGCGCCACCATCAGTCTCATTCCCCCTTACGATAGATATGGTTTCGGGGATAACAATCCAATCATCATCAACATGATTTTGAAGACGAGACTGAGCGTTCTCATTATCCTATTCAACATACGGAAAAATGTTTTCTTGAAAAAACACATCTCTTGAGACCAAAAACTTTCTCAAGATCATAAACCTTCCAGCCCTTCTTTCCAAACAAATAACCAACAAAAATATAAGAACGACTCCTATGCCCAAATTTCTCTTTATCACGAGACCTTCGATGTACGTAGCATGAACAACCAAAATCCTTCAAATTGTCATAACAGGGTTTCTTGTCAAAAAGCAACTCATATGGTGTTTTACCTTGGTAAAATCTTGTTGGAGTGCGATTCATAAGATATGCAGCGGTTAGGATCACTTCTCTCCAAAACTTGGTTGGTAGGAGAACTTGAAATAGTAGAGATCTAACGACATTCAAAAGTCACACAAAAACAACCATCAGTTCGCTTAGATCAGCCATGATCCCGCACTCACTTTTGAGAATAACGAAAACTGGATATAAACTCTCTAAAAAGGCTCCTAGCAAGCTCCTACTACGATCCCAACCACAGATCTCCACACCACAGGCAAGATCTCTCAAGAACAGGCACCAAAATCTCCAAAAACTCTTAAGAACGGCTTCTCTCTTTTACCAGTAAAAATGACCAAACTCCACACGTCCATTTTGTTGTGGCGTGTCTACACACGAAGTTTGATGTATAACTCCATTCTCGAAAATTCGAAGACAAACACATAAACTCGGTGTCGTTGTCACTCTGCACCATACGAACATACTTCCCAAACTGTTTTTTTTTGCATATATGCAAAAATTCTTCTGCAAAAGATAGACCCATACCGCTCTAGAATAATCATCCACAATAGTAAAAAAATAAACGACTCCACATGATGCGGAAACTCGATAAGGACCCCATACGTCAACATGTATTAGTAAAAAACATTCCATTGCTTTCTTAGAAATATCATAAAATATCTCTCTTGTTTGCTTTGCCGTAAAACACACACAAGGGGTGTAGCTAGCGGAGTTTTTAAAACCAGAAATATAGGTAAACTAGAAATAACTATAGAAGAAGGGTGTCCAAATCTTTGATGCCACAAATTCGAGTCACACTACAACGCAACCTTGTTAACCCGTACTACATCCACATATTGAAGATAATAGACCCCATCACGCTCTTCACCTCTTCCAATCAGCATCCTCGAAAAACGGTCCTATAAGACACAAAAATCATCAATAAACATTGCCACACATTTTATTTGTTTGAGGAGCTTAGAGACTGAAAGGAGTGTGCAATTAAGAGCTGGAATGTATAACCTATTATCGAGTACTATGTCATCAAAAACACGAAACACAAGTATATTTATTGACATTGTTTTACTTCCATCCGCAAACATAACTGAACATGGCGGTGTAGAGACAACGTCTTTTAGTAAAGAGGAATTTCCCGTCATGTGATGGGATGCTTATGTATCAAGAATCATAGCCTTATTAATCTTACCATAAAGTTTATCCAAAGTGGTAGGCTTCTTCTCTTTTGCCAATTGTTCCAAAATTTTCAATTGTTTCGTTGAAAAATATGGATATGCGGAAGCATGAGGACTCGTAATATGAGCAATTGTGGCATAACCACGACCACACCCAACGGCTCCATAGTTGGAAGTACGTCCTCCTCCACTTCTGGAGCCAGGACCTCCTCCTCTACTCGAGCGTTCTGTCCACCATTCCGGGTAGCCGTTTAACTCCCAACAATAATATTTTTCATGCCCAGTCCGACCACAATGTGAGTATAAACTTCTTTCTTTAGTCTTCTTGAAACCTTGTAGAGGCTTTTGAGGAGCAGATCGTGTTACATAACCAAAAGCTTTTGTGGACTCAAGACTGTTGTTCTGAATATATTCAGGTTGTTGAATAGACGTGTTGTGAA
Organism: Camelina sativa; assembly: GCF_030686135.1. NCBI lineage: Eukaryota > Viridiplantae > Streptophyta > Magnoliopsida > Brassicales > Brassicaceae > Camelina > Camelina sativa. The sequence goes on along the minus strand of NC_141892.1, from coordinate 21,298,499 downwards.
TCCTACGACATCATGTTGTTGTTCTCTCTTCTTTGCAGCCACAAGTCGCTGTTCTTCTCTAATCACCTGAGCATAAGCTTGTGCCAAATCTGGCATCGGATCAGCATCAATGATTTGGCAAATCACATTACCAAACCGGGACTCATCAAGCCCCACAACTAATTGATGAAATTTCTCATCTTCTCTTTCTTTTGCAATATGTCCATCGGCTCCACACGTACATACCAGGAGTGAACTATAACCATGCAACTCATCCCACAACACCACAAAATGACCGTGATAATCAATCACGGTTTGTCCATCTTGACGACACGAAGCCAACTGACACACAATCTAATGGATTCGTACTTTGTTCCCAACAGAGAAACGTTATCTCAAACTTTTCCATAGCTCTTCATCATTAGAGACATAGGACACCTTAGATCGTACACGAGGTACAATAGACGTTCTCAACCATCCAACCACCATCAAATTCACACTTGCCCACGACTCCATCTCTGTCCCTGCAACTTCCCACTTCTTAATCAAACTATCGACGAAACCGGTCTTCTTTTTAGCTTTGAGAGCGTTCATCATCTCTATTGCCCACTCTGCATAATTCTCTCTTGTCAACTGAACGGAGGAGATCATCAAACCAGAGTTATCACAGGAAAACAAGGTGTATGGTGTTACATCCGACGAGTCAGAAGACTTAGCAACAATCGATTTATCTTGACGTGACATCGCAATTCTCCTTAGATCTTAATCAAAGAACGAAGAAAGAAAGAAAAACTTTGAACAAAGAATTAACATAGTAGAAAGAAGAAAGAAGCAAAGAAAAAACAAACGAAAAATTCAAGCTTTTAGCTCTGATACCATGTGAATAAGAACCGGCTAGGTTTATAATAAACTTCTCTTTTTTTTATTGAATAGAATACGATTACAACCCTATATTTATACAATAGAATCTAACTTGTGCATCAAGTAAACCTTGGGCCCAATATTATATAGAAATGAATATTTTTATATCTTGCAGTAATCTGATGATTCAAGTACAAGTGCTACATGACTACATCCTTCATATAACCAAAGACCGGGTGGAAGGTTTATGTGCATTGCGATCACAAGACATGTTGACTAGCAGCTAAGGATCATCGTCACTACAAGTACTACAAGTTCTGGTAACGTGTGGGTTTTGGTTCTAATTCTACTTGTTATAGTATATATATATATATATATACGTACATGTTTGAAGTTGTATACATTATCACCTTACAGTATATATATGCGTACATGTTTGTTTGAAGTTGTATACATTATCACCTTTTTACACTCCTCCAACTAACAAATATTTACATAATTTTTTTTTTCTTGAAAACAAAATCCATATGACTTCTCTATTCTAAAGAACTCGAAACTTACATAACACCCCCTTCTCTGTATTTACCACCACATTTATGATTAGCCGATTTTAAATCTTATATGAAAAGACCAATGTTTTATCCTTTTTGGTTAAATAAATCTCTTTAAATATTGTATTGCAAAAATGTCAAATAAACCCTTTGTACATAATTATTTACATTTCATAAATCCAAGGAGTAAGAATCAATTTTTTTTTTCTTTTGTGATAAAAGACTAAAAGAATCAAAATTTGTAAAAGTCGAATGGCCCCAGACGGATAAACATGAGTTAAACTAAAACATCAATTGCCGACAGACAATGACACTGACATTACAAGTTTCAGAAATCAGAACTATCCGATTACTCTCTCACTCATTATTAGTAATTTAGTATTAACCTTTCTTATAGCAAGTAAATATTAAAAACTACCGTTCAGCCTACCAAGTAACCCACCACATTCGTACGGTACTCGAAGCAGTTCAGTTCCATCACCAGCTTTACAGCTATATAGATACGCTTAAAAGCTCCTTTATTTTTAGTACTAGTATTTTTTTTTTCTCGGAACTATATAAAGATGCTAATTTAACTAATTCTTATGTTATCCTAATTAATCTGAAGCTTTGTTTTCCCAAATCATGGTTTAATTTCATAAAAATTGGTATATGTGATGTAAAATTAGATAACAAAATTTAGCTAAAAATACTAATAATTTTGCAAAGTATTACATAAATATTACATAACTATTAACTTTCAAATTTTGACAATTTAAATCATGAACTTTGTTATAGACCATTTAAAACATCAACTTTTGTTGATTAGTTTTTTAAAACATGAAGTTTAGTTGACCAAGCCAAAAAAGACATGACGTTAAATCCAATAATTGACCTACTAACAGACGTTACTATGTCGTTAATCACTATGTTACTGACAAAACGACGTCGTTTTAATGGAAGTTTTAATTCAAAAAATGTCATTTAAACCATGAACTTTTAAATATAGGCCATTTAAACTATGAACTTGTAAATGTATGTCATTCAAACCATGAACTTTCAAATTTTTGTCATATAAACCATGAACTTGTCCTGAGCGTTCGGTGAAAACTAAACAACCTGAAAATTTTGGTTATCGAAGAAAACCGAAAAAAGAAAACCTAACCGTTTGGCGCAATTGATTTAGATAATCAGATTTCGGTTCGATTCGGAACGACTGGTTTATTAGAAACTGCAGAAGTATATAAGCTTAACCAGCTAAACCGTTTAACCCTAGTTTAGTTTCTCTCTTCTTTCTTTGACTCTTTCTTATGATGCGATTCTGAAAAAGAGAAAGAAGAACATCAATTAATCTTTCTTTTTCGATTTTGCCAAGTATTTTGTGTCTTTTTGTATTTGTCTTGAGTCTTTTTCATTTATTAGGACATTACAATAGAGTTTGAAGGATTGATCATCTTGTTTTAGGACACTACACTAGAGTTTAAAGGATTGATCACCTTTTTCATGTATTATGGTTTAAATGACATAAATTTGAAAGTTCATGGTTTGAATGACATACATTTACAAGTTCAAGGTTTAAATAGCCTATATTTAAAAGTTTATGGTTTAAATGACATTTTTTCGAATTAAAACTTCTACTAAAACAACGTAGTTTTGTCAGTAATGAGTGATTAACGACATAGTAATGTCTGTTAGTAGGTCAATTATTGGATTTAACGTCATGTCTTTTTTAGCTTAGTCAACAAAACTTCATGTTTAAAAAAGCTAATCAACTTTAAGTTGATGTTTTAAATGACCTACAACAAAGTTCATGATTTAAATGACCAAAATTTGAAAGTTCATGGTTTAAATGACATTTTTCCCATTTAAGAATCTTTGGAAAAAGCCGAAAATGCTTTTCTGGATATTTAATAAATTACTTAATAAATGAGATATTTTAAAAATTTACGGGAAATAAAAAAAATATATAAATAAAGGTATTTTATACTGAAAAATACCTTCATTTACATAAATTTGTTTTAATTATTGGTGGATTCAACCTTTGGACTTCACAGTTGTTAACATATGATACACTATTTCTTCTAATGTCTATCTTTTAATCCCGGCCCATAATAAAGCCCATTACCGATCGATGAACGCGATAGTGGAAAACAGTTCATCATCATCTCTCTTTATCTTGCGTTGAATCTTCGTCTTCCTCGTTCAGAAATCGGAGCGAGAAGAACCATAGATTTACCTCTCAAGTTAGGTTTTTCTTCTACTGGGAATCTCCAAGCTCTTTCACGTAAATTCTAGAAATCGTCGTTGACAATAGACGAATTGTTTTTTTTTTTTTTTTTTTTTCCCTATAAAGCTTCGAAATTTAGGGATTTTTTTATTTATTTTTTATTTTTATTTTTTATTATTTTACCTGGGGATATTTGATATGAAGCCACACGAGGATTGGGTATCTGAATCATGGACTGTGGATTGTGTTTGTGGTGTGAATTTTGATGATGGTAAAGAGATGGTTGATTGTGATGAATGTGGTGTTTGGGTTCATACATGGTGTTCTCGTTATGTTAAAGGAGACGATTTGTTTGTTTGTCACAAGTGCAAGATCAAAAACAACAATGACATGGAATTGTCCAAGTTACCACCACCGGTTACTAAATCAATTAGAATGGGGAATAATGTATCTACTACTTAGACTCATCAGAGTGAGACTGTTCCAATATTGATGAAGCCTTGTTCAGAGATACCAATTGAAGAAAGGGTTCATGTACAAGGAGTCCCTGGTGGTGATTTGGCTCTGTTTGAATGTGTTTCGTCTGTTTTTAGTCGTCAACTTTGGAGTTGTTCTGGTTATGTGCCTAAGAAGTTTAGTTATCAATATAGAGAGTTTCCTTGTTGGGATGAGAAGGAGGATGATGGTAAGGGAAAGGATGCTAGGAATTGGGGTTCTAGTAGAGACATTGAGATTAAACATTCTCATCAGAGTGATGTTGACAAAGAGAAGAACTTGCTTCTTCGTTTGAGTACAAATAAGCGGAGAAAAGATTTGCCGGGAGCCTTTGAAGACCGGGCAAATAAGAAGGTTAAAGAGGAAGATGGTGATAAGAAAACAGTTTTGTGAGCAGAACTTATCACTGTTCTTCCCTTACAAAAGCTATCCGAAGGCTTTTTTGATTTGGATGTACTTGCTATGAAGATTGGTTGGTGGTGATAGCTTTTGTAATGTTGCTGTTGAATGCTTCAGGGAACAAAAAATTATGAGGTTCATACACGTAATGTGGGATAAGGAGCAGATATAAGCAACTAGTGATCCCACTGCTTTAATTTTGGATAATTATCATCTTGTCAATGTTTAGGTTTCTAACTTTTTTCACTGGTATTCTTTAACCGTACTAACAGTTGTAGGATACTCAACATCCAAATATATGCAAAGTAATTTTCACAAAACACACCAATTTTTGTTTTTCTTTCATGACTTGACAAAGTCAATTACACCTTTGAGAGAATAGCCACAATGTTATTTTTAGACAACAATGCTCTCTAACCAAACTATTTTGGTTTGGTTTTCTCCCATCAAATGTAACAGCTCTTTAATTAAATTAATTAATTTCAATAATATATAAATAAGTAAAGATAAAGAAAATGAAGAGAGAAGAAACGAAGAAGTGAAGATGTTTTATGGTGAAAAAGTCATTGTTCTTCTTCATTGTGGGGAAAAATAACTACAAAATAAACTTAAGTTTTTTGAATTTAAAATATAATTATATATGCTAGATTTATGTGTAAAAAAAATTAAAAACGTACAAACACAAAAGATTATGAAAAAACTGTGAATGGTGGCTGAAAAAATTTTAGGGTTGCAAAAGAGGATAGTGAGGTTGCAGATGATTGCAAAATTACAAAAATATCCTTCATTAATTTTTTTTATGTGTACGTGTACGCATTTTATGGTGTACGTAATATTGATTATATGTACGTCTATTAGATTATGTAATATTATGGAGTATATATCCAAATATACATGTTCACACCCAACACAAAACTTATATTGTAGTAAATATGTACACAATACATATGTTTTAGTTTTACAAGGGTTGTATACGATAACACGAGAATAAAGTACATAAAGTATAAAATAAAGGATAACTTAATTAATTTTCTAGTTCGTTTATAAAAAAAAATATTAAAATAAAATAGTTACTATTTGTAACTTTGAAATGAGAGAGAACGTGATGTTGAGTCCCTCACGTAAATAATCACTCGTGTATGTATCCTAATTTCTCATTGTTTCACTTACTGTATATGTATATATGGCAATACTATTATGGTATACATATAATAATAGTAATTGGTTGGTCATTTGTAATATATTTTTTTTGTTTTGTTTTTAAATTCCCAACTTCTTTAGCTCTGTTTTTAAACTCATTCTAAACTCTAAAACTCCACGCAAAGCACCTAAAACGACAAGTGAAATGCAAATATGATTAGACATGCTTATTAAATAACAAATGAAGAGAAAAAAGCTTTAAACCTCACAAAAGTACATGATATCGTATACAAGTTTGACAAATGCTGGAAATTAATCCCTAAATTGTATACGTACACAATCATATTGATTTCAATGTACAAAATCCCTAAAACTTAAACCATAAATCATTTACGTACAAGATATTGGCTTAAATATACACAACCCCTAAACGTAACCTAAAAAGTACCTTAATCCATGTACGTACATAGTCATATTGACTTAAACTTACATACTCTCTAAACAACCCGTATATGTAAAAGATCATCTTAACTTAAACGTACACAGTCCCTACACAACCCCTAACAATTAAACCCTAGAAAACCATATAGGTACATATTAAATTAAGCATATATAACCCCTTCAAACATACAAATTCTTTCATGTCATACTAATTTTACTTCCGTCTCATGTACAAGATCTCAATATACATTGAACCTGTGTACGTACACAATCTCAATATACATTAAACTCGTGTACGTACACAATCTCAATATACATTAAACTCATGTACGTACACATTATATAAGCTATGATCCAGCCACTCTCCTCTTAGGAAAATCTTACAAATATCATACAACTTATATGGTAGAAACAAATAATAAGAAATCACGAGAAGGTACTCGTAGAGCAACCTTTGCACCCCGGACTAAAATACAGCTAACATAATGGCTAAAACAATGCCAAGGATAAGGGATTGCAACAATCCAAAGGATAGGGAATGATATCTCGAAAGAAGACCATTCAATCTTAAAGATGCTATGGCCAAACAAAGCCAAAATCTTTTTGATGTAGCATTTCCAGCGCCTGAAGAAGGAGCTAGAGTGTCTACTACTCCCTACTTGTCCCGGAGGTATTAAACCATCCAAAACCCTTTGTGGGCAAAGACATGTAGGACGGGCGCATAATCCCGTGAAAGCGAAGCCAAAAGCTTCATCCACAAGATTTTGGCTTTGTTTGGCGGCTTAGAACCAAAGATGCCAACAAGAGAGGGGGGTTGATCAGCCAAATCTTCGAAACTAGAACCACAAAAAGCTAGAGAAAATAATTGCACACACCTCTCCAACTTCAATAACTTCCGACTATAACTTAGCAACATATCTACTAGCTTCAAAGTACCTCGGCTCAAAATAACCGGAACGTCAGAGAAAAAGACAATAAGGTCTCGATTCACATATCTATTCCACTTTAGGAGACTAACAAGAATAAGATATGCTGGAATCGGACTCGGTCTAGGGAGAAAAAGCGGAAGAGTTCCACAAAGAGACTGCAAATCGAGAGAGAAGAGGGGACCTGGAGATAAAAGAGCTTCCAGTCGACGGTGGTTGCATAGATTGACCGTCCCTTGACTCCTCCGGCACAGTTTGATCATGGTGTTGTATCGGGTGGATCAACATCCTCTTCCCCAACGTTATTATTTTCTTTTTGATCTATCATCACCGTCTCCGATTCATCGCCAGGGGAGGTGGATCCAGAACGTGGTTTCCTCGGTTTCATAGAAGCCGGAGTTATGCTTTGACACTTAGGCGAGAAGCGTAAGTTTAGTAATTTTCTTGAGGCTGCCCCTTAACTTTACAAAAGCCCATTTGACCCTTGTTCGGCCTATCGCAGCAGAAGGGAGAGGTGGTCGACCGAGATTCTCCTCATCCACCATGGTAGACTCCGGCGCCGGCACTGATATCAAGTTTTTGCCTCTCCTCCCCTAGCAGATCATCCGCATCCAGATCAATGCCTGTGGGATCCCAACCAGATGCCACCGCCTCTCTATAGGCCTTTGCATCCTCCTCTGTCCATTCAAGATCCACTTTATCTAGATCATCATAGTTCTCATCCCATTCCAACGCGTCCCGGTCCACATCCTGAAGATACTCATCGGTGTCCACAGCTTTTGTTTCAGCTAGGTCTAACGAGGGTACATAATTTTTAGTCTGAGGCTCTCGCATGATCCTCGGGGAAACAATGATAGGTCTCGGATCAGCGATCCGGATCGAATTGTTAAACCTATCCTCAAGAGGGGTTTCTTGGAGTGCAGCCTCTTCCTCCTCCACTGTCTGATCATACCAATTCTTATTAATTTTAACAACCAAATTTGGAGGTATGGCCACCAAGGTATCCTTCCCAAAAGATGGAGTTTGAGGCTGAGATGAGCCCCTGAATCAAAGGGTAAGCTTGATTCCTTATAGGGAGAGGCTATAGTGCTTTGAGTAGGGAGACCTTTTTCAGAAGCTTTAACCCCTGCTTTCTTCTGCAGATTGAGACGAAAAGGTCTCTCCCGAACATGGTCTGGTGACAAGATGATCTCCTTTGCTCGGAATGTCGCGACCTGCAGGTCGGAGATAGTTGCCTGTGAGTCCAATGGGCATGGAGTAGGCTTAGAGGATATGATTGCTTTCCGTGAGTTGGAATAGTCAAGGCGAGAATCTAAAGCTTGATCCTTTCTCTCCTCCTCGACTCTACGAGGCTCTAACCCAAAGGTATCCTCGTATCTCTGCTTACGGCGACCTCTCTCACTCAGAAGAGCGCAATCCCTTACCTCTGTCCTTTGTTTAGAAGAGCGGGACCGAGGCATATTTTTTCCCCTGCGTGAGTGAACGGGCGTAGCCTCGTGGTTCAGCTGGCGTCCCCTCTGCTTCGTAGACATGTCGCGGGCAGGATGTAGTGGGGGATCCTTTTGCGGAGAGGGAGAGCGATAAGGAGTTGCTCTCCCCTGTTCCAACCTGTTCCACACCTCCCTCCGTCCTTGAAGGGAGGTTTTTTTCCCTTCCATCTTCTCTCGACGGTATGCCTCATATGATATGTCCAGATATGTCCAGGGAATCATTGTTAACTAAGTCTGGTCTCCACCAGGCCAGGTGAGATGTACTACCTCCAGCATTAGAGTGGGAAGATTCTCCACGGATTTTGATATCAACATTCGTAGAGTGAAGGCTCTCTTCGTCTCTTTCCAGAAGAATAGCCCCATTAGCATTCAGAGGGCAGGAGTTCTCCTCATGGCATATATGATGGCAGAGTTTACACTATCAGTGCAGCTTCTCATAGACCATGGAAAACCAGACAACATCCCCAGAAGGTAGTTTCATTTTTTTTCGGAATCCTAGAGGTTGGTCAACTCTAACAATGACCTGAATTGTAATAGATCTTATGCTCAAACCTTAAAAAATTCAAATTTCAAATCCTAGACAGAAACTTATATATATGCACCATTATCTATAGAATTTTAAAAATTTACGGTATAAAACTTATAAATAAATAATAATAATAATAAAACTAGTATTTTGGCACTCTCACCAATACATTATGTATTATAAAAATGCCCCAAGACGTGCATTATAAGACGTACACTATCACTATATGATATATCGATGATGTAATTAAGTTTTATTGAACAGAAGAAAAGAAGTAACCACCGTCTAGTGGCATCCATAAATCCACAAAAATGAAAGAACAGGCACTATATCATTTGGCAGTAGAGTTTTCTCTCTTTAAAGAGAGTGAATTAGGCTAATGCATCAATCTGTTGTGGCCAATAGATGATAGAAGAAGAAGAAAAAAAAAACATACACACCATACAAATCTGACCTTCAGCATGATTAGGCTTGGGCATTCGGTTAATCATTCGGTTTCGGTTCGGTTGTATTCGGTTTCGGTTATTTTGGATATAGTAATATAGTAACCATTTGGATATTTTTGAAATTTCGGTTCGGTACGGTTCGGTTTCTTTCGGTTCGGTTTCGGTTCGGTTATTTAAATAAATAACTATAACTAACATAAATTATATTAACATTAACCAAATAAACCAAATATAACCAAAACTAACCGAATATAACCAAAATTAACCAAATATACAATAACAAAAATACAAAAAAGGGAAAAATATTGATTCAATTTTACAAAATAGTATTTAACTTTGTAAATTCAAAATAATAACATTTACATATATTGATTATTTAAAATATTTAATTGTTTTGAATCTAGAAATAATTTATATTTTAAGTTTATTTTATAGTTTGCATAATATTAAGTATATAATATTTGATATTTTCTAGGTTTTCGGATATTTCGGTTAACCATTTAATTGTCGGTTCGGTTCGGTTCGGTTTCGGTTAGTTTGGATATAGATTTTTACTAACCATTCGGGTATTTGAAGAATTTCGGTTCGGTTCGGTTTGGTTTTTTTTCGGTTTGGTTTCGGTCAGTTATTTGGTTATCGGTTATTTTGCCCAGCTCTAAGCATGATATAAGCACGAAACAAATCGTACAAGGCCTTTAATTTTGGAGGGCCAAGGAAATAAAATTAAGGATATATAGAAGATTTGTAGACCTATATTTATATTAAATTAAAAACAAAATTAGGATAAGGTAAAATAAAGCATAAAATATTGAGGGTCGATAATTACACAATAGAAAAGTTAGGTCAAAACTTAAATTCTTAATCAACATTTGCAGTCAGATCAATAATTTAGCACTCATATTTGTCAGGCCTGGCCCTGAAGCCATGGGCAACGAAAATGGCAGTTGCATTGGGGACGACATGAAGCCTCTGTACCATTCCCTTTCCACTTCTCCCTACATTTAGACTCACATTCTTTGATGACACATTCCCCAGGTTTTTGATCAGGTAAAGGTCTAGAGCAAAATATTTTTTTCTTTTGTACATTTTGTTTTGCATCTCCAACCACTCCTGTTACTGTTATATTATAAAACATAAATCTTAGTTTCTGCAATTAGAAATGGGGGAATAGTAAAAATAGTAAAAAAATATATAGCTTGACATAATTATCAAATCCATTGATTATCTTTTGAATAATACATATGTATTAAAAAATTATAATGAGGTACTTTTAATAGGACCACATATATTTATAAATAAAGGAGTCAATTCAAACATATATTTGGGTTTCAGTTGTCTAGGTCTACCACAAAACATTTGTAGATGAATTTTCTATGTCTAGAATATTTTAGATGAATTTTCTATGTCTAGTATGACTTTTAAATAAAGAGCTAAACCAATACAATGTAATTAGATGATGCAATTAAATCCCGAAAAACGTTTTATATACCATAGTTGAATTATTATTTTTTAACATATTTTTGTTCTCATAAAAAGAATATATGTTACATTTAAAATGATTACAAACCTGTCACAAAAAGGAGGAAGAGAGCCAGAACGGTGAATGAGGATAAAAATTTTGTTTTCATTTTAGATTGATAACTTTTTTTTTTTCTTTTTGACAGATGGTTTAAATTTTTGAAAAAAAAAAAGAAAAGAAAAACTCTGAAAATTTATTGTTTTATAAATTAAAAAAGAAAGAAGAAAGTATAATATATAAGAAATTGAGTGTATCCCACATTACAAAAACTATATTAAGCTATTGATCTCCTTAAATTCCGATTTAGCTTTCCACTCATTTGATTTGTTAAAAGCCTTAGACTTGGTCGTCTTTTACAAAAACTTTTTTCAAATTAAGTAAAAATGATGAATTCCTAATATTCATATATAATTTATAGTGTATATACACTTAAAAATGAAAATATATCCAAAAATAGCAATTTGAATTTTATTAAATAAAAAAATAAAAATTCAAGGGAAATTGAGTTTTCAAGTTTTTTCAGTTTGAATTTTATTCAATTGAGTTTTCCAAAGCAAAGTTTGGTACAACAATTAAAATCACAATGAAAAGATAGATCAATCAACAGCATATCCACAAAATATTGGAGACTTGGGCAATAAAGCACCAAACCACAAGCAAACTCAAGGGAAGTTGATACCATATTCAAGCACAAAGCAGGAATATGGGAGATAGTCCTTATCAGCTGACAGTGGGACGTTGAGAGGGTTTCCAAAGCCGAGAGACGAGATGGGTTGGTCTGCTCATTATCAAGGAGGAGGGTGATTGGAGGTTGAAGGTCCGGTATAGTTTGTGTGAAGAGGTTCTGGTAACCACCACTCCATGGAGATGAGGTCATAATGCCGCTTATCTTCAGACTTTTGTAGGGGAGAACAAACTTCCTGGCTGTTTTGATGTGCGCTTCACAATGCTCGAGACACAGGAAAGATGTAGGGAGAAGGTTGGGAAGGCTTCGGTAACCTTCTCTCTTTGGAGAGGATGTTATAATGCCGAACTTCCTAAGTCTTCCGGTTTCAGGACAAAATATTAACGCTTGAGAGGGTTCAGGAAACATGGAAAACAAAGAGGATAGATCAAAGAGATTCCGGTGGCCTTCGCTCCATAGAGACGGGGCCATAATGCCGATCCTCTTTAACCTTTCGCAATCAAAGATAATGACCCTAGATAGTTCTAATGGCAGGCTTCGCAAGCTTACTTTGTAACCACAGAGCAACGATGATTGATTAGGTTCAAATTGCAGTCTTCGGACAATTGAGACCATAGATCGACACAAAGGTATACTAAGAGTAGATAAAGAAAGATTTGGAACAGACCTGGGATTTTGAGACACAAGATTTGGGTCACGGTTCATCGTCACAACTCCGGCGTCAAAACATGGCTCATGTCCAAACTCGGCCAAGTAAAACACTTGGTGAAGGGATCTAAATCCGAGGAGCAGAGAGGTGTTGGGTTGACTTTGAAGGGAGTCCGTGAGAGAGACGAGATACAAAACTAACAATGAGTTCTGGGATCTCATGCAGATCCAGTGTCGGATGGCTGGGAACTCGAGAGAAACAACTCACCGAGTAAGCCCACCGGATGAGACAAAGGGGGAAGGGGAGGATGAAGCTGACGCGTGGCCGGAGTAGCTGAAAGGAGCTTCGATAAACCTCTGGTGGATTCATCGTAGAAACAGGTCGAGAACAGTCTTAGATAGCAACAGAGAACACGAGAACGGAGAAGCAGTTTCCCAGCGACACCGATCAGACTCGACGCCGTCGGAAGGGGATTTCTCGGAGCTTGTGCCAGAGAGAAAACGAGCGCCTAGGGCGAACTTATTTTACCTAACCTTTCTGATGGCTGTAGAAGAAGGAAGTCATTGAAACAGATTTCTAAAGAACGAAATACTAGAGGATGATCCAAGCCATGCACAAGATTAATAAGGTTATTAACCAATATGATTCTTTTCAAATTCGTGTTTAGGAATATCATATAGTTCTATCCATTACATATGTTTTGGACTTCAAAAAATTGCAGTTAATGAAAATCAATTATATTCATTGTGATTTAATTTAATAGTAAAGTTGATCGTAATTGGAATGTTGATTTACATGGTTTGTGAATTGAGAGTATGAAAAAGAGAAAGGAAAATAAAAAGATGGAAATTGGAGCTTAAACATACTAAAATATTAATTAAAGAGAAACTCTAGAAACTAAAAGAATGAGACTTGATCACTTCTAAGTTTTAGTGATAAATGATATAAATGCTAAATTAGAAGTTTAAAGGATCATAAGGTTTTGAACAGAGAAAAGAAAAAGTTTTGAACAGAAACAAAAAGAAAAAAGAAGAGGAATCATTAAGATTAGAGTCCTAAGTTTGATGTAATGCATTAGGACTGGAGTACTATGAATCAAAATGGTTGATGGGACTAGAAAGATATGAAATAGGGCAAAATGGAAGTATTCGTCAAACAAACAACAAACGAGCATCCATCAGTTGGCCACAATATGCTAGATCATGATTTTTTTACCTAACCAACAAAGTCATCCGGCAAGCACTGCTGGCCTGCTGCGAACCAGTGGCCAACGAGTCACGCAAGATAACCAATTCTTTTTTTTTTTTTTTTTCCTCATCCATTTTTAGTGATGTCACAAATTCTAAAGTGAATGAATTATAATTATTAAAAAAAAATGTTCTAAACAATAACCCAACATAACTAAAAAATCACATATCACAAAATCAATTTTCAAATCCGAAAAAAAAAAAACACAATAATCAAACGGTTTTACTATTTGCAACTGAACTAAAAACCGAACCGGACAGAATTGAACCGAATCGGTTTATTGTTTCTTATTTTGCAATTACCTAAGAAAAAAAATTGCAAAACCGAACCGAATCAATCACGGTTTATTGTTACCATTTTCCAAGTTTACAAGAAAAGAAATTGCTACTTGTTTGGAAAATTTGGCAGTTGTTGTTAATTGGGAAAACAACCATAAAATCGTGAATCCAATAAGAAGACCTCTCGTCTCTCTCTCTCTCTCTCTCTCTCTTCTCTCTGACTCCTCCAATCTAGGGTTCCTTCAATTTCTTCTTCTTGTATTCTCCTCCGATTCTCTCTGGACTTGCCGTTGTTTGTTTCCTCTCTCACAGATCCCCGTTGAATCCTGCGATTTCGTTTGAAATTTTGGTGGATCTTGGCATTGATCGGTTCATTCATCTATTGAAAAAGATGACGATCCCTAATTCCGATTTCATGATTGAGAACGGCGTCTCTGATTTGCCGTTCACTCCCGAGGAAGAGAAACGTATCGTATCGGAGCTGACTACCGAATCGGAGAATCATTTGAAGGAAGGCAACTTATATTTCGTCATCTCTAAAAGGTTGTTATCGTCATCTCTAACTAGTATCGGATCACAGATTTGATTGTTGAAATGCTTCTCTGTTCAAATCTAATGTTTAGATTTAGGACATTCTTGTGAAATCTTGATCTATTGGTTTGATATTTTGATTGAAATCTATAGATTTCTAAGATTAGGTTAATGTGTTTGTGTTAGTGTAGGTGGAATACAAGCTGGCAGAAATATGTTGACCAATCGAGTGGAGAGTCCTTGGAAGCTTCGAGGCCTGGACCGATTGATAACAGTGATATTATCGAAAGTGAGGGCGACACTAATGATCCACAGCTTCGTAGATTGTTGGTTGAAGGAGAAGACTACGTTTTAGTTCCTCAAGAAGTTTGGAAGAGACTTGTTGATTGGTGAGCTTTTCCTTTTTTTTTTTTTTTTTTCCATCATTTGATTGAATTGTGTTTAAAGGGGAAGACTCTTTGTTCTGCTTGGAACACTATAACTGTTATAGATAAAATATGCTTTCAAGGGCATAACTTGGTCTTATATCTCTTTCAGGTATAGCGGAGGTCCTTCAATAGCAAGGAAGATGATCTGTCAAGGATTTCACACTAGGAGTTATAGTGTAGAGGTTTACCCGCTCTGCCTTATGTTGACAGACGGACGAGATGAAAGTAGAACAGCAATACGGTTGGGAAAACAGGTATTAGGTGCCCCATTTTACTCCTCTACTTTGGCTCTTAGTTTTGCTTATGCATAGCCAGAGAGTCTTTCTGTATTCACTACTAAGCCCCACTTTTTCACTTTCTTTCATGGGTTGTTGGTGTTTCCAGGCCTCTGTTAGGGAACTTTATGAGAAGGTTTGTGCTGTGACAGGTGTTGCGCAAGAAAAGGTGTGTGTGTCTGAAGTGTTCCATTTCTATGTCAATTTTATTTTTATACGCATTGTTCCATACGGAGATGTGTTCTTTAATTCACATTAATATGTATAAACAGGCACAAATCTGGGATTACTTCGATAAGAGGAAAAACGGGCTCTTGTATCCTTCATCTAACAGGAGCCTGGAAGAGTCAAGGCTTCAGATGGACCAAGATGTAAGTATCTAGAGAACTGTCTGTAATACTTATATTGACAAATGACCTTTATCAACTTGCACTACAATTTTTCTTAACTTGATTTTCGGTCATTGTCTTAAATCTTTGGTGAGAGGAACTTGTTTGATAATGCTATTTATCATGAAAAACCGAAGGCTATTTATCTCACTTATTTTCAATGTTCGTTTTTTGTTCGACAATGACTGGTGCATCCCATGCAGATTCTTCTTGAAGTTGATGGGTCGTCTTCATCTCAATCTGCTATGAGCTCGGCAGGAAATGAGTTAGCTCTGGTACCTCTGGAACCTTCAAGGTCGCGTGTTACAATTGCTGGGGGGCCTACCCTACCGAATGGTCATTCCACCACGTCCAAGTTAAGTCTCTTTCCGAGAATAACTTCAGATGACGATGGAGATTCGTTGAGCATTCTTGGAAAAGGAGAGAAGGGAGGATTAGCAGGATTGAGTAATTTGGGAAATACCTGCTTTATGAATAGCGCTCTTCAGTGTTTGGCTCACACACCTCCAATTGTTGAATACTTCTTGCAAGATTATAGTGACGACATAAATAGAGATAATCCGTTGGGAATGTGTGTAAGTTCTTGATACTTAAATGTCTTCTCGATTTCCTCATGTGAAGGTACTCACATGCTTTTTGAATATAGTTCTAACACTCAATTATCCAGGGTGAGCTTGCTATCGCATTTGGTGATTTGCTGAAGAAATTATGGTCATCAGGAAGGAACGCAGTTGCACCACGCACTTTTAAGACAAAATTGGCTAGATTTGCTCCACAGTTTAGTGGTTACAATCAGCATGATTCTCAAGTTAGTAATTTTTCTTTAATATATGGGATGGTGCATAATTAAGCAAACTATTTGTTCCTGGCATTGCTTCCCTCTTTGCCAGAATATTTCATTTTGCTTTGCTTCGTATATGATGTATTAAATTGCTGTTTCAGGAACTGCTTGCTTTCTTATTGGATGGGCTGCATGAAGATTTAAATAAAGTAAAACGAAAACCTTACGTCGAACTTAAAGATTCTGACAGTCGTCCGGATGATGAAGTTGCTGAAGAGCTTTGGAATTATCATAAGGCCAGAAATGATTCTGTAATAGTTAACGTTTGTCAAGTAAGTATCGTTTCCTACTCACTTCTCCCATTAAATGTTCTGTATTTTATTTTCCCGACCATTTCTTATGATGTATTTAATTTCTTTTAGGGCCAATACAAGTCAACTCTGGTTTGTCCAGTTTGCGGGAAAATCTCAATCACTTTTGATCCCTTCATGTACTTGTCTTTACCTTTGCCATCAACACTTACGCGAGTAATGACAGTCACGGTGTTTTATTGCGACGGAAG
Organism: Camelina sativa; assembly: GCF_030686135.1. Lineage (NCBI taxonomy): Eukaryota > Viridiplantae > Streptophyta > Magnoliopsida > Brassicales > Brassicaceae > Camelina > Camelina sativa. Next base: position 21,281,694 of record NC_141892.1, on the reverse strand, counting down.
TTGTCTTCCGATGCCATACACTGTAACGGTGCCAAAACAAGGGTCTTGTAGAGATCTCGTTACTGCATTAGGTACTGCTTGCTGCTTAGCCGATGATGAGAGCCTTTTACTTGCAGAGGTATGATTTTGGGCGTGTTCCTTTCTTGTATTAATATTTTTCTTTCATCCTGTTTTGGGGATGAAATCCCTGACGATTGTGTGGAATTTTCCTCTCAGGTCTATGATCACAAGATCTTTAGATATTTTGAGAACCCCCTGGAGTCACTGAGTGTGATAAAAGATGATGAGCATATTGTGGCGTATCGGTTGAATCAAATGCCGAAAGGATCAGGAAAGGCAAAACTCGAAATTCTTCATGGAGGGCAGGACAGGTAAGCATACTTCGTTCGATTTGTTACTTTATCGGTTGAATCAAATGCCGAAAGGATCAACAAAGAACATTTCTTTTTCGTCTTGGATTAAGCTTTTTATGGATCATAATTATTGGGTTCCACAGGGCTGTTCTGGAGAGAGTTAAAGGCAGAGACGCAAAGCTTTTTGGAACTCCTTTTGTGACTTATGTCAACAAAGAACCACTAAGTGGAACTGACATTGATGCAGTTATCTCTGGATTTCTGTCACCTCTGCAAAAGGTCCAAGCCCCATCTAATATTCATAAAGGAAATGACAATGGTCACCTTGCTGATGCTACTGCTGATGAAACATCCGGAAGTTTATCATCCCCAGATAGTGAGATATCCCCAGATACCGAGATAGACGAAGCATCTGATCGAGAGTTATCCTTCAGGATATTCTTGACAGATGAACGTGGTTTGAACTTTAAACCACTTCAGTCTGAATCTTCTGTGAGCCCTGGTATCATTACAAGAGTTTTAGTCGAGTGGAATGAGGGTGAGCATGAAAAGTATGATTCCAACTACTTGAGTGACCTTCCGGAGGTTCATAAAACAAGTTTCTCGGCAAAGAAGACAAAGCAAGAAGCCATATCTCTGTTTTCGTGTTTGGAGGCCTTTTTAGCAGAAGAACCTTTGGGACCGGATGACATGTGGTATAGCTCCTAGCCTAAACTCTGAAGTCACATAAATTGATAGAATGATTTGAAGATTTAGCTTTGATCATTTATCTCACTATTCTGAACCAGGTTTTGTCCGAGCTGCAAAGAACACAGACAAGCGAACAAAAAGCTAGACCTGTGGAAATTGCCTGATATTCTTGTGTTCCATTTAAAACGATTCACGTATAGCAGATATCTCAAGAACAAGCTGGATACGCTTGTGAATTTCCCAATTCATGATCTAGATTTGAGAGAGTATGTGAAAAACAAGAATGGTGAGTCATATGTATACGAGTTGTATGCCGTTAGTAATCATTACGGTGGACTTGGTGGTGGTCACTACACAGCCTACGCTAAGGTTGGTTTCTTGATTGGTCTCGCTATCTATATCGTTTGTTTTTACTTGTGCATATGGAGTTATGCAGCATAATTTTGTTTTTAGCATATAATAGACTATAATTTATATCCACACGACAATTGGTCAACTGTGCTTGCTAGTAGTTCTTCTGATGAGTTCTTTATCTGATCATGTGTCATTGTTCCTGCAGTTGATCGACGACAACAAATGGTATCATTTCGACGACAGTCATGTTTCATCTGCAAATGAATCTGAAATAAAAACCTCAGCTGCATATGTTCTTTTCTACCGAAGAGTGAGAAGTGACACTGAGAAACAAACAGCTGGGATGTCAAGTGATATGGATTAGTCATGCGTATATTCTTATAATGGACAAAGCACGACGTTGGTACATTTTTTTTCAAAGTTGCATTGGACTCCCTCACTCAGGTGATGAAACCTCTATTCTTTCTTGATTTGAAGTTGGCGGTTCGGTTGGAGTGTTCTGCTTCAGGTTTTATGATGTCATTATGGCAGATCTCTGTGGAAAGGTGGGATTTAGGTTCTTCGGAAGATTGTTTGATTAGTGAGTTTTTTTTAGTTGAAGCGGTAATTTTTGGGTAGTAAAAGTAATGAACAGCTTTCGAAGTGTAGAGATTTATGAAGTACCCTTTGTTGTTATGTTCAACATGGAATATATTTTTTGTGAAATCTTGTGAGCTTATTCACTATCTGAAATATCAAACCTCTTGAGACTTAAAGGCTTCCAATTAAATAAGGGATCTCTCCATAGCAATTGCAATTTGCAACCGGTAAGGAATATAGGCTTTGAAGATTTTTGAGTTTGATTTTGAAATATAATAAGGACCAGTGAAATCACCTCGTTAGATACTTACATCTACTCGCGCACGTGACACCCTCACAAAAACAGCAATCAATACTCTTGTTCCATGAACTTAACGATGTACTATTAGCATTTGGGTTAACTGAACCTTAAATGCGGCATCCCCAGATAGTGAGATATCCCCAGATACCGAGATAGACGATGCAGCTGATCGAGAGTTATCCTTCAGGATGTTCTTGACAGATGAACGTGGTCTGAACTTTAAACCACTTCAGTCTGAATCTTCTGTGAGCCCTGTTATCATTACAAGAGTTTTAGTCGAGTGGAATGAGGGTGAACATGAAAAATATGATTCCAGATACTTGTGTGACCTTCCAGAGGTTCATAAAACCAGTTTCTCAGCAAAGAAGACAAGACAAGAAGCTATATCTCTGTTTTCGTGTTTGGAGGCCTTTTTAGCAGAAGAACCTCTCGGACCGGATGACATGTGGTATAGCTCGTATCTTGAACTTGTAATTGCATAAGCCGATCTATTCGTATGAAGACTTAGCTTTGACCATTTATCTCACCATTCTGTACCAGGTTTTGTCCAAGCTGCAAAGAACACAGACAAGCGAACAAAAAGCTAGACCTGTGGAAATTGCCAGATTTTCTTGTGTTCCATTTAAAACGGTTCACGTATAGTAGATATCTCAAGAACAAGATTGACACGTTTGTGAATTTTCCAATTCAGGATCTAGACTTGAGAAAGTACGTGAAAAACAATAATGGCCAGTCATATGTATATGAATTATATGCCGTTAGTAATCATTACGGTGGACTTGGTGGTGGTCACTACACAGCCTATGCTAAGGTTGGTGACTTGATTGGTCTCACTATCTATTTCGTTTGTTTTTTACTTGTGCATTTGTATAGATGCATCATAATCTGTATCATCATATCTGATCATATGTTTAACTGTTCCTGCAGTTGATCGATGACAACAAATGGTATCATTTCGATGACAGTCATGTGTCATCTGCAAATGAATCTGAATTACAAGACTCAGCTGCATATGTTCTTTTCTACCGAAGAGTAAGAAGTGAAACTGAGACACAAACAGCTGAGATGTCCAGTGATATGGATTAGTCATGCCTATATTCTCATAATGGAAAAATCATTTTTCTCCAAGATGCATTGGTCTCCCTCACTTTCATGTCAGGTGATGACACCTCTATTCTTTCTTTGATTTGAAGTTGGTGGTTCGGTTGAAAGGTTCTGTGTCAGGATTTATAATGTTATTATGGCAAATCTCTGTGGAAAGGTTGGATTTAGGTTCGGAAGATTGTTTGATTAGTGAGTTTTGTTAGGGGATGGGGTAAGTTTTCGGGTAGTAAATCAAGCGATAGACAGCTTTAGAAGTGTAGAGAATTGTGAAGTAGCCTGTGCAGTTGTGTTGTTCAACGCCAAATATAATTTTTGTTCTTGGGAAGTACGCATTGATGACATCAAAAAGAAGAGTTTTTCTATTCACTGTGCTCTTTTAGCTTTAAAAGTCTTATCTATTTGAGTGTTCTTGTCCGATACTATTATCTATAGTCTTATTGGAAACATATTAATCGAAAGTGTTAACAGTATATTACAGTAACAATAGTTTCGAATTAAATTAATAAATTATCATACATTTACTTTTTATTATCAATACACTCGTGACCGTGCAATATCTTAGCTAGCTAGCGTTAGAACAAAAAGACAACCCATGTGGATGATAATTTACAGCAGTGTGAACAAAAATATCATTCATAATATATTCAAAGTCGTCATCTCTATGAATTCAAAGTCGGTGAAGTTTATTTCCTTGTACCCTCAACAACGAGTAAGATTGAGCAAAGGAACATTTCACGTGAAAGAAGAAGACAAGTCGAGCGGCAATGGTGATCATCAGTGGGAGTGTTTCCCTTGTAAATGGCTGAAGTTCGAGTACCCAGAAGATGACACTACCTATTTTAGATGCGTAGGTTGCAACGGTGATAACCATGAAGAATATAACAGCGCTAAAGTTGAGGTCCAACATTATCTTCATCGTAACCATTCTCTTCAGCTTGTCTTGTTGGATGAGTACAGCAAAACTAGGGAATGCTATTGTTGTGATGAAGATATCAAAGGGTTGTTTTCTTGGTGCATGGCTTGCGATTTTGCTATGAATAATGCTTGTCTGAAGAAAGAGGTAGCGTTTTCTATAGACCAACCAAAGTGGCATGAACATACTCTTTCTCAGTAAAATAAATCATCCGCTCACTCTAGGATATGATAGTGTTGATCAAGACTTTACGACTCTATGTGCAGCGTGTCCTCATTTCCGCATGGCTGGATTCTTCTATAGGTGTAGTAACAAAGGAAGCACTTTTAATTAACCTACACGTCAAGTGTGCCACAGTTTCCGAGCCATTAGTTCATGAAAGTCATATGCATCCTTTATTTCTAACATCAAAACCAGAAGAGGAGCAAAGGATATGTTCTGTTTGCAAAGAAAAGCAAATAAATTTTTATTCGACAAATGAAACATTCAATTGCATTGAGTGTGACTTTGCATTGTGTTTTGGATGTGCTACATTACCTCAAAAGGTGAGGTATAAGCATGATAAGCATGTGCTGACTCTTTTTATGGGCAGGAAATAAGTATAATGAAGAACTGGTGTGAAGTTTGCGAGGGAAAAATATATCCGGGGCAACGGTTTTACGTGTGTGATGAGTACTGTTGTGTTCCCCTACACGTCGAACGTCTGCTTGGGCGGGACTTATACATGAAGCCTGGTTCATCTTGGAGGGTTTTAGAGGAACATGTCAGCATATATAGTACCCAACAATCATCATATGACTCGTCCTATTTGCTTCTTTTGTAAAAAGCGTTGTCCACACAAGATAGCTTTGCAGATGTCTGGATCAGGATCAATATTTTGTTCCATAGTTTGTAGGGAAGGTTCACGCACGAGAGAATGAGAAATATGCGGATAGACCGGTTAAGATATTTTATTAAATTCGCTGTATGTGTATTGATTAGTCATATGTGTCCACTATTGTTGTAAAAAAACAATTTCTACATAAATTAAGAAGTATGTTGCTCAGCGTCACTATTATTGATTCTTGAACAAGTTTCAATTTTCTTAATTGATCTTAAAGTCTCGAGCACATTGATCAGGAAGCAAGATACTTGGTTGAGCAAAACCCTCATCATGTTTATATATATGTTCCTCAAACCCTCTCCTTTTAGTCTATATGTGGAGCTTTCGCTCTCGGTTTGTTCATATTGGGTATGTTTCTTTGTTGTTCTTGATCCTTCTCAAGGACATCATTGCTTTTGACATGGATGTTTATACAATTTGTAGATATTTGAATTATAATTGTGCAACTTTTTTTGTTTTTTTTTTAATAATTTAATTGTTTATTTTTCTTGATTATCTTTTGTCAGATTCATTTTTGAGATCATATTCTTGTATTTCTGTTTGTTTATAGACTAGCGTTCCGGTATGAAACAAGTAACTAGTTATCAAACATGTTGTCATAAATACTATATTCATTCCAGTTTTTTCATCAATTCCTTGTTTAGTTGGAATCGTGTTATAAAATAAAATTAAAGCTTAATTAAATTAATAAAAATAGACAGGATTGACTCAAATTTGGAGGAAAATTGTTGGATTGACTCCCTCTCCTACGTCATAACTAGAATGACACAATATTGTGATTAAATTACCAAAAGCCCAAATACTTAATAAATAAACAATTTAACTAGAAAATAAAAATGAAAACAAAATTTGAAATAGAAAATGAAAATAAATAAAAGAAAACAAAATTCAATGCTCATGCACAACACGAGTAAACCTTTTTTACAGTCCAAAGAAAAAAAACATTATTCCTGTCGCCGGCGAATAAGAATCCTAATCATCCGTGTTCTTTGTTTTGGGAAGAAACAAACGCCGTTGTATTTGGCTTTAGGCAGGTTATAAGAACTCTAATCACTGGTGTTCTTTGTTTCGGGCAGAGACAAACGTCGTTGTATTTGGCTTTGGGCGGGTTATATTCGATGGTGTTCGATTTTCTCTAAGTGTTTCCTAGACAAACGGTGAATGTTTTAATGGATTATTAAAATAGAAACTGAATTGTTATTTGCAATTGTGATTAACAGTATGTGTTGGAGATCTTTCTCTTCAATAGCAAGATCGCTAATGGTGAATCTTCAAATGCATCAGTGGCTGTTTCTTCATAATATTTGCCAGTTCGACAATGAATGCTGTGAAAATAGATTTGCATAGCTTCAAATTGGTGATTGTGTTACCTAAATGAGATATTAAACTAATTGTTTGGATTAGTTTGAGTATATATGTAACAATTTTTGTTTTCTCGATGGTTTTAAAATTTAGTTTCAGATCTTTATATTGAATTAGTTTAAAGTATTCACACATGTTTGTTATACCTATTCAAGTATTTATCATCTTGTTTGCTACTCCATGCTCTCATTTTGTATGTTTAGGAATGACGTCTTCGACCAATAGCATCAAATATCCTCCTTTACTTCATGAAAAAGGGAAATTGCCTTTGCAACATAGAAGCATGAAGCACAATTGCTTTGTGTCCAAAATTGAGATTTTGAAAGAAGGATTATGGGTGGACGTGTGGGATAAACTGAAGAAATCATTTCTTGAAGTGTTTATAAAGTTTGCTGAATTAGAATATACATGGGCTGCTCAGAGAGTTCATTTTCATGAGGTTTGGTATTTGATTGATGGTAGACCAATAAAATTTTCTTTAAACACGTTTGCAGAGATAACAAGTTTAAATTGTGATGCATTTGACCCTTCAGACAACTTTGATGTTGATCACCATAATTTCTGGAAAAAAAATGAAAATACCAATAACTATGTGACACTAATCGAACAAAAAAACTTTTGAAAAAGTAAGACCAACATAACGTGAAACTGGTTATTTAGATGGGCTACATGAATTATCACTTTTATCATGCGAAGAGATACATGTTTGTATTACAAATATAAATGAGTAATTGACACTAATTATATGAACTATCGATGCACAAGTTTTACCACAAATTGACTATATAATATTTATATGTTTGCACTAATAAAGTTGATTTTAAAGGTTGACAAAAAGAGAGAGTTGATTTTAAACTTCTTATTGGCAAAAATGCCTAAAATTGGTGACATTATGTTTATATATATATATATATATAATCTACATATATATTATTATTATTTCTAATTTGGTTTATATATTGGTTATGGATAATTGTTAGGTTTATAGTCGTACATTTTGTTTTGGTTTTATAAGACAATGTTGGTTCATATGGTTTTGCTATTGGTCTTCTCGTCTGATTTTCGGTATGTGGTTTACATTAATTCAATTATACTCACCTTAGATGACTTTTCATCTATAACAATGCCCTTGCGTTATGAATAGATTTGTTAAATATATTATTGCAATGTGAATTGTTGACAGATGTTTGATCCATCTCCAGAAACATACCAGTAACTTTCGCTGCATGAACTGGCTCATGCTCCTCCACAAGTGGGTAAAGATTCTCCCCAAGCACCTGTCAACAATTCACATTGCAATAATATAGTTAACAAATCTATTCATAATGCAAGGGCCATTAGCTGTAAGAGAAATAATGTAAGCGAGAATGTAGATTTGATCCAAATGATTTCTCTTACATTGTTGCTAGAACCTCGAGATCTCTTACTTTTGTAATTTATTTTGTAAACTCATTTTCTTCGGTTTGTGCAGCCAATCTTGGAATTATCTTTCAATTAATTATTGTTTGGTTAACAAAAAAACAAGTCGTATTATTGTGATTTTTTTAAAGATGTCTTATACATGTGTTTAGATTGTTTAAATTGATTTTTTTTATCAGCTTTTATATATAGGTAGTATGGCTTTAATGAATATTTGAATTAGTCTAGATGTTCATGTTGATGGTATCAATATACATTTTTATTGATGACAAAGAAAAATATTATATCATAACAGATCTTTTGGTGAACTGTTATCTATTAGTTACAATTTTAAATTCGTTCAAAAAATCTCTTAGTTACAATTTTAAATTCGTTCAAAACAAAAAAAAGGTTACAAATTTAAAATGAGATAAAAAATTATGTGAGTTCTGATTTTCTGATTTTCTAATTGTAGGGTTTAGAAGACATTCTTTGTTCAATAACTTCATGATTGTTGGTACCAAATATGGTAACACTCCTATCCAATTAGATATAAAATGCTGGAATCTCAATAGATTTTATATATATAGCTTTGACTTGTAGAGGTGAACCACATGTTTAAGTCATTTTGAAGTGTTATACGATGGTTCATTGTATTAGCCTACTCCTAATAGTATCAGCTGATCAAGCGTGTTAGAAAAGTGAATTAAATGTGGTTTAAGTGCAGTTTGTTAAAAAGAAAGGCAAGTTCAGTTAGTGCGGAACAAGTGGTTCGAGATAATGTTGAATGGTAAAAAAAACAACAACATACATTGTGGTAAATGTGTTTGAATCATGATTGTGTTAATGGTATATTTGGTATTTCACATAATATTTACTTTTCATTATATAATTAGTCCATTCTTTAAATAAACATTTTACTACTGAATTATAACTGAAATTACATAAATTTTGAATTGAATATTTTAGTATTTTTCCACTAATTTTCATTTAAACACTCTATAAATTATAGTGGTAACTCCAATAATAAAATTATTTAGAAATATAACATCACCTTTTATTCTATAAATAATCATTCCCAGATTGTCCTAACCTCACCATATCTCTAATCCTAGATAGTTTTTTTTTTTAATGTTCTTGTATGAAAACTCAGTTATGATATTAATGTAAGAGTTTTATTATATATTTTGTTTAATATTGTTTGATTGCACTTCAAATGATTTTATAGGAAATATATTTAACTTAAAATAATTTAAAATTTTAATTGTAAAATACTTTCAGTTATGTGTTAGTTTCTATGAACAATTAACTCTTATTAATTGTTTAATAGCATAATTAATAAAAAATATTTTATAGCTAATAATGTTTTTTACCCCGAATGCTCAAAAATACTAAAGAAAATTACTATAAAAGTTGAAGAATCAAAAATAAATTCAAGAGAAATATATGTATGATTGTATATAAGTAAGTTATATATTCTGATATTTTATAATTTGAATAAATAAAAATATAAAAGAAAATACTGATATTTAGGAAAATTAATTGTCCAATATTTGTTATAATTGTTAAATAAATTAAAATTAATTAACATAACTGATTATACAACACCTATCTTATTATATAAAGTATGGTTTCAAAAGTTACTAATTCACCATATTGTGACACATGTCAATTTTAAAAATTACTAACTTATAAGATCGTGACAAGTATCAAATTTACACAAATTTCTATTAAAAACAAAAGAATCTCTAAAAAATCAAAAAAAAAAAATTAGCTATTAACATGATCATGACATGGATAAAAATGAGTTACTAGTAACATGGATAACTTTTAAGTTTCAATTGTTTTAGGGTTTAGCTTTTAAGTTTAGTATAATCAATTTTGAACTTTGATCTCTAACAGTTAAAATTAACATGTGTCACGATCGGATGAGTTATTAACTTTGAGAACCAAAATTTATATAATAAGATATATTTAAATGGGACATGGTTTTCTTTTGTTCATAAGTGACGGGAGCAACCACTGATGTAGTGATGTTCCAGACAATTTGATGAATCCTCCCTGGTCGTTCAAAGTTTTTATTGGTGGATGTAGCCGCCAATATGCTCACTCCTCGTGCTGGTATATCAGGGGCTGCATTGCAACACTATGTAGGCTCAGTCCATTATGTATGTTCGTAAGCGTACAATTGGGTCATAAAAGCCCATTATTAATTTATTAAGGCCAAGCCCATTAAACAACAAACATTCTGACGACGATTCATCTCTTCTTTCTCACCGTCAAGTCCCCATTATCTCCGGCGCTGTTATTCATCGGCCACCGAAGACTCAAGTCTTGATCCTTTGTTTCTAACTAAATATTTTTTCTGATTTGTCAAGAAAGATGATTGTTGAAGAGAGCATTGTGAAGCTATGTTTTGGCTTGGAACACTAGAAACAGCATGAAACATACCAAGTAAAGCTCTAAAATTAGCCAAAGAAGCGACATTGAGCAAGAATCATACCGTAAGGGGAGACTTACTTGTTCTGTTGTTTAGGTTAATCATCCATCTCATTTTCTCTGTTTGACTTGTGTTTGCTTACGTACATTGCAATAAACTATACTTCAGTTGACTTAGCCACACACAGACACATCTTGATATATATTCTTTTAGATTTTGTGTGTTAGCAACTAGGGTTTTAATTATAAACTATGATGAAACTTGGGAACGATTCCAAGAAAATGGAAACATTCTTGGCCTTAACACGTCTTTAGGAGATATTTATATAAACGATTTATTCTCTTCTCCTTCATTAGTATTAACATCTCTCTCTTTGACTTTGTGATTTGGAATGAGGAATTACAGAACATCCATTTTTGTACTGAGTTTGGTAATATTTCTCAATGTGCAGAGAAATTTTGTGGCACAAGGCAGTGCTGAGAGGAAGGTAGTTGAGGATGATTAAAGATAGTTCTTTTCATCAGAGAACATATAAGAGGAGACCTAACATAGTTCTGTTTCTGATAATCAATAATAGGTTCATATAGTGCATTTGGGTGAGAAGCAGCATGATGATCCGGATTTTGTCACGGAAACTCATCATCAGATGTTATGGTCACTTCTTGGAAGGTATCTAAAGAAAGGGTAGTTTCTCTTACTCTGGTATAAATAATGTCTCAAACAGTTACTCAGATTTCTTGCATTTTGTTCCATGTTAAAAGTAAAGAAGATGTACACGATTCAATGGTATATAGTTACCGACATGGCTTCTCCGGTTTTGCGGCAAAGCTTACCAAGACCCAAGCCAAGAAGATAGCAGGTACTCATTTTTATTCTCACATTTTGGCATTTCAAGAATCAGACACCTAGGACATAAACTATATGAGATATCAACTGTCTCAACCAGCCTGTCTGATTTTTTTTTTTTTTTTTTTTTTTTTTTTTTTTTCATTGCTGATGCTGTTTGGCAATAGATTTACCTGAAGTTGTTCATGTTATACCGGATAGTTTCTACAAGCTGAAAACAACTCGGACTTGGGATTACTTAGGCCTTTCTGCCGCCAATCCAAGGAATCTTCTAGATGAAACTAATATGGGTGAACAAAGTATCATTGGTGTTATCGACACAGGTATGAGCGTTTACTTGTATATTTCTTTAATTCTCGTGTTGGTTTTGTGACTCCTCCTCTTAATGTCTCTATGACTAAAATGTTCTGTTTGGTTGCAGGAGTATGGCCTGAATCTGAAGTATTTAACGACTATGGGATTGGGCCGGTGCCAAGCCACTGGAAAGGAGGATGTGAATCAGGAGAAGCTTTCAACTCTTCTCACTGTAACAAAAAGCTCATAGGAGCCAAGTACTTTATCAATGGTTTTATAGCGGAGAACGAAAGCTTCAACTCCACAAAATCACTTGATTTCATTTCTCCTAGAGATCATGATGGTCATGGCACGCATGTTGCCACCATTGCGGGTGGCTCATACGTGCCCAACATAAGCTACAAGGGCTTAGCTGGAGGGACTGTGAGAGGTGGGGCACCTCGTGCTCGTATAGCAATGTACAAGACTTGTTGGTATCTAGATGATGAAGACATAATGAGTTGTTCATCAGCTGACATCTTAAAAGCTATAGACGAGGCTATGCATGATGGTGTTGATGTTCTGTCAATCTCTCTAGGCTCTGACGTTCCTATGTATGGCGAAACTGATATCCGCGATGGGATAACTACTGGAGCATTCCATGCAGTCTTAAAGGGTATAACTGTTGTTTGTGCCGGTGGTAACTCTGGCCCTGAGGCTCAGACCGTGACAAACACAGCTCCTTGGATTGTGACTGTGGCTGCAACTACTCTAGACCGTTCCTTTGCCACACCTATTACACTTGGCAATAATAAAGCCATATTGGTAACAGCAAGATATTCACTCTTTATTAATTGTTCTACTCAGATTACAATTTGTGTCTTATTGTGAGTTATGGCCATTATATTGTAGGGTCAAGCAATGTATACAGGTCCAGAAATTGGCTTCACCAGCTTGGTTTATCCAGAGAACCCAGGGAAGAGCGACCATAGTTTTTCTGGGTAATGTTCAGTCAGTCTTGCAATATGAATAAGATAAATACTCTGACATCCTCTGGTTCTTGTAATGCAGTACTTGTGAGGAACTCTCCGTGAATTCTAATCTTACAATGGTGGGGAAAGTCGTGTTGTGTTTCACAACATCACCTTACAGTGCTTCTGCATCGAGTGCTGCACGTTCGGTGAAGACAGCCGGTGGTATCGGTGTAATCATCGCAAGACAACCAGGATATGTTATCCGACCATGTCTAGATGATTTTCCTTGTGTTGCTGTTGACTGGGAGCTCGGAACTGATATACTTCTCTACATACGGTCCAATGGGTATGCTACTATATCTTCACCACTTAGAATTTGTACGAAAGTAAGCAACACCGTATTTGAGACTATGTGTCACCTGAACTGTGGTTTTCAGATTTCCTGTTGTGAAGATACAACCTTCTAGAACACTCACAGGACAACCAGTGGGAACAAAGGTGGCAACGTTCTCATCAAGAGGACCTAATTCGATTGCAGCTGCGATCCTCAAAGTATGCTAGAATCATTCACATGCTCTTTTTTCTTTCATCAAACAATCATATTTTGGACTAATGTTGTATGTAATGCAGCCGGATATAGCAGCACCAGGAGTGAGCATATTGGCGGCTACAACCACTAATACCACTTTCAACGACCGAGGATTCAATATGATGTCAGGAACATCAATGGCGGCTCCTGCAATTTCAGGAGTTGTTGCGCTTCTTAAAGCTTTACACCGTGATTGGTCTCCTGCTGCCATTAGATCAGCCATTGTCACGACAGGTTCTTCTTATCTTCATCATTTAATCTATCAAGTTACCTCCACAAGAACATACTTATCTCAGTAAGCATTTATTTTCTACAGCTTGGAGAACAGATCCGTTTGGAGAGCAGATATTCGCTGAAGGATCACCTCGGAAGCTAGCTGATCCGTTCGACTATGGTGGAGGTCTTGTGAATCCTGAGAAAGCTGCAAAACCAGGTCTTGTATATGACTTGGGACTTGAAGACTATGTTCTCTATATGTGCTCTGCTGGTTACAACGAGTCATCGATCTCTCAGCTTGTCGGAAAAGGAACAGTCTGTTCAAATCCCAAACCATCTATTCTTGATTTTAACTTGCCTTCCATCACAATCCCAAACCTCAAAGACGAAGTCACTCTCACCAGAACTCTCACTAACGTTGGACCACTCAAATCGGTCTATAGAGTAAAGGTTGAGCCACCATTGGGTTTTCAAGTGACCGTGACACCGAAGACACTAGTGTTTAAAGCTAAGACCAAAAGGGTCTCTTTTAAAGTCAGAATCTCAACCACACACAAAATCAACACAGGTTACTACTTTGGAAGCTTGACCTGGAGTGACAATGTGCATAAGGTTACAATGCCTGTATCTGTAAGAACACAGATTCTGCAGAACTACTACGATGAAAATTGAACCTATAACTAATGACTAACCATTTTGTGAGCTTTGTATTTAATACTGTATAATACAAGTTATACGTTTACACATTTTTTTAGCTCTCGTAATGTATTCATTATATATTACAAATGTACCATCTCGTAATTTGGTAATGATCATACTAGACACACATGGCAAAGCTACATGTTCTAGACGACGTGACACATTCATGAACTTCATATTTGCTGAAAGCTGATTTAACAGAGCCGAATTTTTATAGCTCACAAATCACCATTCTGAAAAAAATGATTGTTTCAGAGAGCAACTTTCACCAAATTTGTATTTCAGTAGACTATTTCTGATTTCTGTAGAGCTAATGAAACAGCATGAAGCATGGTTAACAACGTGTTTCTTTGGTCAAAATGCATACTAATTCTAGCATGCTTACACCTCAAGTTTAATTGTTTGAGCATGGACAAGAGAGTCAACCCAATCGGTTAATTAGCTGCATATACCAAGTAAATTTCCTCATTACTTGCTATATTTTACAATATCTTCATATGATTTGTGTGTTTGATCCATCATTAGTTGACTAAGCAACACAGCTTGATATATCTTTAGATTATATGTGTGAGTTTTATATTCGGACAATATGACAAAAATTAGGAGATTCAAACAAGCAAAAGTCTGAACAATTCTAAGTATGTAATGGAAACATTCTTGGTCAAACTCTTCTTGAGTAGAGACATCTATATAAATGCATCAGCTTCCTCGATATTTATTAAACTTCAAGTAAATTACATCTTTTTGGAATGAAGAGTTGCAAAACCGTAAGTTTTGTGGTACTAAGCCTAGTAATAATTCTTAACGGGCAGAGCGCTTTCGTTGCACAAGCCGGTGCTGAGAGCAAGGTAGTACTCCACAATTATATATGTTTCCTTTTTAGCCACTAGATTAACAAAGTTGGTTCTGTTTCAATAGGTTCATATAGTGTATTTAGGCGAGAAGCAACATGATGATCCTGAGTCTGTCACGGAATCTCATCATCAGATGTTGTGGTCACTTCTTGGAAGGTATGTCAGGAAAATTTATCTTTCTAAAGTTAAATAAAAAAGTGTCTCAAAATATTACTCAGATTTCGTTGGTGTGTTCCATGTTACAGTAAAAAGGATGCCGATAATTCTTTGGTGCACAGTTACCGACATGGCTTCTCCGGTTTTGCAGCGAAGCTTACCAAGTCCCAAGCCAAGAAGATAGCAGGTTAATAGTTTATCTAGTCTTTTATTTTCTTGGCGTTAACGGAAACAGAAACATAAGACATTTTTTTTTACATGATGCTCTTTGAAAACAGATTTACCTGAAGTTGTTCATGTCACGCCGGATAGTTTCTATGAACTGGCAACAACTCAAACTTGGGACTACTTAGGCCTTTCCGCTGCTAATCCGAAAAATCTTCTAAATGACACTAATATGGGTGAAGACGTTATTATTGGTGTTGTAGACTCAGGTATTTGTGCATATTTGCTACACTGCTTTAAATCTCTTGTTGCTTTTGCTTACTTTATATCTTAGCATCTCAACTAAATAAATCATTTTATGAGGTTGCAGGAGTTTGGCCAGAATCTGAAGTATTTAATGACAATGTCATTGGACCGATACCAAGCCACTGGAAAGGAGGCTGTGAAGCAGGGGAGATGTTCAACGCCTCTCACTGCAATAAGAAGCTTATAGGAGCCAAGTACTTCATTAATGGTTTTCTTGCGACGCACGAAAGCTTCAACTCCACGGAATCACTTGACTTCATTTCCCCTAGAGACCATAGCGGTCATGGCACGCATGTCGCCACCATAGCGGGTGGTTCATACGTCCCAAATACAAGCTACAAGGGCTTAGCTGGAGGGACTGTGAGAGGTGGGGCACAACGTGCTCGTATAGCAATGTACAAAGCTTGTTGGTATCTAGATGATTTAGACATAAATACTTGTTCATCTGCTGACCTCTTGAAAGCTATGGATGAAGCTATGCATGATGGTGTTGATGTTTTGTCCTTGTCTATCGGCTATCGTCTTCCTTACTACCCTGAAACTGATATTCGCGCTGCCATAGCTACGGGAGCATTCCACGCCGTTTTAAAGGGTATCACAGTTGTTTGTTCAGGTGGTAACTCCGGACCAGCATCTCAGACTGTAGGAAACACGGCTCCTTGGATTTTGACAGTGGCTGCAACGACTTTAGACCGGTCCTTTCCCACACCTATTATACTTGGGAACAATAAAGCAGTATTGGTAACAACAAGATAGATATACATCATGTATCTCTCTACTTAGGTTTGATGTTTTCACAACATTGTATACGATTTCATGTATCTTATTGTGACCATTGTATTGCAGGGTCAAGCAATGTACACTGGTCCAGAACTTGGCTTCACTAGCTTGGTTTACCCGGAGAATCCAGGAAATAGCAACGAAAGTTTTTTTGGGTAAGATCAAAGTTTTTTAGTATTAACCAAATCTTTCTATACAGAATACATCAGTCTTGTGACATCACACTATTTGCAGTACCTGTGAGCTTCTATTCTTCAATTCCAATCGTACAATGGCCGGCAAAGTTGTGTTGTGCTTCACAACATCAACACGTTACACCACAGTATCAAGTGCCGTGTCTTATGTCAAGAAAGCTGGTGGTCTTGGCTTAATTGTTGCAAGAAACCCTGGCGACAATCTTTCACCATGTGTAGATGACTTCCCTTGTGTTTCTGTTGACTACGAGCTGGGAACAAATATACTTTTCTACATACGTTCCACAGGGTATGAAAATATGAACTGTGAGAAAACAATGATCAGCGCAACTCTCAATGTGATGATACACAAGGCTGATGGATTTTTAATTTGCAGATCGCCTGTTGTGAAGATAAAACCTTCTAAAACACTTGTTGGACAACCAGTAGGTACAAAGGTGGCAGATTTCTCATCAAGAGGTCCTAATTCAATTGAGCCTGCCATCCTCAAAGTATGTTCTGTTTTTTTTTCCAGACCTATTAGATTATTTTGCCTCAAGATGTTTTAAATAATATGAATGTTGCAATGTAGCCGGATATAGCAGCACCAGGAGTGAGCATATTGGCGGCTACATCCACCAATAGAACTTTCAACGACCAAGGATTCATTATGTTGTCTGGAACATCAATGGCAGCTCCTGTAATATCAGGAGTTGTTGCACTTCTCAAAGCTCGGCACCGTGATTGGTCTCCTGCCGCCATTAGATCAGCCATTGTCACTACAGGTTCTTACCTTCTTCATCCAATAGTAGAAAAAGAGAGATAAAACAAGAACATACTAATCTCGATACTTGTCTTTACTCTGCAGCTTGGAGAACAGATCCATTCGGTGAGCAGATTTTTGCTGAAGGGTCACCTAGGAAGCTAGCTGATCCGTTCGACTATGGTGGAGGTCTTGTGAATCCTGAGAAAGCTGCAAAACCAGGTCTAGTGTATGACCTGGGACTTGAAGACTATGTTCACTACATGTGCTCTGTTGGTTACAACGAGTCATCGATCTCTCAGCTTGTCGGAAAAGGAACAGTCTGTTCCATTCCCAAACCATCTGTTCTTGATTTTAACTTACCTTCCATCACAATCCCAAACCTCAAAGACGTAGTGACTCTCACCAGAACCCTCACTAACGTTGGACCATTAAACTCGATCTATAAAGTAATGGTTGAACCACCATTGGGCATCCAAGTTACTGTGAGCCCGGAGACGCTAGTGTTCAACTCTACAACCAAACGGGCTTCTTTTAAAGTCAGAGTTTCGACCACACACAAAATCAACACAGGTTACTACTTTGGAAGCTTGACTTGGAGTGACTCTGAACATAATGTCACCATTCCTTTGTCTGTGAGAACGCAAACTCTGCCTTACTACTACGATGAGAACTAAACCAACAGAGTAACCATTTGTACACTGAATGAAAGTGAATTTGTGATTTAATTTTACATCAAATTTGAGCGGCCAAAATTCAATACAAAACTGGATCAAGCTACACATATTTTCTTTGGTTCAATATAAAAATTAGAACTAAAATAAAACTTGATTTTCAAGTGAAAAGTTAATAATTATTTTGTCAACCGTCATTAATTCCCATATGGCCATATATGTAACCATTTCCATTTAAATACCTATATATAATATGAATGGGAAATTAATTGGGTTATGCAATCTTATATATGTCCCACATCGGAAGAAGCAAAAAAAAACAGAGCTACATATATATAGAGAAGAGGCATGATCTGTTGCCGAGCTTGGTAACGTGAGCTTGTAATCCGAGTGGAGGCTTTAAGGGTATTGTTACGGTAAATTCGGTTTAAGAGGTCGGGCTCTCTAGTTGCTACCTGCCAGTTGTGTTCTGGCGATGGGTGTGCTTCTGGTGTAAGCTACTTCAGCCGAACATAACTTGTACCATTACCCTTTTATTACACTTTTTTATTCATTGTAGGGGAAGTCTTCTTCTGATCTGTATATGTTTCTAATTGTTTGAGCTTGGATTTAATTAATGCAGAAGCTATGTCACTTCCTGAATCAACAAATAACCTACTGTTAACCTTTTTAAAAAGAAAAATAAAAAACGAAAAACTTATGGGGAACTACTACGATGAAAACTAAACGTTACTACCATTCGTATATTTTTCTATGATTCAAAGTAGTTAATTTATGTAACTTCGATTACTAATGGTGAAGTTTCTACTTTGTATTCTTGTATTATATCTTATCAGATTTTTTCATTAGTTATGTTTTTTTTTTTTTAATTTCTATTTATTTTCATGCAGTCTTCCTTGAGCTAAAATAACTCATCCATAGAAGTGACCAAAAAAGCTACCAGATTTGTTTAACTATGGCCTTGCTCAGAAGAATCTTCCTGATCACCTCATCCGTGAAAGATCTCATTTACCGATTTACTAACAACAAAACTTAGACAACGGTATTATTTATTTATCAATACTATTCTTTACATATTCTTCAACACAACAATAGTATTATTTATCAATAGTACTTGGTTTTTGTCTTAGTTTTCATCGTAGTATCGTTGCAAGATCTGTGTTCTTACAGATACTGGGATGACTACATTGTGCAAATCGTTAGTCCAAGTCAAGCTTCCAAAATAGTAACCAGTGTTTACTTTGTGTGTGGTGGAGACTCGAACAGTGAAAGATAGCTTTGTATTTGTAGAGTCGAACACTAGTTCCGTTGGCGTTACAGTCACATTAACGCCCGTTGGAGGATCAATTACAACCTTGTATACTGATTTCAGAGGTCCAACGTTAGTGACGGTTCTTTTGAAAGTGACTTCGTCCCTAAGATTTGGGATTGTTATGGAAGGCAAGTTGAGATCAAGAACAGAAGGCTTGGGGTTAGGACAAACTGTTGCTTTCCCGAGGACTCGGGAAATAGAAACGTCACTATATTCAGCAGAGCACAAGTACAAGATGTAGTCATCTGTGGTCATGTCGTATATGAGACCTGGATTTACAGCTTTCTCTGGATTTATGAGACCTCCTCCGTAATCAAACGGATCAGCTAGCTTGCGGCTTGACCCGTCCGCGAAAATTGGCTCTCCGGATGGATCTGTTTTCCAAGCTGCAACGTAAAAATAAGTTCTCACGAATCAGTATGTTCTTATTAAATTCTTACTAGTCAATCTAATCACACCTTGAAGATAAATAGATAATAAGAACCTGTAGTGACAATAGCTGATTTAATAGCAGCAGGAGACCAATCAGGGTGTAATGATTTGAGGAGCACTACAACTCCTGAAACAACAGGAGTAGACATTGATGTTCCTGACATCATAGCAAATCCTCCGTCGTTTAAAGAACTATTTGGAGAAATAGCTGCTAGTATGTTCACACCAGGTGCTGCTATATCCGGCTGCCATAACAGAGTAGCGGTTAAAAAAACAGAGAATCTTAAGAGGTTAGAATCGTATGAAATAGTCTGAGAATTACCTTAAGAATCGCAGGAGAAACTGAATTGGGTCCCCTTGATGAGAAAGTAGCTTCCTTGGTCGACACGGATCGTGCAACAAGTGTTCTTGAAGCGTCTATCTTTACAATGGGAGATCTAAAGAAAAACAAAACTCAAAATGTTAAGTTGAATATGTTTGTTAAAGAGATTGTGATCATAGCGAAAGTATACCTTGTGGAGCGTATATAGAACAAAATGTCGGTCCCGAGCTCAAAGTCTACGGAAACATATGGAAAGTTACGAGTTGGACTAAGCAAGTGTGTCGGATTTCTTGCAATGATTAACCCGAGGCCACCGGCGTTTCTTACAGCGGTTATAGCAGCATTGGTTGGTTTATTTGCTGCGAAACACAACACGACTTTGCCTTCCATTGCACTGTCGGGATTAGCAGAGAGGTTCTCACAGTCACTGCAAGTTGAAAGCTACATCAGGTCCAAATACGCAATCTCGCGGGTTTAACGTCTTGAACAATCAAAACATGATCTATGTTACTCAATTTTACCCGGAAAGTGGTCTATCTGGGTAAGTAAGACCAACGAAACCGAGTTCTGGATCGCCAAAGATCGCTTGACCCTACATTAAACAAAGAGGAAGTTTTCAGCACAAGTATTTAAAACTATAGAAAACATTTGTATACCAGTATAGTTTATATTATTAAAAAAAAAAAAAAACAGAACATATGTATACCAGTATTGTTATATTGTTCCCAAGTGTTATGGCTGTGGGAAAAGAACGATCTTGAGTGGTTGCAGCCACCGTCAAGATCCAAGGAGCTACATTCGAAATAGTCTGAGCCGTGGGGCCAGCATTCCCAGCTGCAGCTACAACAGCAATTCCCTTTGAAACCGCATGGAATGCTCCCACAGAGGTCAGCTCCCTCATATCCGTTTCTGGAAACAAAGGAACACTAGATTGCAAAGAAAGTGACAAAATATCAACACCATCATGGATAGCTTCATCTATTGCTTTTAAGACATCAGCTCCTGTACATGTCCCTGTTTGAAGCCAGCATGCCTTATAAATAGCTATATGAACACCGGGAGCACCGCCTCTTGCAGTGCCTTGTCCGAGGCCTAAGTAGCTTACATTAGGAAGAAAAGAACCACCAATAGTCGAGGCAACATGCGTGCCATGACCGTTAAAGTCTCTCGGGGAAAGATACTCTGGGTTCTCTGTTCTATTCACGATTCCAGCTGCGGCTACAAGGCCATCAACGAAGTATTTGGCTCCTATCAGCTTTTTGTTGCAATGAATCGAGGCATTGAATGATTCTCCAGATTCGCATCCGCCTTTCCAACGGCTTGGTATAGGTCCATAGCCTTTGTCATTAAACATTTCAGACTCTGGCCACACTCCTGCATGCATTTGATGGTTTCTATCAATAAACATGTCTCTAAGAGTATTTAAGGTATTGCCTTTATAGACACAAACCTGAATCGATGACTCCAACAATGACAGAACTTCCCATGTTGGCCTTGTGTAGAAGACTCTTTGGAGTACCCGGAGACAGGCCCAAGTAATCCCAAGTTCTAGTTGTTGTCAGTTCGTATAATGTATTTGGTATGACATGCACTACTTCAGGTAGTTCTGTTCTCAAAGGGGAAATGGTATGTTTAGAAAAATAACTACTTGGGTTATTATGTTAAGTCAAAAAAAAAAAACAGAGAAGGGTGAGACTTTGCAAGTACCTGAAATTTGCTGGGCTTGGAACTTTGTAAGCTTGGCAGCAAAACCTGAGAAGCCATGTCGATAACTATACACTACTGAATCATGGACTGCATTTTTGCTGAAAACAGGACAATTAAGAAACTATATCAAACAGACTTGTCATATACTAATTCTTTTACTAAAATACATATTACAAATTTTTATTTTCAGAATATTTATTTCTATCTTTTTACCTTTTCTGAATATATATATATATATATACTAGATAAGGACCCGCACAATGTGAATGTTTAAAAATTGTTGAATATAATAAATCCTAAACCTTAAACAATTTTTTGAAAATATATAAAGAAATTTTATTTCCTAAAGTAAATATATAAATAATTTAAGTTAGAAAATATTTGTATTTACCTTGATACATTTATTTCTATTTTTATATTTTTAATATATTATAACAATTATTAAAATAATCTAAAACTAAATTATATACCACTAAAACTTTTGCCAAATACTCTTCACAACAAATATTATTATTATCAAATTTCAAAAACGTTTCACAACTTATTTACAAAATATTTTACATGCAACAAATTCATCAAAGCAACATTTAATAAGTAACCACATATAATTTTACTCTATATTTTACCATTAAAAATATGTTCTTACACCCAAAATTATTTTATTGTTAAAGTATGCTCTTTATCACCACCTATAAAATGTCTTATAAACAAATTAAACAAATTTTATGTTGCTTTACTTTCATTTTGGCATAATTATAGTTCTTATAATTACTAAAATTGTTTTGTGACATAATTTATTTAACTATGAAGTTTTTTTATTCCAAAAATATTTTTGATGAACAATTGGTGAAAATTATCTACTCGATTACAATGATTTTATGACTAACCCAATAAAAATTGAGAAATTAAAAAAATAATAATATAATATAATAAAAATAAAAATTAGAAAATTAGAATAAGGATGATATATATAAGTCTTAGATAATTCATATATACAAAATAGAAACTTTATATACAATTCAAAACATGACATATGTCATAATCACGTTAAGGATCAACGACCTATTTACTCTTTAGAAATATCCAATTGTACTTTAAAAACTTAAAGCTACGACCTCATCTCAAATATTCTCGAATCATAAATTCTCAACTTATTTTTACCCGAATCAAAAACTCTCATTTATTTCTCTATATACCTGGTTTAAACGGTTTTGCGAACCTAATTTGATAGAAAACCACATAAATCCGATTTGAAACCAATTTTAAAATGATATACCGTTCCAACTTCCAAAATTTGAAATCCCTTCTCAATTACTCGATCAAGCAGCTCTTGTTTCAATACCAGAATCATCAACATTATTCAGAAAATCTGGTTTGAAACCAATTTTAAAATGGTATACCGTTCCAACTTCCCAAATTTGAACCCGATTCTCAATTACTCGATCAAGCAACTCTTGTTTCAATACCGGAATCATCAACATTATTCAGAAAAGACAACTCTAAATTTTGACAAAAAACATCAACCACCGACTTATCTTCCAAATTTATAATGCTACTAACTATAGAATCACTTTTGGAACCTCCATCAGTGTCTCCATGCTCGATTAAATTAGCGGGCTTATATACTTCGATTTCATTTATTGCATTTGATAGCTTCTATTGAAAAACCCGCACGAATCAAAGACCCACGCAATAGATAGACAAAATTATATAAGGAAAAAAATCAAATATCAAAGCTTTCGATAGAAACATGTAATGTTATGTAGATATAATGTTATTTTTTTAATTTGCTGTCCTATTATGCTTCAAAAATAATAATCTTTTGACATAACTTATGTTATTCTTTTTAAATTTGTTATTCACTATTTATTTATTAATAAGCTAATAATATACATGCTTAGTGAATTATTTTTTTTGTTTATACATGTCAAAATATTATTGAGAAAACACGTATAATATAAGTAACGTACAATGGAAAATAGATTAGTTTTGTTAATTCTTTTTTTTGACTTAGAATTTTTTTAAGATATACACATGTAAATTTTATTTAGATTTGATGTTATTTTCTTAATTATCTGTTTTGAAAAATAATATTTTTTGACACGTGTCAACATCCCATCAGTGATCTTGACACGTGTCATGATCATGTTAATGACTAATTTGAAAACCCTATTTTATATAGTAAGATTTTTAGTATAATAAAAAAATTAGTTCAAACTTTAATTCAAGTTTTTTTCCCAAAGACTACCAATCGGGTTTTTCATGATTTTCATTTTCTTCGTTTTCTTCGCATGTGCCTTCACAAATCTTGTTGCATCACTCAGTGTCCGAAATTGGCTAACCATAGAGACATAAATTTTTTTTTTTTGTGCAAAAAATGACATAAAATTTAATGTGTTAGGTTATATATTATAATTATACGACCAAATATGGATGGCATATAGTATATTTGTTTTACCATATAGTGGTTGAGAATCTTTTGTAACAGTGAAACTTTGATATGAATGACACATAGTATATTTATCTTAGTTGTTTTTTTTAATATAATAAAATTACAATTATCTTACGCTTTATTTTATCAAGCTTTAAAACTGTGATTTCTTATCGTTAAAATTGACACATGTCACGATCTGATAAGTTACTAACTTTGAAATTTAATTGTTAAAATTGACATGTGTCACGATCTGGTGAGTTACTAACTTTCAGAACCAAGGTTTATATAATAAGATATATATATATATATATTAATTATCTTTGAATGTCCGCATAAAATTAACTACGGACAACTATAAATCATAAGGATGATCAATTGACGGATGGCTACAATAAAAGACTATATTATATTTGGTACTTTCAACTCCCTCTGTTTCAATCTAGTTTTCATTTTAGGTTTTTTTACACAAATTAAAAAAAAAAATTCATTTTCTCCTTCTTAAATTTAGTTTTTTTTGTTTTAATTTGCTTTGTTCAAGACATTGAAATATATGATAAAATTGGAATGTTTACCAAATATCTATATTGAAAATCTAAAATGACAACTATTATGAAATAAAAAAATAACACTAACACAACAACTAAAATAAAATGGATGTAGTGATGCAATATCTAACGTGCGCTGAAGATTAATAATACATAACAATATTATAACAGATCGCAAAAATATATGAGAAAAACATAAATATATGCTAATTTTAAAAATATTTAATTATGAGGAATCAATGATATTATTTTTGAATCCAATCCAACTTTTTAGTATTTTAAATTCACAAATCATCATCATTATGACGATTCTGGATCGGCATTATGGGGGTGCCATTTCAGTTTTGGGTTGAGCCGACATTCAGGTGCATCAGTGAGGATCTAGCACACGTGGTGGAGGTGGATATAGATGGTGGTCGAGTTCAGGTGGTGGTCAATGGCTGTAAGCCACTTTGCTTTGAAACGGAAGTTGAGTTCTTTAATGGTGAAGAAACAGTGGTATCGATAATTGATGAGGTGTCCAAAACACTTCATTTCATTCCAGCATGTCGAAAAAGCATTCTAGGCGTCCGTCTCCTCCTCGTTTAGGCGCTAGGCGCTATAGCACCGCCTAGACGACTGTTTTGACCGCTTAAAATTGTAGTATCATCACTTTAGTGTATTTTTAAAATTTTAATTTCATAAATTTAAAATTTATAAGATTTATTTTCTATAAACATAATTATAAATGTTTAATTTGTTGTTTAAAATGAATTGAATAATGTTTTTATCTATTGTTTTGTTTTTGATTTAATATTTTTATTATTCTTATACATATTTTGTATAATTATGTATATAATATCAGATATATATTAGTTTATAGTGTAAACGCCTAAACCGCCTAAAAACGCCTAGATGAGTTCTAGGCGCTAGGCGTTGGATCACCGCCTGGTTAACGCCTAGCGCTTTCTTGAACATTGGGTACGAGCTGTTGTTTGGCTATTGCAAACATTGCTTTAGTGTTCATTGCCCGCAGCTTGTAGTGTTCCAACTTTTTAGTATTTTAAGTTTACAAATCATCATCATTAACTGATAACAATATATTAAACACTTAAAAAGACTTTCTTTTTGGAACAATTTATTTTTTTGAATATTTTGTATTAATTTTTGTCTATAGGATGGGTTATCACCTAGTATATATGATCTCATTTGTAGAATTACTTCTAAATCTCACCTTCCCAGAAGTGGCCTCAGCAACTGATGGTGAGATTCAGTGACAGACTCAGGATCATCATGTGTCTTCTTTCCCAGATAAACTACATACACCTGTACGTTGGTCACACGCAACAAAATACTTAATGTTATTATATGCATGCATGGTTATGTTGCTTGATCAAGAAATATATCTCATAAATGCTAACTATGCTAAGTACGTACCTTGGTCTCATGAGCGAAGACGGAACTGATCATTTGCAGATTCAGAACTAAAGTTAGAACCATCGCGATAATATTTATTTGGCCCATCATATATCTTAAAAGGAGAGATACTGATTACTGAAGCAAATGCATGCCTTTATATACTAGAATGTTCCTTATTGGTTTGCATCATTGATTGATTGGGTTGGTCTGTCTTATCTTATTGGACTATCTTCTTTCATCCATATTCGCACGTTTTGCTGGAGTCGATATGGTCAGTCAACCTTCGTATACTTTCCAAGAAAGAAGAAACACTAGTCTTTTTCGTTTTTTTATTTGTTTTTTTCTTTTTTTTTCTTTACAGCTCAAGAAAACCTAGTCGATATTATCAACCATTTAACCTTTTATATCGATACTTAGACATCAACCAGTTAAAGTTTTTTCTAATAATTAACAGAGGGTTATCGAGATAAATTCTTACCTTCACCATACTAATCCCCTTAGATTGAGTGTGAGTATACGTGTAGCCGTTAAGTAGTTTACTAACTGGGTTTTCAAATGGATTTAAGGTATGATACAACTAGCTAAATGGCTACAATGATTAACTCAAATAGTACCTTTTTAACTCATATTTTTAACGGCTTTGATGGTGAAGAAACGGTGGTATCAATAGTAGATTTTTGGACATGCTGGAATGAAATGAGGTGTTTTGGACGACAAAATTGATGAAAATGCGTCAAGTGAAGAAATGGAGGAAGACAAAGATCGATTGTAACCGGTTAGTACTGAAGACATGTTAAATTTGGGTTTATCTTGGATTTCCAACTAAAAATTAATTGGCAATTTGTGGATTGGCCATTACACTTTATATATTAATGATAATTTTTCAAACTTCAGATATGAGATTTGGATTGTATCCCAACAAGACGCCTGGAAGTTGATCGGTTTTGCAACTCCACCATCAGTTTATGAATATGCAAAATTTTCATTTTTCTCAACCTAAGGCACAACCTCTTTTGTATATAAATAATAACATGCGTGTGCTAAACGCAAAGACAAGCATGATTTTCTAGTTTAGAGAAAGATTGATTCAAATGTTTTGTTCTTTCTTCTTAATTTAGTTTAAAGGTCTTCTAACGAACTTCTTGAATACATATAAACTTTTTTTTTCTCTCTCCTCTCGCTCTCCCTTCTCTCTAAAACAAAACAAGTTTTCTTCGCCGTCGTTTGCCTCTTCGGTTGCCTTTATGGCGCCGGGAGGGCTCCCCTCCTGTTTTTTAGCTCTTTGGTGACCTCTCCTCAGCGTTCCCCCTCTCTGGATGTTGCAATAGTCCTCCGATCCGTTTCTGGGCTTTGGGTGGGTGGTTCCGTTTCAGATCTGGTGCGTGTCAGCGGCGAGATGTTTGTGGGTGGTCGCTAGAGCTTCTACAGAGCGCGTGTTTGAGGATTTCGCCACTCTAGCAAGTTTATCCGGCGGATATGGGTTGAGGGTCTTGTTGTGCGTCGTTTCTCTACGGTGGTTGTTGGCTCTGATGAGTGTTAGGGATCTGGGTTCTCTCTCTGTTCGGTGAGTCTCAGGGATCGGACTACGGCGGTTCTTGTCGTCAAAGTCGCAAATACCTTCTTTCTCCAGTCGGTTCGCTTGTTGTTCTCCGGGATCTGGGTTCGTCAGGTGAGTTGGTTGCTAGGCTGTGCTTCATTGAAAGACTGGATGTCAAGAAGCAACAGGAGAGAGGCAAACTTTCTTCTCCGTCGTGGGAGTGGTGTGGTTTTTCCGGCATGTGTTGCGGCTGTGGCTTTTTCCTTGTGGTCGAAGGGCTTCAGATCTGGTTCCTCCTGGTATGAAGATGCCATAGGAGATGCAGATAAGTCCTTCACGGCTCAACCGTTAGGATTAGTGGCTGCGGCAGCGGCGGAAGACACATGCTGATAGGTGGGTTTTTCCAGTGAGTGTCTTGGTGGTTAGCGGTAGATCCTTTTATAGGATCTTAGATGGCTTTCATGGGTTATGGTTGTTGAGAGGATGGTTTGAGCCACCTACTCTCTCTAGCCTGCGTATTAGTATCCACCAGACCGGATTGAAGTCAGCTTTGCCTCGGGAAGCTTTTCCGGTTGAATGGATTCGGAGATCAAGAGCTTGGGTCCGAGTATGTCGTTTTGCTAGGTTGGAGATTCGATGTTCATTGGTTGGCGGAGAGTCGGAGGATTGATCTATTCCGAAAGTTTTGTGGTGGGTTTGACTCGCCGTTGGTGAAGACTATGAGACGGGATTCGAAAACTCCGGTTAAAGAACCGGATCCGGCGATGAAGTCACAATGCGGTGGGACTTGTTTTCGTCGGTGCTAGTAGATCTGATTCTCTGCCTCCGTTTAACCGCCCGGAACCAACCTTGTTTTTTGTCTGTTTTTGTTCCCCGGAGAAACTACCGCTTTTGTAACTGTTGTTTTTCTTGTATTTTCAGGCCTAAGCCCAATTGGGTCGGTCCATTAATAAAACTAAAAATTTGTAAAAAAGAAAAAAAAAAAAAAAAAAAGGTCTTCTAACAATCTTATATAATTTTCTAAAGTAGATCTATTACATGTAAAAAAACTCTAAAGCTTTTTTCAACTACAATAATTACATGTACATAGGTCATGTGTGAATAGATCTATTATTGAATATTATGATTAATTTTAGGGATTTCATTTTATTATCTACTTTTCTTTATGAAATTAGGAAGGCGTCATTGATTTTCGTGAATGAGTTGCACCATTTGTTTGGTCTGTCTTATCTTATTTGATCCTTGTTCTCACGTTTTGCTGAGTCGATATGGTCAACCTTTATTAGTCCTTTTCCTCTTTTTTTCGTTCTTTTTTGTTTTTAATGAAGAAAAATAAAATAAAAAGGTAATTACAAAGTTGTGTTCGGCTGAAGCAGTCACATTACGCTCGGAAGGAAGTAGCCCGTAATCAATCCAAAGGCAGAGATTGAGAGACTCAACTTCTGCCTTATATTGTATACCGAGCTCGACCACTTCACCGACCACCCCTGAGTATCAGTTTACCCTTAAAGCCTCCACTCGGATTACAAGCTCACGTTACCAAGCTCAGCGACAGATCATGCCTATTCTCTATATATATGTAGCTCTGTCTTTTTTGGCTTCTCTCGATGTGGGACATGTAAGTAAGTTAATTATACTTGTATTTGCAAATAAATCAGACAATATAAATAGAGTTATTTTGGGAAAATAAAAAGGTTCCGTACTTATTACTTTTATTAGTGCAAAATAATCGTACGCAAGGTTGTTTTGAAACCGTACTACTGTTTCTTAAGGAATTAGCCTAAAGATCTCATTCACTATAACTTCAGATCGATGAATATTCAGAGAGTTTATGATAATTTTATTTACGGATGAATTAACAACCGATTTCACAGAATAGTATTATTTATTCATCAGCATTATGCCTTACATATACATCAACACAACAATAAAGTATGGGTTCTGTGTGTTCTCGACTAGTTCGTTTGTAATTTTCTTTATGTTTTGAATAAATTTAATCGGGAGCTTTCTCCCGTTTCCTACCAAAAAAAAAAAAAAAAAAACACTCGAATAAGCTTATTTAAGCCAAAAATCAGTATACAAGGTTGTAATTGATCCTCGAACTGATTTAAGCCAAAGACCAAGTACTATACTATATATTATTCTGTTGAAAGAATATGTAAAGAATAATATTGATAAATTAAATAATATTGCCTAAGTTGCATTGTTAGTAAATCTGTAAATGAAATCTTTATATACACTCACGGGTGAGGTGATCAGCATGATTCGTCTGAGCGGGGGCTTAGTTAAAACAATCTGGTAGCTTTTTAAGTCACTTCTAAACTGCAGAAACAAACCCCTGAAATCTTCCTCAATGGTTAATAGATCTAGAACCACTACTGATCAAGAAAGATTGCATGAAAATAAATAGAAACTAAAAAAGAAACATATACCTAATGACAAAAGAAGTATGGGCTTGGAGAACATTTGGGGATAAAGATATATACAAAGTAGATACTTCACCATTATTAATCAAAGTTTTTTTTTTTTTTTTTTGAATTGAATGTTAAATTAATTCAAACCAAAAAAGACTGTTTTACAATGACTGTTACCAGTTTTTGAGTTTGCTTAAACAAAACCGAAAAAAGAGAAGACAAGATTTACAGCAGAGATTAGTCAAGTAGGACGAGTGGCAAACCATAAGGTCAGCCCATCGTCGTTAGCGTAGTTTCCCAGGTTGCGGATTGAAGTGAACCTGTTGCGTACTATCTTGTCAATAAGCTTGACCAGATGAGAAGAGGGTATGGGAGTTGCTCCATGTCTTCGCTTGTTGCGTTCATGCCAAAGATGATAGACCGTGGTTTGGTAACTATAACGAATAGTGAAGAGACGGATTCTATCCATGTTGGTATTGCGGAGTGTAGCCTGAAGAGTGTTCCAATCAATTGTGAAAAGATTTCCAAGGAGCCTAGTCGCAAGTGGAACCCATACCGCTGCGGCATACAAACAGGAAAAGAAGAGGTGATCACGGGTTTCCACAGAACCACAAAAAAACACAATCTGTTCGTTGATTGGTATTCCATTGTTGCATGCGGTCCCCCGTAGGAAGTCGATTCTTAACAGCCAGCCAGGATACAAACGCATACTTGGGGGTTGCATGCATGAACCAGACACTTTGAGACCAAGGTTCCGCCGACTGAGATTCACGAAGCAGAGTAATGGTCTCCTTAGTTATGAACCTCTCACGATAGGTATTGTGTTGACCCTTCCACATGGGGATATCCTCAGCTGCAGTGAGAGTGAGAGCCGCTAGTTCAGTTTCAATGGTGTTGAGAAGGGCAGAACGATGCTGACGCATACAGTGGCCCTCTTTGGCCGTTGCCACGGTTGCAGTCAAAGGAATGCCGAGTTCAATATGTCGGTTGCTACCAGTGATCTCATGGAGACAACCCAAGCTACTCCAACTGTCATACCAAAACGATGTTGATGTCCCATTATTAACCTGCACTTTGTAAAGCTGCTTCGCAAGTGATCTATACTTTAGGAGCTTCCTCCACATCCATGATCCCATACTAGTAGTAGATTTGAGTTCCCAAAAGGGTCTGTTTTTGAGTAGAGCGACAGAGATCCACCTATTCCAGAGAGAATTTTGTCCAGACATTATTCGCGATAGGAGTTTAAGACAGCTAACCTTGTTGGCAAGACGGAGAGATTGGAGTCCCAAACCCCCTTCTGCTTTTGGGCGACAGACTTCTTTCCAAGAGACCTTTGCCTTCTTGCCACTCAGCTCAGGACCAGACCAGAGGAAAGCAGAGCATAATTTGTCTATCTCTGTTATACACCAACTAGGGAGACGATATGCAGAGATCCAAAAGTTGAGTGTACCAAAAATTACGGAATTAAGAAGCTGCAGACGACCTGCATAAGAGAGAGGACGTGCACTCCATGATGTCAGACGGGCTCGGACCTTTTCTAACAAAGGAAGACAGTCAACAGATGACATTTGCTTTGTGAGCAGAGGCAAACCGAGGTAGCGAACTGGAAGCTGGCCATGAGCAAAGGGGAACTGGTGGAGAATGTCTAAACGGCATGTATCAGAGACGCCAACCATGTATATAGAGGATTTTTCAATACTGATCCTTAGCCCAGAGATTGCAACAAACCGATCAAATATTTCTAGGATACCTTCAACGGACCGTTTTTGTCCATCCACAAAGACCATCAGGTCGTCAGCAAAAAACAAATGAGTCAATTGGATAGGTTGACATTTGGGATGGTAACCAATGCGCTTCTCAGCCGCGGATTTATCAAGGAGCTTAGACAACACGTTCATGCAAATTACAAATAGATAAGGAGATAATGAACATCCCTGTCTGAGTCCCCTTGCGCTTTGAAAAAACCCCGCAAGCTCCCCATTTACCTGAACAGAAAATGAGGCAGTGGAAATATACAACCGGATCCAATGAATAAACCTTGCAGGCAAATCCAGCGCTTCAAGGATGTTGAACAAGAAATCCCATTGCACTGAATCAAAGGTTTTTGAAATGTCGATTTGCATTGCACAACGGGGAGAGATCGTGTCTTTGTGATAGTCTTTAACAACTTCTGAGGCAAGTAAAACATTCTCCAATAGCAACCGATCCTTAACAAACGCAGACTGATTCGTAGAAATGAACTTAGGCAGAAGCTCCTTTAGCCGGTTGGCTAGAATTTTTGAGATAACCTTATACAACACATTGCAGCAGGAGATAGGCCTATAATCCTTCATGACACTTGCTGATTCTGATTTCGGGATTAAAGTCAATATTGTGGCGTTGAGTCCCTTCGGCAGAAACCCCTTTACAAAAAAGGATTGGATAGCAACATTGAAATCATTACCAATTATTGGCCAAGCAGACTTGTAGAACTCAATGGTGTAACCGTCAGGTCCTGGAGCTTTGTTTGATGGCATGGAGAAGAGGACCGCTTTAATCTCAGAAGGTGTCACCCCCTTTATGAGCAATTCCTGATCAGTAACAGAGCACTTAAAAGACAATAAGCTCTGCAAACTGTCTACTGACATTCCACAGTAATCTGCTGGAGAATGTGTGAGAAATTCTTGAAAGAACCTCACAGCTTCCTCCTTAATATCCTCTGGCTGCTGGAGAACAACACCATGTTGATTCGTAACTTCTCGGACATTGTTCTGCATTTTATGTTGCTCTGCAGAGCGATAGAAATAGGCATTGTTCTGATCACCCACATTCAATCAGTGAAGTTTTGATTTTTGTTTCATGTAGCCTTCCTCCAGCGTTGATAAAAAATCCCATCGCTGGAAGGCATGTGTTTCGGCTTCCATGCTTTGAGACGTGGGATTGGCTAAAGTGGCGTCCTGTCGACGACAGAGTTCCTCATGAGCATCTCGTGTTGGACAAGTAATATCAGCTAGAGCTTCTCTCCCTAGGAGACGCAACACTGGCTTTAAACTCTTGAGTTTCTTGGAAAGACGGAATAACGCAGAGGTAGAGACAAACAACGGTGCTGAAGTTTGCCAAAACTCCTGCACTTGTGTCGGGAACGGAGGCAACGATGTTAGAACATTTGAGAACTTAAAAGGTCGCCGTTTCTTTAATGGTTCAGCACCTAGACAGAATCGACCTCGAGAATGATCTGAGCAACCTCCTGAATCAAACACACAATAAGAGTGTGGATATATCTGCATCCAAGCTTGATTAACTAATCCCCGATCCAGCTTTTTACAAATTAAATCACCATCTCTCTTATTACACCATGTGAACTGCGATCCATGGTGTTTGAGGTCGATCAGGGAGCAATACCGAACAACCTCATGGAAATCCCGCATACCGTAACGTACCATTGGAGTGTCCTCAAATCGGGAATGCTCCACCCCATCAAGTGTTTCATTAAAATCACCACTAATCAGCCATGGCTTATTACAAAATAATGGAGAATCATGATGAGCTCTCATATCATCCCAGAGCTCCTTCCTACCCTCAGCCGTGTTATATGCGTAAACAAAAGAGCATAAGAATTCCTCAGTCTCACCCGCCATAAGTACCCAAAAAGAAATCATCTGACTGCTTTTAAACACCGGAGTTAGTCATGTTGTTGGACTCCATAGGATCCATATACGCCCCAGCCGGTGGTGTTCATAATTTGACATAAAAGACCAATGTGGAAAAACATTATTTACAAGTGCTTGGGCATTACTTTCTTTGACTCGCGTCTCCAATAAGCATCCAAACTGCATAGACTGACTCTTTACCCAACTGCGAATGATCGAGTGTTTTGAAACTGTATTAAACCCACGAACATTCCAAAAGAACCCTGACATTAAGGTTTTTTCCTCAAGTTCTTTTTCTTCCAGGCCGGAACCTGGACAGCTTTAGAGGCTTGAGGATCTGTGATAAACTTGTGGGCCGATTTAGAACCACGAGGAAGAGAAGGACGGACACTACTTTCCTCATTCACGGTTCCTTTCACTAGTTGCTCTGTTTTCTCTGTCTGCGTTGTTTTCTCAGTAGGAACAGTAGCCAGAGTTTGGTAACTCTCCTTCCTCCATCCCGTCTGAGGGATCCACCAGTGTCTCTGTGTCCTCTTTATCTCCCAACTCACCCTCCACATCCAAGACTGAGAATCTCGAAGGAGAGACAGTAATGCTATTAGTGGCCTGAGTCTTCTGCTCCGGACGGTTACCCTTAGAAGGGGAGATTGAGCACCATTCACCCTCCATACCGACTGAACCTTCCACACCTACTGAACTGGTTTCTTGAGCAGTATGAACCAACACGACTCCCTGGCTTGGGGAAGCAGATTGAGGAGTCACTTGGCTGATATCCTTGCTCGAAACTCGAGTTTGAGTGTCTACAAAAGATGTATTAACCACCGGAGTTGGGGTGGCCACTTGAGCTTCGTCAGGTTGTGGATTTGCTGCCTTACAAACCTCCCTTAGGTGACCCCAGTTGGAGCAAATAGAGCACTTTGGTGGTAGCCACAGGTATTGAAATTCCACCACTGCATCCACACCTTTTTCAGACTGAAACCGGAAAGACTTAGGGGGATCTTTGGATAAATCTACCTCAACAAACACTTTTGCTTCCCCAAATTGTTTGCAGAGGACTGTATCGGGATGTAACCGCTTGGGATCACCCACGACACTTGCTAGGAACCCTAACCCCTTCCATGTGAACATCTTATGTGGAACCTTCTTCATAATAACCCACAAGGGGATTGTCTTAATATCTGGCTGGGCTTCCTCAATGATTGGCGACCACCGAGAAACAACCATCGGAATTTCTGCTATATTCCACATACCACGACGTAAAACACGGTCCCTTATCTCCCGGTCCCGGATTCTGAACTTAGCAGTGGACTCATTGACTTCAAAAACATCGATCCGCACAGATTTGTCCCCCAGAGGCCAGATTTTGTTAACAATGACATGAATCTTTGCCACATGCGGAGCAGTAGTGGAAAGAAACTTGCCAATCAAAAAATCCTCCCATAGAGGAGCCGCATCTTGAAAGATTTCATCCGGGACTTGAACGGTATGGTTACCGTCGACAACTTTGACATCAAAAGCATGTTTGGAAAGACTTTGAGAATTCTGAACCACCGACGAGTAAGAAACCTTGGAGGGAAGTCCCGGAATTGGAACCACCAGTGCGAGAGACATCGGGAACGGCGGCAGAGCCACCAGAACGCTGGAGCGTGAGATGCACGCCAAAACCCTAAATCACCTTTGGAATCGCCTTGCCATGTCACTCTCAATCATATATCTTTGAATGTAAAGTTTTTCATTATTAATCAAAAGTTACATAAGTTAAATAGTTTAAATTATAGAAAAGAATAAAAAAAAGTTTAAATTATAGAAATAAAAGTAGGTTATTTGTATATTCAGGAGGTGACCTGTACCACCTCCAAACACGTGGTGGATCCTCCAACCAGATGAAATCTATAGATGTCAGGAGAAGACTTCTCTACAGTGAAAAAAAAAAGTGTAATATCTGATTACTTGTTTAACAAGGAAGCTAATTAGGGAAAAAAAAAAAAAAAAAGTAATGGCCTGGTTGTGATCCAATCAAAGGAGTCACATAGAGGACTCGGGAAGCTAGACCGTAAACAATCCACAGCCAGAAACCGACTTGAATTTTGCAGGGTCAATCAATCCCGAGCCCGACCCCTTAATACCACATAACCGTTCCATTACCCTTTAAGCCTCCACTGGGATTACAAGCTCACGTTACAAAGCTCGGCGACATATGATGCCTCTTCTCTGTATATATGTAGTTGTGTCGTCTTTTGGTTCTTTCGATGTGGGACATGTATAAGTTTTTCATAACCCAATTAATTTCCCACTTAATTATTAACTTTTCACTTGAAAATCAAGTTTTATTTTAGTTCTAATTTTTATATTTAACCAAAGAAAATGTGTAGCTTTCAGTTTTTATTGAATTTGTCGCTCAAATCTGACGTAATTAAAATAAATCACATTCACTTTCATTCAGTATAACTAGGAGAACCTCCGGCACTGTACTCTTGTGCGGGCAAAATTTTTTTTAAAACAATTATTGTCTAAATTTTTTTGTGGTCAAATATATCACTAATTCAATTATTTTATATGCTAGTTTGAGCAAATATATTTCTAATTATAGTTCAACTAATTTAACAAAACCAAAAAGTAAATTAATTATAAGATTAAAAAGAGTTTCAACAAAAATGTAAATGGAAAACAATTAACCAAAAGAGAAGCTATAATTTAATCTTCAATAATAAGGAACGGAAGTAATTTTTCTAATATAAACATAAAGTAACATAGTTAGGGGAGTTATTCGCGAGCATACACGACCAAATGTTTAACTTTAAGCCTAAATACTAATGTTGTGATTGAACGCCTTTATATTGATATCTTAGTATCCAAGTCAAATCTTCATAATTATCTATAGAAATTTAACATTTCTCAAAATAAAGATTCTCGAAAAAAATATTTACAAAAGATTTTAGTATTTATTTTCCATTTTTTATAATTTTAAATGGAATAAGATTATTTTATTTCCGTTTTTGCTAACTTTTGTTTTAACAAAAACAATTCATTTTTAAAAAATTTATTTTCAAAAGTGAAATAAAAATTATTCTTTAAAATTACTCGTTTCTATTTTCAATATATATATATTTTTAATTGTTTCATTTGTTCATCCTCCTAATTATAATTGTCAAGACCTTTTGTCATATTTAGAATCTTTATTCCTCCTTTTGCATAAATCCTATGAGATTTTGTCGGGATCACACGAGATTTTCAGTTCCTTCTATCTAAATCAATAGATTCTAGTATTCATTTTCTATTTTTTAAAAAAATATTTACAATAGATTCTAGTATTTATTTTCTATTTACAAAAAAAAAGAAATGGGATATGAATATTTGATTTACTTTTTTTTTCTAATTTTCGTTTAAAAAAAATTAGAAGTTAAACCAATAGTCTGTAGAAATTTAATATTTTTAAAAACGGGGATATTCTCAAAGAAATCTTTGCAATATATTCTAGTATTTATTTTCTATTACTTTTAAAATTTAAATGAGATATAAAATTAAGATTTCTGATTTTTGTTTTAAAAATGGGAAATTTACAATTTAGTATATGTTATTTATCCATCTATACCAATTTCAAATTAACAATAATTATAAGTTACTTTCTAGATTGGTATACTTAATGTTATTTTCAGACCGAGAGGTTGAGATTAGATCTATGGTGTTTTGCCATCGAGAGATGTTGTTGAAATGCTTGAACCAACCAATGCTAGAGATTTACTCACTTAGCCTAAGAGATTAGATGTGTAAGAAGTTTATTGACAATAATAAATTGGATTTTAATGTCTGCTTAATCATGTTTCTCCAACGAGAGTTGGGTAGGAGAGTGACTAAGGTTGATTGTTTCTATCACGAGAGTGATTTTGCAAGGTTTAGAGATTCATAGTCTAGGGAATATTTACTTGAGGCATGTGAGATATCCCAAATTGATCAGGAGCACTTATGAGTCGATTATCCCATTCTTAGGGGCTTTTGCACTTGATTCTTTAGCCTTTTACCTATGACTAGACCCATTACCCGAACTGTTACTCGATCACCGGCATTGTGTATACCCTTGAGTTGTTCATCTTTGTGTTCTTGATTTCTTCTGTTATCCGATTACCCACTCGATCCGGTACCTGGATGCTTGCATCGTGTGCTTAGGTCATGTGGTTCTTGTTTTATCTACTTTTTGTTTCTTTTAGGTTGTTACATAAAACCCCCATTATTGCTTGGCTTGACTTGCATTGTTCTGATCACATCTTATCTGCTAGCATAACAATCATTTGGATTGATAATCCTTTGTACCACAACTGCATAGGAAATTGATACCCTGGGTGAAAATTCTGTTATCAGAATCCCAAAGTAAAATCTTCACTCGACTCGATCAAAGAGGTGGAAGACGTCGGATGTCAAGCGTGGTTGGTCGAATGGAATGACATCCATTCCAGACATGATGGTTCAAGTGGGATGCTCGTGCTTCTTCCTGGGAGTGCTGTAACAACACGTCCCATGGACTCCACTAGCCTCACTGCTAGCCGTCCCAACGGACCCCAAGCTGGCCCTGCAGGGCATCGATCCTAACCCATCACTGTGGATTGGGACCCCAAGGTGGCCCTACAGGGCTTCGATCCTAACCCATCACTGTGGATCTGCAGGTCAATTGGTGGCAACATGTCCTGTGGGAATGTTGTTAAAGGGTGAGGACCAGGGTTCGAGGAACGCTTGGCGCACCAATAACCTACTGGTGGATGTGGATATCCACAGTGAGGGGCTAGGATCAATGCCCTGCAGGGCCAGCTTGGGGTCCGTTGGGGCGGCTAGTAGTGAGGCTAGTGGGCTAGCAGTGAGGCTAATGGGGTCCACGGGACGGGTTGTTCAAGTCGCATGTCGGTCGACTCGCATTGCTTCTCTCCCAGGAGAATCGGTCGAGTCGTATGTCTGGAGATGCAAGATGTGAGTCCTGGAGTCGCATGACGTGAATCTTGGGGTTGTGTTGCTCGAGTCCAACGTTTGATTCCTTTGTTGAGCGCTTAAATCGGGTGCACATTTCAGGCTCCATTCGATTCCAGCAGTCTAGACATCTCCTAAACACTTGAAATACACCAATATGCAAGATATATACAAAGATGATGCAAGAACTAACTAAACAAGCAAACTGTATAAAAGAGACTAGAAAATGGTTCAAAACAATGAGTTATCCTAGCTAAACGCATGATAAATATATGCTAAGGAGAGACAAAATATAGACATATCAAACCTCGACCTGCTTCTCTAACCACTTCTTGAACCATGCCTTCATCCTCGCCTCTAGCTCCCAAATATCCTCTAACACACCATCACAGTCCCATTGGACTCTCATCAAAGGAATCATCTTCCGCCAAAGTACCTTGATCCGCCTCTCGAGTACCCTCACCGGTCTCGCCTCAAGAGTCATGTTGGGCTGAGGATCTGCAAGAATCTTAGCCAACACCTCATCATCCTTGTGAAGACACTGCCTCAGCACCGACAGATGGAAGACCTTGTGGAACTAACGCATAACCTCAGGCAACTCCAACCTGTAAGAAACCGGTCCCACCCGCTCCACAATCATGAAAGTACCCATGTACCTCGAACTCAACTTAGTCTCTGTCATCTTGAAGTACACCATGTCATCCACCTGAAACTCAACGACTTTTCTCCTCTGATAAGCATAACTCTTCTACCGATCCTGAGCATTCCTCATGTTCATCCGGAGCACCCGGATCTTCTCCAAGGTCTCGTGAACAAAACTCGCATCTAATATGCTCCTCTCTCCCACCTGAG
Source organism: Camelina sativa (assembly GCF_030686135.1). Classification (NCBI taxonomy): domain Eukaryota; kingdom Viridiplantae; phylum Streptophyta; class Magnoliopsida; order Brassicales; family Brassicaceae; genus Camelina; species Camelina sativa. The sequence goes on along the minus strand of NC_141892.1, from coordinate 21,242,314 downwards.
TCCAACATAAAAGTGTGCGACATGACCTCCCATACAATGCCTCATAAGGAGTTATACCAATACTCGCCTGATAGTTGTTGTTGTAAGCAAACTCTACCACGTTCAGGTGATCGGCCAAATGACAATCCCAATCCAGCACACACATTCTCAACAAGTCCTCCAGAGTCTGAATCGTCCTCTCCGACTGTCCATCTGTCTGAGGATGGTAAGCTGTACTCATATGCACCTTAGTGCCCAACTCTACCTGAAACGCTCTCCAGAACGCTGAAGTGAACTTGGAATCCCTGTCTGACACTATGCTCACAGGCACACCATGCAACCTCACAATCTCTCTCACATATTTCTTAGCCAAAACTGTTGTTCCATCAATCTTCTTAATGGCCAGAAAATGTTCAGACTTGGTCAGACGATCCACAATCACCCAGATAGCATCCATAATCCGTGACACAGGCAAACCAACCACAAACTCCATAGTAATCATATCCACTTCTACTCTAGAATGGGTCCGTTTTAGGTCACGGTACATATTGGTCCCGACCTATTGATATTATCGTTTGAGGTCATGGTACGTCTTGGTCCCTCTAGAATAAACAGAGAACTTGGTCGAATGAGCTTCTCTCAGAATCTCCTGCCTCAGACCCTCATCCTTGGGTACACAAACCTGATACTCTGAACCCTCAACTTTAGAGGCGTTCACCAAACTCCTCATCACTCTCCTGAGCCAACCACACTCTACTCAGAAGATCTGCTCTGTCAACTGCCTCCAGTCCCAAGGCTCTCGTGAAATTGCACATAAACATAAAGCACTAATCTCACTCACCAGAGACTCCATATCCTGCTCCTGAGCAGAAGTCGCCCGCTTCCTGCTCAAGCGTATGCTATCAATTTAGCTTTACCAGGGTGATAAGCTATATCCAGATTATAATCCGCCACCAACTCCATCCATCGCCTCTGCCTCAAATTCAACTCAGGCTGGGTGAAGATATACTTCAGGCTCTTATGATATCTTAACACTTGTACCTTTCCGGCATAAAGATAAAATCTCCAAATCTTCAAAACAAAAACTACAACAGCCATCTCCAAATCATGGGTAGGGAAGTTGCCCTCATGCTTCCGCAACTACCGTGAAGCACACTGGCGACCACACAAAGGTAACGTCCTTCCCTATCAGCTTAGTTATCAGTTGTGCCATACTCGCAAAACAACTCACAAACTTCCTGTAATACCCTGCCGACCTAAGAAAAATCCTGATCTTTGTGGCGTTCTGCGGTCTAGGCCAATCTCTTAAGGCCTGAATCTTCTCTGGATCCACAGAAACTCCTGCTGCAGAAACAACATGACCCAAGAAACCCATCTCTCTCTAGAAGAAACTACACTTGCTCACCTTAGCCAAAAGCTTCTGCTCCTCCTACTTCTTCAGAACTGCTCTCAGATGGATCTCGTGCTGCGTAGGGCTCTTCGAATACACCAGGATGTCATCGATGAATATGTTGACAAACTCATCCAGAAACTCCTAAAATACACTGTTCATCAACCTCATAAACGCAGCTGGTGCATCGGTCAAACAAAGGGCATCACCACAAACTCATAGTGTCCATACCTTGTCCTGAAAGCTATCTTCCGGACGTCTAGCTCATCTATCAGAATCTGGTGGTAACCTGACGCCAAATCAATCTTGGAGAACCAAGTAGCACCCCTCAACTGATCCAACAACTTATCAATCCGCGGGAGAGGGTACTTGTTATTCACAGTGACTCGGTTAAAACCCCGACAATCTATACACAAGTGGAAACATCCATCCTTCTTTTTAACAAACAACACCGGCGCTCTCCACGGTGAAGTACTAGGATGAATGAATCCCTTGCCCAACAAATACTCCAACTAATTCTTCAGCTCTGCCTTAGACAATGGCTTAGTCCCTGGTTCCTGGTTCCATCCTGTAGGGTGCCTTTGACAATGACTTAGTCCCTGGTTCCAACTCAATCGTGAAGGGATCAGACTAAGATGGTGGTAACCCCTGCAATAACTAGAAAAGATCATCAAACTCCCAAACCACAGGGATCTCACCTACACCAACCTGCCCCACAGACTCCGACATCGTAATTATAGCCAAACACCCTTCCCATCCCTTTCTGATCATCTTCTCTGCCTACACAGCTGAGATAACCAAACTCTCTAAAGTCGTCCTCACTCCCTCATAAAACCAACTCTTCGCCCCGGGCCTTTCCAACACAACTCTACCTTGATGGCAATCCACATGTACTTTATACCGGTGCAACCAATCCATACCCAAAATCACATCTTACAGCTCCACAGGACTGATGACTAGATCAACCAGCATTGACTCTCCAGCCACCTGTATATCCACATCTCTTGTCCGTCCATGAACCTGTATTATCTCGCCTCCAGCAACCTTCACGGTCATGAACCTCTCCTCGGAATCTCCACGAATGTTGCCCCTCTCGACACACTCTGGGGTAACGAAGAAATGAGTAGTTCCAGAGTCAAACAACACATGGGACAAAAATCCTCCCACCAATTAGGTTCCTACACACACCTTAGGCACTAAGTGACAGAAAACCACAAAGTCAAGTTTAGAAATTGTACATGTGATCGCGTTAGAACTTGTTCCTCCTGACTTCACTGCGTGTACACACGCGGTGCCACTAGCAAAGGCAATGCTGTTTGTCCCACCTGCTGCACTCCTGACTGCACTACCACCACAGCCATCGGATATAGCTAAGGACACGACAATCTAAGATACCCGACCTCCCTGCAATGGTAACACACACGAGTCGTCGGCGGTGCTGGCTAGTTACCCCTCTCTGGACAACGCGCCACTTTGTGCTCCAGACTCCCACACCCGAAGCATCTCGCACCACTGGAACCCGACTTCTGCATCACGTTAAACTTCCTTTTTTGCCCCTGTGCAGGCTTATCGCCCTTTCCAGAAGCAGATGCGGCTGAGTCCGCTTCAGCTGTGCTGGAGGATTAACCAACACAACCTATGACCTCAAGTCATCCTCTATCCCAGCTGCAGTCTCTACCAGCTCCGCTCTCGTAGCATAGCTACTCACTCTGCACCAACTCAAGTCATCCCACAGAGACAATAAGAACTTCCGCACCTGAGTCGACTCTGGTTCCAAATCCCTGCCTGCATACCCCACAAGCCTACTGAACTCTGCGTCCAGCTCCCTCACAGTACGATTCCCCTGAGTCAACCCCAAGAACCGCGCCTCCATAAGATCAAGTGCCTCTTGCGGAAAAGACTTGGCGTTGAACTCTCCCACAAAATCTAACCAAATAATCTCATGTTGCACTCTTCGTGCTGTCACCGAACTCCTCCATTCGTTCTCTCCACTCATATGCTGCACTCGGATTCGTTCCTCATAGGGAAAACCCCGCACCCACATGTCGTAGCTACACCATCATCTGAACATATTGAGCATCCACTACCTTGTCCCTTGGCTGCACGCCTGCCTGCACACCACCTACAGGCTGCACCCCTGAACCTTGCCCACCAACCACCAGCGACACCACTATTGGAAACTGCAACAATACCTGAGCTAGCAAGCCTGCCAAGACATTCTCTCTACCTGAAGCACCATCCGCTTCAACCCCCACTCCCGGGGCAACACCGATACCGACACCGGGCCTACCCGCCCATCCGATACCACCACCGGTTAGGTCTCCAGACACACTAGGATGAACCTGCGATTCGGCCACCTCCTCACTGGCCAAGAAGCTCTGGGTCACACTCTCACTGACCTTGGGAACCTGTCCCTGCCCATGGCCACGCCCACGAACACGACCACGCCCACGAACACGACCACGACCACGACTACGCCTGCGACCAGCAGCTCCCTCACCTCTAACTATTTGTATCACCAAGAACAGACGGCTAAGCAAACAAAACGACTCTAACTACACAAGGAACAAAACTCACCTTGGAATCACAAAGTAGGCTCAAAGAGTATGTTCTAGGACCCCATGCCACACACAAGCATTCAATCCAACATCCACAACACAAAGCACACAGCAAACCCGTACCTAGAACCGTATAGGAACTGACACCAAACTGAAACAACCCGACCCTTTTTTTATTTAATCCTAATATTTAGTGATCCCATACTCACTAGCAACCTATCCCCAAACAAAAACAACAACAACGGATAACAAAATAATAAATCAAATAACCAATAACCAATAAAGAAATAACATAACAACAATCCAATAACAATCCAGAACATAAAACAAATCATAAACCAACAATCCTAGCATCCATTCTGTGTATACACGTCCCGTTGACCCCACTAGCCCACCGCTAGCTTGCCCCCATAGGCCCGAAGCTGGCCCTGCAGGGCATCGATCCTAACCCCTCATTGTGGACAGGAACTATTCATCCAAATCCACCAGTAGGTTATTGGTGCGTCAGGCGTTCCGTGAACCCTGGTCCCCACCCTTTAACAACCTTCCCACAGGACAAGTTGTCACCAGTTGATCAGCCCACTAGCCTCACTGCTAGCCGCCCCAACGGATCGCAGTCCCTCGAGCCATCGGTATCTAGAGAACCCCTCGTCCCCTCAGGAGAACCCCCATCTCCTCGTGAGTTGTTCAGGACCCCCCGTCCCTATAGCAAACGGTCATAACGTCTGTTAGCATTTTCTACTCGGGACCACCCCGTGATCCGCGTAGAACATCTCAATGTCCTACCAACACCATATACTCTTCGTTACTATCACCCCTGCCTTGGCCACCCCTAGGCCTCACTCTAAAACATCTCAACAGTTTGATGTTCACACACACCCTTTCCAAAAATAGCTTTTCCGCTTGGCAATTATCCACAACAAATCATCAATACGAGCGTAATAAAACAAACAAGTACCATACGTTCGCATATTCTGATTCACCGCATCAAATGCTTTGCAAGCCGTTAACTCAAACCACTTGACTTATTTCCTCCAACAAGCTTACAAAAACCTTGAATCTAGCAACCCTGTCCATCTCCAATGAACTGCTGCAACTCCCCTTCAAGGACTCCCGCATTTCACATCCCCATTTTTAAAATAGACAATTGCTAGCTATTCATAGAACTTTCTATTTATAGCAACCCTGAGCTATTTTCTAGATAAGTCTACTTCCATTACATATCCTGTCCTAGAACCGTATACGCTCTAATACCAAATTGAAACGACCTGACCCGTTTGCAGATCAATTGGTGACAGCTTGTCCTGTGGGAAGGTTGTTAAAGGGTGGGGACCAGGGTTCGAGGAACGCCTAGCGCACAAATAACCTATTGGTGGATTTGGATGAATAGTTTCTGTCCACAGTGTGGGGTTAGGATCGATGCCCTGCATGGCCAGCTATGGGCCTATGGAGGCAAGCTAGCAGTGAGGCTAGTGGGGTCCACGGGACGGGTTGTTACATATTCTAGGCCACTAAGTTCCACTCTAGAATCCTAACAAAGACACAGAGCAAACAACTAAGTCTCTAGAACATCCTCCTCTTCATAGCCTTGATTATAGGATCACACTTTGCCTTTACCTGCACCACAAACATGAATTGAGATGCATGAGTATTTTATAAACACTCAGTAAGACAATCCTCTCATCTATTGGGCTATACACACAAGCAATAGAAACATCTTTAACCATCACCCAACAATCAATAACCAAACAACAACAAATCAGCACTCTGCATCGACTGACAAAAACCCATGCATCGACCAACACCAACTATAGTTGCATCGACCGACACAAGATTTCATCGACCGACACAAGGTTCACTTTCATCGACCGACACAAGGTTCACTTTCATCGACCGACACGCACACTGCATCGACTCACGCATGCTCGACATAACACGAAATCCCTAATCGCATCGACCGATGCCTCCACATGACATCGACCGAGGCTCCTAGGTCAAACGCGCCGTCCTCGCATTGCATCGACCGACACACAAAGTGCATCAACCGATGCACATGCCTAGCATCGTTTTTCCCCAAAGCTCCTCACTGGATCTTTGTACCTAAACCACCAATAACACAAAACCAATATCACAAAAAGCTTCCCAAAGCCTCTTGTGAAGCAACAACACACCAACAAGCCAATATAACCCATAAAAACAAGCAGATCAGAGAAATCTCCAGCTTAGATAAGCCATGGTCATGTACTTACCTTGCCAAGACGATTCTGACTCACAAACAAGAAGATCTACGCTCCTAACAGCCTCTCACAACGCTCCTAGCTTCAGATCTCGCCAAGAACAGCCACAAATCTCCAGAAATCTCACCAATTGCTTAAAAACTCAAGAACTTCGTTTATTACTCTCAGAAACGGCTAAACTCGGCCACAAGACGACAAAGTCTCCTTTTATATGCGACTCCAGGGTTTTCTTAACCCCAAAACGCAACGTTTAACTTAAACTCGTCCGCTCAAAACTGACCATGCATCAACTAACACACCTTGTGCATCGACCAATGTACCTCCCAAACCGGGACTCCGGTTAGCGGATGTTACTTATCTTCATAAGGCATGGGGCTTCCCAGCAAGGTAAGAGCATTAGCTTTGACCTTGATGTGCTGCATGTTGGCATCAATAGTTGTGGTGCCTTTGACACATTGCTTCAACTACGTCAGAAGCTGGCGAATGTGTCCTCTTGATAGTTTTCATAAGTGTCTGACAAGGTGTTCCAGGCTTGTAGCGAGGATTCGGACATGGCGATGAGAGTATTGAACAGCAAGCTGTCTTGACGCAGCCATGATATGTACTCTGGGTTTTTTTCCTCATTGCCAGACTTGGTAATAGTCTTCGGCGGAATGACAGTGGTGGGGTCAATGTACATGAACCAAAGAAAATGTGTAGCTTCCAGTTTTTATTGAATTTTGTCCGCTCAAATCACATTCAATATTTAGGTTAGTACAAACTCCACAATAAGATACAAATGTTTAGTATTATGTTTTTTGTTTGTTTAATTCTCCTCGTAGTAGTAAGACAAAATTTGCGTTCGGACAGACAAAGGAATGGTTACATTATGTAGAGAGTCACTCCAAGTAAGGCTTCCAAAGTAGTAACCTGTGTTGATTTTGTGTGTTGTCGAGACTCTTACGTTGGTTGTAGAGTTGAATACTAGCGTCTCCGGGGTCCAAGGTCACAGTAACTTGGATGCCTAAGGGTCGCTCAACCGTTACTTTATAGACTGAGTTTAGTGGTCCAACGTTAGTGATGGTTATGGTGAGACTCACTACGTCTTTGAGGTTTGGGATTCTGATAGAAGGTAAGTTACAATCAAGGACAGATGGTTTGGGATTTCAACAGACTGTTGCTGTACCGACAAGTTGGGAGATTAATGTCTCGTTGTAACCAAAAGAGCACATGTAGAGAACATAGTCTTCAAATCCCAATTAATAAACAAGACCTAGATTTGCAGCTTTCTCAGGATTCACAAGACCTCCACCATAGTCGAACGGATTAGCTAGCTTCCGAGGTGACCCTTATGCGAATATCTGCTCTCCAAATGGATCTGTTCTCCAAGCTGCAGAGTAAAGATGATACCAAGATCAGTGATGTTTCTCTTTTGTCATATGTACAATGGCTGATCTTATGGCAGCAGGAGACCGATCACGGTGTAGAGCTTTCAGAAGCGCAAGAACTCCTGAAATTGTAGGAGTCACCATTGATGTCCCTGAAAAGAAAATGAATCCTTGGTCATTGAAAGTGGTATTGGTGGTTGTAGCCGCCAATATGCTCACTCTTGGTGCTGCTATATCCGGCTGCATTCATTTGATTGACAACATATGAGGTAAGATAATTTGATGAGTTTAGACAAAACAAAACATGTGAGCCTTTATTCTAACGTACCTTAAGGATTGCAGCCGAGATTGGAATAGGCCCTCTTGATGAGAAACTTGCTACCTTTAATTTTTACCCAGTGGTTGTCCAATAAGTGTCCTAGAAGGTTGTATCTTTACTACAGGTGATCTGACAAACAAGAAAATGTTGCTTATTTTTCTAACTACTCTAAGTGATGAAGATGTTAGTCTATGTTATTCATACCCATTTGAATGTATGTAAAAAAGTATATTGGTTCCAAGCTCATAGTCAACAGCAACACAAGGAAAATCATCTAGGCATGGTCGGAGTATGTTTCCTTGTTGTCCTGCAATGATTACACCGAGACCATCTGCTCTCTTAACATAACTTGCTGCCCTCAATACAGAAGTACTGTAAGGTGATTCGGTGAAACACAACACAACTTTCCCCACCATTGTACTATTAGAGTTGATGAAAAGACACTCACATGTTCTACATTACAAGAACCAGGGTAAATTCAAATAATTGATCATTTTCATATTACAAGATTTTGTCCTAATAAGAAACTAGAGAATAGATAATATTACCCAGAGAAACTTTCATTGTTATTCCCTGGATTCTCCGGGTAAACCAAGCTAGTGAAGCCAACTTCTGGACCTCTGCAATATATATAAGAAACAGATCTGTAAATGTTTTAAAAACATTTAATTTCAATAATATAAATAGTGTATATCTTTTTGTTACCAATATCACTTAATTGTTCCCAAGTATCATAGGTGTAGAGAAGGACCGATCTAGAGTAGTTGCAGCTATTGTGATGATCCAAGGAGCCAAGTTTGTAACGATTTGAGCCGATGGACCCGCGTTACCGGCCACACAAACTACGGTAATACATTTCAGTACTGCATGGAATGCACCAGTAGCTATCCCATCTTGAACATCGGTTTCTGAATACAAAGTTTCATAGCCTAGAGAAAGAGACAGAACATCAACTCCATCATGAATAGCCTCGTCCATTGCTTTCAAGATGTCAGCGGCTGAAAAAATCGTTATGTCCTCATCATCTAGATAGCAACAAGTCTTGTACACTGCTATACGAGTACACGGTGCCCCACCTCATACAAGTCCCTCCAGCTAGGCCCTTGTAGCTGGTATTGGGAACATAAGAACCGCCTGCGATGGTAGCTACGTGTGTTCCATGACCATTGTAGCCTCTATGGGAAATGAAGTCAAGTGATTTTGTAGAGTTGAAGCTTTCGTGCATCGCAAGAAAACCATTGATGAAGTACTTGGCTCCTATGAGCTTTTTATTGCAGTGAGAGGAGTTAAAATCTTCTTCTGATTCACAGTCTCCTTTCTAGTGGCGTAAAGTATAGATTAGTGTACATTATTATATTTTTATTTAATTAAAAATAAATATTATTTAAAAAAAAAAAGTTAAATGGACCAATAAAAAGAGAGTGAAACTTTACTATGAAAGTTAGTACAACAAAGGTTTATTTTCTGTGATACCTCATTCCAAGGGAGAGAGAAAGAGAGAGATGTAATGTAGTTGAGGACTAATATTGAGGAAGCTTAAGCATTTTCTGTGATTCCTCTTAGAATGTTTCCATTTCTTGGAATTATTTTAAGTTTTTGCTGTTTGAATTTCTTATCTTTTGTCATAGTCAGAGTCACAAAGTTTAATTTTATTTTAATCCAACACACAATGTCTAAGGAATATATCAAACAGTGTGTGCTTAGTCAACTAAAATCAACCATCTACCTCAACATGTCCCATGCTACTTAATTCAATAGAAACTAGAAAAACAAAATTGTCTCTGCCGTATGAAGATTTATTAGCTAGGTGAAAATAAATTGACAAACTCTATCATCTTAAATCGTATTCTAATATCACTACGCAACCAGAAATTCATTCTAGGCCCTGTTCTTTTACCCAACGTTGCGACAGCTGACAAAATAGAAGAAAAACAGTTTTAGGAGAGAGAGGAAAACACAGTAGTGAGAGGAAAATTGTCGAAGAAAATGAGTGGAGATGATGACTAAAGTATCGCTGTTAACTTCAGTGACTCATATGATGTTGTCGCGACTCATTTTCTGTCTTCTCCGACTCATCTGAAACAGTTATTTTTTTAAGTTCCGGTGTCGTTTAGTTTATTTCGACTCTTCGTGACATGTCATTTAACTCCGTCGCTGCCGCTGTCGCAGCGTTTAGTAAAAGAACATGGTCCTAGTTATAGAAAATGAAGCTATATTGTCAATTAATTTGACTGTGAGAGACAGCCATGAGCCTAAAATTTGAAGAATGTTGTTAGTGTTTAAGCTAAGTGGGGGTTATTGGTTTGAGATTTGTAGAGTTTTAAAAGCTTTAAATGTTATGTTGAATTTGTTGTTGGTATATCAAGATTTGTTAAACTCTGCTAAAGTTTAGTGTTATTAGTTTGTAATTTATAAAAAGTCATTTAAAATCTTAACAAATTTAGGTTATTGGATTTAGACTTTTATAAGAGCATCTCCACTAGGGAGTGCTCATCAAAATATTCATAAAAAAATTAATAGAGGAAAGAGAAAGAATAAGAAAAGAGGAGAATTCATGCTCACAAACGTTTGGCAGAATTTTCTGACAAGTGTCATGTAGTTACTGATTAATATTAATAAAAATAATAAATATATCATTATAATTAAAATAATTATTTTTTTAAAGCAACCTTCTAAGGTTGCTCCCGTTGGTGATGGTCTAAAGTCATTAAATTTTTTATGTTATTCAATTAAAACAAAAGAATTTAGGATTGTTAAAGAATTCAATTATTATGTTATTGGTTCATGATTTTATATATTTTATTCACAAAATAATGTCATGGAAAGTATCACAAAAATACAGAGATTGTTTGGAACATTTTACAAGATTTTAGTAAACTATAGAATACGCTCTATCAATCCTTATGAAGATTTTGTGGAAGTTTTTAAAATTTTTTAGAAATTAGAACCCATGAACACCCCTAATAAAATTTCATCGGAAAAGAAAGTGTAGGGTTGAAGCTTATTGGACATTTAAAATTTTGTTTGGTTAGGTTCGATTTGAATGTTCCGTGCTAAATCAAATAAAGTTCGATTTGAAAATGTTCCGTGCTAAATCAAATAAAGTTCGAATTATTTGTAGAAGATAAATTTTTCGATTCAAGAGAAAAAGAAAAGAAAACAAAAAAAACTAATGCAGGGTTAGAACCTAAAAAAAAATTAGGTTTGATTTGTGATCCTAAAAGAAAATTAGTTTATATCCAATATGTAATTTCAGTTAAATTTTGGGGAAAAATATTTTTGGTAACTAAGATAAAATGTCAAAAAAAAAAATTGTTTGACTTCTATCGAATTACATGTTTCCTCTTGCCGATTAAAGTTTCATCCAATGAACCGAATAAGCATTCTGTTTGGCTAAATTAGTTCAGTTTATTTATATGTCCAGGCCCTAATAAATGTAACTTAAATTTTCTAATCTCTTAAAACTATTTGCGAAGTTTGGTTAATCGTCATAGCAACTATTTTCACGTTTAAGCGCTCATCAATTCTTGCATAATAGCAAATAAATCAGGAAGAACATCGTCATTGAACATGAATTCAATGAAGAAATAGCAAATAAAGAAACTTATAAACCAGTTGAATCAATCACTTTTTATTTGAATTTAAGGAACACATTCATTTATAATACTATTAAAAAGTATGTAACAAGCACAAGACCTAAAGAAAAAAATCAGGAAGTAACTATGGTTTCGAAGCAATGAAGCCCGTCAAACTCCGGTGCAACCCTCAGAGTCAGAGGTTTCTCCACTATAAACTTCTTTGGTGTCTTCTCCGTCAACACGGCTTGAATCCCCGAGGAAGAAGTAGAGGATCCATGAGAGGATGGATTAGATGTAGCTTTGTTCTTCATAATCCCTGAGCAAAAGGAATCAAACATACTGAACAATGAATTCATGATTCTATAATCAAACTCGAAACTTGTAAAGAGAGATTCTTAGAAACTCGAAAAGCTTTGTTAGATGTTCTTGTAACGAAGAAGAGAAAAAAATAAGTTTGTTTATATAGAGAGAACAAAACTTTGCCGTATCAGTGTCATATATAAGGAATTAATTTTCATTTTTGACAATATTTTCCATTTTTCTTTTTGACAATATTTTCCATTTTTCAAAAGTTGGAATTAATTTTCCTGTTCCGGCTGATATTAATCTTACATTTTTTGACAATGAGACAAAATAACAGTTAAAAGTTAAATATACTATAATTCAGAATAAATAAAAAAAAAACAAAGATCAAAAGATACATTCTTCAAATTTAAACTTAAATTTGCATAAAGCGTATAAGATCTAATTATGCGAATTGTAAAAGAAAAGGAAAAGATCGAAACACAAGAACTAGAAAGTTATGAAAGATACATTTTTTTTTTTGGAGAGTTACTATAATATTACTAAATTGTTTCCTTATTACTAAAGTAGTATAAAAAGGTTGATAATTATTATAATAACTTATGTACCATTTTTATCCCTAAAACTTGTGTTAGGAAAAAATGCAATTACAGAAAATGCCATTAAAAAAACATTGGAAAGTGGGAGAAAGTCTATAGTTGGTTTGATGGTATACAAATCAGATACATAAAAATGGTAGAGAAAGTTGGTATATTAAGTTGGTAGACGGAAGGTGTACGGTAGATGAAAATGGAAGATTTAGTTGTATTGATGGTACACTTATGTGAAAAGTAGATTAATTAGGTAGATTTATGTTTTCGGTAGATTAACTTGGTAGATTAATTGTGTTTGATGATAAACTTATTAATTGAGCGAGTTTTTAGATAGATTTTTTTGGTAGCGAAGATAGTTTTGATAGACTTACTAACCGTTGCAATAGATATAATTGACAGACTTAAGCTGTTAATAGATTGTTTTGGTATACTTATATAGTTATTAGATTTATCTGAGAGATTTATAAAAATGTAACGGTAGACTTATAAAATATGGTAGAGATATTGTTGGTTATTGCGATAGATTTAAATCTGACTAGAATAACCTCATATTTTGTTAGAGTCAGTATATGGTATACTAGACATGATAGACTTAGTTTTTTTTTTTTTTTGGTGACTATTGGAAAACATATGTTAGATTTGTTTGCATTATTTACATGTTAGTTTGAAGCTTATGTCTTTGTTCTTCCTCAACATGATTTGAGTATAATCGACCAAGAAATCAGACAAACAATATAACTCACTTTTTATAGGTTTTTAAGTTAGAAATCAGATGTTGAGATGAAAATCTATAATAGTTGAGTAAAAACCCCACAAGTGAAACCAAAAAAATAGACATAAGTCGTGAAAAAATAAAGTGAGGCAGGGGAAATTAGGGTTTTCAGTCGTATGTTAGAGGTGGAAGACGAGGATATTCTGGTAATTTTGGGTTCATTAAACCTAAAATCGAACGTGTACGACATATGAACGCATATGTACACAAGTTATAAACGTGTACGTACATATGAACACACAAATTGTTTACAAACAAAACATTCAAAACATGTACGTGCACAAGTTATTTTAATGTAACATTCAAGACAAGTACTTATGTGAGAAACGTGATTGTAATCATCATAAAGCGAACTATGTCATTCAATCTTGTTTGAGACTAATTAGGAGATAAGTGAAACAATCACACATAAAGATATGTATAACTAAAAGGTGCATATCACATTCTCTCACCATATTCTCATAATTACAAATAAACCCACCGTTGAGCATAGTTATAGAAGTGTCAAACCCACCGTTGAACATAGTTATAGAGGTGTGAAAAATATAAGCTATGCATGTTGCAGTTTGGGTGTACGTACATAACGTTCTTTTGTTTAATGTATGTTGCAGTTTGGTGTACGTACATAACGTTCTTGAGATTAGTGTACGTACATAACATTCTTTTACTTAGTATACGTCCGTAAATCCGTTTTAATGAAATATATTATTGTAATTTTGTACTCATCTTCAACATATCTTCTTCTGCAACCCTAGCTAATATTGTCGTTGTTGTTCACCGGAAATGGAACAAGTAAGAGATGTTACTAGAACAAGTAAGAGATGTTACTAGAACAACCTATGTAATTCGTAATTGTTTATTTATTTATTATATTTTCGAGAGGTAATGAATAATAACCACACAAAATTACATTTTAACTATATAGGGTAATATTTAGATAACATAAATAGTATTTGCCGAATTGTATTACTCAGTTCAACTAGGTACAACTAAATATATATTTAGATTTGCATTTCTATTTAAAATATGAAAATGATAATTAAGGTTTATAAGATTTTCTTTACATATTGAACTATTAAAGAACCATGTTTAATCAACAATACAAGAATTTCTCACTTTCTAATATATACTATCGTTTTCACATAAAACACTCTTTATTGTATAAGGAAGACTTAGTAAGTGATCACCTCAAATGAAACAAAAGAGGTGAAACCCAAGTTTTTATGAACATTGTGTTATGAAAACCTTGTATATACTAATTAATAGTGATAAATCTTGTGGCCAACTGCTAATAATTTATATTATAGTCCAACTGGAAATACGAAAAAAATGCAAAAGTTCAACTATGAATATGAGAGTACAACTGGACAACTATGTATAATTATGTGTATACCAAATAATTTTTTACTAATATCATGTTGTCTTTGGTTCATTTTACCACATATGTGATGATTTTAAATGAATATCCCGCCGCCAAAACTCTATTTTTTATTCGTTTTCACATGATCCATATTTAAACTTTATTTTAATAGCTCTAGTATAGTTGCACCAAGTAGTTCAAGTTATACTGAAATTTTCTTAGTTGTACCTAAATGATCTAGTTGTAAATAAAACCTCACATTCACCCTAAGATTCTATTAATTACAACCAAACAAATCTCAGTGCCTCTGTCTCTGTCACAACTCTTTTATCTTCTGCAAAGAATGCTAATATAGATGACTCTTATGTTATGCAAATTGTATAAGCCTATTTACATTTGGTGGAACCTGCTTAATTTGTAAAATATTAATTCAATTTATAGCTAATAGACATTCTTAAAGAAATACATCATTTCATAAACCAACTAGCAGTTTATACATAACACAAGTCTCGGATCCCAAAACTTAAATTACTATCACTGTAGTTGCTACACTTAGTCAGATCTCCTTTTCCTTTCGCTTGCTACTTTTTCTTTTCTGTAGTCTCGACTTCTCCAAGTTTTAATAATCAGTCTTCTCAGAAGCTTGAAGTTGTGTCACCATCTACAATTATCCACCTTGAAGGCAGCTTTGAATCATCCTCGTGAGTTTCCTCTCAGAAGCTTAAACGCTGACGTATGGATTCCACAGGGCTGAGAAAGATGGTAACTATAGAATCAAAACAATGTTGGGGAAAAAAAATGGAAATTATTGGTGCTAGGAGATCAGGAAACTTGACACAACCTTTGTGAGGGTTTGTCATCACTGGATGATGCTGAAGCATACCACAGGTTGACAGCCGAATCTGTTCCAGCGCTCTGTGTTTTCTAAACGAAAACAAAGCATATACCAAATATAAAACGGCACATTTTAGCTAAAAGACAAGGTGTGGCATACATAACTACTAAGTAGAACGATTTGATTGTGTTAAATAAAACAAAGGAGAAAAGAGGGCAGAGTACCAAAATCAGTCCATCATACTCAGGATTACACTTGACAGCCCATGTCCTTCAAAATTTGACAGAAAAATACAAAGGCACAAATTCAAGGATTTTGATTACTTAAAAAAAAAAGTTTGCAAAAAGGAAACGGAAGCAAACATACCAGTTTGCATGACCAGGAATCACTTGGAGAGGAACCTTGGCCTTCCGGAGATCCCAGACATGTATGCCAGATTCATCCTCTGCAGTTATCTGCACAACTGAATGTTTAATCCATCACAGCTAAGATATGATGATATTTTTATACCAAGTCAAAAGGTTGAGTTCTACAACGATTTTATTCAGCTCTGTGCACGGACGATGTAAAGAACAGTCTAAACAGCTTATTGGCTCTTTTGGGTTTGTGTGTTTGTTTTAAACGGAAGCAGAGAAATAGAGTGACAACAGAAGCTAAAGGTTAGTAAGACTTCTGAGCACCAATGAGGAGATTTCAGATTCTAAACATTGGCAATGTATTCCAAGCAGACTAATATATGCTCAAACTCCCTTCTCCTATCACTATCTCAATTTGAACTCAGTCTAGCTTCGTCCTACAAGACTACCCAGATCAATCGTATCTCCCAAACTCTAAATAGCCACAGGATCATCTTACTCTTAAGTGCTAAACCTAAACTCCTTCATCTATAGACTAGGGATAATAAACGAACCGAGATCGCCGCCGCGTTTAGCGGAGCCACAGTCAGAAACACGAGACGCCACTTCTTTGAAGTTAGCCTTGCCGGAGACAATATCTTCACGGATCGATTTGCCACTTCCCTACGGCGGCTTCTCTAGTAAGTAATAGTCATAATAATCTTACCTTCCGGATCCTTCCACGACGCCTTCCTACGAGATCCCTGATGCTTAATCAGAATGTGCGACGGCTTAACTTGATCCCTCGACGACATCTTGATCTTCTTCCGATGCTTGCTGTGGTGGTGGTGATGATCGTCTTTCTTCTCCTTCGTCGATCGATCTGTGGAGGAGACCGTGAACAAAGCCGGATACACCGGACATAAGCCGGCAACCCATGCCGGACGGCCAAAATATCTTTCTCTCTGAAAGTTGAGATCCGAAGAAACTGATGATTAAGCTTTGTTTTTTCAACAAATTTAATTAGAAATGGCATCGTTTGTAAAAACAAGGTTAATAAGTAATTTGCAAACTGTTATGTGTTTGTTGTTTTAGTATATGAATGTATCATTATAGTAATTACCCGACTTTTATGTAACATTACGGTAATTTCTCTTTTTTTTTCTGGTTCAGTTCATTTTAGAATAAAAATTACAAAAAAACGAGCAAAAATAATTAATTAATGTTCTATTTTTTATAATTTATATACTTAATTAATATTATTTTAGATAAACTCAAATAGATTGCACAAAATTTAGTTTTAATTCGAAGTTTTCTTTGAATAATTCAATGCATAAAATAAAAATGGTTCGAGTTGTAACAAATTTCGGTGCAAACTCGAATTGATGAATTTTGGTTCCATTTAGTTAATGAACTAAAAATAACTAAAAAATAACAAGAATGGATGATAATAATAACAAAAGGCCAATGTGTTAATTTCTTGGTTCCAAAAGTAAATAAAAACTAAGTTTTTTTTGTCTGCATTTGAGTGAATACACTAGGCAAAAATAAAGATGATTTTTTTTTTTTTTTGAAAGAAGGTAAAGTTAAATGCAATATGAACCGAAGAAGAAGAAAACTTAAGTCACAACCCCTCAACCTTGTGTTTGGTTATATCTTTCTAATTAACTGCTCTCTGATCACACTTGGCATCATCAGTTTGAAGCTGGAATTTAGAAAGAGAACATGTGTTTCACTATAAGAAAACATGCGTTTAGCAACTCCAATATTAGTCGCTAAATAATCGCAAACACCTACTTTGCGACTAATAAACGACTATTTGAGATGGTCGCTAAAAAATGGTCGCAAAATTGCAAGTGAGTTATGACGCCGTTATATAGTCACCAATAAACGACTCTTTACAGACTTTTTATATTAGGAACCTTCGGTCGTAAACATAGTTACAAGTCAGTTGCAAATTAGTGATTAAATTGTGTGCCCATTTTAAGACTCCTTAGCTGTCGTCGCAAAGTAGTCATCATATATTTATAACCATTTTGCCACTAATCTGATAGTTTTACAAAAATAAATTTGGTCGCAATTTGGTGATTTTTGAACATATAATAAACCTGTTTTATCTGTAAAATTTGGAAAGAATCAAATAAATTAAAATTGAAAACCAAATCATTAAGAAAAATATCATAATCATTCATCAAACAAAAAGATTAGCATAATGATTGTATCATAATCATTCATTATCCAAAAAGATCATCCTAAAGAAAAACAAGTAATAAAACCAAAGAGGCAATTCATGTTTTTTTATAGAAAAGACAATGTTTACAACTTGAGTAAGTGGAGAAAGGGGATGTGGTGGCCGGTGTTGTGTCTATCGCGGTGGCTGGTGAGTACCTGACACGGTGGCTGGCGGTATGATGTCTTCAGGGTTGGAGTCTTCAGGTGCGGTTGCTGGTGTTGTTGCTGGTACTCTTGGTCGCAAGGAAGCAATAAAAGTCTCAAATCTTGGATCTTTCTCTTTCATGTAGGTGAGAAGCTCGTCGGTCTTCATTTGAGATTCTTGATGCTCCTTATCACGTCGGGCATTCTCAGCATCTATGAGCTATCTTGTTGCGAAGTTGTTCTTAAAGCTCGAGAAGTGTTGGTGTTGATGGAGAAGATTCTGCATAGCTTTCCTTCCTTTTCCCTTTCCTAAGTGTCTCAACAAGAGATCCAAGACCAAAAAGGTTTCCCTTCTCATCTGTTTGAGTACACTAAAACAAAGAAAAACAAAAGCATTTCGTTAGTCAAGGCTACAAACAAGTATTAATAAATCAAAATGTTCAGCAAATAAAGAAACCATGCGGATTATGAAAACCAAAATGTGGATTATAAGAAAGCAATGCTGAGAGTACCTTAAGAAAGATTTCATTCTTTTCCTCAATGCTGAGAGTACGATGACTTGAACGTTCAAAAGAATTCCCTGAATTTTCTGGACCATCATCGTCCACTTCACACAGTTTCTCCTCCAATGTTTTCTCATCTACTTGTTTAGCTTTTTGATCAACAAACGATCCGTCAGCTCGAGTATGTGTCTTCATGAACACTTTGCCAAATGATACCGGACGGCCCAATTCTTCCTCCTACAAAGAAATAGTAAAATGTTAAAACCATGGAAGCAAGGTGTTAAAATCATGGAAGCAATGTTAAATTACCATTTCTTGATGAATTTGCACATATGATTTCTGACCGGCAAGGTGTTTGTGGACTCCAAGACCACCACGATCGGATTTTCTGCACTGTGAAGCATTTGAACTCCTCTCCATTACCTCAGGTTCTTTCCAATGAGCACACATCTCAGCCCACAGTTCTTCACGAATCCAAATAGGTTGTTTACCACGGTTTTTAGCTTGACTAACAATGCCTTTCATTCGTTTCTTGGCTATCTTTAAGAACCCCTCTTTAACAAGCTCAGCTATCCCAGTATCCCAATAGAACTTCCGCTATAGATTACAAATGAGTTAAGTTAATAATGAAACTAAGTCAGTTATGAGAAATAATAGAACTTTGAAAGCTATAAGACATTACCGCAAATGTCCTGAAATATCTCTCTTGAATGTGTGTAGGAGTAACCTTCCAACTGTAGTAAGGACCATCGAATTTCCTTCTAAATATTCCAGCAATCACCCGAGAAATTTTTCCTTTGTGCATGTTAAACCTGTCAGAAAACAAAAACAGAGTATTAGTCTCTATAAAAACATTGTAACACTAAGCGGATGTAACTTAAAGACAACTAAGAAAACAAAGTAAAGAAAACTTAATCAAACAAATCAGTCCTCCACTAAACTTAATCAAACAGAGCAGTCCTACACTAAACTTAATCAAACAAAAACAAGTTATTAGTCTCAACAAAAACAACCAATCTCAACCTACCACTAAGCGAATGTAACATAATCAATAAAACAATCTTTACCTACAACAAAACAATCTATCTCAACCTACAACAAAACAATCTTAACCTACAACAAAACAATCATTCTCAACCTACAACAAAACAATATATATCAACCTAAAACAAGACAATCTTAACCTAACACTAAGCACAAAGAGATATTACCATAGAGACTCAACGCCGTGGATGGGATCGACAGACAGAAGTGGTAGATGTTGTTGGCCTGGAAGAGCTAGCAAAACATCTAACATCTCTTGGTAGTCTTGGGCTGGATTAGGATTAGGGTTTTCTTCTTCGGCAGGATTGGGGTTTTCTTCGTCGCAATCCTCTTCCATATTTAGGTCTGGTTGTTCTGGTATGAGTGGAGGAACAACCCGCGGTGGTTGAGAAGCAACTCACGGTGGTCGAGAAGCAACCCGCGGTGGTTGAGAAGCAACCCGCGGTGGTTGAGAAGCAACCCGCGGTGGTTGAGAAGCAACCCGCGGTGGTTGAGAAGCAACCCGCGGTGGTTGAGAAGCAACCCGCGGTGGTTGAGAAGCAACCCGCGGTGGTTGAGAAGCAACCCGCGGTGGTTGAGAAGCAACCCGCGGTGGTTGAGAAGCAACCCGCGGTGGTTGAGAAGAAACTCGCGGTGGTTGAGAAGCAACCCGCGGTAGTTGAGAACCAACCCGCAGTGGTTGAGAACCAACCCGTGGTGGTTGAGAAGCAGGAGGCGGTGATTGAGAAGCAAGAGGCGATGGTTGTGTCCTCGGCAGAAACTGAGACGGCTTAATTCTATTTTAATTAGTCATGGACTGAGAGGAGTGAGACGACGTTCGACCTCCGCGTGAAGTCGAAGCATTGGAGGTCCGATTACCTACGGCAGAACTGGGTTCCTCTGTAGTCAAACCATTGGAGGGCCGATTAGCTGCGGCAGAACTGGGTTCCCCTGTAGTCAAACCATTGTAAACCCTAACACCTCCTAAGGATCTGCCTCCGCGACCTTTAGGCTTTCTAGCACCAGCCATTTTAGAGAAGAAGAGGATAGATTTGAGCAAATTTGAGAGGACAAGATGAGAGATTCGAGATGAGAAGAAGAGAGATTCGAACAGAGAGGAAGAGAGAATTGAGAGGTTTTCGTCACTTCGTCGAAAATTAGAAAGAGATAAAGAAACCCTAAATGGATTCTTAGCCTTGAAAATTAACGAAGAAGAGTCGCAAATTGGTCGCAAAAGAGACACATACTAAAAATATGGAGGGAATACTACGCGCCTAAACCTTGGTGTTAGACGCTAAACAGTCGCAAAAATAGTTGCACAGTAGTCGCAAAGTTAGTATCAAGATAGTCGCAAATAGCAAGAGTCGCAAAGTTAGTAACAAGTTAGTCGCAAATTGTTACTCTATTGTGACTCTCAGTCTTTAGTCACAATACAAATTTTTGAAATCTATCATTTTTGGCCACTTCTATTGATATCAATTAACAATATGGACTCATGATTGTCTTATATAGTATGTGAAATAGTTTATGAGCTTAAAATATTGTTTTCATATCTTTGTTTTGCAATTATATGAAAATTGCAAACCTTCTTAAGAAATAACATATAACTCTTTGTAATGATTTAGATATAATGAAATTTTTGTGCCTAAATACTGAAATGGAAAGCTTTGAAAAAGTTTATATGACTTATAATGATCAATTCAAAGTGGAAATGTGTATAGAAACATGTTAACATTTCTCTAATGTGAAATTTCAAATTCAAAAATTTGAGTCGCTAAAGAGTCGCAAAACAGTATCTAATTTAGGTGTTAGACGCTTAACAGTCGCAAATGTAGTTGCAAAGTAGTCGCACAGGTGGTAGCAACTTCGTCGCAAACAATAGGAGTTGCAAATTCGTAACAAGTTATGGATAAATAAACTTGTGACCGGATTATACGTTGCAAATTTGTGACGCTTTGTTTTTGATAAATTATTGTCACTGAACAGTCTCAAAATGCGATGTTTTTGCAACTATATTTTGTTTGTCGTAAATATGTGACTGTTTTGCTTGTGCCTTTACTTTGGTCGGAAAACAGTCTTAAACGACTCGCTAGACGATCGCAATTTTTGCGATTGAAAAAAGAGTCACACGTGGTAGTCGCTAAAAGCAGGTTTTCTTGTAGTGTTTGTTGTGCTTAACCATTGCACAATACAATTCTCATGATAACTGTATCCACAGGAAGATTCTTCCCGATTTCGATCCATCACCATTGCATCTAGACACACATTACAAAACATCCCACGTGCTTTTTTCCCTTATATTGAGACAAAAACAAACATTTCAGGCTTTTTGTAAAATTGTTTTGAACTATAATTCCTCTATTTCCCAAGTAAAATTAAATATACTCAAACATGAAAAATTATAACATACAGATGAGACAAACACAAAGATGAAAAATTAATGCTAAATCTTGTTTCCCAAGGAAGTGAAAAAAATAAGCTTAGCAAACAAGTTAATGCTCCAATTGCGATTTACCTCATGAGGTCACGCAGTGCAACTCCGGATAGCAAAAAAAGTTAATGCTCCAACATAAGCCGAACCAATCATCCACACCACTTCTTTGCCACTACTTTTGGTCCCAAGCTCACGTAACCTATCTTTGACAAATCTTTTTTTGTTAATATCTTTGGCAAATCTTAAGCATTTAATTAACTCTTTACAAAAAAAAAAAAAAAGAACCTTCCGTCGTCCCACTGATTCCAACGTACGACCCTCGATGATTTTGGCCAACCCAATTATAAATATGGTTGTTACGAACTTGTGGTGGGGCCAAAACCCGTGGACATCAACGGGCCACTTGTCTAAAAACAATTTTATGAGCATATAAAGCTTTGTGAAAAGCTGTGGAACAACTCAACAAAGGCTTTTTATAATTTTAGAAGATAAGATTCTATCGTACGTTTATGTATAGTTTGAAAAGATATGTCTAGTGGTGATAGTTTTGTCTTAATGTATTTTTTAAAGAACATTTGCTAACATTCATAAGAAACAAACTGATCTTGCACCGTCCCTATTAAATGAGTTTTGAGCGAGTAAAACCTGGAAGCCTATCTCTAAAAAATAACATGTTTCTTTACTGTAAATTTTTAAAATATTAACGCACAATATATCAAATTAAAGTCCTCGAGGAGTGGAAATCTATATTTAGAATTTTAATAATCTAATGTATGTGACTCTGAAAACATGTAAAAGATATGTATAAGGCTTATATTGCGTATTACTTTTGATTTTATATGATTGATTTGCATTTTCCATTTGGAAAAATAATTTGTACAAAACCCTTATTAAAGAGATCGAATAGAGATGATTTTATTTTTTGATTCCACACAAAGTAGACTTTCTTTAGGTTGTTGAAGCTTTGAAGGCGTCAAGACAGCTCGCAGTAGCGAGTGATCTGTTCCAAAACGTGTCCCAATACTCTACAAATGGGAAGGTTCTGTAAACAGCAAGAGATTCTTGTTCATTGATCAGTTCGTTTGCTGGACCAATCACTGCATCTGTCGAAGGGAAATAGAATGTTGGAATCGATAATCGCTCCCTCTCGGTGTTTACAACGGCTCTGTGGATCACACTCTTGTATTTGTCATTACTTATAACCTAAAACGAGGAGACACAACCACATAAAACAGAAGAATTTTAACCAAAAATTATATAATTAAAAATTAAACCAAAAGTTTTTATTCGTTTTGATTACCAAACCTGCATTTGGTCGCCGATGTTGACGGTGAAAGTGTTGGGAATTGGATTAACAGAAAACCACTTGTCATCCTTAAAGACTTGCAAACCAGAGACTTGGTCTTGAAGAAGGACCGTGATAACGGTTGGGTCTTTATGTTCGGGAAGTCCGTAGGTAAGCTCGGGCTCGGGACATGGCGGATAGTAGTTAAAGGCCATGTGTTGAGCATGTTGGCCTAATATATTGCTTATATGGTCGCTTTCAAGGCCTAAGCTCTCTGAGATGGCCTCAAGAAGTGTCAAGATCAAAGCTCTTACGCTCGTGGCATATTCAGCTGTGACTTCTTTGAAGGAATCGGGACTAGAAGGCCATTCTTGAATGAAATCTTTAATGGGAAAGCAATGAAGTCTAAGGAAGTCTCTCCAGTTCAAGACCTTGTCTGCGCTGACATTAAAACTGGTGGACACTCTCGTCGTCTTTGTTGAGTCTGCGGAATAATGTTTGACTCTTTCGCTCTCCGGTTGATGGAAAAAATCTCTAGCAACGGCTAGCATTTGATCTATTGTTTTATCCGGTACTCCGTGATTCTTGATCTGTTACATAATCAACACGAATTTTTTTGAAAACCAAGTAGCATAGTGAATTTTAAGGATAACAAATAGTAAAAATGAAACAAAACAAAACTAAATGAGGAGTTACCTGGAAGAAACCATAAGTAGAACTTGCGTTAGCAAGTTGATGGACAATCTCGGCTCGATTAGGTCCATGGAGCTCCCGGAGATCGATCAGAGGAATTGAATCGCCGGAACTCTCAACATCCAACAAGTTCGGACGGTCCGAGATGGGTCGGACGTAGTTTGGAGGGACATGGCTAATGGACGAGTCAAAATCAGACACTAAGAGCTTAGATGTTGCAGAAGCCGCCATGGTTAGGCAGTTTGGAAATGTCAATCTTTCATAATATGAACAATTGTAACGTTTAATGTGTATATGGGTACAGATATATAGTTTAAGTAATCTAGGAACATTGAGGTGTGACGTCGGCCATGGTGACGTCATTCTCGTATATTTTTAGCCGTTATACTTACGGCAACATTTGTAAAGTAACACTTGCGTAATTGTATTATTTAGTTGTAGTGAAGAGGTGTACAAGTGTCGTATTATCTATCTAAACAAAAACTAAATTGTCAATGGTTTGTATGAGTGTAAATGAATAAACATGAAAAAATAATGACTGTATATGATTTTCTGATCTTTTAAATTGATTTGAAGTCTTATCTAAACATGAAAAAATATACAACGTTTAGAGCACGGTTGATTCGTTGACCTGCCAATCGAGCTGTTAAATCATTATACCCATTACATACGTCAAAGCAAATATATATATATACTTAATGAAAATGTGATCAAAATTCGTTTTTTTTTTAAATCTTGAATTTGTGATCCATCTTCTTTCATCTTAAAATTTCACAAAATTTGTATATTAATATATAAATACGAAGATACACCATTTGAACAAGTGGATGAACTACTTCACAAGGACATGACACTAATACAAAAACATAATTTCAAGTTATTTATGTCGGTGCGTGACAAGAAAAGATCTAGAAGCAGGAGGCTTCATGAAGGATTAGAAGGTGATAGAAGGTGATAGAAGTATCTAGAACATAAGAGAGTTTCACGTTTACAACAGAAATGTAAATATGAAGAAAAAAAATAATTTCCTAATCTATAAAGAAAAACGAAATTGTCCAATTCCTATTAGAATTAGATTAGGTAGTTTGCTAATTGAATAGTCGATACCTAGATCTATAAATAGGGGTGCTAAGGCTAGGTTGAGCTTTAGCACAAACAAGAGAGAGTTTACCTACCTACTAAGTTTTAGTCTTTGAAGAAAGAAAAGAGCTAAAACTTAGAGAGAGCTTAAAGGCTTCTTTAAGAGAGTTTTGGGAGAATAGAAAATTGTTTAGAACAAACTTGTAAACAGATTTTCTATTAATCAAAATAAGAGTTTTAATAAATCTTTGTTTCTTGTTCAAATCATAAGTTCTTACACTTTCAATTGGTATCAGAGCATCACTTGTTCGGAATACTACAGGTGAGATTATGTGGACAAGATGGAGAGCTACGAAGATCTGATCAACAACAATAAAGTTTTCTTGGATGATGGGAACTATGGGTTTTGGAAGTCAAGGATCAAATCCATAATAGGAGGTATTGATCGTCTTGCTTGGAAAACTGTTCTCGAAAAGTGGGAGGAACCGACGATCAAGGATGAATCAAGCAAGCTTATATATACCTAAACCCGAGGCAGACTGGACTGATGAAGAACAAAAGAGATCTAAGTATAATTCTCAAGCATTAAGCGCTATCCATTGCAGTGTTGGAAGAAAACAGTTCGAATTAATTAAGGGATGTGAAACTGCTAAGGAAGCATGGAATATTATCCAGATTCATTATGAAGGTACCACAAAAATGCAGAGTTCGAGAAAAGACATGTTGGCTTCTAGATTCGAGAATCTAAGGATGGAGGAACATGAATCAATTTCAGATTTTAGTTCAAAGTTAAGTGCTCTAGCACAAGAAGCCTTAACTCTTGGAAAAACTTATAAGGACTAGAAGTTAGTCATAAAAGTTTTAAGGTGTCTTCCTTCAAGATTCATGGGATACAAGACAGCTTTATCTGTGTCTCATGACTTAGACATTCTCAGTTATGGTGAAGTGGTTGGAATGCTCCAAACACACGAGATGAAACTTAATGGAATTAAGAAACCTAAAGGGAAAGCACTAGCTGTTAGTAAAAACGTGACTGATCAAGGAGAAGAGGATGCTGTGAGCCTGCTAGTAAGAAGGTTTGATCGGGTGTTAAGAAGGATAGAACAAGGTCAAGGTCAAAAGAAGACTAGTTCATTCAAGAAAACTAGTGAAGACAAAAAGGCTGATATGCAGTGTCATGAATGTAAGGGCTTTGGACACTTTATCCGTGAATGTCCCATGATCAGGTTAAGAGATGCCAAGTGTACAATCTGCAAGGGTATTGGACATACACATGATGATTGTGTAGGTAATCCTAAAGGTAGGAAGGAAAATTCTATGATCAGTATTGAATGATTCAGATAATGATAGCAACAGTGAAGAAGAGCTCATAAATTTAGTGGCTGTGGTGGGAATCACTGAGTTTGAAAACGAAGAAGAGTTAACTGATTCAGAATTAGAAGGTGAAGAAGTTCTTGATATTGTTCAAAACTTTAAAGAAGTGCGAGAAACACTTATTGCTCTAGGAAAGGAAAATCAAGGATTGATCAAAGAAAAACTTGGTCTTGAGGCATTGGTGATATACTTACAGAATGAGTTGGTGGATGAGAAAAAGATTGTAAAGACTCGCTGGATCTGATGAAAGAAAAGCTGGTTTTGTCTGCAAAAGTAGATCAGCTTGAAGAAAAGCTATGCAAAGAAAAAGAAAAATCTTCAGAACTACAAGTACATAAGAATCACTATGCATCTGATGTCATTGGAGATTTGAATGAGAAAATGAAGACTCGAGGGGTTCAGATTGATTTTAAGAAGATGACAAGTCACTTTGCAACTCTAGAAACAATTTTCTATGAGTGTTTTGTGTCAATGATTGAACCAAAGAACCACATAGAAGCTGTTCAGGATGATTTTTGGATTATTGTTATGGAGGAAGAACTGGAACAGTTTGAGCGTAATGATGTTTGGGAGTTGGTACGTAGACCAATTGATGTAAATATCATTGGGACCAAATGGATTTTCAAAAACAAGATAGATGAAAGTGGAGTTGTTGTTCGCAATAAAGCAAGGTTAGTTGCAAAAGGGTATACTCAGATTGAAGGAGTGGATTTTGAAGAAACGTTTGCTCCAGTGGCAAGACTTGAACCTATAAGATTGTTTCTAGGAATGGCTTGTATTCTAAACTTCAAAGTATTTCAGATGGATGTCAAGAGTGCTTTCTTGAATGGGATTCTACAAGAAGAAGTGTATGTTGAACAACCCAAAGGGTTTGAAGATCCAGTTAGACCTGATTATGTATACAAGTTAAAAAAAAAAAAATACTTTATGGCTTGAAGCAAGCTCCAAGAGCTTGGTATGAACAGCTGACTAGGTTTCTCATGGAAAAAGGCTACGACAGAGGTAGTGTGGACAAGACATTGTTTGTCTTAGTACAATAAGATGACATCATGATGGTTCAAATATATGTTGATGATATTATTTTTGGAAGTACATCCGAGAAATTGGTGGATTGCTTTGTGGAGAATATGACACAAGAATTTGAGATGAGTCTGGTTGGAGAGCTGAAGTATTTTCTTGGATTACAGATTACATAGTCAGATTAAGGAACATTTATTTCTCAGAGTACATATGCTAGACAACTTCTCAAGAAATTTCATATGGATAAGTGCAAAGAAGCAAAGATAACTATGAGTACTTCGTTGAAATTATCAAAAGATATTGATGGTAAGGATGTAAATGTGAAGCAATACAGAGGAATGATTGGGAGCTTGTTGTATCTTACTGCTAGCAGACCAGATTTATGTTTTAGTGTGGGGATGTGTGCGAGGTATCAGTCTAAGCCCAAGCAATCGCATCTTGAAGTAGTCAAGCGAATTATCAAGTATGTTAAAGGGTCTGTTGATGTTGGAATCTGGTATTCTAAAGGATCAAACAAAGGCTTGGTTGGATATTGTGATGCAGATTATGCAGGAAGTGTAACAGATCGAAAAAGCACTAGTGGAGGATGTTTTTTTCTTGGCAATAATCTAATATCTTGGCTAAGTAAGAAACAAAATTCAGTGTCTTTGTCAACTGCTGAATCAGAATATATAGCAATGGGGAGTTGTTGTACTCAATTATTGTGGATGAAGCAGATGTCAGCAGAATATGGTATGGATTCAGGAGTGTTACAAGTGTATTGTAACAATAAGAGTGCCATTGATATTTCTAAGAATCCATTTCAACACTCAAGAACCAAGCACATTGATGTGAGAAATCACTTTATTAGAGAATTGGTTGAAAGAAAACAAGTTTTGATTGAGCATGTTGATACTGAAGATCAGCTAGCAGATATTTTCACCAAAGCATTAGATTTTAATCGGTTTTCAACTTTGAGAAATTTGATTGGAGTTTGTGAGATGTAAATCACTCACAGGATTAAAGCTGGTACACGAGGAGATAGGTTTCAAAAGTTGGTATGACTCAAATCTAATCATGAAGATGTTTGATTTATTAATTTTGGTTGTGGTTTAGTGAAAACCGAGTTGAATGGCTGAGATATTGGAAAAGATATTCTCGAGATATGAGCGGACATTTTTATGATTTGCAAATATAAGAAAATAAGGAAAAGATGAAGAGTCTCTACAATTTGGTGTGAGTCGAACAAAATTTTATGAAGAAAACCCTAAAAAATGGTGAGGGTAACTCGAAGCGGTTTGGGGCAAAAAGAAAGAAATCAAGCATGTCTCGAGGCGATGGTGTTGCTGATCGACCTCAATTAGTTGTTGAGTCGAGTGATGCTGAAAAATTTCAGCCAAGGATTGTGCCATATGGATGTGACAGTGATGATGATTCATCTAAGAACGAATCGGGGAAGAATCAAGTGGATGAAGGAATGGATGAATCCCAAGAAGAGAATTCTATTGACGATGAGATAGAATTCATTGGCAAACAGAAGGATCAGGATATAGAGTCGGAGGCTGATGAGGAGTTCGGATATGAAGGGATCTATGTACAAGAGCAGATTGAGTAGCACAAAGAGAAGCAGAGGAGTAAGAAACATAAAGCTGTTATGTCGATTAAACAGGAGAAGTCTGCTTCTATTTCAAAGCGATCGAGACCGAAAGAACCAAGTACTAGAAATGTTCGAGCAAAATCCAGATTTCAATCAGATCTGTTTGTCTCCAAGGCGGCTCAAACAAGATATTCTAAGATATTTTCTAGGAATTTTACAGCCGAAAGACAACTTGATATATCCCAAACTGATGAATTTGGGTTCATAGAGAAGGTAGTGTCCCAGGGTTACAAGGTACAGTTCAAAATCCTTCTATTTATGTCTAAGAGGTTATTTGTGAGTTTTATACAAACTTGCCAAATAGGAGAGCTAGGGATGGTGTACAAGTTTTTGTGAGAGAAATTGGTATGAGTTTTCACCCAATGCTATCAATCAGGCATTTAACCTTCCTCCATTGACTAAGGCAGAGAAGACAGCAAGTGCAGCAATAGATAAGCTGAGTAAAGATGAACTTGCAGAAGTTCTAAGTGGAAGAGACAAGTTTGCATGGTCAGAATGAAAAGTTAAGGATTTGCCTGGAGAAGTTGCAGCTCTCATGATGTTGGCAGCCTATAATTGGGTTCCATCTGTTCATAGGAGTCATCCTTCCGTCAAACATGCTCAAGTAGTATACAAGATTGTTCCAGGTATCCGATTTGATCTTGGTCAATTGATTTATGGTCAAATTATGGACATGAGTTGGAATGATGCTACCCGATGTGTGATCTTTCCACAAACGATTTTTGAAACACTTCAGTTCCAAGAAGGTCTTCTTGAATGGTCAGATGAAGAGGAAGAAGTATTTGCTGAATACTATACTAAAGATGTCATAACAGGGTATGCTTATAGGATTAAGCATAAACTGATTCCAAAAAGTGAGGAACAGATGCAACAATATCCAGTTCGAAGACAAGCGGATGAAGGATCTTCTTCTACATCTGAGTTTACTGAGTTGTGTTGTATCCGTGTACCGCACATTGGTCAAGGAAATGCAGAGATTTTATATGAAGCATTGGTTGATACTTCACAAGCTCTTCAAAGGCTTACTGATGTGGTTCACAGGCTAATTCAGAATCATCCATTGTCCAAAATGATTTAGCAGTTTTTAACTGTTGTGTTCACAAGCAGGGGGGGGGGGAGAGTGGTGGATTCTGATATTCTGGGGGAGCTACAAGATGGAGTCTGGTTCTGATAAGTGGGGGATTCTGGTATTCTGGGGGAGTTACCATTCTGGGTGAGCAGCATTTTGAACTTTCTTGTTAAAAGACTTTCTTTGGAAATTGTTTGAGTTCGCTTGTTGTTGGTTCGAGTTCACTTGTTGCTGTTCTGCAGAATTTATGACGATCATGTTTTAAGGATTCTCAGTTTATTCAAGGTTTCATTATGATAAATTTGGATGCATGTAAAAGATTTAAAGTGTAGATGCTTGTGAAGCACAAAGTCAAAAAGGGGGAGATTGAAGATGCAACATTTGAACAAGTGGATGAACTACTTCAGAAGGATATGACACTAATACAAGAACGGAGTTTCAAGTTATTTATGTCGGTGCGTGACAAGAAAATATCTAGAAGCAGGAGGCTTCATGAAGGATTAGAATGTGCTAGAAGCATCTAGAACATAAGAGATTTTCATGTTTACAATAGGAATGTAAACATGAAGAAAAAGGATAATTTCCTAATCCATAAAAGAAAAAGGAAATTGTCCAATTCCTATTAGAATTAGATTAGGTAGTTTGCTAATTGAATAGTCGATACCTAGATCTATAAATAGGGATGCTAAGGCTAGGTTGAGTTAGCACAAACAAGAGAGAGTTTTTCTAGCTACTAAGTTTTAGTCTTTGAAGAAAGAAAAGAGCTAAAAACTTACAGAGAGAGCTTAAAGGTTTCTTTAAGAGAGTTTCGAGAGAATAGAAAATTGTTTAGAACAAACTTGTAAACAGATTTTCTATTAATCAAAATAAGATTTTTAAGAAATCTTTGTTTCTTGTTCAGATCATAAGTTCTCACACTTTCAAAATAGTGTTTATCAAGGATACATATTAATTTTTTTTATCATCATTGAATTAACAAGATCCGACTTATAGTCAACCCGACAATAACAAAAGAGAAGGAGGCGCAAACCTGGTAACCTTATAAAGAAAATAAGACTTTTTGGTTTAATTAAACTAAACCAAGTTTATCTAAACTGAAACTAATTAAACCATCATATGGTTGAATTAATAACGCGACTAGCTTAGTAAACCAACCAGAATTAGACCAAATTTACTCTAATTCCCGATAAAATTTTAAATCTTCCAATATTTTTTGGTACACGGGGATTATAAAGCAACACCAGCATTTCAAATTTTCTATTATTTTTTACCTACGTCATACTTATGATGAGCATCCTTACTTTCCATACTCGAGAAATAGCAGACGATTTTGAAATTATTTTAAATTTTTGATTAGTTTTGTACCACTAATCTATAAAAAAAAATACAATTTATAAAAATCAAACCTCACATGATTTAAAAACCTTTAAATGCTTGAAAAAAGTTTCCACTACTTCTCATTTTTATTTTTATTTTACCCATTTTACCAAATATCGTTCATTGTTTTAAGTGATCTGAGTGAATCAGCATCGAAGTGCGTTTGATGGTGAAAACATGTCTAACCACAAACAAGTTACGTGTCGATTAGTTCTCCCGTTAGCACTCATAAACTTAGGCCATGAATGTTTTACAAGTTTTTAAGTAGTTTTTGAATTCTAGTTTCTAAGTTTTAGATTTTAGTGTATGGTTGTTAGATTTTATGTTAAAAATTTATTAAAAAAAGAAAAATAAAAAAAAGAATTCAAATCACGCTTAAAAATGAATAACTAGTAAAACATAGATTTTAGTTTTTCTTTGAAAATTACCAAAAACCAACAAAATCTGGATTCTTTAATTTTTAGGAAATCCAATTTTTGCAAAATCTTGATTGGCTTTAAAATAGATTTTTGAAAAATCTAAAACCAAAAACACTTTTAAAATCTACAGCCATTCAAGGCCTTAGAATTTGCATATGGTTACGGTTGCTAATGTTTGATTTTAATCATACAAATCGCTTTGTGCTGCTCTAGACTACTCGATATTATTGGATTTAAAAAATAGTTGTCGCAAGCATTTGCGATTGCAGACAATTGCAATTACGTTGAAAAATAACAAAGGATAATTTAATATATATATAACCATTTTATGTGTATCACATTCTTAAACCCTATTTAATTTTCTAAATCAAGTTAGTTTATGTTTATACATAATTTTTGACTGAAATAAAATGTTTAAAATCTCTTTTAATACTTTAGAAATTTACGTGTTAAATCAATCAAAACATATAATAAAGCAACCGTCCGTTTCCACAAACTCTCGCAACGACAACAGTAACCAGTTTTCACCCTCTAATTAATTCCACGTCAGATAAAGTTTGGCCCACCTAATTTTTTAACTACATTTAGGGTACTAAGTTCGATTTTCATCGTCAAGAACATATTGTTAGACAATATATTTCCTTTATGTCTAACAGTAACACATAACACAATTAACCGACAAGACAAATTAGTGGCCAAAGTCACTGTTTTGTAACAGGCATGTGATTTTGTTCATAGTAGAAATCTAACTCAGGAAAAATTAATTTATGTTTCATCCCATTTCACACTAGACCACCAGATGCATATATACAAGTTATAATACTCCATTGTTTTTATTTTTGTTTAGTTGAATTTTATTTTTGTCTAGTTGAACGTATAGAACTGCATTATGTTACAAGAAGCATCATATATATGTATGCAATATGAGGCTTAAAGCTCAAGTAACATCAAAGTTTTCAACAAAAGAAGTATTATTTTTCTAGGAAATTTTATTTCCTTCGGATGGAATGTATATACCTCAGAAAGTATCAATAGTACGATAAAAATATTGTTATTTTTTCAAAATATATTAGCAAATGATTTGTAAATGTTTTATTCGTAGAGTGGTGAAAATAATTTATTTTTAAAGAGAAAAATATCCAAAAGAAGGGTTAAATATGCATAGAGACGCATACACCATGAATTGGAACGTAACGTTATTGCATAACATCAGCAAGCACTGGCGTAAAAGTGATACGATACGATAATGTAAAAAATATTTTAGACGACTTTGAGTTGCACAAATAGTCAAATAAAAAAAGGAATCTTTTACATATTTTAAAAGACCTCACTATTTTAGTTAATTTGTGCAGAAACCTAATGCTTTTGTTTTATAGCTTCAAAATCACATGATGAATGATGATGCTTTATATTATAGATATTAGAGAGGTTATCTCGATTTCTTGTTTCGCAAGACTATATAATTAGGGTTTAGTAGATGGGATGAACTGGTTTACCATACTATATATATAAGACATTAGATTGGGAGATTCTTTGAAGAAATTATGTGGATCACTTGTTAACACCTTTTCTTGAGATTGACTAGAGACAACCTCTTAGTCCTGATGCAATTCTAGTTTGATCTCGAGTCTAATACACCGAGAATTTTACGAGTTCTTTGTAATAATATATGTACTATACAAATTTGAAGGTGTATGTGTTGAATGAGTTTTATAAGGTGTTTGAAAAATGTTATGGGATTGCTACTAGGGAATTTCTCAGAAAGTTAGAAGAATATTAAATCAATAAATTAAAAGGATTCAAGGAATTATAATCACATCTCGAACTTTAAACTCTTTTGTAAAATAAATCAGTTCTCACTGTAAATATTATCTAAGATTAAAACTCAAAAATCCAAATCTCTTTGTAAAATTTAAATTAAATACCAGCTTTGAAAACAAGTTTAGATTGTTCACAAAATTACTACATCAAATCTCTTTGTAAAAAGTAATTTTGCTTATCAAAGGGTTAATCAAAAAAATCAATTATATTCTCATCTCAATTTATTTTTCTAGGTTATTAATTTTAGGTGATCAATCAAGAATTAATATGAAAAATAACGTGTAGGATGAAGATCTCAAAAGATAATGAATCTTTAAAATAATCAGATCTAATAATCCATAAAAACCATGTGAAAAATTCTGAACCTAACAAGCAAATTATTCAGACATATTCAATGAAACACAAAACATATTTGTGAATAATAAGCTGGGGGTTTAGGATGCTTCTCTCTACCTATGAAATCAGATCCGTCTCTCCCAAAAACTCTTTATCTCTTTCTCAAAAAGTTGCAGAATATAAAACTTCAGGGTTTCTAAAATCTAAAAATAATATATATATATATATATATATATATATGTGTGGGTGTGTCTTAAATCAAGTCAAGGAATAATCTTGCAATTTCGGAAAACTTCGGGTAACTTTGTAAAACTTCAACTTTGGGCCATCTCGTGTGTCGGCTAAAGGGTCTCGACAGGCACCAAGTGTGGTGTCAATTACACCATCAGTTTTGATCGGCTCCAAGTTAATTTCCTTCGAATTAATGCTTTAAAATGATTCAAATTGCTCCACTTTGCTCCATCCGTGCCAAAGTACTAGAAAATATGTTAAGACTCAAAAATATTCTAGAAAACAAATCAAAAAACTAAAAAAAAGACAGTTATATCATGGTTAAAAACAGTAAAAACCATGATATATTAAAAGAGAAAATAAGAAAATGGTCTTAAAATACTGGAAAAACAAATTATAATCCAAACTACAAATAAAAATTCTTTATAAAACTGAAAATAGAAAAAAAAAAAGTGAAACGCAAAAAGAAATGTTAAAAGCAAACTCTTGTACATTTAAACCCCTTCTAACATTCTTTTATTATAATTTTTTACCTTGTTTTTAATTGTTTTTTAACTATTTTTTTACTGTAGTGAACAATATTACTGTATTGTAGCTAACCAGATATTAACTAATTCGTACATAGTTCGTTCCATTATACAAGATTAAAATTATATCAAAGGTATTTAACTCTAAAATAATACAAGTGGTTTAAAGTGTGTAAGTTACATTTAGTTTGGCCAAAAATTTTAAAGAAAAACACTGAAAACGGCTGTAGCGTGAAATTTACCCTTTCCAAAATGTCTTAAGAATCAATTCCCATTGAACTGGGTATCAGCTTTAACGGAAAGCAGACTATGTGTAAATTTACGTCGAGGTTGGATTAATTTCGTTTTTTTTTTTTTTTTTTTTTTTAATAAGAGTGATCGTAAAGGTTTTCCAGGCCCAAAGACTAATCTCCTGGGATTAGAGAAAACAATGTTAAATTTCGAACTCCCATGACCAATGCCAATGGCGGATCCAGGATCAAAAATTATGTGGAGCACAAGTAATGTAGATGAGAGGATTTGAACCCTTGTCCTGAGACACAACATAAGACACTACTTTCCAAATGAGCTAAAAGATACATTATAACAAAGTCTATTTGAATAATTATTAAAAATGAGTGTGGGGCATGTGCCCCACCCCTTTGGTTGTAGATCCGCCCCTGACCAATGCTACTCGAACCTATGTGGCAGGACTTTTCTCTTGGGATCGAGGTTGGATTAATTTCTTCACTTCTACTTATGAATAATAAAATTTTGAAGTCCACTTATTCGATTTTCTCCTCACATATTTTTCCATAATATGAAAACCGTTAGTTTCCTCTGGATCAAAAAAACCAAAAAGAAAAAAGAAAAATATTTACTTTTCCAAACATTTCTTTTAAACATTTCAAGCACTTGAACTCTTGAAGAGTTATTTTGACTCTTCTCCTAGTAAACGAATTTGTAACTCTTCTAGGTGCAAAAGAGTATAACCGAATTTGTAACTCTTTTTTTCTTCTAGGTACATAAGAGCCCAGTCGGGCTAAACCCGAAAAACCCTATAGTCTTAATGGGCTGAGTTCCGAAAGGTCCAATTTTTTCTGGATATATATATATATTTAAGTCAGAGTCCGGTATTTTTCAGGGCCAGGCCGAGCTAGCCCGCGGGCTTTGGCCCTAATTGACATGCCTAATAAGAGTATAACCAAATGTGAGAAACCCGGAAAAACAGGAAAAAAAAAACAAAAACCTTTAACAATGAGAAAAGAGAAACAAAAAAATGCAAAAAAAACCCTATATTAATATTGGTTAAAATTTTTTTTTAAAAAACCTTAACTGCTTCTGTAATCCAGTTATGTAATAATCTTTTCAAATTGAAATAAAAACAATAAAAATAGCAATTTTAACTAAGAAACCTAGTACTTGTTTTTCAAGTTTTGAATATTCTAACTTTTTATTAATCGAAACATTTAATATTAGTTAAAGAGGAAATAGAAAATAAAGGATTCTTAAATTTTTATAAACTTTTCCATCTATATATGCATTCTATTAACACATATCAACTTTTCCTAAACTATCAATAGCAATTGATTTCATCAATTTTTTAGAAGATATTTTTTTAGGAAATGATGAAGAAGACATGAGGATCCTTATAAAGTCAAAAATATGTTGTTTTATTGCCGTTTTGGATGGATAAAATATGATCTACAAATTTAGAATACACCTTCTATATATAATGTGTAGGATAAACCAGTAAACTAAAATAGCTTTGTGAAAATATATTTTCTTCTCACAAAAACTTTGTTCATTTGGTTAAAAATTAACACTAGCTAGTGATTCAAATAGATTGTGGTGATTAAGCTATTATTTATTGACTGTTTACCACATTTTATTTCAAAAAAGTTTGAATACTCTTATATGTTTGGGTGGTGTATTGGGTAAATTCTTATTTCCAATGGATAGGAGAGAACCTTCTTGGAGTTTAGGGAGCCATAAATTTTTATTTCCAAGGATAAGTAGTAATATATATAAGGTTGAACAGTCATAATCATAAACTGTAGTTTTGATGATTACAAATACATTATCTCAAGAATAAAACATAGAAACTAAAGGATTTAAAGAACTTTGAACCATTGGCTAGCTGGATCACACGAACCATCCTTGGTCAAACACTTGCAAGGGTTAGCGACGACGCTGTTGTCGCGTTCGTCCACGTCAAGACATAGCAACAAACCATTACTTGTCTTGAACGCCAAATGCATCTTGGTAGCTGCGATTTGTCCCAACTTAGAACACTTAGTGCCAACTCCAAGCTTCACCTTTTGTCCAGCAACATTTGGAGCTTCGACGCACATTTTATTGATCCAAAGAATGCCTTCGTTGGGGTTGAAGGTCGATGTGTCGGCTTTAGGGCATGGTCCTAATTGAAGTGTTGGTAATTTTTCTGAGGGATTATGGGTGACGCAGAGTCCAGACAATGGATGGAAGAGAGCGTTCTTGGATTGCAATCCAGGTCCTGCATATACATCGAAATTCGGTATTTAAATTTCCAGATTTAAAATGTTTAATTATAGAATCTTCAGACATTTATAACATATACGGTTCTAAATGCTACAGTTAAAACCACTTGTATTAGCAATTGATAAAATACCATATGGTCTAGCTAGAAAGATCATGGATTTTCAAAAAAAAAAAATGGTAATCGAGTAATGTGAATATGTGATGAGTCCTAAACAATTTCATGTGTCCTGTGGGATTTTTCAAATTAAACAATTAATATATGTATGGGAAAAAAACTAGGATTCTTTATTTAGCAAAGAAAACAAAAGTTGAGATTTGAGCTATATAACAACTTTGTGAAGCTATTCAATATTTGTTATATCCAAAACATTAGTATATACTTAGCGTTTTCTTACCTCTAAAGGGATGTTGGATTCCAGAGAGTTTCTGCAAGTAAGTAGCGTTTCTCACGTCTTTCCAATTTGCATCCAACATACCATAAGTCTCCACCATATTCGTTTTACCGGTTCTCAAGTAATAATC
The DNA here is from genome assembly GCF_030686135.1 of Camelina sativa. NCBI lineage: Eukaryota > Viridiplantae > Streptophyta > Magnoliopsida > Brassicales > Brassicaceae > Camelina > Camelina sativa. The sequence continues at coordinate 21,204,463 of NC_141892.1, read as the reverse complement.
TCCGGTTAACGCCCAAACCGCCCAATCCAAATCATTCTGAGCCGCCCAAGCCACCAAACAATTCATATACCGGTTTCCGCTGATGTCACGGCCACTCTCCTCAGTCCCAAACTCAGTCAATAACAAAGGAAAGCCTCTCCCGAGTAAGAATCCTCCGTTGCGTGTAACCTTTGTGATGATTTTGGCGCAGAAATCGTTAGAGTTGTGTTTTTTCCACGAGTCTCTGCCGTCAGAGAAGCTGTACCAGTGGAGCTCGAATACGAGTTTGTCAGTGAAGCTTACGTTGAAGAAACGGTCACGGAGGAAAGAGAGGTTTGTGTCAAAGTCAATGCCGGAGAGGATGACTAGTAATTTAGGGTTTGCGGCGTGCACTGCTTCTGCTCCTTCTGGCATATGCCTTCACGTTACCATTAACACGCATGCATGCAATTAGTTACCAAGTAAACGTACACGACCAATGTTATAGAAACAATAGCAAATGGTGACATTTTGAAATGTATTGTTTAACAACGTGAATCTAAACATATTCATGTAAAGTTATAGCTGATCAGCTTGTGTTAAGGTTGATAATTACAGTTCTAAAAAATAAACTAAAATTGTGATTCAAAAATATATATTTTTCTCATTTTACGTAAGTTGTTATATTCTCAGTGGAAACAAAGTTTGGTAAAAAAAATTTGAAAGCTAAGATGTACCTGAACCAGAGGTCAGGGTAATCTCTAGCGCCACGTGGCTCGTTCCTAAGGCTCACACCAACGACGTTAGTGGCACTTTGAACAGAGTAGCCATCTTCCTCAAGCCATTGGCCCAGACTTTGGGATTAAAGTTAGGATAGCCGAAGAAGGCGTCGAGGTCATTCTCTCCACAGCACCAGCCAGGGGTTGTCAAGTGGTTATCTAGTATCACCATCACTCCGTTTTGTCCTAGGTTAGATACCACTTCCTGATGACAAAAACAAAATGGCATATTATTGGTCATTGATTCAAATTAGTTCAGGTTTAGATAGTCCATCTACTGAACATAAATTGGTCTGACAATATTTAATAACGGGTATACTTTAACACTAGATTTACCTGGAATGCGTTGAGAAGGGGGAGATTAAGGATTTTGGGATTGTGAGTTTGAATCCCAAGAACATCTTCAAACAACTTCAAGCTTTCAAAAGACTGTTTAACAGTAACCTTAAGGGCCAATGTGTCGTTAGTCATCAAATCAAGAGGCCAAGTGAGCCTAACGCAGTTAAATCCCATTGAGACAATCTTTTTGGAGATGGAGTCTAATGGTTGTTTGCTTAGCCCTTCAGCTACCGTGGGCTGGAGATGAGCCGGCCAGTTCACGCAAGCTAGCTTCACCCTTTGCCCTTTCTCGTCCACGATCCATCGAGACTTTGTTGAGAGAGGATAGCTTGTGGTTAGCTTTGATGTCGAAGAAATGGATAAGAAGAATAAACAAATATACAAGGATCTCGCCATTTCTTGTGTGTTCTTTGGTTTTTATTTTGATTGTTTTGAACTTGAAATTTGATTCGTAATTTATATTGCAAAGCAGTTAGTTTTGTTTCTGGTTTTTGGCAGATTATATATGTGTTTATGGTTAGAGGTTTTTTTTTTCCAACTAAAAGACATAATTGAAAGAAAAAAAACTAATAGTATTAACGGTAAGGGAAATAAAAAACAATAATCAACATGTCAACAATCTAAGGTATTTATTTCTCGAGAATTTCAAAAATACTTTATAACATGTCAAAACCAATATAGTATAGAAGCTATACATTATTGTAACAGTAAAAATTTCTTTATAAACTAATTTCATATAACAAGAAAACAGTAAATCTTATCTTTCAATCTTATAATTTAAAAAATTTCTTTGTTCTGTTATAACAAAAAGAAAAAAGAAACGAAGGTAAACACAACTTTAACATAATACTAATTTCTTATAACAAGAAAACAATATACATCTTTTTTTTGTTTTTGCTAAAAATGTAAATATTTCGTTAAAAATGAAAAAACAGTTAAGGTTTACAATCCATAATTATAGACCTAAGCTAATGGTTCCATGACAAAAAAGATAAAAACATGGAAGCATAAAAAAGTAACTAAGTTTTTGGTCCATATATTCAACCATAGCGAAAGAACTACGAGAGCAAAATGAAGCGATGACGATTTTGTTGTTCATCCTGGATATGTGTTGCAAAAAAAGAAGGGTGACTGCAAATGTGGCCGCGAGTTGCAGAAGACACTTCACTCTAGAAGCCTTTCAAAGGAAGCCCAAGACCAAGATGTCAACAGTCAAGAATTCCAAATCATCGCTCACATTCTCTCCCCTCAAAATGTGAGCTATTCTTCAATCAAGTCAATGAGCTTTCCCTGAATGAAACCTCAAAAGCCAACTTTTGCTAACAATGTGTGCTCCCTCTACCAAGTTCATTCCCCGAAGTCGGTTAGCACTAAGCAAGAATACAAACACTTCACCACCATACCAAAAGCCATTAGCCTTACTAGCTTCTCTATAGCACAATCTTAACACAAGCATGAGGCAGCATGCAGAGCATAGCAAATGTATATATATATATACACAGCATCGCAAATGTATATATATATATATATTTGAAGTATATTTTGGGTGCTACCCTTTTATTTATACTTATTTAAAAACTTATTTACAAGTTAATCCCTAAAAAATTTCCAAAAATAGCATTACTTCAGATTTTGTTTCCTAAATATTTTACAATTCATTCCAACTAAAAAAAATTACACAAATCAATAAGGAAACAGAAGCTATGATATATTTAGATCTCTTCTTTTTTGTTATAATGATTAAAAATCAAAATAGAATCTCAAACACTAAACAAAACAAACTAAATATAACAAACAAATGGTCATGAAGTGTATTGCGGGTTAAAAAATTAATATAAATATTTAGCAGTACAAACAGCCGGAAAATTTAGTTATTCCTCTATTTACAAAACATCCAATATTTAATAAACAAATACAATATAAAAATATAAATAATAATAAAAAAATTATATGTACGCGGTGTACTGCGGGTTAAAATCTAGTATATATATATAGGGAAAATCACATTTTAAACCTTCAAAGTGTCATTGAGTAGCACTTTAAACCTTGAGATATTTTCACTAACACTATAAAATTTTAAAATGATTTCACTAACACTTTAAACTTTAAAACTAACTTTCCTGTTTGTACCGCCACGAAAGATGACAGAACATTAATATCCGTTAACGTGAAATAGTTAAACTATGTTGGTTTAATTTAAATACTTGTTTAATTAATTTAATTTAATTTAATTATTTATGAAGATTGATAAAAAAAATACATCAAAGCAAAAAAAATGAAGAATCAGAGATAAGGTTAAAACATTTGACAAATGTAAAATAGAAGACGACAATATATTTATAAGATTCATTGGTTTCCAATGAGAAATCGATTGATTTGAATCAGAATCCATTGGAGATGCATTTATTAAAAGGATTAATAATGTTAAAAGTTTTAAAAGGATCTACAATGAAGATGAACACAAATTTATTTTTTTATCTTTTAGTTTATTAATAAAAACTAAAATTAATTAAAAATTTAAATTAAACCAACACAGTTTAACTATTTCGTGTTGAAGGATATTATTATTCCGTTATTTTTATGGCGGTATAAAAAAGAAAGTTAGTTTTAAGGTTTAAAGTGTTAGTAGAATTATTTTAAAGGTTTAAAGTGTTAGTGAAATTCTCTCAAGATTTAAAATGCTACCCAGTGACATTTTGAAAGTTTAAAACGTGATTTCCCCTATATATATATTATAGATATTTAAGTAACCATTTTCTCTGTATCACACTCTTAAACTTATTTAATTTTGTAAATTAAGTTAGTTTATACATAATTTTGGACTAAAATAAAATAAAATGTTTAAAATCTCTTTTAATACTTCTGAAATTTACGTGGTTGAAGGAGATCACATGTCCGTTACTTCGACGGGTAATTATGGAAAAAACAAACAGAATAACTCAAAAAAGTAGTCTAAGTGATATCCATAAAGAAAATGTTGTTAAGAATAGAAACAAGCAATTTGGAATAGATTTGAGTTGGAGGTAAACCAAACGTCGTTTGAATTATTTGAAGAGATTTTCTCATAATTATAAAGGCTATTCAAAAGATCTATAAAATCAAGGATGTGTTTTTTCGTTTGTCATAGTACTTAATTGACGCAATTTTTAGTGATAAACCAAATGCATAAAGTAATAAGCATTTCATTATGAAATTTATTTGTAAATTATTTAGTATTTTATTTTTGACTGACTTTTAATTATTAATCATGTTTATTTGTTTTAATCGTAATAATATAATTTTTGATGTTTTTAAACATCATATAGTTATGAATTTACATATATTTTACAGTATACTAGATTTTAATCGCGGTACACCGCGGGCAAGATTTTTTTATTTATTTATATAATTTTGTCATTATATAATTAATTAGTTTCTTAAAATTTGCAATTCTAAATACAATGTAATATTTATTTTAAATTAATTAATATTATAAAGTGCTATTGGAGTGTAACATGAAGATATTATCAACCCGCGGTCTACTATAGAGTTTTTTTTCTTAAAATTTTTAATATGAATATTTTTATATTTTTCAATCTTTAAAGTGTTAATCAGAGTAGTATTGTATTTTTGTATTTTTTCGTGGTACTAAATTTATCTATATTTAGTTTAAAATTTGGTAATTCCACTTAACTCATTTTATATCGAACTAATGCCAAACTGTGGAATATGCACAGTCAATAAACTTTATGCGTTAATGAGTAAATAATAATAAACATTAGATGTGATAATGAGTTAGCCAAAAACATCATTTATAATAACCATAATATCCATTAAAAAGAAACTTATGCCTTACATCGTCCAACTTTTCAAAATAGATTTAAATCCAACAACCATATCAGCTTATATGTTAAATCAAGTTTGTTCAGCATTATGGCGAGTCCTAGGAAGGCGGAGAAGCGAAACCACAGCCCCGCCGCCAGAAACGCCAGGAAGAAGAAGATGTGCAAGTAGATCTACAAAAAAAATTGCTCCCATGCGAGGCGCTAGGGAAAGAAAACGAGCCTCCGCCTTGGGCTATCGCTGGCTACAAGCAACAGAGGCAGAGAGCAAGAACTTCCGACCACCAAAACGGCTGACACGCACGGTGGACCTTCAACACTCACCGTGAGCATTAGGGCCGAAACAAGACCTCTGATTACTTCAAGTGCACAACACGAATCGGACAGAGGGAACCTATAGCCCTCTCATGGCACCAGTCGCAACCGGACACCAGAGAGGCAAGAAATTTACGGTGAGTGTGCTACTTTCAAAGAAGATAAAGAGAGGAAAGTCGCCCGCGCGGGAGTCCATGCGCCCGAGTTTTTTGATGAGACTTCGATTAATTTTTACAATAGAACAATATACATCTTATCTTTCCTTTACGTAGGATTTTCTTTTCAAATGAGCTTGATATGTCCTTGCAAATTTTATTTGAAAACTTATGACTGAACTTATGATAATCACTGAGAGAACCTCTTCCCCTTTTCTTCAAAAATAAATCTTCAAATACTTCAACCTTGATGACCATGTACATATACGGTTTGTGTTTTAATCTTAGGATTTTTTAGGGGTTGTGTACGTTTGAGTAATATGATAGTGAATATATACGGTTTGGAGTTTAGTTTTTAGGGGTTGTTTAGGACAGGAAAATGGCCATTTCCTACCTGTACACTCCCCAAAAGTGCGAATTCCTTTCTGTACAATCATGTAGTGCTAATTTAGACATGTACCTCAATAAAATTCACAATTCATACATGTACTTATAAAATTGAGCCGATTTCAAAGTCCACGTTAACAGATTTAAGTCAACTGTTAGAGATGTTGACTCAGACAAAACGACGCCGTTTTGCTATGTTAAATTCCCAAAAAAAATGCCAGAAATCCCCATTCCCGTGGATCAAACCCGCGCACTCATACATGTTTAGAATATGACATAACTATTTGATCCCACAACCTTTCTCGAAAGTAACATACAAACTTATTATTATAAACCTAAAAAACATGTAAGTCTTGATTAAATCAACGACGGGAGTGGGATCAAATGGTTTTTTTATGCAAGATAACATAGCAAAACGGCGTCGTTTCGTTTGAGTCAGCATCTCTAACGGTTGACTTAAATCCATTAACGTGGACTTTGAAATCGGCTGAATTTTATAAGTACATGAATGAATTGTGAATTTTATTGGGGTACATGTCTAAATTAGCACTACATGATTGTACATAAATGAATTCGCCCTTATGGGGAGTGTACAGGTAGGAAATGTCTCTTTTCCCTGTTTAGGACTATGTACATTTAAGTCAATATGATTGGGTACGTATACAATTCAAGGTTTAATCTTCAGGATTTTATTTAGGAGTTATGTAAGTTTAATTCAATATGATCGTATATGTGTACGATTTAAAGTTCAATTTTTAGAGGCTGTTTAGGGGCTATATGTATGTTAGACTAATATTTTATGAACTATTTTTTGGATGAAAGTAATACTTATAATTTATATAGTTTTTTGAGTTCACATAATTGTTCGAAAATAAAATCAACATTGTATGTACTTTGTAAGGATATTTTGTTTAGCACATGTTCTTCTTTCATATACGTCCATAATATTTGTTTATTTATTGTACGTCCATAACATTTTTTGTATACACCTATGTACGTCCACAATCTGACGTTTTTAATAAAGGGGCATGATTGTAATTTTGCAGTCATTTTCAACACGACTATCCTCTACAACTCTAATTTTGCCCGTCGTTCACATTTGTCTCATAATCCCTACCAGTCGACTCCAATATCAATATCTTCTTCTTCTTGCAACATTTTTCCTTTTTCTAAACCTAAGAGAATCTATTCGACAAATTCTATGTTGGATATCTCTCCATTCCTCCAACTTACCTAGAAAATATCTCAATCAATTGAACTATATAATCTCTAGTTGAGAACTCAAGAAACAATTATCTCACCATGATTAGTTTTAGGTTTAGAATAAATTGTGATTCCATTTTAGGAAAAAGATTCACTCCCCTTCGTTCTCGACTTCTTATTTTTTTTCTTCCAAAATTCTGAGTTTCTAAATATATTTGTATTTAATAAAAAGAAAAAATTATAACCATTTTTTTTTGTTTATATGGTATAGTTGAAGAAAAAACTAAATCAACAGAATTAGAAGGCTATTTTTGTCAAGAAATTTCAGGTGGCTGTCAAATACTGAAAGAAAAACATAAATTGGTGTGTTATGTGAAATTTTCTATTTTGGAAAGCTACTAAATTAGTCTTTGTATAACTAAGTCAAGGGGAATGGGACTTTGTGGAAGATCCAAAATATAATATTTTCTTGCATATGTTAAGTGAGTATTACGCTTTTCCCCAAAGATGGCTGCTTGGTCCGCCAAATTAAATTCATTATTAAAAAAGATAGGCTTTAGTAAAATCATTTACATGTCTTGCTTTCAGCTTTCTAAGATCATGAAAGATCGAACTTTTTGGACATGCTTAAGATTTGACACTATTTGACATGTATGATTGGTAAATCATTCATTTTACAAGAAAGGGGAAGAAAAAGTAGTTATGTATTCGTTAAAGGTGGAAATCAGATGACTCTTCTTCAATATTTATGGACATCTTCTTCTTATTCTTCTTTTTTTTCTTTGTTCATTCTCTTCTTAGATCCTAGATGAAACCAAAGTTGTAAACTGAATACAATAGCTTGTAGAATACCGATTTCAAGATAATAAAGATTTATGAACTAAATTAAAATCGGAAAAGCGGTCTATACCCCCCCTCCCCCACGAATTCAGTTAATTTATCGTATTCTGAGTGCCGATTGACACAAGGATAGTGTCGATCGACACCATCAAATTGTGGTTATGCTGTTTGTTTTGTAATCGTCCGGTTTAGCTTGATTTGAGTTTGGAAACCCTAAATCTCGTTTTAAAAAGCACAAGCCGCCTCTCTTTGTTGGTTTTTGTCTTTTATCGCTTCTGGAGAAAGAGGAACATAGAGAATTGCCTTGGGAGCTTGATCTAGAGGCTTAAGAAGAAGGTTAAAGAGCTTTTAAGAGGAGAATAAGGGCTTGTTTTAGTATTGTTAAGGAGAGGAGAAGAAGATCAGTAGCTTTCTGGGCATGAGTAAGTTGATGTGGCGTGGTTTCTTGCTATCTTCATTTCAATCTTCTCTCTTTGCTAAGGTTGGTGCATGACCAAAGCTTATCAGAGCAATTAGGGTTTGTGTGATTGATATGGTGATTGTATGATTGATTCGTTTCTGTTTTGTGTGCTTTTGCGGTGTTTGTGTGGCCATGTGTGGTTGTTCTTGGTTATGTCGTTGTGGGAGATGATGTGGAGAAGTTTTAGGGTTTATTGATGGTGGAGATCGTCAATGGAGGTGTTGCAGAGTTGCGGTGTCGACCGACACGAGGTGGGTGTCGATCGATACAATCTGACGTCGCGGAAGGAAATCTCGTTGCAGAAGTGGTGCAGTCTGGTGGTGGTGATTGTATGATTGATTCTTTATGTTTTGTGTGCTTTTGTTGTATCTGTGTAGCCATGTGTAGCTGTTCTTGATTTTGTCGTCGTGCGGAATGATGTGGTGAAATTTTAGGGTAGATTGATTGTGGAGATCGTCAACGGAGGTGTTGCAGAGTTGTGGTGTCGACTGACACCAGGTGGTGGATCGACACCATCTGACGTCGCGAATGGAAATCACATTGCAGAAGTGGTGCAGTCTGGTGGTGGTGTTAACCGACACTAGTTGTTGGTGTCGATCGACAACATGCATCTATGCACGCAGTTTTGGTTCCAATTGTCTGTTTTGGGTGTTTCTATGTTGTTTTCTTGTGTATGGCCTTAATTTCTTGTGTGTATAGCCTAGTAGATGGGAGGATTGTCTCACCAAGTATTTGTGATACTACTTACGCATCTCAATTATTGTTTGCGGTGTAGGTATTATCCAATGTGGAATCATGGCGATGAGAAGGAGGATGATCTAGGGTCTTCGTTATGTGTTGTTGGTCTTGTTTATGTTTCTGAAGTTGGAATGTTATATAGCAGTATGGTAGATGTTGGCTAGAATGGTTAGGAATGATATTCTTTGATTATTTATTGGAGATGGTTATTGATGTATTCTGCTGTGCATGTTATTGGAGGTTGGTTAGTGATGTTTAAGTTGTTGGTTTAATTAAGTAGTATGAGATGCTTAATTATATATTATTAAAAAAAAAAAAACAGATCGGGTTGTTTCATATTCATGAATAAAACTTTGAATTCCCTAAAATTTGAATTTTCTTACATGAACAATTCAAATATGGTCAAACTCAAAACCAACAAATTGCGTTTGCAGATTAAGACGTTACGAAACATCGTCGTTTCGGTCATGTTTGAAAACAAGAAAAATCTGAGAGAACCTATAGCTAACCTGGATTTGAACCCACAATAAGACACTTTGACAACCTTAGAACCAACTGCGTCCAAGGAAACTTTTGTTATGGTCAATTCAAATATGGTCAAACTCAAAACCAAAAAACCGCGTTTGCAGATTAAGACACTACGAAACATCGTCGTTTTGGTCATGTTTAAAAAGAAGAAAAATCTAAGACAAACTATATCTAACCTGGATTCGAACCCATAATAAATAAGACAATTTAAAAATCCAATAACCAACTGCACCTAAGGAAACTTTTGTTATGCTCAAACTCAAAATCAACAAATCGCATTTGAGACACTAGAAACGACGTCGTTTTGGTCATATTTAAAAAGAAGAACAATCTCAGACAAACTATATCTAACCTAGATTCGAACCCACAATAACAAGAAACTTTTACAACCTCAGAACCAACTGCGCCAAGGAAACTTTTGTTATCAGTTGTAACATCCTGAACCAAATTTAGGGTGTATGTCGATCGACACCAAGGAGGGTCTAGGTCGACACCACTAAATTGGTGGTTATTCGGTTTGTTTTGAAATCGCTCGGTTTAGCTTGGTTTGGGTTTGGAAACCCTAGGTCTCGTTTTAAAAGGCATGAGTAACCTATTTGCTTTGCCAAGTGGTGTTTGTCGCTTCTAGGAGATAAACAGAAAGAGAGATAGAGATTGTGAGGTTGATCCTAAGAGCAAAGGGAGCCTTGAGGAGGATTAAGAGGAGCAGATGAATCTATTTTGGGGGGTTGTTAAAAAGAAGAGAAGGAGGTTTCATGATTGTTGGTGTCATGGAGATTTCTGTGGTGTTATTCATTGTCTCGTTCGCCTAGATTCGTTCTAAATCTAGGTGAGTGCATGACCATTGCTTATTTGAGCAGTTAGGGTTTGTGTGATTGATTTGCGGATTGTTTGATTGATTCCTTTCTGTTTTGTGTGTTTTTGTGTTGTTTGTGTGGTCATGTGTGGCTGCCCTTCGCTGTGTCATCGTGAAAGATGATGTGGTGGAGTTTTAGGGTCGGTTGATGGTGGAGATCGTCAATGGAGGTGTTGTAGAGGTTGGGTGTCGACTGACACCAAGCGGGTTTCAATCGACACCATCTAATTTCTCGGAAGGAAATCGAGTTACATAAGTGGTGAAGTGTGGTAGTGGTGTCGACAAAAACCAAAAGGGGCGTTGACCGACACCTGGAGTGTCGATCGACACCAGGTGTCTGTGAATGCAGTTTTTGTTCCAATTATATGTTTTAGCTGTTTTTATCCAGCTTTCTTGTGTATGACATTAGTTGCTTGCGTGTATAGCCTAGTAGATGGGAGGATTGTCTCACTAAGTATTTGTGTAATACTTACGCATCTCAATTGTTGTTTGTAGTGTAGGTAATATGCGACGTGGAATCATGGCGATGAGGAGGAGGATGATCTAGGGTCTCGGTTATGTGTTGTTTGTCTTGGTTATGTTTATTAATGTTGGAATCTTGTATAGCAGTATGCTAGATTGTAGGATAGAATGGTTAGGAATGATATTGTGTTGATGAATTATTGGAGTTGGCTTCTTTCCGATGAGCATGTCATTGGTTGTTGGTAATTTTGTTTGTAAGTGATGTTTATATTGTTCTTTTAATTAAGTAGCATGAGATGGTTAATTATATATTCTTAAAAAACAAAACGGGTCAGGTTGTTTCAGTTTAGTATCAGAGCGCTTACGGTTCTAGGGTGGGTTAATGGATTGTTTAGAGCGGTTTAGGAATTTACTTGGTTGAATTATTTTCCTGTTGCTTGATGCATGATGTTGTGTGATGGAATTGATCATGAATAGTTAGTCAATTTTCATGTGGTATGGAGTCCTCTATAATCCTCATCGAGCCTTCAATGTGATTCTACGGTAAGTTGTGTTTTGTGTATGGTTTCAGATTGTTTGCTTAGCCTTCTGTTCATGGTAGAGAAAATGGTTAGAGGTGGTGCATTTGCAGGACGCAGACGTGGTCGTAGACGCGGACGTGGTCGTGGTAGGGGCAGAGGCCCAGCGGTTAGTGATACCATGGATCAGAGTGTGACAGCAGAGGGCGTCAGCAAGTCGAAGGCATTCCCGAAGGGGTCCGTGAGTGTGGCCGGTGGAGGTGCTGATAGGAGCATTGGCGTCGATGGAGTCGGTGTGGGCAGTGTCGGTGCTGGGTTGGTCGGTGGTACTAGAGTTTCGGGTGCGTGAGTTCCAATAGGCGGAGACTCTGGTGGAGGTGTTGATTTGGCAAGCTTGTTGGCGCACCTGTTGGAGCGGTTGTTGGGCGTTGTACTGTCACAGGCTCCGGTGGTGCCGCCTGTGGTGGCGGAGGTGCAGCAGCCAGCGGCTGCAGGTGCAAGAGCCCATTCCAATTATGTTACCATGCTGAGGGAAATGGGCAGGATTGGTACGGAGCGTTTCTCGGGTGGTACTGACTCTTTTGCTGCGGAGGCATGGAGGACGAGAGTGGAATGAAACTTCTAGTCTCTCAGATGTCCTGATGAGTTTTGGATGTACATAGGGGTCCACAACCTGATAGGCGAAGCTCACCTATAGTGGAGGTTAGTGGCTGCCAGGAGAGTGTAGAGGGAGATGACTTGGGTTGATTTCGTGGAGGTATTCAACCGCAAGTACTTCCCTTGTGAGGCCATAGACCGTTTGGAGGTGCAGTTTCTAAAGTTGTAACAGGGGACTCCGACGGTTCGTGAAATGGATGTGGAGTTCAGCTGGCTTTTGGTGTATGAGGGCCGAGAGATGGAGTCTGAGGCCGCTCAGGTTAAGAGGTTCATGAGGGTGCTTTGTGAGAACATGAGGATCAACTGCAGAGAGAGGAACTACGTCACAAGGGCAGAGCTTGTGGAGAACACGGCTGAGATCAAGGACGACCTGTGGGAGCAGGCCGTTGTGGTTAGCCCAACTGTTCAGACATAGGAGATGTTGGAGCAGAGCATTCCAAGAAAGGGAAGCAAGCCAGTGCAAGGACATAACAGGAAGCGAGAGGACACGTCAGTAACAAACCAAGGTGGTCAGGGATGCTATGGGTGTAGGAGCATGGATCATAGGTTGGCGAGCTGTGGTGCAGTCTGTTGGTGTCGACCGACACTAGAAGGGGTGTTGACCGACATTAGGTGTCTGTAGACGCAGTTTTTGTTCCAATTATATGTTTTAATTGTTTATATGATGTTTTCTTGTGTATAGCCTTACTTGCTTGTGTGTATAGCCTAGTAGATGGGAGGATTGCCTTACTAAGTATTTGTGTAATACTTACGCATCTCAATTGTTGTTTGTGGTGTAGGTAGTATACGACGTGGAATCATGGCGATGAGGAGGAGGATGATCTAGGGTCTCAGTTATGTGTTGTTTGTCTTTGTTAGGTTTATTAACGTTGGAATCTTGTATAGCAGTATGTTAGGTTGTTGGATATAATGGTTATTGATGTAAGTTAAAATAGGGGTGAATCGATAGCTGGTCTAAAGGACCTCTCTAACCAACTCGGATAGGATGGAGATGAATGATGGATCGAAGTTCGCCACACAAAGTTGCGGAATGACTTTGTGATAAGAACACAAATCAATATCTAAGTAAATCACACACAAAGATAAAGACTCAACTTGTTTTCTAAAGACATCACACACAATAGAAAAGACAAGTAAAACAAAAGCCTAAGCTTCAAAGCGAGAAAACTCTCTCTTTTATTTTTCCAAAAATATTCTATCTTTACAATGAAGGGAAACATGAGCTTATATAGGTTCAATTTACAAATCAATAACATAAATACAAAATAAATCAAACTAATTACATAAATAAATCAAGAATAAATTTGAGAGATTTTATCAATCATCATTGATGGAGATTGGTTCTTTGTATCTAGATACTTTCTTGATGTAGCCATGAATTGATTGTCTTCTAGAATTTTCTTTATAATTTGATCTTGATTTTCCTTGAACCAATTCTTGATGAGTTGATATTTCTAAGATTGCATCAGTTATGAATGATACTGTGTTGATGAATTATTGGAGTTGGTTATGTGTTGTTTCCGATGTGCATGTCATTGGTTGTTGGTATATTGGTTGGTTAGTGATGTTTATGTTGTTAGTTTAATTAAGTAGTATGAGATGGTTAATTATATATTATTAAAAAAACGGATTGGGTTGTTTCATCATTGAATTAAAAGACGTATATACATATTTAAATTAACAAAAAAAATATATTTTTCTCTCTCTTTTACTTTCTCTTCTCCCATCTTCTCTGTACTTTTTTTGAAGTTGAATGGTTCTCATTATGAATATATGAATCCTCATTCTAGCTTTCATCTGTCACCTTTAAAATTTTTTCCCCTTTTACGATTTGATTGGTTTCTTAGGTTCTACTGGCAGATTCGAAGTCTAGTAGAAGCTATGGAGGAAAAAGAAGATTTTTCAATTGATAGACTTATCTTATTGCAGCCTGGTTTTTGGGTATAATAATTTATCGAGGTTCGTCCGTTGCAGTGGGGAAAATTTTAGGTCAATAATTTTATTTTTAAACTGTTAAATAAAATAGAGAAAGAAATAATTGGTATAGAAATTGTAAGTTTAGAGAGGTTTTATTATGATGAACACAAGTGAAGAGAGTTTGAGAGAAGAGAGTTTGCGAATGGGATAGAGAGTGTAATCGGAAGTGTAAAGTGTAAATAGAGAAAGAGAATTCTCTGTTCTTATTTGAAATGTATCATAGTTACAACCTAAATATAGACTAAAGTAGAGAAGCATATTCCCTAAGATACTATACATGATTTACATAGTTGAAAGTGACATCCTTCTCTTAACCTAACATGTGACTATTGTTTGACTTGTGTTTGCTCCCAGTTGCTTGATCTCCCAACGGCTACATGGAGGAAGGATCTAGATGCTTTGGAGACACTTAGGGTTTCCACTTCAAGGGCTGGGCTCGCTGGTTAGCTAATATGTACGGACGGCCCATTTGGTGTGGTTGTACGGACGTACGGTTGTACGGACATGGTACGGACGTGGTGTGAGTTCTCATACTCCTCCTCAAGCTTGATCGAGTAGGATCATCAAGCTTGGACTCACGAACACCCACCTCGTTAAAAACCTTAGTATAGAAAACCACTTGGGAAAAACTATACATAAGGGAAAAAGAGTGTAGGTGCCATGTTGGGGACTCTCATGGCCGAGTGAGGTCTTTGAGACCTAGTTGTGAATGTACTCACAAACTTGTGGACTAGCCGCCTTGGTAAGAATGTCAGCGAGCTGTTCGGAGCTTTTGGTGTGGCAAGGGAGAATGACACCAAGTTGTATCTGTTCTCGGACCTTATGACAATCAACTTCAATGTGCTTTGTTCTTTCGTGAAACACAGAATTGGTGGCTCTGTGAATGGCTGTCTCATTATCACAGTGCATTGTGATAGGTTTTGATGACTCAACTCCAAGGTCCTTTAGTAGAGCTTTAAGCCACATTAGTTCGTTAGTCAATTTCCTCATGGCCCTATACTCGGCTTCGGCGCTTGAGAGAGATACCACCTTTTGTTTCTTGCTCTTCCACGTGACAAGATTGCCTCCTAGGAATGTACAGTAACCGGTGGTGGATCTACGATCGTCACAATCTCCGGCGTAATCAGCATCACAATATCCTACTAGTTCCGTGTTCTCATTGCGTCCCATCCAAATTCCTTGTCCCGGTGCACCTTTGATGTATTTGAGAATACGGTTCACCATGTTCCAATGATGGACAGTGGGGTTTTGCATATGCTGGTTAGCCTGGTTCATAGTAAAGCAAATGTCAGGTCGAGTAATGGTGAGATATATAAGCTTACCCACTAGTCGCCTATATCGTGTGACATCTTCAAATGGAGCCGCCTCAAGCTCCCCCTTTCCTCCTGCCTTATAGTTCTCTTCGAGTGGTGTCGTTACAGCCTTTGAACCAAGTTTTCCTGCTTCACTCAACAGATCAAGAGCATATTTTCTTTGTGATAGAAATAAACCCTCATTAGACCTATAGACTTCTATAGCAAGAAAATATTTGAGTTTTCCTAGATCTTTGATATCAAAGACTAATTTGAGAAAGTCTTTAGTCTCTTTAATTCCTACCTTGTCACTTCCAGATATGATGATATCATCAACATATACTAGAATGACTACAATACCTTGGTCGCTTGGTAATGTGAAGAGGGTGTGATCAGCTTCTGATTTGCGAAAGCCTCTCCCAAGCAATGTAGTACTCAATTTATGGTACCAAGCTCTTGGTGACTGTTTCAGGCCATAAATGGCTTTGTTGAGCTTGAACACTTTACCCGGACCTATAGTCTCTTCTAATCCGGGTGGAGGTCACATTTACACTTCATCTTCAAGTTCGCCTTGCAAGAACGCATTCTTGACGTCCATTTGCCAAAGTTCCCAATCCAAGTTGGTAGCCAAAGAGAGAACAACACGAACCGTGTGAAGTTTTGCAATTGGAGCAAACGTATCAAGATAATCCTCCTCATACGTTTGTGTAAATCCTCGTTCAACAAGTCTTGCCTTATACCGTTCAATCTCCCCATCACTCTTGAATTTAATAGTAAAGATCCATCGAGATGTGACTGCTTTCTTGCCTTTTGGTAAATCGGCCTCATCCCACGTATGGTTCTGTTCCATAGCTGTTTTCTCAGCTGTCACAGCATCACACCACACTTTGTGCTCCTTAGCTTCTTCATAGGTTTGTGGAACCCAATGTTTGTCCACTTGGCCAAGAAATTTTTGATGTGCCAAGGGGAAGTGTGCAAGGCTGCACACAGCTTGAATGGGATGAGCAACAACAACATTGTCGTAATTGATACACAGAGTTTTAAACCCTATTTTTCTACTGCAAATGCACAGCAAAGAAGTAGTACTTAATAGTCGAATCCCACGAAGACCAAGTTTTACTCTATGGTTCTATTGGTTCAATTTCAAGCTAAGACAATTCAAAGTTGGGTTTTTTTGGTAACAGTAACGCGATTAAAATGGTATAAAAAGGCAATAAGCAAAACACTAGATCAGGGGTAATTCTCGGGAATTTTAGAGATAGCAACTAAACAACTATTCAGGGCATAGATTAAGTACCAGTCTAGAACTCAAACATAAATATAAACTGATCCACCGTCGTGGTATCAATAACTCTATCTGATCGATTCTGTGCGGAAACGCGGAGCACGTGCTCAGACATCCGGAGCACATGCTCGGCGGTCCATAAACCCTAAACTGTCGTTTGAGCCCAGAATCGCAGACAAGCATTAAAGAACAGGAATGATAAGTTCACAAATCACCTACACATCAACTTTCGCAGGTCTAGGATAATTTGCCCACTAATGTCTTTTGTAGCAACCTATTACACTTTTGATGAATAGATAAACCTAGAATCATAGATTGGTGATCAAATCAACCTAAGCATTAAGTCTAACAATAGTGAAGACAATTGATTATATAAAGCCCTATTTGTGTTCTGTTTCTAACCCATGAAACCCCTTTTGAAACCCCTAGTCTAGCAAAGAAAACTACTCAGACATAGAGAAATGAATAGCCAACATAGATGAGAAATTCAATAGCATAAAAATATAAAAATCACAAGGGTTCAGAATCGCTTCTCTAACGTAGCCGCTCTTCCTCTCCCTCACAAAACGTCGCTCCCCCAAATACTAAAAGAAAAGGTAAGTATCTCTCCCCTAAAACCCTAGGTTAAATAGCATACAAGTAGAGAAAAATAAGGAAAGATTCCAAATTCAATCTCCCTATTAAAAAAACGATCTCAGCCCTCTTTCTCTCACAAAGGATCGCCTAAAATAAGGGGAATTAGGCAGGGAATCGGCGCCTAGATGCTTGCCACGTGTCGTCATGAAACCGTAGAGTTGGGAGCATGTGCTCGGAAATCGGGAGCATGTGCTCCTGGGTCTAAAATCAGCTTTTTCTGCTCCAATTCAACTCCTTTCTGCTCCGATTGCTCCTGCTGTTCCAATCCTTGCTTTTAGCTTCCTAGCCTCTTATTATAACCTGAAAAGGACTCAAACAACTACAAAACTATCAAATAAACGGGGTCAAAGTGAGTTAAAACCGTAACATATCAACTCCCCCGGACTTAGATCTTTGTTTGTTCTCAAACAAACTCAAACCAAGCGCCAAGAGAGCCAAGGTGGGAACTCGCAAAAATCTCAGAAACCGTTAGTAGACCATGACCTGCAGACCACATGTGTTAGAACAAGCTATACCGATTCTCACCAAAAACTTCTCCAGCAAACATCTCCAAAACCAGAACCATAATTGGCAATCAAACCCAGAAAAATATCACTTTCCAGACAAAGACTCTTTACATTCAATTAAAATTGGCGTGAGCTTCTCATTAAGGGCATTAAGCTAGTGAAATCGAGGCTTGGTAGATAAAAGGCTGTTTTAATGGTGGAGCTATAGAGTGTTTAGGGGTTACCATTACTTCGAAAGAGATGCAGGATATAGCACAAAATGGTAAGGGAGAGTGGACTCATTGATGTCCACAACCTCTAATCACTCTCCTCTTCTTATCTTCTCAAACTCAGCCTCTCTTTTCTCCTCAGGGTACAACGCATGCTCGGGGGTGTGTAACACTAGCTCTGGTCCCTTTCCATCATCCTTAAACGTTTTTTTTTTTTTTTTTTTTTTTTTTTTTTTTTTTTTTTTAGACATATGAAGGATGATGGGGGATCTTCTTCTGATATTGCCCCTGGAGCATGCGGACCGTATCCTAGGCTCTCTCTCTGCTCAAAACAACTCGCGGACTTGGATGTATATAATTTCAGAGCAGGTGCTCGCTGGGTTGGAGCACGTGCTCTGTCCGTCCGGCTCTTTCCTCTTTGGTTCTCCAGCAAGAGCGAGTTAGAGATTGTGTCAGTCCTGCTCTCCCCGACCGTTTTGCACATAGCTGCACAGAATGAGAAAACAAATATACAAGTGCAAGTGGTTTGAAAGGAGGTTAGGCTCGGGGTGGGTACTAACTTAAAATGAGCTAGCTATTCAGGATCAGCAAGATTGGCAAAATGAATAAGAAGTCCTGAATATGTGACACGTTCCCTATCCTAATGCCCAAAACGAGAAGAATTTAAATCCGGTTAGGTTCCAATAAAGTAGAGTCTAAGTCTTTCCGGTGAAACCTTAATGGGATGAAGCTTTTCTGGCCAGGAGAAGGGTCCGAATGTGAAGAGGTATTAGCTCGTCTCTGTACTCTTAGTTCTGCAACAATGGTCACTAGGAAAAACGGTCAAACTCACAAATGGTTAAAAACATCACAGATTTCGGTCATAATTCCCACAAGTTTTGGTTCGACTCACATGACAAACTGACTCAATAAAAAGAAAAATAAAGAAAACAAATGTCATAGGTGACCCTTCCCCGGACTTACTTCACACTGTCTCCGGTGTGAAAATAAGCCAAAGAGAGACCTAGACAAGAAGAAAAATGAAGATAACAATAAAAATGAAAATAAAATAAGGCGGATAGTACAATGATGGTGTGTGTAACCGCGATCAGGCGTCGGAATCGTCTGGGCTCTCGCTCTCCGAACGGGCAAGGCGGCGCCTCCGACGTGGTGGTCTCACCAGTGGGCTTGGGTCGGCGGCGGTGGTGGTGTGGTGGCAGCAACCGCGAGATAGTGGGCCTGGTGGGTTACCTGGGCCTGGTGGGCCTGGGCCTGAAATTCATTAAACTTACCTGGCCCAATCGCTCTTCTCTTTTTCTTTGGTTCTCAGTTCGCCGAGCATGTGCTCGGGTTGCTCGCGTCCTGCGAGCATGTGCTCCGCGTCTTCTTCCAACATTCCTGAAACCGAAAAGAGAAGAAACAAATCCTAAAAAGAAAAAGAAAAACTCAGCAATATATATCTGGTGGGTTGCCTCCCACCCAGCGCTTGTTTTAAGTCATTAGCTTGACTAGAAAGCTCCTTAGGCAGTAGGAGGATCACCTAGGGTGACGGTCTCACCCCTTGCATGCTCAGAGACAGCAAGATACGGCTTCAGCCTCTGTCCATTCACCACAAATTTTCCTCCTTTTGTGTCCAGCAACACAACAGCCCCATATGGTCTAATCTCCTTGATGGTGAAGGGTCCGGACCATCGTGATCTTAGCTTTCCGGGAAACAGTTTCAGCCTAGAGTTGAACAACAAGACTTGATCATTAGGAGCAAAGGTCCTAGTGAGGATCCGCTTGTCATGGTAGGCTTTGGTACGCTCCTTGTAGAGTTTTGAGTTTTCATAGGCGAGGTGCCTAATCTCCTCTAGCTCATGCAGTTGCATCTTCCTCCTTTCATGGGCGCTCTTAGTGTCAAAGTTCAGCATTTTCACTGCCCAAGCAGCCTTGTACTCTAGCTCAACAGGAAGGTGACACGCCTTACCATACGCCAAGTGAAACGGTGTAGTCCCCAGAGGTGTTTTGTAGGCGGTTCTATAAGCCCATAGAGCCTCATCTAGCTTCTGAGACCAATCCTTCCTTGTTGTGTTCACTGTTTTTTGCAAAATGCTCTTAATCTCCCAGTTAGAGATCTCAACTTGGCCGCTTGTTTGTGGGTGGTAGGGGGTGGCGACCTTGTGCCTCACTCCATTCTTCTTGAGAAGACTCTCAAAGACCTTGTTAATGAAATGCGATCCACCATCGCTAATGACTACCCGTGGAACACCAAACCGTGGGAAAATAACCGACTTGAACATCTTGAGCACGATCTTTGCATCATTATTGGGGCTGGCCAAAGCTTCTACCCACTTGGACACGTAATCGACAGCCACCAATATGTACTCATTGCCGAATGAGTTCGGGAAAGGTCCCATGAAGTCAATTCCCCAAACATCAAATACCTCAACCTCCAAGATGAAATTATGAGGTATTTCATTCCTCCTGCTGATGTTCCCTTGTCTCTGACATGTGTCGCAAGTAGACATGAACCGCTGCGCATCTCTGAACATGGTAGGCCACCAATAACCCGCTTGAAGAGCTTTGGACACGGTTTTGAAAGTAGCAAAGTGTCCAGCATATGGTGAGCTATGGCAATGAAACAAGACTCCAGGAACCTCCTCCTCAGTCACACACCTCCTGAAAACACCATCCGAGCAATGCCTATAGAGGTAAGGCTCATCCCAAAAATACCGCCTTATGTCTTTTAGGAACTTCTTCTTCTTGTTCCCCACAAACTCAGTAGGTTCTTTCTCTGCTGCTAGGTAGTTTGCATACTCTCCAAACCAAGGAAAACTCGGCTGTTTGTTGGTATCGATTGCCTTGCATGGGGTTTTCGGAGCATGTGCTCCCAGGCGGAGCATGTGCTCGGCGGGATCAAAGATGCCGATCGAGTAAACATGTTCTTCAGAAAGGCTATCATCCAAGGGTAGCTCTTCTTCTATCCTCATTCTTGACAAGTGATCTGCAACTCCGTTCTCAATACCCTTCTTGTCTTTAATCTCCAAGTCAAACTCTTGAAGCAACAAAATCCATCAGAGTAGCCTTGGTTTTGCATCCTTCTTCGTCAGTAGATACCTCAATGCTGCATGATCAGTGTGAACAACCACTTTGGAACCAACAAGTATGATCGGAACTTCTCAAAAGCAAACACAACCGCTAAAAGTTCTTTCTCGGTTGTAGCGTACTTGCACTGAGCCTCATCCAAGGTGCGGCTGGCATAGTATATCACGTGCAGCTTCTTGTCTTTTCTCTGTCCCAGAACCGCTCCCATGGCATAATCACTCGCATCAGTCATGACCTCAAAGGGAAGGTCCCAATCAGGCGGTTGCACAATCGGAGCGCTAACCAAAGCTCCTTTGATCGTGTGAAAGGCTTCAAAGCAAGCAGAATGGAAATCAAACTTCACTTCCTTACACAACAGCTGGGTAAGTGGTCTTGCTATCTTGGAGAAATCCTTAATGAACCGTCTGTAGAAACCGGCGTGACCAAGGAAACTGCGGATCCCTTTGACCGAATTAGGCGGTTGTAAACTCATCATCACCTCATCCTTGGCTTTGTCAACCTCAATCCCCTTTTCAGAAATCTTGTGTCCCAGCACTATCCCATCTCTGACCATGAAGTGGCATTTCTCCCAATTCAGCACCAGATGTTTGTCTTCACACCGCTGCAACACCCTGCACAAATTAGACAAACAAACGGAAAAGGAGCTCCCATAGACGGAGAAATCGTCCATAAAAACTTCCATTATATCCTCAATCAGGTCAGTGAAAATGGACATCATGCATCTTTGGAAGGTTGCTGGTGCATTGCACAAGCCAAACGGCATTCTGCGGTAAGCAAAGGTGCCGTAAGGACATGTGAATGTGGTCTTCTCTTGATCGTCGGGATGGATTGGGATCTGAAAGAAACCTGAATAGCCATGTAAGAAACAGTAGTAAGGATGGTTAGCCAATCTCTCAAGCATTTGATCAATAAACGGCAAAGGAAAATGATCCTTACGGGTCGCAGCATTAAGTTTTCTATAGTCTATGCACATGCGATGTCCCGTAACTGTCCTAGTAGGAATCAACTCATCCTTTATTATTCTTAACCACTGTAATCCCACCTTTCTTAGGGACTACATGAACTGGACTAATCCAGGAACTATCAGAAATAGCATAAATTACACCCGCATCTAGAAGTTTCATTATCTCTTTCTTAACAATATCCTTTAGATTCGGGTTCCACCTCCTCTGATGTTCTACCGAAGTCATTGATTCATCTTCTAGATGTATCCTATGCATGCAAAGATCTGGTGAGATTCCTGGGATGTCATCTAGTGAATACCCTAGAGCCTTTCTATACTTCCTAAGTTCACAAAGGAGCAAAGCGGTCTCTACATTGTTTAGTTAAGAGTTCACTATCACGGGGTATGTAGAGTTAGGACCTAGGAACGCGTACCTTAGCCCGGCTGGAAGTGGTTTTAGCTCTACCTTTGGAGCTCTTAACTCGCTCCAAGGACCGTCCGCTGACTTTACCGGAGCATGTGCTCCGGAATCCGGAGCAGGTGCTCCCTCGGCGGATTCCTCCCCTGATTGGTTCTCATCGTCTAGGCTGGCGTAAGCTACCAGTTGCTGGAACCGTGTACCTGCATCCAAAATGCGTGTAAAACCATCAGCTTCCTCATTCAAGAATCCATACTTACCCTCTGCCTTTGTCAAGGCAACCTCCAACGGGTCGAGAGTGAGAACTTCATCGGTAACCTCATGTCCAACCTCTGAACCATCATCAACCACAAAAGTCTGACCATCTATCATAGGTTTCTTGAGCAGCTTATTCATCTCAAACCTTGCGATCATATCCCCCAGCTGGAGATCGATCGCTCCCCCTTGCACATCTATAATCGCACCAGCTGTGCATAAGAATGATCTACCTAAGATCAGGGGGTCACGTGGTTCTTCTTCAAGTTCCAGAACCACAAAGTCTGCTGGTATAAGCGTGTCCCCTATCTGGACATGTAAATCCTCCAATACTCCTATGGGGCGCTTGGTGGATCTATCCGCAAATACTAACGAAATCCGTGTAGACTTGAACTTCGTGTAACCCAGCCTTTTAGCCACTGAATATGGCATAAGGTTCACACTGGAACCTAGATCACAGAGGGAGTTTGCAAAAATCGTTTTACCGATTCTCACAGATAAGACAAATCGCCTTGGATCATCATTCTTCTTTAGCACTTTGTTTTGCAGCACAGCATTGCACTCTATTGAAACCATCATCACGTTCTCTTCCTCTGACACTCTCCCAGAAACTAACCCTTTCACATATCTCTTCAAAGCAGGTATCATCTGAACAGCATCAGCTAGGGGTAGTTTTACCGTCAATTCTCTCAACATGTCCTTGCACTTTGCATCCTCCAAATCCTTGCGAGATTTCTTAGGAGGAACAGGGTAAGGAACCCTAGGGGTGTACACGCGTGCAGGAGGTACCTCAGTAGGAACGGTCTGATCGGGAGTCGGGAGCACGTGCTCGCTGGGTGGGAGCACATGCTCGCCGGATGCTTCGGCTTCTTTTTGACTCAACGGTGGAGTCTTCAGCAATACCCTTGCCCTTGTCAAGCCTAGCGGATGGTGCTTCTCTAGGGGGTAACTTCTTTCCTCCCCTTAGCTCAATCGCATTGACATACTCGTTCCGCGGGTTTGTTTCCCCTTTTCCGGGCAGAGTCCCAGGAGTTCTTTTCACGGCTTCAGCAGTCTGTGCAACCTGAACATCAAGCTTCTTCACATGTGACATTACTGCCTCATACTTCCCATTAAGGTCATTGTACATGGTATCGACCTTAGCGTTGATTTCCACTAAAGCTTTTTGTTGATTCACCAAGAGTTGTTGCATCATGTTTTTCAGCTCATCCTGAGAGCTGCTAGCAGATGAAGATCCCAACTGCTGGTTGGTGAAAGGCAGTGCTTGCTGAGCGCTTGTATATGCCTGCTGGTTCCCCCCTTGGAAACGGTTTTGAGTGGGCACAAACTGTTTGCCTTGGAAGTTGTTTGAGAAGGTTTTCTGATAACCCATTTGATTCTGAGCTCCTTGCTGCGGATACACCTGATCCTAAGGATTCTCCACGTTGGTGCTTCTATAGGACAATTCGGATGGCCCAGGTGGCAATGACTTCAGCCAACGTGAAGCTCTATCCGCAAGAGAGAAGGGAAAGAGCTTGCACTTCAGAAAGTCTGGCGGTATCCCATTTCAACCAGTGGTGCTACATATCTCCTCAAAATTCTCGATGTGGTCCATCGGAATCTCAGCTGGGAGACCGTGAAATAGGTGCTGCTTCACTAGAGAGATCATCTGTGGCTTGATCTCAAAATCTTGTCTCTGGATGGTGGGAGGAACAATCGCCGCTCGGTTGGTGTAGAACACATGCGGGTTGTCCTTGTCCCCAATGGACGGTTGTGGCGGCGCGGCTCTTTCGTGTTGAGCACGGAGCAACTGCCCCAACTGTTGTCGAAGTTGCTGCAACTCGGCAACCATATCCTCATTGTTTCTGTTGTCACCCATGTTGACGGATTGAAACTTTCTGTTCTTGCGGTTTGTTCTTTCTGCCAAAGAGAGCTCTGCGGCTGACAAAGCAACTAGTTCTTCGGTGTTGTTTCTTCTTGTAGATCTTCTTGACATGCACCTGAAACTCACGCAAAGAAGAAGCAGAAAGACAAATCAGTAAGGTCTTAGTCTAGTAATTTCGCCGAAAACCAAAGGTAAAAATTTGGTCCCCGGCAACGGCGCCAAAAACTTGATACACAGAGTTTTAAACCCTATTTTCCTACTGCAAGTGCACAGCAAAGAAGTAGTACTTAGGGGTCGAATCCCACGAAGACCAAGTTTTACTCTATGGTTCTATTGGTTCAATTTCAAGCTAAGACAATTCAAAGTTGGGTTTGTTTGGTAACAGTAACGCGATTAAAATGGTATAAAAAGGCAATAAGCAAAACACTAGATCAGGGGTAATTCTCGGGAATTTTAGAGATAGCAACTAAACAACTATTCAGGGCATAGATTAAGTATCAGTCTAGAACTCAAACATAAATATAAACTGATCCACCGTCGTGGTATCAATAACTCTATCTGATCGATTCTGTGCGGAAACGCGGAGCACGTGCTCAGACATCTGGAGCACATGCTCGGCGGTCCATAAACCCTAAACTGTCGTTTGAGCCCAGAATCGCAGACAAGCATTAAAGAACAGGAATGATAAGTTCACAAATCACCTACACATCAACTTTCGCAGGTCTAGGATAATTTGCCCACTAATTTCTTTTGTAGCAACCTATTACACTTTTGATGAATAGATAAACCTAGAATCATAGATTGGGTGATCAAATCAACCTAAGCATTAAGTCTAACAATAGTGAAGACAATTGATTATATAAAGCCCTATTTGTGTTCTGTTTCTAACCCATGAAACCCCTTTTGAAACCCCTAGTCTAGCAAAGAAAACTACTCAGACATAGAGAAATGAATAGCCAACATAGATGAGAAATTCAATAGCATAAAAATATAAAAATCACAAGGGTTCAAAATCGCTTCTCTAACGTAGCCGCTCTTCCTCTCCCTCACAAAACGTCGCTCCCCCAAAAACCAAAAGAAAAGGTAAGTATCTCTCCCCTAAAACCCTAGGTTAAATAGCATACAAGTAGAGAAAAATAAGGAAAGATTCCAAATTCAAATCTTCCTATTAAAAAAACGATCTCAGCCCTTTTTCTCTCACAAAGGATCGCCTAAAATAAGGGGAATTAGGCAGGGAATCGGTGCCTAGATGCTTGCCACGTGTCGTCATGAAACCGTAGAGTTGGGAGCATGTGCTCGGAAATCGGGAGCATGTGCTCCTGGGTCTAAAATCAGCTTTTCTGCTCCAATTCAACTCCTTTCTGCTCTGATTGCTCCTGCTGTTCCAATCCTTGCTTTTAGCTTCCTAGCCTCTTATTATAACCTGAAAAGGACTCAAACAACTACAAAACTATCAAATAAACGGGGTCAAAGTGAGTTAAAACCGTAACATATCAGTAATATACCCGATTGTTTGTCCAGTTTGATGGAGGAAACTTAAGTCTCTGACTTCGTCTTAGTGGAATGACATCACTAGAGATATCTTCCTCTTCTGAGTCAGTTGTAGGAGTAGCCTCGGCACTAAGTGGTATGTCTTCATGAACATCACTTGGGTCTGGTTCATGATGATCTTGATCAGTACTCATATCTTCAATCGGAGTATCTTTAGATGGCTCAAGTGGTGGCGCCGTTGAGTCAGGCGTGTTTGAGTGCTGGTTGGTGCGATCATCTGTAACTCCAAGTCTTTCAAGTATAATGCGGAGATTGTTGGCACGATCAGATGGTGAGTGAGACAACTCTTTAAGCTCTTCCCAATTCCTCTTATCATAGTAGCCCCTTGATTCTACAAACTTGACGTCTCGTGACACCATGACTCTCTTTGTTTCTGGTTCGTAGCACTTTTACCCCTTTTGTGTTGTAGAGTAGCCAATGAGGATACCCTTGGTGCTCTTTGCATCGAGTTTGTCACGCAGCTCTCTTGGTTTTAAAACAAAACATACACACCCAAAAACTCGTAAGTGGTCAAGTGTGGAGATTCTTTGTTTAATACCTCAAATGGCGATTTGTCTTGGAGAATCTTGGTGGGAAGTCGGTTGATTAGGTAGCACACAGCCAGGACAGCATCTCCCCAAAAACATTTTGGAACTGATGTATGGAACATCATGGACCGAGCCACCTCCATTAAATGCCGATTATTTCTCTCTGCCACACCATTTTGTTGTGGTGTGTAAGGAAAGCTAGTTTGGTGAATAATGCCATGGTTTGAGAGATGTTGTTTAAAGGCATGACTTCTGTACTCCCCACCATTATCTGATCTCAAAATTTTAATCTTGGCATTGTAATGGTTAGTTATATAATTTTGAAAACTAATAAAAGCTTCAAGGACTCCATCTTTTGTACGAAGGAGAGTTATCCAAGTATACTTGGATTTTTCATCAATAAGAGTCACCAAATACTTTTGATTTTCTCTAGATAAGCAAGGAGAGGTCCAAACATCTGAATGAACTAAATCAAAACAATTCTCATAAATAGTCATAGATTTAGGAAAAACAGCCTTGCAATGTTTGCCAAGGATACAAGCTTCACACTCATCATTTTTAAAAGAGATATTAGGAAACACCAATTCTAAAGCTCGAGTGTGAGGGTGTCCTAATCTAGCATGCCAAATTGTACCATTAGATTTAACAACAACCGAATTAAAACAAGATGAAGAAGAAGATAGGTTCAAGTCCTCAAGCACATAGAGGTCATCCTTAGAGACTCCTTGGCCAAGAACTTTACTTGTCTCAATATCCTGAAAATGAACCTTGTTAGGACCAAATATTGCATAACAATTAAAATCAGTGGTAGCTTTCTTAACCGATAGCAAGTTAGAGGTAAATTTTGGCATATAAAATGCTTTAGTTACTTTATCAAATAATTTTAAATCTCCAATTCCCTTGACTGGTACTTTTTCACCATTAGCTATAATAACATTTCCATTAGCAGGTTTAATTTTACTAATTAACTTAGGATCACTAATCATATGACGGGATGCACCAGACCAACAATAAGTGGTTTAATTTGGTTTGAAGCAAGATAGGAGTTACCAGAGGCCTCCTTGAGGGCTTTGATGAGTGCATCAAGGTCTGATTTCCTCACCAGCTCGGAAGAGGCAGCTAGAGCGGTTCCATTTCCTCCGGAGACTTGATGGTTTAGCTCGGAGGTTGTTGCTTCTCCCACCATAGCTGCTTGATGAGCTCGCGGTGGTCCTCCCCGGTTGTACATGGGCCGGTTGACACAGAGATGAGGGTGAAGGATCCAGCACCGACTCTTGAAATGGCAAATCTTCTTGTAGTGGTCACAAACAGGTGGATTCTTGTCATCATGCTTGTAGTAGCCTTTGTTTGCTGTGGCCATCTCCACCTTGTTGGCCGTCACAAGCTCTCCGTTGCTTCCAAATGGTCCCATAGAGCCATGCTCTTTTTGTATCTCATTACACACATCATCAAGACTTGGAAGCTTGTCTGACCTCAAGATATGCTTGATGAGGTCATTGTAAGATGGATTGAGAGTTAAGAGTAGACCGAACACTTTGTCTTGTTCGCGCCTCTCGTTTAGAACCACCGGGTCAATGGTCGCCGGCCTAAGCATCTCTAGTTCAGCCCAAAGAGATCTAAACTTGCCAAACTGCTTAGTGAACTCCATATCCTCTTGGCTGAGGTTGTTGATGGCTCGCTTGACTTCAAAGATGTGGTTGATGTTTGTAACATTTCCGAACACATTTTGTAATGTGTCCCATAGATCTTTGGCCGTTTCACAATAGGAGTAGGCCTCAAGTATTGGAGCATCAAGCAAGTTCTGAATAATCGCTAGAACACTTTGGTCTTCTTGAAACCACTTGTCTTCGCCCTTAGTGACAGTGTCTTTGTCATCTTCGGTTGTAGCCTCCTTTGGGGCTTCACTAGAAGTAATGTGGGTCCAAAGCCCTCGGCCACACAGTGCCGTTTTTGTGGTTCTTGCCCACAGCAAATAGTTCTCTCCCTTGAGAGTAACTGGAACAATCAAGGTCTTAGAGCCTTCCATGTCGAAATAACCGTTGGTTAAAAAGCTAATGTCCAACGGGTAAAGAAGAGAGACTTTCTAAGTCGAAACAGAAAGAGATAGAACAAGAGATTTGAAGCGGAAGTGTTTGGTGGGTGTGAGATTTAGGATCAGGAGCTGTTAGGCTCTGATACCATGTAAGTTTAGAGTGGTTTTAGTATGATGAACACAAGTGAAGAGAGTTTGAGAGAAGAGAGTTTGCGAGTGAGATAGAGAGTGTAATCGAAAGTGTAAAGTGTAAATAGAGAAAGAGAATTCTCTTTTCTTACTTGAAATGTATCATAGTTACAATCTAAATATAGACTAAAGTAGAGAAGCATATTCTCTAAGATACTATACACGATTTACATAGTTGAAAGTGACATCCTTCTCTTAACCTAACATGTGACTATTGTTTGACTTGTGTTTGCTTCCACTTGCTTGATCTCGCAACGGCTACATGGAGGAAGGATCTAGATTCTTTGGAGACACTTAGGGTTTCCACTTCAAGGGCTGGGCTCGCTGGTTAGCCAATATGTACGGACGGCCCATTTGGTGTGGTTGTACGGACGTACGGTTGTACGGACATGGTATGGACGTGGTGTGAGTTCTCATAGAAATGAGTATGAAACCTGGGTTTGGGGGTGCATCACACAAAGAAAAAACCAATTGTGCTACTGAAACTTCATTGATTTATATGCAAAACACTTAATTTAAAGATTTTACCCAAGTTCGTTGACCTCCTTAACTTCTACTTGGGTCCACTATTGGTTCGCTGTATAGACTAGAGAAGAGAAAGAAACAACAAAGTTTTTTTTTCTTAGACCATTTTTATCCCAGCAACGATCAATGTTGCTCCAAAAAATATATTTTAATTATTTTCTTTTAATATTATTATATATTTAAATAATAAATCTAAAAATAGAAAATTAACTAATTAAATGCTACCATCTATCTTGAGTAATGATTCTTAGTTTCTGTGGGAAGCCAACGTTTCTCCGTTTTTTTCTTTTTTATTATTACTTTTAAATTTTTAATTAAGAGAATCCTTAAGAGAACCTCTAGTAATCATGCTTTTAGGGTTGTTATTTTTAATTTATTGAAAGAAGAATATAAATATACATCTCCGAATTTATAATAAAAATGTAACTTTGGCTCGGTTGACTACATGTTGTTTATCAATTTCAGAGGTCAATTCGAGTCTAGAAAAATAAATATTTTTGTCTTTTTCTCATATTTTATTTTTAAATAGCTGAAACGACACCTACAAGTAGGTTTTTCATTGTGGTTTACCTTTTTTTTTAACGATTGTAACAGCTTTTATAGGATACTTACTCCGGATGAGCTTTTCAATTACAAGTCGAAAAAGACCCAAAAGCGGTTGAAGGGCCGCCTTAATTAAATGAGGTACCTTCGGGTTTCGTAGTATTATATAGCGTTAATCTGCAAACATTGCATCCTAGTCAGCATATATTAATAGAACAGTAACACCGTTTATCATTTTGTGGTTTTAAACCGGATTTATATAATTCGTGTAAAATATTCAAATTTTGTCGTTGTTAATTGAAGAATAGACACACATAATTATTATGTGTACGAATGCTATAAAGTAAAATAGTTATAGGGAAATTAGCGGTTTTCCCAACTAAAGTCCCACACGAGACATAGCCTCAACAAAGAACTCATAAAATTCTCGGTATTAGACTCCAGGGCTAAGTGGTTCTCTCTAGTCAATCTCAAGAAAAGGTGTTAACAAGTAATCCACATTATTTCTTCAAAGAATCTCCCAATCTCGTAATCTCATGTCTTATATATATATAGTATGGTGAACCAGTTCATCCCATCTACTAAACCCTAATTGTATAGTCTTTTGAAACAATAAATCGACATAAAATCTCTATAATATAAAACATCATCATTCATCATGTGATTTTGAAGCTATAATACAGAAGCATTAAGTTTCTGCACAAATTAAATAAAATATTGAGTTCTTTTTATATAATTAAATATGTAAAAGTTTCCTTTTTTATCCAACTCAAAGTCGTCTAAAATATATTTTACATTATCGCATCGCTTTTAGACTTCACGCCAGTGCTTGCTGATGCTATGCAATAACGTTACGTTCCAATTCAGGTGTATGCGTCTCTATAAATATATATAAAACTTCTATTGGATATTCTTCTCATTAAAAATAAATTATTTCCACCACTCTACGAATAAAACATTTACAAATCATTTGCTAATATATTTTGAAAAAATAACAATATTTTTATTGAACTATTGATACTTCTGACGTATATATATTCCATCCGAAGGAAAGAAAATTTCCTAGAAGAATAATACTTCTTTTTTTTTTTTTTTTGGTTAATAGAATAATACTTCTTTTGTTAAAAACTTTGGTGTTACTTGAGCTTTAAGCCTCAAATTGCATACATATACGATGCTTCTTGTAAATAATACGATTCTATACGTTCGAAGATTCAACTTCACAAAAATAAAATTCAACTAAGCAACAATTAAAAAAAATGGAGTATTATAACTTGTATATGTGCATATGGTGGTCTAGTGGTAGTGTGAAATGGGATGAAACATGAATTTGTTTTTCCTGAGTTAGATTTCTACTATGACCAAAATTACATGCATGTTACAAAACAGTGACTTTGGCCACTAATTTGTCTTGTCGGTTAATTGTGTTATATGTGTTAGACAGAAAGGAAATATCTATATTCCTATTGTCTAACAATATGTTCTTTACGATGAAAATCGAACCTGGTACCTTAAATGTAGTTAAAAAACTAGGTGGGCCAAACTTTATCTGACGTGGAATTAATTAGAGGGTGAATACTGGTTTAAATGGGGTGGTTGCTATTGTGGTTGTGAGAGTTTGTGGAAAGGGACTATTGCAGGTTCAACCTTTATTAAATGTTTTCAACGATTGATTTAATGCGTTTGTAAAAGTTTTATAACTGGTAAGTAGACAAAGGAGTACAATAAATAAACATTATTATCTTCTTATAATTAAAAGAGAAGTACATTTAAAAAAATATCCAAAATGTATAGCCTATTTATTAAAATTGCCACTGAATTAAGTTTTGTGAAGAGCGTTAACTGAAATTAATCATAAAAACATAAATCGCAGATCCAATTGATGGTCCGCGTGTTTTTCCTCAAACCGACCTATTGAGTCGGATTCTTCAAACGGGTATCGCAATTAATTGTTTACTGGATTTGGATTGTTTTTTGGCTCTTTAATTGTTTAGTGGATTCTATTTGAATCGGCTTAAATCCTGCAAAACATACCAAACAAATCATCAAAAATAATTAGTTTGTAATCTTCCAAATATCACGTTATTTTTGAATTAAATACCGTAAAGTTAGCTAAAAATAGCGTAAATACATACCAAAAAATAATAGTTCTGCGTAAATCATTAATAAATCACGTAATTAACGATTAAAACAGCCTAAATTAAATTGGAATAAACATTTTAGTGATTCGTATATTTGATTTCCTACTTTCTCTCCAAGATATTCTCATATCACCTAAACCATAAACCTAGACGCTACCTTCTCTATAAATACTAATCTTTAATCGACTACTAGACAGTCTAGACTCATCAAGCAAAAACCTATTCCAAACTTTACTCGACTCCAGCAATAGCTCAATTACTAGACTCAGTCCCAAGCATTCACAAGACCAAGGTATATTTTCTTTTTTTGGTCAAACCACCAAGGTAAATTTTTATAAGATAATGTGTTTTCGTAGTTTGTATTTCAATTTTTATGTTTGAGAGCCTCTTTCTTATAATTACGTATCTACGTTAACGAGTATACGACTTAATTAGTGTTAGCACACTCATGAATTTATGTTCTCTTTCACAGCATGCTCGCAGATCATAACAAAACCAAAAGCTTATTTACTACCATATATTGTGTTTCAAGATCCAAAAGCATTGTCATGGTCATATCTGGCTCATGTCACAACAATGTAAGCATCTATTGTGACTTATTCGTATCTCCACTTAAACTATTATATTTGTCTCTTGATTTTAATTTACAGGCTCCAAAGCAAAGGAGAAAAGACTATTAAGCAGACGCCATAATGCTGAACAAACTTGATTTAACATATAAGCTGATATGGTTGTTGGATTTAAATCTATTTTGAAAAGTTGGACGATGTAAGGCATAAGTTTCTTTTTAATGGATATTATGGTTATTATAAATGATGTTTTTGGCTAACTCATTATCACATCTAATGTTTATTATTATTTACTCATTAACGCATAAAGTTTATTGACTGTGCATATTCCACAGTTTGGCATTAGTTCGATATAAAATGAGTTAAGTGGAATTACCAAATTTTAAACTAAATATAGATAAATTTAGTACCACGAAAAAATACAAAAATACAATACTACTCTGATTAACACTTTAAAGATCCAAAAGCATTGTCATGGTCATATCTGGCTCATGTCACAACAATGTAAGCATCTATTGTGACTTATTCGTATCTCCACTTAAACTATTATATTTGTCTCTTGATTTTAATTTACAGGCTCCAAAGCAAAAGAGAAAAGACTATTAAGCAGACGCCATAATGCTGAACAAACTTGATTTAACATATAAGCTGATATGGTTGTTGGATTTAAATCTATTTTGAAAAGTTGGACGATGTAAGGCATAAGTTTCTTTTTAATGGATATTATGGTTATTATAAATGATGTTTTTGGCTAACTCATTATCACATCTAATGTTTATTATTATTTACTCATTAACGCATAAAGTTTATTGACTGTGCATATTCCACAGTTTGGCATTAGTTCGATATAAAATGAGTTAAGTGGAATTACCAAATTTTAAACTAAATATAGATAAATTTAGTACCACGAAAAAAATACAAAAATACAATACTACTCTGATTAACACTTTAAAGATTGAAAAATATAAAAATATTCATATTAAAAATTTTAAGAAAAAAAACTCTATAGTAGACCGCGGGTTGATAATATCTTCATGTTACACTCCAATAGCACTTTATAATATTAATTAATTTAAAATAAATATTACATTGTATTTAGAATTGCAAATTTTAAGAAACTAATTAATTATATAATGACAAAATTATATAAATAAATAAAAAAATCTTGCCCGCGGTGTACCGCGATTAAAATCTAGTATACTGTAAAATATATGTAAATTCATAACTATATGATGTTTAAAAACATCAAAAATTATATTATTACGATTAAAACAAATAAACATGATTAATAATTAAAAGTCAGTCAAAAATAAAATACTAAATAATTTACAAATAAATTTCATAATGAAATGCTTATTACTTTATGCATTTGGTTTATCACTAAAAATTGCGTCAATTAAGTACTATGACAAACGAAAAAACACATCCTTGATTTTATAGATCTTTTGAATAGCCTTTATAATTATGAGAAAATCTCTTCAAATAATTCAAACGACGTTTGGTTTACCTCCAACTCAAATCTATTCCAAATTGCTTGTTTCTATTCTTAACAACATTTTCTTTATGGATATCACTTAGACTACTTTTTTGAGTTATTCTGTTTGTTTTTTCCATAATTACCCGTCGAAGTAACGGACATGTGATCTCCTTCGACCACGTAAATTTCAGAAGTATTAAAAGAGATTTTAAACATTTTATTTTATTTTAGTCCAAAATTATGTATAAACTAACTTAATTTACAAAATTAAATAAGTTTAAGAGTGTGATACAGAGAAAATGGTTACTTAAATATCTATAATATATATATAAGGGAAATCACGTTTTAAACTTTCAAAATGTCACTGGGTAGCATTTTAAATCTTAAGAGAATTTCACTAACACTTTAAACCTTTAAAATAATTCTACTAACACTTTAAACCTTAAAACTAACTTTCTTTTTTATACCGCCATAAAAATAACGGAATAATAATATCCTTCAACACGAAATAGTTAAACTGTGTTGGTTTAATTTAAATTTTTAATTAATTTTAGTTTTTATTAATAAACTAAAAGATAAAAAAATAAATTTGTGTTCATCTTCATTGTAGATCCTTTTAAAACTTTTAACATTATTAATCCTTTTAATAAATGCATCTCCAATGGATTCTGATTCAAATCAATCGATTTCTCATTGGAAACCAATGAATCTTATAAATATATTGTCGTCTTCTATTTTACATTTGTCAAATGTTTTAACCTTATCTCTGATTCTTCATTTTTTTTGCTTTGATGTATTTTTTTTATCAATCTTCATAAATAATTAAATTAAATTAAATTAATTAAACAAGTATTTAAATTAAACCAACATAGTTTAACTATTTCACGTTAACGGATATTAATGTTCTGTCATCTTTCGTGGCGGTACAAACAGGAAAGTTAGTTTTAAAGTTTAAAGTGTTAGTGAAATCATTTTAAAATTTTATAGTGTTAGTGAAAATATCTCAAGGTTTAAAGTGCTACTCAATGACACTTTGAAGGTTTAAAATGTGATTTTCCCTATATATATATACTAGATTTTAACCCGCAGTACACCGCGTACATATAATTTTTTTTATTATTATTTATATTTTTATATTGTATTTGTTTATTAAATATTGGATGTTTTGTAAATAGAGGAATAACTAAATTTTCCGGCTGTTTGTACTGCTAAATATTTATATTAATTTTTTAACCCGCAATACACTTCATGACCATTTGTTTGTTATATTTAGTTTGTTTT
The DNA here is from genome assembly GCF_030686135.1 of Camelina sativa. Classification (NCBI taxonomy): domain Eukaryota; kingdom Viridiplantae; phylum Streptophyta; class Magnoliopsida; order Brassicales; family Brassicaceae; genus Camelina; species Camelina sativa. The sequence continues at coordinate 21,169,161 of NC_141892.1, read as the reverse complement.
GTTTAGTGTTTGAGATTCTATTTTGATTTTTAATCATTATAACAAAAAAGAAGAGATCTAAATATATCATAGCTTCTGTTTCCTTATTGATTTGTGTAATTTTTTTTAGTTGGAATGAATTGTAAAATATTTAGGAAACAAAATCTGAAGTAATGCTATTTTTGGAAATTTTTTAGGGATTAACTTGTAAATAAGTTTTTAAATAAGTATAAATAAAAGGGTAGCACCCAAAATATACTTCAAATATATATATATATATATATATATATATATATATATATACATTTGCGATGCTGTGTATATATATATATACATTTGCTATGCTCTGCATGCTGCCTCATGCTTGTGTTAAGATTGTGCTATAGAGAAGCTAGTAAGGCTAATGGCTTTTGGTATGGTGGTGAAGTGTTTGTATTCTTGCTTAGTGCTAACCGACTTCGGGGAATGAACTTGGTAGAGGGAGCACACATTGTTAGCAAAAGTTGGCTTTTGAGGTTTCATTCAGGGAAAGCTCATTGACTTGATTGAAGAATAGCTCACATTTTGAGGGGAGAGAATGTGAGCGATGATTTGGAATTCTTGACTGTTGACATCTTGGTCTTGGGCTTCCTTTGAAAGGCTTCTAGAGTGAAGTGTCTTCTGCAACTCGCGGCCACATTTGCAGTCACCCTTCTCTTTTTGCAACACATATCCAGGATGAACAACAAAATCGTCATCGCTTCATTTTGCTCTTGTAGTTCTTTCGCTATGGTTGAATATATGGACCAAAAACTTAGTTACTTTTTTATGCTTCCATGTTTTTATCTTTTTTGTCATGGAACCATTAGCTTAGGTCTATAATTATGGATTGTAAACCTTAACTGTTTTTTCATTTTTAACGAAATATTTACATTTTTAGCAAAAACAAAAAAAAGATGTATATTGTTTTCTTGTTATAAGAAATTAGTATTATGTTAAAGTTGTGTTTACCTTCGTTTCTTTTTTCTTTTTGTTATAACAGAACAAAGAAATTTTTTAAATTATAAGATTGAAAGATAAGATTTACTGTTTTCTTGTTATATGAAATTAGTTTATAAAGAAATTTTTACTGTTACAATAATGTATAGCTTCTATACTATATTGGTTTTGACATGTTATAAAGTATTTTTGAAATTCTCGAGAAATAAATACCTTAGATTGTTGACATGTTGATTATTGTTTTTTATTTCCCTTACCGTTAATACTATTAGTTTTTTTTCTTTCAATTATGTCTTTTAGTTGGAAAAAAAAAACCTCTAACCATAAACACATATATAATCTGCCAAAAACCAGAAACAAAACTAACTGCTTTGCAATATAAATTACGAATCAAATTTCAAGTTCAAAACAATCAAAATAAAAACCAAAGAACACACAAGAAATGGCGAGATCCTTGTATATTTGTTTATTCTTCTTATCCATTTCTTCGACATCAAAGCTAACCACAAGCTATCCTCTCTCAACAAAGTCTCGATGGATCGTGGACGAGAAAGGGCAAAGGGTGAAGCTAGCTTGCGTGAACTGGCCGGCTCATCTCCAGCCCACGGTAGCTGAAGGGCTAAGCAAACAACCATTAGACTCCATCTCCAAAAAGATTGTCTCAATGGGATTTAACTGCGTTAGGCTCACTTGGCCTCTTGATTTGATGACTAACGACACATTGGCCCTTAAGGTTACTGTTAAACAGTCTTTTGAAAGCTTGAAGTTGTTTGAAGATGTTCTTGGGATTCAAACTCACAATCCCAAAATCCTTAATCTCCCCCTTCTCAACGCATTCCAGGTAAATCTAGTGTTAAAGTATACCCGTTATTAAATATTGTCAGACCAATTTATGTTCAGTAGATGGACTATCTAAACCTGAACTAATTTGAATCAATGACCAATAATATGCCATTTTGTTTTTGTCATCAGGAAGTGGTATCTAACCTAGGACAAAACGGAGTGATGGTGATACTAGATAACCACTTGACAACCCCTGGCTGGTGCTGTGGAGAGAATGACCTCGACGCCTTCTTCGGCTATCCTAACTTTAATCCCAAAGTCTGGGCCAATGGCTTGAGGAAGATGGCTACTCTGTTCAAAGTGCCACTAACGTCGTTGGTGTGAGCCTTAGGAACGAGCCACGTGGCGCTAGAGATTACCCTGACCTCTGGTTCAGGTACATCTTAGCTTTCAAATTTTTTTTACCAAACTTTGTTTCCACTGAGAATATAACAACTTACGTAAAATGAGAAAAATATATATTTTTGAATCACAATTTTAGTTTATTTTTTAGAACTGTAATTATCAACCTTAACACAAGCTGATCAGCTATAACTTTACATGAATATGTTTAGATTCACGTTGTTAAACAATACATTTCAAAATGTCACCATTTGCTATTGTTTCTATAACATTGGTCGTGTACGTTTACTTGGTAACTAATTGCATGCATGCGTGTTAATGGTAACGTGAAGGCATATGCCAGAAGGAGCAGAAGCAGTGCACGCCGCAAACCCTAAATTACTAGTCATCCTCTCCGGCATTGACTTTGACACAAACCTCTCTTTCCTCCGTGACCGTTTCTTCAACGTAAGCTTCACTGACAAACTCGTATTCGAGCTCCACTGGTACAGCTTCTCTGACGGCAGAGACTCGTGGAAAAAACACAACTCTAACGATTTCTGCGCCAAAATCATCACAAAGGTTACACGCAACGGAGGATTCTTACTCGGGAGAGGCTTTCCTTTGTTATTGACTGAGTTTGGGACTGAGGAGAGTGGCCGTGACATCAGCGGAAACCGGTATATGAATTGTTTGGTGGCTTGGGCGGCTCAGAATGATTTGGATTGGGCGGTTTGGGCGTTAACCGGAGATTATTACTTGAGAACCGGTAAAACGAATATGGTGGAGACTTATGGTATGTTGGATGCAAATTGGAAAGACGTGAGAAACGCTACTTACTTGCAGAAACTCTCTGGAATCCAACATCCCTTTAGAGGTAAGAAAACGCTAAGTATATACTAATGTTTTGGATATAACAAATATTGAATAGCTTCACAAAGTTGTTATATAGCTCAAATCTCAACTTTTGTTTTCTTTGCTAAATAAAGAATCCTAGTTTTTTTCCCATACATATATTAATTGTTTAATTTGAAAAATCCCACAGGACACATGAAATTGTTTAGGACTCATCACATATTCACATTACTCGATTACCATTTTTTTTTTTTGAAAATCCATGATCTTTCTAGCTAGACCATATGGTATTTTATCAATTGCTAATACAAGTGGTTTTAACTGTAGCATTTAGAACCGTATATGTTATAAATGTCTGAAGATTCTATAATTAAACATTTTAAATCTGGAAATTTAAATACCGAATTTCGATGTATATGCAGGACCTGGATTGCAATCCAAGAACGCTCTCTTCCATCCATTGTCTGGACTCTGCGTCACCCATAATCCCTCAGAAAAATTACCAACACTTCAATTAGGACCATGCCCTAAAGCCGACACATCGACCTTCAACCCCAACGAAGGCATTCTTTGGATCAATAAAATGTGCGTCGAAGCTCCAAATGTTGCTGGACAAAAGGTGAAGCTTGGAGTTGGCACTAAGTGTTCTAAGTTGGGACAAATCGCAGCTACCAAGATGCATTTGGCGTTCAAGACAAGTAATGGTTTGTTGCTATGTCTTGACGTGGACGAACGCGACAACAGCGTCGTCGCTAACCCTTGCAAGTGTTTGACCAAGGATGGTTCGTGTGATCCAGCTAGCCAATGGTTCAAAGTTCTTTAAATCCTTTAGTTTCTATGTTTTATTCTTGAGATATTGTATTTGTAATCATCAAAACTACAGTTTATGATTATGACTGTTCAACCTTATATATATTACTACTTATCCTTGGAAATAAAAATTTATGGCTCCCTAAACTCCAAGAAGGTTCTCTCCCATCCATTGGAAATAAGAATTTACCCAATACACCACCCAAACATATAAGAGTATTCAAACTTTTTTGAAATAAAATTTGGTAAACAGTCAATAAATAATAGCTTAATCACCACAATCTATTTGAATCACTAGCTAGTGTTAATTTTTAACCAAATGAAAAAAGTTTTAGTGACAAGAAAATATATTTTCACAAAGCTATTTTAGTTTACTGGTTTATCCTACACATTATATATATACGGTGTATTCTAAATTTGTAGATCATATTTTATCCATCCAAAACGGCAATAAAACAACATATTTTTGACTTTATAAGGATCCTCATGTCTTCTTCATCATTTCTTTAAAAAATTGATAAAATCAGTTGCAATTGATAGTTTAGGAAAAGTTGATATTTGTTAATAGAATGCCTATATAGATGGAAAAATTTATAAATATTTATCCTTTATTTTCAATTTCCTCTTTAACTAATTTTAAATGTTTGGAATAAAAAAAAGTTAGAAGATTCAAAACTTGAAAAACAAGTACTAGGTTTCTTAGTTAAAATTGCCATTTTTATTGTTTTTATTTAAATTTGAAAAGATTATTACGTAACTGGATTACAGAAGCAGTTAAGGTTTTTTAAAAAAATTTTAACCAATATTAAAATAGTTTTTTTTTCCTCTTCCTCTTTTCTCATTGTTAAAGGTTTTTTTTTTCCGGGTTTCTCACATTTAGTTATACTCTTATGTACCTAGAAGAAAGAAAGAGATAAATTTGGTTATACTCTTTTGCACCTAGAAAAGTTACAAATTCATTTATTATGAGAAGAGTCAAAACAACTCTTCAAGAGTTCAAGTGCTTGAAATGTTTAAAAGAAATGCTTGGAAAACTAAGTATTTTGTTTTTCTTTTTTTTTTTTTTTTTGATCAAGAGGAAACTAACGGTTTTCATAATATGGAAAAATATGTCAGGAGAAAATCGAATAATTGGACTTCAAAAATTTCTTATTTTCAAGTGGATAATACTAAACTCACTCGTCGAGTTTCAGAAGTAGAAGTGAAGAAAATTAATCCAACCCCAACGGACCGGGTAAATTTCACCCTATAGCCATCTCCAATGTTTTTCTTTCAGATTTTGGCAAAGCTAAATGTACTTTACACACTTTAGCCACTTATATTATTTTGGAAAAAAATGCCTTTGATATAATTGTAATCTTGTACGATGGAATGAACTTTGTACGGATTAGTTATCATCTGGTTAGCTACAGAGTTACAGTACAGTAATCTTGTTGACTACAGTAAAAAATAGTTAAAAACAATTAAAAACAAGGTAAAAAAATAATAATAGAAGATTGTCAGAAGGGGTTTAAATGTAGTTTATTCTCCACATGTTTTTTTTTTTTTTTGGTTTTCACTTTTTTCTATTTTCACTTTTATAAAGATTTTTTATTTTTGTCGTTTGGATTATAATTTATATTTTTCAGTATTTTAAGATCTATTTTCCTATTTTCTCTTTAATTTTTTTTTTTTACTTTGAATCATGTTGTCAGAGATGATTCCGGATGAACACTATCATATACGTACACATTTCAATAAATTTATATGTGTTGAATATTTTTTAAACTTATGCTACAAATGTTTCTCATGAATTTATGAAGCATGTGTTTAATGGAGATTTCTGTATTCATTATTCTTGATGAGTCGAGATGCACATAAGAAGAAAAACAGAAATATTTAGCTAAGAAATAAAAGTTTGGTAGGTGTGTACGTGTTAAATAAAAGAAGACTTATACAAATATGACCTGTACGTTATGTGAGGTGATTGCTTCAGTAATTATCCGATAAACTTAACCACAAGATAGTATATACGGGTCGATCCACAAAAAAACAAAGATACTTAAAAGATTTGCGAGAATTGTAAATAACTAAAGTAGACAAAAAAAAAATTTGGTTTTTAGATTTTGTAAATAAAAATATGAATTATAGAAACAAAAAGTTATATAATAAAATATTAGACCATAGAGTATTTCAGAGATTAATGACTAATGAGAAAATATAGAATTCACTAATTAAGACCATAAACAAAAGAATAAACTAGCCCTCTTTCAAGGCAATAATCACAAAACTTGACTATTAGTTTACTAAATTTTTCATTTGCAACCTCCTGGCCAAATTTGTATTATAATCAAGTTCATTTAGTTCATAATGTGTTCTAACATCAACCTTAATTGGCTATATATATATTACTCAATTCACAATCATTCATGCATTCTATCGAACACTTTTGATGCATATAAAAATCTAGAATCTAAAACAAGGTTATTAGTCCTATTCTAGCATTAAGATTATGTAAATCAAAGAACTTAAGGATTAAGAACTCGAAAAAAAAATAAAACATCAAATCAATGTGATTGTGTACGTATACCATCTAGTGTTTGATTTTGAGGGGTTATTTAGAGGTTGTGTGCGTACGTTTAAATCAATATGATCGTGTACATATACGGTTTAGGATTTAATTTTAAATATTTGTCTATACTTAAGTAAATATGTTCGTGTATGTATGCAATTTAAGGTTTCATTCTTAGGATTTATTTAGGGGTTATGTACGTTTAAATTGATATTGTGTACGTATACGTTTTAAGGTTTAATTTTAGGATTTGTTTAGGGGTTATGTACGTTTAACTCAAAATGATCGTGTATGTATATGGTTTATTGTTCAGTTTTCAAGATTTCATTAAGGTTATGATATGTTTAAGTCAAAATAATCGTGTAGTCATGTTTTACATCCAATGATTTATAATACAACTTCTAGTTCCTAGAAAATGTGTTATACAAAACTATATCAAACCCACCAATTAAGATTATAATGTACCACTAACATATGTACACTACAACATAATAAATGTTTGGTACACAAACAAAAATCAGAGAAAAATATATACAAAATTTAGGTTTATAGATTCAACCCAGACTATAACCGATATGTTGTGCAACACTATGTCAAATCCAACAACCAAAAACATATCTAATGTACAATGTCTGTATACGAGGAAATATATGAAGCTTAATTTTTTACGTACAAGATTACAAAAAAACATGGTATATGTTAAGTGAATGGTTCGGGGAGATTGGATGGTCATCAAAGAGGTTTTACCTGTAAAATAAAGTGCCCGTAAAAGTTAAGATAAAACAAATGCAAAGTCTGGTTTCACTTTGAGAAAATGATTCAACAACGTTTTTTTCAAAAAGGGGAGGCCCATCCAATAAAACAGATGTAAACTGATTAAATTATAATGTTCTGGTCCGCAGCTGTCTCATATTTGTTTTGCTGATGACCTAATACTATTTGCAGAAGCTTTTGTAGCACAAATCAGAATTATCAGGAGGGTCCCGGAGAGGTTTTGTGTCACCTCAGGACAGAAGGTTACTCTTGAAAAGTCAAAAACATTTCTCAGATAATGTCTCTAGAGAACTTTAGACTTTGATCAGTGCTAAGAGTGGGATAAGGTCGACTAGGGAGTTGGGGAAATACCTAGGCATGCCAACCTTCAAAATAGAATTAATAAAGACACGTTTGGTGAGGTTCTGGAGAGAGTTCCTTTGAAACTATCGAGTTGGAAAGGGCGATCCTTGAGTTTTGCTGGAAGGGTAACTTTACTCAAAGTTTTTCTATCGTCAACCCATTTACATACTATGAGTATAATAAAATTACCACAAGCTACGCTGGAGAAGTTGGATAGCATGTGCAGATCTTTTCTATGGGGGAGTACATCGGATAAGAAGAAGCAATACTTGGTTGTTTGGGGAGGGTGTATTTACCAAAGAAGGCGGGTGGACTTGGGCTGCAAACTGCGAGAGAGATGATTAAAGCCCTAGTGGCAAAAGTGGGCTGGCGAGTACTTCATGACCAACAAGTCTGTGGGGAAAAGTGGTGAGGAGTAATTATAAGGTTGGGAACATACATGATCAGCGATGGATGGTGGCCAAAGGGACCTGGTCTTCTACTTGGCACAGTATGGGAGTTGGTCTCTGGGAGGTTGTGTGTCGAGGACACAGTTGGGTGGTGGGAGATGGGAGAGAAACCAGGTTTTAGATTGATAAGTGGATTACAGGTCAACCTTTAGCAAAGGTGAGTGTAAGGGAGTTGTCTGTGGAGGAGAGGTGTGCTACTGTCAGGGAGTATTGGTTGGATGATAGAGGTTGGAATTATGCTAGAATAAGACCATATGTACTTGATGAGGTGAAACTAAGTCTTACAGCGCTGGTTGTTGACAATGTTACTAGGGCTAAGGACCGGTTAGCATGGGGGGAAACTGCTGATGGTCAGTTCACAGTTAAATCTGCTTATCAGCTATTGAAAAGGGATGGGAGTCCGAACCCGAATGTAGAAGATTTTTTGGACGTATTTGGAGAGTTGTCGCACTAGAGAGAGTGAATTCTTTTTTTATTGCAGGTGGCTAATCAGGTGATTATATCTAATGCAGAACAAAAGCGTAGACACTTAGATGAATCTGATATATGCCAGGTATGTAAGTGTGGATTGGAGACGATACTTCATGTTCTTTGAGATTGTCAAGCTATGGCAAGAGTATGGAGTCGGATTGTTCCACCACAAAAGAGACAAGCCTTTTTTGCTCGATCTTTGCTAGAATGGTTGTATGAGAACCTGTGTGAGGAATCGGTGTCGGATGTGGGGGTGTGGTCTACGACCTTTGCTATTTCTGTGTGGTGGGGATGGAAGTGGAGATGCGGTAATTTTTATGGAGAGAATAAAAATGTCGGGATCGAATTTTTTTTCTTAAGGATTTGTCGAAAGAGGTTTCTGCTGGGAAATTGAAATGTCAAGAACAGAGACCTGTGGTGGAGAGAATGTCAGTTGGGTGGCTCCGACAGGGGGATGGTTGAAGCTAAACACAAATGGCGCGTCTCATGGTAATCCTGGTTTAGCAACAGCGGGAGGAGTTTTGCGGAATTTGAAAGGAGAGTGGTGTGGGGGTTTCTCTCTGAATATTGGATGTTGTACTTCTCATTTGGAATAACTATGGGGAATATACTATGGTTTGTGTATTGCTTGGGATAAGCGGGTGGCAAGGGTTGAGCTTGAGGTTGATTATGAGATTATGGTTGGTTTTCTTAAGACAGGGATTGGGGAAAATTATCTGCTGTCCTTCCTGGTGCATATATTCCATGAAAGACAGCGGATAGTCCGTATTTTTCACGTGTATAGGAAAGCTAACCATTTTGCTGATGGGTTAGCTAACTATGCGTTTTCTTTACCTTTAGGTTTTCATGCTTTTCATTGAGATGTTGTTGATTCGATTTTGAGAGACAATGTTGTTGGGGTTTCTGGCCTAAGACAAGTTCGAGTGTAGCTTTATTTTTCATTAGTTTACATAGTTATAACAATTTCCCGGCGGATTACCCAAAAAAAAAAAAGTTCTCTTATTAATTTACATAGTTATAACAATTTGCCTCATATTACTGTTACTAAAGACAGATTAATAATTCGTCACACCCATATCTATTAGAATTTATAACATTCGGAGTTCTTGATATCCAAAAGTAACCAAGTATAATTTGAGAAGCCAGGTAGGGAGAGATCTAGATATGAATGTGAAAGTACCATGTGAGAAGCTACTACTCTGCTCAAACTTAATTTTTTAACAGTTAAAAAGTTGATGAGAAGGTACCAAGTGATCCCGCATGCTGTGCACAGCGAATTGGCTGCATGGTTAGGGATGATGTTTTCTTTGAGTACCTTGAAGTTCGGGCATATTTCTTATTTGCAGTAAGCCCGGAGTAAGGCGGCGTTTTATACTAACGAGGACTTGTGATGGCTGACCGGAAGTTTATCATAGTAAATGTCAATGAGATAGAGACTGTAACATAACATGTCCTCTTCAGCACAAAATTAATGGGTGTTGTTGGCTGACTAATGAATAATGTTGCGGTAGTTGCTTAATTGTGATATTAGCGAAAAACCTCCTTGACCAAATGAGTTGCTTTGAAATGTGTCATGGCTTGTGCAAATGGTTCCTTATTGGTACCACTGACCATGTGGCATAGCTTACTGCAAATAAGTTTGATCTTTTATAGATTAAAAGTGGTTCTTTTAGTTTTGAGTGACCATATAACATATAAATATTTTGCTTGATGATAAACATGATCTATGTATCATTCTACTGCCGCTCCTTCTTAAATGTCTTCTACAGTTTGTAAACGTCCATACAAAACAAAATGAGTTCACCAAGTTGCAAGAGCAGTTTGTTTTATTTCTTAAGAACATTTGCGGATTAAAGAAAACTACTTATTCTGAAATGGCAACACAAAATGGGTTTTTGACTTTCCCATCAAGAACTAATACACGGCCTAAACATGACTGATGATTGATTCTCAAGTACAGTATCTTAGGTGGTGGAGGTTTTGAACGAGTCAATACAGCTCTCAGTTGCAAATCCTGTCTCCCAAAATTTTTCAAAATACTCAGCATATGTAAAGCTTCTGTATATAGCAGGAGAGTCTTCTTCCTCATTGATCAGCTCTTGTGCAGGACTAATCACAGCATCTTCAGATGGACAGTAGAATGTTGGTATTGATATCCGCTCTTTGTCGCTGTTCACAACCGCTCTATGGAGAACACTCTTGTATTTGTCATTGCTTATCACCTTAAAGGAGAAACAAGCACATAAAGTTAGCACAAAGAGAGAGTGGATTAACAAAACAGAGGAATTTTCAAATTTGTACGCCTAATATTACCTGCATCTGGTCACCAAGGTTGACTATGAACGTGTTGGGAACAGGATGAACAGCGACCCATTTACCATCTTTATACACCTGTAAACCAGAGACTTCGTCTTGAAGAAGAACAGTGATCAAGTTTGCATCTTTATGTCCTGGAAGCCCGTAAGTTAGCTCGGGTTCCGGACACGGCGGGTAGTAGTTTATAGCCATGTGTTGACCATGTTTGCCTAGTGTATTGCTTACACGGTCTTTCACAAGTCCTAGACTCTCTGAGATTGCCTCAAGAAGTGTCAGAACCAAGGCTCTAACGCTTGTGGCGTATTCAGCTGTGACTTCTCTGAAAGAGATTGGAGTTGAGGGCCATTCGTTGATGAAATCTTCGATAGGGTAGCAATGGAGTCGAAGGAAGTCTCTCCAGTTGGAGACTTTCTCTGTGCAAACGTTGAAACTTGTGGAGAGTCTTGTTGTCTTCTTGGTATCTGATGAGTAATGCTTCACTCTTTCGCTCTCTGGTTGCCTGAAAAACTCTCTCGCCACATTCATCATTTTCTTGATTGTTTCTTCTGGTACTCCATGGTTCTTGATCTGGAACATGCAATAGCAAAACTTTGATTAAACACAAAAATGTCTCTTTTGCAATTAAACAGAGAAAGACACGATGTCATGCAAATAAAATCGTGTAAAACTGAGAAAATAAAAGAGTGTAACTTAAAAAAAAAAAAAAAAAAAAAAAAAAGTAAAACGTAACTAGTTTAAAACTAAAGTGTATAGTTTATACAACCGAGTAAAGTGGTAAGGAGATTAAAAGTGAATAGGGACTTGCCTGGAAGAAGCCATAAGAGGAGCATGCATAAGCAAACTGATTGATAATGTCGGTTCGATTGGGTCCATGGAGGTCTTTGAGATCGATTAAAGGGATAGAATCGCCGGAAGTTGCAACGTCGGACATGTTTGGACGGTCAGAGACTGGTCGGACGTAGTTTGAAGGGAGGTGATCAACGATGGAGGCGATGTCGGATACGAGGAGCTTTGATGTTTGAGAGGCAGCCATGATTGGTGTGAAATCTAAAGCGAGGGGATAGAGAAAGAGAGTTAGAGAGACATATGTTATCACTTATTTTACATATATATATATATATATATATATATATATATATATATATATTATCCCAGATGAGTCAGAGTCTCAGAGATGTGTTATATAATGACATGCCCACCGCACAATGTTTTCACGTGGCAAATATGAATTTGATTTTGAAACGTCCTCTTACCTTTTCAAGTAAGAAAATGGTGAGAAAAGAAAAAAGAAAAAATATAGACATTGTAAAGTTTATCTTGTTTTTCTCTTTTTCTTTCTTTGCCAATTGTAACCTTTTGGATTATTGGTGTGTGAGACTTAAATATAGTTTTAAAAATTTTAAATATTATGTAAAATTTATTATATTAGATCAAGATTTTTTTAAACTCTATTAAAATTTAGTGTTATTAGTTTTTTATTTATAAAAAGTCATTTAAAATTTTAACAAAATTTGGATTATTGGATTTAAATTTTTATAAAGTTATAAAAAAATTTATATTATTCAATTAAAACAGAAGAATCTAGGATTGTTAATCAATTCAATTATTATGTTGTTGGTTCATGATTTTTGACATTTTCTTTACAAAATAAAGTCATGGAAAGTATCACAAAAATACACGAATTGTTTGGATTACTTTTCAAGATTTTAGAAAACTAATCAATAAAATTCTCTATCAATTTTTAACAATCTTTCACGTATTTCACTTTTAATGATTTTGTTGAACTCTTCAAAAATCTTTATAATATAGAATCCAATTACACCCCAAATGTTTGTGTAATTGTGTATTAACTGCTTTTTCCAATCTGCTTTTTTCCAATCTACTCAATGAGTTGGAATTCTAAAGCGAAATGTCTTGCTACATCCTCTACAGTATTGTTTCTTATTTTGAGTTTGTAAACCATTTTCTTCCAATTGGACAAACATTCATGACGATATCATGTTTAGTAACAAAATAAAAAATAAAACAGAAATAATATAAAGTTACAATGTTTATTTTTTTGGGGCCAATTCTAATATTTACCTTTATGTGTACCATGTATTACTACTAAAAGATAAAAGTAAGATATCAAGTTTTGCATGTTAATAATAATTATATATATATGTGTGTGAAATAAGTAATTGAGAAAACTATCAAATGTGCCATAAACAGTATTTTTTCTTTTTAAATCTGCCATAATCGATTAAGTCTTTCTAAATATGTCACAACCATGGTAGTTGGCGGACAACTTAATTTGGTGGACAACATTTTGACATTTGGTGGACAACTTTAACCCCTTTAGTGGACAACTTTAACTTTTTTGGACAATTTTAACCCCTTTGATCGCTAATTTTAATATTTTTGGACAATTTTAACCCCTTTGATGGATAATTTCAATTTTTGTGGACAACTTTAACCTTTTTTTGTTTTCATTTTGATGGACAACAATTTATGTCATAATGCCAAATATGACACATTTCGTAAGATTGAAAACAATATGATACATTTGGAAACTTTTTTTTTTAAATATGGCATATTTGACAAAAATTCCTAAGTAGTTGATGGTAGTATATGAAAGATTTATTAAATTAAATGATTAATATTTTTTTTATTTAATAATTTAAAAAACTATAATAGTTAATAAAAAATTTTGAATTTAAATTTTATATATGTTAAAATATGGTAATGTTTGCATCAATTTTGGGTTCCTTATTTTGCAGAATTTTTTCAAAACTGTTGTGATTAGATAGTTGGAAAGTTAAAAAAATATGTTAAATAATGAAAGATCAAGGTTCCCAAAGAGATCGAAGTTGCTTTTGAAATAATTTAACAATACATATTCAGCAAGTAGTTAAAAAATAGCTAGGATAAGTGCATAAGATTATGTTGGCAAAAAAGTAGAGTTTTTCCCATAAGATGTGAGTTTAGACGAGATTTGATACGAATATTCAAATAAATGACGTCTATATTTAAAATTTATTAGAATATTAAATTATGAGTAGTTATTATGTAGATAGTTTCCAAAATTACCATTATATGGTCGTTGGAAGGTATATAGAAAAGTACCAAAAAAACAAACGTTTAGGGTTCCAAAAAATACGTGGAGATGTTTTTCAAAAAATTTAATGTTCAAGTGAGAGAACTAGACAAGAAATAAAAAGATAAATAAAATAAATGCATAAAATTATGTCAGTGTAAGAATATAAAATATATAAATAATTTTTCGTATAAAATAAGTTTTTTTCTGTCAAAAAAAATCATAGTTAAAATAAGATTAAGTTAAAAATCTGAATAAATGATGTTTAAATCTTTTCATTTTATTAGAATATTCAATTGTGCGTTGGATAAATTTAGGGCTCCAGAAAATACTAGGAGATATTTTACGAAAAAAAATTAACGCTCTTATTACACTAGAAGTTTAACAAATCAATATGCATAAATATTCCAAAACTGTTTTTATTGTACTCATGCGCGAAACTCCTAATGCAATTGTAGTATCGTTAATCAGTTGTTTTAATTTTAAATAAATTTTCGAATATACGGAAAAGATTTGAAAATGAACAAATCTTCTTTAAAAAAGAAAACCAAGTTATTATCTACAATCGTTTCTCAACAAAATAACGGGTTGATCATTTTCATAATTAGTCACTTTTTAAACTAAAAAACTTGAATTTATAGAGATTTTTAAATTTGTTTTTTCTTTCTAAAAATGGCTTCATGTCCATATGGCTTGCTACCCAAGATGTGATGCAAATCTTTCTCTCCATTCTTTGATATGCGCTATGATTTTCTAAATCTAACTACCATCATTCCTAATGCTTGGCAGGTAGTTTATAAATTGAATCGTTAACCGTTCTTGTTTACTGGACAATGTCGCTAGCATGTAATGCTATCATTGATTTTTTCAAAGACCTTCATATGATAATGATGGAGTCTTCCTGAGACTGTTGGCAATGTAGTAGCTATGATAACAGATGATTCTCTTGTATGGAGCATAAAAAAGCTTCATTGAAGGTAGGAAAAATTGGCAGTTTAATTTCAACTGTTTAAGGTTAAAAAGAAAAATCTTTTGCTCACATTCTTATCGAAAAGAGATCTTATTATATTTTTGTTACTTAATTGCCTTGTTTCAAAAATCTCCGCTTAACATCGATTACACGCAGCAAAATCATTATACCTATCTTCTCTGCCTCGATTAATGACTAATTATTACTTAGCATCGATTATCTAATTATGCCTATCTAATTTGATTATAATTCGTCTATCTAATTACTTTCCGCTTAGTTTTTTGTATACTAATTATTTTTGGAACCAAATATAAATTAAATATTTTTTTGTTATTTAGATATTTAAATTAAGAGTTTGTGATGTTTTACAATAACTAATGTACAAACTTTTAATGAAAATCATAAAAATTTGTTTTAAAAATTATATTTTTATGTGTTTACCATAATTTTAAAGACAATACTATATAGTTTTATATATTATTTGATGTTTTTATTTTAACATAAATAGAGTTATACATATATAGTATTATATAATTATATTTTATTAAATATTAATAAAATAACCTTAAAACTAGTATCCAATTGACAACCAACATTGGAGTTATTTTCTAGATTAATGTTTGGTTGATAAAAAAAAAAACTAGTGTCCAATTAAATCATGTTTTTTTTTTCTTTTGTGCTACAACGGAATTAAATCATGTTTAATTTTCAATTTTTTTGTTAGGCAGCTAAGTCTAATTAAATCATGTTTAATTTTAAATTTTTTTGTTAGGAGCTAAGTCTAGCCAACGGTTTTACTAGCATCTAGCAATTTCTAAAATAGAATTTAATTGTTAACTGCTTTATTATCTTAGTAAGAATGTCATTGATTTAAACCAAACAATCCTAATAATTTGTTTGTATCGACGGACAATATCCTTCGGTATCACCCACAAAACTGAAGTTGGGAATGTTAGAGTCCCATCTCTAAATCTTCAAAAGTTTATAAGTAAATAGGATTTGCTGAATTTTTTCAGACTACCGATTAAAAGACGTTAATTATAATGTATAATTTAAGTGATAAAATAAGAAACCGCCTCAAGAAAACAAACAAAAAGACCAAATATGGTCAAGGGATGAGTATCAAGCATACATATCAAGAGATGGCGTCACCCACTTGACGTCAGGCGAGATAATGTCATGCTTTAACTTATATTCCATTCGCATTATCAAAGGAAATACCGAAATAGTATAATAATTTTGTTTTGTTGTGATTTTGGCGTTAACGATCAAATTGGGTGAACACATCACATCCACCGATCAACGCATCCGAGTTGACATGTAGGGTACGGATTAAGGAAATGTGTAAATTATATACAATGTAAAATAAAATTTCTAATATTCAAATATTTAGCAAATACTAGAACTAAAACATAAGAGCATTTACAACCCGGAGAAGTTTTGGCCATTTTTTATAAAAATAAAGAATAATATTTTATTATGTAATTAATAGAAAACTAACAAGTATAAAATCAAATGAGGAATTTGAGTCTATAATTAACAAAAAAAAATTAGGGAGTGTATTCAAACCATGATTTTGGAGAATTTGATGGGAATTAGGAAATTTAGAATTTTGATAGATTTTAGAAAAGTTGATATGATTCAAATCCTCGAAAATCCTAAAAATCATTAAAATCCAAATCCACAAAATTGTTTTGAATAACAGTAGATTTTTAAATTATAAATTCAATAACAGTGGATTTTAATAGACTTTTTAAAACTCATGATTGAATAACATAGGTTTTGTAAATTTCATATAAATCACTTAAATTCATTCTATAACTATTCTAACCATTAAAAGGTTATATAGTCTGTATCTTATGTATTAATGGCTAATTTATCCCTATCATTATCCCCTTTCACCACAACCCACTACCATCAGCAGCCACCGCCCACTGTCGGTCGTTGGGTTCCGGCCAACTCCTCCAGCCATCTCCGGCCAACTCCTCCAGCCACCGCTCACCGCCGGTTGTCGGATTCCGGCCAACTCTGGTCACCACCCACCGCCGGTCGTCGGATTCCAGCTAATTCCTCCGACCACCACCCACCGTCGGTCGTCGGATTCCGGCCAATTCCTCATGCCACCACCGACCCCCTCCGGCCACCGCCGTCCCCCTTCGGCCACCATCCCTCCGGCCACCTCTGGCCACCACCACTTCGGTCGCTGGCCACCTTTGGCCACCACCCCTCCTGTCGCCGGCCACCTCCGGCCACCTCTCCTCCGGCCTCCACTATTCTCTTCTACCACCACTCCCACCATAATACCAAAATTGTAATTTTTCCTACCCCTCCTCTTATTATTCTAATTTATTTGAATATTATGCTATTTTCTTAATTAGTTTATTGATTTTGGTTATACACCAAATTGACCCAAATCAAATTGAGAAGTTTTTTCTCTGACCTTAATTAGTTTATTGATTTTGGTTATACACCAAATTGACCCTAATCAAATTGAAAAGTTTTTTCGTTGAGGACTTTGAGAACGATTCTCTTTTCTTCTCTCTTTTATATTATTTTACTAGGTTTTGAACCCACGCTATGCATGGGGTTTTTTTTTAAATATATTTAGATGAAACTATATATAATTGATGTTATGAAATATTATCTTCCAAAAAACTTTAACTTACTATTAAAATAATAATTTTATTTTAAATACACAATTAAAAAAATCAATTGTATTTAAGAATCAAATATGATCAAAAGAATCATTAACCAATTTTGGTTTCTCATATTTAATTGAACACCACCGCTTATGTATTCGTGTTTTTTTTATTTACTATTCATATTCTTTCTCTTCATTTTCATTGTCAATTTTGCATGGTAATTGTCATCGTTACTTTCATCATCTGCTTCTTTGTTATACTCTTATTCTTCTTCTTTGTTGTCTGATTTCTCGCTTTTTTCCACTAAATAATCATTGAGAACATTTTTGTTTTAAATTACCACATAACTTCCATCCGCTTTTTTGTTATACTTTTTATTTTTCCTCTTCCTCGTCCGCTTCCTCAATTTCTTCCACTGAATAATCATTCAAAACCTTTTTGTTTAAAATTACTACATAACTTACTTTTGTTTTAAAGTAAACATAATTTATCTTTAGCAAACTCTAACACCAAAATCACTAAATATTTTCTCGTAAGATTTTTGCAATTCATGAAGACCAACATAGCCACCACATATAGTCAGTTATTGGTTGATACTTTCACCCATATATTCGGTTTTAGATCCACATGTATTGAACTTCTCAAACCAATAATGATACTTAAATGTTTTATAGTTTAAATATTTATAGTATTTTAAACATTCATTGTTTTCTTACTCTCCATATTTTTTCCGATATCTTTATTGTCAAATTGTTATTGTTTTCATGGAGTAAGAAAACAATGAAAATTATTTTAAAACTTTTAAAACTGTTGTAAAACACTGAATGGTGGATATCCATAACCAGCCCATACACGGCCCATACTCGGTCCATGAACGTCCAAGACCATAAGGCCCATCGGCCACCTCCTTAGTCTATGTCGGTTTATGCTTCCTAATGTAATTGAGCTTTGCCCTTCACTATATATATGTAATGTTCCATTGAATCAATAAGAATAAGAACAAGAGAAAACCTCCATCGATTTCTCTAGTTTACAACATGTTATCAGCACGAGTTTGCCCTAAAACTCCAACTGAGAAAAACCCTAAAACCGCCGCCGCTCAAAACCTTGTTCGTCCAAGCTCGGCGATCGGTTCCTGTCCGAGGCTAGTTCCTGTTCGGAGATATGTTCCTGTTCGAGAAGCAACTTGTGTTTGTGATCGATTCTTCCTCTTACCTAGGCCGAGGTTCGTGATCAAGTTAAAAGTAAAACCGAGGTCTTTAGCTCCCGGTTCAATTCCAGTCCCACATCGGTGGAAGGTAAACAATAATCAAACCCCCTTAGAACCTATGAAATCGAACCTGATCTCTTAAATCTAATGGAACCCTAAAATATACAAGTAAACAATCAACAAACAAAACCCTAAGCTTTAGACCCTAAAACCCTAAAATTTTAAAACTTAAAATCGGTTGGTATCAGGTTTAGGGATGCTTAGATTGTTTGCAAATTAAACCGATTATGCAAAGATTAAAATCCGATTATTATTGTTGATTGTTTGATTGTTGCATAAAAATCCTAAAACTAAAACCTAAATTCAAAATTCATAAAGAGAATATTAAACCAAATTGTTCTAGGTTGTTAGAATCTGTTTTAGGTGTTTGTTTGTCTAAGAAATTCAAACCCTAAAACTAAGAAATTAAACTCGGAAATTATTATGTGTTTGCATGAAAAAATAAATTAGGGTAACTTACAAATTAATTCTAGAAATTATCCTAAAAATCCATGAAAATATTTCCTAAAGTTTTAATATAGAAAAACAAAATTTAAGAAAAAGGAAAATTTGGTAAAAAAAAATTATTGCATGCTAGATCTTATGTTTATCTAGGACTGTTCTCATGCATAATATATGCCACAAAATTATGTAATAAAACAAGACATTATCTACTAAAATAATCGGTATGTTTCGGTTTTAAATACCGCATGTCCCAAACGAAAATAAATCCATGGTTCGGTCTTAAATACCGCATGGCCTAGACTAAAACAATTGGCATGGTTCGGTCTTAAATAACGCATGGCCTAAGACTAAAATAATTGCATGGTTCGGTCTCAAATACCGCATGACAATAATCGGATGCATGTTTTATAATGGGCATTGGACACAAAGATCAATCTGAAATCAAAGGATCTTTGTGAGTGCATTGAGGATGATAATGACTGTTCTGAAAAGAACACGTACAAGGCAATAATGCATATTCGCCATCACCTTGCTAAGAGTCTCAAAAACCAGTACCTCACTATTGAAGATCCTCTTGACCTTTGGACATCGTTGAAAAACAGATACGGACACCAAAAGACGGTGCTCCTACCAAAGGCTCAATTCGATTGGAAAAACTTAAAGATCCAGGATTTCAAAACCGTGGATGAGTATAACTCAGAGCTATTTAAGATAGTCTCAATCCTAAAGTTATGTGGTACCAAGGTGACTGAGGAGGACTTGCTAGAGAAGACATTCTCTACCTTTCACTCCAATAACGTACTGCTTCAACAACAGTATCATGAAAAGGGGTTTAATACGCTTGCAAGCCTCATCTCTTGTTTGTTGCTTGCTGAGAAGAACAATGAGCTATTGATGATGAATAGTGCTTTGAGACCTCCGGGTATAGCCCCATTACGGGAAGCTCACAAGGTTGATATGGCAAAGAAAAATCCCAACGAGCCGAAAGAGACTAAAAAGTCTAATTATGTCCATAGGGACAAGTATGGTCGTGGCCGTGGGAGAGGTGGACGTGGTGGTCCTGGTCGTGGTAGTTACCAAGGACACAACTTTGGTGGTCAAGGCCGTGGAAACCGATTCGACTTCGGCCGTGGTCGGGGTAGAAGCCACGGTGTATATAAACTGCAACATAAGACCAAGTCCACTTGCCATAAATGTGGTATGGAGAACCACTGGATAAAAACATGCAGAACTCCTAAGCACCTCGTTGATCTCTATCAAGAGAATTTGAAAAAGGATCCAGAAGCTAACTTGGTTTATCTCGATGGTGAAGGTGATTTCGACCATGAGAAGGATGACCTATTGGATTATGAAACCTCTGATTGTTTAAGAGAGGATAATTAAACTCAAATGTGGTCTTGATTTAATTTTATATTTATGCTTTGCATATTGATTGGATTATTATTATGCATTATTATAATTATGTTTTAAATTCAATTATTTTATAGAATTATTTGTTTATGTTTAAAACATAATCCTTGTCCATATTGAGAAATGGCTAAGGACAAGAACAATGCCAATATTAGCGGGTATAACAAAATAATTGAAGGCTACGGCCAGGCACACATCTTGAACTAAAAGATGCCTTATATCCAACCAGCTCAAAAGGAGCTTATTATTACTGAAATCACCCAAGGACATAAGAAAGTCCTAGAGGCTATACCCGCACTAGCCACTGGTTTATACCATGCTAAGATAAATATGATAGAAGCTAATTTGGCAATGAACAAAAGGTTCAATGAACAATTCACTTTATGGCATGACCGGTTTGGCCATCCGGGTTCGAACATGATGCGTAAGCTTATAATGAATTCAAATGGGCACACTCGTAAAGAGAGAAAAGTTATCCCTAAACATCTCACGTGTGTAGCATGTGCACAAGGGAAACTTATTATAAGGCCATCACCAGCCAAAGTAAATAAAGAAACTTTGCATTTTCTGGAAAGGATATAAGGAGACATATGTGGACCAATACACCCACTTTGTGGGACGTTTAGATATTTCATGGTCCTTATAGATGCATCGACTAGATGGTCGCATGTTAGCTTATTTTCAACTAGAAACCTTGCGTTTGCTAGATTGCTGGCTCATATTATACGTCTGCGAGCCCACTTTCCAGATTTTCCACTTAAGACTATACGTCTAGACAATGCTGGTGAATTTACATCCCAAGCGTTTAATGAATAATGTATGTCCATGGGGGTGAGTGTGGAACATCCTGTGGCACATGTCCATACACAGAATGAATTAGCTGAACCCTTCATTAAACGTATTCAATTGATTACTCGACCATTGCTAATGAGGTCGAAGCTTCCTGTATCGGCTTGGGGACACACAGTATTACATGCAGCTGAATTAATACGCATCAGGCCATCTAGTGAACATAAGTATTCACCATCCCAATTATTAACGGGTCATGAGCCAGACATATCCCATTTAAGAACATTCGGGTGTGCCGTTTATGTACCGATTGCTCCACCACAGAGAACTAAGATGGGACCTCAAAGGAGGATCGGAATATATGTTGGATATGATTCTCTCACCATTATTAAGTATCTTGAGCCGACTACGGATGATTTAATTAAGGCCAGATACGCGGATTGTCAGTTTGCTGAATCCGAATTTCCTATGTTGGGTAAAGAGAAAGACAAGCTGGTTAAAGAAATAACATGGAATCAAACATCCTTAAATTGGCAAGATCCTCGGACTCTAGCCTGTGATGCAGAGGTCCAAACATTTGCAAAAGCTAGCTATACAATTTCCAGATTCCTTTGCTGACCCAAAGAGAGTAACTAAATCGTACATACCAGCTTGTAATGCACCAGTACGTATTGATGTTCAGAAGGAACACAATAAGCAAGTTGCTACAGAGTCTAAGACCCGTTTGAAACGAGGTAGACCATTAGATTCCAAAGATAAGAACCCTCGGAAATCTAACAAAGGTGCAAATCAAACCGAGGTTAAGGAAATGATAGACATGGCCGCGGCAAATCCTAAGGTACCGAATGAGGTTTGGGACGCGGAACCTCAAGGTCCTAAAGGTATTGATAATAATGAGATCTCAATAAATTATATCATGTCTAGAATTCAATGGAACAGAAAAAATGTCGACATTGATGAAATATTTGCATATAAGGTAGCACTTGAGATAAATGAGGACTCTCAAGTAAAGAATGGTTAAAATGGAAAGAAGCCACGTCCATTTTAGAGAGCACTCAAAGTAAAGAATGGTTAAAATGGAAAGACGCCATTGACGTGGAGTTAAACTCTTTAAAGAAGAGGAATGTGTTTGGTCCGATCTTAAGGACACCATTCGATATAAAGCCAGTAGGACATAAATGGGTATTTGTAAGGAAGAGAAATGAGAATAATGAAATCGTGAGATATAAGGCACGACTTGTAGCACAAGGATTCTCCCAAAGACCAGGAATAGATTATGAGGAGACATACTCCCCTGTGATGGATGCAACAACTTTTAGATTTCTAATAAGTCTGGCTATAAGAGAAAAACTCGATTTGCGGTTAATGGATGTTGTAACCGCATATCTATATGGTACACTGGATAATGAGATTTATATGAGATTACCAGAGGGTTTAGAGCTCAAAGATAAGAGCGGTTCTCGAGAACAATACTGCATAAGGCTAAACAAATCCCTTTATGGACTGAAACAAAGTGGGCGTATGGGGTACAATAGACTAAGTGAGTACCTAGCCAAAGATGGCTATAAGAATGATCCCATCAGTCCATGTATTTTTATAAAGAAGTCTGCAAACAAAGGGTTTGTAATAATAGCAGTATATGTGGATGATTTGAATATCCTAGGAACCTCTGGGGAAATCGCCCAAACAGTCGAATATCTAAAGAAATAATTTGAGATGTAAGACCTAGGCAAGACTAAATTCTGTTTGGGATTGCAGCTTGAGTACATAAATGATGGAATCCTTGTGCATCAAATGGCATATACTGAAAAGGTACTCAAGAGGTTTAATATGGGCCAAGCTCACCCATTGACTAGCCCGATGGTTGTGAGGAGCCTTGATTTGGATAAAGATCCATTCGGTCCAAAGAAGGACAATGAAGAAGTTCTTGGTCCAGTAGTGACATACCTCAGTGCTATAGGAGCGTTAATGTTCTTGGCTAGCCACACTAGACCAGACATATGTTTTGTCGTGAACCTCCTAGCTAGATTTAGCTCTTGTCCAACCCAAAAGCACTGGGACGGTATTAAGCATGTATTACGTTACCTACAAGGAACGTTAGATTTGGGTTTATATTATACTAACTATAACAAAGAAGGTTTAGTTGGTTTTGCTGATGCAGGTTATTTATCGGATCCACATAATGCAAGGTCTCAAACCGACTACGTGTTTACGCACGGTGGTACAACTATTTCATGGCGTTCTATGAAGCAAACCATTGCAGCCACTTCTTCTAATCATGTCAAAATCTTAGCAATGCATGAAGCCAGCCGTGAGTGTTTATGGTTGAGGTCAATGACTCAACATATCATGACAGATTGTGGCATGGCCGACAATAAGGAAGCTACGATTATCTACGAAGACAATAAGGCCTGCATCGCACAGCTTAAGGAAGAATACATCAAGGGAGACCGGACAAAGCATATTCTGCCCAAGTTCTTCTTCACACATGAACTACAAAAGGTCGGAGAAGTTCAAGTGGTACAAGTTCAGTCTAGCAACAATTCAGCCGATCTCTTCACCAAATCTTTACCGACGTCAACATTCAAGAAGCTCACACACCAGATTGGAATGCGGAGACTTAAGGACTTCTAGGGATGTTTGGAACAGGGGGAGTAATGCGTGTAGTACTATTTTTCCTTCACTATGGTTTTGTCCCAATGGGTTTCCCTGGTAAGGTTTTAATGAGGCAGCACCCCCAAGCGCATTACAGAGATCCTACTTAGCATTTGCACGGTTATGTCATCCAAGGTGGAGTGTTGTAAAACACTAGATGGTGGATATCCATAACAGGCCCATACTCAGCCCATGTATGTCCAAGACCATAAGGCCCATCGGCCACCTCCTTAGTCTATGTCGGTTTATGCTTCCTAATGTAATTGGGCTTTGCCCTTGACTATATATATGTAATGTTCCATTGAATCAATAAGAATAAGAACAATAGAAAACCTCCTTCGATTTCTCTAGTTTACAACAAAAACATTCAATATTTATAATATTATAAAAATTTAAAAATTATGATATATTAAAATTTTTTTAAAACTATAATATTTTGAAACTATGTTTTTATTTGCTCAAATAAAACATCAGGTTAAGTTGAATAAAATTTTCAAATTTGGATGCTTGATAAGTCAAGATTTTCTACTCATTCATAATTGTCAGCAAATTAATTTTATTTATAATGGTTCTGAACCATTGTCTAAGACTTTTGTTGCCAATGTGGGACGTTATACATATTTTTCTTATTTTTATAAATCAAAGTTTTCCTTTTTCTAAAAGATCTTAATAATATAGAAATTATTTTATTTTTCAAAATATCAAATCGTGAAGTGTCAAATCTCCACTCGTTGTAAAAAATCCTATATGGACGCCTTTGAAGCTTATAGCTCCTACTAAAATAAAGAACCCAAAATCAATTGTATATGTAATATAAATTGTTGAAAATTTTGTTTAAATTATCTAAAATAAAGAACCGCAATAAACCTAATAAAATTTTTAAATGTGGATGCATGGTAAATCAATATTTCTGCTCATTTTTAAAATTTTGTAAAAACTAAAAACTTTTAAAAGTTTCAATATTTAGAAAATTATGATCAATTATATGTAATGGGTTTGAAAATTTAAAATTTTTAATATTTAGAAACGTTTTGAAAGTGTTTATTTAATTTGCTCAATAAAACATCTGACTAAACCGAATGAAACTTTTTAATTTGGACGCTTGATAAATCTAGCTTTCCTGCTCATTCGTAGTTGAAAGCACATTAGTCTTATTTATAATGGTTCTGAACCATTGTCTAAAACTTTTTTACCCGATGTGGGACGTTGTACATATGTCTTTTATTTTAATAGATTTAACTTTTTCCTTTTTCTCAAAAAACTTGATAATATAGAAAACTACTATATTTTCAAAAATGTTAATAAGTGAGATGTCCAATCCCTATTGGTTTTTTTAATTTATATGTGAACAACTTAAGTAAAAATATTAATTAACGAGATGACTAACTCCTATTGGTTGTTTAAAATCTTACGTGGACAGCTTAAGAAGCTTATAGCTTCTACTTTTATTTAGTATATAGATTAAATTTTAATAAAAAATCTTAGATAAGCAACTAGTTGAGCAACGCTGGTGTAAATGATCTACGATAATAAACTTTTATTGTGTTATACAACTTAAAAACTAATAATAATTTTGAAAGTGTTTACTAGAATAATTAAAATTTTGTTAAAAGTTGTCTTTGGATTTTATTGTATCAAACAATATTGTTGTGTTGTGTTTTAAAACTATCATATTCCTAACTAAATTTATACACCTGCCTTCTCTAATTCACTGTGGAATTAGGACACCATGCCAAGATCGCAAAGTATAACGTCCATTTGCCTAATTATTCCAGCCTCACGTGATATGATATGATCATATGAACAAGGTCTCCCTTTCCACCTTTCTAGGATATTCAGCACAAGTACATAACGATCTAAACCAATGTTTTTACATGAAAACAAATGATGATAAAAAGGAAAATATATACATATATGATAAAAATGGCGCAGGTAAGCTTTCATTGATGGCGAGATTGTAATCATTGAATCTAAAGAATTTTACCACAAGTAGATGTCTAGCAAAAAAAGAATAAGCAAATATCGGATGTGAACTGTGACTGAGAGTGGAGAAGATGTACAAATTAAAGGTAGAAAAGCAAACCTTTAACCACATGGTGGTGGGCTAGTGGTTGTCATCTGGTCGGAAGAATTGTTTTGTTGGTCCAGGTCAGAGATCAATTCTCCCCAAATGCGGAATTGCTACTCATTTACTATGTGACCACATGGATATAGGTCTTTGCTTATGGCCCATTTGAATATCCGGAGAGAGGGTCTATCTGTGTGCTGCACCTCCCCCATGGATTAGTCTCCGGCCCCTCCGTAAGCCTGGGCATACCCTGAGTTATCAAAAAAAAAAAAAGCAAACCTTTTCTTCATTGATATGCTCAAATTGTAATACCCTAATGGTACTAACAGCCTTGCAGTTGTAATACTCTAGGGGTTGAATCAACAGAGACTCGAGATCACACAATAGACTTATTAATCTTTTAATTATGCTAAATCAGAATAATAATTTAAAAACAATGCAAAAACAGAATCAGAATGTGTTGTAAATTCAGGAATTAAAAACGCTAGGTCTAGGGAAATTTTCAGGAATTTAATAAATATTAAATCAATTAATAAATTAGGACTCAATCAATTAAACATCAGATCTAGAACTCTAAACACAATTGTAAAATAAATCAGTTCTCACTGCAAATATTATCTAAATTTAAAACCAGAAAATTCAAATCTCTTTGCAAAATTCTAGGTTAAAAATCAGCTTTAAAATCAGGTTTAAATTGTTCACAAAATTACTAAATCAAATCTCTTTGCAAGAAGTAATTTTTCTCATCAAAAGGTTTAATCAGGAAAATCAATTATACTCTGATATCAATTTCTTTTCCTAAGTATTAATTCTAGCTGATCAACAATTCTAGGTGATCAATCAAGAATTAATATGAAGAACAACCTAAGATGAAGATCACAGAAGAATAAAAATCTTAATAAATCAGCAGATCTAATAGATCATAAAAACCCTATGAAAACCATGAACCTAACTAGAGATCTACTCAGACATGATTATTAAAACAAAAACCGTGAATAAAATAGATATCATATAATAAACCAAAAGAGAAAACAAAGAGTTTAGAAAGCTTCTCTCAACAGGGTCTTGGCTTGTCTCTCTCAAAAAGCTCTTAAGGTCTCTCTCTCAAATGGTGGCAGAAAAATTGCTAGAAAATAACTTAAGTCTAAACAATGACCATTAAAATCCTATAAATACTCTAAAACACGTCTTGGGCTTAATTGCAAATAAAGGAAACTTGGGCAAATTTTGTAAATCTTCTAAAGCTTGTGGAGAAAACTTCTGATTCGGCTTTTAGGGACTGCATCGATCGATGCTTTGGGTTGCATCGGTCGATGCATACTCTTGAACTCGACTCCCACTTTCGTTGATCAGCCTTAATGATTTGATTATGCTCCAAATCTAGCTCCTTTGTGTTTCATCTGTGCCAATGACTACCTAAACCTATAAAGATTCAAAAATAACCTTGAAAACAAATCAAAAGACTCAAAAAACACACTTATACCATGGTTAAAAACCACAAAAACCATGATATATCAACTCCCCCAGACTTAGTCTTTGCTTGCCCTCAAGCAAAACAGAAACTTAGACCTATGAAAGATGTTTGAAAACATAGGAACTCACTCAACTGCAGATAACTGATCTTCACACTCTTCATCGCCTTGACTCTCAAGAACTTACTTCATATACTTTGTCAATTGAAAAGCATCAAATTTTCTTACTCAAATCCCACAATCCTCTGGAATCTCCAGTATCACCATTGTCATCTCATTACATAAATTAAAGCAAATACAGGTGAGTTCTTACTTTGGTGTATTGATCAGTGGCATGTGGACTCTCTTCAGGCCAAGACATTCTTCATTCATCTCCTTTCCTCTCCCTTTTCTCACTTCTATGAAGTTGATTTATTTCTACCCTTTTTTTTTCTAATCAAAGATGTAAGCTAATACGGGGGTCATCGGTAATTTACCTACCCCTCGCTTCCAAGCTTTGTGTGATTATTTAACTCAAGAATAGAATAATGAGGTCACAGGTAATTTACCTACCTCTCTAAAATGATCAAAATCATCTCATCTTTTATTTTCCTCTTTTCTTTTTTTTCTCTGATCTCTTTTTTTAATACTGAAGGGAAGAGAGAGGGGAGACATACTTTGAAAAATTGCACTGTCTTGTATGGCCAGAAGAAGAAGTCTAGTCCACTGATTTCCAACTCCAAAGTAAGAGATTAAGTCCGGTTAAAATTCTGATAAAAGTTGAGACAACGTTAGTTTAACGAGACATCCTTTGGATAAGGGCTTTCGGGATTGTTGATACAACTCATAGCTTTTCCAAACTTCAGTTCTGAGATCAAGCATAATCAAGATTCATAAGAGTGTTAGCCAAAGAACAGAAACCATTAGTTAGAGATCATAATTCCAAAAAGAAAAATTTGAAAAATTTGACTCAAAATATGGTTTTGACAGACACAACTGACACAAGAAAGAAAAAGTAGTTAGTTAGTAACTAGCCTCCCCCAGACTTAAACAACATTGTCCCCAGTGTTATTAAGCCTAAGATTGACTAAGAAAGAAAAACCCAAATTGAATAAGTAGTGAACTGATGAACCAGATTCGTGTTACCAACTGTTAGCCTTTGTGTCGACCGATGTGGAGCTTGCATCGATCGATGCACAACTAAATCAACCGAGAGTCCGACGTTGAATCCTGTTAGTCGCACGTTAGTTGAGTTTCTCACATGGATGTCAGCTCTGTTAAGAATCACTGAAACACAACATTAAATGCAACATGATAGATAATGGTTCATAATGCAATACAAGTTCAATCTGAAACAAATGACAAACTGACTCAAGGAAAAATAAAAATGACTCAAAGTGAAAGAGAAAAAGGATAAAAGAAACCGTAAACAGAAGTAGGATCAATCCTCAGGATCAACATCACCATCAGCAAGATCTGCATCACTACCGCTCGATCCACCAAGGGGAGGAGAGCGTGATCTACGGCTAGTAGGACGAAGGCAGCCACATCGATACAATCGAGCAATCGCGTTCCAGATGGCACGCATGGTGGAGGTCTGGTACTCCTGGTAATCTCCCTGACTCATAGCAGCAGAAGGCTCTGGTGGCTCTGGGAACTCTCTAAACTGAACAATTATAGTTGATGCATACTCTTGGGTCGATGCTGGACGGAGGCAACTGGGTTTTGGCCCGGCCCAACAAAACTCCAATTCTTTCAAACCCACCAGCCCGTTTAATCTCGGATCCATTAATAAGGCATCGACCGATGCACCATATGTGTCGGTCGATACAAATCACTTCCTTTTTTTTTTTGTTACGATTTCTGCATCACTTAAACTCAAAACTAAAAATCAGTATGTTAGTAAATCCTAAAAATAAAATTAATTAAATCCTACCAGTGGGTTGCCTCCCACTCAGCGCTTGTTTTAAGTCATTAGCTTGACTTGGCAGCGGATTAGGCAGAAGGTGCATCAACCAAACGCACAATGTGTCCGTCTGGTATCCCGGCATTAGCCCAATAGTGTTTCACCCTCTGTCCATTGATAGTAAACTTCTCTCCCTTGGAGTTAAGCAGCACAATAGCTCCATAGGGGCGGACTTCTAGGTTAGTGAATGGTCCGGACCAGCGAGAACGAAGCTTACCTGGAAACAGCTTCAAGCGAGAATTGTACAGAAGTACCTCATCATTATGCTCAAAATTTCTGGAGATGATCTTCTTATCATGATAAGCCTTGGTTCTCTACTTGTATAGCTTAGAGTTCTCAAAGGCATGAGGTCTAAACTCATCCAACTCATTCAGCTGAACCAACCTTCTCTCTGAAGCTGTCTTGGCATCAAAATTCAGCAATTTAACAGTCCAGACTTCTTTGTGCTCTAACTCCACTGGAAGATGACATGCTTTCCCATAAAGCAGATGAAAAGGAGTAGTGCCAAGTGGTGTCTTATATGCAGTCTGATATGCCCAAAGTACATCATCTAATTTGGCAGCCCAATCCTTTCTTGTAACTCCCACTGTCTTCTCAAGGATTTCTTTGATTTGGCGGTTAGAAACCTCATCTTGACCACTAGTCTGAGGATGATATGAAGTAGCTACTCTGTGTTGAACTCCATACTTCTTCAACAACTTATCAAACACTTTATTAATAAAGTGCTTACCTCCATCACTGATAACAATCTGAGGCACTCCAAACCTTGGAAAGATGATGGTCTTAAACAGTTTAAGAACCACAACAGAATCATTCTTGGGATTTGCAATAGCTTCCACCCACTTGGAGACATAGTCAACAGCTACAAGAATGTACTTGTTCTTGTAAGAAGAAGGGAATGGTCCCATAAAATCAATGCCCCAGCAATCAAAAACTTCAACCTCAAGGATGAAATTTTGTGGCATCTCATGTCTCTTACTAATCTGCCCTCTTCTCTGACAAGCATCACATCGAGATACAAACTCATGAGCATCCTTAAACATTGTTGGCCACCAGAACCCTGCTTGAAGAATCTTAGACACTGTCTTGAAGGTAGCAAAGTGTCCGGCATAATCTGATCCATGGCAATGAAACAAGACATCGGCAACCTCAGTCTCTGCTAGACATCTTCTGTAAATCCCATCCGAACAATGCTTATACAAGTATGGCTCATCCCAATAATATCATAAGCTCTCTTAAAAATTTCTTCTTAGCATACCCTGTAAACTTCTCTGGTTTCACCTCTGCAGCAAGGTAATTCGCGATATCAACATACCACGGTTGATCAGAAGTAGTGACAGCAGCTACGTCAGCGTCAAACTCGTAACTCGACAATTCCTTAACCAAGCGTTGATCGATGCTTAATGATGTATCGGTCGATGCAATCGCCAAGTCCTGTTCGTATCGAGATTCAGCATCGATCGATACTCCAGATGAGTCGATCGATGCATTGCCACGACTCTGCAAAATTTCCTGAGACTGCAGCAATGCAGCTTGAGAGCCAATATCAACAAAGTAGACATTCTCCTCTGGTAGTGAATCATGAATTGGAACATTATCTTCAATCTTTATCCTTGATAAATGATCAGCTACTCCGTTTTCAATTCCTTTCTTATCCTTAACCTCAATGTCAAATTCTTGAAGAAGAAGAATCCATCTTAGTAGCCTTGGCTTGGCATCCTTTTTCTGCATCAAGAACTTCAGTGCAGCATGATCTGTATGAACTATTACCTTTGATCCAACCAAGTAAGAACGAAACTTCTCAAAAGCAAACACTACTGCTAGCAGCTCCTTCTCTGTTGTTGCATAATTCCTTTGAGCAGCATCAAGTGTTCTACTAGCATAGTAAATAACATGAAGTTTCTTATCCTTCCTCTGTCCTAACACTGCTCCTACTGCAAAATCAATGGCATCACACATTACCTCAAAAGGCAAATCCCAATTTGGTGGTTGAACAATTGGAGCACTCACTTACTCTTGCTTAATCCGTTCAAAAGCTAAACGACATTCATCAGTGAACTCAAACTTGACATCCTTGCATAATAGAGTTGAAAGTAGTCTAGCTATCTTACTGAAATCCTTGATGAAGCGTCTGTAGAACCCTGCATGTCCAAGAAAACTTTTTACCAACTTCACACTATCTGGTGGTTGAAGACATGTCATCATTTATATCTTAGCGCGGTCAACTTAAATACCAGCTTCTAAAACCCTGTGACTAAGCACTATACCATCTCTAACCATAAAATGGCACTTCTCCCAATTAAGAACTAAGTGCTTCTCTTCACATCTTGCTAATACTTTGCAGAGATTATCCAAACAGCTCTTGAATGAAGACCCATAAACAGAAAAATCATCCATGAAAATCTCCATGTAATCTTCAATCATGTCTGTAAAGATGGACATCATACATCTCTGAAATGTCGCAGGAGTATTACAAAGACCAAAAGGCATTCTGCGGTATGCAAAAGTACCATATGGACAAGTGAAAGTCGTCTTCTCCTGGTCATCGAGGTGAATCAGAATCTGGAAAAACCCGGAGTAACCATCCAAAAAGCAGTAGTATGGATAGTTAGCTAACCTCTCAAGCATCTGATCAATGAAGGGTAGCGAGAAGTGATCTTTCCGTGTCGCGACATTCAGCTTTCTGTAATCTATGCACATCCGGTGTCCGGTGATTGTCGGTGTCAGAATCAGCTCATTCTTGTCATTCTTCACCACTGTAACCCCACCCTTCTTAGGAACAATATGAACTGGACTAACCCATTTGCTATCAGAAATTGGGTAGATAATCCGGCATTCAGCAATTTCATGTTCTCTTTCTTGACAACATCTTGCAAATTTGGATTTAGCCTCCTGTGATGCTCAATAGATGTCTTAGCTCCTTCCTCAAGATGAATCCTATGCATGCACAAGTCTGGAGAAATCCCTGCAATATCATCAAGAGAATAGCCAAGAGCCTTGTGAAACTTGCGCAGCTTGCTTAGCAGTAAAGTGAGTTGTGCGTTGTTTAAGGAAGCATTAACAATAACAGGATAAGAAGAATTTTCACCTAGAAATGCATACCTTAGCCCCGTAGGAAGTGGCTTGAGATCAAGCTTTGGAGCTTTCTCAAGGCTCCAATCTGATAATTTCTTAGCTTGTGAAGAAGTACCAACCAATTCCTCTTGAGCACCAGCTTCTTCACTTGTTCATTAGCATCAAGTAGCTTGACATACCCAGCAGCAATGTCATCTAAATGCTCAGCTTCTTCAGTAGAAGCAACCAATGCTCTCTCTCTAGAGGATTCTCTCAGGATGCAGCTCCTTGAAAACCTCATCAGCAAGATTAGACAATGTATCCACATAAAAAGTCTGACCATCTATTGTTGGCCTCTTAACCAGCTTATCCATGTCAAAGCGCATCTGCAAATCTCCAACATTAAGACCAATTTGTCCTCTCTTGACATCAATAATAGCCCCAGCAGTAGCTAAGAATGATCTTCCCAAGATTAAAGGATCCTTAGGCTCCTCTTCATACTTCAAGACCACAAAATCAATAGGTATCAAACAGTTACCAATCTTAATTGGAACATCTTCAAGAATACCATCAGGAATGCGAACTGATCGGTCAGCAAG
The DNA here is from genome assembly GCF_030686135.1 of Camelina sativa. NCBI lineage: Eukaryota > Viridiplantae > Streptophyta > Magnoliopsida > Brassicales > Brassicaceae > Camelina > Camelina sativa. The sequence continues at coordinate 21,136,078 of NC_141892.1, read as the reverse complement.
TATAAGAGTAATCTTGGTGGGTTGGAAATTTGTCATCCCAAGGCTGAGTGCTACTGATCTAGGCATTAAATTGACACTAGAACCAAGATCACACAAAGATCTAGCAAACCTTTCACTAAATATTGTAAAGTCAAGAACAAAAGTACCTAGATCAGGTAGCTTTTCTGGGATCTTGTTCTGAATGATGGCACTAACTTGGGCTGAAATCATCATTATTCCTTGCTCAGCATTCAAATCCTTGGTTACCATCCTCTTGACATATCTCCTAAGCATTGGAGAAGTCCTAACTGCATCAATCAATGGCAACTCAACAATAAGCTTATCCATCATAGCCTTACACTTAGCATCATCAAGCTCCCGTTTAGACTTCCTTGGGTTCTTGGGAAAAGGAACTGTAGGCTTTTATACCCTTTCAGCAACTGAATCGGAGCTTTCGAAACTTCTGTCTCAGTCTGCAGATTGCATCGGTCGATGCTTAGGTTGCGTCGGTCGATTCTCTCTTGCAAATTCAAATCTTCTTCGAACACTGAGGGTTGCATCGATCGATGCTTTGCAGATGCATCGGTCGATGCCTGTTCCGGATCGTCAAGCTCATCATCCTCATCGATCAGTTCCTGCAGTTCTTTTGCTCTCTACTTCTTCTCAGCTTAATACTGTAATTGCTTACCATTCCTTAAGGTCACAACATTGCAGGAGTGCTTAGGATTGGATTCAGTTCTTCCTGGTAAGAATCCTTCTTGCCTTTTCACAGCTCCAGCGATTTGTGCAACTTGGCTCTCCAGCTTCTTAATTTGAACATTCAATGAATCAAATTTTCCAGTAAGCTCAGTATAGACATTGTCAATCTTCCCATTAAATGTTACTGTCAATTGTTCCTGCCCTTGAAGGATCTGCTCAAGCATTGCCTCCATCCTACTTTCAGTTATCTTAGGAGGAGGAGATTGGTAAGAGGAGTTGCCATAGGTCCTGGTGTAACCACTGCTCTGTTGCTGCTTCTGATAATCTTGCTTAGGAATGTAGCCTGTAGAACTAGACTGATAGTTATTGTGCTGGTTGTTTCCACTGAAAGACCTGTTGCCTTACTGATTTCCAAACTTTTGGCCTTGATTCCCATACACAAAGTTGACATCTTCTTCTACATTATGTGGCTATGGCTCAAAAACCTCAACATCCTCAGCAAAATGGACTGATTTCATCCCAACAAGAAGGTTATGCATTGTATCCAACTTGGCATTCACTGTAGCAAACTGATTTGAATCATACCCTTCATGTGCTCTTTTCCGTTCTAAGTCTGCATTCTTGGTACTATTGCTTGATGTTAGCCTTTCAATCAACTGTCAGCTTCATCTGGATACCTTGTCTTGAAGTTCCCATCACTAGCAGCATCCAAAGCCATTTGATACCTCCAATCAATACCACTGAAGAAGATATTAATCAACTGCACCTCTAAGAACCCATGATGCAGACCGTCTCTTTGGAATGCTTTGAACCTCACCCAAGCAGCTTTGTAAGATTCAGCAGGTCTTTGTCTAAAGGTGGAGAGCTTAATCCTCAGCTCATCAGACATCGCATCATCATAGAAATAGTTCAAGAATGCCACTTTGATGTCATTCCAGGTCTTCAGAGATCCTGGCTTAAGTTGCCTTAGCCAATGAGAAGCTTCCCCAGCAAGAGAGTAAGGGAAGAGCTTGCAGTAGAGATAGTCCTCTATGACTCCATTAGCTTTGATGCTTGTGACTATATCCTCAAGTGTTCAATATGGTCTAGAGTCTTCTCATGTGGCAGGTTCTGGAATGGTTTTTGTCCACCAAGAGCAAAATAGGCAGGCTTCAGCTCAAAATCATTCCTTGGGAATGGAGGAGGGACAATTGCGGAGCGGTTCTCATAGAATAAATTTGGTCTGTTAAAGTCCGCAAGAGTCTTGACAAGTTCTCCATTGTTGTCTCGTCTACCCTGAAGAATATGCTGGTCATTACCATCCAAATCTGCACCATTTGCACCATTTCTGGCATTGCGTCGATCGATGCCAAGGTTGCGTCGATCGATGCGTTCTTGGTTACGTCAATCGATTCCATCATTGCGTCGGTCGATGCAACCTGCATTCTCATCCACCTCGACGAGTTCTTCCTGAATAACCCGTCCTTCAGCATCCAGTTTTTGGCCTTGTTCGTTGCGCACATGACCCTCTTGATCCCTCAAAATTCCAGCCTCATCTGGTCTCAATATAATTGGGTTGACCATCTTTGCTGACTTGGCTGCTTTCTTGTTGTCACGCTCTAATTTTCCTAACTCTTGGTTTGTAAGATTCAAGGTAGGACCTGTTTGATTTTTCCTACTATTGGGCTTAGGCATATATCTGAAACACACAAGAGAAAAAAAATAAAAGCGTGTGAGTAAAACAGAAAAATAAAAATCTAGACAAAATCAAAGACTTTAATCTAATGGTGAATCAAAAGAGTCTCTGGCAACGGCGCCAAAATTTGATATGCTCAAATTGTAATACCCTAATGGTACTAACATCCTTACAGTTGTAATATTCTAGGGGTCGAATCCACAAAGACTCTAGATCACACAATAGACTTTTTAATCTTTTAATTATGCTAAATCAGAATATTAATTTAAAAACAATGCAAAAACAGAATTAGAATGTGTTGTAAATTCATGAATTAAAAACGCTAAGTCCAGAGAAATTTTCAGGAATTTATGAAATATTAAATCAATTAATAAATTAGGATTCTCAATTAAAAATTAGATCTAGAACTCTAAACACAATTGTAAAATAAATCAGTTCTCACTGCAAATATTATCTAAATTTAAAACCAGAAAATCCAAATCTCTTTGCAAAATTCTAGGTTAAAAGTCAGCTTTAAAATCATGTTTAAAAAGAAAACCCCTGTGATTTGCCACCAAAACCTCACGGATCAGTACTGTTAAAAAGGAAAATTTGGAAATTAAACATCTTACCAAAGGTAAAACACTTTTTATGGAGATTGATCTCAAGATCACTGCCCATAACCACACGTCTAATATCTAGGGGAATGAATATAGATCCTATATGTTCGAGGTGTTTACGAAATGATGAGACAATTGATCACATCCTATTTTTATGTCCCTATGCTGAATCCATTTGGGAATTAGCAAATATTCCGCTACATGCTCTGTATTTGCCTTCTATCACTTGTGAATTATTCTTAGAAACTGTTTTTGCACTGCAAAATGATAATAAGGTTCCGTTAGAAACGAAATTACTACCTTTTTGGATCCTTTGGCATATATGGAAGACAAGGAATAATTTCGTTTTCGAAGGAAATTCAGAAGACCCAATCCATATTGTATGGCGAGCTCGAGGGGATGTTCGAGAATGGTGTCGATGTGTTCTACACCCTCGTGACCCTCCTTTGATTTCAAAACCAACACATTGGACCAGGCCTCCTCAACCTATGCTTAAGTGCAATTTCGATGCAAGTTTTGATCCCTTAACTTACGAGACACGAGGTGGGTGGATTTTACGTGATTACAGAGGAATCTCCAATGGTTGGGGTGCTGCAAACATGAGATTTGCATCATCACCTTTGGAAGCTGAAGGGAAAGCTTTGCTACATGCGATGCAGCAAACGTGGATACGGGGAATAAGACAAGTTACTTTCGAAGGGGATTGCGAGATACTTATTAAGATGCTGCATAAATCAATATACCTTGCTTCAATTGATGGTGTTTATCAAGATATTTTACACTGGTCTCAGTTCTTTGAGAATATCCAATTTTCTTACATTCCAAGAAATTGTAATAAAACAGCTCATGTATTAGCAAAATTTGGATGTAGTACGGATCCTTTTTATTCTGCTTGTTTCCATCCTCCTGTTTGGTTAACAGAAACTCTTTGTAACGATTACATTTTATCATCTATATAATTTCCTTTTTGACGAAAAAAAAAATCATGTTTAAATTGTTCACAAAATTACTAAATCAAATCTCTTTGCAAGAAGTAATTTCTCATCAAAAGGTTTAATTAGGAAAATCAATTATACTCTCATATCAATTTATTTTCCTAAGTATTAATTCTAGGTGATCAATCAAGAATTAATATGAAGAACAACCTAAGATGAAGATCACAGAAGAATAAGAATCCTAATAAATCAGCAGATCTAATAGATCATAAAAACCCTATGAAAACCTTGAACCTAACTAGAGATCTACTCAGACATGATTGTTGAAACAAAAACCATGAATACAATAGATATCATATAATAAACCAAAAGAGAACACAAAGAGTTTATAAAGCTTCTCTCAACAGGGTCTTGCCTTGTCTCTCTCAAAAAGCTCTTAAGGTCTCTATCTCAAAAGTTGGCAGAAAAATTGCTAGAAAATAACTTAGGTCTAAACAATGACCACTAAAATCCTATAAATACTCTAAAATACGTCTTGGGCGTAATTGCAAATAAAGGAAACTTGGGCAAATTTTGTAAATCTTCTAAAGCTTGTGGAGAAAACTTCTGATTCGGCTTTTAGGGACTACCTCGATCGATGCTTTGGGTTGCATCGGTCGATGCTTACTTTTGAACTCGACTCCCACCTTCGTTGATCAGCCTTAATGCTTTGATTATGCTCCAAATCATCTTTTTTAGCTCCTTTGTGTTCCATCCGTGCCAATGAGTACCTAAACCTATAAAAATTCAAAAATAACCTAGAAAACAAATCAAAATACTCAAAAAAACACACTTATACGATGATTAAAAACTACAAAAAACCATGATATATCATTCACCTTCACTCTAATTATTGACATTTGGACATCACATGTCTAAATTATAGTTGACGTTTGATAGGTCATGTGATAGAAAACTGATGTGAAATTTAGTGACTGATTTAGAATAAAGATGTTTTCATATGATGATATTATCATTGTCAAATTTTAGTTTCAACCAACCAACGCCTAATAATTCATTTGAAAATCAAAAACAAAAAGAAAAAAAAAACACTTTGTTTCTCTTGAAATCATTATCATATGACATATGGTTGGGTAGCCGTGTAGGGTACATGTCTCAGACACAAAAGAGATCATAGTACATGTGTCATGTGTCAAGGAGAGAAGATGCGTACGGTACATACATCTTTAAATCATACTTTTTGAGCCAATGTATCTGAATTATATGGGCTAATGTATCTTAGTCCAATGGGCTAATTGATAAAACATAAACAGGCTATATTCAGGCCCAATAAATTATAGGGTAAGCCCGAAGCACTTTATTTATATACATCGCCACTGAAACTGAGAAAAAGGGTTAGTTTCGCTGCGCTGTTTTAAGGGTTTTCGTTTTTTTTTTTTTTTTTTTTGTTTCTCCTCCGAAGAAGAAGATAAGAAGAAGAAGAAGATGCCAGGTCCAGTGATTGAGGAAGTGAACGAGGAGGAGCTTATGGATTCCATCAAAGAGCAGATGAAGCTCCAGGTTTCATTTTCTTTTCTCTCTCTCTCTCTCTCTCTCTCTCTCTCTCTTTTATGTATTTTTGAGCGAGTCGAAGGTTTGTTTCGATTTGAATGATTTGTTTTTTTTCGGGATTGTGTTGTTGTGGAGAGCAGAAGGAGAACGATGTTGTTGTTGAGGATGTGAAAGATGGAGATGAAGACGACGATGATGTTGATGACGACGACGATGAGATTGCAGATGGTATGTTGTTTTCTCTCGATTTGATTGTTTTTGTTTAATAGACTTAAAGAGATGTTTCCGGAATCATTTTGTGGATTTGTTGTGATTGAATCAGTTTTGTGTTTTGGGAATCATTTTGTGGATTTGGTTAACAATTTTAGGGTTTTGAAGTTGTTGTTGTTGTTGTGTGTATGTGAAGGAGCTGGTGAGAATGAGAGTTCTAAGCAAAGTAGAAGCGAGAAGAAGAGCCGAAAGGCTATGCTGAAACTGGGGATGAAACCAGTCACTGATGTTAGCAGAGTGACTATCAAGAGATCAAAGAATGTAGGAGAACCAGTCACTAATCTTGTAATCGATATTTCAATTATTGTATTGATTCTGTATGTTTTTTGTTATTGGTTAGGTGTTGTTTGTGATCTCGAAGCCGGATGTTTTCAAGAGTCCTAATTCTGAGACTTATGTGATATTTGGTGAGGCTAAGATTGATGACATGAGCTCTCAGTTACAAGCACAAGCTGCTCAGAGGTTCAAGATGCCAGACGTTGCTTCCATGATCCCTAACACTGATGCTTCTGAATCAGCTTCTGTTCCACAAGAGGAGGATGACGATGAAGATGTTGATGAGACTGGTGTTGAAGCTAAGGACATTGATCTCGTCATGACTCAAGCTGGTGTCTCCAAGGCTAAGGCTGTTAAGGCTCTTAAAGCTAATGACGGAGATATTGTTTCCGCCATTATGGAACTCACTACATAAGGTTTGGGTTGCTTGAGACTTTGTGATGGTTCTTTCTTGTTGCTTCGTTTCTGATTCGGTTAGCAATTTTCTCGAACATTATCTGTGTTTCTCCACTTTTTTGAAGGCTATTTTTGCCCTCCCCTGAGCTATAAACAATGTTGCTTCACATCTTTAATTTAAGACATTTATGTCTGATTTAATCAGATTCTAGTCTTTCACCTTCTCTGAAATAGAGAAGCTCATCTTTAGTTTTCAACAAAAAGGAACAAAAACAGGGGCCAAAGGATCAAGATGTGCTGTTTATAGCCTTTTGGAACTCATTGCTAATATCTAACATACTCAGGGTTGTAAAGAGATACTTAACCCAAACTTTCATTTGCATCACAGAAGTCTTCATCTTTGCAAAGAGATACATAACCCAAACTTTCATCTGCATCACAGATGTTTTCTTCAAGTTCTCTCTGCTATTCTTGTTTAGCTTCTTCTTAGTATTGGACTATTGGATGGTATAAATTGAGATACCAAAGGATTCAATCCATATAGAACAACCCTCGAACTCCATAAAGACTTTCACCTGTTAAGACTGTACCAAATTTTGTTTTTTCTTGCCTCTTCAATAAAAGCTGGGACTTGAGCTTGTTCTAATGAATTCCGGAGAAAGTCCAGCAAGTTTTAGGATTCCACACAGCAGCTTGAACTCGTAAAATCTTGGTATCTCCTCTGCCATTCTTTCTGCATGTTAAAAGTATTTTAAGTACAACATATATATATATATATATATATATATGTTCTACGTGTTTGATCTCCATCTAAGTTAATTAAACTACAATCTGGCTTAATTTTGTCCCAATTGTTATAAACATGCAATTCACATAGAAATCAAGAAATAGATCAAACTGATTGGTTTAATTTCAAACCATAAAAAATGATCCTCCTTTTTTTCTTTTCAAAAACTTCATTTATCGATGAGAGAATTATATTTGGTCCATACATCATTTGCCGTGTTCTTTTTCAAATCGCTCATCCAGCGATTGCGACAGATGAAAACGACAACGGCAAACAGAATTATAAATGAAAACGACAACGGCAACGGAAAAACGATGACGAGATGTGTCCATTCCAGTAAGAAAAAGTGTCGTTGGAGAGAGAAAGGGATCGCCGTTTTTTTCGGCGACCGTCAAGACAGCTCATTTCAACCGTACGGCGACTCTTCCCCACAATAACAGCGACTCTTCTTCACAACACTAGGATTCTCCTTGTCTATTTTCTATGTCGCTGTCGCTCCTCCAGCGACTTGAAAAAAAACAGGGCCATAGTCAACAAGTCGTGGGATACCCTGTCGAAAAATGAAAACTCTAAACATTGTTTGGATGCTATTGATTCGATGTGTGCGGCTTTCCTTTGGTCGGGCCAGATATGAATCCTAAAAAGGCAAAAGTCTCGTGGGAGGTGGTCTGTAAACCCAAAATAGAGGGGGGGGGGGGGGGGGGTCTAGGTCTGGGATCCCTTAATGAAGCAAATGTGGTTAGTTGTTTGAAGTTGATTGGGCAGGTTTTGTCGCATGGTAGCTCTTTGTGTGTTCAGTGGGTTCATTCGAACCTGTTGAAACAGGAGTCTTTCTGGTCGGTGCAGGATACTACAAGTGTAGGTTCTTGGGTTTGAAAAAAGCTGCTACGATACAGGGGTGTTGCTGCTGATTTTTGCAGGGTAGAGGTGGGTAATGGGGAGACTGTTTCTTTCTGGTTTGATCGATGGTCGGATATGGGTTGTCTCATGGAGTTGGTTGGTGAGCGTGGGGTTATTGATATGGGGATTGGTAAACAGTGTTCTTTAGCGGAAGCATGAACCCTTAGGAGAAGGCGTCGACATTGTGGACAACAGCTTAATGACATGGAGCAAGCTCTGTCTGCAAAGAGGGATGCAAGAGTGGAGACTGCGGATAGAACACTCTGGAGAGGGAGGAATGATGTTTTTCGACCAAGATTCTCAACAAAGGATACTTGGAACCATATACGAACTGCAGGTAGTTTGGTTTCTTGGCATAAGGGAGTTTGGTTTACTCATTGTATTCCCAAATATTCCTTTTGTGTGTGGTTGGCGGTTCAAGATCGACTTTCAACTGGAGCTCGAATGGTGTTATGGAATAATGGGGCTGTGGGGACTTGTGGATTCTGCAATTCTGCTCTGGAAACTCGGGACCATCTGTTTTTCTCATGTGCTTTCGTCTCGGCTATTTGGTCTGCAATGGCTAAAGGTTCGTTCAAGGCTAGCTACACAACGGTCTGGGTTTCGTTAATAGCTCACATCTCGCAACCTCAACTGCCCCGGGTTGAGGGTTTTCTTCTTCGATATGTTTTTCAAGTGATGGTGTATGCGGTCTGCCGAGAGCGCAATGAGAGAAGACATGGAGATGCGCCGAAGTCTGTTGAGCATTTGATCGGATAGGTGGAGAGACAAATACGTGACCAGCTTTTAGCTATAGGTCGTTTGAGAGATCGTCGCTATGATGAGGGTTTCCAACTTTGGCTACAATCTCGTGTTTGATTCTATGTTAAGTTTGTTTTCGGTTGTATAGCTAAGTTTTAAAGTTCAAAATCAACGATGCATTCGTTGTAACACTCTAATTTTTTTTTTTGAATATAATTTAACATTAAATTCAAAAAAAAAAAAAAACTTGTTGTCATGCATATTACATTATTACTGCACCACCTTTTGAGGATGGTAAGACTAGAAAGTCATAAGAGAATGTAAATGTGCACAAAAATTAGAAAACAACGAACTCTTTCTTTTACTATTTTTTTTCAATTTATCCTAAAAAGTCATAAGAGAATGTAATTGTACACAAAAATTAGAAAACAACTAACTCTTTCTTTTACTGTTTTTTTTTTCAATTTTTTTCTTCAACATTCAATCTAGTCTTTCGGATTGAGATATTCGGTTTGGTACGATTCGGTTTTGGATCCTAATTTTAAGATCATTCAGTTTTTAGAATTTCCGTTCCTTTCAGTTTTGGATCTTGAATGAGAAGCCATTCTAAAACCGAATTGTTTTTGGATATTTTTTGGTTTCAGCTGTAACCGAAAAGTTTTGGGTATTTGAATATTTTTGGTTTTTTGGTTAAGTTATTCGTATATTTTCATTTTCTCCATTAATGTTTAATTATTCAGTCTAAAAATAACTAATATTTTTAGGTATATATAATTGTAGTGCAGACATCCATTTGGTTTTGGTTCGGTTTCAGTTTGGTACAAATTTGGTTTCAAGTTGTTTTGATTCTTAAGTGTAGTATAACTTCGATTTTTACGTCTAAGTTCAGTTCGATTCCGGTTCCTCTCGGTTCTGTTCAGTTTCGGTTCAGTACACACGGATTTGGTTTTTATTTCCAACAAGACTATTTGAACATATATATGGTCTTCCTTCTTTTATTCTCCATATATAGTCATATATTAGTAACTGTTTTTGAAATCAATCCTTGTGTACTAGATCTAACATAGGAAGAATACTCCAAAGAAGAAGGTTGATCATATTGTCTTTGAACGGATCATCAAGCAACATAGGAAGACAAATGTCCTTAGATATGACCGACTTTATTTTGTGACGTTCCATGATCTTTAACGTTGCCTTTCTAGCAGATTCAGTGTTGAGGACCATAACGTTATCATCTTCTAAGACAAACCTCAAATCTTTGGTGCTACATTTCTCTACTAGCTCGCATAGATGCTTCAAATTCTTAATTTTCACTCTGTTCACGTTCTTCACCTGTTTCCACCACGACTATTATATTTTCCTATAAATGATAATTAATTGCATAAAACAAGTAACAAATATTTTACCTGCAAATCTTCTAAACTTTGATATTCTTTGTTGATGTCATCGTCTAATATCTACAGCAAGAAACAACTTCTCTAAGAACAATGTGTTCAAAAAAAAAGAAGACATTATTAAGTTAAACTCGAAATACTTAATATGCTTTTATTGTTTAAAAAAATAGCATCCTAGTAGCTCAACATATCTCATTCTCTCAACCACACTCAGATTCAAAATGACATAATTGAATAAAAGAAAAAAAAAAACAAATGGTATCGTGGACAAAAGAAGAAGCAAACCTGGGAAATTATGACTAGTTGATGTTCACCAGCCTTTATGTACGTATCATATAATGCACATTTGCACCCACTAAGGCCGTACTCATCAAAATATGCTTTAGTGAGGGGCACAAAAACAAAAACCCCAAATATGTAATAACTTGGAAGATTATAAAATTGTTGCACTTTAACGTTTGGTTTCACCTGTGTGTACAATAAAAAGTAGTTCGGAAAAAAATGTGAATGATAGAGCAGAGCCAAACAAATTAGAAAGTGCTAAACAAAATTTACCGGTTTAAGAGTGATATTGTACTCATGCTCTTTTCCCTTTCGTAAAACTTTAACTAAGGCCTTTTCACAAGAAACCAGGTGGGAGAAATTTATCCGATTTTTGTTTTGGAAAGGAACTGCATCAAACAAAACTCACTTCACAAGTAAACAACATAGGAGAACATTAGTACAATTATATTACGTACCTTTCTCATCATTTCCTATTGGAACACCATCAATTGCAAGAATGATGTCATATTTTCTCAAAATCTTGTGTGCCCCCGACGACGAATATACTTTGTTTATAAGAATTCCTTTCATTTTTTTTTTTTTTTTGATAACTCATGAGTGGCTTCCTAGGCCCAAAGACTAATCTCCTGGGGCTGGGGGGAACCATGTTAAATTCCTATCATTTCAGGGCTCATCTTATAATGATTACGGATGTGAACATTTTCAGGAGACTGATATGATAGATCCAATGAGCCGAAACCAGAATATTGTCTGCTTTCTTGAACACCAGTTATAAAATGCTTAATTATTGGAGTTGGGATCACAAAACTGCATGTAGAAACCAGAGAAATTTGTTTTTAAAGAGTTTCACTCACTTCTTGATACAAATGTATGCAAATCAATTTATCAAAGATTTACAGTTTTAAGAGCTTTCAACTTTTAACTTACCCTGAGTTCTTAGTAGAGTAAAATGCATATGCTACACCAACGACTTTGTTTCCCATAATTACCGGGCCCCCAGTATTTCCATGGTCGATACTTGCATCAATTTGTATCGATAGCAGATCCTTGTCACTGTGATCGTATTTTTTAGTTTCAACTCTAAGTACGAGACCTTTTGTAACGCAGATATTTTCACCACCTGCACTTGAGCATATTAATTCTAGTAACCAAATCATAATAAATAAATAAAATTCGTCATTTAACATAATTTTTTTTGGTATATTGCAAAATGAATTATAAGATAATAAGAAACATGAGCCACATCTATCTCTCTACTCTATTCACATGCTTTATACTCGGACGATAATTTGAATCATTGTCAAGTAAATACCTTTTAAATAACCAACAACAGACACAACTTCTCCGAGTGGTGGTATATCTCCGAGCTTTAAGGGATTCATACCATCCCAAAACTTGTCGCTATCGATCTTCAAGATAGCCAAATCACATTCATGTGAAATCTTTTGAACTTTTGCTTTGTAATTAATTGGAGAGCCATGTCTTTTGACGTTCACGGATGTGTGATCATTCATTGCCCTCACCACATGAGCGTTCGTAAGAATTTTCTTTCCCGCGATTACAAATCCTACAACATCAATATTTCAAGCCAAACTATCCCATATACATTAACCAACCTTGATGTGAGCTTCGAGATAAGTTTAGTCACATACCAGAGCCTTTGGATGATTTTTCGTCTAGAGTCTCCCAAGGTTTGGATTTGCTGTACACGGTAGAGGTAGAGGATACCTCTACAACCGAGTCCAATATCAGTTCATCAATCGGACAACTTTCTTCTATTTTATTCCACCGTTCTATCTTCTTATCACCTTCCTGCTTTGTATGGATCTTTCTTCGGCCAGTTACTGCATATGAAAGAACCAAACCCCTCTCCGCTGCCACCGTTCTCTTCCTGTATAGAACGTTGTATCTAGAAACTCGGCTGGCCGTTGCTGTATTGGTTAGCGCATTATTGCAAATTGGATAAAAGAAAAGAGAAGAGAGTAAACTAGGAACCCTAGCTGAGTGCCGGCCCACCGTAACAACACACGACCGGAAAACCATATCAAGCTTATTGGAAACTCGAACACCTTGTTGATGCTACTGTTTAAATAGGAAGTTCTTCTTTAATTAAAGGCTTTCCATTTTTTTTCTCTTCAGAACTTTCCTTTATCGTGTCGTAGAGAAAATTGTTTACTTTTTCTACAAGGAACCTTACTTTTTTTTCTTTGAAGTTTGGACAAATCACATAGGCATTGAATTAGTAAAAAAAAACCTAGAAGAAGCCCCTTTCAATCATTCGCTGCGTTTACATATTACATATGAAGCTATTGGAAAACATGCAACGATGAGGCGTGTGTCTTAAGATATGGAAAGCTCTACTAGAGAAAGTGGACCTTATCAGATTGGTAGGAAATTAGGAACTAGCTAGTTAAACTATTCGCCCGAAGTTATTTTAAAAAAAAATTGTTTTTATACAAAAGCAAAAGATTCTTCAAATTAAGTTGAATCCCAATTCCCAAACAATCCTAGTATCTTTTTGAACGTGGGATGAAGCAGCAAATGAAGCCAACTCTCTAATAGATTGATGTTCCCTAATAAATTGATGTTTTAGGATTTATTTTTGTCTCTCAAAAATTGATTTTATAGATTAAAAAACTAAAACAATTATACTACTTTATGCTTTTTCACACATGTCATTTATCTAATGGTATATAATTTCTCTATCTATCAAAAAATAATTATAAATTAATTTATAAATAAAAGTTAAACTTTTTCTTAATATGTGTGATAATATCAAAACATCAATCTTTGATGGGATTATAAAGTTGCATGCAGATCGGAAAACTACTCAATATATGGCCCAAGCCGACTTTATATTGTGACGTTCCAAGATCTCAAATGTTGCTTTTTTAGCAGATTCATAGTTGAGGACCATAACTTTGTCATTTTCCAAGTCCATCCTCAGATCTTCGCTACAACATCCCTCGATTAGTTCACACAAGTGTTTAAAATTCTTTACTTTCACTCCGTTAACTTTCTTCACCTGTTCCCACCACAAATATATTTTATTTTTAGCGAAAACAAAGCTATGTGTTTCTCAAGACAGATTAATAAATTAATGGTGTTTGGGATTCATTCATGATGCATCAAAGTAAGTCTCATATATAAATTACCCGTAAATCTTTGAAATCACCGTATCCTTGGTTAATGTCATCTGACATTACCTAAAATATATTAAAAAAAAAAGATTTATTATTTATTCGCTATACTTGCAATCTTGCATTGCTCTCATTTAAGACAAAAGAACTAGTAGCTCAACTATATAATTATCCTCACTGTTTCCAATAAACAAATATTCAAATTGGCATTGAGTTTGAAAACAAAATCAGTATTGTGGACAAAGAAAAAGCATACCTGAGAGATTATGACATGCTGCTTATCGGTAATTTTGTACTCATCATGTAATACACATGCACACATATAGCTCAAATCATCAATGTAAGATTTAGTAAGAGGCACAAAAACAAAACCACCGAATATGTAATAACTTGGAAGGTTATAATATTGTTGCACTGTAATGTGTGGTCTCACCTAACCATCATAATAAAACATATTTCAAAAACGTGAATCAACATATATAGCCAATAATTTGGAAAGAAGTGCATGAAATTTTGATAACAAATGAGGACTTACCGGCTTTAGACTGATATTGTACTCATGCTCCTTTACCTTCCTTAGAACCTTTATTAAGATTTTTTTCATATGGTTTCTTCATAGAGACCAAATGATTGAAACTTATTCGTTTCCCATTTCGTAAAGGAACTGCATCAAACATACCCTCACTTTATAGGTAAACATCGAAAACATTTACCCGAAAAAAATAGATTTAGTTCCATTATTACCTTTCGCATCATTTCCTATTGGAACACCATCAATTGAGAGAATGATGTCATTCTTCTTCAGAATTTTGTGAGCCCCCGACGACGAATTTATTTTGTTTATAAGGGTTCCTGTTGTTTGAGGACTCATTTTAAAATGATTACGGATGTGATCATTTTCGAGAGATTGAGATGATAGAAGTAGTGAGCCAAAAACGGCGTTTTGGGAGCTTTCTTCTGCACTAGCTATGAAATGCCTAATTATTGGTGTTGCGATTACAAAACCGTGAGTCCTGAAAATAAAACGTCAGGATAAATATATGCATGTGAAAACCAAAGAGCACCGAAAAAACAGTGTAAAATATGCAAAAGTTTAAGGTTGCACTTGCACCTCTTGATCACAAATATACGCAACACTAATATCCATGATTTAAGGTTTTAACTTACCCTTTTCTTTTCTCACATTTAGTACTTTCAAATGCTACACCAAGGACTTTGTTTCCCGTAATAACAGGGCCACCACTATTTCCATGGTTGATAGTTCCATCAATTTCTATTGTCAGTAGTTTCGTGGAACTTTGAATGTATTCTGTAGTGTCAACTCCAGTTACAAAACCTTTTGCAACACATATCATGTCACCGGCTACATTTGAGCAGATAAAATATAGTAATGGAAGCATAATTAGAGAGTTTCATAAATTATCAAAAAAAAAAAAATCGATTTATATATAATTTTATAAACGTATTGAAGCATATGATTATTTCTTAGATAATGGAACTCACAGCTAGGAATATAGAAACCTGATAGCACACACCTATCTCTCTTCTATTCTCATATTACTACTACTTATACGATAATTTGTATTGATAGCAGATTGCTGTCACACTAACCGTATTTTATTTTTTCCAACTCCTGCACTTGAGCACATTAGTTCTAGCTAGTAACCAAAGTTGAATAAATTAGTATCATTTAGCATAATTTTTATGTATATTGGAAGACGAATTATAAGACCATAGGAAACTTGAGCAAACTTCGATGTCTCTTCTATTGCCATGCATATATATTCTTTAGGACAATTTGAAACATTGTCAAGAAAATACCTTCTGGGTAACCAACAACATATACAATTTCATGGAGAGGTGGTACGTCTCCGAGCTCCAAGGGATTCACACCCTCCCAAAACTTGTCGCTATCAATCTCTAAGATAGCCAAATCACATTCATGTGAAATCTTTTGAACTTTTGCTTTGTATTTGATTTGAGAGTCATGTCGTTTGACATGCACGGAAGTGTTATCATTCATTGGTTCGACCACATGAGCGTTCGTAAGAATTTTCTTTCCGGCGATTGCAAATCCTACAACATCAATTTCAAGCCAAATAAAAAAAAAAAAAAAATGATGTGAGCGTTGAGATAAGTATTTAGTCACATACCAGAGCCGCCCCATGATTTTTGTGTAAGAGTCTGCCAAGGTTTGACTTTGCTATACTCGGTAGAGTCAGTAGAGACATCTACAACCGAGTCCAGCATCAATTCATCGAAGGGAGGACTTTCTTCTATTTTCTCCCACCATTCCTCATCCTCTGACATGGTATGGATCTTTCTTCCGCGAGTTATTGCAAACGGAAGAACAATACTACATGTCTCTCCTACTACTTTCGTGCTCCTCCTCCTGTATTGATCTTCTTTCCGCTTGTTAATGTACACAGAAGACAAAGCGATCCGGCTAGAGATTGTTGCCGTCGGGAATAGAGCCCTTGCGTACCACCGGGACACCATACTAACACATGACCGCAAAAGCATATTGACTAAATCTATCTTAGAGAAATATCGAATCTGTTTTATATCTCGTTACTACTGTTTATTAGTAATTTTTCCCTTTTTTCTTTTTAAGTAAAAATATTTCCATTTTTTGCATGAAACCTTTCCTTTATCAATTAGTACAGTAATAACTAGAGAAAACTGCGTCAAATTTACAGAATTTTCAAATCCTTAGTTTTTTTCCTTGACAATCTATTATTCTTCATGTCATTTTCCTTCTCTCTCGGTGACAAGGTTGCATCAATGAGTTTTTGTTCAAGATGAATTGCAACGACGACCATCGACATTTCTCGCTGATAGTTGAGAAGGCGTTAATAAATTTATTTAATACAATATTTATAAGAAATAGATCGAGAACATCAGACTTCTCTTATTAGTTTTATTCTTTCAAAAGTACGTGTATAACCATATATACAATACAGTATGATATAACAGAGTTAGTTATGTTATTGTTACGTAGTTAAATTACATGAGACAGCATGCATTGACGTTATCGTCATTAAACATATTACTAACTCTGTCGTCTCCACGAGAACCTACGGGGATATTACCATGTTGCTCTGTACCATTATAGCCATGTCTATAATAGTTATAGCTCTCTTTAAACTCTTTGGAAGGATCTACGAAATAGTTTTGAGTAGATGTGAAGTAAAGTGGAGGCTCAGGGTATGGCCAAAACTCAGCTCTCTTCCCGGCTCGCCTCACGGCTTTGAGTACTTTGTTTCTGTCAACGTAACCCACCACTCTCACTCTTCCTAGCTCTCTCTCCACCTCCACTGAATCAACTCCTGTAATAATAATCAAATTCATTATATCTTTCACCAGATCAATTCTTGATCATATATACATATATATATGTAGTTACCTCGGAGCTTGGAGATTGCGTTCTTAACGATCCTAACGCAACCTGTACAACACATTCTTACCTTAAGCTCAACCGTCTAGTAGTCCATGTGACACATATGTCAAAATTAAAAACATTAGACCATCTTTAACAGAGCAACGATGAATCGTTTCTCACAACAACTAAAAAAAACTATTTTTATTGTACATTTTTCTATTTTTTAAATATTAATACCAATAAGAAAATGATATATGTCTATTTTCACATAAGCAACGTTTCTTACGGTATTCAACCAATCCTATTTTTTTTCTTCTCTTCTTTTAATTATTTATTTAATAAAAACACCAACGTGGGCAACTCCCACAAATGATGCCCTTAGGTTTCTTATGAGTTATGAGAAACGTCGTAATTGGATATTTTGACAATTTTTCCACATTCATATAGGACAAAAACCTACATATATACCCTATTTAACACTGTTAATTGATTTTATAACGTCCATTTGCAATTGTTAAGTCACCGATTGAAATGCACCAATAATTCAAAGATGATGTATTTTTGGACTAAATAAATGTCATAGTTTTTTTCCTTACTATAACCACATCTTAATGTTTTATTACATTATGCATTTTATGATTTTTATCATATAATAACAGTAAATATATCAATAATTGTTTTTAATAAGAAAAAAAAAACCAATGATCATGCATGCCCTATGATTGTGGCTGCGGTTAGGCAACAACGAGGTGGCTATTCAAAGAAAGAATAAATAACCTGCAAAGAGAGTGGACGTTTCTTAGACATCCTGAAGTAGCTTATATGTGTGGTGGTTCTTGGATTAGACACATGACGGCGTCTTCGGAAGGAGAAGATTCTTGTAATGATAGAGACAATGGACCAGAGACTTTTCACTATCAAGGAAGACATCTACGACAACAATCAAAGATTTTGGAAAAGAACATAGAGTTACTAGATTGAATCTGTATATACACGATCTAGGAATCTATATATATATATAGAGAGAGAGGGAGAGATAGATGAAAGCTTTGGAGATAGGAGAAGGGACACATTGCAACATGAGTAAACAAGAGACTAAAACTCACGGAAAGGAATATGTATAAATTGAGATGATGATGTTATGTAAGCAAAGTTAGCAGCTTTTTGTTATTTGTCAGATCTCTTAGACTCAGGTCGACGCTCTTTTGCACACATGTGTTTTATTTCCTTGCTATTATGTAACGTTGTTAAGTTATTTTAGTTAGAAGCAGGGTTTTGGCCTTACGACGAGGAAAAGTATATGTACACGTTCAGAAGAAAATAATTAACTAGTTTTTTTTAGGAAAAATTACTCAAATATTATACAAACCTAAAAATATTACTGATGTGTTCTACATTTTCTAAAAATTATTTATATATTTAGTGCTTCGTGTGTGATTACAATTATCACCCTCGGTTAAATTTTTACTTTTAGTTTTAAAAATAAATACATATTAGTAAACTATTCCAACGACAGCTGAGTTATAATGTTTCGTGAATGACTTATAACAAAAAAATAAACTGAAAGTAAACAGCTGAATTTTATCATTTGACGGCTAAATTATAATACTCAAGAGACAACGAAAATTCTCGTAGATTCATATGACGGCTGAGTTATAATGCTTCGTGGCTGACTTATAACAAGAAATAAACTGAAAGTAAACAGCTGAATTTTAGTACTTGATGGCTAAGTTATAACATTCAATGAAAAACGAAAAGTCTTGTAACAAGAAATAAACTGAAAGTACATGTCTGATTTATATTACTTCACGGCTGAGTTATAATATTTAAGAGAAAACAAAAGGTCTCGTAGATTCATCTAACGACTGAGTTACAATGCTTCATAACTGACTTATAACAAGAAATAAATTGGAAATAAATGGCTGAATTTTTGTGGCTGATTTATAACAGAAAATAAACAAGAAGTAAATGACTGAATTTTATTACTTGACGGCTGATTTATAACACTTAAAGGAAAACGAAAGGTCTCGTAGATTCATATGACGATTGAGTTATATGAATCTCGGCTGTATATAAACCTTGTTCGAGAACATGTAGCTCAACTTTAGCTGATGGCTCAACACATTCAATCCGTAGTCATCGAGAACCAATTTCACAAGCTTGTCGTGCGTTGTTTCCGCATCTATCTGCACAACTCTACACCCTCTATCATCGGTGTTAAATATATATTTGTGTATCTTTACCCAATTACTGGAAATAATAATTACCAGAACTGGATCCATGAACGAAAATGAAAAAGAATGAGGAAAATGAAGTTATGGATATCTCTGTTGATGTGAAGAACAAGGTGAAGAGCATGTAAATCTTTCACTTTTGAACCAGGTGAAGAGTAAGAGTCGAAAAAAAGACGTTTCGTATTTCCTTAGAAGCTCATGACATAGAATGATGCATCCGAAGTGGCAAGTCAACCACCAAACGAACATGTAAATCAGCCATCAAACAAAAATATAAATCAGTCGCAACATGAATACTATTATAGCAATTAAAAACAAAAAAAACGGCTGCCAAACTCAGCCGTCTAATGTCATAACTCAACTGAAAATCTTAACTCAGATGTTTAATAAGTCGGTCGTAAGACCCGTAACTAAATGATATTCCAGTAATTAAACTTTTGCTACTAAGTCATCCGTAAAATGGCTGAGTTTTCTGATAAGTCAGCTCATACGGCTGAGTTATAATATTTAATCATAACTCAGCCGTCACGACATCTGATAAGTAAATCGTTGTTAATAACTCAGCTAGCCGGAGAAAGTTAATTCAGCCGTGTTGAAGTATTAACTCAGCCAAATTTTTTGTCAACTCAACCATGGGGTAAAAACTCAGCCGTACTTATGGCTGAGTTATGCTCATAACTCAGTCGAGTCGTTTTCTCTTAACTTAGACAAATTTCATTAAGTCAGTCATAACTACAGGCTGAGTTATGCTCGTAAGTCAGCCGTCTGCTCATAAATCAGTCATTTTCCATAAATCAGCCACAACATACCATAACTCAGCCGTCATTACCGATGTAGCGCTTTACGGCTGAGTTATTCATTACACGTCAGCGATTTCTGATGTGGCGACGCGATTTGTCTAACGTGACAATGACATTCTTTGTAATTATGGTTTTTTCTATAAGGTGCAACAAGGATAAACTAGATATAGAAAATGGAGCTAAAATATGATAGTAATAAAAAAAAGGTTTGTATGGTTCTAGTAATATTACCTAAAATATATGGCACATGTGTAAATCTCCTTTTTTTTCTTTAATACAATCAAAGAAATATAATGATACATATCACATATGTCATATGTGTATACTAGGAAGCTGAAAGCGCAATACAAGAGTTATTGTTTAAGCTGAATCCTATTAGAATTATATAAACAAAAATTATTCATTTTGATTTTTTTACAATGATTTTTAATACTAAATTTTATAAAAATAAAAAGGTAATGGCCTAGTAGTGATCCATTCAAGAAGTCACATAGGACTCGGAAGCTAGACCGTAATATCCGATTACTTGTTTTCCAAGAAAGCTAATTTTAAGGAAAAAATAAAAAGGTAATGGCCTAGTTGTGTGATCATCTCAAGAAGCCACATAGGACTCAGAAAGATATACCGTAAACAATCCACTGCCAGAAACCGACTTGAATAGGGCGGACCAATCAATCCCGAGCCCGACCCCTGAATACCACATAACCGTACCATTACCCTTTAAGCCTCCACTAGGATTACAAGCTCACGTTACCAAGATCGGCGACAGATGATGCCTCTTCTCTGTATATATGTAGCTGTGTCGTCTTTTGCTTCTTTCGATGTGGGACATGTATATAAGTTTTTATTATTTAACCCTATTAATTTCCCCTTTCTTAATATATTATATTTATTTGGGAACAACTAATGACGATTGACGAATACAATATAATTATCAATTGAAAATTACAAGTTTTATATTAAATGTACTTCTAAATTTTATAATGAACCAAAGAAAATGTGTAGCTTCCAGTTTTTATTGAATTTTGTCCGCTCAAATCTGATATAAAATTATATCACATTCACAAACTCCACAACAAGATACAAATGGTTAGTGTTATGTTTTTTGTTTGTTTAATTTTCATCGTAGTAGTAAGGCAGAATTTGCGTTCGCACAGACAAAGGAATGGTTACATTATGCAGAGAGCCATTCCAAGTCAAGCTTCCAAAGTAGTAACCTGTGTTAAAAGAAGCCCGTTTGGTAGTAGATTGAACACTAACATCTCCGGGATCACAGTTACTTGGATGCTCAATGCCGGCTCTACCGTTACTTTACAGACCGACTCAAGTGGTCCAACGTTAGTGAGGGTTCTGGTGAGAGTAACTTCATCTTTGAGGTTGGGGATTTTGATGGAAGGTAAGTTGAAATCAAGAACAAATGGTTTGGGATTTGAACAGACTGTTCCTTTACCGACAAAGCTCAGAGATTGATGTGTAGTTGTAACCAACAGAGGACATGTAGAGTACATAGTCTACGAGTCCCAAGTCATATACAAGACCAGGTTTTGTACCTTTCTCTGGATTCACAAGGCCTCCACCGTAGTCGAATGGATCAGCTTGCTTCACTTGGGCTTTCTTTTTTAACTCTTTAATCATAATAAAGTCATTTGTCGGCAAATTATTTTCACGTCAGCTACATAATTCCTTAAATGTATACAAATTTTTCTTAAATGTAGTAGAGTATATCACAAGCGCTCAAGCAGTTTGTGATCAATAGCATGAGTGATGTGATCCTCCCAAGGAATCAACGCTCTAAGGTAGGTAGACTGATAATCCTAGAACTCTGATGGCTCGCGAAGCTGGATGATAAGGCGTGAGATAAACTCGAAAATCCTTATGCCCCAAATTCTCTTAAAACAAACCAAACAAAGCAAGGCGGTGGAACTTTAGATAGAAGCTTCGCGGAGACAGATGACAAGGCGTGAGACGAATCCCGAAAATCCTTGTGCCCTAGACTCTCTTATAACGACTCTTCAATCCTCAGCTAGTGAATGGCAACGTCAAGTGCAGCGGAATCACTTGATATACCAAAACTCTTTGATGTAACCCACCAAGGAGAACTCTTTGATGTAACCCACCAAGGAGAAAGAACTAGTTCCAAAGGAACAAAGGAGTTTACCACTCTCAAATAAAAGACAAAAGATTTCTTGATTGAATGATTTTCTCAAATAAGATTACATGTGTTTATATAGGGATAGAAAACTTGGTCACAAAGCCAAGTATTGTTTATTCTTGAAATTAAAAACATTAAAGATACTAAGTTGAATGAAGACCAAACTCTTGGTGCATGTTTCCTTCCTCCAAAGTGACTTTTGGTGCATGTATCTCTTATTTTCGTCACTCTTCTTAGACCACAAAATAAAGTAATTATTTTGGGCTTTCTAGGGCTTGTATTAGGTTCAAAGTGGACTGGACTTGATAGACAACATCCTCAATAGGGTTTCTCATGCTCTCTTCGGCCATAAGCTCTTCAATTGACCCATTAAATCCTTGATCTTCTTTGACTTTGATTCTTTCCAACTTGCTGATGAGAAACAACATGGGCTGTATGATTTGTTCACCTTGGTCTTAGTAGAAACAGCTCCTGGTTGCCAAACATAATTCTGGAAGCTCCTAAACCAGTTGGACAGGTGAAGAACTAGATTGACCTCCTTTGGCAAATGAAGCGTATCTTTGTGGTTTGTTGGCCAAATCTTGTTTTCTTGTACTTGTTGGAAACATACGAGATCCATCGACATCCTCCAACTTATTTCATGTCGAAATTGTTGCTGAGTTGGTCTGTGTAACACGATCTTTGGCTCAAACGTGAAACTGGAACTGGAATAGATTCACTGACTTGAAATATCTATATCTTTCACATATGAACTGATATTAAGGTGATTCCAATTCTCCGTAGTTATGTAGTGGATCAAGATTTCAGAAATGTTTCGTTCATACCTTGAATATTTCTGATCTGCTCGGAATCCTCCGTTGAATGTTTGTAGGTCCAAATCGCATAGCCATGAGTTCATCTGATTTGTAAAATGAAAAACTCCTTCATATGAACTCTGATTGCACTGATTCCACTTCGAGATATGCTCTAAGTGAAATAAGAATGTATCTCAAATAGTAGTTTGGCTGTAAGAATTGATCTTTGACTTCGTTTGTGTTGAACAAGGCTAAAGAGTCGTTTTGGATGGTTTCATGATCATATCAATGAGTATAAAAATGATTATTAAAGAAGAGATTGTCAAAAGAACAGTCGCACGTGCCTTTTGCATGAAGAGTCTCAAGAGATTGTTTAGGTGCGCGTTGGTATTTTCGAGTGTTGCTTATTTTACTGTAGTACTGTTACATACCGCTAGAAAAGAGAATCATAGACAAATTTTGAGCAGTTGGGTAAATATTTAATAGTGGTGCACTTAGTTTAGTTAGAACAATAACATATTGTAAAAAAATTCATAAGAGAATGACACTCTTCAAGTTTAGTGACAATCTATTTTTTGAATAGTAAAAGAAAACAAATAATAACAGTTTAGTTGGTGAGAGAGGGATTTGGTGGTGACGTGGTCTGGCAATTTCCTCTAACAAAAGAGTATTGACTTATTTGAAAGGTTGTCTATGTTAGCAGTCGACAGTAAAAAAATCCACCGGTGGATCATCAATGATCAATTGATCACAAATGATTTGCGACATATTTAATGCATTGTCTAATATTTTCTTCACTTTCCACTACCTAAAAAAGAAACAGCCTAAAAGACTCTAAGCTGAAGAACAAGTAAAGACACAAAGAAGAGAAAAACAGAAATGAGAGAAGCAAAGGAAGAAGAGAAGGCGAAGCTGGCACTTGTGTTAGCTGCAAAGTCGAGATCATTGTTGTACACTTCGTCGCCTGCAAGTCCACGTGTGTTTGCTTCTCCGATTCACACTCTTGCCTCTGTTCCGTTTTGCTGGGAAGAACAACCAGGCAAGCCCAAGAACCCTCTGAACATTTGGGGAAAAGAAATATGCAAAGTAGAAACTTCACCATTATTAATCAAAGTTACATAAATTAAATAGTTTAAATTATAGAAATAAAAGTAGGCTATTTGTTCATTCAGGAAGTAACCTATACCACCTCCAAACACGTAGTGGATCTCATCCTCCAAACAGATGAAACCTATACAAGTCAGAAGAAGACTTCCTTTTCCAGCAATGAATATAAAGGGCATGTTCGTTTCCCAGTCGCTGGCGACAAAAACCAGCGATAACGACTAAAAGTTGTTCTTTTGCTTGTCGCTGGTTCAGTGATTAGTCGCAGCGTCTGTCGCCAGCGACCGGTCGCAGTGACTTTCGCCAAAGATCAGCGATCGAAATTTCAAGTAGCTGATTTTTATAGCGACTGGATTCAAAAACACGGCGACAGCATTTTAAAAACTAATATAATTACTAAAATACCTTCGTTATATTTGTGAAATCAGAAAGAGACATTAACCCTAAAATCCCAAATTACATCTCTTCTCATTTCATCTTCTCTCGGTCTCGTCGGATATTGAAGCCGCAAAGAACCAACTTCAAGCTTTAGCTCAGGTGATTCATAAATCTCTCTTACTTCTCTTCTCTTCTTCGATTCTTCTCCTCTTTATCGATTCCAAACAAAAATGATTTGAAAGCTTCTAGCTTTTGTAAGCTTAAGCTTGTCATTTCGTTGGAGGGTTTGAACTGTTACTAAGATCTGGGAATTGGGTTTTAGTTTTCTTTACTGAAACTGTGTGTTTGATTTATTAATTTCTGATGAGGCTTATGATTCATTGAACTTTGCTGAAACTAGTTATGATTCTTACTTGAATCAGATTTTTATTTGTAATTCGGTCTTATATGTTCTATAATGAGTACACATTTGTTGGAAGAGCTCTACGATCATCATGAGCTCTACGTTCTCATGGTTAGTCCATTTCGTTCTCATTTTTGATGTGTGGTTTCGGAACCTGTGTTGTTTTGTGAAACTAATGTCTTGTTAAATGTGTTTAGTACTTCAGCTTCTTCTTCTCTTATCACTAGTTTTTTTTCTATATGTAACTCTTGTGTTTCTCTCTTGCTTTAGATCGATAGAGATTGATTTTCAAAGTAAAGTTGATTCGTTTCTTTGATGACATTACATTGCTTTTACTTCAAAAAACACATAATTCTGAATCATTCTTATTGTGTTTATGCATAGCCTGTGATTTGATCTGTTGATGTATTCCAAGGTTGTCAAGATGAACAATGATGATGTAAGTTATATTTTCTTCTGTTTTTATAGAAATGTAAGTTTGAATTTGGTTGGTTTTGATTGAATATAGAGTTGGTCGGATGAGGAATGTCGGTACTTTCTTCAACTATATACTACTGAGAAAAGAATGGGGAACACAACGAAGATAGGATTGAATCAGATTGGAAAGGATTATGTCACAAAGAAGTTTGAAGAGAAATTCCAAAAGAAATTTTTATGGATTAGGTTTAAAAACAAGTATGATGTGTGTAGAAGATCATACATTAGGTATAAGATCTTGCTCCATAACAGAACTGGAATCACCTTTGATGCTTTTGGAAGAATAGACATGGCTGATGATTGGTGGAATGAACGAATTAAGGTAACTTCACTCTCTCTTTCTTTCTTCACTATTCACATGTATCATTGTTTCATTTATGCCTCGCTAGTCTCCACATATTTAAGTGAATTGAGCTAACTTATCTCTTTGTTTCTCTTTATATAGGAATGGCCTGATGCTGTAAAGTATAAGAACAAACTCCTGCCCAATATGTATGTTTTTAGAGAGGCGTTTTGTTCAGTTATTGTTACTGGAGCAGAGGGATGGAGCGCCCAACAAGGAGAAACAAGTTTAAATTCTAGAGTGGATGCAGAAAATGGTGATGAAGCAGATTCAGTTGATACAAGTATGGCACCACCAGTGGTAGGAACACAGTTTAGAGTAGGAAGTTCTAGATCAAAGAGAAAGCAGAAGGAGGTTGACATAGCTACAAAGACTTCTTCTTCAAGAAACTTGATTCTTACTCGTAAGAATGAATTAGTTGAGAAGATGTTGGAGCGTGATGATAGTTGCAGTGTTGTGCGTGTAGTAGAGATTCTGAATGAGTTGCCTGGAGTGAGGATGTGGTCACGTTTCCACAAAGCCTCGGTTGACCATCTTCTCGCTGATGTCGCCAATCGACAGGGTTTCATTGCTTTTTTTAGTATTGAGGATAAGATTAGTTATTTGGAGCATAGGACTGGAATAAGTATTGATGACTAAACTTGTTTATTTGTTGATCAATTTGCTATGATTATATGAAATTTGCATAACTTGTTTATTTGTGACTATTGGTTATGATTATATGAATTTTTTTTTGTTTATGACTACATGATTTTTTTTCTTGGTTTATGATTACATGATTTTTTTTCTTGGTTTATGGCTACATGATTTTTTTTGTACATGTATAATGGTTTTGTAGATGCTTAGATGGATGTTGGAAGATGACGATGATGATTTTGATGATGTTAAGTTGTTAGAAAGGCTTAATAATGAGAGGTTGATTCATAGAACATATAGAGGAGGAGGATGGCGTCATGTTCAGCTACTAATGCATGGATCAGACCAACAGTGCTATGATATTCTACGGATGAATCAAAGAACGTTTGAAGCATTATGCAGGATGCTTACTACGAGATATGGTTTAGAAGAGAACAGAGATAGAGGTTGCAATGTTCACACTGAAGAAGCAGTTGCTATGTTTCTTGAGATGGTTGGTCAGGATAAAACCGTGAGAGAGATTGCTGTAAGGTATCAAATATCATTGGATACAGTGAAGAGGAAACTTGATGAAGTTTTAAGCGTTATTCTGAAGTTTGCAGCAGATACGATAAAACCGGGAGAAGGAGAATTCACAAGGGTAAGCTCAGTTCTGAGAAATGATGATCGATATTGGCCATATTTTAAGGATTGCATTGGAGCACTTGATGGAACACACATCCCAGTTCGTCCTCCAAGTACAAATGCAGAAGCTTACAGAGGAAGAAAATTGGAACCAACTATGAATATCCTTGCTATATGTAACTTCGATATGAAGTTCATATATGCATATGTTGGAGTACCAGGTAGAGCACACGATACAAATGTGTTAACTTATTGTGCGAAGAATGAAGTTTCTTTTCCACAACCGCCAAATGGGAAGTATTATTTGGTTGACTCTGGATATCCCACAAGGACAGGGTATCTTGGCTCGCATCATAGTGTTAGATATCACCTTGATCAGTTTACTAGAGGAAGACCACCACAAAACACGCGAGAGTTGTTTAACAGGAAACATTCAGGACTACGATCAGTGATTGAGAGGACTTTTGGAGTTTGGAAAGCAAAATGGAGAATCTTAGATCGTAAGCATCCTAAGTATGGGTTGGCTAAGTGGATCAAGATTGTGACAACAACCATGGCACTACACAACTTCATACGTGAATCACATCGAGAGGATAATGATTTTATATGTTGGCAAAGAACACAAGAAAATCATATTCATGACAATGAAGATGGTGATGATGAAGATGATGATGATGATCATCATCATCATCATGGTGGATACACTCCATATGAACCTACTGGAGACAGAGCAATGGAAGGGTTGCGTAATACTATCACCGGTCAGATTGGTAGTGGACGTCAATTGCCTTACTAAAAAAATTTAGCTTGAAATTTTCTTTTTTTATGAGAATAATAGTTATGTAATTATTTGTATTAGAATTTATTAATTACAACTTATTTCCTTAATTTTCATATTTATTATACATTTAAAGGTAAAAAACTTTAAAAAAAAAAAATCATAGTCTCTAGCGACAGCCAAACGAACGATATAGCGACAAATTTTAGCGACAGTCACTGATTTAGCGACAGTATTATGCGACAAGAAAACGAAAAATATTGCGACAGTCGCTGATTTAGCGACATAATTCAGAAACATGAAAACAAACAACAACTAGTGTCGTTGGTCGCTGAAACCAGCGACACATAAACGAACAGGGCCAAAGTGTAATATGGATTTACTTGTTTTCCAAGGAAGCTAATTAGGGAAAAAAATGAAAAGGTGATGGCCTAGTTGTGTGATCCAATCAAGGAGTCACATATAGGACTCGGAAAGCTAGACCGTAGACAATGCACTGCCAGAAATCAACTTGAATTGGGCGGGTCAATCAATCTCGAGCCCGACCCCTTAATACCACATAACCGTACCATTACCCTTAAAGCCTCCACTCGGATTACAAGCTCACGTTACCAAGCTCGGCGACATATGATGCCTCTTCTCTCTATATATGTAGCTTTGTCGTCTTTTGCTTCTTTCGATGTGGGACATGGTTACAGATGGCAAATGGGACATTAAATATTTTATTGAACCAAAGAAATTGTGTATAGCTTGGTCCAGTTTATTTTTTAATATTTTTGAAAAAAATTTATTTTTTATTGAATTTTTATAGGACAATTCTTGGGTTTACCCCTAGGGATGAACCTTTCTTATTCACCCATTCATAGTTAGTTAAGAAAACAAATTATTAATTAAGAAAATAAATTCTGTATATCAATTAATTTTAAAATTATTAATTCTAAACATTATATTATAATTTTAAATTATAACATCTAAACTCAAATCACTCTTCTTATAAACCCAAATTAAAATACAATTTTCTTTAATTGTAAAATCTAAACACTAACCACTATATTTTATAAATCCACACCGACATATAATTTTGTTTAATTGTAAAATGTAAACCCTAACCACTCTTTTGTAAACCCAAACCGACATATAATGTCGTTTAATTGTAAAATCTAAACCCTAAACTTTAACCACTCTTTTGTAAATCCAAAACTGACATATAATTTCATTTAATTGTAAAACCTAAACCCTAAACTCTAACCACTCTTTTGTAAACCCAAACCGACACATAATTTTGTTTAATTTTAAAAACTAAACCCTAACCACTTTTTTGTAAACCCAAACCGACATATGATTTCGTTTAATTGTAAAATCTAAACTCTAATCATTATTTTATAAACCTAAACCAACATAATTTTCTTAATAAAAATCTACAGAATTAGTTTCATTAATTTTGTCTTTTTATTTTAGTTTTGATTTATTTTATAAATATAACATGAAATGGCAGTTTGTTGTGTTTTGATTGGTTTATTAAGAGGGGGTGAACGAGAGTGGTTAGTACAAACTCAAATTTGATGTAAAAATAAAAACACATTCGCTTCCATCAATATCTAGTACAAACTCCACAACAAGATACAAATGATTAGGTTTTGTTTGTTCAATTCTCATCGTAGTAGTAATTAGGAAGAAGTTGCGTTCTCACAGACAAAGGAATGGTGACATTATGCAGAGAGTCGCTCCAGGATAACCTGTGTTGATTTTGTGTGTGGTCGAGACTCTGACTTTAAAAGAATCTAGTTTGATTGTAGAGTTGAACACTAGCGTCTCCGGGGTCACAGTAACTTGGATGCCGGATATATGGTGGCTCTCCTGTTACGTTATAAACCGACTCAAGTGGTCCAACGTTAGTTAGGGTTTTGGTGAGAGTAACTTCATCTTTGAGGTTTGGAATTGTGAGGGAAGGTAAGTTGAAATCAAGAACAGATTGTTTGGGATTTGAACAGACTGTTCCTTTACCGACAAGCTGAGAGATTGATGTCTCGATGTAACCAACAGAGCACATAGAGTACATAGTCTTCGATTATATTCCTAAGTCATAAAGAAGATACAAGACCGAGATTTGCAGCTTTCTCAGGATTCACAAGACCTCCACCATAGTCGAACGGATCAGCTAGCTTCCGAGGTGACCCTTCTGTGAATATATGCTCTCCAAATGGATCTGTTCTCCAAGCTGCAGAGTAAAGATGATACCAAGATCAGTCTATGTTTCTCTTTTGTCATATGTACTATGGCTGATGTTATGGCAGTGTATGAAAAAATATAAGAACCTGTAGTAACAATGGCTTATCTTATGGCAGGAGGAGACCCATCAGTGTAGAGATTTGAGAAGCGTGAAATATTGTACAAAAGTGTGTATATTCAATAATAGAAGCCAAGTAATTTATACATTTAGTTGCCTATACGCAGTGGCGGATGCAGAAGACTATTTTGTATGGGACACAAACACATATAGTATAATTAATAATAATAAATTTCTATTATATAAATGTTAGAGAAATATATATATATACTAATTTGACAGCATCAAAGTATATATTCCATTTAACATATTTTAAATTTTGAAATTAAAAATGAACCCAAATTTTTGAAGTGTTGCTCTTATTGATTTATAATTATACTTAATTACTTATATTATATGATATATATATAATTTAATAATTAAAAAAGACACATTTACAAACTTAAAATTCACAATAAACTATAAATATATGTATTACCTTTAAATTCACTTATCTAACCATATCAAATAAATTTAAACTCTAGAAATAACAAATGAGCTACAAAAGAGATAATATTGTTTGATATTATTATTAGTAGTTTTACTAACATTTTTAGTTAAGTTATGTGTATACTAAACAATTAAAATATGAATTAAATTTGTTTAAGTTAAACAAGAAAGAAATACAAGAAAAAAAAATAGAACTGAAAGTATATATAAATTTATAGAAGAAAAATGCATCTAATAGTCAAAAGAATAAAAAGGAACTATAGCTAAAGTGAAGTGGCTAATCTAAGACGTTAAGCATATTGCTAAATAATAAGCATGTACACGGACTCGAACTGGTGGCTTGAAGTAACATAAATTTTTCATTAACCAACTGAAATAAAGATACCATTTGGACATTTTTACTGGGTAAATTTTGAAAAAGATTCTCACGTAGATCCGCCTCCATGTTCATAGCTATGATTCGTAAAGGATCTAAGTTCCGTAAAGCATGCATGTGCTTGTAAGCATTCACTATATATATTCTTTCGTGGTTTGAGATCAATTATAACTTATGCTACTTTTTTTTAAAAACGGGAAAGTTTGGAGCTATTCCAATGTATCCACTTCAGCATTTGTTGTTTTGACAGATTTTGAGAAAGTTTTCATAGTGTCATATTAGCTAAACACGGCCGGGCAAGTTTGGAATATTGGCTAATAGCAAAACATGTCAGGCATATACAGTTCCGTAGAGACATCTAAAACACTCACTTTTAGGGTGTGTAAGTGAAACGTCAAGAACTATTCTAATTTCTAACTTTCACGTTCCCTTTTTTTTTTTTGGACAACTTTCACGTTCTCTTTATCTGCTTAATGGTCTTCGAAGGGCACTTACTTGGCTGACAAGTAAACTACAAGTTCTTCACTAATTTTTTTTTTAACTTTGGGGTTAAATTTCAAAACGATAGTTCTCGTTCTAGCTATTGTTTATACTATGGTTTCAGTTTCTGTTCAGAATCTAACACATGGGCATGTCACATGTCATATGCGACGTGTTCATGTTTATGAATTTATGGCCATATATATTCTCATGATCAAAAGTAAATAGAAACGTTGAAAAATTAAAGAAAAACATATGACAAAATCTAAAATGAAACAATGTATTCCAGCCACTAAACAAACAACTAACAAAAAGAAAACCAAAAAAAAAAAAAAAAAGCTCTCAAGAACACTAAATGTAATCATAATGGTTGACTACTTAGTGATGAGGTCTGAAAATGCGTAACCACCACCTGTTGAAGAAGCCAATAGGTGAGGACTTCATCTTCTTCTTGGGAACACTCGGCAATGTAACGTCTTCGGTTGATGGTTGCACCGTGACACGAAGCTTAATCCCAGCATGACAGAGACCGGTCTTTAAGCTTACAAAATAATGCACACCTGGCTTCGTGAGCTTAACGAGATCGTGCCCCGTCTTGTACACGGCTACAGTTGAAGTTGGTTTGCAGGATTCGAACTCAAGTTCACCGCTGATTTCCCTAACGTCGTTGATGTGGTTGTTGTACTCGAAAAAGAGAGTATCTCCAACACGAAATTGTTTATCTTCACTCCACTTGGAATAGTAGAAACTGTTATATACGCTCCATCCGCTTGTGTCACCGACTTCGTAAATCCTTCCAGAAGGAAGTATCTTGCTCGGTGGTGGTGAAGGATTCGGACGTGACGGCTCATGGATACTCGTCGGTGGTGGTGGTGGAGGAACCGGATGTGACGGCTCATGGATCTCCCTCGGTGGTGGTGGTGAAGAATCGGACCGGATGGGCCATGGATCTTCGTAGATGGTAGTAATGGTGGAGGAGTCGGACGTGACAAGTCATGGACGACAAGAACATCGAGTTTCATTCCCCAGACGCATTGAATATGATTTGAGGTGATGAAAAAGTGATGTCCTGGTTCCGTGAAGGTTACGACATCGTGTCCTGTTTTGTAAACAACTTTAGGAGAAGAAGAATCACATGAATCATACTCTAAAGCGTTGGATACTTGAGTGACGTCGTTGACGTTCTGATCGCATTCGAAGACTAGTGAATCTTTAACGTGGAATTCCTTATGTTCAGCCCAAGAGTCGTCCTTTACCGTCCAGCCATAGTTGGAACCTCCGACTTTGTAGGTTTTGGCGGAGCTGGAACTCAAGAGAAACATGATCATAAGCACGAATAAAAAGATCTTCTTCGTGGCCATGATTCGAATCGTATGGATAGGAAGAAGATGTAGAATATATGATGAGATATCTGAACTCTGAGAATGTGTAGGTGATAAAAAGAAGTCACGTATGTGCCCTATTTATATAAATTTACGAGCTTTCTATCATAGTCCTTTTAGGATTTTGTTTAGTTTGTTTCCTTTTTCTCTAGATGAATCGTACGCAACTTATAAATTTTGGTGTATGTATGATACAATGTAGTGTTCCTTTTTGGAATTCAGTTCAACTTTTTGCAATCCTTTTCTCATTATGAATTTTTTTTTTAGTGGAAAAACTTTTAATTTTATGCCTAAGGGCTTGTTCATAAATTATATAGTTTAATTAATTACTACTAAAATTTTGTGATAATATGATTTATATATTGGATAGATGATGTAGGATTTATGAAAAAAAAGTTACTTTTCTTGGATTTTAAAGTTAATTCATATTTGGTTGTCGTCTTTAACATGTCTCCGTTATAGCTATTTCATTTGGTATCAAAAACTGTTTATTTCTTTAGATTTTGAGATCTTGAGAAAGGAATGGAGACATCATCAAAGTTTTTTTTTTTTTTGTTGACATCATCAAAGTTAGTCATGTTAGAAACTGAAACTCCGGTTAATTACCGAAAAGTATGACTAATGCAAAACATCGAAGGACAAGGTAATGATGCTTATATACAATCATCTATTCTATTAAAAAATATATGGAATAACATTTTTTTTTCTTTAAATAGGCGATTAAAGCACGGGACTTTTTCTGTTTTATTGTTTTTGACATACTTTTGCTTATGTGATAATTTGTTCTCTGAACGTTTTATATACTTGACATTTTGCATTGAGTTATCTGTTTCATGAAGAAATGGTTTAAACTTTAAACATTCATAAAACCTAGTCTTTTATAAGTCAGCAATATCACTAATCGCAATAGTGTGTGACAGACAATAATAAATGTAGCTAGCCCATTTATTGTTCTATCAATCAATCACAACATGTAAAAAAGAGGAAAATCTTGTGATTGATACAGATTGGACTCTCATACATAAATGTATATATACAATATGAGGTTTTCATTTAATTCAACATGGCAATGTTTGTTTTGTATACATATGGTAAAACGAGATTAAAGGAGGCTATAGAGGAAAGTGAGGTTGTTCTTGGTCAACTTCCTATTTTCTCTCTAATTAACTGTTCTTAGCTCTCTTTTTTTTGCTATAGAATAGAGACAAATCTCTTCTTTTTTTACATTTGTGTTTCTTTCTCTTGTTCAATAATTTTCTATGATGATGGTTCACATTTAGCATTTCCTTAACAAAAGAAAAAAAATCACTATGATGGCCTTCTCCTTCTTTCTCTATAATCATAACTTGTAAATTTTACAACATCATCTAGAGGATTTTATTTCTGTTTCTGTCTAAATTCTCAATATCTTTGCACTCAAGAATGGCGAAAGAGAACAGTGGTCTTCATCACCAAACAGAAGCAAGAAGAAAGAAACTAACTTTGATTCTTGGTGTAAGTGGACTATGCATTTTGTTCTATGTTTTAGGTGCATGGCAAGCCAATACCGTCCCATCTTCTTACTCAAAACTGGGATGCGAGACTCAATCAAATCCTTCTTCTTCTTCTTCGTCCTCTTCCTCTTCATCTTCCTCATCTTCAGAGTCAGCTGAAATAGATTTCAAAAGCCATAACCAGATTGACCTTAAGGAAACAAACCAAACCATCAAGTACTTCGAACCATGTGACTTGTCTCTCAGTGAGTACACTCCTTGTGAAGATCGACAAAGAGGAAGAAGATTTGATAGGAACATGATGAAATATAGAGAAAGACATTGTCCTTCAAAAGATGAGCTTCTCTATTGTTTGATTCCTCCTCCACCAAACTACAAGATTCCATTTAAATGGCCACAAAGCAGAGACTATGCTTGGTATGACAACATCCCTCACAAGGAACTCAGTGTTGAGAAAGCAGTCCAAAACTGGATTCAAGTAGAAGGCGACCGGTTTAGATTCCCTGGTGGTGGAACTATGTTTCCCCGTGGAGCCGATGCTTATATTGATGACATTGCTAGGCTCATTCCTCTTACTGATGGTGGAATCAGAACAGCTATTGACACTGGATGTGGTGTAAGTTTTTCAATTTAATTAAGAGTATATATACTCTCCTCTGTTCATTGGCCAATTCAATCTTTTTTCAATTAGGTTGCAAGTTTTGGTGCTTACCTCTTGAAGAGAGACATTATGGCTGTGTCTTTTGCTCCAAGAGACACTCATGAAGCTCAGGTCCAGTTTGCTTTAGAACGTGGAGTTCCTGCAATAATCGGTATTATGGGATCAAGAAGACTTCCTTATCCAGCTAGAGC
Source organism: Camelina sativa (assembly GCF_030686135.1). NCBI lineage: Eukaryota > Viridiplantae > Streptophyta > Magnoliopsida > Brassicales > Brassicaceae > Camelina > Camelina sativa. Next base: position 21,100,987 of record NC_141892.1, on the reverse strand, counting down.
TTTTGATCTTGCTCATTGTTCTCGTTGTTTGATCCCTTGGTTTAAAAATGGTAATTAAACTTTTAACCCTTTCTTCCAATCATATATATAGTTAAGGAAGAACATAACACCAATAATATTTTGTAGATGGTTTGTACCTGACTGAGGTTGACAGAGTCTTAAGAGCAGGCGGTTACTGGATCCTGTCCGGACCACCGATTAACTGGAAACAATACTGGAGAGGCTGGGAGAGAACAGAGGAGGATTTGAAGAAAGAACAAGATTCAATAGAAGATGTAGCAAAGAGTCTTTGTTGGAAGAAAGTGACTGAAAAAGGTGACTTGTCCATTTGGCAAAAGCCTCTCAATCACATTGACTGTAAAAACCTCAAACAAAACAAGAAATCGCCTCCGATATGCAGCTCAGATAACGGCGATTTTGCTTGGTAAACTACATAATAAACTTGGTGTGAAAGAAACAAGATTCAAAAAAGTTGGTTTTAATAATTCTCTGTTTTAATAATTAGGTACAAAGACTTGGAATCTTGCATAACACCATTACCAGAAACAAGCAATCCAGATGAATACGCAGGCGGTGCACTAGAGGATTGGCCAGACCGAGCATTCGCGGTACCTCCAAGAATCATCAGAGGAACGATACCAGACATGAACGCTGAGAAGTTCAGAGAAGACAACGAGGTTTGGAAAGAGAGAATAGCGCATTACAAGAAGATAATCCCAGAGCTTTCACATGGAAGATTCAGGAACATAATGGACATGAACGCTTACCTAGGTGGGTTCGCTGCTTCCATGCTGAAATATCCATCATGGGTCATGAACGTTGTCCCGGTCGACGCAGAGAAACAAACGTTAGGTGTGATATACGAGCGTGGACTGATAGGAACGTATCAAGATTGGTGTGAAGGGTTCTCAACGTATCCAAGAACTTATGATATGATTCATGCAGGAGGATTGTTCAGCTTATACGGACATAGGTAAATGTGTTATACATGGACTTCCAACTCAAAACCATATCTGTATTTAATTAAAACATGATTTTAAATCGAATGTTTTTTGTGTTGTAAGGTGTGATTTGACGCTGATACTGTTGGAGATGGATCGGATACTGAGACCAGAAGGAACAGTTGTGTTGAGAGATAATGTGGAGATGTTGAATAAGGTAGACAAGATAGTGAAGGGAATGAAGTGGAAGAGTCAAATAGTGGATCATGAGAAAGGTTCGTCTAATCCTGAGAAGATACTTGTTGCTGTTAAAACTTATTGGACTGGTCAACCTTCTAACAAGAACAACAACAACAACTAGTGTTCCAATTGACCAATTCTCGTATTGGAACTCTTCACTCTCTTTTTCTGTTGTTGTTTTTATCTTTTCCTTCATGAACTGATCTTCTTTTTGTTTCTTACTTCTTTTTCTTTTCTAAATCATGTTTTATGACTATTAATTAGGTTTAGACTCAATACATTTTTGAGAATAACTTTACATAAATTTATATATGTTAATGTTTTCATAATTTTTTTTTATTGTATTTAGTTTAGTTAAACTTATTGAAATTATTTATACATAATCTTGAAATTATGAAAGTGAACCAAATTTTGTTTTTTTTTGTCAACAGCACTAAAAATTGGACTGGACCTTAATCACATGAATTTGTATTTAGTATTGTTCTGGTGTATGTGAGTTATATAGATGATAAAATTCCACACCCCAATATATATATATATATATATAGATCAACTTTGTAAATCTCTGTCCAATTTTTTTTTTTGTGAACTTAGAGTCTATATAAATAAAAATCATGAAAAAATTGAGGGGTGTGGAATATTTATTAATGTTTATCCTATAACCTAGTTAGCTTATCCTATAAACAAAGATTTATTAATGTTTTATCATAAAATCTGTTTTTTTATGTTTTAATATACAAAATAAATGGGGGGAAAATATGATACGGTTCAATTAATAACAAAAATGTAGCTATATATACATTTTTGGAGACATTTATAAAATAAATCTTCAAGTTGGCACTTATTTACAGGCATGTCATTAACATTAAATAATTAATTTAATAAACAAATTAACTCTACTTATATTTGATTTTTTTATAGAAACTAATTGTTTTAAAAGGTAACATACATAATTGTAAATGTATACATATTTTATTTTTTTATTATATAAAGAGGCGATTGAAGAAGTGTTGTTCTTTAAAAAATTGAAAAAGCGATTTGATAGAAAGTGACTTTTAGCCTCACATATTATATTTTACTTTCACGAGTTTCGTATGATGAGTTTTTGCGGATTCAAAATCTTTGAATATGTTGCGTGATCCACCTAGCATGGTGGGTTTGGACTATAGAACCAACACTAAAACTATTAGTTTATTTCATATACTATAGATTTGTAGTCATAGTTTGGAAAATTAACTTATAAATTATTTAGTATATGAACTACAAAATATAAATATTACACAGAGAAAACTATCAAATGTGCCATGAACAGTGTTTTTCCTTTTCAAATCTGCCATATTCGATTAAGTCTTTCAAAATGTGTCATAACGATGGCAATTGGCGGACAACTTAATTTGGTGGACAACATTTTTGACATTTGGTGGACAACTTTAACCCCTTTGGTGGACAAATTTATTTTTTTTTGGACAATTTTAACCCCTTTGGTCGCCAACTTTAACATTTTTGGGCAATTTTAATCCCTTTGGTAGACAACTTCAACTTTCATAGACAACTTTAACCTTTTTGTTTTCATTTTGGTGGACAACAATTTATGCCATAATGCCAAATATGGCACATTTTCGTCAGATTGAAAATAATATGGCACATTTGGAAACTTTTTTAAAAAAATATGGCACATTTGACAAAAATCCCTATTACACATACTACAACACATTCTTAATATTCCAAAAAAAATAATTGTATACACATAAAAATATACACTAACATACCATATATGCATATACCTCTGTTTAATTATAGAAAACAAAAGTAAGTGTTTTACAATTTTATATTCTATCTAATAATAAATTTAATGTAATTATGTTATAAACTGTATTAAACGTAAGAAGAAGAAAAAACATTCTAAAAAATTATAAATTAATTAGATAAAATTAATTAATTGGGAAAAACAAATTAAAAATAATATTTAAAATACATACATTGACCTGATCCCTCCGTTACAAAATATAAGATGTTTTAGTTAAAACATGCATATTAAGAAATAATTACTTTTACAAAGTTTAACCAATCATAAACAAGACTGCATAATATAAAATATAAAATTAATCAAAAAGTTGCATTGAAAGTTGTAAACATCCTATATTATGAAACAAAAATGCTTCTTTAAACATCATATATTATGAAACGGAAGGAGTATAATTTAGTACCACGGTGTACCACACAGGTGAAAACCTTTTATGTTATAAAAATATTTTCGTTATTACTATAAAATAAAAACGGTGCCGCATCATACATATAAAGTGTTTTAAAGCCTAGCACACACTTCACTAAAGAGTAAAAGACAAACTCATGTATTATGTTTAAGTTTATGGGATATTTCTTGATTAAGGGCTTTGGTGGGCCAAATCTTTGAAAATATGAACTATTGTCCGGACCCTCAGTTTTAGGTCTTTTTGGCTTAGGGTAAAATACAGTTTTGTCCCTATTTTATGTATCTTCTTCGTTCTCGTCCTCCGATAATATCTTTTTCTCAGCTGATCAAAACCCATTTTCGCCTCCCAACCAAAACATTTCTCATTATTGTGCTTCACAAATACCATCTCCGTCACTTTCAACACCAATCCTTGGCTTCAGAAACATAAAACCGCTTTGTTGCAAACACCATCTCCGATCACATAATTTTAATGGAGTCAATCTAGTTTTTTTAGATGAAGGAAACTAAACCCTAAGGGGATACTATCTAGGGAACCCAAGGGATTTAATCACAAGCACTAGGCTGTTCAATCATTCCAATCTGATCTAAAAATTTACACCAAATTTGGGCAACCAATCTCATCATCTCATTCACCAGATCTCCTTGTTACCATATTCACAAGACACAAACCATTGTTGCTTCGTATTTCTCCACTACCAACACCAAAAGAGATTAAAGAATTAGAAGAAAAAATAGAATAATCAGAAGAGATTTAAGAGAAGCAAAGAACAGGTTCACGACGAGAAAAGAGAAATAACAGGAGAACTGTGTGTTTATTGATAATAGACAATTTGGTCATTTTAGTTGAATGAAAATACCTCATTATGTAAGTATGGACAATAAGTCCTAAATCCATAAAATTCTAGAAAATAATGCCCAATTCTATAATTAATCTTTAAGTTTATTTGCTTAATTTATTATTAAAAAAAAAAGGGATAAAAGAAGAAGAAAAAAGGTGTGGGTGTGTAAACAAGCATGTGATACTGTGATTGATGCTATTTTCGTTAATCACACTCAAAACACTAACCCCAACAAATTAAAAAACAGATTCAAACAATTCTTCTTGCCTTCTCCAGAAGAAACCAAATTCAATCAAATCCTCTTTTCTTCTTCCTTCCTTCATCTCCACACCAAATCCCCAAAATCCAAATCCCAAATTCGATCTCATCAAAATGGAAGAAGTTGAAGAACAAGTTAAAAAAATCATAGATGAGGTCAAAGAGCTTCACGATTCATCCGCTTCTTTCATTTCACGTTCCTCTCAACAAGAGCTTTCTCTCCGTCAACAAGCCTCCTTCGTCGATTCATCCATCCGTCGTCTCCACTCCTCACTCCTCTCCAACAAAAACCTCGACCCTAAACTCGTCGACAAGGCATCCTTAACAAAAAAAATCCCTTTTGATTTTGGATTTCTCGATTATTGGAAATTTGATCTTTGTAATTGTTTTGTAGCTTGAAGAGGATCTGCATCGTGCTCGTTGCATGCTTGTTGATGGAGAAACGTCTTCATTTCTCCCATCCAAACCTCAAGGTTTTGTTATTGTTAGACTTATCTCTCTCTCTCTGTGTATCTCGGATTCGATTCTCACGAAATTGAGTGGGAAACAGGAAGGTTTGTGAGAATGTTTTTGGGACCTGTGAATGTTAGAGCTTTGCGTAAAGATGTTCAGCTTAAAGTTAAAGAAGAATACAATAGCTACAGAGTTGGTCTTTTTTATCTTTGTGCTTGCATGCAGGTGTCCTTCAATAATGTCAATTTGTGCTTACTACTACTATTTTACATGTGTGGTTATATGGGAACAGGACAGGACTGCTCTTCTTTTTCTTTTTTTCCCTGCAACACTTTTAATCCTTAGATCTTATTATTGGGGTGGTTGTTTGCCTGCGTTTCCTGTCCAGCTTTACGAGGTAATTTTTTAAAGATGAACATTTGTTATGTGTGTTGTGAGTTCTTGTTGTTGTAGGATATGTGAGGTCAATATATTAAAGATTTAAAGTGTATATTTTTTTTAAAACAGGCGTGGCTGTTGTTTCTATATGCTGGGTTGGCTATGCGAGAGAACATATTAAGAGTCAATGGGAGTGATATTCGTCCATGGTACTCTTATGCGTTCCCTCATCATCTCTTGAGTTTTGTCTTTGCTCTTGTTGCCAAGTTCTTTGAAATTTAGAGTGTTCTTTGTGTTCATGAGTTGTTAGTTACCGTCGAACATAAAGTTTTAATTTCGGAGACTGTAATGTGTTATGCTATATATGTTGAACATAGGTCATATGCGGTGCTCAACCAAGCACATGTGTAGGTTGATAAAAGTCATAGGACATAACTAAGTCTAGAAAATAGTATGTTTTTAAGTGTGTTGTGATGATCCTGAGTCTTATATTCACCAAGGACATGCGTATGCTGCTGATTTATCTCATTATTCTATTGTTTATTTATTTCTCTAGAATAGATCTTTTTTGGTGTGTTTCGTTCTTTGCAGTTAGCAAATGATACTGATGTTTGAATATTGTAAAATAGTTATTTTGAATTTCACTCAAGATGGCTATCATGACCATCGAAGAAAACTACATGTGCCTCATGGTGATTGGCAGACACGCGGAGTTGTCTTCTAAAGGGTCTCTTTCATTTGGTATAGACATGTGTACCGGAAGTAGTAGCTTATATTGTTTTGTGACTTTTGTCAAGTAAAAATTAGATCTCTCTATATATTTCATGATTAAAAATAGAGAACTTAACTTCCATGGAGTCCTCAATGGGTGTGGGTTTAGTATTTGCTATCATGCAGTGGATGTCTATATATGTATTCATGTAGTGGTGTTTTGTTAGGCTTATCTCATGAGTTGAGAGTGAATTAAACTCTGTACTTGATTTGGGTTTGCAGGTGGCTATATCATCACTATTGTGCCATGCTTATGGCCCTTGTCAGCCTCACATGGGAAATCAAAGGTCAACCTAACTGTGTCCAGAAACAAGTAATGCTTAGAGTTTTTTTTTTTTTGTGCACACTAAAAGTTCACAAAAGTAAATGTCATGATTGAGTTCAATCCTTCCCAGAGAGGAGTCCATCTCTTCCTTCAATGGGCTATGATGCAAGGTGTCGCCATGCTTCTGCAAAACAGATACCAACGCCAAAGACTATACACTCGCATTGCTTTAGGAAAGGTGCCTCATTATGTTCACTTTTTTTTTCTACAGTCCAAAATTTTATCCGCTTTTGTAAAATAGCTCTTAAGTGTGACCTTGTGGTTAATATTCAGGCTAAGAGAATGGATGTCGTATGGGGAGAAACAGCTGGCGTTGATGGACAACTATGGCTGTTATGTCCTATACTTTTCCTTTTACAGGTGAGCTTTACTTTCTGTAAATGTATTAATCAAGTTTATGCTAAAACATTTTAAAGCATTTCATTTGCTCTACCATGCACCTGGCTAGAGTGGTTTACTGGTTCTTTTAATTTATTGGGCTTAACAATGTTTGTAACTTTTGCTATAAAACTCAGGTGTTTGAAGCATACGTTGGACTGCAGTTGCTAAGAAAAACAGTAACTGGAGTTGTTACTGAATGGCAGGTATAATTTTCACTCTTATGAGCCTACAAATTCTAATAGGAAGTAAAAGTAACAGAAATGTTAAGAACGTTGTCAATGTTGTCATTTTCAGGTGATGGTGTGTGGCATTCTTCTGGTAGTGATGGCAGTTGGGAACTTCATAAACACAGTAGAGACACTGATGGCAAAGTCAAGGGTTAAGGCAAAGATGAAGAGAAGTAAAAGCAAAGCAGAGCTTAATTAGAACTTCACAGGTCTCATCTGTTCAAATCAGTCTTTTCTCTTTTTTGCAATTCATATTTGTTTTTTTTTTTGTTTTCTTAGGCCACAAAAGTCACATCCTGCGATCTGAATACTAAAGAACATCCTTTTTTCTGTGTATATGGAAGTGGCAGTTGATATTTTTGATAATTTATGTTTGTATTCTTACAATTTCAACTGACATTGGTTCGAAGTGTCGGATCTTGAAGATGATACTCTTAAAATAAGATGTATCATAAGAATAAGAAGAAGGCCCAAGCCCAGGCCCACTTGGAGATCATACAATTTTATAAACCCAATTATGCGTAGTGACAGATACCTTCTTCTTTCCTCTCCCTTTCTGTCGATTCAAGTTCTTTATTCAGAAATCACAATTGTATAGTTTACCAGAAATGCTTCCGCAGTTCTTCAGGCGCTTCTGATTACGGTTCGGTTCCGGGTTGGGTCTCCCCTGAATTTCACTGGAGCAAGACTCATCTCCTAACAACTCCAGAGCTTTCTAGGGTGTGTCTCCTCTTCCTCTTTGTGACTGTGTTTTCATTTGTTAGGTGTATATTGAGACATGTCTTTTGAGTCTTTACCTTCTGATTCCGGTTCCGGGTAAGAAAAGGGTCGAGGCTCCACTGAAAAGACTTCACCACCTAAACATTCCAGAGCTTTCTAGGGTTTTTCTCCTTTTCCTCTTTGTGACTACTGTGTGGTGTATTTTCAGACAAGTCTTTTGAGTGTTTATGGTGTTTCTTTCTAGGGTTTTTCTTCCATTCTTCTGTGTGGCTGTGTTTTCACTTGTTTGGTTCGCTTAAGACAAAACCCTTTTCAAGTCTGTATTGTGTTTTCTGTTTCAGGGTCGGTGATAGTTTCTTGATTTTGTTGTGAAGAAGATATGGACAGAATCAGTGGGTTACCTGATGAAGTGCTGGTTAAGATATTGTCGTTTGTTCCAACTAAAGTTGCTGTATCAACTAGCATTTTGTCGAAACGATGGGAGTTTCTTTGGATGTGGTTGACAAAACTTGAGTTTGGTGATATACGTTATTCAGAGTCTGAATTCAAGAGTTTAGAGTGTTTTCTCAATAGAAATCTGCCATTACATAGAGCTCCGGTTATAGAAAAATTCGGTCTTGATATAGGTGTTTCAGATTGGAAACCTGAAGATATCAGAATGTGGGCTGTAGTAGCAGTTTCACACCACATACGTGAGCTGGAGATTTATGTTCCTTGTTATCTGGATAAGCTTAACATATTACCTAGTAGCTTGTATACCTCCAAGTCGCTCGTGATCTTGGTTCTCGGTGGCCGGATTCTCTTGGATGTTCCTCGAATGGTCTGTCTTCCCTCTCTGAAAACTTTGAAACTTGTTATGGTAAGCTTCTCCAAAGAAGGAACTCTTCAGCGGCTTCTATTTAATTGCCCTGTGCTTGAAAATCTAGCTGTGCATTTACATTATCATGACAATATGGGAAAGTTTACTGTTATTGCCCCATCTTTGCAACGTTTATCACTCACTCTACCTTCTAATTGTCATTTAGATGGGTTTGTCATAGATGCTCCTTTTTAGAGTCTTTCACACTTGTGGATGATAATTACGATAGTCACCCATGTTTGATTGAGAATATGCCTAAGCTGACACTAGCATATATTGACGTTAAGTCCACCGATCTCAAGAGTCTTATCGGTTCAATCACCTCTGTCAAGAAGCTAACTATATTCTCAAAGGTAATAATCAGTATCAGTCTATCAATTGCAAGTTGTTAATCTCGCTTTTTAAATTCTCTGTTGATACTTTTTTCGTATTCCTCTGCAGGCTATGTTTGGTGATGGTTTTCTCTTCAACCACCTTGAGCATCTGAAACTAAGTGTATCGGAAGAGTATCCGTCGAATCTCCTTGTCCGGTTCCTCAAAGACTCTCCTAACTTACGAGGTGTAATTGTAAAGTACCTCTCCAAAATGAATGTGAGTGTAGCTACGTTCAACTGTTATTTCTTTTCCTATTGCACATTATGTTTTTATGAATCTGATTCTTCTCCTTGATCTCAGAATCATGAGAATCTTGGTTTGTTTTCCTGGCATCTACCAAGTACTGTTCCTGAATGCTTGCTGTCAAGTCTACAAATTTTCACCTGGTCAGGATACTTGGGAAGACCACAAGACAGAGAGATTGCGGTTTACATCTTGAAAAACGCTTGTCGCTTAAGGACTGCAGGATTTGTGGCTGATACACGTTTGGTTCCAAAACTCAAGATGATAACGGAGTTGACACGTTCTTCCCGAGCTTCATCAACATGCCAACTCCTCTTTCGTTGAGGATTTGAGTTTTAAGATGTTTCATTTATGTAGTAGGATTCTAATTTCCATCTAAACCTGTCTGTTGTCCAACAAAGATCTTAGGTTCCATCTAAGTTATGTACTTCTAAGATTGTTATGTCATGCTAAAAATGGATCGTAGGTTCTATATTCACCAAGCATATGTGTTGCTCGTAATGCCGTTCATGTTTTTGGGTGTCCTCATCTCTCTCTATGTTGCTGATTCATCTCATTATTCGGTTGGTTACTTATTTCTCTGTTTCGGAGTGTTGTTTTTTGCACTTAGCAAATGAGGACTATCTTTTCTATTGATTGATTTTGATCATTTATGAAATGACTAATAACTATTGAATAACTATTGAGTTTATCGTTAAATCGGCCGCATCATATAGTTTAATTGAATAACTAGATTCTCTATTGCTTCATCATGTGCCATGGCGATTGGCAAACATGTGAATATCGAAATGGGAGGAACTTAAAAACCTCGATCTCAAACCCTAGGATACACACCCTTCACTTTTAAGTTTTAACCACCATGAGGTTGTTTTTGTTGTAATCTCATGGAATTAGACGTTGAGTTTTAAGTATTTTTCTGCTAGACGTTACTGTCCAATTTGAAATCTTTATGCTCATGTTGCATTAATCTAAGGTTTCTAATAATGGAAAATAGAGCATGCTATTGAATGTTGGATGCAAGGTCAATAACAAAATTGCTTTTTTTTCACATCACAAAATCGGACCAGGTCCAACCTTTAGACCCATGCACAACCTCTTTATTTATTTATTTATTTTGTCTCAACTCAAACCTATTTGTTTACTATACGTGTATATGAGTAGACTGTCGGTGTTTGGTAGGGTTTATGAAGCGTCTACAATAGCATCTTTCACGTTTTCTTTGAAGAGACAAAAAAGATAGAAAGCGACAAAATATCTAATCTAACCTTTTGATTTGACGATATTATTAATGGATTTTTGCATCTACACCCACTTTTTCAGAAACAATTAACACCTACACCCATTTTTTACTATCTCTATATTTTCTTTCTGTAAAATTACAATTTACCTCTCAAAACTCTCTTCCATCAAACTTAACTTACATGTCTATTTTTTCTCTGTTCAGTAGATATTTTTTAACGACCGTAAAAACACAAAATCTCAAATCCCCCAAACCCTAAATCCCCAATTCTCATCAACCCTAATTTTGCATTTCACCAATTCCAAATCCCTTGAATCCTACCACTTTCCCGTTTGTCCCATTACCTCCATTTGTTCCGTTTTCCCTTTAACTTGCCGTCGTGGACCGCCTTTGCACATGGCAGAGACCCGTCGTCGCATATCCAAATTCTCGGCCGATGAACCATCATCTACAACTGTTGGTGATACTTCTGGAGAAAAATCTGCAGAGTGGGATGATCTTCTCCCTCGCCGTCGGTTCGCAACTGACCGTTTTCCCGACGCTAGGTTCAATTTTTACTCACGACCTGATATCCTGACTACAGTTTACAAGGTCCTCAAAGGCACTCCCCAATTCGATACGATTCTTAGCTCAAGTTTGGGTTCTCTATTCAGGCTTCGTATTGGTGAGTCTCCTATCTCTTGCAAATTACTCCACGCTCTGCTTTGTAGGCAGGTTTTGTCCAAAAAGAAGTACAAGCTGTGGACTGTATTTGGTGGATACCCAATGAGGTTTTCTTTAGTTGAATTTGGTGTTGTAACTGGCCTTCCATATGGCGAATTTCTGGAAGATTACGACCCGAAAACGACCCTACTCCTGACTCTGATGATGAATGTTACTGGGACTAGTTGATTGGGGAAGATCGGAAGGCAACCCTAGGTGATGTGTCCACTACTTTTGAATATCCTACTATCAAAGATTTGGATCGGAAGCTTCGGCTTGCGTTGCTTCTCATAGTCGATGGTGTACTCATTGCCTCCAGCCAAACGCATAGACCAACTTGGAAGTATGTTGAGATGCTTGAAGACATCGACTCGTTCCTAGCATTTCCTTGGGGCAAAGAATCCTTCTTGAAGACTATTTCCACTATGAGACCTGATCTCAAACCACAATCCAAACCAGTGGCTAAAAGACTTAAATGGCAGGGAAAGGTTCTTCAACCAACGGACCCCTTGAAGAGTTTCACCGAGAAGTTACAACAGAAGTCCTTCTGTTTGCATGGCTTCCCTCTTGCGCTTCAACTGTTCGCATATCGTAACATTTCTGGATTACGAGACAAGGTACAAGGTGCTGGTGACAGCCGCACTTTCCTGGAATGGTCTTCAGTTAGCCTACCAAAGAATAATCTACCTCTAACAGACGTCATATGTGTTGAGCATTATCTAGATGTAAGTTGTCATATGTACACATTATTAATTTGATTACATTATCCACGTGGATATACACATTATGACATTTTGTCTATCACAACCGCAGCTATTAGTTTCTCCGTTTTTGGAAGCTGTCCAACAAGAATCTGGTTGAGGAGAGTGGGACGATGAGATTAAAGACAAAAGGATTGCTCATATGGAAAGTGTCATTCAAGCAGGACATATCTTCACCAAAAAGGAATGGCCATGGGGTGATTGTTCTTTGCCTTTAATAACTTTACCAGATAAGAAAGGCAAAGGGCTCACATGAAGCACATTATTCCTAGGCGGAAAGAGATTTCTGCCAAACTTCGTGTCAATCACCCTTCACCCAAGTCCAAATGCTCGAGTTCTAAGAGTCCCGTGTTATCTTCTCCAATACTAAAGATACCGTTTTGGCTGATTTCAAAGCTGCTGTAGAGAAAGAACTTAATTCTATTAGAAATGCGGCAGATAGTAAGTTTAAAAAGTTAGAATCTGAGAACAGGAAACTACAGGCTCAGATTAACACCCTTCGATTTCGTAGGCGGTTAAGACTACCACTAAGGCACACCATTACGAGGCCTGCATCCGTTGTCAAGGAATCACCATCTTCCACTGTCGCAGGCGATGAGTTTACCTGTCCAGAGAATGCTGCAGATAATATGACGGTCCGGACGCCACCCCAACTCCTCAACAATATCCTAGCAAAGCAGTCACGTCTCCTGATGATATCCTTCTTAACCCACACGACTGAGAACAATATGTCCACCCGTTTGGGACAACGGTATGTAGTTGTTTTCAATCATCCGGGAGCTAGTTTGTCTGCATCTATATTCATCTTAATCAATTTATACAGGAATCTTCTGTTGGAAACTGCCCGTCCGCTATGAAATATGTGATTCAAGATGATTCAGGATGTCCGAACTCTTGCCTCAATCCCATTTATGACACCGAGATTAAGGTTAGACACACTTGTACCTTTTCTATGAAACTTCGACTATCTTCATTTTTGTTACCTAAACGACTTTTTGGAAAACAGCAATCCCCGCTATATGACACTGTCACCAAACTTGTTCCCTTCGATGACCAATCGGTACATATCCCATATCTTTCCTTCTTCAACATTTACCTCAGATTGCAAAACTTACACTGTCCATGTGGATACATTTTCAATATATAGGCTACGACACATATTGATCAAAACCAACTTAACTCCGCTGACCATGTATCTCCACAACCCCTACAACCTTACACCAGCTTGTTACAGGAATTTATAGGGAACTCTAATGTCAATCTTCAATTGCCTGCTCCTAGTCCTGACCTTGACGGTACACCCTCTGACGATATTGAGGTATTTATTCACCAAATTAATATACTTCCCGAGTAAGTCTCTATAATCAAGTATATCTGACTACTCAAACTCTTGATGAGCTTGACGCAGAAAATTGAAGCTGATAATGTGTTGGAAGCCACTCCCCTAACCTTAGCCATCTGTGGTATTGAGGTAAGCAATTCCGATAATTTACTATCATTTTTATCCTATCCACATGGACACCTCTCTTTGGCTAACTTTATAGGAACAACTTTTACATATCCACAATTATATGCAACATCATTTCCATACTTTTTTCTTGCAGGACACCAATGTTGACATTGACAGAGCTTGTGCCGTTGAGGTACCGCAGACAAATCTTACTTCAAAAACAATTAGTTAACTTTGTCTATTTTACCTCATATTTAAATTTCCCAACTTGCCTCATTAGGATTCTGGGCGTTCGTCCCCCCTATAGAGCAACGAATCTGACAGCGAAGACACAGAGCAATAATACGCCCTTCTCTACTTTGCATCGAATCCCTGCCTAATAGTTTGCTGAAAATGAGATTTATTTCACTTCACAGAGCAATAATACGCACACAAACCCTGTTGATGTCAGTGATTCTTCGGCACCCAGACCTACACAAAAAGGTGTTCTCTTGGGAGCAGAAGAGGCCCTTCTCTCGGCTGTTATGCGGATACCTCCACGTTCACCGTCCCATCTTCCTGACCTTCTACTCATTGTCGACAAAGATTTAGCATCTCTCATGAAAAAATCTCTGAAATCATGCCCAAACACGTAACTTTTTACACATCCTATGCCGTATTTTATTCTAACAATATCATATCAATGAGCTAACTATGGATACCATTTTCAAAACCTCGAAGATACACATAACCAAATGTTGATACCCAGTTGACAACTTGTTTTTTAAACAACTATCGAAGCCTAAGAATTGGATTAGTACTTTGGTAAGTATTTCCTATCTAACAACCTCTGAAGTCGATTTTAGTTCATCTATACTTACACATTGTTTTCACCCTTTTTCAGCATATGGAGGTTTTAGTTGATTTTTTACAAAAAAAGCTGACAAAAGTCCTATCCATTAAATGTTGTATCTTCCTGTCACCCTGGCTTGGGAACTACTTACAAGGGAAGTATCCTTCCTTCTGTCAAGCAAAAGTTAAATCCAAAGTCAAGTGGGAAAATAAGCTAAAACGTAAAACCTATGGTTCTCCTTCAGAGTGGTTTGTGGATTGGAACACGATATATATTCCGATGATTTGGGACAATTCTCACTAGGTTGGCTTAGTCATCAATCTCTCCAATTGGAGCATAGAAATCCTCGATCCTAATGTCACTCTATACGACGATGCTAAGGTTGCCAACTATATAGCCATGTTCACAGAGAAACTGCCATACCTTATTTCTAAACTGTGCACACTGCCTTCAACTCAGGATCATGGCTGCACTCCATTCACTTGGTCGAGGGTCCAGGAAATTTACGTAAATGAGAGATGTGGTGATTGTGGTCCTCTTGCCATGAAGTTGCTAGTGATCGTCGCTACTGGATTTGGTCCAGAACTCATGTCTCAGATCACCGACCAAATCGTCAATGATATCAGGGCACAATACGCGTTGGACGTCTATAAGGAATATGTCGCACCCATCTACTCCAATTAGTTTCAAACTTTCATTCGCTCCCTCTGTTAGTTTTCCTATTTGTATGTTTGTATCATGTCGTACTATTAACCTTTACTTATTTTAGGTTCTTAAAAATTCCCGGCTAAGTATTTATCTATTCATGTGTCCATGTGGATACCACATCTTCTCAAAAACATATGTCAACTACTTAACATATATCCACGTATATCCATGTGGACAGACATGTTTGGATATCTTTACTATTGAACTAGTAACCAATTTCCATCTGGCCGACGCCCTCAAAGTTTATCTACAAAGCAACAAAGCAATGTTTACCAACAATTACCCCTTTCAGTTAGACCCCGTATCCGAATGTACATGTTTTTGTGGATACCTAGAAAATCGATTTTTTTTTTAACAAGTACGATTGATAAGCTCCGGTACTATGTTACTTCGTTAACTGGCCCTCATGTGCATATCCAAAAACTGATATCAATGTGCACATATCCATAACATATCCTAAACGTGGACTTTAGTTCCTCTTTATATCCACTTGTTCAATCACTTATGGATGAATAAAACATGAACGTTGAGCGATAATGGGAATTACTTCGATTTTCATGGTCCAAGAGGTCTTCGTTATTTGTTTAAAAGATTACCCAACATATATGAATGACCATAAACCCTAAACCCTAAACCCTGAACCCTGGAACCCTAACTCTAAACTCTAAACAATACACCCTAAACCCTTAACCGTAAACCCTAAATCGTTAAACCTAGAACCAACAACCTCCAAAGGTTTACCCTATATAAGAAAGGTTAACTAAAAATAAAAAATTTGGACAGCAAACATTAGAGTAAAGGGCAAATCGTTAAAACCCTAAACAAATGTAGTATAAACCCTAAATCCTAAACCTTAAACCCTAAACCCTAACCCCTAAACCCTAATCCCTAAACCTTAAACCCTAAACCCTAACCCCTAAACCCTAATCCCTAAACCTTAAACCCTAAACCCTAACCCCTAAACCTTAACTCTACCCCATGAACCCTTAACACTAAACCCTAAAACATGACATAACAAACTAAACCTTAGATCAGCAATTGTTAGATTTAGGGGAAAGTGTTAATACGTATATACTACCAAAGTATATATTGAACCCCTAAACCTTTTAAGACCAAACATTGCAACCGTGAAGCGCTGGCGAAACAAAAAGTTGTCCAAAAAAAAATGTACAGTTTGTAAAGTGTGGATATTCTGGCACAAGGAGTTTAAAAGATAACCCTAATACCCTTACAGTTTCTAAACTGTGGATATTCTGGCATAATGTTTTTAGGGAGTAAACTCAAAGACCTATGATCTAACGAATTACAATCCATATATTTAGTATCCACATGCACCTATCACATGGATGTCAACTACTTAACATATATCCACGTGGACAGACATGTTTGGATATCCTTACTATTTACCTACAGTTACCCCTTCCAGTTAGATCCCGTATCCAAATGTACTTGTTTTTGTGGATACCTTGAAAATCGAATATTTTTTTAACAAGTACGATTGATCAGCTCCGGTACTATGTTACTTCGTTAACTGGCCCTCATGTGCATATCCAAAAACTGGTATCAATGTACATGTATCCATAACATATCGTAAACATGGATACCCAGAGATGATTACACTACAACATAGAGTGACGTCAACATTTTTAGTCTGCAAAATCCCCCAAATTATAAGTCTGGAACACTCTTGAATACACTTCGATATAGAATCATGGTTACAGTTTTCTGGATAGGAACCTTCACGTAAACCATAATTTTTAGTTGAGTTTAAAAGGAGTAACCCGATACAAACAAAACAACCTGAGACGTTATATTAAATAAGAAGCTATTTCGGTCGGCTAGAGGTGGAAATGATGAGAACATTCTGGTACATCTGAGAAATGATACTTAGGAGTCTTCGCTCTTGCACAACAGGGACATCTTGGACGACCCACTCTACAATTCGTCTTCGGTGGTGATAATTTATGGACCACCATTACTGAACTTACATCACTAGCTCCCCCATCTACATATGAGAGAGACCTGTTTTGAGCACTATAACAAGCACGGACGAAATCTCCATAAACAAGTCCCTTGTTATTATTCGCCTAGATTGCGTACGGATTGTCGTTTTCAAGGCATTTGGAGAAGAAGCAATAGTACTTCGAGTGTTGCTTTGACCACCACATGAGATCTTCGGACTTGTCGAGTCTCACGGTTGCAAGACATTCCTTGGAGTAAACCGCATTCAAACCTTGTTTACTAGCAATTAACAAGTTCTTCAACGCATCCACACCTTCTTCACCCACAAAAGCAGCAACTTTGGCAAACAGCTCGGGTGGCATGTGAAACTCGGTATTGGAAGTGACCTGAACATAATTAATGTGTGGTATATTAAAGTTAAACAGTTAGATGAATGTTATTTGCCAAGAACTAAAACGAATCTTACTATTACAACTTTTTCATAACGCTGAGTATTTGCCATCAACAACAACAAATAATTTTGCTTCCAAATCGTTTATGTGGCGTGCCGAGGTTCATAACCTTTATATACGGTGACAAATTTAGGTAGGTGAGCTTTAAAAGATGTGTAAACCAACTGAATTTAATTTGGCCACCACTTCGAACAATACTTATTTGCACACAAAATCCTGTCCACGTGGATAAGAACCTTTGTGCTTCTAATGTTTCAAATAGTCAGTGTGACTCCGATATTAAAATCCTTGTGGTTAATATCATGTGGATAGCTAATTCCAAGTACTGTTGTTTTCCGTGGAACTTTCCTTTTGGTAGGCTAGCTTTTTAAGATTTGTCAGAACTTTAATCGTATTGACGGTATTTCAAACACAAAAATCACTCTCTCCCTTTACCGTCTGCTCTGTTAGCTATCCATTAAATGCTCCTTTAAGAGCACTGTCGTGATGTTACATTTCTGGGCCTACAACCGTAGGAGCACTGTCGTATACCCCTTGGAGTTCTCCGTTAGTTAGCTCAGCTTTTAGAGATGTGTAAACCAACTGCATTAATTTTGCCACGACTATTATCTTTGTAACATAAATTCGAACAGTACTTATATGACCATAATATACTGTCTATGTGGATTACTTTGATTAGAACAATGTATCCTATTAAAGTTGTATCTTTGTAATCGTGCAGTTAATTTACTACTTTCCATCAATCAAGCACCCTTATGACCACAATATACTGTCACTGTTTTTCGAGCCCTATGCAATATCCACATGAATGTTTAATCGAAAATTCTACCCACATCTTAAAATTATATCCCTAATAAATCCACATAAATACATACTCACTAATCCCTAACACTAACAAGAGTATGTTAACAATTAGTTTAGAGTATTTTAGACAATTTTTGCGACTTTCTATAAGTTGTAATTTTGCAGCTATTGGTTGTGGATTCAACATTCTAAAAACTGTTTCCTTTCAACTTGTTGGGTTGAACATTATCTGGTATCCGCATAGATTCCTAGGAATTAAGTTTACATGGTTGCGTCCACGTGGTTTATGTATTGATGAAGGCCATTATAGTTAGTCTTTAGGGCTACTTGGGAGTGATATCATAGTCTGTTTCTATATAAACATAGTTTGTATCTGTTAGGAAATAGCTGAAAATGGTTCTGACATACAAAATCGTCTGTCACAACTGCTCTCATGGTAAATGTGGACATGGTCGAATACTACCTAAAAGACATTTCCCTCGTCCTCACAGTGCTTAGACACATATGACTGACCGCAAACCAGCGGAAGAACCTATCACTGAACCTCTTGTTCGCCTGAATCCTGAGGTTTGTTTTCTTGTTTTTAGACTTTTATTTAAGGGACACTCATACGTGTAGGAAACCAAATCCTTTATTTATTATAAATGGAATATCTCATATTTCTACTTGTTCTCGCTCTTACAGATCCCAACACGTAGAGATCTACACTTCCCAGCACCAATTCTGGCGAAAATTGTGAGCTTCGTAGCTCAGGATGGTATCAAACATTTGAGGAACTGGCTTGTCTCAGGGTGTGCAGGTAGAGTAGCAGTTCCCTCGTTGGAAACACTATCATCGGTTAGGCTGGATCGCAATTCCAAATTCGTTAAGTGGTCAAGACCTGATTTTGGGATGTGTTTATACGCTAAAAATCCTTATGCTTTGTATGTGAAAAGTTTATTCTTAGCTTTCCAATGCTGTGATTTGAAATAGGCAATCGCATTGGTGAGTACCATTAAACATGTGTACCCAGTTGTTGAGTTGTTGTGGATTATGTTGAAGAGCTGTGAAGGGACGTTGGATATGGATTTTTACTGGACCTACAAGAAGAAGTCTCGTTTTGGTGATGTTTATAGGATGGCTGACTCTCTAATGTACCACATCTACACCATGAGGCCAAAGCGATGGGAGACTTATTCTGATACTTGGCACTTTGAAGATGTGCCAATGTGTTGTTTTGAACACAAATCGCTGCAGGAATTCAATGGGGAAATGTGTATCGAGTGTATCTTCTTCTACCTATCTAGAGATATAATGCTTTTGTTTTAGGATTGTAAGCAATATTGCTTTAAATTGTTGTCTGTATTTTCCATTCAAATCCTCTGAAACTATTGTCATGTAAGATGTGCTATGTATGGGATCCACAATCTACAACTGGGTAGAATCCTAATTTGAGCATTCGAAACTTTAAAATTAGATATCAATCCACACAATTCTACAGGATATCTAAACACACCTATCCACAGTGTATCACTACCCACAGGTACTCTGCCCTAGTTTGAAACGTAAAAGGTGTAGAAAACATTAGTTCTAGCTAGTGCTATAAAGACAAAGGTTTGTATCTACAAAAAAAAGAGAACATGCAGATATTTCCATTTTCAGATATCCACATGTCCTAGTCCACAAACGCTTTTTCAATTGGGACATCGTTGCGAATCAAATTATAATACTTTGTTGCAATTTTTTAGTCCACGTATTTAGATATCCACATGTTCTTGTCCTCATACTTAAAATGGGTGTGGATTGATATCCTTGGCACTATGCGGGTAAGTCTGTATTCTCTCTTTAAATTCACACCATAAACTTTTCACATACAAAACATAACTACAGACCATGAGGATTCCATCTGGATATTGTAAAAAACTTGGTAAAAAGTTATACCAGATACGGATGTTTAAATGATGAAAAGTAGGAATTTACAGCATAGTTTTGATAAATAGTAAATCCAGACATGAGGTATCAACTGATGAAAAATCAAAATTTAAATCCATAATGTGGAATAAAACAGGAAATCCTACTTAAGATATCAACTTTCATTACTCTTCGTTGAAACGAACACCAACTTTAGACCGATCAATAGGAGCAGGAACCCCACACTGCTTAGCGTCCTCCGCCGCAACTTCTCTCATCGCCTCTAACCTTTTGTGCTCTGCCTCGAAGTCCACAAGTTGTTGTCCCAAAATTTGATTCAGTTGGGAGAGTTGAGCATCGATTAATTTGACTTGATGCAGGAGGGCGGTAGACTCTTCCTTCTTCTTCATATGATCTTTAATCATATGAAGAATTCATTTGAAGCGATCAGATGTCTCCGCCTTAGCCACGGCTCTCGTCTGACTGAAAGCTTCGCTCACGGCCTCTAGTGCTTCCTCCTCCCACTCGAAGTCAGCATCCCGTTCTGGTCGTTCACTGGAACTCTCCCCTGCCATGGTGCTTCGTCTTCCCACTCTGACATGCGTTTGTGACGTTTTCTGGAACTCTCTCCCGCCATAGCTCGATTCTCCAAATGAAAGCAAACTCAACAAATTCTAGGTGCAATTATCGAAGAAGTAGATGGAATTGAGTGAAAGGAGATTGGGAGGTTATTTATAGGTGCAATTATCGAAGAGAAGGGAACGTTTCAATAAATTTAGAGAGAGCCAAACGACACAAAGAATTTAAAGAAATTGGAACGATACCTCTGAAATCGAAACGATATATCGAAACGATGCAATGAATTTAGAGAGATCGAGACGATACCTCTGACGTTTTTGTACACATAATGTCAACCATATGGATACTGATATTCTAGATGTTTTCACAAGCTGATAACAACTATTAGTATCCACGAAATCGTCATCTACCCAACTACGACCATGTCGATATATTGTGTTTATCTTAAATAACCATACATTTAGAGCCGTACTGAAAGTTTTATTCTTACGTTTAGTTCAATTGCTCAAAAATCTAAACTTTCTATTACTCTGAAATGTGTTCACACCTGGATACACTATACTCTAATACTAACTACATCACCGTGACCGCGTGGATGGTTTGTTGTTGATTTTATTCGTAGGAAAGGTTACTATTCGTCGGTGGGAATGTGCTTATACGTCCGAAAATTATCTATACATATGTTATTAACCACACGGATTTAAATATTTGAAAGACTCTAATATCATTTAACACATATAAGAGATAGAAAACATTAGTTGTGCCTTGGTGTGTTGTAAATACATATGTTCCTAACCAATAAATAATGAACATGTGGATATCAACATTTTTAGATATTGCATGTCTTTTGTAAATTTGAAATCAAATATGGATGCTTAAATGAGGATAAGTACGAATTAAGTTACAAACTTGATACAGAAATACACCCTGATTACCATAACTTAGGATAAATACTTTATATCTTTTGCTAGGTAAAAGAAGATACACTCCATGCATCTCTCCCCGTTGTATTCACCAAGAGCGTCGTGTTGCCACATGCACCCTGGGAAATCTTCAAAACGCCAAGTCTTCGCGTATGTGCTTTTTCTTTGAGGTCTAATGATGTAGATGTGGTACCTCAACGAGTCAGCCATTTTCTCTGTTTGAGCAAACCCGTACATCTTCCTAAAGTTCCAGTAGACATCCATATCTAGAGTGCCAACGCAGATACTTAACATTATCCACAATAGTTCAGCCACTGGGTACACAATTTTGACCGTACCGACCAATTCGATTGCCTCTTCCAATTGAAGGCATTGAAACGCTAGGAAAAAGCTTCTCACATACAACGCATACGGATTCTTCTCGTTCAGACACCTTCCAAAGAAATCATTGTAGATATGCGAAGGCCTTGACCATTTCACAAACTCGGGATCTCGGTTCAACCTGACCGACAAAAGTGTCTTCGGAGACAAAACAGCTTCCCTGCCCGCGCGACCAGCGAGTATCTAGTTTTTCAGCACCATCGGACCATCTTGAGATACCAAACTCACTATTTTGGCAAATATAGGGGCTGGGATGTGCAGATCTCTTCGCAGAGGTGCCTTTAAATGTATCCACAAGTATTACCCACCGCAAATTTTTAAAATATACCATATTGATTCGCAGATCTGGAACTGTACAAGTAAGAAAACGAACTTCTAAATTAAGTTGCTCAACAGCCTCGCGGATTGGCTCCTCTTCTGCTTCACGGTCACTCCTCCTTGTCAAAACACCCACAGGCCAAGGGTAATGTCTGGTCCTTCTCAAACGTGTACCAGCTTCGACGATGTTGTATGTTGGAACCATGTTTCCCCTTGCGTTGTGCTCTGTTTCCTAACCCTTATGTGCTCCTTATGAAGCTAACTTCTGTATATTCCAACTAATCCACATGGATAATGTGTTAGTACTATATTACTTGCTACCACGGAGTGACCACGTCGATGTTGTATATTGGGATGATATTAAAAGGACAATTAACAATAGGATTTAGGTGAGTAGGTTTATAGACAAAGGAAACATATCTATCCACATGATATTAACCACACGGAAATAAACATGTTGTTATCAATCGAACAACTAAACAAAATACTGGAATTTTGACAGTATCCAATAATAAAAGTACAATATGTTTTCGTACTTTTAAATCTGTGTGATCAATATCATATGGATTGACATTTTCCGGATTTATACGCACGTATACCTTTAACTTTCCTCTCAGATAATCCTCAACTAACCATCTATGTGGTCACTTAGTGGTAGAAAATATTAGATTAATCGGTACCCACGTGTTCAAGTATATTTATTATACTAGATTATTGGATATTTGTATATACAACACAAATATCCACACATTAGTGTACAAGTGGATGACGAGTATGTGGATACAACATAGTTGGTATCGATATCCATATTGATTACATTTTGTGGATAGAACTCACAATTTTATCTTCACCTACCCTAATATAATATTACTTTCAGTTCAACATCAAACCATAACAAACCAACCACGTGGTAACTAACCTTTCAACTCGATTACATTTCAATAGAGTTCAACAAACAAAACCGTTCATCTCGACTATATTTCAGTAGCATTGTTTCCAATAGTCGTTAACTATTAGACCAAAAAAAAATAACCATATCCACAAAAACAAGCAGCAATGGATACCTAGTTACTTTGTAAGTAGAAATGTAAGCAATAGTGTTCCCAATTACATCCACAAAAACCAGCAAATCAGGACACACCTAGTTGAATACTATCCGTTCCTAAACCGGTTAACTTCACGCCAGGAAACCCAAAATAAGTGTTCTCCGACACTACCATCCAACTGTCTAAAGTCATCATTATGGCAATGGGTTCGAACAACTTGTTTGATTGTGTCTCGTCAGTTTGCACCTACCACAACGATTCACTTTAGTTTTCACGACCCCATTTTTCTGCAAACAACATAACACATTAGAATTAAATGGTTACGATTAATCTGTGTACACTACCACGAAACATAACAAACGACTACACACATTGAGTCCACTTACACGAAACTCTCCAACAGAAGGAATCCTACTCTCTTTTGGACGGCCAGCTGGTCGTCGAGCCTTAGGAGGGTATAAAACACGGTTCTTGATTTCAACAGGAATATCAACGTCACTCACTTCAGGAATAATTATCCCTTCGTAAGTCCCTCTCCATGTTTCTGTCTTGTAACAGTCACCCACCAAAGTCCCATAAGGGATGCCTTGTGTATTAGCTGCTAGCAATGCATGCCCGCATGGTATTTTCAGCCTATCGTACTGCTTACAGGAACACTGCTTCATATCAAGCAAAACATGGTGTTTTCCGTTAAGTAAACCCACCACTTCATAACTCCAACTAGATATACTGCCAACTTTGCTACCAGCAAATCAGGACACACCCAGTTGAATACTATCCGTTCCTAAACCGGTTACCTTCACGCCAGGAAACCCAAAATAAGTGTTCTCCGATACTACCATCCAACTGTCTAAAGTCATCATTATGGCAATGGGTTCGAACAACTTGTTTGATTGTGTCCCGTCAGTTTGCACCTACCACAACGATTCACTTTAGTTTTCACGACCCCATTTTTCTTCAAACAACATAACACATTAGAATTAAATGGTTACGATTAATCTGTGTACACTACCACGAAACATAACAAACGACTACACACATTGAGTCCACTTACACGAAACTCTCCAACAGAAGGAATCCTACTCTCTTTTGGACGGCCAGCTGGTCGTCGAGCCTTAGGAGGGTATAAAACACGGTTCAAGATTTCAACAGGAATATCAACGTCACTCACTTCAGGAATAATTATCCCTTCGTAAGTCCCTCTCCATGTTTCTGTCTTGTAACAGTCACCCACCAAAGTCCCATAAGGGATGCCTTGTGTATTAGCTGCTAGCAATGCATGCCTGCATGGTATTTTCAGCCTATCGTACTGCTTACAGGAACACTGCTTCATATCAAGCAAAACATGGTGCTTTCCGTTAAGTAAACCCACCACTTCATAACTCCAACTAGATATACTGCCAACTTTGCTACCAGCAAATCAGGACACACCCAATTGAATACTATCCGTTCCTAAACCGGTTACCTTCACGCCAGGAAACCAAAAATAAGTGTTCTCCGACACTACCATCCAACTGTCTAAAGTCATCATTATGGCAATGGGTTCGAACAACTTGTTTGATTGTGTCCCGTCAGTTTGCACCTACCACAACGATTCACTTTAGTTTTCACGACCCCATTTTTCTGCAAACAACATAACACATTAGAATTAAATGGTTACGATTAATCTGTGTACACTACCACGAAACATAACAAACGACTACACACATTGAGTCCACTTACACGAAACTCTCCAACAGAAGGAATCCTACTCTCTTTTGGACGGCCAGCTGGTCGTCGAGCCTTAGGAGGGTATAAAACACGGTTCTTGATTTCAACAGGAATATCAACGTCACTCACTTCAGGAATAATTATCCCTTCGTAAGTCCCTCTCCATGTTTCTGTCTTGTAACAGTCACCCACCAAAGTCCCATAAGGGATGCCTTGTGTATTAGCTGCTAGCAATGCATGCCCGCATGGTATTTTCAGCCTATCGTACTGCTTACAGGAACACTGCTTCATATCAAGCAAAACATGGTGCTTTCCGTTAAGTAAACCCACCACTTCATAACTCCAACTAGATATACTGCCAACTTTGCTACCAGCAAATCAGGACACACCCAGTTGAATACTATCCGTTCCTAAACCGGTTACCTTCACGCCAGGAAACCCAAAATAAGTGTTCTCCGACACTACCATCCAACTGTCTAAAGTCATCATTATGGCAATGGGTTCGAACAACTTGTTTGATTGTGTCCCGTCAGTTTGCACCTACCACAACGATTCACTTTAGTTTTCACGACCCCATTTTTCTTCAAACAACATAACACATTAGAATTAAATGGTTACGATTAATCTGTGTACACTACCACGAAACATAACAAACGACTACACACATTGAGTCCACTTACACGAAACTCTCCAACAGAAGGAATCCTACTCTCTTTTGGACGGCCAGCTGGTCGTCGAGCCTTAGGAGGGTATAAAACACGGTTCTTGATTTCAACAGGAATATCAACGTCACTCACTTCAGGAATAATTATCCCTTCGTAAGTCCCTCTCCATGTTTCTGTCTTGTAACAGTCACCCACCAAAGTCCCATAAGGGATGCCTTGTGTATTAGCTGCTAGCAATGCATGCCCGCATGGTATTTTCAGCCTATCGTACTGCTTACAGGAACACTGCTTCATATCAAGCAAAACATGGTGCTTTCCGTTAATTAAACCCACCACTTCATAACTCCAACTAGATATACTGCCAACTTTGCTACCAGCAAATCAGGACACACCCAGTTGAATACTATCCGTTCCTAAACCGGTTACCTTCACGCCAGGAAACCCAAAATAAGTGTTCTCCGACACTACCATCCAACTGTCTAAAGTCATCATTATGGCAATGGGTTCGAACAACTTGTTTGATTGTGTCCCGTCAGTTTGCACCTACCACAACGATTCACTTTAGTTTTCACGACCCCATTTTTCTGCAAACAACATAACACATTAGAATTAAATGGTTACGATTAATCTGTGTACACTACCACGAAACATAACAAACGACTACACACATTGAGTCCACTTACACGAAACTCTCCAACAGAAGGAATCCTACTCTCTTTTGGACGGCCAGCTGGTCGTCGAGCCTTAGGAGGGTATAAAACACGGTTCTTGATTTCAACAGGAATATCAACGTCACTCACTTCAGGAATAATTATCCCTTCGTAAGTCCCTCTCCATGTTTCTGTCTTGTAACAGTCACCCACCAAAGTCCCATAAGGGATGCCTTGTGTATTAGCTGCTAGCAATGCATGCCCGCATGGTATTTTCAGCCTATCGTACTGCTTACAGGAACACTGCTTCATATCAAGCAAAACATGGTGCTTTCCGTTAAGTAAACCCACCACTTCATAACTCCAACTAGATATACTGCCAACTTTGCTACCACAAACACCAACCACGTTCTTCTGCATATGTTTATCAACCTCCGGCGTAGTCAACCCTCTATGCTTGCCAGCTTTCTTGCGTCTCGCACTAAACAACCTACTTTACATCGCACGAATGTACTTGAGTAGTTCAACAATATGACAGCCTCTCCCCTTTCCTAACACATTTTTCAGAGACTCTACAATGTTGGAGGTCATCAAATTGTAACGGTTCCCTTGGAAATAAGCCCTACTCCAATGAGCTGCTCCAATTTTATCCAGATAAGCGGCACAGTTGGCGTTTTTGGCTTTGATTTGTCAATAAATTTCTTGGTAACCAGTTACCTTATAGGCAAACGCTGCATTCGTCACAAGTTTTGCAAGTCCTTTACTATGAAACTTCGCATTAACATTCCTGGCTAGATGTACTATGCAAGATCCATGAGGTGACAAAGGGAACACCCTTTTCTTGGCTATGTATATTGAGCTGCACCTATCTGAAATTATGGTCAAGCTCTTACTATCCGCAATGATTCGTTCTAATTTCTCAAAAAACCACGTCCAAGCGTCGTCGTTCTCACTGTCCACAACAGCAAAAGCAAGCAGAAAAACCTGGAAATTAGCATCTTGTCCACTTGTTGTCAAAAGAACTCCACTATACTTCCCATTCAGATGAGTCTCATCCACAACAATCACATGCCTAAGCTTCTTAAAACCTTCTATGGAAGTCCCAAAAGCCAAAAACATATACAGAAACCTTTCTCTGCCATCTTCAACCACTTCAGTTTTAATATCGATTATAGTACCAGGGTTCGCTTCTTTTAGAACATGGAGAAAACAAGGAAGATCCTCGTAAGATTCATCATCAGAACCAAATATTCCCTACAAAGCCTTCCCCTTCGCCCTCCAACATTTGCTGTACGACGCATCCACCCTCAATTCTTCTAATACCATCTGCTGGAGATCCAAAGGAGGCGGTCCTTTAGTAGGATCACTGTACTTCGCTTTTTACACGGCTGCAATCACCCTCGAGGTTGCTTTCTTTAGGTACTTGTTCCTCGTCTCTATTGGGCATGTGTGTTCTAGATTAGCTTTTCTGATCACATAGTAGCATGATTCCTTCATTTCACAAGCTAGTACCCTCCAGTCACACCTCTCCCCAGAACAACTAACAACAAACGACTCTCTCTTGGTCGTCGTCTGCGTGAAATGAAACATGTTCTTGATGGCGTATATAGCTAAAGCTATTTGGTAATCCTCTTTGTTTGCAAACACCTTACCCTTATAGATACTTTTCCCATCATCCTCAAAATCCAGATCTGGTATTTCTTCCCTAACATACTCTGTGTCGTCAAACAAAGGAGGAATATCAAACTCCTCGTCATCTATATCTTCTAGCTTGCGACCATCCACTGCAGAACCAGGGACCTGTCCACGATCGTTTGACCACGTGGTTATATCAACATAGTCACCATCAACATTTCTGACCTGTTCCAACCCACCACTTGTCCTCACTTTACTCTCCTATTTGAAAGGAACAGCTCCATTAACTAACACAGTGTGATCAAAACAGGAGTTTGTGTTACACATAACCTCCACCACGTTCACCCGACCAAACTGATCGCCAATGAAATTCCCCAAAAACTCTTTATCATAGCTTCTTGAGGTCACAGCTACATCTGTCACTACAGAATCTTCTTCCTCCTCTACATCTTCAAAACTATCTTCCATTCCGACACATTCTTCCACACAACCTAATTGTGTAATTGTCAAGCCACGACCAATTCCAACTTGTTCACCATTACTGCCCTTTATCTTCCCCTCAATTTCTGCCAACCCAGCCATATATTCTTCATCCACCTGGGTTGTCTCAAAAACCAATGTCTTCGAACCTGTTGTTGA
The DNA here is from genome assembly GCF_030686135.1 of Camelina sativa. NCBI lineage: Eukaryota > Viridiplantae > Streptophyta > Magnoliopsida > Brassicales > Brassicaceae > Camelina > Camelina sativa. The sequence goes on along the minus strand of NC_141892.1, from coordinate 21,072,415 downwards.
TGCTTCTCCTAAAAACCCTTCTTCACTACCGCTATTACTAAGTGCACCAGAAGACCCCGAACTACGTTTTTGTGTGACTTTCCTCTCTCCAATAGGAATCCTCAGCATTGTCGGTCATTCCTCTCTTCTTAACATCCTCAAATGTTACAAACAAATTCAACCCACGATTCTGCCTAGGCATGTCAATATAATACGCAAGACCTAAACGTTGGTTAATGGAGCTCCACCAACGTTTGTAACATTTGCCTTCTTCTCCACCAAAATGAATTCCCCAACAACCGAAACTTCTAACTCTCCTAACGTTGTGGTGGCAGACAATGGAACAACACGCGACAAAAGTTTATTGTCAACTTTGAATCCCCAAACACTGTCCTCAGAACAGCTCCAGCTACCGGATATTACCACACAGCAACGAAGATCTTTTCCCTGCATTAAAAATCACAGCTTAATATCACAGCCATCCACGAACGACATACAAAGTTGAATTTATACGACCCTATCCACAAAACCTTAAAAACCCTACCTGCGCAGCCATGTCTCGTTCACGAGGACAAAAACCCTACCTTCAACTTATGTTTCTTATCCACAAACAATCTTCCATCTCTCCAATCTAATAAGCAGCAAACAATCCAACGGTGGAGAATAAAGCAACATAAAGTAAGGTAAGTTTTTACTTACCACTTATCTTCTATTTGTATGAGGACAAAAATGTAAAAGGGACATGGACACATAAGCATTAAACTTGACAAAGTATAGGGAGTTTTGAAAGTAGGTTTTCCTGAAAGAACTCAACACCAAAGTGGGTCTGGGTGCTATTTTCCCTATTATTAAATAGTGGAGCCGAAATAGTATTTTTGAAAGGAAACGAACTAGTGGAGCCAAAATAGTGGAGCCAAAATATGTATATTACTAAAATCTCATATTTCTATTTTCATCAAAACAATTTCTCAAAAACCCCTCAATGTTAAAAAGACAATATTACCCTTAATGAAGGTTGTTAAAGGTTAAATATAATTAAACCAGTTAGTGTTTCAACGAAAAACACAGTAGCTCAGTGTTTGCGAGCTCCATGCGCACGCGAGACTGGTAGGTACAACTAGGATATTCAATTTTCTTTTAAAAATTGTTAGAGGAGTAGTTTCGTCCTTTCATTAAAAAAGGGATAGTGAGAATAAGTGGCGGTTAGTGCAGAAAAGAATTTCTGGTATAGGGACACAAGAGAATTAAATCCGTATATTACAAAAAAGAAATGGAAACTATCGGGATATTGATTTTTCTCTGACTGAATAATTTTTTAAAAATATGGTTACTACTTACTACTATAAGATTTAATTTAGAAGGTTTTCAAAAATTTAAATTTTTTTTTACTGTGTTGATTTTTGAAACTTATATATAGATATGTAGATCTATATTTGGTAAATCTATATTTACCAAAAATATGGTTACTTTAGTAAAAATAGTTATGATATATAGATATCTAGATCTATATTTTATAACTTTGGTAAAAAAATAGAAAGCGGCAAGCAAAAACAATACAATAAAGTGTAAGGAATAATGTGGATCAAATATATATGAAGCCAATTCGAACCAAAGCTCGGTTTCGAACCTGAGAACGAAATAGAAAAATGCTAATAATTAGCATAATTTTTTCAAATGTGGCCTCAACATAATGACATTTAAATTTGGCTTTAATAAAAATGGTTTATGTGCTTTAAGAATGAGTTGACTCAATATATGTGGTAATGTTTACTAGATTAATGTCAAATCGTATAAATTTTATGATTTTAATTTAATTCTAAACAATGAATTATCATACTTGAGTGTGACTGAAATTTTTAAAGAATGATGTTGTACACATAAAACATAAGTTGCAGATCTCGTATCGTCAAGCACACTAAACAGTAAACATGTATGAACCTTTAGCACCATGGATGAAAACGGTTGCCACTTTTTCATACATACGTGAAAAGCCTTTAAGAGCTTTGTTTGTAGACATAGAGGGGGGAAAAAAAGTTAGAAAAACATTTTATAAAAAGTTAAAATATCTAATGAAATTTTTTATTTCTTTATGAACATTTGAATTGTTTGGTTAATTCTAGTTACAAAGACTTTACGATTTCTTAATAGTTTTATACTGCTTAGGACATTTTCAAACAATTTCTTAATAGTTTTGTACTGCTTAATTAAATCTAGTTAAGAAAAAAAAAGAAGATATAAAGTACATTACGGCACTTTCAAGCATTAGACATTACAGTTGTTATTTGTTAGATTTTGACGTTTTGTATTGTTTTGGCATTCGGGATTCACTTGATGTTAGTCGAAATCTAATTATAAAAAAAAAAAACAAAGAATTCTTTCGTCAGTCAGCGGTACTATTCTAGATATATGTTAATTAGATTATTTTGTACATAAAAATTGGGAATATGTGGATTGAGATGATTCTACAATTTTAAATATTAATTACAATTGAATATATGTCATAATAGAATTGCAAATATGTGGGATAAATGATAAAGTTTTTTTTATTGATATTGCAAACATTTGGAGGTACCAAAACTTATTTAAACCATCCTATAAGTTTAATTGATCCTATGAGTTTACATATTGCAAAATATGTGGGATAAACTTATTTTACTTGATCCTATGAGTTTACTTTCCTTTTTCAAGCAAATTATTTATTACAAAATTTTAATTTTTTTATCAAGTAAGCTATTTTAAATATATTTATTCTTTTAAATCAAATATATTATTTAAAATTTTTGATGACGTAAATCTTTATCATATTCTTTTAAAAAAAATATCGTCAAGTTAAAATATTTAAATGTTTATCTTATATAATTATGCTTCCATTTAAAAGAGTGGATAAAACCAAATATAAATATTCATATTTTGATGTTGATAAATATTCGTACTCTTCAAAAATTATCATGTATCTATTAACTTGTTTTTTATAACTGAATTTAAACTACCACTCCTCTTTAATTCATATTGAATGTTGAATTTTTAGCGCAATACTATTTTTTCATAGCTGAACAATTTATACTCATTTAAAAAAAATTCAAATGGTGTGCGGGGAAAATCACTTTTTATTATATGGACGATGTGATGATTTTTTTTGTTTCACAAAATAGAATCAAGAAAAAATGAGAGGTAAAATATAAGGATTTGTAATAAATTAATATGGTAAGTTAGGTATACATCTAATTTTGTTTAATTTGATTAGTTTAAAAAATGATGTAATATGGTAAATTAAAACTTTTATTTGTAATTGCAATTTGATCTAATTTTTGATAAATGATAAAAACATGTTAATGAACTTCCCTTGTATTAGTATGGAGATTTCAAAGTAAAAGTGTACAATAGTTAATAGAAGTTATATTTGAAAGGCAAGACCTAATCGTTAAATTTTTGTCCTTTTTTTTTTTTTTTTGGATTTTTTTTGGGCAAATGCATTTGTCCTTAAATATTTAACTATTTTCAAACATTCTAATAACGAATGTCCAAAAAGGAAAAGAAAAATGTGTTAAATGTTTTGCTTAACCCCAAAAAGTAATGAAACAAAAGTTGGAAGAAGAGTAGTAGTTAGAACGTCAGAGAGGTTAGCTACTTCAGAGGAAGGTTTCATTCAACATCGAAAATGGCAGACTTATTAATTTTAATCGGTCAAACTCTGCCTCCCTCCCAATCCCAAAGTCCACACCTTTTCCTTCTTCTTTCTTTACAAATTCCAACAATCTCATTGTCTCCAGATCCATAACTTTCTTAGATCCCCTTGTTCTTCTTCTGTCTGTAGTTACAATTTACAAAACCCTTAACTAAACCCATCTTCTTCTACTAATATAAACCCTTAAAGCAAAATAAAGACTCGATCTTTCTCTGTTTTACTCTGTTTTGCTCTGTTTTGCTCTGTTTTTAATGGCTTGTTTCTTGAACTGTATTCGCTTTGATGTAACCACGACGACCACCGAAAAACCCACAAGCAAAGGATCTGGTGTGACCTGTTACAGCAGCTGGGATGATGTGGAAACCCTCACTTCTAATTTCTCTAGATTGATTGGTTCTGGTGGCTATAGCAGTATCTACATGGCTCGCTTCTCTGGCTCTGACAAAGCGGCTCTCAAGGTTCACGTTAGTAGCCACCGTCTTTACCAGGTCTTTAGACTCGAGCTTGATATCTTGCTCCGTCTTCAATATCCTAACATTGTCAAGCTTCTCGGCTATTTCGACGATTCAGGTACTGCTTCTAAAATCTCATAGATTAATGCCTTGACTCTACAAAGTTTGGTGCTTTAGATCTCTCTTAGTATCAAAGTCTTGATCTTTATATGTTTTAGCAAGTGGGTTTGACATATTTGCTTATGAACTGATGGTCTTCGTCTTTGTATCTCAGAGGAAACTGGTGCGCTTCTTCTTGAGTATCTTCCTCAAGGGAATCTACAAGAGAAGTTACATAGCAGCAGCAAGCAAGTCTTGCCATGGAGGAACCGTACCGCCATTGCGTTTCAGTTAGTTCAAGCTATTGTACACATTCACGAAGAATGTACTCCGCAGATTGTGCACGGGGACATCAAATCATCCAATGTGCTCCTAGACAAAAACTTTGATTGTAAGCTTTGCGATTTTGGATCAGCTAAAGTCGGATTCTCTTCCATGGTTCAGCCTCCTACGATGTCAACTAGGTCCAGACAAGTGAGAATGGTTGGATCACCAGGTTATACTGATCCTCACTACTTAAAAACCGGGATTGCTTCAAAGAAGATGGATATATATGGTTTTGGTGTTGTAGTTCTTGAGTTGGTTTCAGGGAAAGAAGCGTTTTTCCGCTGAGAGAGGTGAGATGCTAGTGCATATAGCCGCTCCACTGATCCGTGAGGTTCTTGATTCGAGTGTAGACATCGCTGAGGACAAAGTGAGACAGTTCTTGGACCCGAGGTTGTCAAGGGACAGTGTTGATATCGATGAGTTAAAGACAATGCTCAGTGTTGCTGCGCTCTGTATCGGTAGTCCACCATCTTTAAGACCTTCTGCTGCTCAAGTAGCGGAAACACTTGTACAGAAGATCCCATCTTTGAGTTTCCTCGGTTGTGGTAAAGGAGTTTGAGTGAGTTATGTGTATCCAATGTTTTCGAATGTAGCTGAGATTTTGCGCGTGATCGGGCTGCGACATTGTACAGTTGGTGTGAAATACTCTGTTTTGTTTATGTGAATAACAGCAAAATAACATTTTCGTGTAATTATCATTTTGTCGACATTTCCTAGGAAATGTGTTTTTTGATCCGTTGTTTTTGTTTGTTAATCTTAGAGAGAAAGGTACCTTTTCTTCATGTCAATGTAATGTAAAGTCAAGCTTTAAGCAGAAGCATGACACTGTAAAGATAAAAGCAAAGTTTATGTGACTTGTAGTGTGATTTTTAAAGCTCTGATCCCAATTTCTTCAAGATACAGTAACGTAACAATCGAAGGCCTACGGAGAAATAACTATATAATATAATACCTTAAGTTTTGATATTAAGTTTAAAGGAAGAGAAAACCAAGACACAATTATGAACTTTTTTTCTTTGAAAATGAGCTATGGGCTTGTTTTAAAAGAGTTTCAGTTTTCTGTGAAACACTATTTCAAGATTATACTAGTGTTTAGGGAGATTAATCCAGACAAATATGATCAGATCCAAACCAGTCTTAAAACCAAACTATATCTTAATATGGTTTAAAACTTTAAATGAAAATGTTTTATCTCAATTCAGAAATCAAATTTGAATCCGAAAAATAATTAAAATAAATATATTAGAAAATTAAGAATATGTTTGATTAACATACGAGTACAAACTAAAGCCTGAACGTATCAAACCATGCACAAAATTGCACACTATTTATTAGGTTTTACTTGGAATGATATCAATCAGAAAATGAAAAATACAAAAAAAAACGAATAATCTGAAACTCGGATTAAAACACACAAAATTTATGCAAATTTGTTTATTAATTAGTTGCGTCTGTCATTTTTTTCCTTTAGATGATTAGATTTCAAATTTGTTGCTCCTACATCTTGAACCTCTTATTCTAGCTTTTGGTTTTCGAAATTGAGATATTCATTTTGCTTCATTCCAAGGTTAGTCTTAGTCACTACCTATATCTCATTCTCATCGATCAACAGTTGAAATGATTCTTCGTTTGCCAAACTCTATTCTTGACAAATAAGTAGAGATCAGGAAGCTGTTTACTTTGAAAACTCAAAAAGATTAGTTGAATTATATAGACTCAATAATTTGGACACATCAATCTTGAGTAGATGTTTGCATATATGTCTTATGTGTGACTCATGTCTTCTCATTGGTCGATGTTTCTGTTCTTTTTGAAGACTTTCTCGGGGAAGTGGCATTTGGAATCTTGCCCAAAACCAGGTCCTACTCGTTTCCATCGACATGATGGCCTTTTTGGTAATGGCATATATGCACGACAGTGTACCTGATTGATTTAGCCTTGGGAGATGTAAACATGGGCTTAATTTTATGAGTATATCTTTTTCAAAAAAAAAAAAAAAATCTTATGATTATTTTTATTAGTTTTTCTTTTTATACCAGAATTATGTTTATGTTTAGGGTCTTGTTTTATTATTAAAACAATTTTGGTTGTTGTGACCTAGAAAAAATAATTTAAGTTTTTTTTCATCTTTCTAGTGAATTTCATATTTTTTCTTGTGGACTCCGCAATTTTATCTTTCGAGTTTATCATTCGCAAACTCAATCGAGGATTAGCTCTCTCTTCACCTAGAGTTTTCCGATTACGTCATATCCAATAATTAAGTTCATGTTTGTATAGACAAGAAATTTTCTAAAGGTATGTATCGTCATCATACATATGGTATGTATATACAGGATGTATCGTGAAAACTCGTACATATGATGTTGAAGGAGTAGCAGTAGCATATAGATTTTTTTCTTTTTTTTTTGTTAAAGGGTATTTAATTAAAAAAAATATGTTTAATGGGCTATTTTCGGATTAGGTCCATACAAAATCCCTTAAAAATCCGATCCATATACATCAAACCGAATTAAACCATTGGGATACAAAACCGACCGGGTTCACAAACCGAACTAAACCGATCGCTGAAAACCCTAATCTACAAACATAGAATACGTTGTAGCCGCCGTCCAACAGATCTACGGATACTTACCGGAACAGGACCTCCGGTAAGCCTGGATGACGCTAGCCGAACAGAGATGGTGATCCAAAATCCGTTTCCATCTCGCCACTGTAGAGCCGTGTTGAGGAGGAGGAAGAGAACGAGCTCGTCGCCGTCGAGGAGGCTTCTTGCTCAGTTGTGAGGAAGAAAGACAGTAGGGAATAGATGAAGAGACCTTCGACGGTGGCTTAGCTTCGCCGGATCGGAGACTACCTCCCCTATCGAAACCGATCCCGTGTAACTTCCAAAATCTCTAGTCCCCAGATCTAACTATCTTCTTCGCTCGTTCCTCGCCGTGAATCTCCTTCTTCCACTATGCGTCGCTACACCGCCGGTAGAGCTCTTACCATAAAAGTCTCGCAGATGCTTCTCTCTTCCACTACCCCTTGATCTTGATCCAATGGTGTCGCCGAGAAGATGCAGAGTCGCAGATGAAGAATCATGAGCCGTAGGGTCCTCATCGTCACCGGAATTGACAGAGGACCCAACGTCGGTACACGAAATTGTGGTCAGAAAAAGAAGTTTGGGAGAGAAAAAATCGCCGCGCGTGAGATCCACTCGCACTATTTTCTCTCTCAAGTCACATTCTAGCATATAAACTTCGCATATAAAACATTTAGGTGCCATGTATACGGTTGCTTTGTAAAGGACCTTTTCAATAAAAAAAATAGTAAGTTTGTGACTATTATTTCAATGTTTTTACTAATTTGACATTTCTCTAGTATCAATTATAATTTTATGAATAGTCTTTTCGTACCACAAACAATTGATTATATATGCATATTTTAATAATTTTTTTTGTAAACATATATATAGTTGATAGTTCCTACGTAACATACACATATAGGTGTTTGTCCAAGAAAAACAAAATCATATAGGTGTATATAGTATGTACTATACTACTATGCATTTTATGCAATTAGTCTTATATATGTCCTGTTAGCGTATTTAAAAACATTGGCAAAGTTATCTGAAAGTAGTTTTTAGTTTGTGTTCTCTAAAAGAATGGCTCAAATCAAATGACAGGCTCATTTCTTCTTTTTTTATTTAACTAGTTAATAAATGGTTTAAGAATATATCAGCTCGTTTTGCACAAAAAAAAAGAAAAAAAAAAAAGAAAGAATATCAGCTCATATATCCTATACCAAATAATATTGCACACTAATGTGATCTTTAATGGAGAAAATTATATAATTCGATACTTAATCCAAAGTTACGATGTGATAAATAGGAACCCCGATAGGTTTGGTTCTAAGTCAGAAGACAGAGATGCATGCGAATAGGGAGAAAAGGAACGAATAGTGGAATAATTGAATCGAGAATCATATTGAATGGAGTTGGATTAAATAGTGGATGAATGTGATGTAAGGTCAAAAGGGGTCTCAATTCCCACGGCCATTTTGGATGTTGAGAAAATAGACAAAGTCATCACATCATTATGTCTAAAGTGACTTTTGTGTGTTTGGACCTTTTTGGTATGAGAAACTTGTCTTTTGAATTTCTTTATTTTATACATTAATGTTTCTTAATAATTTTTATGGGCCGCTTCAAAATACAATACAGTTTAATCATGAGATATAGTACATCACTAATTTAAATGTCACATTTTGTGAAGGATTATCATAATTATGGTATAAATAAAAATTTCTTTTAAGTATTAGAACTTAAATAATACTATTAATTTAGTATTATTTTAAGTTTAACTAACATTAATTAAAATAATACTATTAATTTAGTATTATTTTAAGTTTAACTAATATTAATGAAAATATATTATTAATATATAATTTAAAACCATGTATATAGTAGAAATTGATAGATAAATTCAATTTATGATTTATAAAAAAATTGCATATAAACTATCTAATTAACTTACTTCTAAAACATTGTGAATATAACTTATCATAATAAAATATTGAATCATTTATGAAGAGACATATATACTACGTAAAAAGGTTTTTAAGGGGTTCTCAAAAAATCTCTAAAATAAGAATCAATTCTCACCCATTTTTTCTTTAAAAACTATATTTAATTGCGAAAGACTTAACGAGAAACTTGCACTACACATACTCTTCTAACATGTAAAAGTCACTTTTGGGTTAAAAAGGAAAAACAAGAAAAAACATCTTCAAAGGGCTCCTTAGTCATCTTTTCTTTATTTTTGTTGGGATAGATTTTAGTCATATTCTGATACTAGTTCATTAAATGTTAAGTTGGAGAACATGGTTTCAACATGTACATATAAAAATATATCTCTCCATGTCACCTAGCTATACTGAAAACAAACCCAACAGCAAGTTATGAAAAAAAATATTAATAGTTAAAAAATCTCCAAACTTATTATATACTATGTCCATAAATTCCATTAAGTTCTTTTTTATTAATCTCCAAATATTACTAGTAAATTACTTTTTATGTTTCACAAAAAGTATCATTTTAGAGTTTTATTTTTGTTTCACAAAAGTATCATTTTACATTTTTAATGCATTAGTTTATATTTCTAATGTATCTTTTACATTAGATTTACTAGTTTTATCTTTAATTTATGATTAAAATTAAGTCAATAAACACTTATTAAGTAAAGGCATATATGTATATTTTAATATTTTTTTTAATTTGTGTGAAATATATCAAAGTAACACTCTTTACGGAAAAAAAATACCCAAAAAGATCGCGAATTTATTCAATTAATTTTTGACATAAATTTAAGTATTGTGCAAGGGTTATGATAACACATGGACATTAAATGATAATAATATCATGCCACTATTGTATGACATACGCATTGAATTATGCCTCATTCGTTCCAACTTAGTTAGCATATTTTATCTTGCAAATGGCCTATAATAACTTAATAATAGAAGTTGGTGTTTTCGATTGTACAAGAACAAAATAATTTTCCATATTAAGATGAATTATTCTGTCCCTAAAACAGTAAAAAACATAATGAACACATTAGTTTGGTTTATAATCAACCCGGATTAGTTATATATAGTTATAGCTATTGATGGCATAATTTCTATAGTTTCGGCTAACGATTACTATATTTGTTAATGATGGTCATCAATAATGGCAGGAAGTGGCAAGTGGTCATGGTATAGCTGACTAGCTGCTAGACATATATAGATGCGAATGAACGAACACAGGTCGGCGAAGATACTTGTATATAATATTGGACAAGTGAAATAATAGGTTTCCAATATGAAAACTTTCAAAATTGTACATTTTAGCAGCTCCATTCGAAATAAAAATCTAACGACCTAATATTTCTTCATGATAAACTTTGTTAATTATATAACTATCCTAAGAGGAAGAGAACAAAAGAATCGTAAAAGATTTATAAAGTTTTCGCGTATTACTTAGAAAGGTTTTCTGGTACTATTACATATATGAAAAGTTTTACTAGCTATTTTTTTTATAAAAAAAAAAATCATATCATTTATAATAATAATGTGGGTTCTAGTGCACATGATCGATCCATCAGGCATCAGATTTATCCGTCAAAGACATACATGTTTCAGCGTTGCTCATAAAATCCATTTTGTATCTTAGTTAAAAAAAAGTTAAGTTTTAACTTTTAAGTTTTAACCCATAACGTACAAGACCGTATTAACACACATTTTTTAACCGGTATGGACCTGTTTAACTAACCGCATGCGACTCTATTGGTTTAGTAGTTTTGACCTCTACTCGCGAACGGAATCAAACAAAAAAAGATTAAAGTTTGTGGAGGATGCATGATTCCTTATTGGCGATGCAAGCAATGAATGAATAAAAACGAAGAAGAAGTTACATCAATCAAGACGACTAGACGAGGGAGGTGAATGAGAAAACAAGCATTCTCTGCCACTTAATTACTTTTCCAATTGTCTGTAAATTATCCTTAAATAGGCTAATTTGGTCGGTTGGAGGAATCTGTTTTTGTATGTCTAGTTAAGTAAGTAGAGTTAATTAAACCCTAAATTAATTATTTGGATTGTAATTCTAAGAATCACAAATAATGGAAGGAGTGTATTTGCTTTGCTTTATGTAGAATAAAGCAATAATCACTTTGACTAATCTCCTTTTTTATTACAGAATACAACTCGTTAAGCTCCTCCCCACGTTTCGGAATAATCATTCACTTTGATTGATACGGTATAAGTTGTACACAACAAAAGGAAAAGAGAAAAAAAATAAATAGTATGAACCTACGAGGAAAGAAGGTCATTAGAATAATAGATTAAAGGAATCTATTGCATGTTTTTGGGGTGCTAAATCATAACTAGTGGTAATTAAAAGAATAAGAATTAGTAGTAAATAGACTAAATTTTTAAAATGAAAATGTCTTCCTTAATCTATGGTTCAATTTTGTTTCTGTTTTTTATACACACACCAACAGTATGGTTAATCATTTATAAAAATGAAATAATTATATTAGATAATCTTTTTGTAGAATAAAGCAATACTCAGGTATGTATTTTTTCTTTGTCATCATGGACTGAAGAATTAGTATATATACTTGAACTCACTATAGATAGATAAACCCGTGCAATTTGTTTGTATGGTATTCCTTTTTGTTAGTAATGTTTAGTCATTGAAGGTTTATTATATTTATATATATGATATCATTCTATTTATTCGAATAACAGATATCACAATCTCAAAACTAAGTTTTATACTTTTGGCATAAAACTAAACACAAACAAAAGTATATCTATCATGCATTCATGCTATAAGTTATCTTTATATGTAGTTTCATTCATTAAGTTATTTAAATATATATACAAAGTCAAGCCCAAAATATTTTTAAAAGTTGAATTAAGTAATTACGTTAATAATTTTTGTCTAAACTAATTCATACGTAGCACTGTAAATTTTCTATGAGAATGGAGAATGTATTTAACTATTGTTACATAATTGTTACACGAATCAAGCGCTCTCTTCCCTAGAGACTTAGAAAATAAATTTTATATTCAATTATTGGAGGGTCGTGGGGTGGCGATGAGTGATACCGTCACGGCGCATGTGCGATTCCTAACCCTCATCCACGGAGAGTATTTGCTTACATCGAACGGTAACAAAGAGGCCTGTGATAAAGGGCACAGGTGACTCTAGCAGATCATCAAAATCTCAAAAAAAAATAGGAGTCAGTATATGAATGAAGCTGTTATATAAGAGCAATAAGATATTGGAGTTGACTTTTTTTTTTTTATGTATGATATTTTTTTGGGTTCAATGCATAATAATCTGCCTTTTCTATATAAATACACAAACACATATAAATATAACATAAGCTCAAAGACTAACCAAACCCATCATCTATCATCATCTTCATACAACTTCTCTATATATATCTTTCTTCAGAACCTCAGTTTCAAGAATCTCTATGTGTTTTTTGTCTCTGCTTTTTATAAGATTCGGTTTCTGAGTTTGGCTTCTTCTTTTTTGTGAGGTGGCTATCTCGTTCTTATTCTTCTTGAAACGTAGTAACAGCTTTATAAAAATCCTTGAAAGCATGTAAAGTTAAGTCCTAGATCCATTTTCGTCTCCTTCCTTCAAAAAAAAAAAAAAAAAAAAAGTTTTTGATCGATTGATGAGTTTTCTCATTTATTGATCTTTCTAGTAGTTTTAACTTGTGTTTTGGTGAAACCGGTCCTGGCGAAGTTTAAAACTCAAGTGTAAACCCAAATTTATAAAAACTTTCAAATCATGTAAATTTCGTCTCTATCAATTTATTGCCCTACCCCAAGAAAAAAAAAACCAAAAAAAATTAGTATTTAGAATTTATTTTCAACAACATACAAAAAAAAAAACCCAAAAAAAAAAAAAAGTTGGAAATGGCTCCATCGGAGGCTGAGGTGGGTTCAGTAGTGGTGATGGCTCCTCCAACCCCGGGTACGCCGGGAACGCCGGGAGGACCGTTGATAACGGGAATGAGAGTGGATTCAATGTCGTTCGATCATCGGAAACCAATGCCTCGATGCAAATGCTTGCCTGTGATGGGATCAACTTGGGGTCAACATGACACATGCTTCACCGAGTTCCCCTCTCCTGATATCTCCCTTACTCGCAAGGTTAGTCATCTGACTCATCTTCCTCTTTTTATATAGTATAGTTTGTAACACATCCTTCTTTTGTATTGATATATTTTAAAAATTTTATCCAAATCACCGTAAAAATATACATATCGACTAGAACTTGTATGGTTTGTGCTAATATCGTCGTTATGTTATCCGAATTCATAACCACATATTTTATATTGTTGACAAAAAAAAAAGCAAATCATCTTCAAAATTATATATATTAGTTGAAAAGTGTCATCAACAGTTTATGAAAAAAAAAAATTGATTACGTTGATCAGCTTTTATTAGATTTCGAGGAACCCTTTGCAAGTCTGAAATTTATAATACTATTATAAAGTAAAGATATTCTCATATTATATTGTATTTTAACAATAACAAATCCAAATATTTGGTCCCTCGGAATCCACGTTGGGGTAAAATAGTGAATAAACGAGTTAGACCAACTGGGAAACTCATAAACCGATCGTAAATTTATGATTTTTTTGTAAGCTTTACCAAAAGATAACATTTCTTTATTCTTGTAACCGATTTTTATCATATACATACTTTATTAAGATATTGAAAAAGATCATAAGGTGTTTACGTCACACTTGGAGGAGATTGTAACACGACAAGAACTAGCAGTTCGCAACCGAAAACTAAATCTGAACTGGCAAATAGAAAGAGGGTGATATAATTAAATGTAAAATCACAAAATAAGTCTAGATAAATTAATAGTATATAACTCTAATTAAGGCCCACTCGAACTCAACTTAATTTATTCAATGGACCACCACCGACTCTCCTCATATTTGAATTTTTTTTATGGATTGTATATTGATTTTGTGACAATGATATTCATAGTCTTGACTGCGATAACATTAAATTGGTTTATTGAAAATTAAACAAGTTGCATATATAATTAATTTTTTTTTGAGAAACGGTCACACAAGTAATTAGAATTTAATGGGTTTTGTTTTGTAATGACGAATACGAATTAGTTCTATATATATACTAGTGTATTACATCAAAATTTATTTTGCCTTTATTATTGTGAAAGACTTTTTATGTTACGTAAGTATGGTTTTTGGTTAGGTCTTTTTGATTCATTTAATTTTTATGATCGTTTTCTTTTGGGTGTATCCATGACGGAAGCAGTCAGCCACGGTATGTATCTTTCTTTAGCGCAATCCACGGCTCTTGTCCTTCTATCATTAACCAATAATTTTTACCCTCTAGAGTAATTCATTCTAAGTCATGTTTCTAAGAATTATAGTTGTGAACTGATATTCTTATGATTAGTATTAATTAATTATGATTCTCGTTAACGTGGGCGTAGGTATGGACAGATCATACGCTACATACTAACCGTTGACTGTATTTTGCTGAATACTAAATAACTAATGATAAATTAGACACCAGAATGAAACTAATTTAATGGTCTTTCTAGTGATTATGTGTATTTTACTTGGAATTAGGAAAATTTCGCGTATCTTTATCTTCTTTGACACAAACTTTTATCCCTTAGATATTTTAATTATTTTGTATCTTTCTATATCAAGTGATTTTCATAGATTACATAATACTCATTCTGGTTACAAAGAAAATGTCATTTTGACACATTTATACAAATTCTTTTTTAAAAAATTATCTCTATTTAATAAATGGTTAACAAATTAAATTCAATGAAAATGGTTTACGGGTAAACAAAAATTTAGCATTAAAACACTCTTTGGAAATATAAAATGACACTATTCCTGAAACAAAAAAAAATATTTCTCTAAAATAATATTTTTGTGAACCCGTGGCATTTTGTCTGTAGCATTTGCTCATCATTGTTATCTTTTATGTGTGTTATGCAGCTTGGAGCCGAGTTCGTGGGAACATTTATCCTGATATTCACCGCAACGGCCGGTCCAATCGTGAACCAGAAATACGACGGAGCTGAAACCCTAATAGGTAACGCGGCATGTGCGGGACTCGCAGTGATGATCATAATACTCTCAACGGGTCACATCTCAGGGGGCTCATCTAAACCCATCACTGACCATAGCATTCGCAGCTCTAAGACACTTCCCTTGGGCACACGTGCCGGCTTACATAGCAGCTCAAGTCTCAGCTTCTATTTGCGCTTCATTCGCACTTAAAGGAGTGTTCCATCCTTTCATGTCCGGTGGTGTCACTGTTCCATCTGTTAGCCTTGGACAAGCCTTTGCTCTTGAGTTCATCATCACTTTTATCCTCCTTTTCGTTGTCACTGCCGTCGCCACTGACACTCGTGCCGTAAGTCTCTCTTTCTTTTTGCATGTTTGCAGTTCAGTAATTTTTTTTCTTTTTTTTTTTTATAAGAAAGATTTTTCATGCATGATATATATAAAAAAAAGTTCATGAAACAGTTTAAGAAACACAAAGCCACTGATAATGATTTCTGTAGCTAACCCTAATGGAGTTCTCTTTTCTTGATTGGGTTTAATGAGCAGGTTGGAGAATTGGCTGGTATAGCTGTTGGAGCCACTGTCATGCTAAACATTCTTGTTGCAGGGTATGTCCACATCAAACGCTTTTTAAGCTTCATATTTTAAAGAATCATGCATTGCATTTAAATAAAGTTTCTAAAGCACTTGGGAGTTTTCAACAGGCCATCGACTGGTGGATCTATGAACCCAGTAAGGACTCTAGGACCAGCCGTTGCATCAGGAAACTACAGGTCACTCTGGATTTATCTAGTGGCTCCTACACTCGGTGCTATAGCCGGTGCAGCTGTCTACACAGGTGTCAAGCTTAACGATAGCGAGACTGACCCTCCTCGTCAGGTTAGGAGCTTTCGTCGTTAAGTGAGTAAGAGACTTGTTTACAAGTCTTTTGCTTTGTATACTGTTTACTGTATGATTATGTAATGATATGATGAAAAGCTTTTGGAAGCTTGTGTGAAGAATAAAAGGCGATATGACTATAAGTCCGCGCTCGGCATCGGTTTATATTGATGCGAACTTGTCGTGTCATTGTAAATTGTGTCTGTGTAATAATACACTTTTACGTGTGGTTTGTGTTTCTTTGTTGGTTTGCTGTTGTATGTTACCTATATGAGACAAGGCTCTTTTTATTAATAAAAGCTATTTGTGTGCGTGTAAGAGGTTTTCGAAACATTGTTTACAACAACTTTTGAATGCACAATTTCTAATATTTTCGATTATTTTATCAAAATGATTGATAGTTTTCTGTTTTATATCTTGTATAAATGATAACTCCTGAGATGGAAGTATGTGTGTGCGTGCAATCACATCATAAAAGCTAAACAAAATTGTTTAATATGGTACAACAATATAGCCTAATGACTAATGAGTGCATACAGCAGAGAAATTAAACACTGCATAGTTTAGTAAACAGTGGTGATGGTGAAGATAGCAACCTTACAAATAATAAGTGACATTGTAGAGTGACACTATTAAACAGAAGAGCCACAAAAACGAAAATTTGTAACGGGTATTTAACATTCATCACCACCATATTTGATTTGATATCTTCAACTCTTTTCTCAGTCTTTTATGTCTCTGTTTTGGTAAAAGGAAAAGTGTTGATGACTAGTTAAGTAGTAAGCCATTTCGGTTCTACACCAAACCGAATCTTGCCATTTGGTAACAGTAGCATCTTTGAAGATTGAGTGACGTGAAACACTGATTCTGATTCTAACTTTACAAGTTGAATACCTAAGAAAACAGCTGAAAGGTTTGAAAATATACAAATCTAGCTTGTTTGGACATTCTTGTTCATAAACCCAAAAGGTATCAAAGAACAATCACAACATGAATATCAATCAACTTTTCATGGACAGATCAAAGTGAATGCAATCGAAAATCTTTTCCAGGTCAAGCAGAGCTTTCTAACCGTCATTCACTGTTTCTTCACTGCCGATGTTTTCGCCTTGGAGAGTGTTTTGATCATTCCTTTGGTGATTTTCCAGAACCAAATGAGATTCATCACTGCTAGAGCCGGTGGTATAGTAAGAAGGCTGTAAAATCCCAGTGGAAACACTTGCTTCACCTGCAACGCCAAACCAATCCTTTAGATACCTTTCAGATTCATGTGTCTACTAATATCTTCCTCGTTGGTTTGTTTTACTCATCAAGCTCAGGATTGAACCTACCTGATGGAAATGGAGGTACATGTGAACAAAGAAGTAGACGAACAATAAGATCCTCGCAACCTGGAAAACAAGCAGACAGAGACATTCAGTTTATTTTTTTTCCAAACACTACAACACAGATACGTTTTAGTCTAACTAGTAGTACCAGCCAACCCAGGAACAGGGCAATCCCGTTGAGCGTGTAAGCCTTGGAGCCTTTTTGACCACTAGTATCCAAATACCTGCCATTACCACAATTGATGTTTAGAGGCAGCCACTAACATATATTTGTGAAGGGAGTCAGAAACTTACCACCGTAGATTAACAAACGGAGTTGTGGCCTCTGATAAGAGAACTATGAAGATGTAGAACTGACTTTGCCCACTTGTGACAGAAAGAATGATTGCGAACATCGACAAGAAATGATGAAACACCTTAAACAAGTAACAATGAAACAACACCATTAGCTAATACCAATTCCATTCAGCCAAACCGGAATTAAATGCCAACTCTTATCAACCTTCATTAACAAATATGGAAAATATTATATGATGCCTTACGTATTCAATACCACCAAGAGCTGGGAAATGCCAAAAGATCATTGCCAAGTCTGATAGAAAATAGCCTAAGGAGATCTGCAAAAAGACCAAAAGACATAAGAGACGATCTCACTCACTACCAGTTGTTGAGATTCTAGAGAGACTTCTTCCAGAGAACTAACCCCCATTACAGATTCTGATAACTTCGTTGTACTATTGATGACTGCATCACCATGAACATTCTCATCAAACTGTTCAGATATTACCAAGAGATAGATTGAAGCCACAGAAGTCAAAACAGCATGAAAGGTTGAGAATCCCCTGTGAGAAGAAAGCACTAGCTCAAACACACAAACAAACAAAAAGAAGATCAACAAACTCAAAATAAGGGAATAATCTAAAAAAAACCTATTGTTCCATTCCATTCTAACTTTACTGTCGAGTTTTCCATAAACACCAAAGAGCAATGGACTTATGAAACGAGTCAAGTCATAAACCTTCAAAAAAAAAACAAAAAAAAAAAAAAAGTTACAATCTTGCATCATCATCAACATAGACCTTAAAAAAGATAAGGGTAAAATCAAAATAGGCTTACGATTTTGCACATGAGAGCACCGGAACAAATCGAAGCAAGCAAAAGGAGTTGTCTTGAAGAGACCAAAGCAGCATCGGAATCGTTCGTCATTTAAAGATTCAAGCTTTTGATTGGAACAATGAGTCAAACAGAGCTAATTGGATACAAAGAACAGAACCCAGAATCAAAAACTTATGTGTTACAAAGAATCGAAAAAGGTGAAACCTTATTCGAAAACCTAAGAGATGCGGTCAAAAGGATTAAAACCTGAAGGGAACAAGAAGATGAGGAAGGAAGGGAAGGAATCAAATCTCTCTCGCTTTCGTTCGTTCGTTCGATAATGGTCCCGCGCCTCAATTACAATCTCAGATTGTCAAAGTTTCAACCTTTTTTTTTTCTCTCTCTCTCTCTCATGGGAATCAAATTTGTTTTTACTGTATTTGGGTTTTGCTTATAAATTTGCTTTGTAGCACCAAAAGATGTAATTTTTATGTGAAAATTTTGGAGGAAGTTGGGAAATTTTGAAAAAGGAGCATTTAATGTGTACCAAAATGAGGTGGATGGTTTTGTTAAATACAGACGTGGGTTGGTTGAATTGGACATAAATATGAAAAAGTACCATTTTTTTGGTTTTTTTTTTTTTTTTGACCATTCTAAAAGTAAGAAGAT
Source organism: Camelina sativa (assembly GCF_030686135.1). Lineage (NCBI taxonomy): Eukaryota > Viridiplantae > Streptophyta > Magnoliopsida > Brassicales > Brassicaceae > Camelina > Camelina sativa. Next base: position 21,053,283 of record NC_141892.1, on the reverse strand, counting down.
GTACAAATGGGAAATATATTGTTTCGATGTTGACTGACCAACTGTAACAAAGAAAGATTCTCTCAATTTTTATTGTTGTGTTTGAAGGAAGGTGTTTTTGTGTGTGGGTAAGGTTTTATGTGAGGTTGAGTGAGTACATGGAGATGTGTTGTTTGATGGAATCCAATTGCTACGTTGAGTTTTTTGTATTTAAAAATTAAAACTCATCAACCAAAGTTAACACGAGGGATCGATCTATCTGTCCCTTAGTAAACTTACATTGAAGCAGAGTCGGTCCAACGTTATAGAGAGTAACCCTATTCAAAACTAAATCTTTTTATTATCATTTTTCAATGTTATAAACTCATAAACGGAAAAAAAAACTATGTTCTCAAATTGATGGTTCCTGGAAAAATTCTGACATTAATTCGGACGTGGGGTGGTGGTGTGATAATGGTCATGAGAAGACCCTTTTATTGGGTGAGCGAAGTCTTCGGCGAAGTCCTTCCCCGCTTCATGCAGAGTGCGAGGCTTTGATTTGGGCTATGGAGTGTCTCCTTGCGAACGGATTAGCTAGTCAGTGCTTTGCGACGGAGAGTGCAGAATTAGTAGCGATGATTCAAGCTCCTGAAAATTGGCTTGCGTTTTCAAATCTTTTAGACGATTTCCACTTGCTGAAGGCGACCTTTCCATTATTCTCCTTGTCCAATATTTCTCGTTCTTCGAATCTGAGGATGGATTGTCTCGCTTGGTCGTCTAGATATCTTGTTTCTGCAACTTCCTTTGTAAACACTTTTCCACCAGAGTTCTTTTCTAATTAATGTTTGGTTGACAAAAACAAAAAAACAAAAAAAACTTAAGAAATTCAATGGTAATGACTAATAAAAATATTAATCATTGAAACCAAAAAAAAAAACTTCTAGAATCAAATCTCATCAATTAATAACAATTTATGTCAAAACGAAAGAAAAAATCAAAACTAAAATAGTGGCTCATAAATTTTTGGACCATAGTCCTTGGCTAATGTTGCTTATGCTCTTGAATTGAATCTCATTCTAAGATCAATATAACTTAGATGACCACACAACCTAAATAAATAATTTAGACTCATCTTTACGTACTATAATTTTTTTTTTGGGTGAAAACTCATGGGTCATGGGTATATTGATCTATTATCTTTGCTCATATATATATATATATATATATATACTAGAAGTCATCTCGTGCTATGCACGGATTTAGCGTATAATGTTGTTCAACTTTAGTAATTTGGAAATTATTATTTTTATTTGTTTACTCAGAAATGGTTATTATTGTGATTTTAAAAATATACTGATCATTTTAGTTTTTCTGGATTGATTTGTTTGGTGTTACTTGAGTTTTCCTTTTATATAGTGTTAGACTATTTCAACACATGAACAAAATTTTGATTGCATAGTAGAGTGTGTAGTTTTTTCTTCCTTTAGATTTTTAATACATATTAGAGCATGTACATTGGTGAGAGACTCATTAAGTTTCTCATCATATAAAATTATTTTTAAATGTAGAGAAATTTGAGAACATCTTTCTAATATTGTACGTCTTTTGGTGATTTTCTCGTCAATATAATATTTTTATTTTTAATGTAACTTAATATTTGTAATATAATTTTATTTGAATACTTATGATGTTATTAAAACATATTAATATGCTTATTAATTATATTTAATTTTATTAAGTAGTTATATTTCATATCATATATGTATTATCAATAATAAAATTATATATATTAATATAGTTTGTGAAAGTTTCACAATACTAAATTATATGTTAAACCTTGAGAACCGATTTTCCCTTTTTCAATTATAATAATATTATTCTTTTTTCATTTATTTTAATTATTAGAAACTCTATGATGGTTTAAAACTTACACTAATTTTTGTATGAGTATAAACATGCAATGGTTTTATTTCATCATCATCATATATGCAATTGAATAAAATGAATAATCATATTTGTCGTATGTACTTAGAAGACAAACCGTAAGATATTATAATGTCAAATTTCATAATAATAATATTTCTTAGAAAGTAAACTATTATATGTGAAAGTGGAAAAATATTATAGGAATTTTTTGTTCTTTTATTTCTAAGATGGTTAATTCTAAAGCTATTTGATACTAAGATTCTTAAAAATATATGATACCAGTATACAATTAACATATATTACTCAAAACTATAGAAGTCAAATTAATCATATATAGTATAGAAAAATGCAACTCATATCATACTATGATATAAAAAGACATCACAAGCTTAACAACATGATTTTTTAATGACAGTAAACATACAATTTTCCTTTTTTAGAATAGTTTTAAATACATTCTTTTTTGCTTAAAGATGACGACTACTAAGAAATTAAATTTACAATGGAGAAACTCATATGCATCGTCCAATAAGAAGAAGTTTTATCCTGCTTTACCACATGAATGTCCAAAAAAAAAGAAAAAATTGAAATTCTAAAATATAAGAAAGGACATACATAAATTGTATGACATCCATAATTCCTGGACCAGAGCTCATGGAGAGTAGGAAAGACAACATAAACACTCTAATGAATAAATAAATTTGTCTCGCATAATTTTTTTCTATGTAGTATTAATGTGAACAATAAACATGATAACCTGCAAAAATAATTTAAAGATTATTCAAGATACCTATTGAAATTTGGAAAGATATATAAAAATAATATAATTCTTTATCTGAACCTAATGACTGAAATTAAATAATAATAACTGAAAATTGTTTTAAAAGGAGAGTAATTAGAGATTGAATTCTAATTTCATGGAAAACGGAATGATTCTACTTTTATAGAAAACAAATTGGTAAGGTCTAATGGGAAATAAATGAGTAAGTATTTCTCAAATTACTTACGGAAAACATCCTACCATTAGATTATATAAGATTAAAGGCCATAAACTAAGCGTATATGAAAATCCAAAAATTTATGAATTTATAAGAGAATTTTGAGAACACATAAATACCCCTCATTCTAACATAATCTAGAATCATTTCTTGTCCATGAATTATTTATAAGATTGAAACCCAGAAATAAATTTTATACATAACTTAGAATCCGTTTTTGCCCTGAATCATACATAAGATTGAAACCTGTAATTTCAAAATTTTAAAATTTCAAAATAAACTATAATTAGTTTTTTCCTAGGATGAAATGTAAAGAGTTTTTTTGTTTGTTTTATAGGCCTCTAATTATTTATGTCCAAAGTACAAATGAATTTAATTAATTAGGTCCAAACAATAAAATAAAGACAGGTGTTAGAGAGATAACATGCCAAGTGTTATCTCCTTAGCAAAAACTGAGAAAAACCTTTTCATATTATATAAGATATATATAGAAGCATATTAGCATATGTATTAACAAGAAGATATGAAAGGGTTACTAAAATATAAACAAGTACTCTTGCCGTACTAATTAAGATATACGAAACATCGTTATCCCATTACGCCGCTTTTACTTCTTCATAAGTTGGTGCATAAAGTCACAAAAACCCAATTTTTGCATGTGAAAATTCTTAGGAGATCGATCCTAATAAAATTAAGTCTTTTTTTTTTTTTTTTTTGACAATCAAACCTCATATATTAAGTTATCGAAAATGACCATATTCGAGAGAGAGAGCCAATCAGGTACCGACGAGTTTACATGGGAAAAACAAAAACCTCGTACCTTTGTGCATTTCACAAGCTTATTAGCACGAATATTATCGTCTCGAGAAAATATCTAATACTAAAATTAGTAAAACGATCTCTGAAATGAATAAAGTTATTCAATTCTAATGAAAAGGTTGTTCAATCTTCGATATTAGACGTTATCGTTTGGAAGTATGAACAATCTGTGGCAAAAAAAGCTTTAGGCCAATCAAATTACGTCTAGAATGTTATAACTTCATTTTCCCTTTTGTATCATCATAGTAATATGGACCTCAGTATAAAAAATTTATGGTTTTTTACTTTTTTCTCGACGTGAGTTGCAACGGCTGTACCACCCATCAGCTAGCCTACATTCTTCATGTATATAGTCTATAGAGTGCATACTTCTTTGAAATATACAATTCGAAAACCACGAACGGTATAATCCGAGTAGGTTTGAACAAAACTGTAACCAAAATAGCATCCATGAACATATAAAACTATAACAACACTAGACTTATTTTAGGCTTCTAGCAAAATCCGAGTATATAGATGAAGCTTCTAGCAAAACCTCTTCTGCTAAACTTTAGTAAAAGGATTGATTTATATAAATATCAAGTTGATGGAACTGCCATTACTTTGCAAATCTAACCACAAAAAACATTTGAATTATAATCATCTTAGCCTCTAAGAGAACATTTCTTCACAATTTTTACTACTTATTTTTTTTTCCTTTTATTTGTCGATTTTCTTTTTCTAGTCCCGTTTTCGTTAGAATTGTATTTGATTTTGTCAATAATCGACATTCTATTCGCTTCTTTCCTCGAGAGAAGTTTGCGATTGTTCATGTATTATATTCTTAGCTAGGAGTTTCAATGTTACTAGCTAGTGATCATGTGTTTCCATCTGTCTTGATGTTTAATCACTTCGCCACAACTTGTAGGTTCACAATCTATTGTTGTTACGGCCATTATTAATCATTTAGTTCATTCATATTAGAAAACTATATCGTATACCTACATATATAAATATGTATGTATTTATTGCTTGCTTGAATCAATGTATCAAGTTAACAAAACAGATAGGAAGCTTGCAATTTAGTGAAACGAATGAAATAAATCAGAAAGAATCGGAGGTCATAGGTAGCCACATGTGCGTGAAAAAAGCCCTAAACTTGGCCACTGGCCAATGCATGGCATATTCATATAATGAACCTCCATGATTCAATATACATTCTATTTAATATTACATATCTCTCTGTATATTCTTCGTCTTTCATATTCATCTTAATTGCTAAACTAGCTAGGTGTATACGTAAACATGGACCGTATGATCAGAGTTGAAGATCCCTATATCCAAATGGGTCTTTTTTCTCTAACATTTTCTTTCTCCAAAAAAAAAAACCCTTGCTTACGGAACAATCAAAAATTGAATACGATGGTTAATCATACTAATAGTTTAGTGTTTATAATTTCGTCCCGGGATCGTTCATAAATGATGTATAAGTCAACATGGCGTAGAGACACATGGAGCAGTCGATTTTACGCAAGTGTACCACACGATGCAACATAAGGCGCGTAGAGACATGATATTATATCATAAAAAGTCATATTAATCTCCGGCGAGTCTTGCTTTTTACGATAGCTTTTTGAGCACCTCCGTCGCCGTGGTCACCGGCCGTCAACTTCACCATCACCATCACCACCAACATGCATCATCATCGTACATTCATATAACCCATTTAATAAACTCCGTTGACAATTACGTGTAAGTGTGTATAAATATATAATCAAGAACTTGTAGCTGCTTCGAAAGAAAGGCAGTGGTTAGTTGTTTTAAGACGCTGTCTTTAATTGGAGACAAGAGAAAGAAAACGTAAATTCGAAATGGGTTCGTCGTCGAACGGAGGAGTGCCACCTGGTTTTCGGTTTCATCCGACCGATGAAGAGCTTCTCCATTACTACTTGAAGAAGAAAATCTCTTACCATAAGTTTGAGATGGAAGTCATCAGAGAGGTTGACTTAAACAAGCTTGAGCCTTGGGATTTACAAGGTAATCTTTTACTTATTCAACTCATTAATCAAGAACATATCACAATTCATTGCTTGTTATTAATTGATATCATATTTTGAGATCTTGATAGCTCTCCTCGACGACTTATTGATCATTGGATACTATATACATGACTATTCCAATTCTCTAAATTTGTATGCTATCTTTGTTTGGCAGAGAGATGCAAGATAGGGTCAACGCCGCAGAACGAATGGTATTTCTTCAGTCACAAGGACAGGAAATATCCGACCGGTTCGAGGACAAACCGTGCTACTCACGCAGGGTTCTGGAAGGCGACGGGACGTGACAAGTGCATAAGGAACTCTTACAAGAAGATAGGAATGAGGAAGACACTTGTGTTCTACAAAGGAAGAGCTCCTCATGGTCAAAAGACTGATTGGATCATGCATGAGTACCGTCTTGAAGACGCTGATGATCCTCAAGCCAACCCTAGTGTATGTCTTTTATTTGAGCAATCTTTGCAAAATCTTTGAATTATTATATAGCTTGTTATCATTAAAAACATCATTCGAGCAATTAACAAGTGCAATTGCACAAAGTCTTTGATTTCTACCAATATCTTTATCCAATATCAAATTTATAAAATTGCACACCGTAAATAATTATTTTTTCATAAAATTGAATTTAATTTGTAGATTGGTTGGAATTGAAGGATATGCAATTTTTTTTAGCAAGTACATTGGAATATTTATAGCTTACTGTTTGTATATATATATTTTTAATCCATATTTCTCAAATTTAACCTTACTCAATTCATTTAAAATTGTGGAGTTCTAAAAATGAATTTGGTGGGAAAGATTGATAAATTTTGTACATAATTGGTCTTATTATGTAGTGGTAATTTTTTTTTTCTTTTTGTGTTAAAGGGCTTTTACTGTGGTTTTTTTTTTTTTGGTAAAATTATAAAACAGAATAACATTTGTAACTGTATAAGAGTTGCAACTATATATGATGAGTTAAATTCAAGAGCTTGGTTATGAAAACGTTGTATTTTATTTAATCCATTTGTAACATTATATTGTATGATATTGTAGGAAGATGGATGGGTAGTTTGTAGGGTGTTCATGAAGAAGAATTTGTTCAAGGTAGTGAATGAAGGTGGCTCTAGCATTAACTCCTCGGACCAACACATCCACGATGCATCCAGCAACCACACGCTTCAAGCTCGTAGCTTTATGAACCGTGACAGTCCATACCAGCTAGTACGTAACCACGGAGCAACGACCTTTGAACTCAACAAGCCTGACCTTGCTCTTCATCAATACCCACCAATCTTTCACAAACCACCCACACTTGGATTTGACTACTCTTCAGGACTTGCAAGGGACTGTGAGAGTGCAGCTAGTGAAGGGTTACAATACCAGCAAGCATGTGAGCCTGGTTTAGAGGTCGGTACTTGTGAGACAGTGGTTAGTCATAATCACCAACAAGGTTTAGGTGAATGGGGGATGATGGATAGGCTTGTGACTTGTCACATGGGAAATGAAGATTCCTCTAGAGGGATTAGGTTTGAGGATGGTAACAATAATTCTTCTTCTGTTGTCCAGCCAGTTCCTACCACGAACCAGCTTACGTTACGCAGTGAAATGGATTTCTGGGGTTATTCTAAATAGATGTCTATATGTCTTATGAAATTATGACTATATAAGTGTTGGTATATGTGTGTGTGTTATTGATTACATGTTTTATTTATTGGTTGGAAGCAAATTGCTTTACAAAACCTAAATCTTATATATACTGTTGAAATGAATAAGAACATGATTTATTCTACTCATTGTTTTTCTTTTGTTTTGCAAAGCAATGCAAAGCTATTAATATGCTACAAGAACTTGAGCCTACCATGAGTCATTAGACAGGTATCCTTAGAAAGTATGATATAAAGCACCAATGAAATATATCAAGAAGATTCAGATGAAAGTTTATAACATTGTCAAAAGAAGGTTCCAATCGAACAAAGTTTACATTTTGGAAGCTCTTAGAAAATGGCTTAGAGAGTAGGAGCTCTCTCGGCAGTTCCAGCGATAACGGTAAGCAAATTGTTTCCGAAAGGATCACTGAGATGCTGTGCAAGGTTCTCAACAGGACCTTCACCAGTAACATAAGCTTGGATGAAGAAACCGAGCATCGCAAACATGGCTAATCTCCCGTTCTTGATCTCTTTAACCTTGAGTAGTGCTCCTTGCTCAGGGTCCTTAGCAAGTCCCAGAGGATCAAATGGACCTCCTGGGTGTAGCTTGTCCTCAAAGTCCTGTCAGATATTAGCATTTCAAGTTTAGTCATTTTCCTATCTAAGTCTAGCTAAGTGTAGAGAGTAATGTACCAATCCGTTGGTGATTCTGTAGTACTCAGCTCCACCGAGGAGAACAACTTCAGCAACTACGGCGAGAACAAGGTTGATTGGGATGTTCTTGCCAAAGTAGTTCAATGTGTTTCCATCAAGAAGCAAAGCACCGGTCTGCATTGTTATATACCAATAAAATTCATCCCATCACATCATAACACATTCTTGCTTTGCTATATAGAATCTAAGGCAATTGGATGTTCATAAAGATGAGAAGTAGGTAAGAAACCTTGAACCAGACGGCTTCAGGACCACAGTTAGCACCGTATTTGTTTAAAGCTTCAGGGATGATGAAACCAGCAGCTCCCAACATAGCCCATCTCGCGTGGATCAATTCAAAGGCTTGGTATCTGCAACCACATTCATTACACGACCAATCTTAATGAAGAATTCGATACCTTGACATGGAAACAAAGTAACAGGTTTAGGTTTCAAAGAATCTGCTTACTTAGCAAAGTTCTCAGGCTTCTTGCCAAGACCAAATGGGTCATAACCATAACTGCAAATTCAGACCAATGAACCATAAGCACAGAAGCCAAACGTAAAAAAACATACAAAGAGAGACATGAAGAAGTGTCTTACTCTCCAGCAACTTCACCGTTTAAGTATTCTGGGATCTCTGATCTGTCCAAAAGACCATCGGGCAAGAAAATTCTCCTGTCAGGACCTGCATAAGAATCACAATTTGCAAACACATTCCATAGAGAAACAGAGAATCTTGAAAGGAGTGTAGAAGAAGACACATACCATACCACTTGGCGAGCTCGTCGCTAGTCTCAGAGATGGCCTTGGACTTAGGAGGAGGAGCAGGCTTTTTCTTAGAGAAGAGAGCAACTGTCTTGAACGTGGCCGGTCTTGAAGCCAACGGAGCAGACGATCTTGAAACTGCCCTGAAGTTAAGGGGAGTACCAAGCATTTCCGACACACCCAAAGACGCCATCTTTTTTTTTTTTGGTCCAAAGTTTCAAGCTTTACTCTGGTTTAACACTAGGGAGGAGCTAAGTGAAAGAAGGAAGAGACGAAACTGGTGCTATAAGGTGAAAGGGTAGGATTCGTTTAGGATTTTGATTGGTCTGAATTGAAAATGTGAAATATGATTCTTTGCTCTGATTGGTTTGTGGATGCTGATGTGGCTTTAAGATGGGTTTTTGTTGGATAATCTATTTTATCCATATCCCTCTGTTTCTTCTCTTTTGTGTGGCTTAGCTTTCACCAAAACTACCAACTGTGTTACAAGAATCTCAAACACATGAAATCTTAACAGTGAAGTGTCATCCACAAGCCTTCCACAGTCTTTACTTGGGATTTTCAGTAAATTCCTTGGGTCATTAGGAATCATTGTGGTCCTGTGGACGCCCAAACTCAACGGTTCTATTTTCTCATGGGACTATCTCTTTACATCAAAATAAAGAATTGGAGCATGGGACATCTGGATTTCATCGAAGCATCAGACAGGTCCCGAAAATGAACAAAAGCCTTTTGGAAAGAACTTCCCGCAAAGTCGACCACAAGTAAAGCATTTGGATCGAAACACAAGTGATCTACTGACTTAGTTAGCACAGTGTTCATACCTGGTGGAAGCGAATCATAACAAATTTATGCCATTGGCCCTAGAGATGAGATGAGATCACTGTGCCATTAAGCAATGGCAGGTTCTACTTTTTAAAATTGGGTTTCTACCAAAAGCTCATAAACAACAACTTAAAGAGAAACCAGAACTACATAACCAGAATGATAAATCTGCCATGTAAAATTACGTTCTTTATACCATAACCAATTGTACAAAACGAAACCAGATTCACTAGCCCCGGCATCTCTACTACATTCTTGATCTAAAGAACATACCAACAACACTTAACATTTACTTGGCAGCTGCAATGAGCAACAAGCTAAAACCATACTAATGTTCATCATTTTATCCACTTGTCGATTTCTTTCGTAGTAGCTTTCACAAGCTTCTTGGTACTAACAACAAGTTCATCAATAAGAGAATCAACTTCATTCCTGTCAACAATTCAACAAGTCCCAAATCATCATCATCCGAAGTCTTAAATCACTAAGATTTATAAAAAAAAAAGACTAAATTTTTATAACTCACAAAGATGGCTTCCCAACGTTATAATAAGAACGAGAGTGATCATAAGCAGCTCCTCTTCCAACACCATAGCCAAAACCTACACCAATTCCACAACCAGCTCCAAACCCTAAACCAAACTGTAATCCAGGCACTCCTGGTCCGAATCCTACACCTGTTTCCATCAAATCTCTCTACTCAGTTTATCTATAAAAAAACAGCTTCGAGCGATTCGTAACTCTGTTCAATCGAAATTAGAAATTTTTACCTCCGATAAGACCGGCACCGAAACCGACTCCGCAACCAAAACCGAGTCCAAAGGCTGGACCAACATTTCCAACGTCTTTGATTCTAACTTGAGGAAGTTTCCAGAGCAATCCCTTGTCATCGTCTCCGCTTCTTCTTCTTCTGCTACTCATCGTCGTCCCCCACTCTCTCTCTCCGTCGCTCTTTCTCCGTGGATTTCGCTATTACATTACTTTAATTGGGCCTAAGGCCCATTCCTTGTTTTTATAGGCTCGATTGTTTTTCTTAGGGGTTGGTGGGCATTTCCGGTTAATTTGGATTTATGAAAAATCTTAGCCAAACTCAAACCGAAGTTAATTTGATTCGGTTTTAGTTAGGTTTGAATTAGTTTGGTTCTGTTTCAATTCGTATTGGTTTAGTTTGGTTTTATTTCAATTAGTTTGTGTTCCGGTTGTTGAACGTTGGTTACTTGGTTTCCTCTCGTTTAATTCAAAGACGATTGAAAAAAATAGAGTTGCAGAACATAAATGGGCTTGCTTACTAGCTTAAAAAAGCTTCACCCCGGCCCAATTAAGAAGGTTAAGAAAAGAAAAACTTACAAAACCTTCATCTTCAAAAACGTTATTAAGACGATTGATATCATTCGTTTGCGCCGAACTAGGAATCTGCAGAAACCCTAATTTCGTGAGGAGTTTGATTCATCAGTTTCCGCCATGGAAGAAGTATGCGAAGGCAAAGAGTTCTCATTCCCTCACCAAGAAGAAAACGTCCTCTCGTACTGGACTCAAATCGATGCTTTCAAGACTCAGCTCAAACGCACTGAGAATCTCCCTGAGTACATCTTCTACGATGGACCTCCGTTCGCCACCGGGCTTCCTCACTACGGTCACATCCTCGCCGGTACGATTAAAGATATTGTGACTCGGTATCAGTCCATGACTGGTCACCATGTCACTCGTCGCTTCGGATGGGATTGTCATGGTTTGCCTGTCGAGAACGAGATTGATCGGAAGCTGAACATTAAGAGGAGAGATGAAGTGCTTAAGATGGGGATTGATAAGTATAATGAGGAGTGTAGGAGTATTGTGACTCGTTATGTTACTGAGTGGGAGAATGTTATTACTAGGACTGGGCGTTGGATTGATTTCAGGAATGACTATAAGACTATGGATTTGCCTTTTATGGAGAGTGTTTGGTGGGTTTTTGCTCAGCTTTTTGAGAAGAATCTTGTTTACAGAGGCTTCAAGGTTTGGTTTGCCTTCTTCTTCCTTGCATTGTTTGAATTTGGTGAATAGAGATTCTTATTGTTGACTCATTACTTGATTGCAGGTTATGCCGTATAGTACTGGTTGTAAGACTCCTTTATCTAATTTTGAAGCTGGTCAGAACTACAAGGTGTGTGCTTCAGCTTTTGCTAATGTTAAATTGTCTTTTGTTGTATAATTTGATCTCTGATATTGGTAGAATGGGTGTACAGGACGTACCTGATCCAGAAATTATGGTGACTTTCCCTGTTATTGGGGATCAAGATAATGCTGCTTTTGTGGCATGGACTACTACTCCGTGGACTCTTCCAAGCAATCTTGCTTTGTGTGTCAATGCAAAGTTTGTCTATGTGAAGGTTCGTAACAAGAACACTGGAAAAGTGTATGTTGTTGCTGAGTCTCGGTTGTCAGCTCTTCCCACTGATAAGCCCAAGACCAAGGTAAGTAATGGACCTGCTGGTGATACCAAGAATGCAAATCCTAAAGCGAAAGGTGCTAAACCTGAGAGTGCAGCTGATTCTTATGAAGTTTTGGAGAAATTTAATGGAGCTTCTTTGGTTGGGAAGAAGTATGAACCTTTGTTTGAGTACTTTAGCGATTTCTCAAGTGAGGCCTTTCGAGTAGTAGCAGATGATTATGTCACTGATGACAGTGGTACTGGTATTGTCCACTGTGCTCCTGCCTTTGGTGAAGATGATTATCGTGTTTGTCTTCAGAACAAGATAATTAAAAAGGTTAGATTTGACTACACCCTCTTCCTTATCACTCCGTTAAAATAGAATAAGATAGAAATAGAATTAAAAAGGTTCGTCATGACCGTAGTTAACGTAATAGAATTTCTATTCTATCTCTCTTCCTTTGTTTCAGTTTCTGACCACATGACTAGAAAATATAATGTAGTGTCATTCAGTTGGGGTTTAGTTGATCTTAGATTTTGGGTTGGTAATTACGTGGGATTTCGTAGAAATGCTCATTTGTTGTTACTTATTCTTCTGCTTAGGCTTATAGTATCGTTTAAGTACCCATGCCTGTCTACTCTACTAATTTTGCTTCATCTCATTGTGTTAAACATACTTGTATATGATTTTATCCGTCCTTGCAGGGTGAGAATTTAGTTGTTGCTGTTGATGACGATGGGTTGTTTACTGAGAGAATTACTGGCTTCAGTGGCCGTTATGTCAAAGATGCAGACAAGGATATTATTGAAGCTGTTAAGGTGATTACTGATGCCTAATGTTTTTAGCCATGATTAGTCGGTTAAGATTATAATGATTTGTCATGTTTCTTAGAGAACTTAAGTGCATTTTGAACCATTGGATTGTTTTACTGTCGGTGATTTTTTTATTTATGAAGTAATATTATTTTGTTATATCAGAACAAAGGCAGGCTTGTGAAAACGGGGAGCTTTACTCACTCATATCCATTTTGCTGGAGATCAGACACCCCTCTCATATATAGAGCAGTTCCGAGTTGGTATGCTTCATGTTTCATATGAGCTTGAGTTAAGGTCTTAGTAGTTGGATCATTTAGTGCTAGTATAGTGAGGCATTTTGTCTCTTTAGGCCTTTCTAACTTTGGCTTTAAAGATGTAGGATTTTTTCCTGTACTAGTTCTCTTGGGATAAATGATAATCCTAAGATTTTTCACATGATTATATCGGGCAGCCCCTTTTTGGAGCTTTATAAGCTATCTTTGTGTATATCACCAAACTTTATATGATATTTTGATTTCCCATGTTTCGTTTATCTATTTTAGATTTCATATGTAGGAGTATCTGACCTAAATGGCACGTAGAAGAAATTAGCAGAAATATGATATGAACGTTGATCTGTCTTTTTCATGTGTGGTTAGGACTTTAAAGTTTGTTTCTGGTTGACCTGTTAGGTTTGTGCGCGTGGAGCAAATGAAAGATAAGTTGTTAGAAAGCAATGAACAGACGAAATGGGTACCTGATTATGTGAAGGTTAGTAGAAGAAAGGATCAGTACTCTTGGGTATATATTACTAGTGCGTTTAGATAAGTGTCTATGAAATAATTTCTCGATTAATCTGCAATTCAGGATAAACGTTTTCACAATTGGCTCGAAAATGCAAGGGATTGGGCTATCAGTCGAAGTAGATTCTGGGGCACACCTCTTCCGATATGGATCAGCGATGATGGGAAGGAAGTTGTTGTCATGGATTCCGTGGAGAAGCTTGAAAAGCTCTCTGGTGTCAAGGTCTCTTCTTTTGTTGTTTGCATTTCTTCGTTTTATGTCTGTCTCTCTTTCTGCTGTAAATACCTATCATGCACTCTTGGAAGATAAATTGGTTAAAATAAAATACATCATAATATCAGCATATAGCTCACTGAAGCTTTGGAAAGTCTACTGTCACGATCTCGGTTCTTCTATATGGAACAATTGTTTTGCTGGATAACTCAATATTCCGTCTGATATCTGACTAGATATTTCTAGAAGTCTTCGTTATATGTTCTGTTCACTTTAATGACATCCTCTGGGGGTTTGTTCTTTTTTTTTTTTCTTGCTGGAGTATGTAGTTATCAAAAAGTCTGACGCTCATTTGTTTTTCTGATGATTTATGGTGAAGGTCTTTGATCTGCATCGTCACCATATTGATCAAATTACAATCCCATCAACTCGCGGCCTTGAATATGGTGTGCTCCGTCGTGTAGAAGATGTAAGATGGATCCAAATTCTTTCATTAATCAGATAATTCATGATTGTTTGGGGTGTTACGATTAAATCACGCTGTTGCAGGTTTTTGATTGCTGGTTTGAGAGTGGGTCAATGCCTTATGCATATATCCATTATCCATTTGAAAACAAGGAGCTATTTGAGAAGAACTTTCCTGGTCATTTTGTGGCTGAAGGGCTTGATCAAACTCGTGGATGGTATGTCATTCCACTTTTTGACTGTGGCTAGAAATATAAGCCGTTATATTAGTTAAGCTTTAGCAATTAAAAACCATATCATTTTAGTTCTCAGGGTTTGTTCCGTCCGTACTGTGTTGGATGATTTTAATTACGCTGAATGATTCCACTTAATTAAGTAATGAGTCGAAGCTAAAGGAAGTTGTGATAAGTTTACTATGAATTGTGATTCTACAAGTGTTTTAACAAATGCATCATAAGCAATAATTCTTTTCTACTAATTAGGCAGTGAATAGTATATAAACTTTTGGTTTGGTCTGCACAGGTTTTATACTCTTATGGTGTTATCTACTGCATTATTTGGAAAACCAGCGTTCAAAAATCTGATATGCAATGGTCTTGTGCTTGCTGAGGATGGAAAAAAGATGTCTAAGAAATTACAGAATTACCCACCACCTTTGGAAGTCATAGATGAGTATGGGGCTGTAAGTTTTCCCTGTAATATGCTCTTATACTGCGTTTTGAGTTTTTTTCCCAATGTTCTCTAGCTATGGAAATCTTAGCAGCGTGTGTATAACTGTATATCATAACTTAGTGACTATATGTAAACCTTGACAGGATGCTGTGCGATTGTACCTGATAAATTCTCCAGTTGTACGTGCTGAGCCACTACGGTTCAAAAAAGAAGGAGTACTTGGTGTTGTGAGTGATTTTGGTGTTTAACTTTCTTGCTGCTTATTGGAGTAATTTGTTGTTTGTCTGAATTTTTCTGGTCCGTATTGGGATTCACTAGGTCAAAGATGTTTTCCTTCCATGGTACAATGCATATCGGTTCCTTGTTCAGAATGCAAAGAGACTTGAGACTGAGGGTGGTGCACCCTTTGTTCCTACTGATCTGGCAACTTTACAGTCGGCAAACGTTCTTGATAAGTGGATTCACTCAGCTACGCAAAGTCTTGTCCGTTTTGTTCGTCAGGAGATGGATGGATATCGGCTTTACACTGTAAGTTTTTTACATGTAATTTTCAGCATGAAATGGTGTTTGTATTTAGATAGACGTTATTAATTTCTCGTGGTATCTCTAACATCTTTTTTTTGTTCCTTTTCTTTTTTTTTAGGTGGTTCCTTATCTCTTGAAGTTCCTCGACAATCTCACTAACATATATGTTAGATTCAACCGCAAGAGGTTAAAAGGCCGTACAGGAGAAGATGATTGTCACACTGCTCTTTCAACTTTATTCAATGTATAGTAAAAATAGTTTGCAGGGATACTTTTTTTTGCATAGTCATCATCATTTGATCACTTATTGTAACTAATAATTGACTATTTTCAGGTGCTCCTTACTTCTTGCAAAGTGATGGCCCCTTTTACACCTTTCTTCACTGAAACTTTATACCAGAATCTGCGGAAAGTGTGTAAAGGTTCTGAGGAAAGCATTCATTACTGCAGTATTCCACAAGAGGAAGGAACGGTAAGAATCAAGTCCACATCTTTAATATCCAGGGATAAAATACAAAATTTCTGACTTTTTGCTTAATTATATTTTCTTCTTGTGTTTAAACAGAGCGGGGAGAGGATTGAGCAAAGTGTTACAAGGATGATGACAATCATTGATCTCGCTCGGAACATTCGTGAGCGTAACAGACTACCCTTGAAAACTCCTCTAAAGTGAGTGTTGGTACTTTATTTTTTTTCAGTTTCCACGTTGTTATTAGCCTAAAACATGAAAACAAATTCATACATGTTTGTCCTTGTTGTATATCAGGGAGATGATTGTAGTCCATCCAGATGCAGAATTCTTAAATGACATAACTGGAGTACTAAGAGAGGTCTGTGATGTTACGGAACAGTAGTTTATCTTCTGGAAGTTTTAATCAATTATATTATATATATGAATTGTTTTTGAGATTGTTGGTGAGGACCATTTGAAATCAGCAAATGATAGCTATGTGGAAGAGAAATGCTCAAGGGTCCAGAGTCCTTAGGCTTTTCACATCAACTATTGATACGTAGGATTTATCTGTCTGATTTTGCATTGCAGTATGTCTTGGAAGAACTTAACGTAAGATCTCTTGTATCATGCAATGATACTCTGAAGTATGCATCTCTAAAAGCGGAACCAGATTTCAGGTTAGTTAAGGTTTCTTCCTGTGTTTTTCTTTTAACTGTCAAGCTCAATGTGCTTTTTAGCCTTTCTGAAAGAAATGTAGAGTGAAATTTTACATGTTCATTCCTGCAGTATATTGGGAAAGCGACTTGGAAAGTCGATGGGCCTTGTTAAAAAGGGAGTTCAAGAAATGTCTCAAAAAGATATCTTAGCATTTGAGGAGGCTGGGGAAGTTACTATTGCTGACCACTCGCTAAAGCTAACGGATATCAAGGTCTTGCGTCTCTGGTGTTTTCCTGTGCGATAGCATGAAGAATATGTTGTTACTTGCTAAATTCTGACACATCTTTCATATGTTATTCAGATTGTCAGGGTTTTCAAACGCCCAGAAGGTTTGAAAGATAGTGAGATTGATGCAGCTGGAGATGGTAAGAATCATAAGTAACTACCACTTCTCTGTGGTCAATTTTATGTCAATCTTGATTCAGTATATTGGTAAGGATAAATATAATGTTTGATTTTGTTCATGGTGCAGGTGATGTTTTGGTGGTTCTGGATCTACGAGCAGATGATTCTTTGGTTGAAGCAGGTGTTGCCCGAGAGGTAAATATATATAACATAACGTCTAGATGAAACAAAAGCAACACAGTTTCTTATAACTTGTATATTTTCTTTGGGTTTCTTTTTTTCTGTATCTGAATATTCTATATCAAGATAGAGCAGCTGTTGTGCTCATGAGCTTTCTTTCCCCGTGTTATAGATTGTCAATAGGATCCAGAAACTACGGAAAAAGTCAGGTCTGGAACCAACAGACTTTGTGGAAGTGTACTTTGAATCATTGGACGAGGATGAATATGTCGCGAAACAAGTTATTCACTCTCAGGTAACTGGTTTTGGTTTGTTACTCAATTCATGTTAACTTAAGTTCTACTTGAAATTTGCTTCGCCATGGGATTAAACGAAAATTTATGTTTCCAACATGAATATTATCAACCACATGCCTTACTTCTGTCGCATCATTCTTGTTTGTTGGACAGGAACAAAACATTAAGGATTCAATTGGCTCCCCTTTGCTTCTGTCTACTTTAATGCCATCACATGCAGTAAGTCATCAACACTCCCATATCTACTTTTTTTTGGCACAGCAGAAGCATAATGTTTATCCTCCTATCGTTTATATAACAGGTCATAATAGCCGATGAGATATTTACCCCAAAAGAAACATCAGATGAGAGTGCCAAAAAGGTTCCAAAGTTGTCATATAAGATAAGTTTGGCCAGACCGGCTTTAAAGTTCAATGAAGAGGCTGTTCTTGCGTTATACTCAGGTGAGTCACCATCTCGTTACAATGGATGTCTACCATCAGTTCTCTTTTTCTCTTAACAAGTCTACACTATTGGTTACAGGAGATGTGAAGTCTGCAACCGGGCTTGAAACGTACTTGTTATCAAGGGATCATTTGAGTTTGAAATCAGAGTTCCAAGCTGGACAAGGGAAGGTTTGTTTGTGCCACTCAGAATCCTGATCGTTAGTTACGCTTATTGATAACCCAAATTGTTATAGTTTATTCACTTTCATGTATCTTTTATGGTAGATAACTGTGAGCTGCATCGAGAACCTGCCTGCTGTGACTGTTGTTCTAGGAGAACATCTACATTTGAGTGTCGGCGACTTGCTAAGCAAGAGGAACGCATAATCCCTCCCTCGGTTTTGTCTGATTGATTGTGGTGACTCAGGGATTTATTTCGACGGTTAAATTGTCATATTTTTCTTCTTCCATATCTTACCTTCAAGTGTTTCTTTAGATTGTTGCATATTTTTCTTCTTCCACATCAGTGTTGAGACTCGGTATTCGTTCTATTTGTACAATATTATTATACTCGGTATTCGTTCTATTTATATGTGATGAGTCCAGTGACCAAAGTTGAACTTGGAATTTAGAACAAAGAAGACGCTTGGATATCTAAAATTTCCTTGTGAAAATTGACTTTTTGTTTATGTTTTCATACATTTTTTTTGGTAACATTTCGCCTGTTCGTTATCTAATCGCTGCGATAGCGACGGTGACCAAAAAATAAGACATCGACAAAGGCAAAAATCAAGTTGATCTGAAAAAAATACAGTCGCAGGAGATGGAATTTTCGTCGCTAGTTCCGGAGAAGCTGCCGCTGTTATTTATAGCGACTGATAAACTGTGCAAAAACCAATCGCTGCGACTAAATTGAAGAGGGATCTAAGATTCTCTCTTATTTTCTTATACTTTTCTAGTTTCTATCCCTGTCGCAGCGATGAGGTGCCGAATAGGGCCATGTCGCATGCTCGTTATATAATCGCTGCGATAGCGACGGCGACCAAAAAATAAGACGTCGACAAAGGCAAAAATCAAGTTGATCTGAAAAAAATACAGTCGCAAGAGATGGAATTTCCGTCGCTAGTTCCGAAGAAGCTGCCGCTGTTATTTATAGCGACTGATAAACTGTGCAAAAACCAGTCGCTGCGACTAAATTGAAAAGGGATCTAAGATTGTCTCTCTTATTTTCTTATACTTTTCTAGTTTCTATCGCTGTCGTAGCGATGAGATGCCGAACAGGGCCAATATAAATTAAAGGCGAAGCGCTCTTCCATGAATCCTCCGCATTGAACAAGAGAGAGATCCAGGAAAAACCAGTACAATCCCAAAGAAAGAAACCCAAGATCCGGAGATTGCCATCTCAGATCTGGAAAATCTTGGTCCAGCAAAACAAAATCAACCACAAAGGATCTCAAGTCGAAATTCACCCACATCAAATCCCGACCAAACCGAATCACATAAAGAATCAAAAACATCCGAAGCCGAAACACATAGCAAACGAGAGAGAGTTTTTCTCGAAATAGACTGCTATATTTTATCACGTATTTGTAACTACATTTGACATAAATGCAAATGTAAAACTAAATAAAATATTAATAATAATGTTGTTCCGCATATATAGTTATAGTTATTTTAAATAAACAAACTTGAATATCTAACAACGAAAAATACATAACGAAAAAAATATATAATTGTATAAAGTCTTCTTCTCCCTAAGTTTGGGTTTAAACCTAGATAGGGATGGTTAGTGATGTTAAGATGGATCTACCATGTCCGTTAAAACCCTGTCCATTAAAATCTGCCCATTTAGTACTATGCTCTTTTAGACCCTTTTATATGTTACCCATTTAGTACTATACTTTCTTAGACCCTTTTATATGTTACTTATTTAGAACCCTGTCCATTTATTTTTGTTGCTTTTACAAGTACCCATTTAGGCCTTTATGATTTTTTTTTCTACAGTAATTTTTTGAACAGAGTTTAATCTGTTGCAAAGTTATAACATGTCCTGATGTCCAAAACGAGTTTGTTGCAAATTATAATAGTTAAAATTATAATTTGTTGCAAAGTTTAAAATTATAATATGTTTGAAAGAGGAACACAATACACAACAAAGTAATCAAACTACCAATGTAACCAAATACAAACATCTTCACAAATCACAAACCAAACTCATTACTAAAAACAAGTCTTAAATCTCCTGATGACTCCATGTGTTTTGAGAATCCTTTTCATCATCTTCTTATTTTATGCTACCTGTTAAAAATGTTAAAAATGTGAATTAGTTGCAATTTAGAGCTGTTGAAACAAAGTAAAGCTTACCAATTACGAGTATGAAACTTACCTTCATATTCTGCAAAACCTCTTAACCAGTTACGAGTACACAATAGAGCTTGAACATTCTTTGGAAGCAAACAGTTTCTGTACGGAGTTAACACTCTAGATCTGATGCTGAACGTCGACTCTGAGGCAACTGTGGTGATGGGTATACTTAGCAAATCACGTGCCATACATGCTAGATCACCAAGTCGATGTTGGTTGTCTTTCCAATAAGACAAAACATCCAAATTCGGAAAAGACTTCCTCTCTAATCTTGGCTCATCTAAATAGATATCCAAAAGTGTCTTTGTATTGTCCACCCCAACTCCAATGTTTCTTTGAAGCTCATAAAGATCCTGCAGAAAAATTCACATCGAAGTCATCATTATGATACAAATTCTTAGTATTGTAAAGAAAGTAGACTTACATTATCGAAGTCATCATCAAGTGGAGACTCAGAAACTAACTCATGTGGAGTTGGAGCTGCTGAAACACCTGAAGCATTTGCGATAGACTTAGCTTGATAATCCTTGTAGAGCCTAACCAAATTTGCTCTAAGCTCATCTTTTTTCAACTTAGAAGTTGTTGGATCCACTTTCTCATAAGCCATCTCAATCATTTGCAGTTTCATTCTTGGATCTAAAACAGACACCATGGACAAAATTATGCTGTAAGCTTTCCAATACTTCGAGAACATTTTTCTGCATATTCTGAGCTATCTTTTCAACACCTTCATCATCACAAGATGCAAATTTCCTCAACAATAGCTCAATTCTCCATACTTGTGTGAAATACACATTGGCAGTGGGATACTTCGATCCAGAAAAATGTGTAGTGATGACATTGAACGGTTTCAACAACTCACAGATTTTTTCTCCACGATTCCATTCATTTTCTGGGTAATGTCTTGTAATATGTGTCATACCATTGCAAGCTAACAAATGCTTTCCTAAACTTTAAAGCCCTTGCAAGCATCCCATATGTAGAGTTCCAACGATGAGGAACATCAAGTGACAGACCAACTCCACTTTTAATTCCAACTCTCTCTACACAAGCTGCAAAAGCTTCTTTCCTTGAAGGATATGCTTTAACATTTCTAACATTCTATCTAATATTGTGCAAGATGTCATACGCTAGATCTAAACCAGCTTTGACTATGAGATTTAACACATGACCACAACATCTCACATGCATAAAATCACCCATTAGTAAAAAAAACATGTATATCCACCAAAGAATTTGTGGCTGAGCCTAATTATTCGTGGCTATAAGTAAAAAAAGTCACGAATAGTCACCAAAAAAAATCGTAGATATAGCCTTGTAACTAAATTATTGTCGTGACTTTTCATGGCTATGAAGTCACGAATTTGTTACTCATGATTCGTGGCTAATCTTAGCTACGAAACTATCACTGTTACTTCGTAGCTTCCAGTAGCTACGAAGCAACCACAATTAATTTGTGACTAAGCCTAGCCACTAATTTTATGAACATTCATGTCGAAGTTAGTAGCTCCAAAACTACAAAAATAACCATCTAGTTTCGTGGGTGATTGTTTGCAAAAAAAAAAAGATTAATTTTTAAAATAAAAATCTGCAACGAAAAGCTAAATTCAGAAAACATGAAATCAAATAGCAATATTTTAACTAAGTAATCTTATCTTACATATTACCAAAAGAGCTTACTAAATAACTGTTCTTCTTGTCTTACATATTACCAAAAAGACTTACAAAATAAAAGTCTAACTGTTCGAAAGTTTAACATAAAAGCTATAAACATCATAGCCTGTAATTTAAATATCTAATGATGCACATCAGGCATCTAAGTTGTCTTGGTTTGAACCTGGAGTAGGTGCAGCAGTTGTAGAATCTGCATCAGAAGCAGAAGCAGAAGTTGTAGCAGGAGCAGCAGCAACAGAGGGTTGTCTAACTCCAAGAGACTACATGAACAGAATAAGAGCTTGTCGTGATGCAACCAGCTCGTCTATAACCATAAACATTGGTGTTGAGTCGCTTGAAGTTAGTCTCCAAAACAGAGATCAGCACTTCCGTGAAAATTCCATCTTTGCGTCAGTGTGTCCTCCGCACAAGATCAGTGAAGGCTGGTGCTTCATCCAAACCAGACTCAATCATCTATAAAACAAAGAGGAAACATTAGTACATATATTAAAGTAAATAATAACATACGAGAAGTATAACACTTACCATCTCATGCTCAATCTGCAAAAAACGTCGAGGACATACACAATGCTTGTGAACCCCTATGCCATCATGATTAGATAAGTGGTTTCTAGCATTCTTTCTCTTCTTCTTTTCTGGTTCTGTTTCCCAGTACTCCACTAGAGTGTCCTACTCAGCCTCGCCAATGTACATGGGTCTCTGATTTGCCCTCTTCTTTATGCTGATGCGCTTGTGTGTGGCTCCTGGTGTCATCCATCTACATTGCAGATCTTGCAATTAGAAGCACAAATAAAAAAAATCCACAAACTTGAGTAAAATTTAAACATAGAACAAAGCCAAGTTAAGAATCGACATCAACAAATCCTAACCCACATAAACATGTTCGTAATACATTGAAATGAGTAAAAGCTCAGAAACAATTACAAAATTAATTACACCCAATTAAAGCAAATACATAAGTAAAGTTATAATACAAAAATCGAACACTTGTTTATGTTTAAAATTCAAAATCAAACATATCTAAACATCATCTGAGTTGAAAACGTGATAAAATCAAAACTAAAACAACAATATGAACAAATCAAATCCTAGAAAAACCTAAACAGAAACAAAAATAAAAGATCTAAGCAGCCTTAGAGAAAGAGAGAACAAAAAGAGGCGTTAGGGTTTTTAATTTTAGCTTCTTTTTTCTAAGTGTGGTGGTGATATAAATGAAGAAGGAGAAAAAGTAGTATATTATAATACCCTTAAAATTACTATTTAGCCAAAATTTTCATTTAGCAGGAAAACTAAATTAATTGGTGGAGTTGTGAGAAATTAACTGCTGGGATGGTGGGACATTATTTGGGTTAGTCCACCCAAACCAAGTGAAATTTGTTTAAAAGAATTATTTAATTTTAATGAATTTTGATAAAAATTTCTGATTTATTAATATTAATTTCTATATGATTTAGTAACACTAATTTTCTGATATAATAAAATATAATACACATAATTTGATAGGATAGCCACAAAAGTACCAGAAAAAAATTAGTGGCAAGGCTTTAGTCACCATTTAGCTACCAAAGATTTTCGTGACTGTATAGCCATCACAGTTTTCGGGTGATTGGATGGACAGTTCAGTGAATGGGCCACAAAAAAATTTAGTGGTTAATAGGAGTCACGATTTAGCCACTAATACTATCGTGTCTATATAGTCACTCAATCATTCGTGACTATTTTGTGACAAATATTGTCACGTGCTATATTGGTGATTATTTCGTGGTTAAATGGTCACGAAATTGTTACTAATTAATTTAGTGATTAATTCGTGACAAATAAATTTTTAGTCACAATTGTTGGTGACAAAAACCTGGCTATACGTTTTTTTTTACTAGTGACCATCCTAAAAGAGGCCACTGCCACTAATCATCTGAAGTTGATCCTTAAGGATCTTTTGCATACTATCGTAGTATTGTTATTTGTTGCATTATCTAAGGCAATAGAAAATAGCTTCTTCTCAAGACCTCATTCTTTCAAACACTCCAATATCTTGATGGAAATTTCTTCGCGAGTGTGAGGAGACTTCAGTTCACAAATTGCCAAAATCAAACAGTTTAAGTTCCAATCATCATCGATGAAGTGAGCCGTCAAACATATGTAACTCATAACTGTGGCTCGAGCAGACCATAAATATGAAGTGAAACACACACGACCTCGATGTCTTGCAAGCATCTCTTTTACCTTAACCTTTTCAATCTCATATCTTCTGTAGACATCTGCTCCAGCTGTTTGTCTGCAAATCGGTTGGCATTCCGGATTAAATACTTGTCTATTGCTCTCACTTTTTCATATTCAACATAGCGAAACGGAAGATCATGATAGATTATGATCTAGCTGGTCATCTCTCGGTCTTTCTTCGGATCATATGGAGGCATGTCTTCCAATCTAGGCTTCTTTGGACACGTCAACAAATGGCGATGCAAACTCTTTGTTCCATGTGTTTTAGTATTAATCACCAACTTCATACCACAATGGATGCATTTTCCTCTATATTTTTTTATCTTCTTCTATCCCGACTGATACAAATTCCTTCCAATACATAGCAATGTCAAGTATCAAAAACTCAGGAAGCAAACATAGTAATACCCAGGAAAACCCAGGAAGCAAACATGATTCATACAACATAGAACAAGACCAACACCAACCAAATAAATTGAACTGAGGGATTAGAGAGAGACCTTTGAATCTATTGTTATGGTGGCGTGACGGTGGAGAAAAAGGGTTGTGTGGCGTGATGGTGGCGTGACGGTGGCATAATATTCGCCGGGACCAGAGAGCAAAAGACGACGGAGGTGGAGTTGTGACATTAACCCTAAAATCTCCTAACCACTATACATCGTCGTTTACATCATTTCGAGAAAAGTAAACGGGCTCCCCATTTAAAATTAAACAAGACCGTTAGTTAAAAGGATTAAAGGGGTGCACCCGATTAAAATTATTGGTTTCTTTAACGGATTCGGGTCTAAAAACGCTGTATATAGCCCTTTAAGACCTGCAGGCCTTAAGCCCATTTTAACATCACTAGGGATGGTTAGTGATCTTCTTGTTGTAACTAATGATGTAATCCTTAAATTAATAGTGGATGTTTGTGAGCTCGACTCACACGAGACGTACCAGTAATCATTCCATGAAGTCGTTAAGTCGTTGGTCTTGTTTAGGTTTATGTCGATTGATCCGTTGATGTAACACACGTTTTCCGGAAATGAATGAAATATTAAAATTTATGTTGAGAACTTAAGTGGGATCAGTTTAATTTTTGTTGGTTTATTAAGTTGGTCGATTTATTGATTAAACTAAAATAATGGTTTAGTCAGCTATGTTTCATCGAATTTGTGGCCTGCTTGACTTTGATTTTTCGGTTTAGATTCGGTTTTGGAAAGCACTAAGTAAGATTATAAAGGCTTGGACGCCTACCCTTCTCCATTTTAGGTTGGTGCTCTTCATTTTAGAGAGAGAGAGAGGGAGAGAGAGAAGCTTGTTGTTGTGTGAAGGTTGGTGTTGTGTGAAGAAGAAATATATCTTGATGAAACGATCCTAACAGAAAATCCATGATTCGAATGAAAAACCGCGATTGATTTTTATAAGCATATTTGGAGGAAGATAATCGAAGAAGAGGAGAAGCAGCATGTTTAGAAAGAATACAAAATTCGGCGGTGAGAAGCTCTGGTGCTAGTGGCAGATTTTTGAAGAGAATAACTGATTCTAGACTTGAAAATGTGTTCATGAATCTAGAAGTCGTTGAAGAAGAAGCTCATATTGAAAAAGAAGGAGATGCACCTATGGCAAGGTTTCTAGGAGGATTGGCCAGAAATATTCAAGATCAAATGGAGTTACAGACCTATGAGGACCTGGAAAAGATGTTGCACAAGGCAATTCTGATTGAGGAGCAGCTTAAAAGGAAGATCAATACTCGATAAGTCGCTAGTTCTAGTTCATAGTCGAGTTACTACAAGGAGAATGGAGAATGGAGAGGTTGAAATTGAGGAAGAGAAAGAATGTGATTCTACTTCATCTTTCGAAGAACATGATGTCTGTGCTACATAGGAAACATTGTTGGTTACACAAAGATATTTAGTGACGTAAGACAAGGTCCAAGAAGTAGAACAACGAGAAAACTTATTCCACACAAGGTGTTTGGTGAAAGATAAAGTGTGCATTCTTATTGATGAATGTGATTTTCACTTCAAAATCTTTTACCTCAAATGATCACACGACTACTACAAGTGCACAATTAATCGGTTGAAGTATTCAAGGATCGATCTACAGAGAGAGAGTTGTTGTTTAGAGATTCTAGTGGAAGAGATGTAAGACTATGACTCAAGAAAAAGGGGGTTTTGGTTGTCACTATCGTAAGTAAGCAAATAAACAAAAATGAAAGAAAATAAAATAAATGAGTCAAGCGTTGGGCATCAAGGGAATCACAGGGGATCAATGACCTATCTACCTAGGAAAGTTTAGGGTTAGTCTGTTTTATCGAAGACTATGACTACGAAACACGAAAGAACAATTAATTTATAGGTCATAAGCTAACCGTCTAAGATCCCTATAGACACTCAACTATCGCAGGCAACGACGCTTAGATTTAACATTTAAAATAGATTTGATTCTAATCTATGAAGCTCCTTTGGTAAGGTCAAGCACATATGGTCAAGTCTTGATTCTGAAAGTCACATATCCTTGGCTTCCCCCTTTATCTCCTCTTTGCAATGAAATAGGGCATAAGGCTTCTCTTTGTCCTACATCTCCTCAATCTGAGCTGAACTCTCCCTCTAGACCAGCAGAGAAATTTACCTCGTTTCAAGGTGAAAAAAAGCAGGGTTGGAAGGCTGTTCATGGTGGTAAGGCTTGTCTTAATTCAGGTGATTCAGTTGTTAAGCAAGCTTTTGTGGATCAGGTGGAAAAAGATACAACTACTTACTCTAAGGAATTCCAGATCCCTTCTTTAAAAGTGGACAAGTTCATTTCTGTTCACACTTCTGATTTGTCCAATTCTGCTACCGCTTCACTCATAGATGTTCCTCCACCTCCTGCTACCTCAAACCGTTTTGATATGCTCTCAATGGAGGAAAATGCTATTATTACAAATAAGGACTCTTCTTCTATGGTTCTCTACAGTTCTTCTTCTTCTACATTATCTTCCTCTAAAGGAAAGAAACCGAAGAGAAAGAGGTTTGATCTTCTATCACCTGCTCCAGGTGGCATTCTCTCGATACAAGGAGGGAAGCGTCACACTTAATAATATGTTTATATGTCGAACAGCTTTTTTTGGAATGTGCGAGGTCTTAATGAATCGTCAAAGCATCGACCTCTTTGCAAGTGGCTTTGTTGTCATAAAGTTACTTTTGGAGCCCTTTTGGAGTTGCATGTTAAAGAAGCTAATAAGAACCATGTTTTATTGTCTTTTGGTCCGGAGTGGACTGTTTTATCTAATTATCAGTTTTCAGACTTGGGGAGGATATGGATCATTTAAAAAGCACCTACTAGAGCTAGAGTTCTTTCTATGGACCTCCAGTCAGTTACTTGTGAAATTTTTTTGGAGGATGGGACTAATCTCATTTATACTGCGGTTTAAGCTTCAAATGATGATGAAGAAAGGAAAAAGTTGTGGTGTTCTCTTCGTAATACAGAGGCCAATTTTGGTTTATCATACAGGTCATGGATGATTAATGGAGATTTTAATGACATTCTCTATCCAGCTGAAACCTCAAATGCTAACATTGTTTGTTCTACAAGAGGAATCAGGATGTTTGGTGATTGCCTAGCTGATTTAGGTCTCTTTGATCTTCCGTTTAGTGGTCCTCAATTCACTTGGACAAATAAAAGATCAATAGATCTTACTGGGAAGAAATTGGATCGTTGCTTGGTGAATGGGCGTTGGCTGTCAATGTTCCCATTTAGTCATTGTACCTTTGAGACTCCAGAGTTTTCAGATCACTCACCTTGCTTTATTCAGCTTGTCACTACTCCTCCTTCTTATGGTACACGTCCTTTTAAGTTTTTTCCCTCTTAACAAAGCATCTAAAGTTTCTGAACTCTGTGTTTGAAGCTTGGGTTAAGGTTGGTGTTCCTATGTCTACCCTTAAAGACTTTTGTTTCAAGCTGAAAAAGTTGAAAGGTCCTATGAAATTTTTGATGAGGTTTAATTTTAGTGACTTAGTGAAGAGAGTAGTGGAGGCTCACTCTAAGCTTAATGCCCTTCAGCTGATAGCCTTGAATGATCCTTATACAGTCAATCTTCAGAATGAATTGTTAGCAAAAGACGTGTGGATGCATCTTAGTCTTGCTGAGGAATGTTTTTTCAAACAGAAATCTCGTCTCACATGGTTAGGTGAGGGTGATTTTAACACTTCTTTCTTCCATAAGGTCTCTATGGCTAGAAATGCGGGGAACGCCATAAAAATCTTGTTAAATCCGGATGGCTCTGCCACATCTTCTCTCAAGGAAGTTCATGAGCTAGTTATAGATCACTTTGCTGGAATTTTGTAGACAATTAAGGGTCGGTTTTGTCCTCATTTGCTTGTGTTTCTTGAATCTTTGCTCCAATCTACTTGTTTGAATGCTCAACAATCTTCTCTGTCCTCTCCTTTCTCAAATGAAGCAATCAAGACTTGCCTGTTCAAAATGCCTTTGAATAAAACTCCTGGACCAGATGGATTGCCTGCTGAGTTTTTTAAGTCGAGTTGGTATATTATTGGGCAGGATTTAACAATGGGAGTGCAACAATTTTTTCTGGATTCTTTTATCCCATCCGCCTTAAAATCGACAAGTCTTATCCTTATTCCGAAAATTCCAGGGACACTTGATGTTAGGGATTTTCGTCCTATCTCTTGTCTCAAGATGGCTTATAAGATCATATCTCGGCTTTTATTAGATAGGTTAAAGATTCATCTTCCTGATCTTATTCTTCCTAATCAAACCGCCTATATTACGGATAGACTACTATTGGAGAATGTGTTATTGGCCTCAGAAGTTATGCAAGGCTATCAACTTGCTTCAGGTAAAGAAAGAATCACGCTGAAAGTGGACATTTCTAAGGCCTTTGATTCGGTCAGATGGGACTTTCTTCTTAGCTCTCTTCATGCTTATAAGGTTCCTCAGGGTTTCATTAATTGGATTAGAGCATGTGCATGCTTCCCTTCATTCAGTATTAGTATTAATGGGGTTTATTCAGGCTTTTTTAAAGGAAGGACATGTTTGCGCCAAGGAGATCCGTTATTCCCCATTCAGTTTGTTATGATAATGAATGTGTTATCTCTCATGTTGAACAAAGCAGCAGAAGAAGGTTCTTTCAATTACCATCCTGGTTGTGAGGATCTTAAGCTTACACATCTTTGTTTTGCGGATGATTTATTAATCTTCTTAGAGGGCTCTGAGCACTCTTTGAGAGGAGTTATGTCAGTCCTCTCAGAATTTGAGGAAATGTCTAGACTGGGAATGAATATTGAGAAGACCTCCATGTTTTGTTCCGGTTTAAGTGAGAGTAGTTTGGAAAGGCTACATTTACTTTGCAATCTGAAGCACGTCTCACTTCCAGTCAGGTACTTGGGCCTTCCTTTATGTTCGAGGAAACTTTCGGTAAGAGATTGTGACCCCTTTCTGTCTCAAATAAGAAAGAAATTAAACTCATGGACTCATAAGTTTCTGAGTTTGGCAGGAAGGTTAACACTTATCTCTACTGTTATTTCGAGCATTATTGATTTTTGGACTAGTGCTTTCTTCCTTCCAAAGCAAGTTATTAAGAGGATCAATAGCCTCAACAGCTCTTTTCTATGGCGAGGCAAGATTGATGTTCCCTAAGTTAGAGGGTGGAACCAAGGAACATTAGTAGTTGGAATGAGATTTGTGCCTTGAAACTTATATGGATGTTGTTCTTTAGAGATGGTTCTTTGTGGGTGGCATGGATTAGAAGTAAGTATTTTTCTAAATCTCCTTTGTGGGCGCTCAATGAGAAAAATGTTACTTACTCTTGGAATTTTAGAAAATTACTTAAGCTCTGTCCCAAAGCTCTTAATTATTTAAGCATCAATATCGGCAATGGTGATTCTACCTTCTTTTGGTGGTATCCATGGACTCCTTTTGGTTCTCTCTACCATTTTCTAGGATCAGATGGTCCTAGTCTTTTAGGGATCCCTCTGCTTTCAACTGTGGCTGAATTGAGAATTGAAGATGGTTGGTCTCTCCCTACTGCTAGATTAGAGAGACAATTTCTTCTCCACTCTTTCATCTATACCATTACCATGTCTACTTCAAATGATACTCCGGTTTGGGCTGTTGATGGTATAACTCACAGGTATTACTCTTCAAAAGTTGTCTGGTATGCTGTTAGGATTTCAAAATCTGTTAAATCTTGGGCTCCGCTTGTTTGGCACAAAGTTGCCATCCCAAGACATGCTATAACCACTTGGTTGTTTATTCTCAATCGTAATCCTACTCTTGATCGTTTGTCTACTTGGGGTTATGATGTTGAGTTAGACTGTCTCCTTTGTGGGTTAGGCCATGAATCATGAAATCATCTGTTTTCTAACTGTGCATTCTCTGCTAAGGATTGGCATTTGATAACGAATAAGCTTCAGATTTCTACTTCTCTGATTTTATGGGATCAGATCCTCCTTTGGCTGCCAAGGTCTTCAGTTTCCAAGCATAAAAAACTTCCTCTCCTTCAAGGATGGCAGGGTGCGATCTATGAACTATGGTGAGAGAGAAATCGACGGTTTCATGATAGTATCTCGCTATCTCCGGTTGCACTTACAAAGATCATTCTTTCTACTATGAGGATAAGTGTAAAGCAATGACTCACAAAATTGCCACTAGTAGTCACAACATTATTTTTGTGGCTAATTAGCCACATCATTGCCACTAGCCGGCTACAAATTGCTTCGTTCCGAGATTGTGTCTATTTCGTGGCTAAATTATTGTAGGCAGAAATATTTTGAAGCTTCAATATGGCTTTAAAAGTTTTTCTTGTAGTGGAAGTTTGTTTCTTTTGTCAGATTATTTTTTGCAGTTTAAAACAAATAAAGTTGAATACTTTCCGAAGAGGTATTCTTGATCAGGGAAGGTGTCTTTGTTTATGTTAATGGCGGCAACAAGTTTGTAGCTTTTTATTGTATTCCACTATTTTAACTTAAAAAAGGTTGAAACTTTCCGCCGAGTTTTAGCCGCCGGATAATTTTGTACTAATTACTACAAGTTTGGACAGCTTGGACAACTTCCACACTTTGACAGCTTTCTCGGCTTGGTTGGATACCAGAGATCATACTGTACCATGTTGTCTGTGGAGACTCGTGGCCCAGGCCACCCTCTATGCAATCTGGATGGAGCGTAACAGTCGCTACCACAAAAAATATCCACAAACGCTCTGGTACTCTTCAAATCTCTCGACCGTCAGATCAGGATGCGATCTTGGCAAAACAACATCGCAGGAATTTCAAAAATCTTTTGCAAACCTGGCTCAAATATGACTAGTTGATCTACTCATTGTCCGTTAATGCCAGACCCTCTCTTGTTTTCATTTTTTTTTTTTTTTTTTTGCGAAGAGATAGCCTCAAGTTTCTAAGTTAATGTAATTTATTGCAAACGTTTCATTTTAATGAAATTCACAAGTTTAAAAAGTTTCACAGCTTTTTATTGTATTCCATTATTTTAGCTTAATAAAGGTTGAAACTTTCCGGCGAGTTTTAGGCGCCAATTAATTTTCTACTAATTACTACAAGTTTTGTTTGTCTCCTCTTATCAAATTTCAAGTTATTGAGGTTTTTTTTTTTTTTGTTTTTTTTTGTTTTTGTAGATTATAAAACTTGGCCAATGTTAAAACTTCTAAATAGCGTAAATAAATCAATTTGGTCCTGAGTTACGATATGTTTTTGTTCAAATAAGCTTGGTTTAATTCCGGTTAAGCTTTGGTTAACACTCTGTCTCCTCCTGTGGCATAAATGTAATTTCACTATGAATGGAAAAAAGAGACGTCGTTAGTTTTTTTAGCAGACACGGCTCTGGCTGTTATGGAATCTCCCGGCTATATCCTTGTAACGCCGTTAAAGTCTCCATATATAAGAGACCAGTGTACGTTGTAGCTCCTTTTTAGCTCATGAGAAAAAGCATTGTAAAATCTCTCAGGGTTTTAGAATTCTCTGTGCACACAAGGTGTTCGACGAATTGACTGTGAGGCAGAAACTAAGAAAAGACTTATATCAACATGTCTTTTAAGATGTTTGAAGAAAAAAAGCTTAATGGAAGATCAGAATCCATGCTCATCTTGGTATTCATGGTTTGAAGGAAGTATTAAAGATTGAGGAAGAGGATTGAAACAAGTATGTTAAAATAGCTGAAGATGAGAAACTTTTTGCCAAGTTGAGTCCAGGTCGTGAAGAGAATAACAAACAGAGGCAAGGAGCATGATCATCCTCAGCGTTGGAGATAAAGCTTTGCGAAAGATTATGAAGGAAGAAACAGCTTCTGGTATGTTAAAAGTTCTATATGACTAGTTCTTTAACAAGGAGGTTTTACTTGAGACAGAAGTTGCATAGCTTGAGGATGAATGAAACCAAGTCTGTTGTAGAAAACGTTGATGAGTTTCAGAGGTTGATTGATGAATTACGTAATGCTAAAGTAGAGATGTCTGATGAAGACCATGCTATATTTTTGTTGATATCTTTGCCATAGCAATTTGATGCGGTTAGAGATATGTTTACGTATGATAGAACGAACTTAACGTTAGAGGAAGTCATTGATGCTGCACTGTCCAAAGAGATGGAGCCAGGTGGAAGGTGTATAAAAACAAGTTAAGAGAGAGTTCAAGAATAAGGACTGAAGTTAGAAAAGTTTGATGGGAGTGGTGATTACATTTTATGGAAGACAAGGATCCTTGCTCATTTAGAGATTCTTGAATTGATGTAAGCTTTAAAAGATTGAGGCGCGTGGAAACAAATATGTTGGAAAGATGAAGGTAAGAACCATTGTGTAGCTTTGATTCTAGATCTAGAAGAGAAGAAGAGAAAGTCAAGGAGCATGATAGTTGAGAGCTTAGAAAATCAGGGATGAACCAAAGCTAGAACAAGTCTTACACACTTGATGAAGTGATTTGTGCTGTACTGACTAAAGAGTTGGACCTTGGTTCCGTTTACAAAGATGTAAATTAAAAGCTCTGCAGAGAGTCTTCTCACAAGCAAAAACATAATAATTGGTGGCTCTACTTGTTTGTTTCGCAGAAGAAACACATGAAAACAAACAGCTTACGATAGAAATATTTGCTTTTATAGAAAAGTTAGGTAACTGATTCACTAATTTTCGAAACTATATGTGACAATATGCGGAGGAAATGGTTAAAATCAACCCCAACTATTTGCTAAACGCTTTTTTATACTTAAATTTCAACATCCAGCAAATAACAACATGAACTGTATTAAAATTCAAATTTGCTATTTAAACTATATAAAATATTGTTAATTTCAACCTCTGCTCGAACAGTGTTAAATCAGAGTTTAATGATGTTAAGTCATTAAACTCTTAGTTTTGGTCAATCCCAGTGTCATATGGATGTTACAGATCGTTTGACTCAACATCGTTAAACTCGAATAGAAGTTGAAATTGACAACACTTTATATAGTTTAGGTAGCAAATTTGAATTTTAATATAGTTCATATTGTTATTTACAGGGTATTAAAGTTTAGGTATAAAAAAGCGTTTGGCAAATATGTTTGGTTTTTTCTGTAGTGAAAAGTCTAGCCAACTTTCATGTGGTGACCTTTTCTTATTGTATTCGATCGTCTAAAAAAGGACTATCTCAACTGTTTTAGTTTAATTTATTGTTAAAAAACACAAGATACAGCACGTACTATATAATTAAGTGTATAAGAAACTTCACCTGTGTGTATGTCGACATTATGCACATAATTTGAGTCCATATATGCATAAATATATCAGGAAAGGATTTAAAGCAACTGCAACTCACATCATTAGGGTGAAGAGTATGAGGATAGCTGGGGAAAGTGTATAGAGGTCAACAATAGTCTCCCCGGTATGTCTTGAATTGACCACTTGAAATAGTGATCCAACCAACTTCTCGTACGAACTCATTCCTTCAAGAGACTCGGAGCTCCACTCAAAGGTGCAAAAGAGAAGAAGCTGTATCATTAGAAACCCTAACACCGTCAATCCAAGAAGGACACATAGACGAACGGAGAGTAGATGAGAGTATCCCATCTTTTTGTGGTTCTTGAGAATGTAACTAAACTCGTCGCGCTTTGTGATCTTATAAAGTCCCCAAATGAGGAAAACCAAGAAGCAAGGGAACAAAGTGTTTCCCATCAGTACTTGAGGGATTAAGAGCCAGATGAGACCAGAGTTCTTGCGAAAGATGATCATGTTCTCATTAGTGGGGACAAATCCACAGTTAGCAAACGTGGAGACAGTTGTGAAGACGGAGAAGGTGAGAGGTGAGATTTTTTTGGAACTAAGGACATCTCTCGCCGATTTAACAAATTTTACGTACACAAGAAGCAACACAGAGCCAGCTAGGTTTGATACAAGATGATAACTAAGAACCACCGAGTACAAGCACTTAGATGCCCTTTCATCGATCTTTTTAAGACCCTCGCAATTATCTACTACAGTCTCAAGGTCACTACGGCCATCCTCTATCGGACGGTCCAAATGAAAAGACCCCATAAGATGTCTAATCTTGTTATGAGGGAAGACGAAGTTGGTGAAATGGGAAAAGTAGAGGCTTAGAAAAGAGGTGAAGATTTCGCCTCCGAGCAACATGAGGATAGTGAGGAAGATAAGTTGAGTGTTGGAGAAGACTTCCATGTCAACGGTGGACAGGGAAGAAACTGTGATGGCAGAGACAGAAGTGAAGAAGAGGTCCAAGTCATGAGGACGTGAAGTGGTTCTTGGCTTTGTGATTTTGAGTGCCAAGAACCCTAAAAAGGAGAAGAATGAGAAGTAGATGAAGTAGAGAAAAAATAGGGAATTAGATTTAGTAAGCTGCGAACGGAGTTTAGATAGTTTTGCAGCAACTCTCTCCATTTTTAGTTCTTGAGTCTGTCTATGCATTATTATTGGCCATATAAGGTGAGTTTATATATTACAGATTACACGTACATGAACATTTTCAGCCACATATTATATGGTGACTATTACTGATATGATACCAATATATAAAATTTTCCACTTCACGTCGTTATTTTCCAGAGATTTTCTCTTTCCAGTTTCGAAGGAATACGATATAGAATTCTATACGAAATGAGAAAAAAAAAAAGAAGAAGCAAATATTGAAATGCGTAATTTAATTGACGTGGCAAAATTCTCTTCCTTAATTGGAATGAAACGAATTGTTCTTTATTATTTGTTTGCTCCAAAATCATCCAATTCCATGCATGATACTTTAGCCTATGTAGAGATCAATTCATCCAATTCTTGAGAATAGAATTGTTGGAATTAGGAATAATTGATCGAAGGAAAGAATGCTTATATATAGTATATATATCAGTAGTTCAGTACTATAGCAAAAAGACTTTAACAATGGATGAAGTGATTCAAAGGAACTATAGTAATTATAAGTAGAAGGAATAAGGTACTAGATGGAAATTAAAGAGTCAACATAATATGTTACATTTGCTCGTAGATTGAAGAGAGAATTCGAGCAAAAAATATCAAAGTCAAAATCAAAGTCTAAAAGGCAAATTTGGAAAACACGAGTTTAGAATTTCCCAGCATTTTACTTAGATAAGCAATCTTGTATAACTGTTGAAAATTTTAAAATGTTTTCTTGAGAGAGTTATACGCACGAGGAGTAAACTGTTGTATGATAAGGGGACCATTGGTAAAATGTAGGAAGTGATACAATATAATATTTAAATGGTGAATGTATCAATCACTTGCTAGGTGGCCAACTTAAAAATGAATGAAATTCGAACCTTTGATGCAGATGTTGACAATTGAGGCCAAACATAATATGTTCATGCTTAAATGCGTTTAGCACTAGAAAATCATTTCCTTTATATATAAAATGTTATCTTCTGCTAGGTGTAAATGTTTTTATATATACGAAAAAATTTAGGAGATCTTCTTAAGCTTAGAGATAAAATTATTCGGAGCCACAAAATGTTTGTTGAATAACCTTTTCGAAGAAAGGTACCATTTTTTAAGTGACCTCTCTTTTTGCGTCTTTGGATTCGTCTAGCTGTCTTAATATCAGATTTAACGATGAGAACATTTCACTATTTCAGTAAGCCAGACCGTGTAAACGTGTACGGTGTACTTATCAATAGTACTAGTTATAGTGTCTGTCCGACCTACGGTCACTTTCGAGAATTTACTACTACGGTCACTTTCGAGAATTTACAATATTTGAAACCTGGGTTGTTTATTGTGAAGAAAAAAAAAGTACACATGTATGTTCCATATACTTTCGTATTTATTGTACGGTTCCGTCTCCAGTCGAACTCGTGGCTCATCCCGAGAGATCTTATATACCTAAAACAAGATAAAGGGAGATGTCTGAGCAAAATCTAATACTACACACTTGATCTAGAATAATCAAATCACTTTCTAAGTACTACGTGTGATTAATTACATGTATACTCTTATCGATTAAATTACATTCATCAAATGTATAGGTAACCACACAACATATATAACACAATCACATTCATCATAGCAACCAACAAACACTCTTCGCATAACAAGATGGATGGCTCATAAGTCCCTAGAATGTCACTATTCAATAGTAAGGCAAAACAAGTTCATGGGAGAGGACATATGATACATCACCAAGTGCTTTTCGAACCACGGATTGATTCACGCAAGTTTTCAGTGTTTTTCCTTGATTGAGAGTTTGAGACTTTCTAAATATCTTTTTTTGATCAAACATATTGTATTCCATTCATTCACTCCTAAAGGAGGTAAAGTTTACAAGATCTTGAACCAAGAAGTAAAGTTATTTTATATAATCCCCAAGTGAAATATTACGATCAACGTGTCTTTTTTATCTCCTTTAATTAGGGCGTCTTCTCGCAAATAATATTATTTAAAACAAACTTAAGGCAAGCAATATCATATCGCGAAGACGTGAACGTGTCTCTAACACCATGAGGTTAAAGATAAATGCGTAATTTGTTCTCTGTCTTTTCCCACTAACTTTGGAGATTAGTGGTCAATCACAAATCGGATGCTACATTCTTCAACCACTTCTTGTTCTCTTCTTTCAAAACCCACATTATCGATCCATGGATATTACGTGAATACCACTTTTATTATCTACTCAGCTTTGAACCTTTTAACAAAAAAGAAAAAAAAAATTCTCAAGTAAACTTTCAACAATACGAACTATTTGTTTATATTGCACTTCGAATGACATTGATACATATGACTCCAGTTTCCACTAAAGCTAACACTACAGGAAAATTGCAAACCAAAATATCGGTTCAATTTCATCAGGAAGCATAAGCAGATGGACGCTAGACTAGGCAAAATTTTTCTTTAGATATCGAAGCAAACAGATCCCAAAAACGCAGAGAGTGATATATGTATATATATATATATATATATATATATATATGACAGATAAAACTAAGTATCCATCAACATAGAAGGATTGTCAAAGTCTTATCTTACACACGAATATGCAGAGCAGAGACTGAGACCCATTCTCACTCGAATTGGTAATGTTTGTCAACAGCAACAGAGACATCCCAAGTGCAACTCATTCCTTTAGGGAAAACAACAAAGTCACCTGCTTCAATCTCTACACCTTCTTCAGATCCATCAGGATACACTTTCACTTTCCCCTCTAGCAGATAACAAGTCTCCTTTGAACTATATGTCCATGGGAACTTGCTTGGAGGACAACCCCACCTATGCAATGAAAAAATCCAACACTGAGAAACTGTGTATCTTTCTGGCTTCTACATATGGCAATATCACCATTTCCACAACAACAAAGAAAAAGCTAGAAACTTTCTTATCCGGGCAAGAAAAAAGTTTACAACTTTCAAGATCAGAGGTTACATATGACATGATCATGGAGACTGAATTCAACAAAAACAAAAAAAAGAGAGAGGCTTTCTTATACGGGCAACAAAAAAGACTAATCCTTTCAATATCAGACTGATCAGTTGACGTAAAAGATTGTCTAATACACCCACAAAAATTGAAACCAGGACTTGTTTTGAAGCACCAAAAAACAAAGCTAAAGGCTTTCTTCTTTGGTCAAGTAAAAAAGACTAAAGCTTTCTTATTTACTAGCAAAAACAGAGGAATACATAAATCAACTGATGTACTTGGGCCAATTACGAACACCGAGTTGGGTGAGTTTGGACTCAGGTGGATTCTTCTCAATGGTGATGCCCAATTTCTCAGTAGCCATAGACTCGGCTCTAATCCCAGCCATGGATGGTGATCTTCTTGAGTCGTAGAACTTGTTTGATGTTCTTGTGAGGATAAGCCGATTTGGGTTGATGCTTGTTAAATTCACAAGACCAATGCAACCCATTTTGATATCTTAATAACTTACTATTAATTAATTTGTTCTCTCTGGTTACAACTAACTAACTACAACAGAAGCTCTATTTTGATTTTTATTTTGTGGATCAGTAATATGGTAATAACATATGATCCATTCATATCTTATCTCTTCCCCTCGTTATATATATTTTTTTATTTTGTTTTTTTTCTTTTCTTTTTATAATATATTCAGAGATTGAAAGCTAAAGGAAAAACAAAAGATTTAAAAATAAGAAAAATTATAAAATTTATATAAGGAAATATATATATATATATATATATCTTATATAATATGAGAAGGTTTTTCTCTGTTTTTTGCTAAGGAGATGACACTTGGCATGTTATTTCTCTAACACCTGTATTTATTTTATTGTTTGGACCTAATTAATTAAATTCATTTGTACTTTGGACATAAATAATTAGAGGCCCATAAAACAAACAAAAAAACTCTTCATATTTCATCATAGGAAAAAACTAATTATAGTTTATTTTGAAATTTTAGAATTTTGAAACTACAGGTTTCAATCTTATGTATGATTCAGGGCAAAAACGGATTCTAAGTTATGTATAAAATTTATTTCTGGGTTTCAATCTTATAAATGATTCATGGACAAGAAATGATTCTAGATTATGTTAGAATGAGGGGTATTTATGTGTTCTCAAAATTCTCTTATAAATTCATAAATTTTTGGATTATCATATACGCTTAGTTTATGGCCTTTAATCTTATATAATCTAATGGTGGGATGTTTTCCGTAAGTAATTTGAGAAATACTTACTCATTTATTTCCCATTAGACCTTACCAATTTGTTTTCCATAAAAGTAGAATCATTCCGTTTTCCATGAAATTAGAATTCAATCTCTAATTACTCTCCTTTTAAAACAATTTTCAGTTATTATTATTTAATTTCAGTCATTAGGTTCAGATAAAGAATTATATTATTTTTATATATCTTTCCAAATTTCAATAGGTATCTTGAATAATTTTTAAATTATTTTTGCAGGTTAGCATGTTTATTGTTCACTTTAATACTACATAGAAAAAAATTATGCGAGACAAATTTATTTATTCATTAGAGTGTTTATGTTGTCTTTCCTACTCTCCATGAGCTCTGGTCCAGGAATTATGGATGTCATACAATTTATGTATGTCCTTTCTTATATTTTAGAATTTCAATTTTTTCTTTTTTTTTGGACATTCATGTGGTAAAGCAGGATAAAACTTCTTCTTATTGGACGATGCATATTAGTTTCTCCATTGTAAATTTAATTTCTTAGTAGTCTTCATCTTTAAGCAAAAAAAAATGTATTTAAAACTATTATAAAAAAGGAAAATTGTATGTTTACTGTCATTAAAAATCATGTTGTTAAGCTTGTGATTTCTTTTTATATCATAGTATGATATGAGTTGCATTTTTCTATACTATATATGATTAATTTGACTTCTATAGTTTTGAGTAATATATGTTAATTGTATATTGATATCATATATTTTTAAGAATCTTAGTATCAAATAGCTTTAGAATTAACCATCTTAGAAATAAAAGAACAAAAAATTTCTATAATTTTCCACTTTCACATATAATAGTTTACTTTCTAAGAAATATTATTATTATGACATTTGACATTATAATATCTTACGGTTTGTCTTCTAAGTAGATACGACAAATATGATTATTCATTTTATTCAATTGCATATATGATGATGATGAAACAAAACCATTGCATGTTTATACTCATACAAAAATTAGTGTAAGTTTTAAACCATCATAGAGTCTCTAATAATTAAAATAAATGAAAAAAGAATAATATTATTATAATTGAAAAAGGGAAAATCGGTTCTCAAGGTTTAACATATAATTTAGCATTGTGAAACTTTCACAAACTATATTAATATATATAATTTTATTATTGATAATACATATATGATATGAAAAATAACTACTTAATAAAATTAAATATAA
The DNA here is from genome assembly GCF_030686135.1 of Camelina sativa. Taxonomy (NCBI): domain Eukaryota; kingdom Viridiplantae; phylum Streptophyta; class Magnoliopsida; order Brassicales; family Brassicaceae; genus Camelina; species Camelina sativa. The sequence continues at coordinate 21,012,783 of NC_141892.1, read as the reverse complement.
TTAATAAGCATATTAATATGTTTTAATAACAGCATAAGTATTCAAATAAAATTATATTACAAATATTAAGTTACATTAAAAATAAAAATATTATATTGACGAGAAAATCACCAAAAGACGTACAATATTAGAAAAATGTTCTCAAATTTCTCTACATCTAAAAATAATTTTATATGATGAGAAAATTAATGAGTCTCTCACGAATGTACATGCTCTAATATGTATTAAAAATCTAAAGGAAGAAAAAACTACACACTCTACTATACAATCAAAATTTTGTTCATGTGTTGAAATAGTCTAACACTATATATAAAAGGAAAACTCAAGTAACACCAAACAAATCCATCCAGAAAAACTAAAATGACCAGTATATTTTTAAAATCACAATAATAACCATTTCTGAATAAACAAATAAAAATAATAATTTCCAAATTACTAAAGTTGAACAACATTGTACGCTAAATCCGTGCGTAGCACGGGATGACTTCTAGTATATATATATTATAAACTTTGTTTTAGATCATTTAAAGCATCAATTTTCGTTGACTAATTTTTTTAAATATTAATTTTCCTCGACCAAGTTAAAAAATACATGACTTTAAATATGATAATTGAGCAACTAACAGACGTTTATATGCTGTTAACCACTATTTATTAGTACCAAAACAATGTTGTTTTAATGAAATTTTTAATTCAAAAAATATCATTTTAAATAATAAATTTTTAAATGTAAGTCATTTAAAGCATGAATTCAACTGTCTGTTAACATAATTTTCATTAGCTAATTAATATATTAATGGTTAAGAACTCAACTCTCTCTTATTATTATTACTAAAGTCGAGAGATATTTATATATATGAATTATAATGAATTTTCTTCCTATATAAGATATCATATACAAATTACTCAATCTTTATTTAGAGACAATTTCATTCAAATAAAAATTAGTGTGGTTTCTAAATTAAACTTCATTGCTTTGTGTTCAATCATATTTTTCCTCCAAAAATTCTTAATTTGGCTACAAACTTATTGGAGAAGGACTAAGCACCCTTCAAATAACCCGAGTTAAACCAAAATGTATCAAAATAAACCCTAAAACCTGAGAAATGGTTCCACGCCCCAATAATCCGTAAAACCTGGGTCATGGATTTGTCTAATTCTATAGTTATTGAGTGGTTACGAACTTCGATTACACCTCGAATTTTTCGGCAGTTTTGTTTACTACAGATGCACATGATTTGTGGACAAATTTGAAGGAAAATATTTTGCGTTGCATATAAAGTACGTGTTCATCATCTAAGAAGAAATCAAACACACATTGTGGCAAGTATGGACTTGAGAATATATATTGTTGGCATCTTCACGGTCATCCCAAGGAGTATACTGGGAGAAATGCAGAGGCTCTTCACGCGGTGGTCGGACTCGTCGGAGTACAACAAACACTTCAACGGTTTGTGTACGTTCTTCACGTCCCCTACCTCAATTTTTCTTTAGTTCCATCGTCATCCAATTTTTTTTTAAAGCATATGAAGAATTGTACTGCCATTTTTATAAGCATATGAAGAATTATATTACAGGACCTTTTTCGAAGACTCAGATCGGAAGTGGTGAGGTCGAATCTGATACAATTGATATGAGAAGGTTTGAAGAGGATTAATTAGACCTGTTGGTGGAAGGTGGTTAGAGCTCCCCACCATAGACGTGGACCATTGGGTATCCATATTGAAGGGAGAGAAATATTACCTGCCACTCATGAAAGAAACTCCAAGTAAAAGAGGGCTTGAGTCATTCGTCTGGCTGGTGTAGGGTCCTAAGGTCCTTACAACGGTGATATAACTGTCCTTCAGTGTGTGTGATTGCTATCATTTTGGTGTGTGATTGATATCATCTTATCTACACCTCAAGTGTGTGATTGCTATCATCTTACAGTTAGTTTTAATACACTCTCAACGATGTGCTTATATACTCGCTCAAGAGCTCCAACTAAACATGAGTGAAAATGGGTTTGGACTGATATATATTAAAATAGAGTATCAGTTTGGGTTGAATAAACTACTCGTGTCTTTTATATATATATATACATAGTTTAAGTATAGGACTCATACACATTTTGAGAATTTTATCATCTATTTACTTTACATATTTTAAAAAGTTGATAAACGATATAATCTTACAAATTTTTAATAATAATTCAGAAAAATGTATGTTTTTTTATTTAGAAAATTGTATGTTGGATTTTTGTATTTGTTTTAATATGTTTTGTTTAACATTTAGATTCTATAATTTTAGGTGGATTGTATTTTTTTGTGTTTGGTACCAGATAGGGTTGGCGTAATTCATGCATGCACTAACCTCTCTTAACTCATTTGATATCAAACTAAAATATTTTGTGTATTTTAGTAGACCATTCTGTAAAAAAATATCTAATCATATTTATGTAAACACTAATTACCCGCTCCATAATTTGATCCCCAACATTTTTTTAGCAAGTTAAAAGCATATAATATAAATTATGGAAACTAATTTCTTTTAGAATTATTTTAAGTATATATGTTTTCTAGATGTTAAAATACAAATAATAAATCTTACACCCAAAAAGTTACTTTGTACATCCAAATTAATAATAGGGAGATAACTTTTTTTATATCAAAATCTGATAACGGCAACATCAAATTTCACATAATTTTTCATGTGTTAAAGTGGAATCTCAATAAATTTCTCGTCCTTCGACATCGGTCACAAAAATCAGTACTAGCAACAACAAAATATATGGACGACATTTATCACGAGGAACAGAATTAGCTCCACAAACTTATTTTTCTCTGTTTGTCCTGTATGGGTAGATGTACTACGTTTCATTTTCGGAAATGTTACCCCACTTTCATGTTTAGGCAAAGGTTACTTTAAATACGAACATATGTTTTGTGATCAAGCATGCTCTAAACAACATCCTTTCATCTCTTCTTTCTTCTTTATTTAGTTTTAAGTTTTCAACTATGGAACTTAACCTTGATTCGATATTCGCTCCAGCGGTTCCCAATGAGATTCATGGAATCAAGCTCTTGAGACAAACTTCGGATGCTAAGCTCGCTGAACTCGGGGTTGCCTCTTGGCCTTTGTCGGTTTTCTTTCCTATACTCTTTTGAATTTTTTTTATAACTAGGCTTTTTAGTAGTGTTTTTACCCTTTTAAAGGTTTAAAGTACATCATAATTAACATGCGGAACCAACCAATTGCTTTCTATTCGTGTGGCATGTTAATGTTCATCTAGCCTGATAACAAGAAATAAAGCACTAGGCCATTAATTCCCACAGAGGTCGAGAATCCGTATTCATGTCATTTGAATCTATGAGGGTAAATAATGATAAGACTCATCATGAGAGCATTCTAACAACATCTTGACTTCTTGTCCGAAAAACCTATTGAAATTCATTTTGTTAGGTCTTATAACAGGAAAATATGTGAATTTTTGACTGATTTTATTTTTACAGATTTATGGATTCATCCCTCAAAAAATTGTTAACGTAATTTCTATGGATGAAAAATCCTTCTATAGAATCTGTCGAAAATGAGTAATTTGACCTATAATTGATAAATTGTCGTACGTCAGTTAAACTTTCTTTGAATTGTCTGAGAGGACCACCTTTTGTCAAAAAAGTCATCAGGTTAGAGTTCCAGGTTTTCTATAGATCAAAGAAACCACCTGACAAATGTAAAACCTATGAAATTTAGAATGACAAGACTAAGGTATTATAGTAACTAGGTTTTAAATCCACGCTACGCGTGGGTATATTTGATATATTTTGATGAAAACTATATATGATTGATGACGGTAGTAAAATATTATCTTATAAAAAAATTAAATTAGTATTAAGAAAAATGTTAAATTTCAGATACACAATTTTTTGAAAGATAAAAATCAGTTGTGTTATAAAATCAAATCTAATAAAAAAAATCATGAATTTAACTCGACATTCAGGCGAGGCGAATTAAACTGATGAACTCACATATCCTAAACCATTTCTTTGACTACCAGAAAAACAAAACAATTTTATCATCATGAATTTAACTCGTTTCATATTTAATTGATCGTTACCACCTATGTTTTCGTGTTTTTATTCAATGTTTTCTTATTCTTCATATTTTTTCTTGTCATTTCTATTATCAAATTTTGTGGTAATCGTCATCATTACTTTTATCGTCTGGTTCTTTTTCTTCTTCATCCTCGTCAACTTCTTCACATTCTTCCACTAAAAAACCTTTTTTAAGACTACCACACAACTTGTTAATCAATCAAACTCCAAGAACAAAATCATTTCTTTTCTCATAAAAATAAAAAATAAGATAAAAAATAAAAAATTAATGAAAGAATATCAACTCATCTATAAAATCATACACAAAATATGTTTTACTGCTCATAAGAAATAAAAATCACAAACGTAGATAAATAAGATAATTTATGTTTTACATAAATACTTATAATATTTTAAACTTTTAAATGGTTTCGAAATATAAATTTTGAACCTCTTAAAAAGTTTCAATATTTATAATATTTTGAACTTTTAAAATTTAAAAATTATAATATAATAAAACTTTTTAAAAGCTAATAACTTTTAAAAGTTTCAATATTTATAATATTTTAAACTTTTAAAATTTAAAAACTTTTTAAAAGGTAAGAACTTTTAAAAGTTTCAATATTTATAATATTAAAACTTTTCAAAATTTTAAATATTATAATTTATTTTTTGAAACTTTTTAAAGTTTTAATTTGATTAAATAAAAAACTGGATCAAACCGAATATACTTTTAAACTTGGACGCCTGATAAATCAAGCTTTCCTGTTCATTCGTTGTTGGAAGCATATTAATCTTATTTATACTAGTTCTGAATCATTGTCTAAAACATTTCTAGCCGATGTGGGATTTGTGCATAGTTCTTTTATTTCCATAAATTTAAAATTTTCCTTTTTCTAAAAAATTCTGGAAATTTAAAAAAATGTTAATGAATGACATGTCAAATCCTGATAGGTTGTTTAAAATAATTCTTAACATAGAAAATTCTAGGAATTTTTAAAAAGTTAATTAGTGAAATGTCTAATCCCTATTGGTGGTTTAAAATCTTAAGTGGACGTCTTTAGGAGCTTATAGCTTCTACTTTTTATTAGTATAGATTTATACATTTATTAATTTATCGCTAAATTAGTAATAATATTTTATAATTTATTTGCATAATTTCTTAATTTTCTTTGAAAAAAACTCGTATCAAAAATATTTTTGGGTATAATCAGTATATTTCTATAACCAATTACAAGTAAGAAATCCAGTATCATGTCTAACAGGTTAGAAATCCAGTATTTTGATTTAGTAAAACTATTAAAATTGAATTCTAACAAGAATTAATATAAAATTCAAGAAAAACAAACACCACAAGAGTCCTATTTAACTAAATTTTCTTACATATAAAAATTATTAATTTATAGGGAAAATTCCTAAAATAATTGACTTAATTAATATTTACCAGAAAAAAACATGAACTTTTTTCATTGCTAGAAAAACACGCAGACTAATTTCCAGTTAATAAAAATACATCAACTTTCCCGTTTTTCTGATTTCCTATCTATCGGTGTTAAGGCAGTCAACGACTTTAACAAAAACTTAAACATGGTAATTAGAAGAAAAACAAGAAAGTTGATGTATTATTTATCAACTGGAAATTAGTCTGCGTATGTACTTTATGGCAATAAAAAAGTTAGTATTTTTTTCTGGAAAATATTAATTAAGTCACATTTTTTTGTAAATTTTCCATTAATTTATAGTATTGATGAGATCATATTTACATAAAAATTTTAAAAATATATCTATGTATAATTTTATTAAATTGTGTCAACTGTTACACAAGCCAACTCGGACCAGATATATATATATATATATATATATTAATTTTCAATAAATATTATTTATCAAGTATTAATTTATACATGTTTTACTTAGATTGATTATATATGCTTTAAACATATGCAATCAAAACAGAAAATAAAGAAACAAACTAGATAGTTACCTTTGTGCCGTACAACACCGGAAATATTTGCATAAACTTTATTATAATTTGTTAATAATAAAATAATAGCAGAAATTTTATTTGATTTACTCTATACATTTTATAACCTTTTAAATTTAATTTACTTTGTTTCATATTTTGATTTCAACCCGTCTTTGGTACATGAAACAATGTTCAAATTCATGAATTATATAAATTTGTAAAATCCAGAATATAAAAAAAATGTTTTGAAGCGGTCACCTTTAGAAATTTTGATGTAACTTTTTGATTTATTTTTAGTTGTATATACTATACTGAATAAAATATAACATTTGTGATTTCTTAGATTTTAATAAGAAAAAATTATTTAATAAAATATGTATAATATTCAATATATCTCAAATAAAAGCAATGTTATATTTTAGTTTTAAAATATATCTGTCATTATTAAACGATTTAGGGATGAATATATTTAATTTTAGTTTTATTATTGTTCAAAATAGTTTGTTACTATTTCTTAAGATTTTTGAAACAATAAATGAGATCTTTCAAACAATTTCATTAAATAATTTCCAAAATATTATTTTGTTATGTTATAAACTAATATAAGCTTTTCTTTTGTTACTTATTGAATTAATTAAAATATAATAACATTTTTGTAATATGCCACTAGGGTTAAACTTTTATCAACATTGGGTAAATAAGTATATAGAGATTAAAGATGTGATCTTGTTCTATCATCTATGGTGGGACTTAACCCTAAAAAAAAATAAACAAAGAAATTGTTTCATTAAAAAGAAAAAAAAAATGAAAACACTCATCAAACCTTGGAAAGTTAGAATAAGTAGATTTAAAAGTCATGTTGAGTCATAAGTACATGTATATGGTTTGACTAACTGCGAGATCATACTTAAGCAGATGGGAAAGCATTCCACGCAAATTTCCATGGCAGTTTAAGAACACAGAAACGATGTACTTCGTCGAGGGGCAGTTGAAGGTGAAGGTAGAAGAGCATCACAAAGAAGGAGAAGCCTTAGAATTAATGGCAGGGGATTTGGTTGTGTTTCCTAAAGACATGAAAGTTTTTGTGGATGTAACTGAAGAAGTGAAGAAACGTTATTATAGAGGAGAGGGAGAGATTGTAGAATCTGAATTACCTTAATATATATATTAAAGGGATTTTAATCTCTTATCCTCATAAGGCTACTAGAGTCTATACAAGTAAGTTTGTATCTTGTAATCATATCTTTTACAATGTTGAATGCATTATGGAATAATAAAAGATGACTCGGGTTTCTTTCGAGGTCACAATGCAAGGAGTGTATTTGCATTAGAACCATATTAAATTAACATAAAAAATATTGTATTTTAAGATTTGAATTTTTTTTTTTGACATATAATTTAGTCTATTTTTCAAAAATTGGACAAAGTTTATAACTTTTTTGACTATTTTTAAGCCGATTCTGCTTAGATCACTGGTTTGGATGTTGTCACGAGTCATCAAAGTTACATTTGAATTTGATCCATCATCCACGAGGGGGTGTTTATATTGTTCTGCAGCATAGTTGATGAAGAGGCAGTGACTGGATTGAGGCTTTGAATATATTCTTGTGAGGTTAACCATTCTTGGCCAAAGCCAGATTATTTTCCACCATTCCACATGTGTTTTCGCTTGAAATTTGCGCTTGTTGCTAGTGCTTCTACTAACAATCGCCACAGAAAAATGTTTAATATTTGGGACTGTCCGTTTTTAAATTGCATACTACACCTTAAGCTTTGTATCACATGGTAAAGCCAGTCTAGTTGTGCTATAAATCCGGTTATATCTAAAAAAAAAACATATATTTCAGTTAACCAAAAACCAAACTAATCTGAAGCTCTTACTTAACCAAATTAAATTTAACATCTCGCCGTTTGATTCTTAACCAATAACCGAAGCCGAACCGAACAACCAAAAATCTCAATTAAAGTTTGGTTCGGTTCTTTATCTCTCAGGGCTTCATATACTCAAAAAGTCAACCATCTCTGCCTCACCCATTCACCAGTTTCAGTTTTCAACTCTCAGATTTAGTAAATTCGAAGAGACCATCTCTTGCAAAAAAAGCTTGAATCTTTGGCTTCTACTACATCTATTTCTACACTCAGAGTTTGTGAAAAATCCAAATGGGTAATCATTTTCTAACTCTGTCTCTGCTTCTCGTAACAGTCTGCGTTTGCGTTCCCTTCATCACCACGAAGCTTAACCCTAAAGAAGCAATCCTCTCTATCTCCTCCGATTCTGAGTTTCCTATTAATATCCACGGAGTCAAGATCTTGCGTCAAGCTTCTGATACCAAACTTGCTCAACTAGGCGTCTCCTCTTGGCCCAAGTCTGTAACTTTCTCTTATCTCTCTCTCTCTCTTTCAATGACGTTGATAGAGAACTAGGGTTTTAACAAGCAGAACTGTTAGTGTTGATCTAATCTGAGTATTTTAGGTGATCAGGAGTCAGGACAGTTTGATTTCTTGCTGCAAGAATCTGTATTTAGAGTCTAATTGTGTCTGAGAACATGTAGATTTGTGTTAGTGTGTACATTTTGTGAATTGATAGCTTAATTGGAAATAGACGAAAAAAAATGAGAAAGAGATCACATTTTAGACTGAGTTGTGATGTGCATTTGTGTAAGGTGGGAAGGAGCTCCAAGCAAGTTTCCATGGGAGTTTACAAAGACAGAGACGATGTTTTTCGTAGAAGGGAAAGTGAAAGTGAATGTCGACGGATTCAACGAAAAAGATGAAACCTTTGAGATAGGGAAAGGAGATGTGGTTGTCTTCCCTAAAGACATGAAAGTTGTCTGGGAGATTACTGAAGCTGTGAAGAAATGTTATAGCTTAAAGGAGTAGTAAGTGACTTCACATTTGATGTTTGTTTGTTGTGTTGTATCTTTGAACTAAGCCGATCTGTGTTGATGGGGGATTATGATACTTAGACTAATGGAAAGGACCGTTGTTATAATTGTCTTGCAAGTTAGTGAAAACTACCCCACATGTTGAATCTTTGGCTTCTCTTTCATTCATTCAAGACTCACTGTTGTGTAAATCTAATGGGAAACTCTAAAGAAGCAATCTTATCTCTCTTAAATTCTGAGGTTTCCACTGTAATTTACGGAGTTAAGATCCTACATCAGGTTCTGGATACTAAACTTACTCAACTAGATAACACTTCTTGGACCAAGTCAGTCCCTCTAGGTTAGTTTCAGTACACACAATCCTAATTTCATGGACTTGCAATGTCTCACTATGCTGAGCTTGTGGACTTGTGTCATGTGTGCTAAAAGAAGAGTATATTCCACAATGACAAAAACTAAAAAGTTCAATTATGACTGAAACATGTAAATTTTGTGTTACTCTCTTCAAATCGTTGGTTTATTAGCTTGGTTGACTTGAAATTTTTGCAATCTTGATTTTATTTTAGATTTCTTGAAATGTTTGTTTTATGTTGAAACCAAAATTGAATATGAAATAATGATGTTTCAATGAATTTTCATAGAAGTATAAAAATTATATATTATACAAAATTTTAATTAGGACCCCAACAGCTCAAGTACATGACAGTTCTAAGCGAATCTTCAGTCTTCTTGGCCTTCTCACTCTCAGCAGAGGAGATAACCCCAGCAGAGACAGAAGAAGAAGGCCTTTTCCCTTGAGAAGAAGATCTAACGTTGTTACGGAGATGATGGTTCACAGACCGGAGTATGTAGTTCCAACGACAAAGACCTAGTTTGTCTTTTAACGCCTCTACGGCTCCAATGCTCACTGCCACTGTCCATGCTTTGCTAGTAGAACTCATCTTTTGTTTAGAGTTTTTTGTATACACCTTCCTGCGTTTTTTTTATGTGTTTTACGTTTTAGAGAATTGTTTGTTTTGATGATGTGTAGAGAAAGTGAAGTGGATTGGTGTGTTTATGTAAAGAGAGAAGAAGCCAACAATATTGGATTTGGATGTGAAGTTGGGGAGTTTTAAAAATAGAAACCAAGAGGCGTTTGGCTGGTGGTTTGATACATTTTCCTCTTGTCTGGATATTGTAAATGACGGTTTTAGCCTTTTTTAAGGGAACAATGTCTGGAAAGCCACAATCGGGGCAAAAAAAATTTACAATGCCAGTGCTCTAATAATTAATTTCCGGATGAATATTTTTAATGGACAGAAATTATGAAAAGACTAAAAAACCTAACAAAAATCAAAAAACTACAAACCCAACCAGAGAATCCGATCCAAGCTTATATCCGACCCAAAAACATAAATCAGTTCGGATCCATCCCAATCCGATAATTGAAAACAGTACACTATTGTACTAGTTATACCTTCTGAATCACATAATTGAAAACAATATATAATTGTACTAGTTGTACCTTTCGATATACTTAATTGAAACAATACACAATTGTAATAGTTGTATCTTCCGAATTACTTAATTGGAAAACAATACACAATTGTACTTAACTGAAAACAATACATAAAATTCCGAATACATGTCGATGACCAGATCCCGTCAATACCAAAATCTTGTTTCAACATCAATCGAATCAAGGGTGTTGCAAATTTTTTTCCAAATCTATGCCACAAGTACGCTTGTTCTTCTTTTCCTCTTTCGGCGACGTTCTCCAGCAGATGGAAACCAAGTTTCTTGAGTTCTTCCACTTTTTGGTGTATAATCCGGCGGTTTTGCAGACATGGCCTCAACTTCTGCAGGAACATTCCAATAAGACACATGTGGAACTTAATAAATTGTTCTATAATATGCCAAAGCCCACATCTCTATCAAGTAATACTTAGAGCATAGACCATAGATGTTGATATCAGCTGTTCTCCATTCATTCCTCATGAGCTTTCTCGCTGCGGCTATAACATGTACACAAGGGTACTTGTCTATGTCAAAACATCTGTAGGAGCATCTTTTCAGCTTCAAATCAACCAAATAAGTCACACCATCAAGTCCAATTACGCTATATTCAAGCTCCAAACTGTTAAGCTCAGTCACGGACAACTTTGCTGCAGTTGCACATCGCTCGTGCAATATATTCTCCATATATGGCACCACATGTGTTGTGTCGGGAGCAGAAGCAGCCTCTTCCCTATGTTTGTTGAACCATTCAGAGATTTTCTCGACAATTGCATCAATCATAGGTCACAAATGTAACTTCCTTGTAGGTCGAAATGTACTGTTTAGTGATTCTGCTTGATTGCTAGTAACTATTTTGTACTTATCTCCTTCAAATTGGCACATTGCCCATTTGTCAATCTTGGTTCTCTCATCTAGAAATTTAGCTGCTTTTGGGAACCTGCTCCTAAAATCAGCATACTCTTTGTCGAACTCAATTTTGGTATAAAGATTAGCACAGTCCCTGAATTTTTCTGCGGCGATATCCTTGTCATGCGTAACCTTATCTTTTATGTTTTGCGACAAATGCCAAACACAATTGCAATGATATTCGCTCGGGTACAAATCCACCACAGCCTTGATAATGCTTGAATGTCTGTCACTTATAAAAACCAATCCAGGAATATCTGGTATAACGCTTTTCAAGTTTGTCAAAAACCAGTTCCAACTATCATTATTCTCACTATCAATTACACCAAAGGCAAGGGGGTATTGGTGTTGATTAGGATCCTGAGCTGTTGCAAAAACTAACATACCACCATAGACAGTCTTAAGGAAAGTTGCGTCCATAACTATCACTTTCCTCATTGCACTGAACCCTTCAATGCTAGCGCCCAAAGCGATGAATATGTACTTGAACCTATTTTCTTCATCCAATTTCAAACTTGTTACTGACCCAGGATTGACCTCCCTTAACATGTGAAAATAAGAATACAACATCTTGTAACTTGTTTCAGGCTCCCCCGAACATCACTAACATGTTGTTTTTTTCCTCTCAAGGCGGTAGAGTAGGAACAATCCAAACCAAGTCTTCCTTGAACAAGAGTTATGATATTTTTCGGAGTCGGTGTATCAAACTTACCTGGATAGTCTGTATGCAAAACACTTGCTACCAATCGTGGTGTGCCTTTTTGTTTGACATAACTTGTACTCTCAACACACCGAGAGCATGTATGCATCTTTCTATGTACCCTAACACTCCAAAAATATGATTTCTCAACTTTTGCAACTAGTAAGTACCATTTGCAACCTATTGCAGCTTGAGTACATCGTACCATAAGTCGCGTCGGTTCTGACTTAACTGCCTTGACACTAAAACAATTCTCATTTGAAGCTCTGTTTAACAAATCCCAAACCGCCTCCTTAGAAGCAAATTCTTGGTCTATTTTCAAACCCATAACATCTTCCCATTCTTTAACAACATGCACTTTTTCTTTAAATGAAAGCTCAACATATTCATGCCTAACATCCACAAAGTCATCCATCGGGTGATCCACATCCACAATTTCTTTACCTGATACATTCTCACAATCATCATTATTAGCATTCTCCATCAACTCCTCAATGATCGGTTCATTCTGTTGATCCCCCTCTTTGTGAATAGTCAAGATTGTTGCATCATTAACTACATCATCAACTCTACCATTGGATTCCAACACCACATAATTAACACCATATGAACTTCCTCGCTCTGCTCTTGAAAGTTGCTCGCCCCCCTCCATAAGTTCTGACTCACCAGATAACTCCACACGCAAAACTGGTCTTAACCCATCTTTATCCAATGAAGTTAAAAATACATAAACATCCTCTTCATCGCAAATATTTGACTCTCTTCGACCTTCACATAGACTGTAACTCAATCTCACCATTCTTGTGGCTCTATCTAATACAATCTTCTTACAGATCTTATCCAATAGCACTGAATAAGTTATCTTCTCTAACGATGATGTCTTCAACAATACAACATATAAAGAGCTTTTGGAAATCCACTCATGCTCTACTGAATATGATCCTCTATAGTGAAAATGTACGTTTACTAGGATGTTCTTCTTCATCGACACCTGAAAATAGAACAAACTATATAACAATTACGATTTCCAGAAACAACTATAACTCATGTGTACTAGCTGTCCCAAGTTGTCCTAAAAACAGTAACAGTGGAACCTTCGTCCGTCTGCAACTTTCGTAACATCCAATAACATCTACCAACTGGGAAACTACACTCCCCACTATAAACAATACAATTACCCAACTACATTCTAATAATTACCAATGCATATAAAAATCCATTCCATAATTTTAATTTCACTCATCTCACATTCTTTCTCCAATTGTGGATGATAGGAGAATTATTATTTTGACTTACCAACTGAAAGATCGGGGGCAGCGACTGACATGTGGGGTAATTCAAGCAACACAAGTTGAAGAGATCGGAAATGGAACTGAACAAGAAATCGGGGAAATGGAACTAAACAAGAAATCGGGGCTCGTTTTAATTTCTCACCCTTAGATCTAGAAACGGGTTGGATCGGATAGAGAGGGGAAGCGGGTGGATTCAGAACTGATTTTTTTATCTTTTATTTTAAATCAATTATATTTCCTTCTCCTTCATTAAGGGTAATTCAGAAATATCACATACTTCTATGGCATACAGATTAAACACTGGCATGCCAGATTTTTTTTTTTCTTTTATGGCATTTTGACATGTTCCCCCATTTTAAGAAGCAACTGGATAAAGGAGTAAAATTGTGAATTTGATAGCTCATTGATTAAATGAGTGTGCCACTATGTATGCGCACCTCGGCACCTGGTTTGTTTGTGCCTTAGTGGGATTTTTTCGGTGTATCTCGTGTTTTGTCATACCTTCCAAAATGGTTTTTTTTTTACCACTTGGACCAATATATATATATATATATATATATATATATATATATATATATATATATATATATATATATATACAAAAAATCAAAATCACATTGCCATTGCCATCCAAAAAGAAAAATAAAGCATAACCACAATGTTCTGTGCAAATAAACAGCCAAATTCGAGAAAAAGTTTCTCCCTCCATTTTTATTTATTTGTCATTCTAGCCATAACTTTTTGGTTCAATTTACTTGTCATTCTCAGTTTTCAATGCACTTTTTAATAGAAATTATCTTATTTACCCTTCACTATATAAATAAAATATTAAATGCTTAAATTTAATGTTCAAATAAAGGTATAATAGACTATTTATATATTTCTTAATATGTGTGAAACAACCTAGAATGACAACTAAAAACCCCAGAAGGAGTATTAGACTTTCAGTCCCGATAGAATCAAATAGTAACTAGAATTATTAATGTTTTTACCGTATTATAAAGAAAAATATTTTTTTTTTGGTATATATGGAGAGATTTGTTCTGTTTTTCTTCCTATTTTCAATGAATATTTATTTTTATTATTAAATACAATAACATTTTATAATTTAAAACTTAGTTTTCGAAGTTAGTAACTCATGTGATAGTGATACAGTCATTTTTATCCATTAACTATTTTGTTTCAACAAATTTAAAAATTAAGTAGATAATTATAAAAAAAATATTTTTTAAACAACATAAAAACATAATTTTTATTTTAAGTTATAAATTTTATAAAAATAATAAGGAAATTATTATACAATTAATTAATCTGATACCATAATTAAAGAAAATCTATAGTTAATTATTAATGAGATAATTGCTTTTTGTAGACCTTTATTTGGTCTTGAATGTAGACCCTATTCGATATTTGAAAAACATAACCACTAAAGCACATATATATTATTTACATGTAACTTAAAGCACATATATATTATTTACATATTATACATATATTTTTCTTTTAGTTTCTTGGCATAAAAAATTTGAAAAAATACTAAATTTATATGAATTTTTGATAAATTTAAGATAATGATAAATTCTCTCAAAAAAAATTTGGACGAACTTAATAAAAAAAAAACGGCAGCAATAAAATAGGCAAAAGTGTCATTGTCAACCTTAATTAGTCACTCTTAAGGCCTTCTCTATCGGTAGGTTTTAAGAGGGGATATAACTGAAAAGAAGAAAAAAATAAATCAGAAACAAAGAAAAAAATTAAGAGGCTCTCTTATATAGTATACTGGATTTGATAATAAGAGACGGTACGTGACACTTATTTATTGGACAAATTCGATTGATTATTTTCTTTCTCTTCCTCTCTCCCTCTCTTTGTTTATCTGTCTCTCGATCGAAGTCGTGAATTGGCTATGGAAGAAGATGGAATCAAAGAAGATGGAATCAGAGGAGATTCGGGTCGGAGGATATTTTTGATGGTCGATTGATTTTTATTCTTTCTCTTCCTCTCCCTCTCTCTCCCTCGATTGAACTCGGAGGAGATTGAATTCAGAGATTGCCCTTCGCCTTTTTGATTCCGGTGAGTTTTTCGATTTCTAATCTCCTCATTCAATTTTTTTTTTTTGTTTTTGGTGTAAATTGTTCCAAAACATTGGATTGTCGTGCATATGATTCTCTGTTTTTATTGGTGTTTGTGTGATCAACTTTTGAACTTTCGAACTGGGTTTGGTGGCTTGAAGGTGTTTCATGTTTGTTCTTTTCGCAATTGGCTAAATCCCAAACCGAGAATTCACAATTTCAGAGATGCAAGAGATAGTATGAACTAGTAAAACGATGTAGATTCTGAAGATGTTGTGTTGAATGAAGTTTTATAAGGTTTAGAACATGTGGTGAAATTTCTACTAAGTGGCTGTAATGGATGAAACATGGATAGAGAGATACATCATAGATGTCACAGTGATGGTGCAATAGTTTAGACAAAGATAGTGGACAAAGCTGATACGAAGGATGAAGTATTACTTGATACATATGTTGGTAGAGCAAAGCTTAAGTAGCGTTTGGTGATCGTGCTGACACAGTGATTGACACAAAGCAGAGAAGAAGATAAGGTGTTGAATCAAGAACTCTGCAGTTAGATATATCAGAGGAGCAGTTAGATGTATCAAACGTCTGAAGCAGTTCTTGTACTTGTCCGACGTTAATACATGAAGTAGTACAAGAAGCTGAATTGAAGAGTTTGAGTACAGAAGCTTAAGGCCGACTTGGACAAGCCAAGTAAGCCAAGTGGCGGTTGTTGAGCTGGATGAACATCTTGAATGGAAGATTCAAGATGGGATCATGGAGAGAAACTTTCCTTTTTGTTGTATAATAGGAATTTCCTTTTTGTTGTATAATAGGAAATTCCTATTTGTTGTATAATAGGCAAATTGTCAATCCTAGGGGTTGTACAATTGTTAATCTCTCAATTCCTATTTGTTGTATAATAGGAAAGTTGCTAACCCTAGGGGTTGGGCAATTGATATAATACTGAGAAGGCGCTTCATGAAGACTTGCGCGCTTCAAGGTAGTTTCAAGAGATGCACACAAGATGTGTGGTGTCGCCCCATCAACAAGATAGAGATATCTTTTGATGGTTTTGTTGCAGATCTACACTAGTCGGAAAAGACAATTAGTGGTAGTCTTCTTTCATTGTAATTCTAGGAAAGAGTGGTGGTTGCCATATAGCAATTGTAGGTTGCAGCCTTTTCTAGTGAATGAATTCTGGACTAGGTCCCGGGGATGTAGGTTATCCGAACCCCGTTAACAAAACTTGTGTCTTATTTACTTTATGCTCATACATACTCAGAGTCGATCATACACGTAATTAGACTTAGCCACAAATATGTGTTTTCAGATTCGTCTCAAAAGAAGGTTTCTTCTCTTTCTGGTTTTATATGTTCGTGTGTGAATTTAGGAACATAATTTGTAACTTAGATGGAGGAAATCTCAAGTGCTTTGGTTTTGAAGCAATCTCTTTGCTTATTAGGGCTTTGTGAAAGTTTCAACCTTTAATGCTCCGATGGAAAGAAGTTCTAAACTTTGTTTTGTCTTTTGCTGTCTTTGGTAACTTTTAAAAACCTTGTAGGTGGCTGTTGGGTATTGATATGTCTGAATCCAAGGACCACTCTCCGGGAAAGACTGAGTGAGTTCATTACCAAGTTTCTATTTTGCTATTCCCTTTGGTTTAGCTGATTGATTATATGACTATGAGCTCTTGTTCTTTGTTTTCCTTTGTAAAACAGATTCGTCCCTGAAGCAGACCCGACATGCCATGAAAAGAAACTTAAAGGTTCGAGAATGATACATCAACTGAAAACCAGTAGATTTGGTCAGAGTCGAAGTGATCTGATCAACGTAGTGAGGCAAACTATGGAGAAGATGCTCTCAGAACTTTCTGCAGGGGATAAACTACAGGAGCGATTGGCTAAAGCGTTGTCATTGGTAGATTTATCACTTAAGCTAAGTCCTGGCTACAAAACTACTGCTGCCACAGATTTTTTTCGGTTGCAGAACGAGATAGTGAAGGCAGTCTGGTTACTCTGTAAGGTCAGGTTTCCTGAGCTGAAAAGATTGCATCTTTTTTTAGACCCGGAAGCTGAAGGAGGAGGTAAACAAATCTTCCTTTCACTTCCTAACTCCCCCCTTGATATCTAGTTTTCTATTTATGACATATATAACTGTTTGGACAGATCAAGTTGCAAAATGAAGAGGAAGGTCGTGGTGACTGATAGGTCAGTCTCATTTGCAACTTACTGCACTTGTTCTTATTTGTAGCTGTAGTATTTAAATGCCCCAATCTGCTTTCTTATCTAATCATGGTTTTTTTCTTTTTGCTATTCATCTACATGTGGCTATTGATAATGCTAACTACAAAGGCTAAACATTTTAGAGATTAGCTGCTTTCAGTATGAATTAGACGTGAATTGCTGCTGCTTTTTTTTTTGTTCAACTGTAGATGGTGATTTGATTTGCATCATGTTCTGGTTCTTCGTCGGGAAGAGAAACTATCGAGTACTTAGATCAAACAGAGGGTTTTGTTGGTTCTCCTTAGGATAAAAAGGTCGGTTATGTGAAATTGAAGAATACTCTTAAAACATATGCTCAAGTTTCAATGAGAGAGAAAGGAGAAGGTGATCAATCGGTTGGATCAAGCTTCTATCAAGAACAACTTTAATAGTAAAGCTGGTTTTGAATTTGGGAGTCATGGAGCTCATATATAAGTGGAATCATTGTTTGACTCTTCAGAAAATTTCAGGTTTTTTGGAGACAGACATGAATTTAGAGTATTGGAGGAATCGTGGAGGTTGATTCCATGGATTTGATTATGCTTTGTGACGATAATTAAAGAGTGGATTTCTAGCTATTGTGAATGGATTTCTAGCTGTTGTGATGACTAGAAAGAATGAGTTATGGTAAACGTTGGTTCGAAACTACAGATGAATTAAAGAAAATATGTGATTCAAAAGAAGCCATATGACCGTTGTGAGCTCAGGAGCGAGAAAAAAAAAAAAAATCAGAGAGGTGGTTTGTGATCAGAATCATGTCGAGGAAGAGAGGAAATTTATCAATCTGAGTTTGCGTACAGAATCTTGGTCCAAAAATCTAGTATAATCACATCAGGCCCAGAAAGAGCCCACTTAGAGCAGGAAAATAAAACGCGAAATCCACCCATCTGTAGACTTTTTCTCTGGTTCGTCACTTGGATAATGAGAAGAAAACATCTGTTCAATAGCTCGTGAAATCAAATGTCCAATTCTGAAAATTGACAAGTCTCTCTAGCAGATTTTTGCAAAATCGACAGTTTAAAGGACTCCCAACATCGTTAATATTACACACGCTTCGAAGAAGAAGAGGAAGATATCAAGAGCGTTTTCTACATGATTGTTGGAATTTGAAAGGAAGCAAAGTGTTTATAGTTGGAGAATCTTTCAAGCAAAGGTGTATTCAACTTCTGGTTAAAAGAATTCATCGAGATGAGAAAGAACCACAGAATGAGATGATTGCTGCAGTACATTGTTGTAGCGGTGTTAAACCATTCCGGAAGGTTGCATCCTTTTTTGGTTGAAAATATGGAACTTCTTCACTGAGACGATTCACAATACGCAAGAACAATGACTTGTTCATTCGAAACCGTCTGCGAAATTGCCTCTCCGTGTAAGTTGGATTATCAGTAAAATAATCGTTCCACAAGCGTTCGTGCCCTTCTTCCTGTTTTCTATCGATATATGTACGTTTATTCCTTTCGGCCGGAATTTTCTCTTCAGCAGCTTCAAATTGATGGTCAAATTGCTCTTGAAAAAATCGTCGGATATATGAATCGACAAAAGAAGAGAATTTTAACGGATTTGTCAGAAAAGCTATGCAAAGATCGCTTTCTACATGGAAGAGCTCTCGATTTTGGTGTTTTAATGGCCGGAATACAAACCTTAGTCTGCGAAGATGTAGAAATCGAAGCTTTCGCCGTTGTGTCTCCAAGTAATGAGCTATCTTCATATTCTTCCTTCGACTGTACAAACAAGACCAAGCAAGCTAAAGAATCGTTGAGGACAGTTATGTTGGAACCCGAGTTGATATAGAATCGGAGAGATTTGTAAACTCTAATCATGGAGTTTTGACAATGTCTCTTTTGAGGTTTAAAACCCTAAGAAAATGTATATAATTAGCTCTGTATAAATGACTCTATAACTAGTGACTAATATCATCATTCCATAAGTTTTGTTCAAAATTTAATAATTTAAGATAATGCAACTAACTAAAAAGAGTTAATATTTTAAGAGTAATATATAAATACCTTGTTAACAAAGAATTTGGTACGTTGTGTTATCAAAACAAGATTTATTGATCTTTACTTTAGAACTGAGATAGTTTGTAATAAATTAAAGGCTGTTTACAGTAGTCAAAGCTTGGAGTAAGCGAGTTTTTGCTAGTACAAATTTTGGATTTTTTTTTATTAATGCTTATCACATTTTTCAAGCCTTCCCTGTTGCATTTTCTCCAGCTTAATAAAGAGAAGTTTCTTGGTTTCGTGTAATTAACATTTCATGTTTTGAGTAATTTGTTGGTTTTTTTTCACAAAACGATGGCTACTTCATTAATTGTTTCCTTTGGTGAAATGCTTATGGATTTTGTCCCAGACACTTCTGGTGGTTCTCCGGCTAATGTCAAACCACATTTTTCTTCATGTAATCATCATCGGATCACTCTCCACCATCTTCTTTGTTTAAATTTTTCAATTCTATATACTTTTTCTAAATGTGAGGATCTATCCACTACAAGAAAACACGGTTTTTTCGACTACAATCGGTGACTAAATGCGTAGTCGTTAAATTTAGCGACTATTTTGCGACGAATCATATATAATCGTGTTACTACAAGAAAACTCGCCATAGCCGACTACATTTTACGACTATTATTCAGTCGCTAAATTTAGCGATTATTTAGTTACTCCGTTACGACGATTTTACGACTAAATAGAAATGATCGTACTGTGGTCGCTAAATTGTGACAACATATAGTAGTCGTCAAAGTAGTCGCCATTTAACGACTACTTTACGACTAATATATAGAATTATAAACGCAGTCGTAACCTTGTCGTTATATAGTCCCTCAGTTACGACTAATTCGGTAGACGCATACAAGTCACCAATTAGGCGACTATATTGCGACAATATCGGCGGGTCGTACAGGTTGTCGCTTAGTAGTCGTTATTTAGCGACTATTATGCGACACTTTTGGTGGGTCGTAACGTAGTCGTATAAAAGTCGTAATCTGCCGGTATTAAAAATCACGTTTATTTCGTTCGGAGATTGGTGTACTTGTATTATGCGACTGATTTTTATTAGTCGCTTGGTAGTCACCAAAATTGCCTATATATACCAGCTTCACCACTTCTTCTCTCCTCACTCACCATTTCTTCTCTTCTCACTCGATCAAAACAAACACATTTGTGCAAAGTTAAAAAAAAAAATCTTCAAAAATATATATATATATATATATATATATTCTATTACTCTTGTATAATATCAGGGAATTACAATTATAGTAATTTTCGAGAGTGGATGTATAAGAGGTTCGATGAAGTGACGGGCAATTTTTCGGCGGAGTTTACAACGGGGATGGAGCAGTTCATGACATTTGCAAATAGTCAATCTCTAGCACAAAATAATGGGGGTATGTTCCACTGTCCTTGTAGTCTTTGTAAGAACGATAAATTTATGTCGGGAAACAGAATTTGGAATCATCTTTTTAGCAATGGATTTATGCCTGATTATTATATTTGGTATATACATGGGGAAGAAATCAATATGGATATAGGAACTTGATAATGTAGATAATGTAGATGTGAGTAATGTAGATGTGAGTAATGTAGTAGAAAATCTATATGTGGATATGGTGAATGATGCATTTCGTTATAATGTGGGCTTAGATGATAACTATCATGAGGGTAGTTCTCAAAATGTAGAAGAACCAATACGTAATCATTCAAAGAAATTCTACGATTTGTTAGAAGGCGCAAAAAATCCATTATACGATGGTTTCCATGAATGTCACTCACAATTATCGTTAGCTGCTCGAGTCATGCAAAATAAGGCGGAGTATAATATGAGTGAAAAGTTAGTGGATTCGGTGTGCGAAATATTGAATGAGTATTTACCAGAAGGAAACCAGGCAACGGGTTCACATTACGAGATGGAAAAATTAATGCGCAATTTAGGTCTCCCATATTATACAATTGATGTTTGTATTAACAATTGTATGATATTCTGGAAAGATGACGAAAAGCAAAAGACTTGTCTGTTTTGTGGTGCTCAAAGATGGAAGCCAAAGGATCCCCGACGTAGAACCAAAGTACCATATAGCCGTATGTGGTATCTACCTATTGCTGATAGATTGAAGAGGATGTACCAGAGCCACAAGACTGCGGCGGCGATGAGATGGCATACTGAGCACAAATCAAAGGAGGGAGAAATGTGTCATCCTTCAGATGCGGCGGAGTGGAAATATTTTCAAGAACAAAATCCTTGATTTTCAGAAGAACCCCGTAACGTTTATCTTGGATTATGTACTGATGGGTTCAATCCGTTTGGCGTGTCTCGTAATCATTCATTGTGCCCTGTGATCTTGACTCCATACAATCTACCCCCTGGTATGTGCATGAAAGAAGAGTTCTAGTTTCTTACAATTTTCAATTCTGGGCCAAATCATCCGCGAGCTAGTCTGGATATCTTCCTCCAACCTTTGATTGAGGAGTTAAAAGAGTGGTGGTCTACTTGATTCGATGCATACGATGTGTCCTTGAATGAATAATTTTAATCTAAAGGCAGCGCTAATGTGGACGATAAGTGACTTTTCGGCGTATGGCATGTTATCAGGATGGACAACCCATGGAAAATTGTCTTGTCCAGTTTGCATGGAAGATACAAAGTCGTTTTATCTCCCTAATGGAAGGAAGACGTGTTGGTTTGATTTTCATCGAAGATTTCTTCCTCACGGTCATCCATTAAGGAGGAATAAGAAAGACTTCCTCAAGGGAAAAGATGCTTCGAGAGAGTATCCACCTCAGTCATTGACGGGTGAGCAAGTTTATTACGAGCGGTTGGCTGAAGTAAAACCACCAAAAACCAAGGACGTTGGTGGAAATGGTCATGAAAAGAAGACTGCTGGCTATGGGAAGCAACACAACTGGCATAAGTTAAGCATATTATGGGAGCTGCCTTACTGGAGGGACCTCAGTCTTCGACACAATATTGATGTGATGCATACAGAGAAGAACTTTTTGGATAACATCATGTATACTCTTATGAGTGTGGAGGGTAAATCAAAAGACAACATCATGTCAAGATTGGATATACAAAAATTCTGTTCTCGGCCACAATTACATATTGATAGTGATGGTAAAGCTCCTTTCCCACCCTACACTTTGACAGAAGAAGCGAGAACAAGTTTACTAGAATGTGTCAAACATTCGGTGAAATTTCCTGATGGCTATTTGTCAGATCTAGCTAGTTGTGTTGATATGGAAAATAGAAAGTTTTCAGGAATGAAGAGTCATGACTGTCATGTTTTTATGGAACGACTACTTCCATTTATATTTGTAGAACTCCTAGATCGGAACATCCACCTTGCATTATCAGGTATTAATTAATTTCATATATATACCTATATTTATAAAGTCATTTAATAGTAATTTTAAAGTAATTAACCCCAATATTTTGCATTGTATATTGTAGGGCTTGGGGCATTTTTCCGGGACTTATGTGCGAGAACTTTGCATAAAAGTCGCATTCAAATTCTAAAACAGAACATAATTCAGATCCTATGCAATTTGGAAAAGATATTTCCACCATCATTTTTCAACGTGATGGAGCATCTGCCTATACATGTCCCCTACGAAGCTGAATTAGGAGGCCCTGTCCAATATAGGTGTACGTATCCTTTTGAAAGGTTTTTTAAAAAATTGAAAGGAAAAGCAAAGAACAAAAGATATGCATCCGGATCAATTGTTGAATCTTATATCAATGACGAGATTGCTTATTTCTCAGAGCACTACTTCGCCGCAAATATACAAACAAAATCAAGGTAAATTCTAAAATCAATCAAGGTAGATAAAACTGTTATCATTTATTTGAAAGTCATTTACTTTTCTCATTCGGTCAGGTTAACACAATTTGATCAAGGTGAAGCCCATGAATATCATGTCCCTGGAGTACCTCCAATATTTACTCACATCAGCCGTCCAAGTGGAGAAATGAATGAAATATGGCTGTCTGAAAGAGACTATCAATGTGCACATGCATATATTTTACAGAATTGTGACTATTTTCAGCTAATTGAGAGGTATATAATTAAGTTTATATCGATTAAGTAAAATAAAATTTATTATATATATAATCCACACAAAATTTCTCATATATTTGTGTTGGTCTTGTATATATAGTATGTTCGAGGATTTTATTGGTGCAAAATATCCAGGACTTTCAGAAAAAGAACTCTCCACTAAAAGAGCAGAAGAATATCATCTATGGGTTAAAGAATATGTCTTTATATAATACTTATTAAAAATATTTTTATTATATATTATAAATAATTTACATATATGCAGGTTTCTTACTGGAACGCCACAAATCCATTTCCTACCTGGGTTCAAGAGATAGTGCATGGACCTTTGAACAAGGTCAAAACATGGCCAATGTATTTTACAAGAGGCTACTTGTTTCATACACGTGATCATGGTGTTGGACGAAAGACTTATAACTGTGGAGTTTGTGTTAAAGATGAAAATTACACTGATCCATTCTCGTCGTGATGCTGAGGTTGCTGCTCGTGATGCAGAGCTTGCTGCCCGTGAAGCACTACATTTCCAAGCTGTGGCTGAGCAGAAGGACAAGTTAGAGTATTTGTCCTTAGTGGAGAAGTATCTGCGCAAAACTGACCCGGCCTTTATGGAGTTTTTGAAGACTCAGTCAGCTGAAGCAACCACAAAGCCACTCTCAACCACACTTCCTGCAACAGTTCCACCTTCAAATCCGGTTCCTTCTCCATCTCCAAACAGTGATGCTTTTTAGGTTAACTTCTCACCCTCCAATTTCATAGATCTAACTAATGAGCTTGTCTCTTTTGTTGAGCTTGTCTCTTTTGTTGAACTTGACTCTTTTGTTGAGACACATGTATACTGGTATGCATTTGTCTCTTTTGGTTTGTATATTTGTCTTGTGAGAAACTTGGTATGCATTTGTCTCTTTTGGTTTGTATTATGAATCATCGGTTAATATGAATTTATTGTCTCAATCTTGTTTTTGTTGTATTTACAATATTGGTTTCATAATATTTTGAGAAACTGGTACCAATTTCAATTTAAAACATTTACAAATTTGTTATCCACAAAACATTAGGCGCTAAACAGATGTAATTTGGGGCATAATAGAATAGTAGCCAAATAGTCGTAAATCAATAGCAAGTATGTTATGACTACTTTACGACTACAAGCAAAATTAATGTATATCATGATTAGTCGTAAATCCGTCGTAACCGAGTCTTCAAATGTTACGACTACACTACGACTCCTTTACGACTGCCTATATAACTGCTGGTTAATCGTAACTCTGTCGTATCGTAGTCGTAACTATTTACGACTCTGTTACGACTATTTTTACGAGTACGGAATTTTGTCGTAAAGTAGTCGTTAAATAACGACTATTTTTACGACTAATTCTTTTACCGACTAAGGACTTATGACTATACGTTTTAGTCGTAACTGAGTCGTAAACAGAGAATTAGCGACTGCTTAAAGACTCTTACTGCAGTCGGGAATTGGCTGTTTTCTTGTAGTGTGTATTAGTCGCTAATTTGCGACAAAAATATTGTGTCGCTAAATTAGTCGCTAAATGGCGACTAAAAGCGACGAAGCAAGGAAGTTGTGAATGTTGTCGTAAAATAGTCGCTGATTTAGCGACTAATTGTGTAGATGCTCGTGTTGTCGTAAATTTGGCGACTATTTTGCGACATTTGAGGCGGGTCGCAAAATTTTGTCGCACATTAGTCGCTAATTTAGCGACTGATTGAGTAGTTGCTATTTTGTCGTAAATTTGGTGACTATTTTGCAACAAAAGTTTGCGACCCGCCGCAAATGTCGCAAAATAGTCTCTAAAAGTTGGTTTAAAACACGTTTTTAGCAATCCAGAGTAGGTGTACCTGTATTTGGTGACTACGTGATATAGTCACTTTTTAGTCGCTAAATATGCCTACATAAACTGAGCTCACCAAACGTTTTTTTCACTCACAGAAACACACAAAGCAACACCACAAAAAAACGAGATCATAGAGATTTATAATAATGTCAGGAAGTTACAATTATAGTAATTTCCGGGAGTGGATGTACAAGAGGATCGATGAGGTGACGGAAAATTTTACAGAAGAGTTCAGAGCCGGGATGGAGCAGTTCATGCAATTTGCAAATAGCCAGCCTTTTGCACAAGAAAACGGGGATAAGTTTTTTTGCCCTTGTAGTAGGTGCAAAAACGAGAAGCGTTTTCTAGGACTAGAATTTGGAATCATGTTTTTAGTTTTGGGTTTATGCCAGATCATTATGTTTGGTATAAGCATGGGGAAGAAATAAATATGGATATAGGAACGAGTACCGTTGATCGGACATTTATTAGTGGGAGTGAGGAAGTGGGTAATGTAATAGAAGATAGATATGTGGATATGGTGAATGATGCATTTCCTTCTAATGTGGGTTTTGATGATAACTATCAATGGGATGGGGGTTATAAGAGTGTAGAAGAACCAATACTTAACCATTCAAAAAAATTTTATGACTTGTTAGAAGGTGCAAAAAATCCAATATATGATGGTTGTCGTGAAGGTCACTCACAATTATCTTTAGCTGCTAGAGTTATGCAAAATAAGGCAGTTATAATATGAGTGAAAAGTTAGTGGATTTCAGTATGTGAAATGTTGAGTGATTATTTACCAGAAGGAAACCAGACTACGGGTTCTCATTACGAGACAGAGAAATTGATGCGCAATTTAGGACTCCCATATCATACAATTGATGTTTGTATAAGCAATTGTATGTTATTCTAGAAAGATGACAAAAAGGAAGAAAAATGTTTGTTTTGTGATGCACCAAGATGGAAGCCTAAGAATGACCGACGCAGAACCAAAGTACCATATAGTCGTATGTGGTACTTACCTATTAGTGATAGACTGAAGAGAATGTATCAGAGTCACAAGACTGAAGCAGCAATGAGATGTCATGCTGAGCACCATGCAAAGGTGGGAGAAATGAGTCATCCATCTGATGCAGCGGAGTAGAAGTATTTTCAAGAACAAAATCCTCAATTTGCTGAAGAACCCGTAACGTGTATCTGGGATTGTGTACTGATGGGTTCAATCCATTTGGGATGTCTCGTCACCATTCGTTATGGCCAGTGATGTTGACGCCATATAGTCTACCCCCTGGTATGTGCATGGATACTGAGTACTTGTTTCTTACAATTCTAAATTCTGGTCCAAACCATCCGCGAGCTAGTCTTGATGTCTTTCTCCAACCTCTTATTGATGAGTTAAAAGAGTTGTGGTCTACTGGAGTCGATGCATATGATGTGTCCTTGGACCAAAATTTCAACCTAAAAGCAGTACTGATCTGGACGATAAGCGACTTTCCTGTGTATGGCATGTTATCTGGATGGACAACACATGGTAAATTAGCTTGCCCAGTTTGCATGGACGATATAAAGTCTTTTTATCTACCTAATGGAAGGAATACATGTTGGTTTGATTGTCATCAGAGATTTCTTCCTCCTGATCATCCTCTGAGGAGGAATAAAAAAGACTTCCTAAAGGGAAAAGACGCTACAAGAGAGTATCCACCAGAGTCCTTGACCGGTGAGCAAGTTTATCATGAGCGGTTGAATTCTGTAAATCCACCAAGAACCAAGGACGTCGGTGGAAATGGTCATGAAAGGAAGATGCATGGATATGGAAAGCACCATAACTGGCACAAGGAAAGCATTTTATGGTCGCTACCGTATTGGACGGACCTTAATCTTCGACATAATATTGATGTGATGCATACAGAGAAGATTTTTTTGGACAACATAATGTACACTCTTATGCGTGTGAAAGGTAAATCAAAAGATTTCGTCATGTCAAGATTGGATATAGCAAAGTTCTGTTCTTGGCCACACTTACATCTTGATAGTAGGGGTAAAGCACCTTTCCCGCCCTATACATTGACAGACGAAGCCAAAAAAAGCTTATTGGAATGTGTGAAATACTCGGTTAAATTCCCAGATGGCTATTCGGCAGACTTAGCTAGTTGTGTTGATATGGAAAATGGAAAGTTTTCAGGCATGAAGAGCCATGACTGCGATGTTTTCATGGAGCGGTTACTTCCATTTATCTTTGCAGAACTCCTTAACCGGAATGTCCACCTTGCGTTCTCAGATATATTAATTAATTATTTAAAGTTCTATATATATATATATATATATGAAGTGAGTAAAGGTTTCTCCGTAATTAATGTGATGAAGTTTGAATAAATATAATATTGCAGGGGTTGGAGCATTTTTCCGGGACTTATGCTTAAGAACTTTGCAAACAAGTCGACTTCAAATTCTAAAACAGAACATTGTTTTAATCCTTTGCAATTTGGAAAAGATATTTCCACCCTCCTTTTTTGATGTGATGGAGCACCTGCCTATACATCTTCCCTACGAAGCTGAACTGGGAGGCCCTGTCCAATATAGGTGGATGTATCCTTTTGAAAGGTTTTTCAAAAAATTGAAAGGAAAAACAAAGAACAAAAGATATGCGGCAGGATCAATTGTTGAATCATATATCAATGACGAGATTGCTTATTTCTCTGAGCACTACTTTGCTGCGAACATACAAACAAAATCAAGGTGAGCAATTAAGAGTGAATATTTTTAAAGTGATATTTAATTTAATAGTCATAATAATAATTTTTTAATTTTATGGTCAGGGTTAACAAGATTTGATGAAGGTGACGCGTTTGAATATCATGTCCCTGGAGTACCCACTATATTTACTCAAGTTGGCCATCCCAGTGGAGAAATAAATGAAATATGGCTTTCAGGTGATGACTATCGTTACACACACGCATATGTTTTACGGAATTGTGACTATTTTCAACCAATTGAGAGGTATATAATTAGTTACATGTCACAAACTATTTACATTTTAAGATATCTAATTCCACTATATTTTCTCATATACATTTGTGGCGATCTGGTCTTTCTATATTTAGTATGTTCGAGGATTATATTTCGGCAAAATATCCAGGACTTAGCGAGAAAGAACTCTCCGCGAAAAGAGCTGATGAATATCATTCATGGGTTAAACAATATGTATGTTAAATAATTTTTCGTGATATACCTATTTTACTTATTGTTATTATTTAAAATAACGGGACTTATATGCAGGTTACTTATTGGAACGCCTCCAATCCATTTCCTACTTGGGTTAAAGAAATTGTCTATGGACCTTTAAACAATGCTAAAACATGGCCAATGTATTTTACAAGAGGTTATTTGTTTCATACAGAGAATCACGATGCTGGACGAAAGACATGTAACTATGGGGTCTCTCTTAAAGGTGAAAATTATGTGAACGCATCTGATGCTGCAGATTTCTACGGGACATTAACTGATATCATAGAACTTGAGTATGAGGGGATGCTTGGGTTGAAGATCACACTATTTAAGTACAAGTGGTATGACCCTGTTATTGGTAGAGGCACTCGCAGAAGTAATGGTGGCGTTGTAGACGTTCTTTCATCCAGAAAGTACAATAAATATGAACCATTTATTCTAGGTATGTATATAATTTTCCACATTAATTATATATTATCACTATTACCTTTTATATATAATATGTGTAACCTTTACACGTTGATTGCAAAAGAGCATCTCAAGCCCATCAAGTTTGTTATATTCTGTACCCATACATAAAGAAACCGAAGCATTTGTGGCTCAATGTTCTAAAAGTAAATCCGAGGGGAAATATTTCTGGAGAACCAACTCTTTGGCAAACAGAAACTGATGATGATGTATTGATCACTACAGTTGAAGATGTCATAGTAGACAATTTGGAAAAAGGAGACCCAATAAATCTCGATTATGATGTTGCAGACGCGAAACCTGAAGATGAATTTATGTGTAATTTATCGTCTTCGGATGATGAAGAAGAAGATGACAAAGAACCCTGATATATAAAATAAATTATGTATAAGATATGTAAAATAATTTACTGTTTAATAAACATTTGGAAGACATTGTTAATTTCTTTAAGATTATTGTTTTATACAATAAGTATAAATTTTTTTTGTGTCATAAAAAAAAATTTAACAATTTGACTTTGGGGTTACTCGAACCCAGGTCTGATGATATTAATCAGGGTACATTAACCATCTGAACCAAATCCTTTTTTGTGAATATAAACAAAATGTATTGGTTATATTGTGTAACACTCCTCTTATATTTTGGGCAAAAGAAATTTGGGCCCAACAACATTTCGATCTGATCCATCAAAATCGATCTGAGACAAACCTATTCCTAAACCTAAACCTAAAACATTCGATCTCTCCTTCTTCCTCACTTCCTCATCTCCTTCTTCCATTAACCCTAAATCAATCCATCAATTCGATCCATCTCCTTCTTCTTCAATCTACCTTCTTCGATACATCATCCTTCTTTCTCAATCTAACCCTAACCCTAAACCTTCTTCGATTCATCTCCTTCTTCCTCAATCGATCCATCTTCTATGTCGTCGAATCCTGCTGTTAAGAAAACCAAAAAGAGAAAGGTTGCACCCAACCTTTCTCAGAGAGCCGGACCCTCTAACCAACCCCCACCCGTCGTTAGAAGACCCAACCCTCTTCCACCTCAGTACAATTTCACGCCAACGGCTCGAATTCCTTCCCCGTTCACGCCCCAAGAGCAACAACATTTCCGGAACTTCCCACCGCCACAGACGCTTTTCCAGAACTCATCCAATCAAGTTCCTGATCCGCCCATTTCGACACCTGAGGTTCAGAACAATACTGCTCACATGCCAGAGGATCATCTGCTATCTCCAACGCAGCACTCTCATGGTCATAGTCAACAACCGTCTTCTCCCGGTAACAACTACGAGCCTCAACTCCAGGATGAGCCAATGCAATCTCTAACTGCCCTGCTAATGATGCCTGGCCGTGAGAAGTTTACGACTGTTCTCTCTCCCATACAGTTGGAGAAGACGACTTGGTAATGTTTCTAGCTTTGGTTTGATGTAGAATTCGATTTAATTGCTTTGGTTTGGTGCAAGCAATTGGTTTGTCATACTTAGGATGTCTTTGGTTCTCATAGTTTGCGGATTGAATTCTTTTGTTGCTTTAAATTGGTTTGTCTGATTGAAAGTTTCAATCTCGTTGCTTTCAATCTCTTTTGTTATGTAGAAAACTCACACTTGGGATCCATTGATAACAGGAACCGTTCAAGAACATTTCAACACCATCTGTAACCGTCGGATGAAGGGCATGGTTAGCGATGCAAAGACGTCTCGAATTAAACCTTCATGGATTGAAGGTACTCTCTGGCAAGAGATGGTTGATAATTGGGATACTGAAGAACAACAACAAAGGAGTTCAACCTATTCCAAATGTCGTTTGTCTGACCGTAATGGTCTAGGTCCTCACATCCACTTATCAGGACCCAAGTCATATAGAGAAATCCAAGATGATCTGGTTAAGTCATTTCTAATTTGTTAGTTACATTTATATCCTTTCTATATTTAAACACTTTCATAACCATTCTTTATTTTGTAACATTGTAGGAAGAAGAGTTGGGAAAAGAGGTCAGTATGGGTGAAGTTTTTTTCAAAACACATACAAAGCCGGATGGTTCTTATGTGGATGGCAAGGCAGAGAAAATTCATCAAGCTTATCAGCAGAAGTTGCAGGAGAAGATGGTTGAGCTTGAGGCAGATTCAAGCCTTTCAGATGGTACTTCACACCGTCGAGAGCTCACCACCGATGAATGTACTGCCATCTTCCTTGAGGTTAAGTACCATTTCTATTCGATCATGAATTTGTTTTGCTCTTTATTTACAGTTTTTCTTTTTGGTAAAAACAGTGCACTGAGAAGGATTCACGAGGAACTCCTTATGGTCTTGGAAGCCTCAAAGCTAATCTTGGCAAGGGCAAGCAACAATCACAAACCGAAGCCTTTCTTACATTGCAAGAGCAACTCAAGGAAGCCCAACGACAAATTGAAATTCAGGCGACTCTCAATGCTGAAGCTGCTGCTCAAGAAAAAGAGACTGCTCGAGAAAAAGAGACTTCTCTCCTTGTGGCTGAGCAAAAGAATGAGATCAAAGAGTTGTCGTTGATGGCAAAGTTTACGCGCGACACTAATCCAGCCTACCTGGAGTTTATAGCCTCTCAATCAGCTGAGGAGGACAATCAACATTCACCAACAACATGATCAACTCCAATATGGTTCCTATATTCTCTTTAACTCATGAACCAAGTTCTTTTGTTCAGTTTGTATGTGTTATAAACTCTTTCTCTCTTTGGTTTTGGTTTGATTTCTGTTTTGGACTAATGTATTTTCTGGTTTCAATAAAATTATGGTTATTTATATAATGTGTTTTCATTAGATTTTGGACTTGTATATTATGTTTGTCCTCCATTTCATTAATTTCAGGATTAATATCAGGATTACAAAACAGTAATAACCAGTTAATTTTATTATTTTCTAAAACAAAATTGTCGTTATGTAGTCGTCATTTAGACAGAACATTGTCGCTAGGTTGTCGTTAAATAGTCGTGAAATATGACGACTATTTAACGACAACCTAGTATTGTAATTTTATTCATGTAACAAAGTCGTAACTTCGTTGTAAATTAGTCGTCATATTTAACGATTATTACACGACAACTACTAATACAGTCGTACACTAGTCGTCAAATTGTCACTAAATTTCGTTACTACATAACGACGACGTGACCACAATTTACTGACAACAATGTATAGTCGTTAAATAGTCGTTATCTGAAAGATAAGTTGTTTATTTAACTCCTATTGTACTTATTGTTATTGCAGTTACTAGGGTGGCTCGTAGCAACTCCATTTTTCTTCATTTCGCTTTACGTAGTGTTGCTGCCATGTTTCAAAATACTGGTCCGCAAGTTTGGCGCCGCTTCTTCAACCCCAAAGCTACCTACAAGTATGGAGACAGAGCTGAACCCAAAGCCAAGAGATGCTTAAATTCAACAAGAGTTAGAAAACCTCACTGTTGTTTTTATCAATACGAAGCCCTTAAATTCTAACATCAAGCTGCGTAGACTAATGTATAGAGTATACACACTTGCATTGTCAAATCCTCACACTCTTGTTTGTAAACTCTTTCGGAAATGTTAGTAACCAAAATTATTGGTGGTTACATGTAAACGTCTAAACTCGACAGGTCCATACATAAGCATGAAGTCATATCAAGATTCACATTTTCTTCTCCAATTCTTAATTTCCATCCAAATTTCATGAGATTCATTTTATAGATTGGATTTAACAGCCCACAATATTTGGTTCATTAATTTTCAAGTTGTGTCTAATATTTTGGTCTCAAGAACATGGTTTTGTATACTCTGTCTGCGTGTGAGGATCAAACGGTTGTCAAAGCAAATATCAAAACTATTACAACTATAAAATATGATAGGAATGGGATCTACAGTTCAGCTTTTACCGAAGGAATCATATTTTTCTTACCGAATCTGTCTCAAGCCTAAGTTGCAATATTAAGATCATAAGATTTAATAATATAATAATATTAAACATATTACAATTATAAAAACTTTAAAAAATAATATTTAAATTGCAAATTTAAAAAATTTATAATAAAATTCAAAATACAATACCAAATTTTTATGAAAAAAAAATATTTTAAATAAATAAAAGAAAAAAACCAAACAAACATATTACTTAATTAATTAAAGCTCACAAACATTTTATTTAATTAATACATAGTTTAATGTCCAAATTTATTCCATATATTCTCAATCAAATCTTCCTTTAATTTGTGATGTGCTTGTCTATCACGAATTCTTGTATGACCATCACTTAAACCCTCTAGATTTGAAGCCATATTTACTGAAAACGTATGATCCGTAGAGGATCAGGTTCCATCTTCTTGTTGGAATTCTTGTTCGTCATAAAGTGTGTATGAATTTCGTTCATCTTCGACAATCATATTATGGAGTATGAGACATGCTCTCATAATATATGCAATTTTACCCTTCGCCCATAAAAGAGATGGATTTTTAATCATGGTGAATCTAGATTTTAGGACTCCAAATGCAAGCTCAACATCTTTTCGTGCACCTTCTTGACGTTCTGCAAACACGCGATTTTTCGGGTGTTGTTGTTGTGGGATTGATTTAACAAATGTCACCCATTCGGGGTAAATACCATCCGTCAGATAGTAAGCCAAATTATACTCACTTCCGTTGACATAGTACGTAATTTCGGGAGCTCGACCGTAAATAATGTCGTTAAATATTGGTGATTGAAACATTTAAATCGTTACAAGTACCTGGAGCTCCAAAAAATGCCATATCCAGAGATCTTTTGAAGCTACCACCTCCAAAACAATTGTCGGTTTACTGGTGCCTCATGAATACATTCCTTTCCAAGCGGTTGGGCAATTTTTCCACTTCCAATGCTTACAGTCGATGCTTCCAACCATCCCGGGAAAACCCTGCTGTTCTCCATAAAAGAGTAGCCTTTCAAGATCCTCTGGTGTGGGTCGGCGTAGGTATTCAGTGCCAAACAAGTCAACTATGCCGACGACAAAATGTTCCAAACATTTACGAGCAGTCGATTTAGCAAGACGCATATATTCGTCAACCGAGTCCGACCCAATTCCATATGCTAATAGTCTAATTGCTGCAGTACATTGTTGTAGCGGTGTTAAACCATTCCGGAAGGTTGCATCCTTTTTTGGTTGAAAATATGGAACTTCTTCACTGAGACGATTCACAATACACAAGAACAATGACTTGTTCATTCGAAACCGTCTGCGAAATTGCCTCTCCGTGTAAGTCGGATTATCCGTAAAATAATCGTTCCACAAGCGTTCGTGCCCTTCTTCCTGTTTTCTATCGATATATGTACGTTTATTCCTTTCGGCCGGAATTTCCTCTTCAGCAGCTTCAAATTGATGGTCAAAAGATGGCTACTCCATTAATTGTTTCCTTTGGTGAAATGCTTATCGACTTTGTCCCTGACACTTCTGGTGTATCTTTAGCTGAATCCACAGGTTTTCTCAAAGCCCCTGGTGGTGGTCCGGCTAATGTTGCTTGTGCCATCACAAAACTCGGTGGCAAATCTTTTCTTATGTTAGAATATTATGCATAGCCTGTAGAGAGTGATGTGTGATGTTTTTTTTTTCAGTTTGGTGATGATGAGTTTGGAAACATGTTGGTTAACATATTGAAAAAGAATGGTGTGAACAGTGAAGGTGTTTGCTTTGACACCAATGCAAGAACTGCACTGGCCTTTGTGACATTGAAAAAAGATGGTGAGAGAGAGTTCATGTTTTACAGGAACCCCAGTGCTGATATGCTCTTGAAAGAATCTGAACTCAACAAGGATCTTATCAAGAAAGCTAAGATTTTCCACTATGGTTCTATTAGTTTGATCTCTGAGCCATGTAGAACCGCTCACATGGCGGCTATGAAAACTGCAAAGGATGCTGGAGTTTTGCTCTCTTATGACCCGAATGTTAGGTTGCCTCTTTGGCCTTCCACCGAAGCTGCAATTGAGGTCATCAAGAGTATTTGGAATGAGGCTGATATTATCAAGGTGTATATATATGTTTGTTTTGTTGTAAATGATGTGTTCTGTTTTGGTGATCTTAGTGTTGAGTTTGGTGTGATTAGGTAAGTGATGATGAGGTAACGTTTCTCACACGTGGAGATGCAGAGAAGGATGATGTTGTTTTGTCTCTCATGCATGATAAGCTTAAGCTTCTTATTGTAACTGATGGAGAGAAAGGTTGCAGATACTACACAAAGGTAACTAATTAAAAGGAATCAGATTTGATATGATTGTTCCTTACTAGAGTGATCTGAAGACTGGTGAAATTGCAGAAATTTGAAGGGAGAGTGCCTGGATACGCTGTGAAAGCAGTTGATACAACTGGAGCTGGTGATTCTTTTGTTGGTTCATTTCTTGTCTCATTGGGAAAAGACGGTTCCATACTCGATGTACGTTTAAGTTTTAACTGCAAATATTTTGATGACCGTTTTGAGGTTTTAGATTAGGCATATAGTGAATATTTTAGTTTTTGGGTGATTGGAGTAAATGTGAGTATTGCAGGATGAAGGGAAGCTGAAGGAAGCTCTAGCCTTTGCAAATGCATGTGGAGCCGTGTGTACAACTCAGAAAGGAGCTATTCCTGCACTTCCAACTCCATCTGATGCTCAACAGCTCATGACATCTATTAGTGAATTGTAATGATAGCTCATTGTGGAGAGTGAGAAGTGTTCTCTCCTTCCGAACTGATTTATGTGAGAAATAGCCCTACTGCGAGGCGTAAGCCAGCGAGGAAGGACTCATATTCGGCTTCATTGTTTGATGCACTGAAAGCCAAGCGAAATGACTGCTCGACTATTTCTCCAGTAGGAGAAGTGAGACGGACCCCAATTCCTGCTCCCGATCTGGAAGATGCTCCATCTACATGCAATGTCCATGGGACCTCGATATTGTCATTGACCGTAGAGGCTAGTGGGAGTTCGATCAGGAAGTCTGCCAGCACTTGTGCCTTAGCACAGGTTCGAGTCCGGAACTCGATGTCTTATTCACTCAGCTCGACAGACCATTTAGCTAATCTCCCAGACTGGCTTGGACTATGCAACACCGTCTGAAGTGGTTGCGTCGTTAGGATTATGATTGTATGGGACTGAAAGTAAGGTCGCAGTTTTCTAGCCGAAGTAACTACTGCTAAGGCCAATTTTTCCATCATGTGATACCTGGACTCTGCCTCAGTAAACGACTTACTGACATAAAAAATTGGTCGCTGCTCCCCCCTTTCTTCCCGAACCAAGACTCCACTTACTGCGCTGTCAGAAACAGCTACGTAAAGGAAAAGTGGCTCTCCGAACTCAGGTTTAGCCAAGACCGGAGGTTCAGACAGGTAAGCTTTCAGCTGAGCGAATGCTTCTTCGCACTTCGTATCCCATATGAAGTTCTTCCCCCCTTTCCTCAACAACTGGTAGAACGGGAGGCACTTGTCTGTAGACCGGGAGATGAAGCGGTTGAGGGCGGTGATCCGTCCGTTAAGACGTTGCACTTCGCGTAAAGTCCTAGGAGAACTCATTGACAAGAAAGCGTTAATTTGCCTCGGGTTTGCTTCAATTCCTCGTTCTGTAACGATGTATCCCAGGAACTCTCCTGATGGGACTGCAAAGGTGAACTTCGTGGGGTTAAGCTTCATCCCGAACTGGTTCAAGATGTCGAAGCAAACTTTCAAATCCGCGAGATGCGAGCTCACTTCCATAGATTTTACCAACATGTCGTCAACGTAAACTTCCATGGTTTTTCCGAGCTGGTGCTCGAACATTCGGTTTACTAGCCTCTGGTAGGTTGCGCCGGCGTTCTTTAACCCAAAAGGCATCACCTTGTAACAGTAAATCCCACGGTCCGTAATGAATGCGGTCTTTTCCTGGTCATCCGGGTTCATAAGGATTTGGTTGTAACCAGAAAAAGCATCCATGAAGGACATCAGTTCGTGGCCCGAAGTGGACTCGACTAGCCTATCGATGTGCGGAAGTGGGAAACTATCCTTAGGACATGCTTTATTCAGGTCGGTAAAATCGACGCAAACTCGTGACTTCCCGTTCTTCTTCTTTACCACTACTGTATTTGCGAGCCATTGAGGGTACTTCACTTCGCGTATTTGCCCTGCACTTAGTAAGCGGTCTACTTCTTTGTTAACAATTTCAGCCCGTTCCAGGCCCAGTTTCCTTCGTTTCTGCTTTACTAGTCTGAACGTCGGATCTACATTTAGCTCGTGTGAGATTACCTCCGGACTGATCCCGGGCATTTCATCTACGGACCACGCAAAGGTGGTCATATTTTCTTTCAGAAAGGTTACCAAACTGGCGCGGAGCTCGTCATCCAACCCAGCTCCGATCTTGATTTCCTGATCTGGAAACTTATCGTTGATGAAAATGGGCTCAGTGAGGTCGCCTTTTAATTGCTTCCGAACTGGGTTCTTAGGGACCTCGAGCTGTGGTTGCTATTGAATCAGGAGCTTGTGACTTGCGAGGTAGCAGCTCCATGCCGTCCTTTGGCTCCCTAGAATCTCTCGAACTCCTTGCGGGGTTGGAAATTTGACGCACTGATGGTACGTCGAGGCTACTGCCTTCATCCGAAAGAGCCAAGGTGTTCCCATAATAATGTTATAGGCCGCAGGTCGGTCAAAGAACGTGAACTCGACCATTTTTACCACTCCTTGAGTGTTCACCGGTAGTGTTATTGTGCCCAATGACATCGATGTCTCACTCGTGAACGAAAACAAAGGTGAGGGCGGTCCCATGATGTGCTTTCTCCCGATACCCATTCTAGCAAGCGTCTCGAGGAATATCAAATCTACCGAACTCCCAGTATCTATTAGGATCCGGCACACTTCGTGGTTCGCCACGTCTAGCGATATGACGAGTGCATCGTCATGCGGATTGTCTAGTGTCTCGGTTTCCTTTTCGGAGAAAGTGACTTCAGGTAGGTCACTTGTTGTGACCTTAGCTCGTTTCGGCTGAGGGCTAGTGAGCTTCCGCTGATAGTCTTTGATTGCAGTGATGGAGTTTCGAAAAAGGCGCGACCCCCCATTATGACGTCTATTCTTTTCTTGGGGGCTCCGCTCCCATCTGATTGTTTCGACTTCTTCGAAGGTGGAGCGTCTCCCTCCACCTCGGGGTTGTCTTCTGCTCCAACTCCTCGATTGTTACATTCGACATCTCTCCTGCCACGTACTTTTCTGCGAGAAGGTGCATCAGTTTCTTGCAGTCACGAGTGGAGTGGCTATTGGTTTTGTGGAGCTCGCAGTACATATCCTCATCTCGGACCCATTTGTTACTTGGGAGTACTCCACTTTTGGAACGTGGTGAAAATGGAGGTTTGGATGGCGAACTCTTTGGAGAATTCTTCTTGGGAGATTGATTGACTGCGAATGTGCCAGGTCCGGACTTCGGAGTCGTAGGTGGAGCCTTTTTAGCGGGTGCTTCGAATCGGGGTTTGCCTGCAGGTGGAACTTTATGTTTCAATGCGGCGGCAGCCTTGTCTTCCTCTGCAATTATCCAGTTCGAAGCCCGGTGTAAGGCGTCCTGAATGATTGGGAACCTGTTTACGGTTAGCTCTTCGCGGAAACGAGATTCGTGCCAGAGGCCATTTTTTAGCGCAGCCAGAGCAGTCGAGTCCGAGAGTCCGGGGATCTGAACCTGGATTTCCTTGAACTTTGTTATATACGACCGGAGAGACTCTCCGGCATTTTGGCTCAAGTTCCAAAGCTGAGCGTCTGTTACCGCGGTTTCGATTAAGCTAGAATACTGCTTAATGAAAGAGGTCGACAGCTCCGTGAAGTTGTTTATGGAGCCGGCTGCTAGAGATGCGAACCAAAGTAAAGTCGGCCCGCAAAACGTCTCTGCGAACAATTTGCAGTACCCAGCGTCTGCTGCATGAGGTTCGAGGTCTACGCGGCTAGCTGTTAACAGGAAAGTCTTAAGATGACTAGTCGGATCTCCCTTTCCCTCATAGCTCGAGAACTTAATTTTGCCAGTATCTTTGATGCGGACTCGGGCTACTTGCTCGGAGAAAGGAGTTTGCTTTGACTCCTCGATCACTCGGAAAATATCCGGAGCTGAAGTGGTTGCACTATGCATCACAGACCGCATGTCCCGGATTTTGCTCTGCATGCGGAAGATCTCGGGATTGGTGACGTAACCAGAAGTCGAAGTGTTTCCGCCCACAGGGGGAGGGAGGCAAACTGGGACTTCGGAGGATCCAGCAATATCGAGTTGAACCGGAGTGTGGCTATCGCGGACCAGCGGTGGCGCTGCTTGAGTACTTAGCTGGGGTGGGAAAGTATTTCCCGGAGTAGAGTTCGCTGCTGCAGGCTGCGTGGTGAAAGGCGGAATAACGCCAGTGAAGTCCAGAGCACGTCGGCGAGGGTTTTGATCGGAATACAGGAGATCGACCCGATCGGCGTATGTGCGTTGAGAGGCTGAGAGGTCGGCTACTGACGTAGTGATTGCCTCTAAACGGGTGGAGACCTGTCCCTCAAAACGCTCGGTGAGAGCGGCCGAGGCTGCTTGCTGGCGGTCGGACTTCTC
Organism: Camelina sativa; assembly: GCF_030686135.1. Classification (NCBI taxonomy): domain Eukaryota; kingdom Viridiplantae; phylum Streptophyta; class Magnoliopsida; order Brassicales; family Brassicaceae; genus Camelina; species Camelina sativa. The sequence goes on along the minus strand of NC_141892.1, from coordinate 20,973,040 downwards.
AGACAATTCCTGCAAAAGTTTCTGGATAGCCTCCAGAGTTACCTGATTGGAAGAATCGGTAGCCATAGCGGTGTTTGGATGAAGTGGGTTCAGAACTAGTAAGAGTATAGGTGATAAATCCCCCTCTCTCTAGCGCCAAATGTGGAGAGTGAGAAGTGTTCTCTCCCTCCGAACTGATTTATGTGAGGAGGAGCTTATCACCGTTAAGAGTTCCGAACTGAGAAGGAGTGTTTTGAATGCTAAAATTGTATATTACTGCCTGAGAACCAAAAAATGTTCGATTCTTTTCAAAGACTCCCCCCTTACATATTTATATAGACAAATTAATTACCCGATTAATGCGTAATTAATTTTACATGATTCTCGCGTCCTAATTAATCCACTCGAATGCCGGAATCTTTGACCGAGCTCGAGCTGCGAGCTGATTAATATGACGCCTCTTCGCGCTCTCTTCCTCTCTCTGGGCCTGATGGGCCGACCAGTGCTACACCTTTGGCCCGTTTAGCGTGCCCGGCCCAGGCCCTCTGCCTGTTATCCGAGATGACGAATCGTGGGTACAACACTCATGACATCTATTAGTGAATTGTAATGATAGTTTAGTTTATACTTATAAATTTAGTACCTCTAGTCCTACATAGATTTAGGAGTTTTCTAATCACCAAAATAACTAAAAGATTCATAGGTGTGTTTTGCCTAGGTGTGTTGGTATGATTGTTCCTTACTAGAGTGATCTGAAGACTGGTGAAATTGCAGAAATTTGAAGGGAGAGTGCCTGGATACGCTGTGAAAGCAGTTGATACAACTGGAGCTGGTGATTCTTTTGTTTGTTCATTTCTTGTCTCATTGGGAAAAGACGGTTCCATACTCGATGTACGTTTAAGTTTTAACTGCAGATATTTTGATGACCGTTTTGAGGTTTTAGATTAGGCATATAGTGGATATTTGAGTTTTTGGGTGATTGGAGTAAATGTGAGTATTGCAGGATGAAGGGAAGCTGAAGGAAGCTCTAGCCTTTGCAAATGCATGTGGAGCCGTGTGTAGAACTCAGAAAGGAGCTATTCCTGCACTTCCAACTCCATCGGATGCTCAGCAGCTCATGACATCTATTAGTGAATTGTAATGATAGTTTAGTTTATACTTATAAATTTAGTACCTTTAGTCCTACATAGATTTAGGAGTTTTCTAATCACCAAAATAACAAAAAGATTCATAGGTGTGTTTTGCCTAGATGATAAAAATAAGATTTGCATCTCTTTATTACTAATTTTATATCAACTACTAGATAAGTAACAATGAAGTTGGTTTAGTATTCTCTTATCAAATTGAAACCGAACCAAACTAATATCAAATCTAACCGAATCCAAACCAAATTTAGAAAGAAAACAAAAAAAAACGAAATGCCACTCTGAGTTTCTCTGCAATTGGCCTCATTATTTTGATGGGAAAAAAAAGTATCTAACTTTGAGGTTAATATGATCCTCTAGAGAACGTTTTCTAACTTGGATATATATATATATATATATATATATATATATATATATATATATCAATTTGGAGAGAGAACCTAACTTATAACAAAAAAGCATTGACTTTAGAAGTTGACAGTGACGATGTCAAAAAGAGAATCTGAAATAAAGTGTCTCTTCGTTCGTACCAACAAGGTACATAGGGAAGCGTTGACAAAACTAAAAAGCAGAGCGAGAAGGCAAATCTGCGAATCTCCGCGTCCGTGGGAGTGTTCAAAGCTGATGTGTTCATCATCCATATCTGAATATTCTCTATATTTTTGTTTATAGAATGAATCATATTGTCATTAAAGTATTATAACTTCGGATGAGTCTACGTATGGCTTTTCTTGAGTTGTTGGAGGCATTAGTAAATACCATATAGTGCAATCCGGTTCATTCGGAGTACCATGGAGTGTCATAGACATCTCTTCTGACAGTTCTACCATACCGACTATAGTGCCTAGTCCTTATGCTTTGTAATACCCCGATCATCACTTTTTAATGACCCATGTCTAATCTCAATCGAAGAGTCCACTTTGTTTAATGGACCTCACATCTTTTCACTAGGTCAGTGAGGCCATCAATATCTGACGGCTGGTTTACTACCGTCGGGAGGCTTTAAAGATTTGTTATCGTCCCTACAAATCACCACATGATCTTTTCCTGTGTTTTGTCCTCACTCGCACAATTCCGACAATCACTTCCCGGAAGGTCACCCATCCTGAAACTACTCCAACTCAAGCACGCTTAATTGTGGAGTTCTCTCAGGACCTTTGACCGAAAAAATAGGTGCAATTTGATTACATAGGTGGCCAAATCAATTCTTTTAAACATCTCAGAAAGTCTCTGAAACCGGGGTGTCACAATTCACCCCCACTAACAGATCGCAACGTCCTCGTTGCGCACCAGGACCGTCACCCCCGACGGTGTGAGCCCACTTGACTCCACACACGTCTGTGTTTGGCTCAGATCCCACTTGTAACGCTCCAATCGCCACCTCTCAGTGGGCCTCATGTCCAATCCCTGTCCATGGGCCCACGTTTCTTAATGGGCCTCACGTCCTCTCACTAGGCCCGTGAGCCCATCAATATCCGACGGCCGGTTTGCTACGTCCGGGAGGCTTTAAAGATTTGTTACCGTCCCTACTAATCACCACATGATCTTTCCCTGTGTTTTGTCCTTACTCGCATAGTTCCGACAATCACTTCCCGGAAGGTTACCCATCCTGAGAATACTCCAGCTTAAGCACGCTTAATTGTGGAGTTCTCTCAGGACCTTTGATTGAAAAGATAAGTGCATTATTGGTGACATAGGTGGCCCTGACCAGCGCAGGATGGCTATCGGTAACGCGAATAGTGGTATCACCAGTCGATGCGGGTTGCCTTCGGTAATTTGCATGAATGAAGGATTGGTCCTGATAGTATCATTTCCCTAAACTAGTACGCGGGCAGGTAAGCTTATGTACCACCCACCAGTTTGGTACCCTAGGGCCGGACACGGCCATACCGGTACGCTAACAGACTGATGGTCGTGAAACAAAGACATTAGCTAAGGGAATGGACAGCCAGGATCGTCCTAGGGTGGTGCTTATCCGATCAGCCCTTATCCTTATCCACAAAAGCGTGAAACTTATCCGATACGTTTGTCCTTATCCATTCGCCATGTGTCACCACCGGAGCTGCGAAGGGTGTCCGCCATGTGTCGCGCCAAGGGCCTCCCAATGCCACATCCTGCTTAGGTAAACACGACCTTAGGAGGCTATATAAACCCCCGGTCCATTTGTTCATTAGACCCGAAAAATCACTAGAAAAACCTTAGAGTTAGGAGGAGCAAGCGAAAAGCTGCGAAACGCCGGAAAAGCTAGGTGAGTTCCCGATCGTATGGAGTAGTTAGTGAATAGGCTAGTTTAATTTTTCTTTATTTTATTATTTAATTGAGGTTGGTCTTAATACTTGATTAGTTTAGAATTAAGCTAGTTAAGTAGGATTAAGTTAGTTAAGTAGGATTATGTTAGTTAATTGAGGTTAAGTTAGTTAATCATGATTAGGTTCGATAATTATGATTAAGTTAAGTTAATTAGGATTAAGCTTAGTTAACTAAGATTAGGTTGCTGGTTAAGATTAAGATAAAGATTAGCACTTAAGCTGGAACTGCTTAGTGTTTAGCATTAAGATTAGAATTGTTTAGCGGTGATTAGTGCCTGGTTTAGGAATGTTTACTAGTTACCATCTAGGTTAGAACCGGTAAGTAATCATTAGCGCTTAAGTATGGAACTACTTGGTTATTGTGATGTGTTTGATTAGTATGCGATTCCTTGTGTGACTTGATTCTTGTTTGTATTATTGCTTGTTGTGTGATCGTTGTGTGCATCATGTTAGATACCACCTGCATTGTTCCATTAGTACATGATCATAGATGCATTGTTGTTATGTTGCTTGTGTGATTGTTTGATATAACGTCCTGAAGGTATAGCAGTGATGATGGTCGTTTAGACGCATTGCAGTTATGTCGTCCGATTGTTATATTATTGTTTGCTTGCATGTTAGTTACTATCATTTAGGTAGCTTGCATTAGGCGAATCATGAGGATCCCATCCGTCTGATGTGCGTTGCGTGTAACTCCATAACGTTATGGCTTATGAAAGTTCGGAGCGGGTCATGCCCGGTCGGACGCTACATGACGATGTAGTATGAAAGAATGTGGATCCCTTTTTAGACTTTGTGTCTAGGGGTGTCGGGCATTGCCTTGGGAGATCATGTATTCATAGAAGGCCTTACTTAGGGTAGAAGCATGCATATTCATCTCCGCTGCATTCTTAAATTCGAGTCTTCATGCATTGCATTTCACTATGCTTGTTGCATTGTATCATTGCTTGTTGGTTGAATTCGTATTGCTTGCTGCTTGGGGATAGGTAGATGGGTAGAATTACCTTAGGTATCGCGGGTAAGATTTCCTTAGATATCGGCCTCACTAAGTAACGCTAGATTACTTGTGATTCTACTTCATTTTTTCCAGGAATCTTTAGCCGAAAAATCTCCGTAGTAGAAGCAACGTGACCTAGGCGAATCAATGTAGGTTTTACAGCTTTTGTAATTTCTGACTATGTATATTATGTATGGTTTTCAAATATATTATGTATGGTACGCAATCTTACCTAAACGGTATAGTTACAGAAAGGCGTATAGCTTTTTTGGGTTTGATCCGATTGGCAAGCAATATAAGGCATTGTTTATGGCTTACCCAGATGGTACTGGTCATCATAGAATTCTTACATTTAGAGCTGGAGGTTTGAGGTGGAGAAAGATAAAATGTCCCTTACGACATGATATTAAGAGTGATGGGGTATGCATCGATGGGGTTTTGTATTACTTAGGTTGTAAAACGACGTACATTGAGGAATCTAAGAAGTTAACTTATATTTATGTCATAGTTTGCTTTCATGTTAGGTCTGAAAAATTCACCTTTATTTACGTAGAAAGGGTTTGTCGGTTGATAAACTATAAGGGCAAATTAGCTGTGATTTATTGGGAGGATGATGTCGACATTCATAAGATTCTTCATTTCGCGGATGATGTGTACACTTATTGGGAGGGTGAGGTCGACGTTGGTGTCATTAATGAGTTGCGTTTGTAGGTTTTAGAGGATGTAGCGAAACAGGAATGGTCGAAACATGCCTTCACTTGGACCGATGATAAATTCTTCCGTCACCAAGTTTCCTTCGCTGGATCGACCGCTTCGGGTGAAATAGTGTTTTCGATGCGCAAGTATACATGTGGACAACCCTTTTATGTCTTCTACTTCAATCCCGAGAGGAACACTCTCCGACGTGTTGAAATCCAAGGTTTTGGTGAAGGGTTTAAGAAACCTTGTAGCGTTCACACCTTTGTAAACCACGTTGAGGATCCTAATGTTAACGGTTTAGAACTACTCAAGTCATTCCCTGCTCCATTTGGTGATACAGATAGTTCAGGCACAGATTCAGATGAATCAGACAGAGAAGGGTTAAAGCCAAGACGTATATATCCTTGGAGTAGGCGAAAGCAATGAGCATTGTCATGTTTTGTGTTTTTTTTTTTTTTTTTTTATCTATTCGTTTAATGCTCTTTTGTTTTGTACCTTTTTACTTTTACTATTTTAATAAATCAAGTTTAATCCTTGAACTAGTGATTGATTAGTCTCATTTCATACAGAAGATATGTTAAAATTATATTTTCAGTTCCATACTCTGAGAATATAAAAAATCTCTGTAACAGAGAATTTGGTACGCTGTGTGTGTTCAAACCAAAATTTTATTGATCTTCGATTGTTCTTTACTCGATTTTTACAGTCAAAAGATTGGACTGAGTTTGTACTACAAATTAGGGGTTTTGTTAATGCTTATCCTACTTTACATGCCTTTCTGTTGCACATTCTTCATCATTATATAAACAGATGCTATCTTTAGTTATAGCTTCCATTTGTTTTTCTATCCAAAAAAAAGATGGCTACTCCATTAATTGTTTCCTTTGGTGAAATGCTTATCGACTTTGTCCCTGACACTTCTGGTGTATCTTTAGCTGAATCCACAGGTTTTCTCAAAGCCCCTGGTGGTGCTCCGGCTAATGTTGCTTGTGCCATCACAAAACTCGGTGGCAAATCTGCTTTCATCGGCAAGGTTTGTATCTTTTCTTATGTTACCTAGAATCTATGTTAGCAGTCTCTAGAGTGATGTGTGGTATTCTGTTCTTTTTTTGTTTTTTCAGTTTGGTGATGATGAGTTTGGACATATGTTGGTTAACATATTGAAAAAGAACGGTGTGAACAGCGAAGGTGTTTGCTTTGACACCAATGCAAGAACCGCATTGGCCTTTGTGACATTGAAAAAAGATGGTGAGAGAGAGTTCATGTTTTACAGGAACCCCAGTGCTGATATGCTCTTAACAGAATCTGAACTCAACAAGGATCTTATCAAGAAAGCTAAGATTTTCCACTATGGTTCTATTAGTTTGATCTCTGAGCCATGTAGAACCGCTCACATGGCTGCTATGAAAACCGCAAAGGATGCTGGAGTTTTGCTCTCTTATGACCCGAATGTTCGGTTACCTCTTTGGCCTTCCACTGAAGCTGCAATTGAAGGCATCAAGAGTATTTGGAATGAGGCTGATATTATCAAGGTGTATATATATGTTTCTTTTGTTGTAAATGATGTGTTCTGTTTTGGTGATCTTAGTGTTGAGTTTGGTGTGTTTAGGTAAGTGATAATGAGGTAACATTTCTCACACGTGGAGATGCAGAGAAGGATGATGTTGTTTTGTCTCTCATGCATGATAAGCTTAAGCTTCTTATTGTAACTGATGGAGAGAAAGGTTGCAGATACTACACAAAGGTAATCAGATTTGATATGATTGTTTCTTGTTAGGAGTGATCTAAGCAAACGCTTTTTTTCGACTGGGGAAATCTTCAGAAATTCAAAGGGAGAGTGCCTGGATACGCTGTGAAAGCAGTTGATACAACTGGAGCTGGTGACTCTTTTGTTGGTTCATTTCTTGTCTCATTGGGAAAAGATGGCTCCATACTCGATGTACGTTCAACCGCAAACATTTTGATGACGTTTTCAGGTTTTAGATAATGTGTGATTGAGTAAATGTGAATATTGCAGGATGAAGGGAAGCTGAAGGAAGCTCTTGCCTTTGCAAATGCATGTGGAGCTGTGTGTACAACTCAGAAAGGAGCTATTCCTGCACTTCCAACTACATCGGATGCTCAGCAGCTCATGAAATCTAAGTCCAAATAGTTTCACTTTTGTTTCTGTCCTGTTTCTGTTTCTTGGATTCCAGGTTTTTGTCAGAGTATTTTCTCTGTTATCTGAGTAATAAATCTAGTTTCAAGTTTCTGCCAAAAATCATTTTTAAAATAATCCACATTACCTGATCTTTATTATTGTGGAACCTTAAGCTAGATTATCTATAACAATTTATCAAGAGACTTGAAAAATTTATTACATATAGAAAGGTTACAGGTATTTTGGTAGATAGGTTACATAACATAACACTCCACTTTTAGCTTACACAATATGAAACTCAAAACTCTTGGAATTATAACTCTTCTTCACACTCAGAAAGTAGTACTGTATATAGTTTATTCAATCACAGTTCTTTGGATTCAGAAGAGCTGATTTTTGCAGTTTGGCCCTCTTCAGCTGCAATGTTAACAACTCTTGGACCCTTAACCTGATCAGGGGATAGCTTAGTGAGGTTAATAGTGAGCACACCGTTCTCAAGTTTAGCCTTGACTGATTCCATATCCACATTATCAGGTAGCTTGAACTGTCTCCAGAACTTACCATATGATCTCTCCACTCTATGCCACTGGTCTCCTTTCTTCTCTTCTTCTCTTTTCCTCTCTCCACTCACCCACAAAACTCTGTTCTCCTCCACTTCTATCTTCACTTCATCCTTCTTCAAACCAGGAACATCGAGCATTATCTCATGCCCTTCTGCTGTTTCTTTCCAGTCCACTCTCGCTGGGGACAGAGCCACGCTCGTGTCCCTCTCGAGTTCTAATGGGATTCTCTCCAAGATCTTGAACGGATCCGGAAACCGATCCATCCAGAGATCGAATAGTAAGCTTCCTGGAGTAGTTTCAAGTGCAGAAGACAAAGACCCTTCACTTGTTTTGATGTTTCCAAGTAACAAAGCTCCTATGAAGAGGCTTAGCAAGTGTTTCATCATGGTCGGTTGATTTGGCTTTCTTGTATAGAAGGTTGAAACCAACGTGTTAGTAAGTTTTTTTAACTTCAGTTTTTTGTTGTTTTGTATGAAATTAAGTCTCAGTCCGCTGGTGCATATATACACATTCTATGAAGAATGAAGAAGTTTCTTGAAATATCTATTGGTAGATTTTTGTAGGTATGTTGGGATTGTTCTAGCATTTTAGCTATGTGACTTGTAAGTTGTAACTAATTATGTTATTACACGTTGGATTGGATGGTCTTTGAGGGCTTTTCTCTCATGTTCCAGAGACTTCTTGTAACAACTACGTATGTTGAATCGAAACATAAGTTATGTTTGGACTAGCCCATGATATTATTAGTTTCTATGCATGCAGGCCTATTTATCATTAGCCCATTACTGTAATTGGGACCAAAACTGTTTTTTTGATGAATTCAAAGATGAGAATGCTGATAAGTCTTTAGAGTTTTGGCTGCTGCATGGGAAAGGGATGGGTAAGAGTTGGAATGTGCCATGCTCTAGAGTTTCTTTTACCTCTATTGTCCTATGGCTAGTTACTTTAAAATCCACAGTCTTTTTATACATATTGTGGTCCTCCCATTATTTTTGGCTTGCCATGCTTGTGTCTTAAGAGAAGCTTGTCGTTATGTCTGCCAATTTATGTTTCAAAAGGAAGTAAACTAATAAGAAAGCTTCTGAAAAAGATCTTTGTCATGAAGATTTTGGTAGGAGAAAACATTTATTGATTTAAATGCCACCCAAAAGTTGGCCTAACCCAAGCATGTGAACCTATTCAATCTTGTTATTTCTTATTCCCTCTTGTTTAGATTCACTTCTTGTCCTACTTCTTTATTGATATTAAGACACGTTGTTGCTCTGTTTTTTTCTTTCTTTCTATATTTCCAATTTTCAAGGATGAAGATACTATGTGAAGTGTGCGAGAAGGCTGAAGCAGAAGTACTTTGCTGTTCAGATGAAGCTGTTCTTTGCAAGCCATGTGACATTAAAGTTCATGAAGCTAATAAAATTTTCCAGAGGCATCACCGAGTCGCCTTGCAAAAAGATGCAGCCTCAGCCACCACAAGCTCTGGAGCTCCTCTATGTGATATATGCCAGGTTTGGTCGTACTTTCTCTTTTAACACTCGCTGAGTTCTTTAACCGATCGCTAAACATATATCTATGTTTGTAGGAGAGAAAAGGGTACTTCTTCTGCATAGAGGACAGAGCATTGCTGTGCAATGATTGTGATGGAGCCATTCACACTTGCAATTCTCACCAAAGATTCTTACTTCCTGGAGTCCAAGTTTCTGATCAGTCTTTAACTGAAAACTTCGGATGCAGCACTAGTTTTAGTTCTGAAACTTATCAGACTCACTCAAAAGCTTCTCTGAATAGTCAGTACTCTAATGAGGAAACTGAAGCCGGGAACTCAGCTGCGATAGACAAGAATCCTTCTGTAATATTAAATCCTTAGACATAGACAATATCATTGGTCTGGTCCGGAGCCATTGATGTCTAATAATAAAAATTTCTGTAACGGATCAAGTCTACACACATACCTTACATATGTATTATATTAATTCTTAAATGTTGTTCGGAGCTTGTACCACACGATGAGTTGATATACCACCGATGAACCTTATTAGCCTGAATCATTTCCTTTCTCGATGCACTGGTACGAGCACAACAGCTCGGAAGGTAGGTGTCGGCGTGTCGCAAGACATAAAGAAACGAGCTAGTACACATATTTTTCACTAAAAAAGCCTTTTCACTACCTAAAAGAAAAAGTAGTAGGACTTTATTTTAAAATCAAGTATCTAAAACTTGAATATATATATATATATATATATATATATATAAAGTTAACTTTTCTCTCTTCTCCTTTCTCCACATCATCATCCACCTAATTAATATTTTTTTTTGTTTTTGCATTAAAAAAGTACTATTTTAAATAATCATCAATTGCTTATTTATTATTTATAATTAATAATAGTTAAAATAACTAAAAACGAATTAAATAAATTTAATTAAATTTTAAAATAGTATAAACAATAACATAAATTTTTTTAGTTAATAATAAAAATAATAACTATATAAAAAGAAATTAAGTAAAATAAATGAAAAATTTAAAATATTAAAAATAATATTATGAAATTGTTATAGTAATAGTGTTATTATTCAAATTATAACCAAAAAATGATCACATTCCAAAAACTATATTGGGTTAATGAATTTTATAATGGAAGTAAAATTTTCATGCATGGTGGAGTAAAATAATAATTTATGTAATTGTATTTATAAAACTCTAAACAAAAAAAAATTAGAGTGGAACATTAGTTTCTAAGAAACATATACTACAAAGATTTATTATTAAATTTCACTTATAAAAAATAAAAAATTAGGGAAATATCTTGAGTCAAGTGGTTACAACACCACTTCTGCGACCGAATCCACGAGAGTTCGACTCCACTAAGTCGTGTTACTCTGCGTAGTAGAGATTGGTCTTGTTGATTCAATGATGACAAAAAAAAATTAATTACTTAACTCAATTTAAAAGTTTTAATCTAAAACAAATAAATTGTAAGGATCACATTTTTTTTGGGAAAACTACGAAAAATAATTTGGAAAAGATAATCCATCTAAAAAACAAAATCAATTTTAGTGTGAACATGTTTTTTTAGTGAACGGATATTCATTGTAAGGTTTAAACGTTTCTACATTTAGACATTCTTGACTTGGTCGAAATTCTATTATGGCAGATGATGCATTTGGACAACCCTATTGTAGCGACATAACACTAAAATTGTTCATCAAAATTTGTATATTTGCATTTAATATGGGATATCAATATGTTTAAATAGTCTCTATAATTAGTTCAACAATCGACATTCGACGTTAGAGCTTTTAAAAAGATGTTTTCATGGGATATGATTATAGAATGAACTCTTCTAAGGATAAAAGGCCAGAAGATTGTCGACAATATTGTTTACTTTTCCAGTGAGATTCTTAAGTCATTTTTTGTTATCACGTGATATATTGTTGATTTGTCAGAAAAACATTATTTGGACACTAGACAATATATGACATATATATAGATTAGTAAAAATAATTACAGTCTTTATACAGATTTATCTTTTAATCTTGAAATAATTATATTTAATATTCAATGATTTTTATTAAGAAAAAAAATAAAAAATCTCACACAAATAAATATACGAAATAAATATTAACTTCAACAATATATCAATTAGTAAAGTAAGTTTAGTGTTTATATAGATTTATACTCAAAAGTTTGAATAATTATATTTGAATTCAACAACTTATATTGATTAAAAAAATTAAATTAAAATCCCGCGCGTGCGCGGGTCTAAATTCTAGTATATATAATGCATAGTTGATATGAGCCAAAGTTATTGTCTTCAAACTCATATCGCAGCATTTGTTTAACGTAAAGAACAAGAAAGACTTTAAGCAAAAGCTTCCCTTTAACCCAACTCTCTTTGAGAATTAGGTTAATTGTTGGAGTTTGATATTCTCATTAGCATAAGGTGTCCTTTAAAGCAAAGCATAAAACTCCAAACCTTAATCCTAATGTTTAAAAGGAGATATTAAAAAGAACCCATTAACCAAGACACCTACTATTAATCATAGCACGTACGTATCAATAACTTAGGACTTGTTCTTCCCATAACTTAGGATATATAATGCATAATTTATTAAATAACATAACTTAGTTAGACAATTATAGATTAGCTCTTGTACTTCCTTTTCGCCTCACTCCAAGAACTATGAACCTTATTGGATTTGAACCAAAGTTGGAACATAACTGATGACAAGTGAGCATGTAGATTCTGCATCATGATGATCCACTTGTATACATTTATTGTCCTCTCCCACAACGTGTAAGAAATAGTGGGAAATCCCATTTTTACCGCGACACACTAAAACTTTGTTCTCCTTGTCGACCAAGAAATTCAACCCACTAGCAAAGCTAAAAGGCCGGTAAACCAAATTGAGTGATAGAAACTTGCTCCATGACGCGGCTCAGGTACTCTCAATCTTAGTTGCAATCCATACATCTCCAATGGATGGATCCATTGCCCGAGTTACTAACATACAAAGTTTTTGATCTTCTCTAGTCACTGATAAAGAGATAAGATTATCATCATCATTCGGAAGAGAGACACTTACAAATCTCTCCGTTGAAAAATCAAACCTAAGTAAAAAATCTGTCCAGACTTTAGTCAAAGAAGCAAGCCAGTAAGTATTTCCATTCACAGACATACCATTACGACACTCCTTCCACTCTGGTATGAACCAGCTTCTAGTCTTCCCAACAACTCTCCAAGAATTAGAGGTAAAGACATAGATCTCGCAGTCAAGTAATGATACTGACCCGCTAATACAATCAGACTGATTAATTCTCAAGATTTTGTACTTTTTGCATGAGGATTTACCGAGAGCAAAGATATCGGATTCCTTGAAGAAATGTCTTGGTTGGATCCACTTAGTTTCATTTGAACAAATATTCCAAACAACTAGTCTGTTGTATACGGTGGTACAAAGCAATAAGCCGTCGCAATGAAAGACGTGGCGTATATCAACTTCTTTTAAAGAAGCATAAACTGGACCTTTTAGGCTAAATTGACTTGCTATCTTTACCTTGTTATTGTAATTTGAATCAAGATCGACGCTCACCAAATAAACCCTAAAAGCAATCAACATGATAATCAGTGAGTGCCTAGGTCTTGGTGCATTATCATAGTGTTTCTTAGAAACCCGCCCATCTTTAATCAGAACGTTCCATGTTTTGGATGTAGATCGTAACCGTACCAAAGACACCACTGGAACCCTAGAGAGTATCTCCACTACCAAATCGTCGGGAAGATCCCGTATGTTTCTTCTCGTCTTCATCATCTTTAAAAACTGACTGCTTCCAAAGAAACTACAGGGTTGCAAGAGAAGGAGGAGATGAAAGTTATGAGACCTAAAATAGTTCCTTAATTATTAGTTGTGATGGTTAATTTAATTTAATTATTATGTGTAATTAATAATTCCGTGGTCTATCTCGAATCCGAAATAAACGATGCAGAACAAAGATATATTTTTTTTTTATTGTTGGTCAAAATCTCAAATCCAAAGTTTTGAGGAGTTATGTGCGAAGCAAACGCAGAATATGACTAATCCTACTGTTTTATCTATGGAAGAGGAAAATGAAGCTTTTCTTCGATGGGACCATGTCTGTAACACCCCCGAACCGTACCTATGTCCCGAACGAGGACACGGACAGCCCGCGGGACGTCACGCTGGGAGATCGCACTCTGGTAGTCCGGTCGAGGGACGGAAGCTGCAGCTTGCCGATCAGTCCTCCTGGACGCGACTCTGCCAACCCTTGGGATCTTGGCGCGTTGTGTTGACCCGGACAAGGCCGAGTATCAAATGCAACTTGCCATGTTTCCTTAAAAACGATTATATTACTTTAATAATTATTACATTTAAAATAGTTATCAAAGCAATATACATAAACACAACAAATATATACATTGTTAGCGCGAGAAAACTGCTATCATAGATATTACATAGCGTTATCGTAAATGCTGTGACATCAGCAGCCATGATAGACCCCCCACATACAATAGCATTTTTGACATGATATAGTAAATACCTACATAAGATAGTATTTTCATATTATAGCACTAATCGAATGCTATAACACATTTTATGGTAACACAAAATTAGTGTTATTTTTTTTTGCTATATAAATTTTATAATTTGTATATTTGAATCCTATTTTGCAGAATTTATTTAACTGGATATATATATATATATATCTATATATAATTTTTTTATTTGATAAAATCACCAACATACATAAAATTATTATTACATTCTCAGAAAAAAGTTTTACATAACATAAAGTCTTACATAACAATCTTAACTAAAATAAACTAACATCACAAAAAAAAATAGAGACAAACTTCTAAGTTCTAGAAGGTACATGGAGTTGTATATCATCATGTTCTTGCACAAGGCTAGGATCTCTACGCTTTCTTTAGATATGATCTTGGAACCTTAACGAGGCTCAGATCGTACCATGTCTACAGGATGATGGCCGGTCTTCTGAAATATCGTATTCCTCTTACGTCAGCCAGTATTAAACTGATTCAGCTTCGTTGCTAAAAATCTGAGATTGTTAAAATTACGCCTCTGAATTAGATTAATCAAACACGAAACGCAAGTTAAACACAAATTCAAAAAAACCATAACCCCACCCCCAAAGCGACATCACCGAGCAAAGCCCGTTTCTGAGGCTGCGTGAACTTAAAAGCTTACTATGTCAACAGCAACAACTAGATCACGACGACTTAATCTATGTAAAGTAGTTGTACAAGAAAACGGAACAGTTATTAGGTTTAAAAATCTATCTCTCTAGTTGGGGATCGAAACAGACCTTAAAAAAATTGCGTTTAGAAACGAGCCACAAGGGGGAATGCGAAGGCAATTTGTTTAAGAGTATGAATCGAAGTAGCTTACCTGTGAATTCGAGAGAGCACGCACGACGCAGGGGGAAGAAGAAGAAGGACTTGATCGTCCAACTGCATAATCTCGAAATAAAGAACTTGATAGCTACCGACTTAAAGGTTTAACAAGAGCAAGGGAAATAATACTTACGTGAAAGTTGTGAATCATAAAAGAGTTTACTTGTCTCTTATTTGTTCTTTACCTCATGAAAATGATCTAAATAAGAGAAAAAACAAGCAATCAGTATGAATAATAGATGGTAACTGACTAACTGCAACTAAGCCAAGCCTTGAACATGAAACTGAACATCATGAACCAGCAGGAAATCAAACAACTACCAGTTCACCAATCGATGTTTCATAAACCAAATCAATTAAACAAAAGTTTGATGCTTACATTCACTATCATCCATATCTCAATGCAAAAACCTGCAACGTAGTTAAAACGTTTAGACAACACTAATGTACTAACTAACCATACCAAATACTAACATGTCTTGTGATTACAAGAAAATAGAAGCTTCTCTATCTCCAGAACTTGGAGCACACAAGAAGAAACAAAACAAAGTTCAGCATTTCCAAAGCAGTAACACTAGTGATAGATAAAAATGTTTTAACTTTCAAATCCAAATGAACCTAATGAGAATCACAACAATTCCACACACATCATCTTAAGTTTGCAATAGAAACGAGAATGTGTTTGAGTTGTTTCGTTCGGATTTAATAGGGAAAGAGAGAGCTTACGGCGGCGATTGTGGAAGAATTCTTAAGAAAAGGGCGTTAATTACTTCCTTCTCACCCAAAAATGCTTATTTTAGATCTCTATCTCCAGATATCTTGAAAAAGGCTCTTGCCTCTTGGTCTTGTAGTTCTGCCCACACACAAAGTTTGGCAAGAGACAGACTAAGATATCACAACTCAATTTTATATTTAGGGTTTATGACAGTAAAGTCTCAATTAGACTAAGATATCACAAATCGATTTTATATTTAGGGTTTATGTCAGAATTAGTCAAACACCATTGTTCTCAAAGAGATAGAAACAAAGCTAAAAGCTTTCACCTTTCACACACAATTAAAGCGACCTAGAAGGCAACAATTTAAGACAAAGACTTAACGATAGAGAAGAACACCAACATGTTAAGAGATCCACGAATCTGAATCCACCAAAAATTAAAAAAAAAAAGTAAAAAAAAATATATATTATTCAACAAACCTGAAAGATGCTACGCCATATCTGGGACAATTGGAGAGATCTTAGTAATCTCTACCTCCTACCTCAAGCACAGATCTGTGGCTGGTCTCGTCTTGTCGTCGGTGCCTCGAAGGTAACACAAAATGGCCAAAAGCGACGATATTGTAAATCAAATCTAGGGTTTAGTGTAATTATCGCAAAGATTTTGAAGAGGAAAAAAAATCTGAATCTGAAGATAGCGAAGAGGTATTGGAGGAGAGGAGAAGAACTGAAGAACGATAGAAAACAAATGAGAGAAATTAGGTTTTAGTTGGTAATAACTAATAAGTGATTTTTTTCCTAGGTTCTAAAGTGTTTTGGCGGTACAAAGTGAATTATTTTGGCTAAAGTATTGGCGGACAAAAAAATTTTAGATTCCCACCCAGAGATTATCTATCTTAGCAGTTGAGGAAATCCAGCTATTATCATGTGCTATGAATGTAGATTTTTTTTGTAGTAAAATAGTCAGATACTTCATATAATGCATCTTGAAAATATATAGGGTTTTACAAAAACACATGAAAACAAGCCCTATCCAGTAACCTAACGTTTGCTCCAGCTCTAGACTCTTCCTAGATTTCATGCGAGACAAAAATATTATCATGAGTAATCTAATATTACTCAGTGAGCCTGGGTACCCCTTTCCCTAAACATGCATTCTACTTTTTCCCCACCCAACTACCCCAACAAGCAAGGTAACAAGCAAAGCAATCAAAGTCACGCAACAGAAACGATAGCGGAAGCATTAACAAACCAACAAGAAAGTGATAAGGTTAGATCAGACAAGACTTGACTCGATCAACCTAGACTTCTTCCCTCGACAATAAAGATGACTAAAGTAAGACAAGGGTTACTTGGATACTCTAGACTCTTTACTCTTACGCAACAACAAAGACGACTAGAGTACAACAAGGGTTACTTGAGTACTCCAGACTCTTTTTACCTACAACGACAAAGACGACTAGAATACTACAAGTGTTACTTGAGTACTCTAGACTCTTTTCACCTACAACGACAAAGACAACTTGAATACTACAAGGGTTACTTGAGTACTCTAGACTCTTTTCGCCTAAGCCCTCGATAATCTGTTCCGTTCCACAACACTTCCCATGCTGAAACCACAAAGGTAACCAGCATGAGTCCCCACAAGCTACTACGTCTAGTAGCGGTCATTCTAGTGGACAAATAGACATGAGTTTGCCCCGCGCGAGTGGTCATCAGGAACTCCACGCGAGACAACCAACTATTCTTGGAACAGAAGATCGGCAACTCTATCCTAGCTACGACTCGAGAAAAATAACGAATATAATTCAAGAGACTAGCTAAGACAAGTACTACAACTCAAAGGGTTAGCAACACACTAAGAGATTAGTACTACCACAACAGCAAATTCAAGCAAGATATCAAACAAACAAGCAAGAAAATCAAGCAACAATCAACATGCAGCAAGAAATAAAATTCAAGCATCCTAGATTGTTCTACATGCATGCAACTAATTTATCCGATTTTCAAGCAAGAATTTATTGCAAATAAAAATCCATTAGTTCTACCCAACATGCAAGTTTGTGGTCCAAATGTTAAGCAATCCATATTGCTAAAAAATGCATCACTTTCATCAAGAAAATATGCAGTTCAATTCCCCAATTCTCATCATGCATGGTGATTCCTAGCATAAATTCTATGTGCTTTTAAACAAGAATCTAGCATAAATCCTACCATATTACGCATGCGACATATTAAACTGATTTCAACATGAACCTAGTCAAAATGCAACACACAATGGGTACGTACATGGGTCCTAAGAACCATGCAGCACCCCACCCCACCTACCACAGAACTCACTACACCACAGGACTCACAGCGGTTAGCAGATCGATGTCAGACTTCACAACACTGCGGATCAGATGACTCTCCTCCTTTGCGCCTAACAGCGTCACACTCCACTTCGACAGCTTCTCGCTTCTCTTCGACAGCACCTCCCTTGCTTCGAGAGTGTCTCACTCTACTTCGAGAGAGAGTAAGACTTAGAGAACTTTGAGTGATTTTCTTTTTATGAGCTAAGTGATGAAATGAGAAGGAATGGTCTTCCTTTTATAGCGAAATGGGCGGTGCAACTCGCCAATGCATGGCGTGCACTTGCTCGATCCTCCTCCTCTCTATTCTTTGGCTAACACTTGGCGCCCAAGCTTCCAAAGATTCTTCTCCTTCTCCCTTGGCAAAAACGAAGAGTATAAAATCTCTTTTGTCTCCTACTTGGTGCAACTTCATTGGCCAACACTTAGGAACATAATGATTATGTCATACTTTTTTGTTTTTGAAAGACACAATGATTGAACTTCAGTTTTGCATGAATCCCTATTGGCTGATTTGCAAAATAGGAATTTTTCTTGCGCTGCCGGCAATTTCCGCAAAATCTGAGATTCTGTCGGGTTCGTCCGTCGATCGTCCGGCTCGTCCGCAAAACTCGGTCCTCGACCGCAACACTTTGGCCCTTCCGCACTTCTTTGGTACATACCGTACTACAACCCCAATGTCCGTACCGCAACTTCCTGACAGTACCGCAACTTCCTGATATTACCGCAACTTTGTGACAGTACCCCAACTTCCTTACAGTACCGCAACTTACTGGTCTACACCGGCTGTACTCGTCCTTTACCGTGTTCACTCGGCTTGCAACCATCCTTCTCGGTCCGTACTGCCTTTGTTCATGTACGCCCGACCTGTGCGCACCATCTCCATCCGCGTACGTCTGATGTGTCTGTATCGTGCACGACCTTGTACCTCCGATCATGTACGTCCGTCTGTACCGTCCCTGTCCGTGTACGTCTGTCCTGACCGTACCATGACCTTTTTCGTGGTTTTTGACTGGGCCATTCTTCTTCTTCGACCTCTTTTTGGACTTGGCCTTTAACCTCCAATCACTGGCCATTTTTCGACTCGTTGATTTTTCTTCGGACTTCCTTCGGTCGTTCTTCTTTATTTCCTCTTCCTCTTCTGTCTGAGTCTTTTCCGGGTTGATTCTTCGGACTTTTGTTTCAGAATTTCTACCCTTAATGAGGGTCACTACATTCTCCCCCCCCTTATAAGAATTCGTCCTCGAATTCTGGAGTCTTCTTCTTCTTTTAACGCGATGATATTGCTTCTTGTCATCTGCGTCTTCATCTTACTACCAGCAATATACCTTGCCAATTTCCTAACTTTTGCCACTACGCCATAGACTTGATCCCTTCACTCCATTGTTAAGCTTCTTCATCTCCAGCATTCATCCGATTTTCATATACTACCTCCTTTAGGTACTAAAGTTGCTTCCTTGGTGTACCGTGATCCATCTAATCACTTAACTCCTTGTCTCCATGCTTCTCTTTCTTCAGCTTGTTCCTGAGTCCTTTCTTTTGTCGTAAATTTTGATTTACTCCGACTTCTTGGTTCTTCAACCTTCGCTCTTTTTCTTAGCTCTTCCTCTAGTCTACTTGGACTCTATCTTCTCATTCTGTAACCTCCATGTCCTTGATTGATTTTATCACTGGACTTGTTCACATGGTCTTTGGTATAAACCATTGACTTCTTCACTTTTGCTGTTTGCATTTATTTACAAACTCTCGTTCGCCTCGCACGCCTCATTTATCTTCTTCACCACGCTTGGTTCGATAGAACCTCACTGGTTTTGGCGTAAAATATAAACTTTGCTTTTCCTCCTTGGCATGCATTATTTTCTTGCACCCTCTCCTTCACACTCATGTGATCCCTCTTGACCATGAATTATCTTCTTGCACACTCTTGATCATGCTTGATCAATCCTCCTTCTCAATTCGCTCTGCCAATTTTTGATTGGTTTGCACTTCTCCTCTTTTGTTTGATTCTGCCCTTTACTCAATCTCATTCGCCCTAGTCCTGTTCATCACTACTCTTTCTAGCTCTTTCTCCTTAACTGATCTGATTCACCTCTCCTTGGTCGAATTCTCTTGTCTGATCGCGCTTCGTGGTGGCTTACGTGAATCCTTAATCAATCATACTAAACCTTTGCAAGCTAATTATGAATAATTAACTATGCAACCTACTAGATGCTAATGCAATTAAAGCAAGCAGTTAAACAAGCAAGATTAGCAAGCAACACACAACAAGTAGATAACCGCACTAGAGATTAACACAAATATTTTACACCCCGAAGGAAAAAATAGATGAGTTCCTCCTCCTCCTAGCCGTCTACTAAACATGGTTCGAATCCTAAAAAACAACACAACTAAGGTTAAGTCTAGCAGATTACACAAAAGGAAAACCTATTCGACCCTTACACACACCCCCAAAAGAAAAACTTCCCGTAACCCACTCTTCACTGGTTCTGTGGCTTACTGCACTCCTCACAAGTGCACACACACCACCCACTTGGCTCGTCAGATTGTGGTTCAGCGGGAGGCTCGGTTGAGATTGGGGCAGCAGACGATGAGGTTCCGACTTGGTCCGGCTGGTTCTCGGCTCAAACATCCTAAGCTGATTGGGTCTCACTCGCACGCACAACTTGGCCTATCGGATTCACTTCCGCTTGGACTACTTGGTTCAGAAAACGATAGGAAAAGTGCCATTGCATCCCTCACTCGAGACACTCAGCATGCTCTGAATTGAACATGCGTCTAAGCGACGTTCTCCAACAATCTCTGGTTCGGTGTCCCACTCCTTGACACAAATCGCAATAGTAGTGGTTCCTAAGTTGAACACGATCTGGATAGGTCACCCTTTTCTGAGCGGTAGCCCTGGTCGTTAGGCGTCCTCTTGGCTGCAAAAATGCGGAATGAGTGTCCGGCTGCGCCCCTGAATGCACCTCCTGGTCGATCACCCTTGACCTTTTGGTACTACTCTTTTCTTCCTCAAACCTTGCATATTCTCGGTTCAATCTCCCTAGCTCGAACATTCTGCTGATCCTTCTCGTCTCTATGACTCTTGGTTCTCCAATTTGGTCAGGCAACACCATTCGAAATGGTATAGCTCGAATTGGACTGTTTTGTCTCGGCTCCACATGGTCTGGTCCATCTCGGGTCTGGCACAACTCTATCTGGTCTGTTCTTCGCACTCGCATCCATTCTCGGTTCCACGCTGGCTTCAACTTTGGGTTCTTGGTCTCGCGGCATCCTGCCTTGATTACTTCTCACCTCGACCACTAAGGTCGATATTCCTTCTCCATCGCTCGACGATATCTCGATCAATTCGACGTAATCCTCCACATCCGAAGATACCTCGATCACCTCCATGTTTTCTTTCGCTTCTGGTATTGGCTCATACGACTTGAAGTCTCCGTCACTTGGGTTTCGATCTCTCTCGACCTCTTGTACTGCTTCGTTACCACCAACTCCAGCAACTTCTCCCGGCGTCACTTCCTCACCACCAACTTCACTTGTTGGATACACTTCGAGCAGAAAATTGAGAATTCTGTCGACTGCTTCTGGGTGTTCTCTCATATATTCGTATGCACTTTCGTCGCCAATCTGGTCCTCGACAAGGTCCAACAGTAGATGCCGCAACCTGTCAGCGATCTCGACTTCCTTCTCCCCATGATCTCCAACTGGAACGGTTTGAAAGTTCCCTTGCGCGTCCATCTTAACTTGGATACGACTTGGATCTCCAATCTCCAACACCACTGCTTGATTATCTTGATCCACTTCCATCTCTTCCAACCCTTCCAGACCCTCTAAGCTCCAAGTATCTAGGCTACTGCTCTCTGACTCGGTCGACAAGTACCCATTGTGATTCCCATAATCACCGTATCCCAGCCACTCTCCTCTTGAACCATCCCCATGTCTCGGCCACCCTCCACCTGAACAATCCCCGCAATTTGAGTCACCTGGAGACATCTAAACACACACAAGGGTAGGTAAATTGCTAGTCCATTCTAAGGTTCAAACTTAAAACTAGACAAGCTAACAACCGGAATTCTAAATGTGTTTTTGCGACGCATTTACAAGAGAAAACATTGAAAAGCACAAGTGCCAGCGGGTCCGAAAACACCACTCTGATACCACCGCTTGTAACGCCCCCAAACCGTACCTATGCCCCGGACAAGGACACAGACAGCCCGCAGGACGTCACGTTGGGAGATCGCACCCTGATGGTCCGGTCGAGGGACAAAAGCTGCAACTTCCCGACCAGTCCTCCTGGACACGACTCCGCCCGCGGCCGAGGTTCGCTTAGGCTTTGCAACCCTTGCGGTCCTGGCGCGTTGTGTTGACCGCAAGGGTTTCCTTAAAAATATATAAGGCCGAGTATCAAATGCAACTTGCCATGTTTCCTTAAAAACAATTATATTACTTTAATAATTATTACATTTAAAATAGTTATCAAACCAATATACATAAATAGTCGGATACTTCATAGAATGCATCTTGAAAATATATAGGGTTTTACAAAAACACATGAAAACAAGCCCTATCCAGTACCCTAACGTTTGCTCCAGCTCTAGACACTTCCTAGACTTCCTGCGAGACAAAAATATTATCATGAGTAATCTAGTATTACTCAAAGAGCCTGGGTACCCTTTCCCTAAACATGCATTCTACTTTTCCCCCACCCGACTACCCCAACGAGCAAGGAAACAAGCAAAGCAATCAAAGTCACGCAACAGAAACGATAGCGGAAGCATTAACAAACCAAAAGGCAAGTGATAAGGTTGTATAAGACAAGATGATATATCATGGTTTTTACGGTTTTTAACCATGATACAAGTGTGCTTCTTGAGTCTTTTCATTTGTTTCTAGGATTGTTTTTGAGTCTTTACAGGTTATTCAGGAATTTGGCACGGAAGGAGCAAAGTGGAGCTATTTGGATGACTTTGGAGTATTTTACAGAAGGAAAAGAACTTGGACTCGGATCAGAGTAGCAGTGTCGACCGGCACCGAAGGAGCATCGGTCGACACCTATGTTTATCTGACGAGAGAAAGAAGAAATTGGAAGTTTTACAATTTTACCCAAAGTTTTCCTAAATTGCAATACAAGTCCCTGACGTGTTTTAGGACATATAAATAGTGTTTTTGGGTTTTAGAAAACCCGGAACTTATTTTCTAGCAAGTTTTTGAGAGAGAGATATTGAGAGCTTTTGGGAGAGAAGGAGATCAGAACTGCTTTGTAGAGAAGAATTCTTGAACTCCCTTCTTATTTTTTAATATCTATTGCTTATTATTCAGTATGATGTCTTGTTCTTCATTAAACATGTCTGAGTAGTTTGCTTGTTAGGTTTAGGGTTTTTCACAGGGTTTTTATGATTTATTAGATCTGTGATTTTTAGGGTTCTTAATCTTTTATGATCTTCATCTTTGGTTGTTCTTCACAATAGTTCTTGATTGATCACCTAGAATTATTATCTTAGGGAAATTAATTGATATTAGAATATAATTGTTTTCCTGATTAAAACCATTGATGAACAAAATTACTTTTTACAAAGAGATTTGGATTAGTGATTTTGTAAACTTATCTAAACCTGTTTTTAAAGATATTTTTAACTTAGAATTTTCCAAAGAGATGTTAGATTTTCTGGTTTTAAATTTAGATAATAATTGTAGTGAGAACTGAATTATTTTACCAAAAAGTTTAGAGTTCTAGATCTGATTTTTATTGCAATAACCCTAATTAATCTATTGATTTAATACTTCATAATTACCTGAGAAATCTTTTGATTTCCTGATTTCACAACACCTTGATTTAATATTTTGCATTGTCTTCTTTTGTTTCTAATACAATTTAATCTGTTTAGCGTAATATCAAAAACTCTATAATTTATTGTGTTTGATCTTGAGTCTCTGTGGATTCGACCCCTAAGTACTACATTGATCTCTTGTTTGAGAGAGTAGCTCTAGGGTTAATTTGAGCATATCAAATTTTGGCGCCGTTGCCGGGGACTCTTTGATCTACCATTAGATTTGAGTTTTGTTTTTCGTCTAAATTTTTCATTTTATTTTCTACTTACACGCTTTTGTTTCTTTTCTCTTGTGTGTTTCAGGTACAGGCCTAAGCCTAACACCCGGAAGAATCATACTGGTCCAGTTGTTAAGCTTACAAACCAAGAGTTAGGACAACTAGAGCGTGATAACACAAAAGCAGCCAAATCAGCCAAGATGGTCAACCCAATCATATTGAGACCAGATGCGGATGGTGCTTTGACGGATCAAGAGGGCCACTTGTACAATGAGCAGGGCCAAAAGCTTGATGCAGAAGGGAATATTATTGTTGAAGTTGCTGTCGGAAACGACCAAAATCTGGTAGTTGACGAACAGGCCGACGGTGTCGATCGACACCAACAGGGTATCGGTCGACACCCCCTTCCTGCAGACAGACGTGGAGCTGCAAACCATGTCAATAATCCGGTTCGAAGACAGGAGAACAACCGAGACTTGATCAGGACCATTGCTGACTACAACCGGGCTGATCTTGTGTATGAGAACCGGTCTGCTATTATTCCTCCCCCAGACTTATTTTATGTGTCCGTCCGGTATCTCTGCTTTCGCCCAATAATGTTTCACCCTTTGGCCATGAACAGTGAACTTCTCTCCTTTGGAATTCAGCAACACAATGGCTCCATATGGTCTAACTTCTTGGACAGTAAGAGGACCATACCAACGGGAACGGAGTTTACCCGGAAATAGCTTCAAGCGAGAATTGTAAAGGATTACCTGGTCATTAGGCTCAAAGTGCCTGGAGATGATCTTCTTATCATGATATGCCCTGGAGATGATCTTCTTATCAATTTTTCAATGAGAAGCCTTTGGACCACATAGAGCATTTTGAGGATCTTGTAACCAGTATCAAGGCTAATGGAGGGACGAGGATTACATCTTCTGCAAGCTTTTCCCTTACTCACTTGCAGGAGAGGCATCTCAGTGGTTGAAGCAGTTACCAGCTGGATCATTGACAAATTGGCATGACGTCAAGGTAGCCTTCTTCAACTACTTTTATGATGATGCATTGTCAGATGAGTTGAGAGTAAAGCTGTCATCTTTCAAGCAAAGACCAGATGAAGCTTTCAAGGCCGCTTGGGTGAGATTCAAAGATTATCAGAGGGACTGCCCACACCATGGTTTCTCAAGGGTTCAATTTCTGAGCATTTTCTTCAGAGGGTGTGACTGGGAGTATCAGTTGGCTTTAGATGCTGCAAGTCATGGGAATTTCAAGACAAGATTTCCAGAAGATGCTGAAGCTTTGATTGAAAACTTGGCCTCCAGCAATAGTACTAAGAGAGCTGATGCTGAACAGAAGAGATTACATGGAGGGTTTGATTCAAACCAGTTAGCTTCTGTTGATGCAAAGCTGGATTCAGTGCACAATCTCCTTGTGGGTAAGAAATATGTTCAATTTGCTGCTGAAGCTGAGACATATGAGCCAAAACCTGATCAAGAAAATCGTGAGTAAGAGGATGTTAACTATGTCTATGGGAATCAGGGACAACGGTTTGGAAATCAGCAAGGTAACAGACCTTACAGTGGAAACAGCCAACGCAGTAACTTTCAAGGCAATTCTTCTGGTTTCACTCCCAAACCTGACTATCAAAAGCAGCAACAAAGCAGTGGATACACAAGGACCTATGGCAACAATTCATATCAGTCTCCACCTCCAAAAACAGCTGAGAGTATTAGTGTGGAAGCTATACTTGAGCAGCTTTTGCAAGGTCAAGAACTGATGACAGTGACCTTCAATGGGAAGCTTGACAATGTCTACACTGAGCTTAATGGGAAGTTTGAAGCTTTGAATATTCATGTCAAGAAGCTAGAAAGTCAGGTTGCACAAACAGTTGGATCCATCAAAAGGCAAGAGGGATTTCTCCCTGGGATAACTGAATCAAATCCCAAGCATTCATGCAATGCAGTGACCTTGAGAAGTGGCAAACAACTCCATTCTACACCCCAGAAGGATCAATCTCATGATCTACTTGAGTTGATTGATGTTGAAGAGGATGAGGATGTTTCTGCGGAACTAGTGCTGACCGACACAGAAGAGCATCGGTCGACACCCTGTCCACCCGAAGCCACAGATTCTACACTAGAAGTCAGCATCGATCGATGCCACCTTGGTACCGATCGATGCCAACCACGGACCGAAACCCAGAAAGACACATCTTCCACACCAGTTGCAGAGAGAGTTTACAAACCCAAGGTTCCTTTTCCTAAGAATCCAAGGAAGTCCAAACAAGAGTTAGATGATGCTAAATGCAAGGCAATGATGGACAAGCTTATTTTTGAGCCACCTTTGATTGATGCTGTGAAGACTTCTCCAATGCTTAGGAGATATGTCAAGAGGATGGTGACTAAGGATTTGAATGCTGAGCAAGGAGTGATGATGATATCAGCTCAAGTCAGTGCTATTATCCAGAACAAGATCCTAGAGAAGCTTCCTGATCCAGGTAGTTTTGTTCTTCATTGCACTATATTCACTGACAGATTTGCTAGATCTTTGTGTGATCTTGGTTCTAGTGTCAACTTAATGCCAAGATCAGTGGCTCTTCGCCTGGGTATGACAGACTTCAAGCCTACCAAGCTCACTCTTATCCTTGTTGATCGCTCAATTCGCATTCTTGATGGTGTACTTGAAGATGTTCCAATTAAAATTGGTGAATGCTTGTTACCTACTGATTTTGTGGTACTCAAGTATGAAGAAGAACCTAAGGACCCTCTTATCCTGGGAAGATCATTCTTAGCCACTGCTGGAGCTATAATTGATGTCAAGAGGGGACAAATTGGGCTTAATATTGGTGATCTATAACTGCGCTTTGACATGGACAAGATGGACAAGAGGCCAACCATTGCTGGTCAGACATTCTATGTAGACACTTTGTCTAATCTTGCTGAAGAGGTATTCAAGGAGCTGCATCCTAAAGACCCACTTGAAAGAGCATTGGTTACTTATGTAGAAGAGGTTGAGCATCTTTATGACATTGCTGCTGGGTATGTCAAGCTACTTGATGCTAATGAACAAGTGAAGAAGCTGGTTGCTAAAGAGGAATTGGTTAGTACTTCTTCACAAGCTGAAATTTTTTCCGATTGGAGTTTAGAGAAAGCTCCAAAGCTTGATCTCAAGCCACTTCCTGCTGGTTTAAGGTATGCATTCTTGGGTGAAAATTCTTCTTATCCTGTTATAGTTAATGCTTCCTTAAACAATGCAAAGCTCACTTTACTGCTAAGCAAGCTGCGCAAGTTTCGCAAGGCTCTTGGCTATTCTCTTGATGATATTGTAGGGATTTCTCCAGACTTGTGCATGCATAGGATTCATCTTGAGGAAGGAGCTAAGACATCCATTGAGCATTAGAGGAGGCTGAATCCCAATTTGCAAGATGTTGTCAAGAAGGAGATCATGAAATTGCTGAATGCTGGGATCATCTATCCAATATCTGACAGCAATTGGGTTAGTCTAGTACATGTTGTTCCTCTGAAGGGTGGAGTCACAGTTGTGCAGAATGACAAGAATGAGCTGATCCCTACAAGGACAATCACCGGACATGGGATGTGCATAGATTACAGGAAGCTGAATGCTGCAACCCGAAAAGATCACTTCTCGCTGCCCTTCATTGACCAAATGCTTGAGAGGTTAGCCAATCATTCATACTACTGCTTTTTGGATGGCTATTTCGGGTTCTTCCAAATTCCGATTCATCCTGATGACCAAGAGAAGACTAATTTCACTTGCCCCTATGGCACCTTTGCTTACCGAAGAATGCCCTTTGGTCTCTGTAATGCTCCTGCGACATTTCAGAGATGCATGATGTCTATCTTCACTGATATGATTGAAGACTATATGGAGGTATTCATGGATGATTTTTCAGTTTATGAGTCTTCATTCAAGAACTGTTTAGAAAATCTATGCAAGGTGTTGGCAAGGTGTGAGGAGAAGCATTTAATGCTCAATTGGGAGAAGTGCCATTTTATGGTTAGAGATGGTATAGTGCTTGTCACAAGGTTTCAGAAGCTGGTATTGAAGTTGACCGCGCTAAGATAGAGGTGATGACAGGTCTTCAAATGCCAGAGAATGTGAAGGCAGTAAGGAGTTTTCTTTGACATGCAGGTTTCTATAGGAGATTTATCAAGGATTTCAGCAAGATTGGTAGACCACTTTCTGATTTGCTGTGCAAAGATGTCAAGTTTGAATTCACTGATGAGTGCAGGATAGCCTTTGAAAGGATTAAGCAAGAACTTGTGAGTGCTCCTATTATTCAGCCACCAGATTGGGATCTCCCTTTTGAAGTTATGTGTGATGCTAGTGACTATGCAGTGGGAGCAGTGCTGGGACAGAGAAGAGACAAGAAGCTTCATGCAATTTACTATGCAAACAGAACACTTGATGATGCACAAATAAATTATGCAACAACAGAAAAGGAGTTGTTGGCGGTTGAGTTTGTTTTTGAAAAATTCTGTTCTTATCTAGTTGGATCCAAAGTCATTGTTCATACTGATCTTGCTGCTTTGAAGTATTTGATGCAAAAGAAGGATGCAAAGCCTAGACTTTTGAGATGGATTCTTTTAGTTCAAGAGTTTGAGATTGAAGCGAAGGATAAGAAGGGGATTGAGAATGGTGTTGCTGATCACTTGTCTAGGATTAGAATTGATGATGATGTGCCAATCCAAGATTGTTTGCCTGAGGAACACGTCTATTTTGTGGATACATGGTCTTCAACTGATGAAAACAAGTGTCTGTCCTCGGATGCAGGTGGTGCCGATCGATACCACCATAGCATCGGTCGACACCCATGCTTTCTAGAGACAGACTGGTCGTATGATGGAGATTTAGCTGTTGTGGCTAGCTCCAATCCACCCTGGTATGCTGATATTGCCAATTAGCTTGCTGCTGAGGTAGAACCAGAGCAATTCACTGGCTATAACAAGAAGAGGTTCTTGAGAGAGCTTAGGAGATATTATTGGGATGAACCTTATTTATTTAAGCATTTCCGTGATGGAGTTTACAGAAGATGTTTGGCAGAGACTGAGGTACCTGATGTTTTGTTTCATTGTCATGAGTCTGACTATGCAGGACATTTTGCTACATTCAAAACAGTGTCCAAGGTCCTCCAAGCAGGCTTCTGGTGGCCAACGATGTTCAAAGACGCTCATGAATATGTCTCAAGATGCGATGCTTGTCAGCGGAAAGGTCAGATTAGCAAGAGGAATGAGATGCCACAAAACTTCATTCTTGAAGTTGAAGTGTTTGATTGTTGGGGTATTGACTTTATGGGACCGTTCCCATCTTCCTACAAGAAAAATTGCATCCTAGTTGTTGTTGATTATGTCTCCAAGTGGGTTGAAGCAATTGCATGTCCAAAGAATGATTCTGCAGTGGTTCTTAAGCTGTTTAAGACCATTATCTTTCCAAGGTTTGGAGTGCCTCGAATTATCATCAGTGATGGAGGTAAGCACTTTATCAATAAAGTGTTTGACAAGCTACTGAAAAAGTATGGAGTTCAACATACAGTGGCTACTCCATATCACCCTCAAACTAGTGGGCAAGTAGAGGTTTCCAACAGGCAGATTAAGGAGATTCTTGAGAAAACAGTTGGTGTTACAAGGAAGGATTGGGCTGCAAAGCTTGATGATGCACTATGGGCATATATGACTACATATAAAACACCACTTGACACCACACCTTTTCATCTGCTTTATGGGAAAGCATGTCATCTTCCAGTGGAGTTAGAGCACAAGGCAGCCTAGGCAGTTAAGTTAATGAATTTTGATGCCAAGACAGTTTCAGAGAGAAGGTTAGTGCAGTTGAATGAGTTGGATGAGCTGAGATTTCATGCATTTGAGAATTCAAATCTGTACAAGGAGAGAACCAAGGCATATCATGATAAGAAGATCATCTCCATGCACTTTGAGCCTAATGACCAGGTACTCCTTTACAATTCTCGCTTGAAGCTATTTCCGGGTAAACTCAGTTCCCGTTAATCTGGTCCTTTTACTGTCCATGATGCCATTGTGTTGCTGAATTCCAAAGGAGATAAGTTCACTGTTAATGGCCAAAGGGTGAAACATTATTGGGCGAAAGCAGAGATACTAGACGGACACATTGTGCGTCTGGACGAAGCACCCTCCGCCTAATCCGTTGCCAAGTCCAGCTAATGACTTAAAACAAGCGCTGAGTGGGAGGCAACCCACTTGGGAATTTTTTTATTTTCAATTTTTACGATTACTAACATATTAATTTGTGGTTTTGAGTTTTATTGTTTCAGAAAAAAAAACAAAGGAAAAAGTTTCGGATACCATTGATCAAACTTCAGCATCGATCGATACCACCTGGGTATCGGTCGGCACCATTACTGGATCGCAGGTGATCAAAGAAAGGTTTAATGGGTTTAAGCAATTTGGGTTTGCGAAAATGGGCCTGAATTTGCCACTGGGCCGGGTCCGACAGAAGTAGCATCGATCGATGCCACTTACTAGGCATCGGTCGATACCGTTAAAACCGAAGAAGGCTGAATTTATCAACAAACCATTAGATGTTTGGGGAGAGTATGAGACAATGTTGTATAATGCTTGGTTAGGAGTAGAAATTGAACCAACCAAGTTTGTTGATCCTGCTCTTCTGCGCAGACTTGGAATTTATGATGAGGTCATGAGATTGATAGATAGGATACATCTGGGGAATATTTGCACTAAGCAGTACGATTGCTCTCCGGATCTAGTCAGACGGTTTATGGCTAGTGTTAGAGTTGTTTATGCTAATGAGCAGGCACTAGAGGCACGAGATGGTTGGTTGTGTTTCTTTATTGAGGGAAAACAGTACACGATTAGGTTGCAGGAGATATGTGATGTGTTTGACTGGCCACATTTTTACGAAGGTACTGTTTTGCCTCAGACCTATTCGGATGTTGGTGTTTTGTGGTCTTATATAGGAAATGGAGTTTATGACTCTAAGAAGAGTGTTCAGACAGATGTTCGCCATTCCGCACTTCGATACGTTCTTTGGGCTTTTGGGACCACTTTTCAGTGTAAGATGGAGCCTAACAAGATGAGAGCTGCTGAGCTTTATCTATTGGGTATTGGGATTGGACGATTGATTCCGAATTTGACTGTGCGGCAGGATCCTTCAGCGCCCAACTATGGGGCTGTTTTTGCACATCACTTGGTTGATCTTCAGAGCAAGCCGTTTTTGGGTCGCGGCCGCAAGATTGAGTATGTTGGGAGACTTATCACAGCTATTCTTCAGTGGAAGAACGTTCCGACTGACGGGTACAGTATGCTGCAACAACGGGTTCTCATGGATGAGCAGTATATGAGGAGTACAACCTGTATGAAGCCAGGTTTGTTGTGGAGATTCAGGGATGAGACTGGAGAGCATCTGATACGCCTTCTCCGACCAGACCTCACTACTATTGGAGATGATCCAGAGCAGTTACGTTTTCTACCGTCCGCTGCTGACCTTGTCACTGCTCCTCCTTCCCGTCGCCATCGGACTTCAAGGGCTACTGCCGCTGCTGCACCTGTTGAGGACTTAGATGGTCCTAACCCTGTTGGGGGTTTGGAGATTGGTTCTTATTCTGGTACTTCAGCATCTGATTTTCCCCCTTTTCCTGAGCCTCCACAACCTTTTGCTACTATGAGTCCTACCGCCTACCAGGAGTACCAGACATCCACCATGCGTGCCATCTGGAACGCGATTGCTCGATTGTCTCGTTGTCGTTGCCTTGGTCGTACTAGGCATCGTACTAGGCGCAGGTCACCTGGTGATTCCGTCTCTGATGACGATGATGTTTCTGCTAGCCCCTGATCATGGTTTTTTTTTATTTTTTTCCCTTTTTAGGATTGAGTCATTTTTATTCTTGCATTGAGTCAGTTTGTGTTTGAAATTTGTGTGAACTTATGAATTATCTCTCTATCATGTTGCTTTTAACTTGTGTTTATGTTTGAGTTCTTAAGAGAACTAACATCAAAAGGATTGATCCCACAACACAAGAACACAACTAACTGCAACTAAGGAGTTTTGGCCAAATTCACTGTTCGCCGAGGGTGTCGATCGACACCACTCTGGCATCGGTCGGCACCATAGGGTAACCCGAGGAAATTCATCTTTTCATTCAAATTTTTCAACACAATTTTTGTTTCTTTACCCTTCCCTTGCTTGAAAACACTGGGGACAGTGTCGTTTAAGTCTGGGGGAGGTTAGTACTAACTACTAACTTAGTTTTGGGTTTTTAGTGTGTCAAAACCGATTTTTGTTTTTATTGGTTCAAATTTTTCAAAATTTTGGAATTATGATCTTTAACTAATGACTACCGTTCTTTGGCTAATACTCTAATGACTCTTGACTAAGCTTGACCTCAGAACTGAAGTGTGGAAAAGACTATAAGCTGTATCAACAATCCTGAAAGCCCTTATTCAAAGGATATCTAGTTAAATTAACGTTGTCTCAACTTTTATCAGGATTTTAACCGGACTTAATCTCTTATTTTGGGGTTGGAAATCAGTGGACTAAACTTCCTTTTCAGGCCATACAAGACAGTGCAATTTTTCAAGGTATGTTTCACCTCTCTCTTCCCTTCAGTGTTTTGTGAAAAAAAAAAAGGAAGAATAAAAGATGAGATGATTTTGATCAGTTTAGAGAGGTAGGTAAATTACCTGTGACCTCAGTATTCTATTATTGAATCAAATGATCACACAAAGCTTGGAAGCGAGGGATAGGTAAATTACCAATGACCCCAATATTTGCTTACATCCTTGATTTGAAAGAGAAAAAAAACAACTCATTAGAAGTGAGAAAAGGGAGAGGAAAGGAGCTGTATGAAGAATGTCTTGGTCTGAAGAGAGTCCATATGCCACTGATCGATACACCAAGGTAAGAACTCATCTGTATTTGCTTTAATTTATGTAATGAGATGACAATGGTGAGACTAGAGATTCTAGAGGATTATGGGATTTAAGTAAGGAATGTTCTTGAGAGTTAAGGCGATGAAGAGTGCGAAGATCAGTTGTCTGCAGTTGAGGGAGTTCCTATGTTTTCAAACCTCTTTCACAGGTCTAAGTTTCTGTTTTGCTTGAGGGCAAGCAAAGGCTAAGTCTGGGGGAGTTGATATATCATGGTTTTTACGGTTTTTAACCTTGATACAAGTGTGCTTTTTGAGTCTTTTCATTTGTTTCTAGGATTGTTTTTAAGTCTTTACAGGTTATTTAGGAATTTGGCACGGAAGGAGCAAAGTGGAGCTATTTGGATGACTTTGGAGCATTTTACAGAAGGAAAAGAACTTGGACTCGGATCAGAGTAACAGTGTCGACCGGCACCGAAGGAGCATCGGTCGACACTTATGTTTATCCGACGAGAGAAAGAAGAAATTGGAAGTTTTACAATTTTACCCAAAGTTTTCCTAAATTGCAACACAAGTCCGTGACGTGTTTTAGGACATATAAATAGTGTTTTAAGAAAACCCGAAAGTTATTTTCTAGCAATTTTTTGAGAGAGAGATATTGAGAGCTTTTGGGAGAGAAAGAGATCAGAACCGCTTTGTAGAGAAGAATTCTTGAACTCCCTTCTTATTTTTTAATATCTATTGCTTATTATTCAGTATGATGTCTTGTTTTTCATTAAATATGTCTGACTAGTTTGCTTGTTAGGTTTAGGGTTTTTCACAGGGTTTTTATGATTTATTAGATCTGTGATTTTTAGGGTTCTTAATCTTTTATGATCTTCATCTTTGGTTGTTCTTCACAATAGTTCTTGATTGATCACCTAGAATTATTATCTTAGGGAAATTAATTGATATGAGAATATAATTGTTTTCCTGATTAAAACCATTGATGAACAAAATTACTTTTTACAAAAAGATTTGGATTAGTGATTTTGTGAACTTATCTAAACCTGTTTTTAAAGCTGATTTTTAACTTAGAATTTTACAAAGAGATTTGGA
This sequence comes from Camelina sativa, assembly GCF_030686135.1. Classification (NCBI taxonomy): domain Eukaryota; kingdom Viridiplantae; phylum Streptophyta; class Magnoliopsida; order Brassicales; family Brassicaceae; genus Camelina; species Camelina sativa. The sequence goes on along the minus strand of NC_141892.1, from coordinate 20,939,213 downwards.
TTTTCTGGTTTTAAATTTAGATAATAATTGCAGTGAGAACTGAATTATTTTACCAAAAAGTTTAGAGTTCTAGATCTGATTTTTATTGCATTAACCCTAATTAATCTATTGAATTAATACTTCATAATTACCTGAGAAATTTCCTAGGCTTAATCTTTTGATTTCCTGATTTCACAACACCTTGATTTAATATTTTGCATTGTCTTCTTTTGTTTTTAATGCAATTTAATCTGTTTAGCGTAATATCAAAAACTCTATAATTTATTGTGTTTGATCTTGAGTCTCTGTGGATTCGACCCCTAAGTACTACATTGATCTCTTGTTTGAGAGAGTAGCTCTAGGGTTAATTTGAGCATATCAAAAGACTTGACTCGATCAACCTACACTTCTTCCCTCGACAATAAAGACGACTAAAGTAAGACAAGGGTTACTTGGATACTCTAGACTCTTTACTCTTACGCAACAACAAAGACGACTAGAGTACAACAAGGGTTACTTGAGTACTCCAGACTCTTTTTACCTACAACGACAAAGACGACTAGAATAGTACAAGGGTTACTTGAGTAGTCTAGACTCTTTTCACCTACAACGACAAAGACGACTAGAATACTACAAGGGTTACTTGAGTACTCTAGACTCTTTTCGCCTAAGCCCTCGATAATCTGTTCCGTTACACAACACTTCCCATGCTGAAACCACAAAGGCAACCCAGCATGAGCCCCCACAAGCTACTACGTCTAGTAGCGGTCATTCTAGTGGCCAACTAGACATGACTTTTCCCCGTGCGAGTGGTCATCGGGAACTCCACGCGAGACAACCAACTATTCTTGGAACAGAAGATCGGCAATTCTATCCTAGCTACGACTCGAGAAAAATAACGAATATAATTCAAGAGACTAGCTAAGACAAGTACTACAACTCAAAGGGTTAGCAACACACTAAGAGATTAGTACTACCACAACAGCAAATTCAAGCAAGATATCAAACAAACAAGCAAGAAAATCAAGCAACAATCAACAGGCAACAAGAAATAAAATTCAAGGATCCTAGATTGTTCTACATGCATGCAACTAATTTATCCGATTTTCAAGCAAGAATTTATTGCAAATAAAAATCCATTAGTTCTACCCAACATGCAAGTCTGTGGTCCAAATGTTAAGCAATCCATATTGCTAAAAAATGCATCAATTTCATCAAGAAAATATGCAGTTCAATTCCCCAATTCTCATCATGCATGGTGATTCCTAGCATAAATTCTATGTGCTTTTAAACAAGAATCTAGCATGAATCCTACCATATTACGCATGCGACATATTAAACTGATTCCAACATGAACCTAGTCTAAATGCAACACACAATGGGTATGTGCATGGGTCCTAAGAACCATGCAGCACCCCACCCAACCTACCACAGAACTCATTACACTACATGACTCACAGCAGTTAGCAGATCGATGTCAGACATCACAGCACCGCGGATCATACGACTCTCCTCCTTCGCGCCTAACAGCGTCAAACTCCACTTGGACAGCTTCTCTCTTCTCTTCGACAGCACCTCCCTTGCTTCGAGAGTGTCTCACTCTACTTCGAGAGAGAGTAAGACTTAGAGAACTTTGAGTGATTTTCTTTTTATGAGCTAAGTGATGAAATGAGAAGGAATGGTCTTCCTTTTATAGTGAAATGGGCGGTGCAACTCGCCAATGGATGGCGTGCACTTGCTCGATCCTCCTCCTCTCTCTTCTTTGGCTAACACTTGGCGCCTAAGCTTCCAAAGATTCTTCTCCTTCTCCCTTGGCAAAAACGAAGAGAATAAAATCTCTTTTGTCTCCCACTTGGTGCAACTTCATTGGCCAACACTTAGGAAAGACACAATGATTGAACATCAGTTTTGCATGAATCCCTATTGGCTGATTTGCAAAATAGGAATCTTTCTTGCGCTGCCGACAATTTCCGCAAAATCCAGGATTCTGTCGGGTTTGTCTGTCGATCGTCTGGCTCGTCCGCAAAACTCGGTCCTCAACCGCAACGCTTCGGCCATTCTGCACTTCTTTGGTACGTACCGTACCGCAACTCCAATGTCCGTACTGCAACTTCCTGACAGTACCGAAACTTCCTAACAGTACCGAAACTTCCTGACAGTACCGCAACTTACCGGTCTTCACTGGTGGTACTCGTCCTTTACCGTGTCCACTCGGCTTACGACCGTACTTCCCGGTCCGTACCGCCTTTGTTCATGTACACCCGACCTGTGTGCACCATCTCCATATGCGTACGTCCTATGTGTCTGTACCGTGTCCGACCTTGTACGTTCGTTCGTACCGCCTCTGATCATGTACGTCAGTCCGTACCGTCCCTGTCCGTGTACGTCTGTCTTGACCGTACCATGACCTTTTTCGTGGTTTTTGACTCGGCCATTGTTCTTCTTCGACACCTTTTTAGGCTTGGCCTTTAACCTCCGATCATTGGCCATTTTTTCGACACATTGATTTTTCTTCGGACTTCCTTCGGTCGTTTTTCCTTATTTCCTCTTCCTCTTCTGTCTGAGTCTTTTCCGGGTTGATTCTCCGGACTTTGTTTTAGAATTTCTGCCCTTAATGAGGGTCACTACAATGTCGCCTCGTTAGAGGAAAGGTTTCTCAAGCAGAAGTCAAAATTATATTAGCTGCAGGTTGGAGACAAGAATAACAAAGCTTTTCATAGAGCTGTTGGCACTAGAAAAGCGGTGAATACTATCAATGAGGTTAATTGCCCAAATGGCAATGTTGCTAAGGGTGAGGATATTAATTTGGAGGTTGAGCGATACTTTAAGGAGTTTTACAATTCCTTCCCACTGACTTTGAAGGGGCTGAGGTTGCAATGCTCCAAGATTTGTTGCCATTTCGATGCTCTTCGGTTGAACAAGCTCGACTTATACAGCCTGTTACTGCTGAGGAGATTAAGAATGTTCTCTTTGCTATGCCAAATGACAAGTCTTCTGGTCCGAATGGCTTTAATTCTGAGTTCTATAAGGCGACATGGGATATACTTGGCCAAGAGTTTACTCTTGCAGTTCAATCTTTCTTTGTTAAAGGTTTTCTGCCTAAAGGGATTAACGACACTATATTAGCGCTTATCCCAAAAAATTGGATGCTATGGAGATGAAGGATGATAGGCCAATTTCCTGTTGCAATGTTCTATATAAGGTCATCTCAAAAATTCTTGCAAATAGGCTGAAGGTGGTGTTGCCTAGTTTCATTGCAGGGAACCAATCGGCCTTTGTCAAGGATCGGTTGCTGATTGAAAATGTGTTGCTTTCTACAGAATTGGTCAAGAACTATCATAAGGAGACAATCTCGGAGCATTGTGCGATTAAGATTGATATATCGAAAGCTTTTGATTCGGTCCAATGGCCCTTCCTCTTGAATGTTCTCTTGGCACTGCAGCTACCAGCAGATTTTATCCATTGGATCAGATTATGTGTTACAACCGCTTCTTTCTCTGTCCAAGTAAATGGAGAGCTTGCAGGATATTTTCATAGTTCTAGGGAGTTACGGCAAGGCTGTTCTCTGTCCCCCTATTTGTTCGTCATCTGTATGGATGTCCTGTCTAAGCTTCTAGATAACGCTATAGGTGCCGGTCAGTTTGCTGATGATTTGAAGGTCCTATCTGATGGTAAACCAAGCTCCATTGAAGGTATTGTATCCGTTTTTGATCAATTTGCCAAGATCTCAGGCCTTAAAATAAGTATGGAGAAATCAACGGTATATCTTGCTGGATTTGCGGATCAAGCACGTCAACAAATATCACATCAGTTCGATTTTGTGGTTGGGGAGCTCCCTGTTCGATATTTAGGTTTGCCATTGGTGACTAAATGTCTTACATCCGCTGACTACACCCCTTTGCTTGAGCAAATAAGGAAGTGTATCGGATCTTGGACGTCACGCTTCCTTTCTTTTTGCAGGGTCGTTACAATCTCGTCAGCTCTGTTCTGTGGAGCATTTGCAACTTCTGGATAGGTGCTTTCCGGCTTCCCCGTGCTTGCATTCGAGAAGTGGAGCAGATTTGCTCTGCTTTCTTGTGGTCGGGAGCTGATATCAATCCAAAAAAGGCTAAAATGCAATGGGAAAAAGTTTGTAAACCATGCCGGGAGGGAGGGCTTGGTCTACGTAGCTTGCGAGAGTTGGTCTGGCGGATACTCTCTCATGGTCGTTCCCTCTGGGTTCAATGGGTTAAACGTTATTTGTTGTGGGGAAGGTCGTTGTGGGTGGTTCAGGAGAATACGAGATCAGACTCTTGTAATTGGCAGAAGATCTTAAAATACAGAGCTGTAGCCCAACAGTTTTGTAAGGTGGAGGTGGGAAATGGTATGCAGACCTCTTTTTGGTATGATAATTGGTCCTCTTTAGGCAGGTTGGTGGATGTGACTGGGTCTCAAGGGGTCACTGATCTGGGGATAAGTCGAACAATGTCTGTGGCAGAGGCCTGGTCGACTAGGCGACGACGGACACCTCGTATCCCACATCTCCTCTCGATTGTGGATACACTACGGTTGTAGTTTCAACAGAGAACAGAGCTCATGATAAACTGGCCACAAGGGATCGAATGCTAAAGTGGAACATTGGGGCTACTGGGACATGTGTCTTATGTCAGCAAAGTGTCGAAGTGTGGGCTGCGACAGCAAAGGGGGTTTTCCGAACCGAGTACTCTACTGACTGGCACCAGCTTCTGAATTTTTTATCAGACACATGCCTTGATCGCCTTGGAAGCTTTTTAACACATTACACTTTTCAACTTACAGTGTACACCATATGGAGAGAACGCAACGGACGTCGACATGGCAACATGCCAACACGTCAGGACAATTGATCAAATGGATTGATCGCCAGGTGAGGGATCACATCCTGTCCATTCAGCGAACGGGGGATAGGAGGTTCGACAATAGCCTTCAGGTTTGATTCCAAACTAGACCTTGATTTTGTTTTCTAGCTAAATTTGTAATCCTTTCTAGCTTAAACACTCAAACACTAACTGCAATTGTTGTAACAAAGCTATTTTTTCTTTGAATATAATTTAACATTAAATTCAAAAAAAAAAAAAAAAATAGGTGGATTTTGAAGATATCTTGGTGATTTATCTGTTTTCCATTAATCAAACAAGAAATCATCATTAAAAATATTAGAAAATAAAACAAGAAATCATATAACGTGTATAATCCTATTTTCTGAAGTAGTTATCATTGTCGGTGAAGATTACAGTTACATCTTCGTTGTGAAATATTCATAATATCTCTACTATTATTTGTAAAGTTGTTTAACTAATAAACCTTTGTTTTGTAAGAAATTACAAGGGTATGTCATTGGAGTTATGACCAAATATTCCAATTAAAAAAGGGTATATATCTATTTTTCTTTTCAGAAACCGTAATCAATTTCATATTTTCTAAATATTTTTATTCCAGAAATTTTAGGAAACAATAACAAACTATTTAATTCCCAAAGACTAATTTAGATTACATACAAGGATAAAACCGTGAGCATTTAAGGTTTAAATGGAAAGAATATCGGCATATCTATATTTTCCCTTTCAGAAACCATAATCAATTTAATATTTTCTAAATTTTATTATTATAGGAATTTTAGGAAACAATAACAAACTATTTAATTCCCTATAAATATAATACTATACACATCCGATTACTTCATATTTTTTGTTTGTTCTCAATTATGATGGTTGTTTTCTCTTTTTTTTTTCTTAATCCATATAGTTCTAAATTTCTTGCTATGTGTGTTTCTTCTTTTTACAATCAGCTCTGTTTAAAGTTTTAGTTAACGTTTCGTTCCACCAAATATATGGAAGTTGATTTCTTTTTATCTAGATCGATGGAATCATCTTCCAATCACATGGTAAGCGTTCACTCATAACAGATTTATAAAGTTAGTGTATATATTTTAGAAAATGACTGCGTGTTGTGAAATGTTCAATTTCTTTGTTATATTATTGAACCAATCGATATTGTAACCAACTAACCACTTTGTTAATATTGGACTCTTTTATATACTCTACTTCCACAAACGGTATATATTTAAAAGATATTATACATTAATTTAATGTTTTTCTATTATTTCTTTATTTTTTAAAAAAAGACGAAAAATTTAAACTGTAATATAAATCTTCATATTAGATATACCAAACTTTAAGCTGGATTTTTAACGCAAATTATTTGATTGCATGTCCTATAATTATGGTGTTAATTGGTATAAAATTCTATCATATATATTATAGGAGGAATAAATTTACTATATTACTGGAAGTATAAATTACTAAATTTTGTTCTATTTAAAATATACTAAAATATACTTACTTACCCTTACTTACTAGACTGATACTTACTAAACTTTGATATATTTAAAATATATTATTTTTTAATTACTTACCCTACTAAATTTCAAAATTATAATCTTGCAGTTTCCTAATTCTCAAAAAATTTAAGTTAAATCGAATTCATTTTTTAAAATTTGGTAACAAACTTTTTTAAAAATCAAGGATATTTTTAAAATTAATTATTTAATACTAATATATTCTTTTTTATCATCAATCTCACTTTTTAATCAAGTTCAATTTTTGAATTCGATTTTTGATTTGAACTAATCTGATAATCAAATATCTTCGAATATAGACTAATAGTTAATATAGAAAGCTGATACTTAGCAAATCCAAATTATTAACTTTAATAATATATAATTTATTATATTCAAAGATTTCTCCACAAGTTTAGCAATACATAAAGTAGAAATTAAATGTATTTGATTCAATAATAAATGGTACCACCATTAGCGGCTATATTAACGAAACTATTCCTTGAACTTAGTTAACAAAATCCAAAATCTCTGCATAAAAAAAAAAGAAGGAACAAAATAATTTCATCGTAAATGTTGTGCATCTTTAGCGGCTATCAACTAATAAATTCCTTTAAAAAAATTACCAAAATCGCATTGAAACTAATTTGGAAATACATAATTGATTCATTACATGGTCTAAATATTTTAAATAAGTCATTTTCGACACTTCCTATACTTAAGTTTTACTTTATGGCATATTCTTTACTTATACCGTACCTAAACATTCAAAATTAAAACATAAATTTTTACCAAAATCGAATCAAAAGACGGACTGAAATTTTTAATTATAAGATTTTTTAAATATACTCTTAATTTAATCGGAATTATATTAATGTTTATGCACATAATTTCATATCAGAAAATGGAAATTAAATTTTAATTAAAAGTCCAATCTATTTATGGTATTACGATAAGAAGTAGTGGACATGAGACATAAATGGGTTTTTCGTATAATAGAAAACATTTTACTTTAACATTTTTCAAGAAGAGGTTGACTATGTGACATATGAACTATCTTGAGAAAGGTATTTTTGAGAATTTTGGGTATTTTTAAAAATATTTTGAGAGTTTTTGGGAATTATAATTTATACTATATAAATTAAACATTCAAATGGAGAATACATGTATTTTGTCTAAATTTCTTAGCCAAAATTTATCAATAACATTATTACATTAGTAATTATTTAAAAGAGAATGGTTCAAAGACATAAAATTTCTAGCCAAATGGATCGGGACAAGACAAGATGGGATGGGATTGGATGAGATTTAACACCCCGTAAAAAATTTATTTTGACATTTTCAACAAACATGGGCTGTGTTTGATTATTATTGACAGATTACAAAAAAAAATTGTATATTTTCTAGCTAATGAAGATGATGATCATTTTATTTTTGGTACAGGTTGTAATATTCTACTTAAACACTAAAATAATGACAAAACACCGTAAAAGAGTGACCAACTAATTTTTATGGAAAAATACTATTATTATACAGTTAAAATTTTACGACCTAAAAAGGTGTATTATTTGATTAAATATATGTTTTACCAGTGTATTTTTGAAGTAATTTAATTTACTAATTAAGTATATATACTTTAAATAAATAATAATTAAATTTTGAGAAAAGTTGATGAGACAAGATGAGACAAGATGAGAGAAGATGAGATAGGACAAGAGGAGATGTGATAGAACTTGAGGGGATGGGATGGGACTGTGATGTGTTTCTCATACCAAAGTAATCACGTCTAGGTTTATTTTATTTTTAACATTAAAATAACACACATGTACTATATCACCTAGGTTAATATAATTCTTAGTCATTTTAGGAATTTATATAAAAATATTTTGCTCCATGCATGATGTATGTGTTGACTATATATTTCTATGTTTAAGACATTTTCACAAAAATTTTGTTTGGTGATCATTATATATATATATATATATATATACAATTACAAACAACACTGGAGACTAGACTGATGGAAACCACAAGAGTCGTTGCCGAAAAGTGTTTTTGAATAGAGAGATGGCAAGTGGTACATGAGGATGAAAGAGAAATGAACCTAACCACATCATGATGTAATTGTGAACCAATTCAAGCTTTTTCGTTCTTATTCCTCTTGTCTAGAGTCACTTATTTTTCTACTTATTAATATTACTAGGTCTCAGCAAATAGATTCATAGTATATATAGTCTTGTAATAAGCATCAAATGGTATTAATCTTGAGGGTTGCGCCTATCCGCTTCCCATGTAATTTGATCTTGATGTTCATTTGCAATTTAAGCTTCCCTTTTCATTTCTTCATTTTTATTGCACTAAACAAAGCTCCCATAAACCCCATTTGAGCATGAATCTATATCTTTTCTTGGAACTGTACTACTCACACCTAGAAAATATATGATCTCTTTCTAGTTTAAATTAACTATATTGTTGGCAACATTATATTTATATGAAAAACTGATGTCAGTGAAAGTGATTGAAGACCCGAAACTTGTAAGCCACGTTCCGAGTTTGATTCGTTTTTGTGGTGGAGCGGCTTTTTCTCGGTCTCGTATTAACAGAGAATATCATCACTTCACAAAATATTAGTATATGGTCACAACAATAATATACATTATTACTATGATTCTCTACTTAGTTTGCATGTTTTATACGTGTATACCCTGTGATTAGAGTTTGAGATTAACACATCAAACTGTTCGTTAATTTATTTTTATTATATCGACAACTAATTGGAGGAAACTTCGGAACAAGTAAAATATTATTTTATTCTTCTTATCATTCCTATAAACAGAGCTAACGAAAGAAGCTTATAAGACAACTTCCCATCGGCTTTTATCGCTTACGATTGAATCAAAAGCAACAAAAGAAATACAAAATGAAATTTGAGCTTATCTTCGTACCGTATCCTGTTATAGGTCATCTCAGATCAACTGTGGAGATGGCGAAGCTACTAGTGGAGCGAGAAACTCGCCTCTCTATCTCCGTTATCATCCTTCCTCTTCTTTCAGTTGACGATATCAGTACTTCCGCTTATATCTCAGCCCTCGTCGCCGCATCCAACGACCGCCTTCACTACGAAGTGATCTCCTGCGAAGATCAAACAACCACTGAGTTACATGTCGAGAACCACATCCCGAGGGTGAAACGTGCCGTTGCGAAACTCGTCGATGGCTATTCAAGGCTACCGGACTCGCCTAGGCTCGCTGGTTTAGTCGTGGACATGTTCTGTACCTCGGTGATAGACGTGGCTAACGAGTTTGGTGTTCCGTGTTACTTGTTTTACACCTCGAACGTTGGGGTTCTCGCACTTGGACTTCACGTCCAGATGTTGTACGATAAAAAGGAATACAATGCCACCGAAACTGATTTTGAAGACTCGGAAGCCTTGTTGGACGTTCCGATTTTGTCTCGTCCTTATCCTGTGAAGTGTCTTCCTTACGGTTTGGGAACGAAAGAGTGGCTTCCTATGTTTGTAAACCAAGCGAGAAGGTTCCGGGAGATGAAAGGCTTTTCGGTAAACACTTTTGCTGAGCTTGAACCTTATGCGTTGGAGTCTCTCCTCTCGAGTGGTGATACTCCTCGTGCTTACACAGTGGGACCAATATTGCATCTCGAGAACCATGTTGGCAGTTCCAAAGAAGAGAAAAGTTCGGAGATCTTACGGTGGCTTGACGAGCAACCACCTAGGTCGGTAGTGTTCCTCTGTTTCGGAAGCATAGGAGGCTTTCGTGAGGAACAAGCAAGAGAAAGCGATATCGCCCTTGAGCGAAGTGGTCACCGTTTCTTGTGGTCTCTCCGCCGTGCATCTCCCGTTATAGAAAAGGAACTTCCCGGAGAATTCAAGAATCTTGAAGAGATTCTCCCGGAAGGATTCTTTGACCGGACAAAGGATATAGGAAAGGTGATTGGATGGGCGCCGCAGGTGGCCGTGCTAGCTAAGCCGGCGATCGGAGGTTTTGTTACTCACGGCGGGTGGAACTCGATCCTCGAGAGTCTTTGGTTCGGTGTTCCGATGGCACCATGGCCGTTATACGCAGAGCAAAAATTCAATGCTTTCATGATGGTCGAGGAGCTTGGTTTGGCGGTGAGGATAAGAAAGTCTTGGCGAGGCGATCAGTTAGTGGGAGCTGCGACGGTCCTGGTGACGGCAGAGGAGATAGAGAGAGGAATCAGATGTCTGATGGAGCAGGATAGTGACGTGAGGAAGAGAGTGATGGAGATGAGTGAGAAGTGTCACGTGGCGTTATCGGATGGTGGATCGTCTCAATCTGCTTTGAAATTATTTATCCAAGACGTTACGAAGAATGTTGTTTAATTAAAGTTGAAACTAGCTAATAAACCGGAGCATGCAACGCTCTTGGGAATGGCAATGTGGCATGTCTCTTACGTGTGTTGCATTTATTTTAATGATCATGAGAAAATAATACCAAATCTTTCAATATTGAAGCGGACATGACCGCCATAAAACATAGCACATCTTTCCAAGCTAATTTATCGTCCAAAACCTGAGCAATTATATCATTCGTCTCGATCTCTAAACCTTAAAAAAATATTTTTATTTATGGTCTTCCAGATTGCCCATAAAAATCATGGTAATTGAAGAAGTTGATCAGGATCAGAGACATCCCTCCAGAAAACAAAATCCAAATTTGAGTACATCGACTCATATGGAAAACCCTCTGATGAAACCGGAGTTAGAAATAAATCATAAACTTCCCACGAGTGAGGCCATTCAAAGAAAAATGTGATTAATAGTCTCAACTCTAAAGTCGCACCTTTTACACCAGATACTTATATTGGACATCTCGGTGTGTCTATTTACTTTTATAAATAGTTTTACTTACTAAAATTATTTACTTTATATTTTTTTATTTTAAAAACTCTAAACCCGTACATTAAGCGGACAGTGATATATAAATTTTATATTTGACCAATTGACCTTAGTTCAACTCAACTAAAAACAACCATAGTACCGAAGTGACGTTCAATAAGTGGAGAAACTCATTTTGATTTTACATATGACGACAATGATATCTACTCACTACTGACCATATCCATCAAAAATCAAAAAGTCTTAAAAAAGTTGAAACCATAGAAATTACTAAATTAGTGACTTATTCGGCTCAAACAATAGTGCTAAACATAAGAAGCCAAAACTCGTTACTATTTAATTAGTAGAGCTTCATCATCTCGATGACCCAGACAAAGCACAGAACAAAAAAAAAAGAGGAAACAGAACAAGAAAAAAAATAATCATGAAAGTTGAGCTTGTCTTCATCCCTTTTATTGGAACCGGTCATCTCAGATCAGCCGTGGAGATGGCAAAGCTACTAGTTGCGAGAGAGACCCGCCTCTCTATCTCCATAATCATTTTTCCCGGAGGCGAAATGGATGCTTGATATGTTTATATTTTGTCTCTCCTTATCATATATTTATCATTCATTTAGCTAGGATAATTCATTGGTTTGCATCATTTTCTACTCCTTTCTATACATTTTGCATGTTTAGGTAGTTCTTGCATCATTCTTGCATACATTGTGCATTTCGGAGTATTTCAGGTATTTAGGGGACGTTGAAAGCGCATCCGACTGAGCCACTCTCACTCGCCACACACCCCAGAGGTCCGACCGAGCCACTCTCGCTCGCCACGCTCTCTTGAACCCTCTCTCGAGCCAATCTTACAACACTCCCGGAACTCTCTCCCAATCCAATCTCACAACACTCCTGGAACCCTCTCTCGAGTCAATCTCACAACACTCCCGGAACCCTCTCTCGAGATAATCTCACAACACTCCTGGAACCGTCTCTTGAGTCACCCCCTTCGATCCGTTCTACTCGAGTGGGATTTAGCTTTCAACGTCTTCACCAAAGTTGTAGGAAATTGAGTTATCTTTCCAGCGCCGTTTATTGCAAGCCAATCAAAGATGTGGTTCAAGAGTTATCACCGTTTTAGTGGATGCGTATACACCCAACTCGAACCACTTTCACCGACCACGCTCGAGTCACTTTCACCGACCACGCTCTAGCCACTTTCACCGACCACGCTCGGGCCATTTTCACTCACACCACTCGAGCCACTTTCATATACCAATCAAGCCACTGGACGCACACCGACTCGATCACACATGTCAGGAAGACGCTCTGTCTTAAACGCTTCAGGGGATTCCCAAACCGACTCCTTACCTTGTCGTTTTGAGTTTTAGGGGTTCACATGTTTTTACTATAAATACATTTTTTAAGTCTTTGTCAAGGACATCTTTTATCTCGTTTCTTTTCTAACATTCTTTTGAGCACAAAGGAAAGAGGATCACACTAGTTCCATTAACACCACAAGAGGTCTACAAAGATCAGCTGCACCTTAGAAAGAACAATGTGAGTGAACCCCTAAACACTAAAAACCATAAAGAAGAGAGTGAGAGTTTGAGAAAAACCCAGCAAAAAGCCTTTGAGAGTAACCTTGTGAGACAATCTAACTTCTTTGTGAGAGCAAGTAAGATTAAGAGAGCTTTATTTTTGGATCAACCTATCATTGTTCTTATGTACAAGGAAACTCTCATGAGTTTGACTAATCTTGAGCCGAAACTTCCGAGCAATATTTTTTCCCTTTTGCAGGATTATGAAGATGTTTTTCCAGAAGAGAATCCAGATGGTTTGCCACCAATTCGGAGAATTGAACATCAAATAGACTTTGTCCCAGGAGCTTCACTTCCTAATAGGCCAGCCTATAGAACCAATCCTGTGGAGACAAAAGAGCTGCAGAAACAAGTCAGTGAGCTCATGGAAAAGGGATACATTAGGGAGAGCATGAGCCCATGTGCTTTGTCGATGTGTTACTTGTGCCAAAAAAAGATGGTAGTTGGACAATGTGCGTGGATTGCAGAACCATCAACAATATCACTATAAAGTATCGCCACCCTCCCTCGCTTAGATGACATGCTAGATGAGTTACATGAGTCTTGTGTGTTTTCTAAAATTGATCTTAAGAGTGGATATCACCAAATTCGTATGAAGGAGGGTGATGAGTGGAAAACTGACTTCTATCGGAGATTTGTGAAGGATTTCAGCACCATTGCTGCTCCTCTCACTGAGGTTATCAAGAAAGACGTTGAATTTAAATGGGAGACAACACAAGAAGAAGCATTTCAACTCTTGAAACAAAAACTAACTTCTGCACCTCTTCTTTCTTTACCAGATTTTTAGAAAACTTTTGAAACTGAATGTGATGCTTCTGGTGTAGGAATTGGAGCTGTGTTGATGCAAGAGAAGAGACCCATTGCTTATTTCAGTGAGAAACTTGGAGGAGCAACCCTGAATTATCCAACTTATGACAAGGAGTTGTATGCCTTGGTTAGAGCTCTACAAACTTGGCAACACTATCTTTGGCCGATGGAGTTTGTGATTCACACAGATCATGAGTCTCTTAAGCAGTATGAGAAGCAAGCAAACAAAGAAAGACGACAGCTGGTTTTTGAAGTTGGAGATCTATTGTAGATACACTTGAGAAAGGAACGCTTTCCAGCTGAAAATGGACCGGATTTTAGGACAAATCATTTTGAAGAGGAGGGGCATGATATGATCATGAAAAGCAATGAGGATGATCAAATGGAAGCTGAGCTTGTTCATGAGGATGCTATGCTTGTACTTGTTGGACCAATGACAAGGGCAAGGACCAAACAGCTTGCTCGAGCTGTTCATTTGATATTTGAAGATATTTGGAGCAAAGAGAACATGGAAAATTGTATTGGGGATGATATCTATCAAGTCCAGGCCACTTTGAGCCTATTACAAGCCCAAGAAAGCCCAAAATAATCACTTTATTTTGTGGTCAAAGAAGAGTGACGAAAATAAGAGATACATGCATCAAGAGTCACTTTGGAAACATGCACCAAGAGTTGGGTCTTCATTCAACTTTTAGTATCTTTAATGTTTATTGTTTCAAGAATAATCAATACTTGGCTTTGTGACCAAGTTTTCTATCCCTATATAAACAAATGTAATCTCATTTGAGAAATGATTCAATCAAGAAGTCTTTTATCTTTTATTTGAGAGTGGTAAACTCCTTTGTTCCTTTGGAACTTGTTCTTTCTCCTTGGTGGGTTACATCAAAGAGTTTCGGTATATCAAGTGATTCCGCCGCAATTGATGTTGCCATTCATTAGCTGAGGATTGAAGAGTCGTTACGAGAGAGTCTAGGGCACAAGGATTTTTGGGATTCGTCTCACGCCTTGTCATCTGTCTCTGCTAAGCTTCTATCTAAAGTTCCACCGCCTTGCTTTGTTTGGTTTGTTTTAAGAGAGTTTGGGGCATAAGGATCTTTTAGTTTATCTCACACCTTATCATCCAGCTTCGCGAGCCATCGGAGTTCTAGGATTATCAGTCTACCAATCTTAGAGCGTCGATTCCTTGGGAGAATCACATCATTCTTGCACTTAAACTTAACATCCAGATGTTGTACGATGACAATAAGTACGATATAAGTGAAAGTGATTTTGAAGAGTCAGAAGCTGTGATGGACATTCGTTGCTTGACTCCTCCTTATCCGGTAAAGTGCCTTCCTTACGCTTACGCATCTAAACAATGGCTTCCGACGTTTGTTAACAAAGCTAGAAAATTTAAAGAGATGAAGGGTATTTTGATTAATACGGTTGTTGAGTTAGAACCGTATGCGTTAAAGTTTCTATCTAGTTATTGTGAGACTCCTCCTCCTTATCCAGTAGGACCACTGCTGCAACTCGAGAACGGAGTTGGAGTTGGTGATTCCAAGGACGAGAAGCAATCAGAGATTTTAGGGTGGCTTGACAAGCAACCAAACAGATCAGTAGTGTTCCTCTGCTTCGGAAGCATGGGAGGCTTCCGTGAGGAACAAGCAAGAGAAATTGCCATTGCGTTGGAACGAACCGGCCACCGTTTCTTGTGGTCTCTCTGTCGTGCATCTCCGAATATATTCAAAGAATTTCCAAGACAGTTTACAAATCTTGAAGAAGTTCTCCCGGAGGGGTTCTTTGATCGGACAAAGGAGAGAGGGAAAGTGATTGGATGGGCTCCGCAGGTGGACGTGCTAGCTAATCCGGCGGTTGGAGGTTTTTTCACTCACGGTGGTTGAAATTCGATCCTCGAGAGTCTTTGGTTCGGTGTTCCCACGGCGCCATGGCCGTTATACGCGGAACAGAAGTCCAATGCTTTCGAGATGGTGGACGAGCTTTGACTAGCTGTGGAGATAAGAAAATATTGGCGAGGTGGTCTTATTGTGGGATTGGGAAAGGATACGGTTTTGGTGACGGCAGAGGAAATAGAGAGAGGAATCATGTGTCTGATGGAACAGGATAGTGAAGTGAGGAAGAGAGTGAAGGAGATGAGCGAGGGCTGTCACGTAGCCTTAATGGATAGTGGATCGTCTCAAACTGCGTTGCAAACGTTTATTCAAGACGTTATGAAAAATATGTGCTTAACATGATCATAGCTAGCTAGGGAAATGGCTCATGCAACGCTTTTGAATGATAGGCATGTGTTTTATGAACGGTCATGATAAAAATAATGTTTCTAGAGTTTGTGATTTCTTATGTGTTCAGTAAGAATGCACTTGAATGATTTAGATGTTTATTGAAATTAGATCTAAGTTGAGTCAGTATTAAAATAGTACAAACAATTCAATAAGTCAAATAATTTACTTTTGCACAAAAAAAAAAGAAAATACTATTTATCTCAGTTACGTTGCTTGATATTAAAATAATGCTTGATATTAAAATTTCACATTTACTTCTCGGAAAACACATTATTAGTCAGTATAAAACTAATAATGTGTTTGGGTATTGGAGTACTCTCTGTGATTATTCATACACTATGTCAACCTCTGCCTTGACTGAGCTACGACATGAATTGTTACCACAAAAATAATGCAAAAACACCCATTACGCAAACGTTCGTCAAAATGTCTCGACGTGGCGTACATGCGCTACAATGTAACATGGTCCTACATCACCATGTGATTGCTTGTTTCAGATGCGTTTAAAGATTCGCAAGTAAAAAACCAAAATCTTATCTTGGGGCACAAGAAGTCAAGAACCTATTTTCATGGTCACTTGTCTGACGCAACATTTAGGCGCGCGTCAATTGTCATGGTTTAATAATATTTCGACAAAAAAGAAAATGATCAAACAATTAAAGAAAATTAACAATCACACTAAACAGATAAATAAGTAGCTACATGTTTTACTTCTACGTTTTATTTTACTAATCCTACAATAGAAGTGTGTAACTTTCATACAATTTAATCCTCCTCTGTGTTAGTGAAATATGATTGATTGTGAATTGTGTGAAACAGATTTTAGTTTGTGTGAGTTCTGACTTTGTGAAATGTGTTCACATTGTTCAATAGAAGTTTGTCTGTATGGATTGAAGTAGCCTCACTCTTTTTTTCTGTAATTTTAAGGGAGTATGTGCGAAGTGCTGGCGTTTGGAGGAAGAAGTCCTTATCATAGACTGCAAGTGTCGTGTCTGCATTGTTTGTCTCAACAATCATGTCTTGATGTTTGTTCACCAGGGAGATGTGGATCCTCTCTGCCCGGTGTGCCATAATTTCTTCTTAAACCCAGAACTGTTAGCGACGTGGTTGGGTGAGAGAGCAATGGATGAGTGGTACATACTTTGTACAACCAGTTTCAGGGACAGAGCTGCTTCTCAGGAGAAAACCAAAAGCATGATGGCGAGAGGTGTGTTTCTCATCTCTCTTTCTCTTTTATAAGGACTAGGATGTCGGCCCGTGCGTTACCGCAGGGGAAAGTGAAAACTTGAAATGACTAACATTGTTAATTTCACATATTTAGTGGAAACTTTATGATAATTTTTTTTGTATAAGATAAAAGTCAGAAATAATGAATAAGATGAATCAACCAAATTAATTAAATATTTTTTTTATTGTATATATAAAAGTTGATTCAGTGGCAATAAGAGAATAATGTTAAAAATATATGAATTTTAGCTTCCTGAATCATACTTAGATAATCAATTTTGAAAGATATTCACATAAAAAAAAATAGATATTTTATCGAAATTTACGAAAAATAATAAGAGAAGCAGGGAGAAAGAGCTCATAGATGCAAGCCTGCAACCAACCAAATTGATTAAAAAGATAAATCTATGAAAAATTAGAAATCATAATCAGTTACCTACATTTATACTTGGAAGATATGATCGATGTGGGTATTAGATGAAAAATGACACCAAACAAAATTTAGATCATGAATGAAACAATAAATAAAACAATCCAAATTTTAATAAAGATGAGTGAATCAATGTTAGTTAAAGAGGTGTGAAAACAAAGAGGTATGAAATAAAAATGTGTAAAACAAAAAAGTTCGAAAATTAACAAGAGCAAATATTGAAAGCTAGGGGTACAACGAAGAAACACAACTGTTGGATCAAAACATTGCAACTTTTGAGGTCATTAACAAATTTAAACTGTTAGATGAGACAATAAAAACAATCTCATCCGTTAGATTTAAATTGACCCTTAAAAGTGGGTTTGCTATTATATATAAAAAATATATTAAAAAAAACACTCCAATAAATCAATTCTTTGATTTTATTTATTAACTTGTAAGTTTAAAATTAAAATAATACTCAGAAAACAATAAAATCGAAACTTGTTTTAATAGTCCATAAAAATCTATATACAATAAACAAAGATGTGTAAAATACAGAGTTGTAAAACATAGAGGTGTGAAACAAAAAGGTGTAAAAATAAATAGGTGCAATTTTTGAAAGATGGAGGTACGACGAAAAGACACGGTTATTGGAAAAAAAAACTTACAACTGTTGGGATCATTAATAATTCTAAACCGTTAGATGAGATAATAGAAATAATCTCATCCGTTAGATTACAGTTGACCCCAAAAAATGATTTTAATTAGAAATAGAACAATACAAAAATGAATAAAATAAACTTTGTATGCCTAAAGGTTTATGTCTTTATAGATCATTAATGTTATACTCTTTCCAAACTATATAATAATAGTAATAATAATCTAACATAGAAGAAATTAACTTTATTTGTATTTAACCGAATGAACACTAACAAGTTCATAAGTAGACACTAACGAGTTAATTCGTAAGCTTTTGTCATTGGTTCGGTGAGTTTCAAAAATCTATTTATATATATTACAATGTAACGCAAATATAAAAATACCTTGAATTGAAGATTGATGCAGGTTAATTTAAAAACACAGCAATAAAACAATTCTTTTATTTTATTTATTAACTTGTAAGTTTAAAAAATACTCAGAAAACAATAAATTCGAAACTTATTTTTGTAGTCCATAAAAAAAAAATATATATATATATATATATATATATATATTAGGCCTGGGCGTTTTACCCGTACCCGATCACCCGAACCGTATCCGATCCGAAAAACTTGGATACGGATATGCACTGAATCGAAGACAATAACCGAACGGTTGTTGATTTATCAATCCATCGGGCATCCGACCGGATCGGAGGAAAACCGAAACCCGAAGAACACCCGAACTCATCCGATCCCCGTTTCCTTTTCTCTCTCGATCCTTCGAGATACATCGATCTCCACTTCCCTTATCTCTCGCGATCTATGCACAGGTATGGTTGTATCCATAATCTTCTTCCCTTATCTCTCGCGATTCTCTACATATAAAAGCAAAACCCTTTCCATTGAATCCCTAATACAATTCTCATGGCATCAAGAAATCGATATCGGTAAGTCTATGATTCATATTCTTCTTAGTTATTCTATTATTCTTCTTTTTCCTTGAGAGGAATTCAAGTTGTAGTGAAATCTGTATTTTAGTTGCTTAATGTTGTATTTTAATTTGCTTGATTCTTAACTCCTAAATTAGATTAGCTAATGGTTTGCTTGATCTCGATTCTGAGTATTATAGTTCTCTGCTCTTGTTAGAAGTGAGTATTATAGTTCTCTTCTCCATTTAGAAAAAAAGTTATGATCCGTATAAGTTTGTTTTTCAAGTTTAGATTGAAACAAAAGTTTGAGTAGTGTGAAGTGAATGACAACTATGATCCGTATAAGTCTTCTACTCAATCCCGATTCTTACTAGTGAGTATTATTGTTATCTTCTCCAGTTAGAAACAAAGATCATATGCTTCGTATAAGTTGGTTTATTAACTTGCATTCTTTTTCTTTTTAGATGGATTCCTCACCATTTCCAGACAACATTGACAAGGAGAAAGATGACCCAAATTTGATACCTGAGAGTGGAAACAAAAGGAAATATGGTCCAGCAGATGGTGGAGGCTCAACACAACCGGACCAACCAAAGAGAAAGCCGAGTACAAGATCTACTGTCTGGGGACATTTCACAAGATTTGATGACAATTTTAAGCGATGTAAGTGCAATTACTGCCACAAGTCTTACGGTTGTGATTCAAAGTCAGGGACTTCTCACTTGAAGGCTCATATGGAGAGCTGCAAACATTTTCAAGCATGGAAGCAGAAACAATCACAGACTGTAATTAACAATCAGGGACAGCTTCAGAGTGGAAAAGTTACTGAAGAAGTGTTCAGGGAGGCTTCGAATGAGATGATTGTGCTGTCAGAGCTGCCACTTGCTTTCATTGAAAGCATCGGTTGGAAACATTTCTACAATAAAGTCAACCTCTACAAACCACATTCCAGAAGAACAACTACAAAGGACATTGTTAGAATGTATGTGGAGATGAAAGCATCTCTGAAAACTTGGATTGTTGCTAGTAAGCCAAGAGTCTCCTTGACAACTGACATTTGGGTTGCTAAAGCAACATGTGCTAGTTACATGGTCATAACTGCACACTTCATTGATGTATCTTGGCGATTGAGGAAGCTGATTATTGAGTTTAAGTATATTACAGATCACAAAGGAGCAACAATATCACGAGTTCTGCTTGACTGTTTGGTTGAGTGGGGCATAGAGAAGCTTTTAACTGTGACAGTTGACAATGTAACTGCAAATAGTACTGCTTTGAAAAAATTTCAGGAGGCATTCAGCTTAAGGAACAGTGAAGCATTTGTTTTAAATGGAGAGTGTATGCATATGAGGTGTTGTGCGCACATACTCAATTTGATTGTTAGGGACGGGTTGAGTGAGAATGTGACAGCCATACAAAATGCGTTCAGTATGTGAGGTCTTCTACTTCAAGATGTGATTCATTTGAGCAAAAAGTTGTCTCAGGGAAGATGACTAGAGGGAGTCTACCGTTGGACATCAAAACAAGGTGGAATTCTACTTACTTAATGTTGTCAAGAGCTATTGATTTTAGATTGGCATTCGATAGAATGGAGGCAGAAGACAAGATATACAATGACTACTTTAGTGAGTTTGAGGATGGGAAAAAAAAGATTGGGCCGCCTACAAGAGCTGATTGGAATGTCGTAGAAAGGTTAGTGAGATTTCTAATCATATTCTACAATTCTACTTTGGTTGTGTCTGCTTCAACTTCAGTTGCTTCTTATAAGTGTTATGGAGAGATAGTGACTATAGAGAGGAATTTGATGACACTAAGCAATAGTATTGATAGTGACTTGAAATCAAAGGCGGATGCTATGTTATTGAAGTTTGATAAGTACTGGGATGGAATGAGAAACATCAATGTTTTTCTGATTGTTGCAAGTGTGTTTGATCCACGGAAAAAAATGCAATTTGCTAAGATGTGCTTTGACAAGCTTTATGGGAAAGATACAACCGATTCTAAGGAGATGAGTGAATCAATCACAACCTTTTTGACATCCTTGTAAAAAGAGTATAGCAATCGGCTCCAGAAAGTACCAAGTGGTCAATCATCACAGTCTTCGACTTCTCTTAGCCAAGGTGAGTCCACTGATTTAATGTGTGATAGTATAGGGTATGAGAGGATGGACTTTGTGTATAAGGAGTTGGTTGATGAGATTGGGGATGAGTTGGATGTATATTTAAAGGAAAAAGTTGAAAATCCTAGAACTATTGTTGGATCAGAGTGGGATGTACTGTTTTGGTGGAGGCTCAATAGAGGTAGGTATCCTATTTTGTCAGAAATAGCTAGGGATGTTCTTGCAATGCAGGTGTCATCAGTTGCATCTGAAAGTGCATTTAGTACTAGTGGGAGGGTCATAGAGCCACACAGAAGTTGTTTAACTCATTACATGGTGGAAGTTTTGATATGCACACAGCAGTGGATGAAGAATGAGAATCACTTAGGTGAGAAAAGAGTTGTTACGAATACACAATTGCTTGCCGACATTGAACTGCTTGATAAACTTGAAAAAGGTATGGCCAAACCGAGTTTATTCATTCTTAGTAGTTTTAATGGATAACACTTATCACTTACTAATTCTCTTTCTTTTCAGAGTTTGAATGTCAAGACTTAAACTAGAAGACTTGATGTAGGCTAAACCCATCATTGAGGACCTCAACAATGCATTACTTGAACTACTTTCAATTCTCTTTTATCTTTTTACTCATCTTTGTTCTTTTGGATGATGATTTACTTTGGTTTTTAGGATGTTCTTGTCTTGGTTTTTTACTTTTTTGGATGTTATTGGCATGGTTTTCACATTTTTTGGGTTGTTATTGACATGGTTTTAAACATTTGAGGATGTTATTGGCTTGTTTATTTTCATAGTGTCGGATTGTTCACATTTCCAAAGAACAATCGGGTATAAAAATATCCGAAACCTGTATCCGAATTATGAATATCCGACCCGTAATCCGATCCAACATTTAATAAATTATCCGTATGGATATTAGAATCCATATCCATTTTACCCGATACCCGAATTGCCCGATCCGAACCCGATCCGACATCCGAACGTCAATGCCTAATAATCCGTATGGATATTAGAATCCATATCCATTTTACCCGATACCCAAATCATTCGACCCGAAACCCGCTCCGATATCCGAACGTCCATGGCTAATATATATAATAAACAAAGAGGGGTAAAATATGAAGATGTAAAACATAGAAGTGTAAAACAAAAAGACGAAAAAAATAATAGGTGTGATGTTTTAAAGATGGAGTAAGACGAAGAGATGCAAAAATTAAAAAGGTGCGATTTTTTTAAAGATGGGGGTGTGACAAAGAGACATGATTATTTGAAGAAAATAAAACTTGCGACTGTTAGAATCATTAACAATTTTAGACTATTAGATGGAATAATAGAACTAATCACATTCGTTAGATTAAAGTTGACACAAAAAAATGGGTTTGCTATTATATAAAGATTAAGACACATTTGCTCTGTTTTCATATTGCCAATTTTGAAGGATGAAGATACAAAATGAAGTGTGCAAGAAGGCTGAAGCAGAAGTATTTTCCTGTTCAGATGAAACTGTTCTTTGCAAGCCATGTCAGTATGTGACATTAAAGTTCATGAAGATAATAAACTTTTCCTGAGACATCACCGAGTCGCTTTATAAAAAGATGCAGCCTCAGCCACCACAGCGTCTATGTGATATCTCTGGCAGGTTCCATTCTGTTTTCTCTTTTGACACTTGCTGAGTTCTTTAGCGGATGTCTCAACAAAACACATATGTATGCAGGAGAGAAAAGGGTATTTCTTCTGCTTATAGGACAGAGCATTACTGCGCAATGACTATGATGGAGCCATTCACACTTGTAATTCTCACCAAAAATTCTTACTTTCTTGGAGTCCAAGTTTCTGATCACTCGTAAGTGCTGAAGACTCCGGATGCAGGACTTGATATTGCTCTGAAACTTATCAAATTCACACAAAAGTTTCTACGAATAGTCAGTATTCAGTGAGGAAACTGAAGCTGTAAACTCTGCTGAGATAGCCAATTTTTCCTACTTTTATCATAAGTCCTTAGAGATCACACCCAATGAGCCATTGATGTCTAATAATAAAAAGTTATTAAGTCTACACACATACATATGTATATATTTTTCCAAGAAAAAGCTGGTAAAGGACTCAAATCTGTTTTGGTAAGCTTAACAGACTTATCTCAGGAAATATATAAAACATGACTTTTTAAATTTTAAACAATAAAACAACCAAAGCAAGGCTTATCACTTGTTTTGGGAATTGCATAGATATGAATATTACTTAATGTGAAAATCATAGATTACTAGCTACTAGCTCTTGTACTTCCCTTTTGCCTCACTCCAAGAACTATGAACCTTGTTGGATTTGAACCAGAGTTGGAACATAACTGACGACAAGTGAGCATCTAGATTCTGCATCATGATGATCCACTTGTATACATTTTTCCTCTCCCACTACGTGTAAGAAAACGTTAGAGGCCCCATGTTTACCGCGACACACCAAAACTTTGTTCTCCTGGTCGACCAAGAAATTCATCCCAGTACCAAAGCAAAAATGCTTGTTGATATTAGCACATCTACATCAATTGATAAGAACTTGCTCCATGACGCGGCTCCGGTACTCTCAATCTTAGTTGCAATCCATACATCTCTAATGGATGGCTGCATGGCCCGAGTAGCTAACATACAAAGTTTTTGATCTTCTCTAGTCACTGATAAAGCAAATTTATGATAAGAAAGATGATCACCGGGAAGAGACACCTTTGAAAATCTCTCTGTTGAAAAATCAAAACTAAGTAAAAAGATCCCACTTGTAATGTCTTCAGTAGAAGCAAGCCAGTAAGTGTTCCCATTCACAGACACGCCGCGGTCCGCACTCCGTGGTATGAACCAGTCCCTAGTCTTACCAACAACTCTCCACAACTTAGAGGTAAAGTCATAGATTTCCTAGTCAAGTAATAGTGGGCAAGTATGATTAAATTGATCCATCCTCAAGATTTTGTACTTGTTGCATGAGGATTTACCGAAGGCAAAGATAGTGAATCTCTTGTAGGACTTTCCTGGTTTGATCCACTTAACTTCGCGTAGACACGGATTCCAAACAACCAGTCTATTGTCTAAGGTGGTACATAGCAATAAGCTGTCAAAATGAAAGATGTTGCGTATATCAACTTCTTTTAACGAATCAGAAAGAGGATTGTTTAGGCTTAATTGAGTTGTTATCTTTACCTTGTTGTTGTGATTATTATGAAGATCCACGCTCACCAAATAAACCCTAAAAGCAATCAACATGATGATCAGAGATTGCCTTGGTGCATTAGTATAGTGTTTCTTAGCAAGGCTCGCATCATTGATCAGAGCGTTTGATCTTTTGCATGTAGATCGCAGTCCTACCAAAGATACCGCTGGAACCCTAGAGAAGATTTCAACTACCAAATCCTTGGGAAGATCCACTATGTTTACTCTCTTCATCATCATCTTTAAAAACTGACTGTTTTATGATAACTTGCTTCCAAAGAAACTAGGGTTGCAAGAGAAGGAGATAAAAGTTATGAGACCTAATTTAATTAGTTTATGGACTAGATAATTTAATTAGTTTTTTTTGCCAATTAATTTAATTTGTTTGTGTAATGACTAATAGTTAATTCCGTGGTCATATCTAACCCGAAATTTTTTATTTAGTACTTTACAGGTAGAGGCAAGGAAGCAGAGGAAGTCAACGGTTGACTATGTGATGAGTTGGAAAATGAGAGCAAAAGTCTCTAGACGTTGCAGAGGTTTTGCTGTTGCAGTCTTCAGAGATCAATTTAGAGAGTTCATGCATGTATTGAGGATGATGCAGCCATTGCACATTGCACCACAGGCGGAGTGCATCAGCTTGTGGCTCTAGATGAAGCCGGATCACAAGCGCATGCTATCACAAAATTTGATTCTGTTTTGGTAAGTTCAACTAGTGTTAATGTTAACTTTGGTGCATACCTAATTGTGAAATAATATCATGTTACATCATGGGAAGACTGTTGATAAATCACTAGAAGATAGAGTGTCTTTGGGGGTGAAACCCTTAATTTGGAGTACAAAGATAAACCGTGGGATTGCGAGAGACGACACAATAATAATAACTTTGCATCTTTGAATGAAAATAGGTCGAGAAACTTGTTGCTGTTTGGGCAGTCTCAATACTAATATGTTTATGTCTTTGTGGCTGGGTATTGAGAATATCGTGCAGCATGGAAACTAGAAGTCAGAGCAAGGCGGTTGGAAGATTACATACGCTTGTGGCTCTAGATGAAGCTAATACGATGCTTATAGAGCAGAATGCTACAACAGAAGACATAGTATGGTGACATAACCCATGATCAGAGATTCAGAGTGACATAAACAGATAATTGAAGCAGGGACTAGACAAGACACCTACTTTTATCATAAGTCCTTTAGAGATCGCACCAAATTTGAGCCATTGATGCCGAATAATAAACGTTTTTATATTATCAATAAAGTCTACACACACATACATACATTATTCCAAGAAAAGCAGCTGGTTGAGGAATCAAGTACTTTTGTTAAATATATGAAACATGACTTTTTATTCATTGAATATCATAACTTTAATTAATAGATTACTACTAGCTCTTGTACTTCCCTTCTGCATCACTCCAAGAACTATGAACCTTGTTGGATTCGAACCAAAGTTGGAACATAACTAACAAGTGAGCATTTAGATTCTTCATCGTCATGATCTACTCGTCGCCGTCATCTCTAAAGCAGACCAGTAACTTTGGTTACAAGAGATAGAGGAGATGAGAGTTTTGAGACCTGAAAATTGTTTTGACCATAACCAAAATTGATAACAAGTAAGAGTGAGGGAGTATCTTAGATTCTCTGCATCATGAACATATCATCTCACCTAATTTGTCTTTAATCACCTAATGTATCAATATCACCCCACCTAATCTTATTTCATTACTAAATGTGATTGTTAATTTTTAGTTGTAACAAAGAAATATTTTTAAAGAGTAGTTACAACAGTCGGCCAAAACTACAATTTATTTATTTATTGTGTCAATTAATAAATTGTTTTTTCCTTTGAGGACAGATACAAACACATTATGCATGTGTGTATGGGTGAAATTTGTGTGTTTTAAGACATTTTCACAAAATTATGTGTTGTTCTGAGATATTTTGTTTTTTTTTAATACAAACAAACAATAGATTACAACATGTAGGAGGAGACTACTAGACTAGTGGAAACCACAAGAGTCATCGTCGAAAATGGATATTGACGACAGAAGGTGGCATGAAAAGTGTTTGTTGGATGGAGATGGCAAGTGGTAAATGGGGATGGAAGAGAAATGAACATATCTTCTTGCTTCGACCATCTGCACTTCCACACTCTGGTCCTGTGTTCACCATATTTAATAGACAATAATCAATCCTAATGTTAGATCGTTGTTCTGTTCGGTTCGGTTTTTTTCGTTATGTTAATATCTAAAACAACTGAAACAACCAACCTGGTTTTATTTTGAATTTCAGCGTTTGCGGTTGCCTTCGAGATATAAACTTAATTGGATTGTCTGAGGATTGCCTATGCCTATCTGCTGCGGAAATTAACTGTAACCATATCCGAAATTAACGAGATGAAGTCAATCCTGAAATGGAAGAGAGAATAAGGGGTTTATAACGGTTACCTTTTCATCGAACCGGAAGAGAGATTGGTCGAAATATGGGGAGGGACTCTGTGACTGACAACTGAAAGGCAAAGAGAGCAACATCTTCTTCACAAACTGTGTAGAAAAATCGATTAGATTCGCATCGAAAATTTTGACTTACAAAAGGAGAGATTATATGAAGATGTGTCCTAACCTGAGAGAAGCTGTTTGCTTTGTTCTTCATGTACTTTAGTTGTTCAAGAGCATGGACGCTGTTAGAATGCGATGTTACAAAGCTCATGAATGGTGTACTACTTGATACCGTAAAGTGATCACTGAATTGCTCAAATAACTGGTAAAGATCTTCTGCTGAGTTCTGCATAAATCAATGTAGTATATTAGTCAAGTTATACATAAATGCAATTTTCCAACTGGCAAAAATCACATCCCTTTTACCTGATAGAATGCTACAATGTCAGTTGTCTCCATATTATAAACCGCGAAGAAAGCTGGATGATGATCAGCACTTCTTGTTACCTGAGTTATCCATCGATATCATAAATCAAATTAAACAAATTGTAAAAGTTTTGACAGTTCGATGTAATCTAGAATTTGTATTGTAGAGAGCTGCTTACACCACCATCTACACTGCCAAATTTTATTAGCAAGTGTTGTCGATCCAAAAACTGAACCTGGGCATCAAAAACACCCAAAAGGTTAGGTTTTTTCTACATTAAAAGCAAAACCTTGACACAGGGACACATGATTGATTTTACCTTCCAAATAATCAAGTCGACATAGTCCTGGTAATGGAAATAGAACTTCTTCTTAAGACTTTGAACCCTCTGACAAACAAAAAAATCGTATCTTACGATTAGTTCAATCCAAGATGTAGTTGACTGATATACAACATACATTGCAAACTACGAAGCAAGGTGGAAAATACAAAGAACTTCTAAGATTAGCTGCATCAACTTAAGATGTCACTGTCAACTGTCCTAAACCTTAAACTTCCACGATTAGTTCAATCCAAGATATAGTTGACTGATATACAACATACATTGCAAACTACGAATAGAGGTGGAAATCACAAAGTAACTTAGATGTCACTGTCAACTGCATCAATCCTAAACCTTAAAACTTCCGTAATCCTCTTGTACAATCTAACAGCTATAGTAATTTCCTACTCAACACCTAAGATAGGAAGCAGTAACAGATTCTCAGACACAAACATAATCCAACTAAAAGCATTAATGCATATCAATGTTCAAGAATAACAAACCAGAACGTTATCAGATTCTTCATTCCAAATCTCTCTGAAGATGAAAGAAAGCAACCGTTGCTTGATACCACTAAGAAACGAATTCGAACCACTAGGTTGACTACTATGATGCTGCAACCCATTCTCCGCAGAATCATCTTCCTTATTCCCAACTAAACTCTGTTGTTTGCTCTTATCTTGACCCATCATCATTGCCTATATAACAAATCAAAACTTCACAAATCTCAAAACTTTTTGTATACTCCTTTCAAGAACACAAAAGAATAACTGTAGTCCTCAGTTTACCTGAGAGCTAGAATTAAGAAAAAGCTCATCATCCTCACGACAAAAGTAACCAATAGCACGAGCATCAACAAGGTGACCAGAATCCCTAATCTGAAGAAGATGAATCCTCTGATAACGCAACGAAAGAATCGCTAAAAGATCATCATATAGAAACACACCCATGTTATGAGCCAAATTGACGAAATCGTGATGAAACGCTCTCTCATCAAGAACAACACCATCATCTAATCTAACAAGTATGAAAGTGATCTTATCAATCGAAGGAACACCAGGTACAGCGTCAGGGGAAGGAGCAGAGTCATGGATCTGAGCTGTAGAAGTAGCGAAAAGACCGAAACGACGAGTTTGGTGGTATAGGAAGAAGTCTTTACAGATGAGTTCGTTAGCTGAAGCGAGATTGACTGAGTAGAGCTGAGTGAAGAAGCTATCGAATCTAGAAGCACGGCGAGGTAAAGGAGGAGGAGGTGCGGTGGAATCGTCTTGTGTTGTTGAGTAAGTGAGCCAAGAAGGACGATAGACGATGAGTTCTTGGTGGTTACGAGAAAAGCTAATGAGGAAGAGACCGTCTTCGGTGAATTTGCGGAAACAGTGATCGGGTGATTCGACATCGTAGAGTGTTGAGTTTGGGACTAGGTTTTCGTAGAAGAGTCTTGAACGATTCACGGAAGCGCTCGGTGGTGGAGTTCGAATCTGTCGTTCGAATACCCTGGCGGTGATGTTACCGCTTGTGAACATTGCCCCCAGAGGGCACACGGAACAAAAAAAAATGGAAGCTTTTTTGAGTTGTGTTTATGGTTTCTGGTTCAGTGGTGAAAATGGAGGAGACGATGGAAGAGAGAGAGAGGGGTTTGGTTTCTCAATCTGTTTTAGATTAGTAATGGGCCTGTGATTTTGGTGTTTGAGACTGGCCCAATAGCTATAATATTGGGTCCATTGGAATTGAAGGCCATGAGGCCTGGGCGTTTGGATATCGATTGGATTCGATTCGGATTTTTCGGATTTCGGATTTTTTGGATATTGACTCTAACATCCATTCGGTTATTTATAAAATTTGGTTCGGTTTCGGTTCAGATAATTCGGATTTCGGATCGGTTCAGATATGATTGTCGATAACCAAAATTAAAGCCAAGAACCGATTGGTTATTTCCTTAATATCGGTTCGGTTTTATCCGCTTACTTTGGTTCGGATACGGTTCGGATTTTTCGGATTCATATTTTATGCCCAGGCCTAGATGAGAGAATGAATACAAGAGCTTGGTTGGTACTTCTTCTTGCAAATGTTATGTTTGCAAAAACGGTTGCGGTTGCTAACGTTTTAAACGATTTGGATCGGAGTCTATGAGAGCAAGGATGGAATCTAAAGATCAATATGTTTATTGGTGAAGCTTTGTTACTACTCTCATGCATATGCCACTTTAGTTGCCGATTTTACTTATTCTAAAAGGCAAGGGGGCCTATATATTAAGACTCACATATTAGACCATCATCATACTTGAAAGAGGATTGAGTTCCAAGTTTGAGAACTCAAACAGTCTAATCATATATAGAGATGGAGACATTACAAAGAACACTGAAGAAGAAAGTAGAACCAACTGTACAAAGCTATGACTAAAAGCAACACATAAGCCAAATTATAACTTAAGGCTACACATACAATCAACAATGTTGCATACTTTTGCCTACTGGAATTGCACAAGGGATTGTAAAAAATAAATACTTTGTCTGCACAATTCGGATCTAGAATTTGTAGATCATGAACGTGTACACTCAATGCCTCGACATATAGCCAACCAAATACCAAACAGTGTCAAACAAATAGCTGCATCAATAGCAAGAACAACTTGAACTAAACGCCGCCATTTCCATTCAAAGCTTTGAGAAACAGAACGTCCCCTACTCGACGATACACACTCCGTTCCTGCTCCATCCGCAGCATCGGTTCTGTTCGGCCTATCACTAGACTTCCTGTGTTCCTCAAGCTCAATGCCTCTAACTGAAATCAAATGATCTTTCCCTTTCTTCTTCTCTTGCCTCCCTAACTTCCCCAAAAGCGGAGCTTTAGTCGAATTCGACGAACCTTCGCTCTGTTCACCAAGATTACTATTTTGAGTCTTCAAATCATTGTTAGCATTCTCAGCAACACGTTCAAGTGAAGCTATGAGTCTAGTAACAACAGGAACAAGCTGATTACCAACATCATCAATAGAACCAATCATAGCAGTAAAACTGCTTCCTCTATAATTCTTCCTAGCAGCTTTCTTGAACTCATCTCTCAAATGTTCAAGAAACTTAAGAACACTAGATCTCCTCAAAGCCTCATCAACAATAGCGAAATACACAAACCCATCTCCTCCTATTAGAAACCCAAACCTCCTCTTCCCGATGGTTTCAAAGTACCAATTGTGAAAAGGCGGAGACTTTTCTAAACACAAAGCAGCGAGACCTTCGTTACTATGGTCACCACCGTTGTAAGAGTAAAGAATCTGATTGTCTCTTGAGACACAACAGTAATGAACTGTTTTCTTGATTAAACCCATTTGGAAAAAGTTTTGTCTTTTGTGATTTTGTTTGTTTTTGGTTTAAGCAATCAAGTTGAGACAGAAGAGGAAAGAAGAGAAGTCTGTGATTAGAGCAAAGAAGAAGAGAGAAATTGAGATGAAGAAGTCGAAGAGTAAGTCAAAGAGAAGAAGAAAGTACCAACAAAATCCTTCGGCGATGTATTCAAAATCGAGGATGAATTCTCTCATTCCTCTTCTCTAGGGTTCTTGGGTCATATGTGTGTGTGTGTGAGCTTTGAGAGATGTGAGTCCTCCTATCTTTGTGAAGAAAAAGTCAGAACTCGACGACCAAACAAAAGGACGTGGTCCACAACCCTTATGCTTATTATTAAAAAAACTATTAATTTCTATGTATGTATATAGCGACGTTTTGGTTCTTCAGTTCCATTTGGTTCCGTTCTTGCCGTTCTTAGTGAGTGCCTCTCCTAAGTTACTTTCAAATTAATTAATCATATAATTAATACTAATTTAAGTAAAGTAACTTTAAGAATATTTTTGCAAAATCATTCTTTTACAAATGAACCCAAAAAAGGTTGCTCAATCATTTAAATAATAATTTTTTAACATAACAACCAAAATGTTTTTTTTGTTCTTTACCCAAAATATCAAACTTAAACTAACATAATCAGCAACATTTTCATATTGGAGACTCAATTTGCTGTTTCATATTGCAACAAGATTTGAGTTTTCTTATACACATTGTGGATTCTGCAAATAAATTAGAAACTAAACTTGAAATGAAAGCTTGGAAATGCAATCACAAGATAATCCTGCAATCACAAGATAATCCAATCAGAGAAGTTTGGAAATGAAGGAGATTGAAAGAGTTGTAAAGCCTGTTCGAAGACTCTTAAAACTAACCCGAGTTGGGATGCTTTAAGGATCGTCTTCTCGTGGATGTAATG
The DNA here is from genome assembly GCF_030686135.1 of Camelina sativa. NCBI lineage: Eukaryota > Viridiplantae > Streptophyta > Magnoliopsida > Brassicales > Brassicaceae > Camelina > Camelina sativa. The sequence goes on along the minus strand of NC_141892.1, from coordinate 20,907,372 downwards.
AGCAAAATTCACTCTTGCTCGTTGTTCGTTCTCGAGACAAATATATGGCAGTGAGAATCATGTGTTTTTAAATTGCTTCAACTAAACTAGTCTTAACATAAAGCAGAATGAGACAATTGATTATGGATAACTCACGGGTATTCTGCAGTGAACTTGAAGGTCATCGTTCATCTGGTGGAGACGGCTTTTTGCTAGCTCTGCAGCCTCACCAGCTCTCTTTGAAGCTTCACCAGCCTATTTACAGAACAATATTCAGATTTAGTAAAAGCCTCCAAGATAAAGTTGCACACTTGCAGTAATCCATTGACCATTTAACAAACCTGGTATGTATACACACATCAAACAAGAATCAAATCAAGCAACAAACATAACCATAGTTGCTTAAAATGTAACAAATCAACAAAAGAGTTACCAACTGAGAGAATAAACTTGACTAATCAGAAAGAAATACATCAACCAAAAAGACACTCAATTACAATGCTCAACAAAGAAGGTTAAAAACAAGCAATCTTCAAATCACCAGTCAACATACTCAATGCACACAATTCCTATATATAAAAACATACCTGGTTGCATCGGAAGAGGATTCTTATTGACAGCCGGACCAATACGCATCCTATAAAGCTCTAACTCTGTTTCTAACACCAATCTATCACCAGTCTGATTCCAAGGGTCATGACTCATGAAAGATTGAGAACTATTCAACTATTAAGTAACAACCAATCTATATGATCTAAAAAAAAATCTTTCTTCTAGCTTCCTAACTTTTGATTTAGTCACAGAAGATACATAATTGGCAAATGTTACAACCAAAATCAGATCATTAATGCAAAAAAAAATTCTCTTTTTGGGTAGACAACTAACATCAACCCAAAAACATTCAACAACGCTTTTTTAAAACAAACAAAAACTTCAACATCAATCACAACAGATGGCAAAATTCCCCAATTTGTTGTTACCTTAACTTTTCACAAAAGCATAAACTCAAAAAATGGGATCAAGAAGAAAACTTTACCGTGAACAAAAGGATAGCGACAACAGCTTGAACAACCTGCTGAAGAAGAACACCTTTGACTACAGAAGATTTCGAAACAAGATTCTTCTCTGCTTCTTCAGTCTTTGAATGTAATCCTAGAATACAACCAATACACCACAATCGGAGCCACAGTTCCTAGCAATTCATCCGGTACAGCAAAACCCATCAATCCATAAAAATCTCTCCCTAATCTCAGATCCTCTTCTTCATTAACCAAAAACGCAAATGATGATACAGAGAGGGGGAAATAAAATTATCACAAAAAGAAAGCAAAGATTTGATCTTTTTCACAGGAATCAAACAGAGGAAAACTTCCAATGAGAAAGCAACCATCGAGATTTAGCCAGAAAATTCAACGATTCGATATGAATCGATTGATTTTTCCAATGGCGATTCTTCGCCTTTTTTATCGCCCACGAACGAGAGAGAAGAGAGATGGTTTCGGGAAAGAATGAATAAGAAATGAGAAAAAAAATACATTTTATATTTCTGAATCCACTAATAGGCAAAAGCCACGTCGTTTTGTTCAAGGGGTTCTCCAATTACTACTTCCCACACCATCGATACTCTGCTTGTTAGACTCAGAAATGGTTTTTTAATAACATTTTGGGCCCCAATTGTGAGAGTAACCCAGTAAGTACTCTCCAGTAGAGATGGTCTTGGGATCCATAAGAAAACCGAAGGTTTAGTTTGCTTATGTATTTTGGATAGAACCAACAAATAACCACAGTTTATAGATATCGGTTTGGTTCCGGTTATTTTATTTTATCCGAGATATCAAAAAAGAACCAAACTACCTAAATAGTAAATGCCCGAACAAAATTGGGTAAAATGTATCGGACTGAATATCCAAAAATATTTTGGTCAGGAGTTGGACAATTGGACAACTAAGGGTTTGCCAAACATTTTCGATTATATTCGGGTACACAATACACATGGATAAAATACCCAAATCAAAAAAAAAACTAAACCAAAATAAAACCAAAATTTTTGTTTATTGAAATGAATCTGTATATAAATTTTTAATTTTGTTAAAATTTGGGTCATTATATCTAATATGTTGTTTGATCTATGGACAAACACCGCCAATATATTAGCAATTATCATCTCAGCAAAGCTCACGGCGACAACAAATCCCACGGTGAACATCATTTCACAAGAGTCAAATTATTCAAGCTCGAAAAGGTTATTATCATTATCTTTGATTAGATTTGATTTTGTAGATTCCTATCATATAAGAAGTGGGTAGATTTGTGAATGATATAAAAGATGACCGTAGGAAACTGATTAGTTTATGTGGCTATATCTAGCTCGTTGCCAAATTTGAAGTTTAAAGGCAAACAATTGTTTTTTTCTACTTCTTGCAAACTTACACACTTTAAGTTTTTTTTGAACAAAATCTTCTTTAATTATTTCCATCTAAAAACACTAATATACACAACAAAACAAATTTTGGGCTCTTAAGTGCATTACAAAACAATCTTCTTTTATTGTTTTCTTATTAAACATCACTTTTATTTATTTTTTGTCAAAAAGAATCTTATATTAATCATAAATATCAACGTACAAAATGTTCACAAACTATAAAGGTGGATTAAAACTAGCAGAATAAAATTCCATATTAAAACTCCCAAATCTGTATAAGACTCCCAAAACCATCACTTTAAAATTTTAATTAAGATTAATGATTCCTAAAATCTGCACACTTATGTTTACTTCACTTTGAGTGGGCTAAGAGATGAAACATATAGAGCATTTTCATCATCAAAGTAAATGATATGAATCATAAACAAAAAAAAAGTATAAATTTCGAATATAATACTCATATTGTGAAATTTATTCCACATTAGATATTGCGGCAATCAATACCAAAGTGAAAGTGCACTCATCAGTCATCTGAAAATAAGAAGACTAGATTTCTTTTTTTTTGGTTGTCCAAAAGATTAAACTAATAATCTAGATTATAAATTTTAGTTATCGAACCTCAGCTTTAACCAAAAAAAAACTAGAATATAACGTAGCTTTGAATTCGTCGTGCATAATTTATTTTAAAACAGCTAACAAAATCATATTACTGAATTATGGAAATTAGAAACTAATCACAAAATTCTCATTCCTACGCATGGCCATTCACCTAATTTGTTTTGTTATATAAAAACCAGTCACCTAGTGAATCTGTATAATATAGGAAATAGTGAATTAACAATTGAAAATTTTCATGCTTTGAAAATTTGAAATATACAAAATGCACTTGTTCAAAAAATTAGATATATGAGACGTGTAATAAAGACATCATTTTCGGTGATACAGATTGAGAAGAAATGACTATCGTAAAATGAAGAGGAAAAGCTAGTCATCAAGTACATGTGACCCTCGATTCCTTCTTTAACGTTTTCTTTTTTCTCTTTTTGGGCAAAACTTTAACGTCTATAATTCCTAAATTTAATGCCCAATTTTTCATCTTCAATTTTCTGTTGCATCTTTACTTCTCATATAAAATTATTTTAGATTGTTGCGTAGTCTCATACTCGAAATGTTCTTATAAATATTTTAACTGACGTGTATATATCTAGTTTTTTTGGACAACCAATATATGATCAAATGTATTGTTTTCACATTTTTTTCCAGTGTAAAATAAATAGGATATCTATATTTTCGCCCAATAATTAATTTTAGTAAATGGTGTTTAGTAATTTGATTCAAAGCAATAGTCAAGGATTTTCAAACTTTAATTTTCTACTAATTAAAATAGCGAGTAAATTCATTAACTTTATGTTACACACGTAACATTGTAAACTTTAAAGGTATTTTTTGTTAACCCTAACTCTTCGCAAATCTAAAATTCGCTTTTCCGAAAAGTTTAAAACGACGAAGATTCGATACACTTCTTAAATTTTGGAGCAAACCGTTTTTTTCCTCGGATCTTGGGTGTCACGTTCTTTATATATATATATATATATATAATATATTGATTGATCATATAAACACTAGTTAAGATATTATCGAAAATGGTAATTCTTGTTTTTTAAATAATGTATGTATTTTCTATATATCAAATTTAAACATAATATTTTAAGATTTTAAAATAAGAAACTACCAGTCATAATGAGCCACCAGAATATGTTCTATTAAAGAATTTAACCTATAGTCCTATAGGCTTTATTATATAGAAGTACAAAAAATGGTTCAACTTGCAATATACTAAATATTTATTGTAATACATTAATTCTAAAATTGAAACACAAATTTGTTGTAATACATTAATCATTTGGAATCTTGAATAATCCATAAACCATCTAGAAGGATCTAACTCCAGTTTTGTAAAAAGATAGTACAGATGACGTCTTAAAACAAGAAACATCAAGCAAGTTTTGGCAACCAAAAAGAAAAGTGAAAAGCTACTATATTTTATTCTTCAAGTAATATAATGGGATCTTCTCACTTCTCACCTCTATAAATACTCGAGGTCTCATTAATTCCTCATTATCACACATCACCTTCTCTTTTCTTTGCAATTTCTCAGTCATCTCAAATGGCGCAACTCTCTTCCTCGGTGAATCCAGTGCCCATGCTGAAAGATGAGCTCGACATCGTGATCCCAACGATCCGCAACCTGGACTTCTTGGAGATGTGGAGGCCATTCTTTGAGCAATACCATCTGATCATCATTCAGGATGGTGATCCTTTACAGACCATCAAGGTTCCAAAAGGGTTCGACTATGAGCTGTACAACAGGAACGATATCAATCGTATCTTGGGTCAGAAGGCATCTTGCATTTCCTCCAAGGACTCTGCTTGCCGCTTCTTCGGTTACTTGGTCTCCAAGAAGAAGTATATCTATACCATTGATGATGATTGCTTCGTAAGTAGCTTTCTCTCTCTCCCTCTATCTATCACATTTATGAGTAGCATCTGTAAACGCATATTTGTGGCTAGGTGTAGTTACGATCGACTTTGTGTTTGTAAATAACACACAAGCTTTGTTAACGGGGTTCGGTTTTTCCTACATCCCCGGGACCTAGTCCAGAACAAATTCACTAGAACAAGATAGCAATTACAACTGCATATGATACAAGCACTACTATGCCTATCATTCTTTTCTAGATGAATAAACCATCAAAAGATATCTCTATCTTGTTGATGGGGCAACACCACACATCTTGTGTGCATCTCTTAAAACTACCTTGAAGCGCGCAAGTTTTCATGAAGCGCTCTCTTGGCATTTATATCCATTGCCCAACCCCTAGAGTTGGCAACTTTCCTATTATACAACAAATAGGAAATTTAGAACTTACCTTTTTCTTTTTGGATAAGGAAAGTTTCTCTTTATGATCTCATCTTGAATCTTCCATTCAAGATGTTCATCCAGTTAAGCAGCCGCCACTTGGCTTGTCCAAGTCGGCCTTAAGCTTCTGTACTCAAACTTTTCAATTCAGCTTCTTGTACTACTTCCTGTATTAACGTCAGACTAGTACAAGAAATGCTTCACACGTTTGATACATCCTCTGGTATATCTAACTGCAAGGTTCTTGACTCAACACCTTATCTTCTTAAGCTCTGCTCTACCAGCATTTGTATTAAGTAATACTTCATCTTCTGTGTCAACTATTCCAGCATTTGTATCATGTAATGCATCAGCCTGTGTCAGTTTTGTCTTTTTTAGTAGAGAATCTATGACATGTTCTAAGCCTTATAAAACTTCAATCAACACAACATCTTCAATCTCTCCCTTGGTGATTGAGTTTTATAATCCATGCTCCTTTTAAAACCAGCTTCAATCTCTCCCTTAATGATTGACTTTTTAATTCTATGCAGCTTATAAAACCAGTCATCACAATATCTTCAATCTCTCACTTGATGACTGAGTTTTAAATCTCCTTCAATCTCTGATTTTATATGGTATATCATGCAATCTGTCTTGAAAGATCAAACATCCTCATTCTCCCCCTTTTTAACTTAGTTTGATACTCAACCATTCTTCTCTTAAATCAGATCCAAGTAGCAACCAATCAATCAGACCACAACACTCCCCATAAGATCAACAACTCTTCTTTGTGTGATATCTCCCCTTGCTTGAGTGCATAACTGAGTTAAAAACTCTACTTGTGTCTGTGTGCTTATATCGTATGGATGTTTAACATCCTGTGCAGACTCTTATAGATACGGTGACACAGCTTTTGATTGTTCTCTGAAGTTCCTTCTATTCAACCGTCACTTACAACACAAGTGGTTCAGTCCCATCTTCTGATATTTCCTCTTCATTCCTTCTCTTGAAGCAAAAATATTAAGCTCTCTAACGTAATTCCTGCAAAGCTTTTCCAAAATCACCATATCTAATCCACAGACTTCCACCATGAATTGAGCTAGCAAAACGCTCCCTAGTATCAACAAGCTGCATTCATGCTCTTCTTCTAAATTATCATACTCAAAATGCCCGAAGATTTAACAACCAATCTGAGAGTCTTTCTCTGCAATTACCCATCATGAACTCGACAATTTAGACTTAAGTCACCCATTTTTGTTCTCTTTGCTTTCTAAAATTGAAAGCCTCTTTCTCCTTTTGATAGCAACAGATCCATCAATACTTCAATATGCGAATCCTCATGTTTAAGAATGAGCTATTGAGAGAACTGATTCTTCATCACTATCTAGTGCTTTAGGAAAACACAATCAGATTTTTCCTCATTATTAACTATTCTTGATAAACCAGATTCTGAAGCCATAGAGACCAGTTTGATATTAGAACTGTTGTGTCAATGCTGAATTTTACCACCATAAGCCAAGCTTGATGACTGCTTGCAAAATTCCTTTAAACCCCACAACAACTCCTAAATCAACATGCCTTGATTAACCAGAAAGTCTCATGACACAATATCATCATAAACCTTACTATAACAATGAAGAAGAACCTCTTCTACCACATATTTTTATCATGAACTAGGAACTTCTTTTCTTAGTCTCAGTTGCGATCTCTCTGTTACACAATCTCATCTAAGAATGCTTTTCACATATTCCAGAATGCTTCCCAACATCTATGTTCTTTTCCCTTCATGTCATTAGAAATCATTATTGCTTAAGACTTTGATCATCATCCATCTGTATTCCCGGACTCAAAAACCAGTTCTCTTCTACCAGAATGTATTTCCACATGTCTAGAGTATCTCTGCCAAATTTCATCCCATTCCGAGTTCATTTGGTCGTCTGTTTGATGTTTCCACCCGAACTGATCAAAATCTGAAACTTCAGATAAAATGTGCCCTGATCAGGTTGAAGAAGCTCAAATACAACACAAAGCAACCATCAATATATCAATCCCACCGTTGAAACTCAATACAGAATTACCACAAAGCTTCCCACCAAGTTTCGGCTTGATCAGATTAGCCTAATCTGATTAGGTTTCATTTAGGGCTGGGCATTCGGATAACCCGTTCGGGTTCGGGTATTACCCATTCGGGTTCGGGTAAATGGGTTTAGAAAAATAGAATCCATTGAGTATTTTTAGATATATGGGTTCGGTTCGGTTTGGGTACTATCGGGTTCGGGTCGGTTTGGGTTACAAATTTTAGAACCCGATTAGTATCCGAACTACCGGGTACCCGAAAAAATATAATTAAATTTAAATAAATTTAGTTAAATTTTGACTTACATAACAAAATATTTTAGATATTTTGATTATTTTTGATATTTAGGTATAAAACTAAATGAAATATTCAAAATTATAATCATAATTTTGGGGTAATTGCATTATATTAATGATAAATATTATAAATATGTTTATATGTTCGGGTTTAATGGGTACCCAAATGGGTACCGGGTATTACCCGACCCTAACCCGAACCCACGAATATTAGAAAATGAACCCAATAGGGTTTTATAGGCAAACCCGTACCCAACCCGAACCCGGTTTTTCGGGTCGGGTTCCGGGTTGGGTATTCGGGTACGGTTTTTATGCCTAGACCTAGTTTCATTCACCAAATGATGCCTTGAATCAGACATCACAGAAACTGTTTTCTCCTTGCTTCTTTTATCTGAAAAATATATAGTTTGACATTGATGATGCAATTCATATCTCTTCTTTGCCTTGAGATTCATGCTCATGATCACAACCCTTGATAGCTTCTCCATTCTCATGTAGTGAACCCAAACTTGTTCTTGTTACCAGCCACGTAACCTTAACCAATTCACTTACGCTATCCACATTATGCTTAATCTGAGTTAATCAAACTCTGAGCACAGATTGATACCGACCAACTTCTCATCTATAGTGAGTCATCACGTAGGATTCTCCTTCCTAATTGTTTTTCCCTCATTGTGTATCTTTAAGTTCGATCATTTTTCTCAAGCTAATCACCATGTTGAGCCACACTTAAGAATTCCTCACAAGGATCTTTATTAACTTTGACATCTGTTTCTAGACTCAACCCTTTGATCACCAACCAACATTCTTGCCTCAAATCATTTCGTAAGTTTCAGCCATGTCTGCAAAACCCTTTTTCTTAAACTCCTTACGATGAAAACTTAAGTCCTTCTTCCAATTCTGAACAACGACTACAGCTTTGACGACATCTCTACATTGGTTGAGCAAGCTTCTAGTGATGATGACTTCACAGAGAACTAGAACTATTCACAGATCTTTGTGCCTCATAACCTTAGCTCTTAGACTGAAGCATTTGCGTCTGTCTTGATGCAGAGGACAAGCGGAGCAGCAAACCAACCCAGAAAATTACAAAATTTTGTGAGAATATCAACAACAGTCATATGAAGCCATAGGAAAAACCAGATCACGATTTGGAGTCTTGGTTTAAGAGTTACGACCAATTTCCCAAGACAGATTCAGACTGATACGACCTGCAAGCATCTAACTTTGAGAGCAATTTTCCATCAAACCACACGGAATTATAAGGTGATCTTTATATCATAGGAAAGATCTTGCTTCCAAGTTTCTAAAACATCTTTCAAAGCTAGAATCCGAGTTCTATAGCCATAGTAACTGAAGAAGAAAGTAGCAACCCGTGAAACAAAGACTGTTCTTGAAACCTGCAACCTGCTTTTCATCATTCTTTGATTTCTCTGCAAATACCAGCACATCTTTCCAAACCATATTTTGATTCATGTTTCTTTCTCATGAAAATAACCATTAATAGCTGATCAAGAACAAAGAACACACTCTTTGTTTTCTTCTCCCAAAGCTCTTTCTATGAAGCTCAACATTCTTCTTTCTCTTGTTGATTGTGTGTCTCACAAAGACAAATTCCAATTCACGACACATACATCAACACACTTCCAAATCATACTTCAACCAACACATACATCAACACACTTCCAAATCATACTTCAACCAACACATACATCAACACACTTCCAAATTCTGTTTTGATTCCACAATTCCCTTATAGCCTCGTGTTTCTCCATGAATCAGTTTGAATTCTGCTTAAGCAATCATCTGATTGTCTATTCGAGCCAGAATACAAACTTCAAGCAATTTTGCAAAATCATCTCCGAAAAACTTTAATTCTATTCAAATCAACCACGAATCAGACAAAGAAGACATCATCTCGATGATTTCTTGGAACCCAGAAGTTGAATCCACCTTTGCTTGAATGATTCTTCAACATAAACACCTCTTTTCCTTTCAAATTGCTGCAAACAAATCATGAGGAGAAGTTTCTCGATATCATCTCCCTCGATAACTTGAGATGAGTCGACAACCCTTTGAATTTACGAACTTCTCCATTCATCCTCAAATTCTCTATGGGTTATAAATTTATCAACAAAGACTTGCAATCCCTTTCTTCGTTTCTCCCAACGGCGCAAAATCAAAACTTTGATATCCTTGAAATCGTTTTGAGTAGCGTAGAAGATTCAGACCCAATCTGACTCTGGTTGTTCTTCTCAAACCAACCGGTTATCTCTTGGTTCAAATTTAAAACCTCTGATCCTTCTAAAAAGTAAAACCTCAAATATTCTTCAATCTTCATGATTCATCAACAACGGACAGAGAACTGGATGCGACACAATTTTTTTAAATAACTTTGCAACTTCTGATGACTTCTCTTCACCGGTACTTTCTCTCGTAGAAGCTGAAGCTTTATATGAAACTCTTTGTCTTTACTTGGATTCTGTGACAAAAGCCATCTTTTCCAAACAAATCATCTTAATAGCAACCACCACCATCTTTGTTCATCCTAATTAAAAATATTATGTCAACTGGTTACTTAACATGCTCCATGTGGTGCTTTCTTGAATCTCATAATGCAACTGGTTCCATCTCACAGATGTTGAGCATCATATGCATTCACCCAGATGAGATCTAAGACCTTTGCTCTCTCCGTGCATATCACATTATCACTGAGAGCTTTTAACGCGTGACCAACTACTTCTTCCAACTTTGAATTCCGCACAGTAGCTTCAAGTCATTAATTCTTGGCCTCGAAATCTCTCCTCTATTCCTCGATGACTTTTTTCAATAGCATGAGAAACACGACACTCAAGTCTTCCATATTATGACTATTTTGAATCTTAGTATCTTACAATGAGATCATGATCACCACTTCTGCTTCGACGAGAACAACTCCGGTGACTTCTCTTCATTGATCACCAAAGATATAAGTCGAGCCTTCAATCTAAATTGATTTTGATTGTGGACTTTGAAACAATAAATAATGTTGTTTTATTTTTCACAAGAATCAGAAATTTCTGGTACTCGAGCTTCTTCACCCTTTATCCCGAATACATGATATCAATTTCCACAATTCCTGTAATACTAAATTCACATCTGTCTCCGATAAACCTTCTCCTTTCTCTCCCACTGAAACTTGAGCATACGTCTCTATGAGAACTCTTCAATTTCACAACCCCGAGGAGAACCAACGAAACCTCTGTTTGACCTTTGAACATGATGCAAATCTAATCACTGCCTACCGTTATCTCTGACAGTTCCCTCCTCGTCGTTGTCTAACATAATACTTCATCCTTCTCTCTTGGCTTTCATAATGATTGTAGTCTCTCTTTCTATTTAACAGATCATGAACTTTTTCTTCTCATCCGATTCAAATTTCTCTATCTAGCCACAAAATCCAGGACCATACCCGAAATAAAAACAAGGTTTGTGTCGAGAACCGCTCTGATACCAATTGTAAACGCATATTTGTGGCTAGGTGTAGTTACGATCGACTTTGTGTTTGTATGAGCATAAAGTAAATAACACACAAGCTTTGTTAACGGGGTTCGGTTTTTCCTACATCCTTGGGACCTAGTCCAGAACAAATTCACTAGAACAAGATAGCAATTACAACTGCATATGATACAAACACTACTATGCCTATCATTCTTTTCTAGATGAATAAACCATCAAAAGATCTCTCTATCTTGTTGATGGGGCAACACCACACATCTTGTGTGCATCTCTTAAAACTACCTTGAAGCGCGCAAGTCTTCATGAAGCGCTCTCTTGGCATTTATATCCATTGCTCAACCCCTAGGGTTGGCAACTTTCCTATTATACAACAAAAAGGAAATTTAGAACTTTCTTTTTTTCTTTTTGGATAAGGAAAGTTTCTCTTTATGATCTCATCTTGAATCTTCCATTCAAGATGTTCATCCAGCTAAGCAGCCGCCACTTGGCTTGTCCAAGTCGGCCTTAAGCTTCTGTACTCAAACTTTTCAATTCAGCTTCCTGTATTAACGTCGGACTAGTACAAGAACTGCTTCAGACGTTTGATACATCCTCTGGTATATCTAACTGCAAGGTTCTTGACTCAACACCTTATCTTCTTAAGCTCTGCTCTACCAGCATTTGTATTTAGTAATACTTCATCTTCTGTGTCAACTATTCCAACATTTGTATCATGTAATGCATCAGCCAGTGTCAGTTTTGTCTTGTTTTAGTAGAGAATCTATGACATGTTCTAAGCTTTATAAAACTTCAATCAACACAACATTTTCAGCATCTTCTGTTTACTTTCAAATTAGATAAAAGGGTTTTGTTAGTAAATTAGGGTTTTTTTGGGGGGCAATGTTGCAGGTTGCAAACGATCCATCGGGGAATGATATCATTGTGATTGAGCAACATATAATGAACCTCTTAACTCCATCAACCCCACACTTCTTCAACACACTTTATGATCCATACGCAAGTGGTGCCGACTTTGTTCGTGGATACCCTTTTAGTATGCGCGAAGGTGCTTTAACTGTGGTCTCCCATGGCCTTTGGCTCAACATGCCTGACTATGATGCTCCCACTCAGCTTGTGAAGCCACTTGAGAGGAATTCCAGGTAAATAGACAACTGATTTGCTTTTCTTCCCTTCTCTATAAACTTAAACATCACTAACTTACTCTTTTTTTGGTCTATGCAGGTACGTTGATGCTGTTATGACCATCCCCAAAGGAACTCTTTTCCCCATGTGTGGTATGAACCTCGCTTTTGACCGTGAGCTCATTGGCCCGGCTATGTACTTTGGACTTATGGGACATGGCCAACCAATTGGAGGTTATGACGACATGTGGGCTGGTTGGTGTGTCAAGGTACGTAGTTGAATTCTACTTAATGAAAAGAAGTCATATATAGTCTCTTGTGGGTGCACAAAAAAAATAATATATATATATATATATATATATATATAGTCTCTTGTGCATTGGTTACTTTTTCATCTTAATACTTTCGTTTACTAATCTAATTTAAACTTTTGTATATGAAGAGATGTATTTATATATTTCGTACACTAATCTTTTCTAATGTTTTGGACAATGGACAATGTAGGTGATATGTGACCATATGGGGTGGGGTGTGAAGACGGGTCTGCCTTACGTATGGCACAGTAAAGCCAGCTGCAACCGATTGGAGAATCTGGAGAAGGAATACAATGGAATATTCTGGCAGGAAGAGGCGATACCTTTCTTTCAGTCAGTTGCTCTACCCAATGAATGCACTTCGGTGCAGCAATGCTACCTCGAGCTGGCTAAGCAAGTGAAGGAGAAACTTGGAAAGGTGGATCCTTACTTCATCAAGCTTGCAGATGGAATGGTCACTTGGACTGAAGCTTGGGAAGAGCTCAACACTCCAATGGCAACCCAAAACTGAAGCACTAAACGAGGGCGTGGTAAGTAAAACTGTGAAAGAGAAGACGTGAATGTTAAAAGAAAAACCCAAAGTACAAGTAAAACTGAAGCACTAAGGTTGGTATTATCACATGTGTAACCCTCTATATGCTTCTCATAATAATAATGTTAAAGAAAAATGTAATATGTTCTTAAGTTATGTGTGTTGCCTTTACCGGCTTATAGGTATGATATAAATAATGATGTAATGTAATGCAAAATTATAACTATCTTTTTCTTCTTTTTATATATATATTACTATTTACTTATTTAGAGACAATTAACTAATAGTGATAAATATTTCTTAAATTGCATGCCTTATTTGTAAGCAACAAATATGCTCAAACAAATTTTAAAATAAATATTTATAAATAATGCAAACAAAGAACTTGACTAGTGTATATCTGTAGAAAGACTGATGAATAATGAAAAGAAAGAAAAAAAAACTCTATAAAGTTCAATAGCTAAGTGAATTTGTTTTGTGATTTTCGTAACTCGTAAGTAGCACGTACAGAGTCCTACATATACGTGTCAAGTGTCAACCCAAAATCAACGCTCTTAAGCAGTCCATAAAACAATTATGAAGTTAAGTTTGTGAGACACACCAATTCCTTTCATGAGACACGAATGATAACTAACTTTTAATAAGTTGTGACACGAATTTTTCCAAACTTACCCAAATTTTTATATTATCATTTATATCACTCATATCTAGCAATGTAACAAGTCACAATGCAAGAGAGAACAAAAATTTCTTAAATCCTAACCAGAACATCATGAGATTAAGCTTTTGTTTTTTGCTTTTTAACCAACTTTGCGATTCCAGCAACCATCCGATGTCGTCCCTACGCTGTCTCGTTCATTCTCTTCTGTTTCCTTAGAGATAACCACTTGATTACCTCCGTTACCTTCTTGGCCATCACTGATCTGAATTGTGGCTTCGGTTGTTGATGACTGGGACTCTGGTTGAGCAGAAGCTCCTCCTCCTCCATTAGAGTTTTCCATGGAAGAGACAACCTCTGGGCCTTGAGGGGACTTGTCTAGGGACGGCTTCTGGATAAGAGAGAGACGACAAAGAGGGCAAGTTGCATGTGATGTGAGCCATATATCAATACATTCCATGTGAAAAGTGTGCCCACATGATGGCATTTGTTGGAGCTTCTCATTTGCTTGGTAGTCCCCAAGACACACTGAACATCTGTTTTTCAAGTCAAAGTCAATCAAACCAGGTGATTTTTAATCATACTTTCTTATGTTTTGGCTCTTCAACAAAGAAAGAAAAACAAACAAATACAAAAGCAGCTATACAAATATTATGAGGCCAATAATTATCTAAGAATAAAAGATTCTTTCAAATCACACAAACGCATGACTTTTCTAAATCACTTAATCATGAGAAAACCAAAATTGCACCAATTGTAACGTTTTCAATACAATCTTTATACACAAGAAACATTATCCACTTACCAATCACATCAAACATTAATTGGAAAAAACTAATTTATTACGCAAAGCAAAAATTGTTTAAAGTTTTTCAATCACCAAAAAGTTACATTTATGAGCTCAGCCTTAAAAAAAAAAGATCAGAATCAAGAAAGTAAGATTCTCACTGTGAATCTTTGACAGAGAAGCTCTCCTTGTATATAACAACAGGAAGCATCTCTCTCACATCTTTGCTCAGTCCTGATTCAGCCTGTTCACATATATATATTTGAAACAACAAACAAATCAAATACAGAACCAAAACCCATCAAAATGAATCAAGAACCTCAAAAATCTTTCAGAGTCATACAGTTGAGAGATTGTTGGGGCGAACAAAGGCACCACCACGCATCCCAAGAGAAGACCAATCCACACTGGCGGCGCTATTACGACGGAGGTACACGACGTAAAGCACGAAGAGGACGATGAAAGTGAAACAAATGGGAATAGAGAAGATGATAGCTTGGTAGGCTTTCATTTTCTCAGCAGCTCCGTTCGAGTTTGATGGTATGTAAGTTCCTGGAATTGGGTTTGGGTTTGGGTCGCTGTATGACATCGCCAACACTCTTTTGTTCCACACACCAAGACAAAAAAAAAAAAAAAAAAAAGGACAAGACTTATTTCACTTTCTGTCTTTGGGTTTGGTTCATTCTGAGGTGGAAGCAATGGTGGTGATAAGATGAGAAAGAGAGAGGTGGGGAGAAGTATTCAGGTGTTGTTATTTGTAAAAGACAACTATATGTGTAGCCTATTTATTTATTTATTTTGAGAGAACATGTCACAACAAAGGATAATTATTTAGTAAAATTACATATTAGGGTAGGTATAAAATATGAGATATATGTCTATAAAAATATTAGGAGATATATTTCTTAAATTTGAATAATTAAATGTGGTGATTTAATGTTGATTTTTTTTAGAGAAACAAGTTTAACATGTGTAGAAAAATTGAAACCGTTTTAGGTTGTTTAAAATCTGAGTCATACTCATATTTAAGTAGATTTTTTTTTTAAATTCACCAATTACAACTCACACGAGTATTGGACTCTGCTGAAGAACAATTGACACATGTTCGGTTGTTTTTGTTTTTAGCTTTTTTGAAAACTAGTAATATTTTATTTTCTTTGACTATATATGGTGCTAAAATTATTTTCTTTGCTAATTATAGTTTTTTTTAATGATTTAGCTGGAAATAGCTAAGATGTTTGAAAGAAATAATAATTTTATAGAAACTTCACTTTTTCTTAAAATATAAAAAATTATAATTTGTCTATTTGTGTCTTCCAAATAAAATATCAGATAATTCTATATTTTTAAAAGTTTCAAACAATTTAAAATTTTCAAAACATTTTTTTTATTTTTCTCCTTTTTGCTTTCAAAAACATGTATTGTAAGCTTTAAGCCTAAGTGGTAAATCGATGTTACTAATATAAATACATATTTAGACTTATGTTCTTGGTAATTCTAACATACAAATTTTTTAACATTTAAAAAATAAATGTTTTATTAGATATCAAATGGTTAATGGTGCTAGAATATAAAATATACACATCAAATTTTATCATTTAAGATTAGAATTGACGAAATTCAATATTAAAAAGCTCAAACAAAAAAATCAAAAATTAAAAAGACTTCCTGAATAGTTTTAGGTTACTACTGATCGATGCTTCAAATTTTTCTTGTCGTGAGTTATTTTTTTTTTATTTTTTTATCTTTTGGTCAACCAAACATTAATTTAGAAGATATCTCTAAGTTTGGTAGTTAAAGCCGGAGAAAAATAGTTTATAAAAAAAATGGGAATAGATAAAGTTCTCGAAAAGCGAACAAGACAGTCTGCTTTTCCATTGTTTGTGCACGGAATCCTCAATAGATTGAAGGAAGAAAATGATGGACGAAAGAAGCTGAACTTATCTAATAAATTGGAGAACGTGGACTATTCCTTAGGAGATTGCATCATCGCTACTAATTCTGCACAATCCGTCTCGAAAGTCTGACAGTCAATCCTTGCCTCCATAATGGAAACCATCGCCCAAATCAACGCCTGAAACTCCAAATGTATGGGGGGAAGGTCCACGTCGCTGACTTCGTGCTCCTAATAATAATGTTAAATCCTCAATATTACAAAGCCACCAGCCTAATCCTTCCAAGAGATCTAAAGCTTTCTATGAACCATCAACCTGACACCGGGTGACCGGATCCCGAACCTCCAAAGATGGGGATCTAAAGCAGCTAAGTTGTCGTGACTTACTTATATAAATAGTAATACAAACATCTTAAATATAATGTCCATACGTGAATTTCGACATAAATAAAGAGAAATAATTACGCTATTAACTGAGAAAATGCATGATTTGTATTTTACCATTTCCACCGTTATGCTAATTTCGATACTCGAGTCTATTTTAAAATAAAAACACTTAGTAGTTTTAGTTATATATTGCTGTTCCAAATTTGTTCTTATCATAACTTACTTTATATAAATAATAATTTATACATCTCAAATATAACGTGTGGACGTGACTTTTGGAGTGGATCTCAAGAATTAATTCCAATACTAATTGTGGAAAATGCATCACTATTTGTTTTGGGTTTTACCATTTCCAACGAACACATGTTTTATACTCTCTCTTTTACAATATAAGATGTTTTTTTTTATTTCATAATATAAGATGTTCTCAACTTTTAAAGTAATTTTTAGATTACTTTATATTTTTTTAATATTTATTTTATGCAATCTTGTTTATGATTGGTTGAACTTTTTTAAAGGGGTTATTTCTTAATTTGCGTGTTTTCATTCAAAATATCTTATATTTTGAAACGGAAGGAATATAACTTAAATTCATTATTATACTAATTTGACATATATCTAAAGTCCAGTTAATGAAAACACTTATTAGTTTTAGGTTAGTTATTGATGTTTTAATTTTTTTTCTTATCGTGACTCATTTTACAGAAATAATAATTTAAATATCTCAAATATAACGTCTAAGTATCAGTTTCAGAGTAAAACTCGAGAAATCATTACACTATTGAGTGAAAAGTTTACATTATTAATTGATAAATTATTTTACCATTTCCAACAAACACGTGCTTTATATAACTCAAATCCATTGTTATGCTAATTTGGTACATCCATGCCCATTTTAAAATGAAAAATTATTAGTTTTAGGTTAGTGATCGATTCCAATTTTTTTTCTTGTCTTGACTTTATTTAAATAGATAATAACTCAAACATCTCAAATATAACGTCCGAGCGTGAATTTCGGTGTAAATCCCAAAATGATTAATTTTCTGTTTTTAAAATTTATACTTGTTAAATATTTCTACCATTTCCAATGAACACATGCTTTATATAACCGAAATCCATTGTTATGCTAATTTGGCATATATCCAAGCCTAGTTTAAAATGAAAACACTTATTATTTTTAGGTTAGTAATCGATACTTCAAAAATTTTATTATCGCAAACTCAGTTTATATAAATAATAATTTAAATATCTAAAATATAATGTCCAATTATGAGTTTCATGGTAAATCTCGAGAAATAATTACGCTATTAACTGCAAAATTTGCTTCATTAATTGATAATTATTTTACCATTAACAACAAACAAGTGCTTTATATAACTCAAATCCATTGTTATGCTAATTTGGCATATCCATGCCCATTTTAAAATGGAAACTTATTAGTTTTAGGTTAGTTTGATTCTAAATTTTTTCTTGTCGCGACTTAAATATATAAATAATAATTCAAACATCACAAATATAACGTCCGAGCATGAATTTTGGTGCAAATCCCGAAATATTTAATTTTCTGTTATTTGAAATAATAGTTGTTAAATATTTTACCATTTCCAACGAACACACGATTTATATAACCAAAATTCATTGTTATGCTAATTTGGCATATATCCAAGTCCAGTTTAAAATGGAAACACTTATTAGTTTTAGGTTAGTGATCAATATTCAAATTTTTTTCTTATCGTGACTCATTTTATATAAATAATAATTTAAATATCTAAAATATAACTTTTGAGTGTGAGTTTCAAAGTAAATCTCGAGAAATAATAATAGCTGCAAAATTTGCATCATTAAATGATAATTATTTTACCATTAACAACAAACATGTGCTTTATATAACTCAAATCCATTGTTATGCTAATTTGGCATATCCATACCCATTTTAAAATGGAAAATTATTAGTTTTCGGTTGTATTTGATTCAAATTTTTTCTTGTCGCGACTTAATTTATGTAAACAATAATTGAAACATCTCAAATATAACGTCTGAGCTTTAATTTCAGCGTAAATCCCAAAATAGTTAATTTTCGTTATTTGAATTATTACTTGTTAGTAGTATCAAACCATTTCCAACGAACATGTGCTATACATAATCCAAATCTATTGTTATGCTAATTTGGAATATCCTGGTGACTTTGCATGCTAGCTACTTTTGTAAAACCATTAACTTTGTTAGTTTTGCCAGGTTTGTTGACTATAATATAGTCTTGTACAAGCTTGTTGATGTGTGTAGCATAGCATGATGCGTAAATGAGTGAATGAAACAAAAACGGTACCAAATTAACGCTTGTTCTCTTTTCAAATCTCTGAAACAACCATATAAGTATTTATACACGAATATACAAGACTACAATAATTCGTAAAGGCTGATGTGAGCCACACTAATGTAATACCCCTCACCGTGACTAAGGATCGGACCGAACAATTTTCGCCACGGCCGGCTAACTAAAACTCATTATTCCGCCAATACAAGGGAGAGTTGAGGAAAACCTAAGGATCAAAAAGAAAATGCCTTATAAAGATTGATTCTCCGTCAAATGGGAAGAATGGTATGGAAAGTCAGGCTATCGACAATGTCCCTAAGTTGGTCGAGGAACCCATAGGTAAGATCTTAGGACCAGTCTTATCTAGGAAGCCTTAGCTGGTCTAGAGAAATTAGGAAGGGTCAAGGAAAGTGGACTAAGGTCGGATGGTACGGGTTAAGGCGATGGTTTGCCATGGTAGTACCAACGGACATAAGTTACGTTAGGTGATCCAGACAGTGGAGGTACATGCTAACACGGGTCACTATCAGTGATCCAGATGATGGCAGTACTAGCTAACGCGGATTGTTATTAGTAGCCCGGACATTGGTGGCACCGGCCAGTGAAAGATGGCTATAGGTAATGCGGATAGTGGTATCACTAGTCGATGCAGGCTGCCTTCGGTAATTTGCATGAATGAAGGGTTGGTTCGGTACGTATCATTTCCCTAAGCTGGTATGCCGGTAGGTAACTTTATGTACCACCCACCAGTTCGGTACCCGGGGGCCGGACACGGCCGTACCGGTACGCTAACGAACTGAAGGTCGTGATACAAGGACATTAGCTAAGGGAATCGACGACCAGGATCGTCCTATGGTGGTGCTTATCCGATCAGCCCTTATCCTTATCCACAAGGGCGTGAAGCTTATCTGGTACGTTCTTCCCTATCTGTTCGCCATGTGTCGCCACCTGAGCTACGAAGCCGCCCAGTGCCACATCCTGCTTGGGTAAACCGACCTTGGGAGGCTATATAAACCATGCGTTCCATTTGTTCCTCAGCCCCGAAAACTCACTAAAAAAACCTTAGGCTAGCTAGTTTAACTTTTGTTTATTTAATTATTTAATTGATGCTAGTCTTAATTACTTGATTTGTTTAAGATTTAGCTAGTTAAGTAGGATGAAGTTAGTTAAGTAGGATTAGGTTAGTTAAATGAGGTTAAGTTAGTTAATCATGATTAAGTTAGATAATTATGATTAAGTTAAGTTAATTAGAATTAAGCTTAGTTAACTAGGATTAGGTTACTGATTAAGTTAAGTTAATTAGGATTAAGCTTAGTTAACTAAGATTAGGTTGCTGATTAAGATTAAGTTAGTGATTAGCACTTAAGCTGGAACTGCTTAGTGTTTAGCATTAAGATTAGAATTGTTTAGTGGTGATTAGTGCTTGGTTTAGGAAAGAGCTTAGCAGTTAGCATCTAGGCTAGAACCGGTTAGTAGTCATGAACGCTTAAGTATGAAACTACTTGGTTATTGTTATGTGTTTGATTAATATGTGATTCCTTGTGTGACTTGATATTCTTGTTTGTGATATTGCTTGTTGTGTGACCCTTGTGTGCATCATGTTAGGTACCACCTGCATTGTTCCATTAGTACATGATCATAGATGCATTGTTGTTATGTTTCTTGTGTGATTGTTTGATATAACGTCCCGATGGTATAGCAGTGATGATGGACGTTTAGTCTAATTGCAATTATGTCATCCGATTGTTATATTATTGTTTGCTTGCATGTTAGTTACTATCATTTAGGTAGCTTGCATTAGGCGAATCATGAGGATCCCATCTGTATGATGTGTGTTGCGTGTAACTCTGTAACGTTATGGCCTTACGAATGTTCGGAGCGGGTCATGCCCGGCCAGACGCTGCATGTATGAAGGAATGTGGATCTCTTTTAGACCTTGTGTCTAGGGGTGTCGAGCATTGTCTTGGAAGATCATGGATTCATATCAGGCCTTACTTAGGGTAGAAGCATGCATATTCATTATCTCTGCTGCATACTTAAATTCGAGTCTTCATGCATTGCATTTTATTATGCTTGTTTCATTGTATCATTGCTTGTTGGTTGAATTCGTATTGCTTGCTGCTTGGGGATAGATAGATGGGTAGGATTACTTATGATTCTACTTAATTTTTCCAAGAATCCTTTGCCGAAAGATCTATGAAGTAGAAGCAACGTAACCAAGGCGAATCAATGTAGGTTTTACAGCTTTTGTAAATTCTTAATATGTATATTATGTATGGTTTTCAAAAAGGATCCAAAGTTATATAAATGTTCTGGTAACGATTTTCGCGTATATTGTATATATGTAAAGACTCAAATATTTCAAAAGTCAAATGGTTATTCCAACTTATATTAAGTCTAGTCCGGACTTAACACAACTCTCGCTTACGGTACGGGTTGAAAAGCCTTAGGCCGTGTTCGAGAGGTCGGGCGCTCGCGGTTGGATGACTAGGATGATTGGATTCGTTCTGAAAGCCTTGGTTGACTGACTACGAGAGTCCTATGCAGCGCTTCCGATTTTTTCTTATATTAGGATGGGTCGACGTGTTACAAACGTGGTATCAGAGCATGGTTAGGCGATGCTACGTGAAACCATATTTTCAATGTTTTTTCGAGTAAATGTGTCGCAAAAACTGTCTAGGAAATTGATTCGGTCACTTGCTAAATTATAGATTCATAGGAATGATCATAGGAAGTTATTCGGTCATTTGTTAGATTCTAGGTTAGGAATGTTAATAAGAACCAGACTCATCTTTATTTTCTTATAGTATGCCACCGAAAAGAGGACGTGGATGTGGTCGTGGACGTGGCAGGATGGGAAGAGGGGGACGGACTACTGGTCTACCGCCCCAAGGTTATTACTATCGTGAGATTGAGAGGGGGGAGTCATCGAGGAGTGTTGCTGATCGTGCATCCAATACAGCGAAATATACTCTTGAGAAGCCGATAGGAACACTACGGGAAGTTACTCCTGAGAAGAAGATCACGGAGAAGCCTGAGCAAGAAGTCCAGGAAAGTTCTGAGGAATGTGTTTGTTTGGAACCAGAAGCGGAAGAGAAAGAGGTCGTAATAGTGTAGGATTACATCAGCATATGCTCAGGTTCCTTTCAGTCACTACGGGCATTTGGAGCACCATCGAGTGTCATAGACATCTCTTCTGGCAGCTCTGGCACACCGACTATAGTGCCTAGCCCCTACGCCTACACACCCTTGATCGATGGGGATGATCTGCTGGACTTGGAATTTGGGGATCTCCCTGATCCACCTATGGACGTTCCGGAGTTCATTATCCCTTCACCTAATACCCCGATCACCTTTACATGGAGGGATACTCCACCTGCACTTGGACTTGGAACTGACCTCCTGGCTGAAGTTATCCCGTGGACGAGACATACAGTGCACCAGGTGCCCAGGTACCTTACTGTTTCCTTTGTGGGCGTCTAGGACATTACCCGCTTGCCTGCCAATTTGATAGCCCGTACGCACCATCATGCAACATCTGCTTGATTTGCGAAGTGAGAGGACATTACTCCAGCACTTGCCCGACACTGAGGGTTGACACTCTGACTCACACACCGACTCCTACTCCACCCTGATCTCACTCTACCGGCCTATCATCTTCCTAGACTCCCTTTAAGCTACACTGGGAGCAGATACAACCTGGGTAACCAGTGGGTGGAGTTTGGGAAGATGATGGGCCGGTAGCGTGAGATGGAGGTGGAGTAGGAGTCGGTGCGTGAGTCGGAGTGTCAACCCTCAGTGCCAAGCAAGTGCTGGGTAATGTCTTCTCACTCCGCAAATCAAGCAGATGTTGCATGCTGGTGCGTACGGGGTGTAAAACTGGCAGTCAAGCGGGTAATGTCCTAGACGCCCACAAATGAAACAGTAGGGTAACTGCTAAACATTCCTAAACCAGGCACTAATCACCGCTAAACAATTCTAATCTTAATGTTAAACACTAAGCAGTTCCAGCTTAAGTGCTAATCTTTATCTTAATCTTAACCAGCAACCTAATCCTAGTTAACTAAGCTTAATCATAATTAACTTAACTTAATCATAATTATTGAACCTAATCATGATTAACTAACATAACCTCTATTAACTAACATAATCCTACTTAACTAACTTAATCCTACTTAACTAGCTTAATCCTAAACTAATCAAGTATTAAGACCAACCTCAATTAAATAAAAAAATAAAGAAAAACTAAACTAGCCTATTCACTAACTACTCCATGCATCGGGAACTCACCTAAATTTTTCTAGCGCTTCGCAGCTTTTCGCTTGCTCCTCCTAACTCTAAGGTTTTTCTAGTAATTTTTCGGGTTTAATGAACAAATGGACTGGGGGTTTATGTATCCTCCCATGGTTGTGTTTACCCAAGCAGGACGTGGCATTGGGAGGCCCTTGGTGCGACACATGGCGGACACCCTTCGCAGCTCCGGTGGCAACACATGGCGAATGGTTAGGGACAAACGTACCGGATAAGTTTCATGCTTTTGTGGATAAGGATAAGGGCTAATCGAATAAGCACCACCCTAGGACGATCCTGGCTGTCCATTCCCTTAGCTAATGTCCTTGTTTCACGACCGTCAGTCCGTTAGCGTACCGGTATGGTCGTGTCCGGCCCTAGGGTACCAAACTGGTGGGTGGTACATAAGCTTACCTGCCCGCGTACTAGTTTAGGGAAATGATACTATCAGGACCAATCCTTCCTTCATGCAAATTACCGAAGGCAACCCGCATCGACTGGTGATACCACTATTCGCGTTACCGATAGCCATCCTGCGCTGGTCAGGGCCACCTATGTCACCAATAATGCACTTATCTTTTCGGTCAAAGGTCCTGAGAGAACTCCACAATTAAGCGTGCTTAAGCTGGAGTAGTCTCAGGATGGGTAACCTTCCGGGAAGTGATTGTCGGAACTATGCGAGTAAGGACAAAACACAGGGAAAGATCATGTGGTGATTAGTAGGGACGGTAACAAATCTTTAAAGCCTCCCGGATGTAGCAAACCGGCTGTCGGATATTGATGGGCTCACGGGCCTAGTGAGAGGACGTGAGGCCCATTAAGGAACGTGGGCTTATGGACAGGAATTGGACATGAGGCCCACTGAGAGGTGGCGGTTGGAGCGTTACAAGCGGGATCTGAGCCAAACACAGACGTGTGTGGAGTCAAGTGGGCTCACACCATCGGGGGTGACGGTCCTGGTGCGCAACGAGGACGTTGCGATCTGTTAGTGGGGGTGAATTGTGACACCCCGGTTTCAGAGACTTTCTCTAGAGGATCATATTAACCTCAAAGTTAGATACTTTTTTTTCCCATCAAAATAATGAGGCCAATTGCAGAGAAACTCAAAGTGGCATTTCGTTTTTTTTTGTTTTCTTTCTAAATTTGGTTTGGATTCGGTTAGATTTGATATTAGTTTGGTTCGGTTTCAATTTGATAAGAGAATACTAAACCAACTTCATTGTTACTTATCTAGTAGTTGATATAAAATTAGTAATAAAGAGATGCAAATCTTATTTTTATCATCTAGGCAAAACACACCTATGAATCTTTTTGTTATTTTGGTGATTAGAAAACTCCTAAATCTATGTAGGACTAGAGGTACTAAATTTATAAGTATAAACTAAACTATCATTACAATTCACTAATAGATGTCATGAGCTGCTGAGCATCCGATGGAGTTGGAAGTGCAGGAATAGCTCCTTTCTGAGTTGTACACACGGCTCCACATGCATTTGCAAAGGCTAGAGCTTCCTTCAGCTTCCCTTCATCCTGCAATACTCACATTTACTCCAATCACCCAAAAACTCAAATATCCACTATATGCCTAATCTAAAACCTCAAAACGGTCATCAAAATATCTGCAGTTAAAACTTAAACGTACATCGAGTATGGAACCGTCTTTTCCCAATGAGACAAGAAATGAACCAACAAAAGAATCACCAGCTCCAGTTGTATCAACTGCTTTCACAGCGTATCCAGGCACTCTCCCTTCAAATTTCTGCAATTTCACCAGTCTTCAGATCACTCTAGTAAGGAACAATCATATCAAATCTGATTCCTTTTAATTAGTTACCTTTGTGTAGTATCTGCAACCTTTCTCTCCATCAGTTACAATAAGAAGCTTAAGCTTATCATGCATGAGAGACAAAACAACATCATCCTTCTCTGCATCTCCACGTGTGAGAAACGTTACCTCATCATCACTTACCTAATCACACCAAACTCAACACTAAGATCACCAAAACAGAACACATCATTTACAACAAAACAAACATATATATACACCTTGATAATATCAGCCTCATTCCAAATACTCTTGATGACCTCAATTGCAGCTTCGGTGGAAGGCCAAAGAGGCAACCTAACATTCGAGTCATAAGAGAGCAAAACTCCAGCATCCTTTGCAGTTTTCATAGCCGCCATGTGAGCGGTTCTACATGGCTCAGAGATCAAACTAATAGAACCATAGTGGAAAATCTTAGCTTGCTTGATAAGATCCTTGTTGAGTTCAGATTCTTTCAAGAGCGTATCAGCACTGGGGTTCCTGTAAAACATGAACTCTCTCTCACCATCTTTTTTCAATGTCACAAAGGCCAGTGCAGTTCTTGCATTGGTGTCAAAGCAAACACCTTCACTGTTCACACCGTTCTTTTTCAATATGTTAACCAACATGTTTCCAAACTCATCATCACCAAACTGAAAAAACAAACATCACACATCACTCTCTACAGGCTATGCATAATATTCTAACATAAGAAAAGATTTGCCACCGAGTTTTGTGATGGCACAAGCAACATTAGCCGGAGCACCACCAGGGGCTTTGAGAAAACCTGTGGATTCAGCTAAAGATACACCAGAGGTGTCAGGGACAAAGTCGATAAGCATTTCACCAAAGGAAACAATTAATGGACTAGCCATCTTTTGACCATCAATTTGAAGCTGCTGAAGAGGAAATTCCGGCCGAAAGGAATAAACGTACATATATCAATAGAAAACAGGAAGAAGGGCACGAACGCTTGTGGAACGATTATTTTACTGATAATCCGACTTACACGGAGAGGCAATTTCGCAGACGGTTTCGAATGAACAAGTCATTGTTCTTGCGTATTGTGAATCGTCTTAGTGAAGAAGTTTCATATTTTCAACCAAAAAAGGATGCAACCTTCCGGAATGGTTTAACACCGCTACAACAATGTACTGCAGCAATTAGACTATTAGCATATGGAACTGGGTCGGACTCGGTTGACGAATATATACGTCTTGCTGAATCGGCTGCTCGTAAATGTTTGGAACATTTTGTCGTCGGCATAGTTGACTTGTTTGGCACTGAATACCTACGCCGACCCACACCAGAGGATCTTGAAAGACTACTCTTTTATGGAGAACATCGGGGTTTTCCCGGGATAGTTGGAAGCATCGACTGTATGCATTGGAAGTGGAAAAATTGTCCAATTGCTTGGAAAGGAATGTATTCACGAGGCACCAGTAAACCGACAATTGTTTTGGAGGCGGTAGCTTCACAAGATCTCTGGATATGGCACACATTTTTTGGAGCTCGAGGTACTTGTAACGATTTAAATGTTCTTGATCAATCACCAGTATTTAACGACATTATTTACGGTCGAGCTCCCGAAGTTACGTACTATGTCAACGGAAGTGAATATAATTTGGCTTACTATCTGACGAATGGTATTTACCCCGAATGGGCGACAATTGTTAAATCAATCGCACAACAACAACACCCGAAAAATCGTTTGTTTGCAGAACGTCAAGAAGGTGCACGAAAAGATGTTGAGCGTGCATTTGGAGTCCTAAAATCTAGATTCGCCATGATTAAAAATCCATCTCTTTTATGGGTGAAGGGTAAAATTGCATATATTATGGAGCATGTCCCATACTCCATAATATGATTGTCGAAGGTGAACGAAATTCATACACACTCTATGACGAACAAGAATTCCAACAAGAAGATGGAACCTGATCCTCTGCGGATCATACGTTTTCAGTAAATATGGCTTCAAATCTAGAGGGTTTAGGTGATGGTCATATAAGAATTCGTGATAGACAAGCACATCACAAATTAAAGGAGGATTTGATTGAGAATATATGAAATAAATTTGGACATTAAACTATGTATTAATTAAATAAAATGTTTGTGAGCTTTAATTAATTAAGTAATATGTTTGTTTGGTTTTTTTTCTTTTATTTATTTAAAATATTTTTTTTGTTTCATAAAAATTTGGTATTGTATTTTAAATTTTATTATAAGTTATTTAAGTTTGCAATTTAAATATTATTTTTTAAAGTTTTTATAATTGTAATATGTTTAATATTATTATATTATTAAATCTTATGATCTTAATATTGCAACTTAGGCTTGAGACAGATTCGGGAAGAAAAATATGATTCCTTTGGTAAAAGCTGAACTGTAGATCCCATTCCTATCATATTTTATAGTTGTAATAGTTTTGATATTTGCTTTGACAACCGTTTGATCCTCACACGCAGACAGAGTATACAAAACCATGTTCTTGAGACCAAAAATATTAGACACAACTTGAAAATTAATGAACCAAATATTGTGGGCTGTTAAATCCAATCTATAAAATGAATCTCATGAAATTTGGATGGAAATTAAGAATTGGAGAAGAAAATGTGAATCTTGATATGACTTCATGCTTATGTATGGACCTGTCGAGTTTAGACGTTTACATGTAACCACCAATAATTTTGGTTACTAACATTTCCGAAAGAGTTTACAAACAAGAGTGTGAGGATTTGACAATGCAAGTGTGTATACTCTATACATTAGTCTACGCAGCTTGATGTTACAATTTAAGGGCTTCGTATTGATAAAAACAACAGTGAGGTTTTCTAACTCTTGTTGAATTTAAGCATCTCTTGGCTTTGGGTTCAGCTCTGTCTCCATACTTGTAGGTAGCTTTGGGGTTGAAGAAGCGGCGCCAAACTTGCGGACCAGTATTTTGAAACATGGCAGCAACACTACGTATAGCGAAATGAAGAAAAATGGAGTTGCTACGAGCCACCCTAGTAACTGCAATACCAATAAGTACCATAGGAGTTAAATAAACAACTTATCTTTCAGATATGACAACATTGGCAATCAGAGTTGCAAGTACTGAGGATAAGATCACAAAAGACTATGCTAGGGAATGGAACAAGCGGTTTCACAATTTTAGCTACTTACCGCATTACCAATGCTAAAAAAGACTTCCTGAGAGGCTTGACCAGTGAAAACCTTCCTTAGAGCATCTGATGTCAAAGGAAAATGAGGTCCACCAGTGACTTTTTCACCAAGTCTTAGAAAAGGAACCACAAGACTTCAATAATAAACACATGAAAAGGAAAACCAAAATCCAAGTCAGGAACAAAACTGATGCATCTTTTTTCAGTAAAAGTGGTAAATTACAAGAGATTAAAAGGATATGCATAGCATAAAGGTTTACGCGAGTTCTGCTGGAGTGGCAATGATATTAGCCAACATTACGGTAGGAGCATGACAAGAAGATCCGAGCACCGCAAAAGCTACTCCACATAGAAGAACAGGAACACCTGTTTTCATAGCAAAAATCACCCTCAAATAAGATACATTGCAATCTCAAAGCAAAAAGCAGTAACCTTAGGAAACAGAAACTGGTGAGAGACACCTACCACATATGGGAAATACACCCAAGGTAATACCAAGTGCGGCAGAGAAAGCAAGCTGCTTTGGCTCAGTACCTCTACAAAAATCGAAATCGAACACAAAATCAAACTCAAATTACTTTACAACATAAACATCTCTGCAACAGAGAACAGATATGCTGATACCATCTATCTCTAACAGATCCCCAAAAGATCATTCAAGAGCTACACGAAGATACAATGATAAAGGTTCTGCCTTTAACAGTTTCAAATGGTCTCTTATAGTCTTATGTTCCAACAACAAAGACCCTCTAAGAGCTACATGAAGATACAATGATAAAGACTCTACCTTTAACTGTTCTATATAGTTTCTCTCTAATATTCCAAATTAAGAAACCAACAAGAAGCAAAATGCATAACTCCAGCTTGTTAAGACCAACAATTCAACAAAATAGCACATGAGATCTATCTCAAGAAGCATAATCAGAGTAACCAAGCTAGTCCTAGTTCCAGATCCATGTAGAGATACGATGATGATCATACAAAACGCGTACAGATAGAGTCAAAAGAAGACAAACCTTCGCAAGATCTGGAGAAGAGGATCAGTGATTTTCTTATTAAACCATGCTTTCAATCTACCTTTCGATAAACCCATCACGACTCTACAAAATCTTCACCCAAAAAGTTCCCCAGATTCACAAATGAACGTTGATCAGAACAGCTTTAGCGCGTCTCTCTCTCCTTACGGAACCAAGTCGAAGAAGAAAGATGGGTGTTTCCAGAACCGGGTTCGGGTAATCGGGTCAAGTATTGATTTTTTTAAAAAGTCAAGCCCAATTTCAAGCCCAGGCCCATATAAGATCCGAAATGATTGAGCGGGTCAACCCGTGAACTTCTCTCCTTCACTATATAAACCCTAGAAATTTTCTCGACGTCGCCGGTGAGTTGGAGACCTAGCACCGTCGTGGATTAAAACGATTCAACAAACAAATCATGCTTCACGGTGAGAATTGTGTTCACGAGACGTACTACGAGATTCTCTCCGTGAAAGAAGATGCGAGCTACGAAGAGATCCGCAATAGCTACCGTTCTGCGATTCTTCACTCTCATCCAGATAAGCTTCTCAGCAGGTCTCGTCGTAGCTCAGACGACGAGAAGTTTCTGAAGATTCAAAAAGCTTGGGAAGTTTTAAGCGATGCGGAGCTACGTGTAGTATACGATAATGATCTTAGATCTTCGAGATATGATGGGATCACTGCTGATGAGATTAGTATTGAGGATATGTCAGTTGAGATTAGTGGAGACGAAGAAGAAGAAGAAGGAGGTGAAGTTATTGAGGTTTTTTATCAGTGTAGGTGTGGTGATTACTTTTGTGTTGATTCTAGTGAGTTGGGAACAATGGGGTTTGGGTTGGTGAGAGATGGTGGTTTTGTTAGAGTTAAGAGGTTGGGTGCTTTTGTGGCGTCTGTTGTTCTTCCTTGTGGTTCTTGTTCTTTGAAAACACGGGTTTGGGTTGATTCTGATATGAAGATTTCTCTTCAAGATGATGATCAACTGTGAGCAATGTGGTGAATGTGGGTTGGTTCAGAGTTGAGGAATCTCAATGCAAGATGATTTCTTTAGACTGAAGTGATCAGGTTCGGACAGGTGGAGTTCTGAATAAGGATGGTTATTTGTGACTGTGTGGATAGATTCATTTTGGGAAAGTATGGCTGGAGATGATTCCTTGTGACCAATGGGATCATGGTTGGTTCAGAATTGGGAAATTTCTCCTGTAAGCTTTTTCTGTTGTGACTTTTGTACTCAATTGTTATACTTGTTGAAGAACATTTAGTTTTGTAAGAAACTTAATTATAATGGGAAACAAAAGGGTCCTTTGGTCTTCGCCACCATAAATTTACATTCTCTACTTATCTTCCTGTGGTAGTGTCTTCCTTTATCTGATATTTACGGTGAATTTGATTGAGGTTAGATGTTCGGGACTGATTGTTGATGACCAGGGTTAATTTCTGTCATATTTTAAGGATTTAGTCTTGCTTTAGGCATGCACGAGTCATAAGGCTTGGCAGTTTGAGGTGTCTCCTTGTGGTTTGGTAGAATCTTGTACTGATTGAGCATATTTTTGTTTAAGGATCCACAGTTTGTGAACAATTGATTGTAAAATTGGACTTCAGGCTCAGTTTAATTTTCAATCTTGCTGTCAGAACTACTTCCACTTGTGGCAGGGAATTTTCTTACACTGCAAAATACGGATGTGACGAGAACACATTGTTGGTCGGTGGTTGACCAAGGGAGGGGCGATAGCACACTAGATAGAGTACCATGAACATCAGGTATCAATCTTTCTAAGTGTGAACGTCAAAAGAACTAAGACGAAGCTGTGCATACTTGTTCTATAAAATCTGTGCTATAGTTAATATTCAACTTTATTTTTTATTGCAGTATACAATATATGAAATTATGTAGTTTTGTTATTTTTCACTGTTTACTAACCGATTGAAGTATATGAACTGTAATAATGTGGCGAAATTGAAAATCATTTTACTTGATCTCCTCGGCCTCTAAAGTGGACAGAATATCCTGAGGTCCGCCATTCTCCTTGACATAGGAAATGTTAGGGTTATCTAGTGGAACTGCGTCTTCTCTTTTAAAATTTTCTTCACTGCGTAGGAGTTTTTCACTATCAGATCCCACTGCACCTTTTAGAATGATGGTTTTGTGGAGGCCACCAAGCAAATCCTCATAGTCCGTGTCTCCCTTTTCTCCCAAAAAGAAAACAGTCTTCGACATGTCAATTCCCCACCTTATAGAAAGATACCTACATAAAGCCACCAAGTCATGTCATCTTGACTAGTTACATATTACATAAGTGTATATGATTGAAGAAACTATTTATTAGTCTTAGCAGTTTCTAACCTGAGTGCTTGTATTCTTGATGCACATAGTGGTATAACATTTAGCCTTGTTGCCGCTTGCGTGTAGACAATATTGCACCTTAAACCTCGCATCCGAAGCCTCTGCCTAAGGTCATCAACTCTTCGAGTCTGCCATTCACACATATATACATCAATACTAATTTCATGACTTTAAGGTAGTATTTATGCCTTAGATTTAAGCTGTCTTCTTGATGAGAGAAATATTCTTAGAAAGAGTTACCTTGACTCCTTGTTTCACAGAAATTGCATAGCATCTTGTACTGCATGCACTAGCATACTCTGCGATGTCATCCTCTGTTGCAGTTTCCGTACATGCAAGTCTCAGAATCATCGACCTTATACTTTCACCTGGCCATTTGTATTCCACATGAGTTTCGTAGTCTGCATCAACCATCATATCTCTCCATGGATAGTAGATCTCACTTCCGCTGTTGCAAACTATTGCATCAATATCTTCCAAATTAATCAGGTTTTTCTGCGTAATCTCCACAACTTCTTGTAAGCTTGAACCTGATGCCAGCACAAAACCTATTTTTCCTTTGGCAGATGTCAAATCTGCAGCTTTCATCACATTCTTGATGATATCGTTTAAGTTCGATTTGATGTTTCCGTTGTCTTCATAGGAATCAACAGCAACCACAAAGAGCATCTGCCTTCTACCAGGGCTGTAGATAACAGATGGGCGACCTTTCATAGAATTCATTTGACTTATGGCATCAACTAGTTTCCTCTGTCTAGTACCTGCATCTAGTTCCCCGTTGAGCGTGAAATCTCCTTCTGTGGAGAATCTCAAAGATATGTCATCGTCTCTTAGAGAATCACTTGTGAGCTCTTCCGGAACTTTCATGATTTCGAGACTACTTGTGGGGTGACGGTTTCTGCAGTGTTCGACATGGGATAGGTAGTTACGGCAGTGCTCTGGCCATGAAAAACGGTGTATGTTCTTGAGTCCGTTTTTTCTACACTCAGCCCAGAGATGTTTGTTAGCAACTAGCTTTAGAAGGGCATCAGAAATGGCTTGTTGATCATGAGGGTCGACTAGGAGACCATTATTCAGTGCCTGCAACACAACATATGGACTCTTACTAAGCTGTCCGGGGTCGCTGAGGTGTGACTATGTCTTTATACAGTTATCTTTATAATAAGAGATATGATTACCTTCACGATATCAACAGGCCCTCCATTTCTGGTGGCAACAATGGGAAGACCATAAGCAGCTGCCTGTCATACGCACAACAAATGGTGCGGCATGAAGATCTTATAGGTTGTGTAGAATAAGTTAAAAAGTACATTGACATAGTTAATAGTTACCTCAATGAGTGTGAGACCAAACGGCTCCACCAGAGCTGGATTAATGAATACCCCCTTCAAGAGAGAAAACCACCATATAATTATGATATTCATGTGTAGAGAGAGGAGCTATGAGTTCTAGTAATCTGCTTATGATAACATTTTTGTCATGTAGTTCTAGCTAAGCACATGCTACTGTTACGTACCTTTGTTTTGGCTGCTAAACGATAAATATCTGGAACTTCAGATTGTTTGTGATGCTTGGGATAAGCTACTTGTCCGTACAAGTCGTACTGGTCTATCAGCTTTAGTACATTCATGAGAACAACTGAGCTGCTATCAGGCATCTCTTCGATGTCATCTCGGTTACCTAGTATAAGTACCTGGAACAGTTTTTTTAGCAATTTAGGTGTATTAGCAGTATGCCCATCCACAATTTTCATAATACATATAGTTCACTGGATAATAAATGTGTAACAAATGCCGGGATACTTACCAGGTTGGCTAGTTCTCGAAGAGGCTGACATTCACCAAAAGCTTTGACCAATGTGGTGACATTTTTTTTGTGGTCAGGACGAGACAGCGCAAGTATTGTTGGTTTATGAGGATTTGAGAAAAATCGCATTATCTGCAGATAATAGGTTCATGTAGTTATTTGTTCCATGGAGTGAAAGACAGGGTAAAACAAGACGGTAACCTTTCTTGCATGAGAATGGATACGACTTCTGTTGGTAATAACACAATAATGTAAAAAGAGTATACCTCGGACCATATTGGTGGCACAGGCTTTTTTATCTGGTTTCTGTCAGGGCCAATTAGCGACTTAAGATCACCATCAGGTTCCTGTGAATCTTGTGTCAAGACGTAGCTGAAATCCATACCTGGCGGTATGACCTGATGCCACAAGGACAGGTCAGATTAATAAATGACTTTATAACATGATGCATCAGTCAATTGCAGTGTCTATATAAATTATTTTGGTACTCATTGTGTTGTCGTTTGTCAGATACTGTGGGAGTCAGAAAAGGGTTTATACCACCATTCGTGGCATGTATCTGCCAAGGCAGCTGACTCCACGTCGTCTTCTAACCCTGAGCTTCCTCTCCAGCTTGATATCAAAACCATCATACAGCCCCCACTGCGCGTCAATCTCTTGCCGTGTGCTTGTCACTACCATCTCGGCTGCATCTAGGCTCTGTTCTTCAGCTTCTATTCTCCTCATGATCTTATATGTTCGGTCAATATCCTCTCTGGTAAGTCTCCCTTGTTGAAGCAACTGCTCAAACTTATTCCTTCCCAAAGAGTGACCAGTTAGCACCATTGGCACATTTAAGGCTCCTGCCAAATGTGCAGCTACTGCTCCTGCATCAGCATAGTGACCATGAATTACATAAGGCCATATTGGTTTCCCTTCATTCACCTGCTCTCCCAGAGACCTTGCTATGCTCACTATGTGATTTAGTGCCCCATCGACAAACTCGGGGATATGGGGCCAGAGTGACTCCTTTGCTATGTACCTGCATTTAACAAACATGAGTATTGAGAAACTAACTGGTTCGTTTTCAAGGTTTTCAAAGCAGGAATTTGATAAGAAGTCTGATGAGATAGTACTTGTCCCGAGAACCGCAGGGGATGCGGATAATGTAGGAGCCACAGCTGTCGCTACCTTCTGGAGGGCATGATAACATCTCAACTGGCTCGCCATAGCTGTAGTCAACCTCTGGTGAACTGATCTGCCGTGTTAAGAGATCAACCCTGTGGACACCTTCAGTGTTTGCCAACGCACGAGCAAGCTCAACAACATATTTCACCTATTCGTCCATTATCAAAACTAAAGATTAATGAAAAATTAAGAAAGCCAGAGGAGGTACGTGAATCACTGTAAATAATTTTGATTTTTACTAAAAAGTCTTCTAAAAGATGGTTAAAATACCTGTCCACCAGTGTCAGAGTCTCTTCCAAGCTCCATGTTTTCTCCACGCACGAGTCCATGCATACTGCAGTTGTCAAAGTATGAAACCAAATAGAGGCACCGGGTAAGTCCCGTGAGTCCATATTGACAATAGCAAATAAGTCAGATAAACCAATCTCTACTTGCCTGATTAAGACAATATAAAGGTTTCGACTTGATTTATCATCTT
The DNA here is from genome assembly GCF_030686135.1 of Camelina sativa. Lineage (NCBI taxonomy): Eukaryota > Viridiplantae > Streptophyta > Magnoliopsida > Brassicales > Brassicaceae > Camelina > Camelina sativa. The sequence continues at coordinate 20,872,131 of NC_141892.1, read as the reverse complement.
CAGACCAAATTTGCATTTCAGAGCGGATACGAGGCATGTGATCTCGGGGTGGTTCGAGAGTTGTAACAACTTCATTTTTCTCCTTCTCTCCATCATTCTTCTCCTTCTCTCCTTCAGAAAGCTCAGAAAGAAGATCCTCTTCCGCATCATTGCGGCCTTGTTCACGTTCGATTCTCCGTTTCGATAGTCTAATCCCGTCATCCCACACAATCTGTGGAATGAAATGAAAGTACGGAATAAGGATTCAATTCAAACGAGCGAGAACTAACCTTTTCTATATTTCCATGCAAAGGTGTATAAGTGAAGAGACACAAACCTGCTTTTTCTTGCGTGCGAGATGCCAAATACGCCAGCATATATTCTCAAGCCTGTTACTGCGTTCACGAGTATTCCTTGTTGCTATCACCTGCCACAAGAAGTGAAAGATCTCTCCACCATCACTTGCGGGTATTTAAATATATGTATAGATGCGTTTGTTTTGGTTTTAGTAAAAATACAGAACCATCTCCCACATTCTTTGGTTCTTACTATTTTAACTCCGGTCACTTCCATACTTCTGGGAGAATAAGTGGAACAATATTCTCTCCAGTGTCCTTTTTGTATTTATACAATTGCTATAAGGATTACAGATTGAGAAACAAACCTTGATCCATGTTTTATACAGGTCAGACTCATCGAAACTGTTGACGACTTCTTCCACAAAGTATTTGATGGGACTAAACACCTTCTCTTGATGATCCTTTGTATTCATATCTCCAAACACCTTGTCTTGATGATCCTTCCTGTTCATATCCCCAAGCTTCTGGACGATCTTGGAGTTGCTCTCAAACCTCTTTTTGTTGCTTGTTCCAACATCAAGAATAGCTTCCAGGTAACTGTTGATCCAATCATTTCTTGCCATCTTCTCTGATTGTTGCACTGAAATCTCCTTTGAAAAAAAAGTTACATAAACATCTATAAACAAAACAATAGATAAAAAGGACTAAATTTGATTTTCCGCATTTTACGTACCCTGAGTCTACTTCAGCTATAGGGTGGGAAGAGAGAGGCCTAGTTTTGGATATCAACTTAGCTTGCCATTTTATAATCTCAATGCAAAAGGTTCTTCCGTTTTTTCTCTTTTTCTTTTTATTTCCTGATATTTTAATTTTCAGACCTTGTTTAAATTGTGGTGTGGTTCTGGTTCTCTGTATTATCTCTCTCAGACGGGCATATTACAACGTCATGTAATAACCGTTAAACTCTGGAAAGACAAATATTCTGTCCTAATCTCAATGAGAATCTTCTTTTTAGTAAGTTTTTTTCTTTTCTTTTGCATTATCAGATTCTCTAAAAGAATAAGAATCACCCATTTCCTTTTTCAAGTTTGTCTCTCTTTTTTTTTTTGTAAGAGATAGAGAGAATAATGAGTGGCACAAGGCTTTTTCTCCATTTGTTCACATTAGACTTGTTTCTATAGCCTCATGTTTTCTTGAATGGCACAAGGCCTTGTCCATCTCTCACTGAACTAAACCCGATTATAAACACTGCAAAACCTGGTTTCTACTTTGAATTCGGCGGTGAGTTATGTTTCAGTTGGAAGTATAGTATGTTTTTGTTTCATGTGAATATGATTGGAATTAAGAAAGATGGGTTCAATGTAATGATGTATATTGTTGTTTATTTGCAGGTAGAGACGTGAAGAAAAGGGATTTAAAGTCGTATAAGTATGTTGTTACCTATGTTTGGCATGTGAAAGTAATGGAACAGATCATATTCCAATCTTTCACCAAATTGGATACCTTTAAGCCACTTCAATCCTGAAAAATAATGTGAATGGTGTCTCAACTAGAAGAAGAATCTGAGTAGGAAACGGTAAAATGTTAACTGAAAATGGTATGGACGTGAAAAGTCTATGTGAATCATGTTGATGGTCGTTTGCACAATAATTTATCCAAAAAAAGCTATTTGTTTCATGAATGCATATGTAAATATTCATTCATTATGGGAAAAAAAAGCCAAACCCAAAATTGTAATATTATTTATTGAATATATTATTCAAATGAACAAAAAATGACAAAAGCATAGATATTTTCTTTATTGTTCTATTCTATATATATCTACCCAAAATGTGTAAATTTTATATATTTTTATAAACCTATAATTTAGACAAATAGATTTTTTTTAAATATTCTATCCAACATATGTAGTTTATATTTTGTTATAATATATACAAAATTTTTATTTATTTATTGTTCTATCTACCCAAAATATGTAGTTTTTACTTGATAAATATTTCTCACTTCTCATTCGTAGTTTAATTCATTTCTTCTAATGAGTTAAAATAATATGATTTGCTCTACCACCACTAAATGCCTGAAAATGTATATTTCCTCTTGAATTCATCTTATGTAGAATTTATCTTTGTTTTTTTTTAATTGTGAAAATCTTGGAAAATATAATTTGATGTTGATTGTTTTAATACTTCACATAGGTTTTCTCATTTTGTAATTGAATTGTTAGATACATGCAATGCATGAACAACTTTGTCTCGAGAGATTTAAACATTTTACAATTCTTGTCTAAAACTTCAAAAGAAAATATTTTAAATGAAAGTTTGATCTAAAGATGCATATTTGGTAACAAAGAGTTTTTTTGGCTGAATAAATTTTACATTCATTAAAAAAAAGCTTAAGTATTTAGATATATTCATACTTAAGCTTCTCAATTAAATACTATGAAACACTAACTTTTGCTATTTATCAAGAATTGTAGATTGACTAAACTCTTTAATAGATATAATTAAGATAGACATATTCTTTTCATGTCAACTCTTCAATTTTTTGAATATAACTCTAGAATTAGGTTTTTAATAAGAATTTTACTCAGTTTTTTTTTTAACTTCTAAATATTAAAATAGGAAAACCAACAGTCATGAATTTATTCAACTATCTTCCTCTTTTTCTCAGTATTTTTCTAAACCAACATTCTACAATTTTATTCAAATATTTTCTATTTGATAGTGAACAAAACTCTAATCTTCTTTATATATAAAAATTTATTTCTTTAGGGACAAACTTTCATAAATTTTCTTACAATAGTAATCAATATATCTATCACTACTGCAACTTTTCAAACTATTGACAAATTTGGAACGCTTAAACCATATGCCAATACATTCATGGTTTACGCCAAGAGGAATAAGTGGCGCTTTGATTCACTCCCGATGCCCTTTTGTCTTTTGGTGATGCATCTATTTTTTTGGGACATGCTGTAAGCCTCTTTAAATTTCTTATGTAAGTATTGAAACTGTTTATGATATAGAAAAAAAAACATGAAAGATGTTTCATATTCCTTTAAGTTTAGGTCTGTTTGCTTTTAATAAAAATATATAGGTGGCACTCTCTCCACTGCTCATATGTCACTCAAATAGAGAGAGCAAGCCATCTTTCATAATATAGATTTTTGGACATTTGATTTTTTGACTTGTAAAATTTAGTGCAATTTTATTCCTCCAAGTTGGGCAATTAAAGAAAGAGTTGTTTTCTATAAGTTAATTGTTTGGTTGGAAAATAAAAATAGTTAGGGAAATTTTAAAGAAATATCACATTAATGTATATTGTTTTCTAAAATTATCACCAAAATTACATGCTAAATGACAAAAAAACAAATTACAGATTTTTTTTCTTTTCTTTTACTAGTTAGTCTTCTGTCTATATTGGACTTTGGTCTGATATTATATTTAAAAGATAAAAAGAAAGCATCATATCACACAAGCCCCATAAATGAATATGTCAAGGAATATCCAAAAACGGGTTAGGAGCTTTGTGACCATTCGACTCTTTCTACGATTCTAGTTCTTCAGTAAAGCTTTCACACCTCATTATTCACAAATTCAGGATAACGTCCACTTGGATGGATAACGTCCACTTGGATCATTTACAATGCCCACCGAAAGAGACTCTTACTCTATAGGATCCATTACTTGCTGCGGCATTTTCAAAGTATTTTTAAATCCTGTAGAGATTTTTCAGATATTTTATTTAGGTATAAAATCTGATTTATACAATAACAATAAACTGTTACTATTATTTTTTTCCTAATGGCACGTAAAATCTAAAAACTCGGTGTGATTATTCAGTTTTTTCTACTCTCCAATTTTTTTCATAGACTTTGAATTAGCATAAGCCATAAAAATTCCTTTATAGGCTTCAACACGAGGGGAGCTTTAGCCAAAGTCTTTTAAAATCCACTTTGGTTGAATCTAAAATCAAAACTATAAGTAAAGACATTCACTTAAAACAATCCATTAAGGAACGAGAGCATGTTGACATCAAAAAGTACTTCTCAAATGCTCTTCAAGCGTATGTTGGTGTTGGATCCCAAACCAGAAGATCCGGGACCCAAAAAAATCATCCGCATCTGATATGCATGAGAAGTTGACTGGCGTCTACGTCACCCCCGAAGAAAAAGACGCTCTCCCGAGTCCTGAGCCGAACTAAACAAAGACCACTTAGCAAATGCACAAGGAGTTTCCATATCCCAACGTTTCTTTCTCTTTAAATTATTAGATTTAGGTATTTTGTAGAGTTTATAACAGTTGTGGCCTAATTAAGCTATTAATATGTAGTTTATCACAAGGAGTTTCCATATATCCCAACGTTTCTCTCTTTAAATTTTTAGATTTAGTTATTTTGTAGAGTTTATAACCGTTGTGGCCAAATTAAGTTATTAATATCACAAGGGTGTAACTGGTGTTGGCATGAAATTAAGAGCAAAAAAATATTACCTAATGATGTGATTCACGCCGTTACCCGTTGCGACTGTACGGACAAGAGGTCGGGAAACAAGGACGTTCAGTTATGCGTATGTCATAGACAACCAAGCCCTCCTAATTGTTTTGGCCAGTAAGAGAGAAGTTACAAAATGGTTTAGTGTTGATATGACACATTTGAAAAGAAATGTATTTTCTTTCTATATTGGTAAATATTAACTAAATAATATTAGCATTTTTGCACCATTTTTTGCAATAAAGAAGACTTGGAATTGATAAATATTTACATCTCATGCCAATATCATTGTAATTATATGGTTTTTTTTAAATAAAATTATAAAACAAAAATATGGATTCAACTGTTTTCTATTAACAAAAACAAAGATTTCCTAATTTATCTCCCTATTAAACCCGAAATTAAATTTCCCATTTTCATTCTCCCAAAATATCTCTACAAAATCTTTACACTAATCGATTTCAAAATATAAATTTATGAGGAGCCTATAAATCAGCTACATTCGATTTTCTATCTTCCTAATTAATCACCACATTCAATTCTAAAATATAAATTCTTCCCTAGTTTAATCGTTTTATATTTTTATTTACTAGTTTTGAAACCAAACAAACTATATTTAGTTTGCTTTAACTATTTTACGACTTTCACAAATCTTTAGTGTACCATTGGTTCTTTAGGATTCGACCTCGTATATACTGTCTTGCGGTTAAGTGTATTGGGTAATTACTCGAACAATCATCTTGTTTACTTAATGATCAAAAATGAGTGATCATGTAGCTGACTTTGTTTTGTTTCAGGTACTTGGTTTATGCTGCGAACCATTACCAACTTTTAACAACCTGCTTCAGTTAACTGCCAAGACTGACAAATATGTAGGATGGGAATCAATGACAGCATTACTCAAGCACAACCCAAACTTAAAGATACTTGTCTTCCAAGTACTGAGTATTTATATCCTTTCTTATACCATATGTTGGTTAATATACATTCTTCAAACATCAAGGTAATTAGATTTTGATCAAACTAGCTAGTTCCCTTTTGTGTGTTTAGGGGCTTCTTCACAGAGTTAGAAAAGAAGTGTAAAAGCGATGATTGCTTGTGTTGTTGTGCAGCCCTTGGGAGAAGGAGGACATTCCCACTTGCGTATCATCAAGTCATGATATGATCATTCCAATGATTCGACACCTTTGAGTTGGTTGATAGAGACACCTTGATTCTAAAGACGAAGAAGCCTCAAGAATAAGGATGGTGGAATGAATGGTTGCACAAGAGTTGCGGAAAGACTCTTGATATACCGGTTTGATCTTTCAGCCTCACACCAAAAAGATCGGATCTCTCAGCCTCGCACCAAGGAGATCGGGGTTTTGACTATTGGAATCACACCAAGTAGTCGGTTTTGATTGTTGGAATCACACCAAGCAATCAGTTTTGTTCAAAAAGAATAGAAGAGAATCACTCTCAAAGAAAAGAAAAGGTTTCGATAAAAAGTTGGATTATTATTTCATTGATCTTACATGAGTTTATATAAGAAAGGAAACTTGGTCATAAAGCCAAATACTAATTATTCTTGAAGACTAAAACATTAAAGATAGATAGTTGAATGAAGATTCAACTCTTTGTGCATGTATCTCTTCCCAAGGTGACTCTTGAACTTATTTTCGTCACTCCTCTTGGACCACAAAATAAAGGGATTATTTTGGGCTTTCTTGGACTTGAATTAGGTTCAAAGTGGGCTGGACTTGATAGGTATCATCCCCAAAAGGTTTTCCCATGCTCTCTTTGGCCATAAGCTCTTGAATAAGCCCATTTAGTGCATTCCTTAGCTGCTTAGCTTTTGCTCTAGTCATTGGTCCTTCAGGTACAAGCAATGGTTCCTCCGCAACAAGCTCCTCTGGTTCAAGCTTAGCTACATATTCCTCAGGTTCAAGCTCATCCTCCCTAGCTCCATCCATGATCACATCATCCCCCTCCTCTTGAAAAGGATTTGACCTCAAATCTGGATCATCTGCCACAAAAGGAACCAAATCAGAAACATTAAAGCTTGAACTCACATTGTACTTACCTTGAAGATCAAGTTGGTAAGCATTGTCATTAATATTACTTGTGATCTCAAAGGGTCCATCGATTCTAGGTATCATTTTTGGCTTCCTTTCAGCGGGAAACCGTTCTTTTCTCAAGTGAACCCACACTTGGTCTCCTGGTTTGAATACCATCTTGCGCCTTCCTTTGTTAGCTTGTTTGGCACACTGCTTTGTCTTCTCCTCAATGTTTATTCTAGCTTTCTCATGGATCTGTTTGACAATGTCAGCTTTTTTTTTTCCATCCAAGCTAGCTCTTTCACTCAAAGGTAGAGGGGTTAGATCCAATGGAGATAAAGGATTAAAGCCATAAACAATTTGGAATGGAGAAAACTTAGTTGAAGAATGAATTGATTGATTGTATGCAAACTCAACATGTGGTAAACATTCTTCCCAAGTTTTAATGTTCTTTTTGATCAAAGCTCGCAAGAGAGTAGACAAAGTTCTGTTAACTACTTCAGTTTGACCATCAGTTTGTGGATGACAAGTAGTGGAGAATAGCAGTAACTTTAAAACTTTGTATCCCTATCAGAAACAGTTGACTTAGGCACTCCATGCAAACGGACAATTTCCTTGAAGAACAACTCAACAACATGCAAAGCATTATCAGTTTTGTGACAAGGTATGAAATGCGCCATTTTTGAAAATCGATCAATAACCACAAAAACTGAATCTTTACCAGTTCTAGTTCTAGGCAAACCAAGCACAAAATCCATAGAAATATCATGCCAAGGCTGAGTAGGAATAAGCAAGGGAGTGTACAAACCGTTGGGTTGTACCTTTGACTTAGATTGTTTGCAAGTGACACATCTTCCACATATCCTTTCGACGTCTCTCTTCATGTTTGGCTAATGAAAATGATCTTGCATCACCTTAAGCGTTTTTACTATTCCAAAATGACCCATCAATCCTCCTCCATGCGCTTCCCTAACCAGTAATTCTCGAAGAGAACAAATAGGCACACAAAAACAATTGTCATAGAAAAGGAACCTATCATGCCTATAGTATTTTCCCGCAAACCTTTCACAAGATTTGTACACATCTTTAAAGTCAGGATCCTTCTCATAAATCTCTTTAACTTGTTCGAATCCCATCAGTTTAACATCAAGAGTAGAGATTAGAGCATACCTTCGGGATAAGGCATCAACAACAATGTTTTCCTTACCTTGCTTATACTTGATGACATAGGGAAACGTTTCTATGAACTCCACCCACATGGCATGCCGTTTGTTGACCTTTTGCTGACCCTTCAAATGTTTGAGGGACTCATGATCAGTGTGAATCACAAACTCTTTGGGCCATAGGTAGTGTTGCCATGTTTGCAGCGCTCGAACCAACACATACAGCTACTTGTCATATGTTGGATAGTTCAAGGTCGCTCCTCCAAGCTTCTCACTAAAATATGCAATGGGTTTCTTGTCTTGCATCAACACATCTCCAATACCTACACCAGAAGCATCGCACTCAATTTCAAAGGTTTTAAGGAAATTAGGCAAAGTTAAGAGTGGGGCGTTTGTAAGCTTCTCTTTCAAGGCTTGGAACGCTTCTTCTTGTGCTTTCTCCCATTTGAATCCAACATCCTTCTTGATGACTTATGTAAGTGGTGCAGCTATAGTGCTAAAGTCCTTCACAAAGCGCCTATAGAATCCAGCTAGTCCATGAAAGCTCCTTACTTCTCCAACGGTCTTAGGACTTGACTAGTCTCTAATAGCTTTAACTTTCTCCTCATCAACCTTAATGCCATCTGCACTAACAACAAAACCTAGAAAGACCAGGTTATCCGTACAAAAAGTGCATTTCTTAAGATTGGCAAACAACTTCTCCTCTCTAAGAGTTGTAAGAACCGCTTCTAGATGTTGAACATGTTCTTCCATATTCTTGCTATAGACTAAAATATCATCAAAGTAAACTACAACAAAGATTCCAATGAATTTTCTCAAAACATGGTTCATTAACCTCATAAAAGTGCTAGGTGCATTTGTTAGCCCAAAAGGCATAACCAACCACTCATACCACCCATACTTAGTTTTGAAAGCAGTTTTCCATTCATCACCCTCTTTCATGCGTATTTGGTGATATCCACTTTTGAGATCTATCTTAGAAAAGACACAAGAACCATGCAGTTCATCTAGCATATCATCAAGCCTAGGAATAGGGTGACGATACTTTACCGTGATGTTGTTGATAGCTCTACAATCAACACACATGCGCCAACTTCCATCCTTTTTAGGCACAAGTAGGACTGGGACCGCACATGGGCTCATGCTCTCTCTAATATGTCCTTTCTCCATGAGCTTAACTTGTCGTTGCAGCTCCAATGTCTCCACAGGATTAGTCCTATAAGCTGGTCGGTTTGGAAGTGATGCACCAGGAACAAAGTCTATTTGGTGTTCAATACCACGGATAGGTGGTAAACCTTTCAGATTGTCCTCCAGGAATACGTCCTCAAAATCCTGCAAAAGAAATGTTATCTCACTCGGTAACACCGGTGCAAGGTCAGAAAAACTCATGAGAGTTTCTTTGTAAAGAAACATAATCAAAGTTTGTTTTGAAAATAAAGCTCTCTTAACCTCTCCTTTCCTCACAAAGAAATTTGAATGCCTCACAGGTTTTCTCTCACAGGCCTTTGACTTGGTTTTTCTCAAACTCTCGCTCTCTTTTTGGTGAATTGTGTTTGTGGGGTCGCTCAGGGTGTTTATTTCTTTCTTTTGCTTGAGAATCAACTGATCTTGATAAACTTCATGAGGTGTCAACGGAACAAAGATGATCTTCTTGCCTTTGAACTCAAAAGAATAATGGTTAGTGAAACCATCATGGCTTGTTCTCCGGTCAGATTGCCATGGTCTTCCTAGAAGAATATGACTAGCCTCCATAGGTAGAACATCGCACAAAACCTCATCCTCATACTTCCCAATGACAATAGGAACCTTTACTTGGATACTAACCTTCATCTCACCATCATCATTAAGCCATTGTAGCTTATATGGCTTTGGGTGCTTCTCCAAAGTCAGCCCAAGCTTCTTAACCATTGTTTCACTCGCCACATTAGTACAACTCCCACCATCAATTATGAGACAACACACCTTATCTCGGACATGGAACCTTGTATGAAATAGATTCTCCCTCTACTCATGTTCCACAATCGCAGTTTGAACACTAAGTGACCTCCTTGCCACCAATATCTCGCCTTTTGCTGGAATTTTTTCAAGTTCTTCTAGCGAATCAGAAACCACCTCTTCATTTTCTGATTCAAACTCTCCATTCTCCACGAGAATCATGGTTCTTCTGTTGGAGCACTCATGTGCATAGTGTCCTCTCCCATGACACTTATAACACGTCACATCACGAGCTCGGGTTCTGGTATCCTTAGCTTTGTCCTTGGTAACTTGATTGGCAACAAATGGTTTCGCTTCAACCTTTGGAAGAGCAACTGACTTTTCTTCCTTCTGCTAACTTGTTTTTGGGTTAGATGAACCAGCACCATAAGTTATCCGCGTAGAACTTCTTATCTTGAGTTGCTTTTCCACCAAGATTGCTTTATGTAACATCTCTTCAATCTCCACATAATGTTCCATCTCAAGCCTATCCTGGACATCTCGGTTCAACACACTCATGATTCTAGCCATAGTCGTTTCTCGGTCCTCAACCACATCAGCTCTTATCAAAAGAATCTCCATCTCTTGATAGTAATCCTCCACACTTCGACTTCCCTGAGTTAGTCTCCTTAGCTTTTGATGCAGATCGCGATGGTAATGGTCGGGAACAAACCTTCTCCTCAAGATAGCCTTCATCTCAGCCCAAGTCTCAATCGGATATTCGCCATTACGTCTTCGTGAAGTCACCAACTGATCCCACCAGCTAAGCGCATACTCACTAAACTCAACAGACGCCATTCGCACCTTATTGATCTCGGAATAGTGCTAAAAATTGAAAACTTGTCTACCTTCTTCTCCCACTCCAAGTAGACATCTGGATCGTTCTTCCCAGTGAATGGTGGAATTTTAAACCTCATTCCTCCAATGTCGTCATTATTTCTTTGTCTGCCTTCTCGCACACGTCTATGTCTCCTTTGGCCTCCTTGAGATGAGTTTCCACTACGACTGTAGTAATCTTCAGCTGCTACATATCTCGGCATTCTTAACTCTTCTCCTACTCCCATCGGTTGATTAGGCAAATTTTGTGGTTGCCTTTGTTGTGCTTCTGCTTGAACTTCGTCCAATCTTTCATAGACGACATTCATCTCAACCCTCATCATCCTCCGCATTTCTTCCAACAATGCTTCCATCTGGATATTTTGAAGTCTACCCGGGTTGTTCTACTTCATGGTTGTTATTTTCTCCGTCAGTCATATTAAAGAAACCTGCAAAATGGACAAACTCGTTAAAAGTAAAAAGTTCCTCACAAGTGTTTCGCTCACAAGTGATTACTCTCAACTCTCAAAGTGTGTTCCAGTGACTCTCAAAGGTTCTAATAGAACAGAAACTAATCAAACCCAATGTGTTTTCCAAAACAATCGAAACAGAATCGAACTTAATGAGATACCAAAAGATAGAATAGAACATATTGATAAAACTAGATTTTTTTTTAAATAGAACAAACGGATTTTTTTTTCTTTTTTTGAATAGAACAGAGCCCTTTTTATTATTATTTTAATAGAATAGAACTCTTTTTTCTCTTTTTTTTTCTTTTTTTTTTCATTCTTTTTTTTTTCTTTCTTTTTTTTTTGTTTTTTTTTTGTTTTTGTTTTTTTTTTGTTTTTTTTCACTAAATACAAATAAAATAGAAATAGAAGATGAAAAGATGAGAAGATGAAAATAAAGAAGATGGAAAGATAGAAAGATGATAGATAGAAGATGAAAAGATAGAAAATGATAGGATGATAAAATACCAAACTCAAGGGTGTGCTCTGATACCACTTGATATGATCCTCCCAAGGATTCGGCACCTTTGAGTTGGTTGGTAGAGACATCTTGATTCTAAAGATGAAGAAGCCTCAAGAATAAGGATGGTGAAAAGAATGGTTGCACAACAGTTGCGGAAAGACTCTTGATATACCGGTTTGATCTTTCAGCCTCACACCAAAAAGATCGGATCTCTCAGCCTCGCACCAAGGAGATCGGGGTTTTGACTATTGGAATCACACCAAGTAGTCAGTTTTGATTGTTGGAATCACACCAATCAATCGGTTTTGTTCACAAAGAACAGAAGAAAATCACTCTCAAAGAAAAGAAAAGGTTTTGATAAAAAGTTGGATTATTATTTCATTGATCTTACATGAGTTTATATAAGAAAGGAAACTTGGTAACAAAGCCAAGTATTAATTATTCTTGAAGACTAAAACATTAAAGATAGATAATTGAATGAAGATTCAACTCTTGGTGCATGCATCCCTTCCCAAGGTGACTCTTGAATTTAGTTTCGTCACTCCTCTCGGCGTATTGTTGGGCGAAAAAAAAATATTAAAGGAGAAAAAAATTGGGTACACTTGATTTTTTCTTTTTTCCTTTCTCTCTCTCTATCAGCTTCAATTAAAACCGACTCGAAAAATTTGGGATCAGAAGAAGAATTTGGGATCAGATCCTTGAAGGTTTCGACTCGAAGGACCTGGAATCAGAAGAAGGGTAAGGGAATGGAGAGAAGGCAATTAGTAGGCCAACCGATTTGGAAGCCAATCGCGAAAGGAAGAATCGAGTTTGTGGAGGAGGATCCTACCATGGCCACTCTAATTCAAGTTTATTCCTCTAGAGTTTTGTTTCTGGATTGAATCATTGAAGGCTTTTTATTATGTTTATGCGATTTTTTACCATTTGCTCTGCTATTTCAGGTTGTGGAGGATCGGTAGGTGATGCTTTTGATGGATCCTTTTCGTTTACTGTGCCCTACATCTTCAGTACCAGTTAGTGTGTTCTTCCTCCTAACCCACTTTTTTCTATATGTGTAAATACATCTCTGTCTCTTTGATGCAGATCGTCGAGGCACCGAGATTACTGTGTGGGAACATCAGAAGAGAAACATTGTGGGACTGCGTATAATTTATGAGTTCAACTTTCAGGTTACCTCGCATCTATACAAAAATTTTCCTATCCGTTGTTTTATTTAATATTGGCTATTGTTGATCCTATGTGTCTTGTGTTTCTCATATGTTCAAATATTCATATAAGAGATGATCACAAATTCTCCACTAGACGAGTTTGTTCTTGAACTGTGTCCTTTTTTAACTAGAAAAAGGCTGGACATATGTGAAAGATATTCAGGTATTCTTTCATGTTTCCCTCCAAAATCTGTTGCAGTGAGGTTGGAAGTAGATCTTCCTAGTGATGTTTAGATTCATGGTTTAAGCCTAAGTTCCCTGTCTTTTGTTATACTAACTTGTCGTTCTTTCTCTTTACAGTTCTTTTACTCTCTGTTTTTTTGTTCCTTGCTTCTTCGTCTTGCATGTGTTTTGGAAGCTAAGTATGTTCGGATCATTGCATCTCTATTTGCTTTCTGAATTTTCACTATCGATAGGTAGCTTTTTTCTTCTAATTACATGTTACTTGTCGTTTTTTGTTTTGTTGGTTTAGGTTTGTGGAGGATCCTATGATTGATCCTTGTCACTCTAGGTTTGTGGAAGATCCTACGATTGATCAGTGATGGCTTGGATAGACACGCTTCTTCTCTATGCTACGTCTTTAAAGGTTTTATTTTATTTTATTTTTGCTTCCTCTTTAAACACTTCTTTGACTCTACTTTTTTTTGTTCCTTACCTTCCTTTCTTCTTCGTCTTGCAGGTGTTTGGAAGCTAATTATGATCGAATCCTCACGTATTCTTCTCCATGCTATGTCTACAGGCCTTCTCACAGGTTCCTTGCTCTAAATGCTTCTCTTTTTGATTCTTAAAATTCATGTCAGTTCTGTGGTTTCTTCTTCTAGTTACATGTTACTTAATTGTCCTCTGATTTTTGTTATAGAAACTTGAGGTTACTAACTGGTGTGTTAATGTGTCGAAACTATGCTCAAGATTCGAATGGATATTCGTGATTGAGAAAAACATAAACGCTTGCAAGATGATTTGGTTGAGAATATTTGGGCAAAATTTGGAGCAAATCAGTATTAAAATTTATCATTTTCTCCATTTATGAATTGCACTTATATTGTTATATGTATTAATGTTTTTATTATGTTTTGTATGTTTAAAAATTAATTAAATGCAATATTTTCTATTTTTATAAATTCTTAAATGTTTACACATTTATACCACTTATATTCTATTTACAATTTTTTTATTTTAAAAACAATATTTTCAAAAATAAGAGACCCAAAATTAGAACCTACAATTGAAGGATTAAATTTTAACTAAGAGGTCATGGTTCTTATATTCAAAATCATTCACAATTAATTCATAAAATAATCAAACAATGTTTAACAACCCCAAAGAAACCACCAATAATCTTGCTCTTAGTGTTATTATGTAAGGACTTGTTCTTAATTTATGCTTTCGTCAGCCAACTAGCAGCTAAGTGAACTTAATGTCTTTTTTTTTTTTTTCAATTTTCTGTGTATAAGCTTTGCTTTGTCTTTTGTGAAAAATTATTTTTTAATCCATGTCTTTTGTAAACAAATATTGTTGGTTCATTAAGACGAAAAAGAAAATTAATAGTTAAACATGTTAATCAATTTAAACATGTATTGTGAATCTGAAAGAAGTTGAACTATATAGTTAATCAATTTATTAAAAACGTAGCATGTGTTTTATTATTACTCGGACAATGATAAGATATAGAAATAGAATGTAAAGATTAAAACCGTGTGCGATAAGATAAGAAAACCTAATAAATATAACTGCATGTCTCTGGTTATTGCTTCAAACTCTTCACTGTGACCTCCAAGACTTAGCCATCTCAAAGCCATTCTTGGCATTGCGATAGTCGTCAATTGTCATATCAATCTCAGCCTGCGAGTTCATCACAAATGGCCCGTGCTGAACCACAGGCTCGCCGATGGGTTCCCCTGCAATCAACAAGAACCTCAACGGCCTAGAGCTTGACGTATTCTTCACGCTAACATAATCCCCTCTTCCAAATACCACAACATTATGTGCTTCTACAGTGGAAGAGTCCGAGGAGCTAAACACGCCTTCATCGCCTTCTAGAACGTAGGCGAAAGCAGTCCATGACTCTGGAATGGTCTGGAGGGTTTGAGCTGTTGGGTCGAGAGTAATGTCAAGGAACATGATTGGTGTTTCTGTGTAGTAAGGAGGTCGCGACTCGACTCCCATCGACTTTCCGGCTATGATTTTGACCTCTACTCCATCGCCCCATGCTCTCCGAATATATGAATTCGGTATTTCTCGGTTTTTTGGCCAGATCCTGTCATAAAACCAAACAAAACAGATCTTAAAACATTGAAAAAGATGAACATAACTAGAATCTTTTGTCATGAAGAATTTTCTTTGTACATCTTTTGACTGGAAGGGAGGTTGATCCAGAGTTGTATGAGACTGTTAACTTCTTCTTGAGGCATTTCAGAATGAATAAGTCCTCTTCCTGCTGTCGTCCACTGCAATATAATAACCAAAATCAAAAGGATGCAACAAAAAAGCTTAGTAGTAAGAGTATTTAATTATGTTTGTCGTTTCACCTGAACATCTCCTTCCTGGATTGTACCTTGATGACCATTACAGTCTTGGTGAATTAGGCCTCCCTATATTTTACAAGTTAAATCGATATCCAAGTAAGCAAAAGTAAAAAAGGCTTTTTATTATTGATTTAAATCATGGATGAAGAAGATATATATGTTCTCACCTGCAACATGTATGTCACACTTTCAAAACCTGTAATCCAATTTCATCAGAAATTTTAGAGACCAGAGGAATTAAGCAGATGTACGTAGAAAACAAATAAAAAATAATAGTAATAGGCGTGAACTTGACCTCTGTGAGGATGATCTCTGAATCCACCAGGAGGTGAAACTGAATCAAGAAACAGAGCAAATCAGAACAAACAAAAATCAAAAATTTAATTCACACATTGGGGAAGTAAAGAAGAATGTTACAGGAAAGTTCAACAAGCGAGACGAACGGGTCCAATAACTCATGGTTTGTCCTGAATTAACCATGCAACAAGAAAAATAAATGAAACTTGAAGGTGAAGAAGCCATTGGATTTTACGTTAGAAAATTGATAAACAATAAAAAAAGCAAACTCACTTGGTGATGCCTTGTCTAATAACAGCAGCAGCACCACCGTCGTTCTCAAAATTTGCATAAATCATCTTAACAATCTGTCTCTCTGACATGGTGATGATGTCCTTTATGTCTTTTTTCTATCTCTCTTTGAGTGTTTGTGTGTTTATTTTGGCGTGCCTACACATATTTATATCACAAAATCAAAGACAAAAATAGCAATAACTAAAAAAATTCTTGTTACCATAAATGTTTGTTTGTAATGTATATTACCAATTTATCATAAATGTAAACTTTATATAGCTTTGTCGAAAATTAAAAAAAGAATGAAAATTCTCTATAATATTTTCTTCTTTTAAACATTAAAGACTATCAATGGACAGGAAAATTAGCTTTTGATGTTTAAGAAAATAAAATAAAAATATAGAAAACATCCCAAAATGGATTGTTTCGTTCAAGAACTTCTTTTTCACATATAATAAATTTTAGTAAAATGCATAATAATATAAGAATATTTACATTATAAATATTTTAATTTTTCTTTTTTAATTATGTTTTTCTGAATTATTATTACTTTGAAAATAACATTCTTTTTGTAAAAAAAAAAGAACATAAACATGAAAAAAAAAAACAGACAACTTGTACGACGACGTATAACTGCAGAGAAAGAAAGGTTTCAGATGATTCGTTGGGGTTTTATAGGTTTCGTGAATTAGAGTTTTTGGATTCCACTGTTAACAAGTTCTCTTTTATATGTCGCCATGGCGTTGTTCGTTGCGATCATGCTAAACGTGCTGCGACGTGGGGGTTAACGATCTTGATTTACGCGTTACTCTGGATGAGGGTCGTCTTGCCTTCAAAGATCTTTGAGTCATGGACAGAATGATAAAGCAAGTCGTGTAATTTCTTGAGACAATGCCGAACCTTAAAAAAGCTCATAGTACACTACGAAACGTTCCTAGATAAGGTCTAACCAAATGCAAGAATATTCAAGTAATCTCTAATAACCTCAACCTGTCCTTTACTTAACGCATGTCTTTTCACCATGTCGAAGCCATGAGTAGTGTGTCTCGGCTTTAATTTAATTAGTATGTAAGGACTTTTTCTTTATTTATGCTTTTGTCGGTTAGGCCAACAATGTGCACTTAATGTCTATAGTGTTTTCAATTTTCGTGCTTTTTCTTTTGTGAAGTTTGGGAAGTATATATGGACCACTGGGGCTACGGAGAAAATAGTCGTAAAAGTCAATAAAATCTATAGATTCGTCCCAAATGTCTTTGATAAACTACCTTTTGAATACATTTCCACAACATGACAGAGAAAAAAACAGTTTCTCCAAAACCGATCTTGACTTTATTTCAATGGTTAGAACTTCGTCTAAGCGTTTCAATAGAAGCAATTCCTTCAAGCTTCCGTCAAATTAAACAAGATCTTTATTGCAATATCCTAACGTTAATGTTCTTAAGTGCGACAAATTTTATATGATCCCATCGATACTCCAAAGACTTGCTGTACCCTCCCTAGATTCAGATGCATTAGTTTTTTCAAATTTTGGCGACAAGCAGGTAGTCGCGCAAACACAACCAATGTTCTTTATAAATCAAGACACAAATTCTTAGACAGATCCAAAACAACTAGCCTCCACCTAACGAATTCACCTGCAATACTTATCAATGGTATGTTTTCTTGGAGGTCAGAACACTCGTAAGCCATTTCTGGACTTCGTTAAGCCTTTGTAGACCTTTGTCTTCCTCCCGGCACCTTTCTTAACACATCTAAGTCTTCCATGGATTTCTCCAGAGCCACCAAATTCTTCTGAAGGTTACGAAAATAAATTACCTCTGCCACAAAAGCAGCTACCAACACGGTTCAATACCTGATCGCAAGATAGTTGGAAAGACACACCACAGAAGAAATTTCTTTTTTTATGCATGATGCATGATTGCATTCTTTGGCCCTTTTATTTTCTTCAAGTTAATTAATGTTACTAGAAGTTGCGGTTTAAAGTTCTAATTGTTGGTGGAGTTAGAAACTGTATCCACAGAACTTCACTTAAAGAAAAAACAATTATTATTCATAGGTTATAGTTAATTATATTTATATTTTAATCAAATGAGTTGCATTTTTTAAAAAATAATTCAATTTCATATTATTTTAACCAATAAAAAATTTTAGAACCTTTTTTAGGAATATCACCATAACCATGAAAACCATCTTTCTCTGCTTTCCATTTACAGTTTGCACATCTAAAAAAATCTCTAGATGCTCTTTAAATTGTGAACACACTGAAAGCCTATATCATCATCTCTAGATTTACAATGGATTCCAAGAAGATAATCGTTATCATTATGAATCGTGATTCTCGTAAGGTGACCTTGAAATGATTATTTAGTATGTAGAATTTGAAGAGCTTCTGAATGTATCAAAGATATCATAACTATGATCCTAGTGAAAATTGAGCAGAAGTAAGAATTGATATTTACCATGATAATTGGTTTACTTGTGATACATCATTTTTTTAGAGAGATATATTTATATAAAATATATACTTATGTTGAATAACCTAAATTAGTCATAAAATCACTAGATTTATTTCTGCAATCATATATATATATATATATATATATATATATATATATTAAACTAAGGTTTTAACTCTCTCTCTTTATTGGTCTATTTAGCATTTAATTTCTAACAATATATTATTTATTTTCCATTTAAAAAATGTTACACATATAATCATGTACATTATTTCATACTTTAAATCCACACTTTACTAGTATTAAATAGTAACTAAAAATAAAATAAAAATAAATTGACTATTTTTTTCTCCAATCATTTTTATTTTAAACCACTATAAATTATAATTATTACTCTTGTAATTAAATTATCATAGAAATGTAATTTATATTACTTGAAATCCTATAAATAACCATTCTCACATTCTCCTCCACCACAAAATTGGCAACTATTGGAAACGGAATAACTCGGTTGACACTGTTTGTCGCTTTTGGAAGTAGTTGGATATGGTAGAGGCGATGTCTTTTTCTTCAAACACTGGTCTACCCTCAGGATCTTCTATAACTAAGATGTTATTGCAGGCATTGCGAGATTTTGTTGTAGCATGGAAGAATCCTGTATTCTTATCTCCTAAGGCCAACCAGAGATTACGGCTTCTCTGTTTCCAGAATGCTTCCTCTTTTTGGTAAGCAATATGTAATTCTTTATTTAGCATGTCAATACTTTCCTGTGGAGCAGTGTCATCTGACATTGCCTCCTCTAGTTGGTCCCTGAGTGTAAGTATTTTCTTTTGGCTATTCAACTCTTGGGATTGACTCCGTTTAATGATATACTCTCTGCAGGTGCGAAGTAAAGAGTCAACTTTTTGGTTCGGGGCCTCCTTACAAGCCTTGAATACCAGTTTTTTAAGCTCAGGATTCTCTCTCAATCTCCTATTAAACCGAAAAATACCATGCTGTTTTTTCTTCATTGGATAAAAGGATGTAACAACCGGACGGTGATCAGAGCCTTCAAATCTCAGGTATTCGCATCTACCAGACGAGTAAGATAAAATCCAATCACTGTTTGCCATAGCTCGATCAAGGAGACATCTAACTAGGTGGGAATGTCGTTGCCTCTCCAGGAAAGACAGTTGCCAGTGTGTTTGATATCATAGAGATCAGCACTAGATATGAATGATCTGAGGTCTGAGAAAGAGCCTTCTAGACGATGGGGACCCCCCCACTTTTTCTGAAGAATGGATAATGTCGTTGAAATCCCTTGTAATGATCCACGGGGTTGATCTGTCTGCAGTGTAGTCTTGAAGATTCTTCCAAGCTGCCACTCTCTTTGATCTGTCTGGTTCCCCATATAGGAAGGTAGCAAAGAAATATTTTCCTTTTGCTTTGATCTTTGTGTCGATAAAGTGAGGGTTTGATTGAAGAACTTCAACTTCAATATTGTTTTTCCAGAACATAGCTAAACCTCCAGCTCCCGGAGCTTCTGGTGGGACCAAGTGATTGGAGGAGTAGTCGAGCCACTGCAAAGTTTTGAGAACCGATTCATTTGTGTTCTTCGTCTCCATGAGGAACAACAGGTCTGGGAAAATACTTTTGCGTATCTCCCTAATTCGCTGGACTGTTATAGGGTTCCCCAACCCACAACAGTTCCAGCTCACCAGCCTTAAGGAGCTGGGGTTGGGGGATTCTGAAAATCCGCTTTCTTTTTCTTGATTGCAGGGATCAGGAAGATCAATGGTCGTCCAGAGGAGGATGGTTGCATGGAAGAGTTCCTACTTTGAGAAGGGTTCCTATTATGATCATGCTTTGAGTTTTGTGACCTGGAGGGTTGAGCTTGGCCTTTTGGAGAGGGTTTTGAAGGTTTCTTCTGCAAAGCTTTTGATGTACCTGATTTTTCCAACAATTTAGTGGTAGAGATCTTTTTTGATGATCCTTGGGCAAAGTTTCTTTTTTGTGACTTTGCTCCTGGTAACTTTTGATTTGGTTTGGTGCCTTGTTTATGCACAGGAGGGCGGCCCCTTCCTCTTTTGGTGGACCCTAATGCATCATTACCTAGGATTGGCATATCAGAATTGGTAGTACAGGGGCTCTGGGGATTCACATTACCAGACAGGGGAACTAAAGGTGATCTCTCCTCCAAAACGGTCTGATATGCCAAAATAGAATCAGCCGTATTCTCCATTAGATTATCAGTTTCACTTTGCATCACTCTCATGCGGCGGGCAGCACTTTCTGAAGGATTTGGGCAGGAGATGTACTAAATAGTGACCTCACGTAGATCCTCCATTACGCGTTCTCTACTTGGAGAAATTACTGGAGTAGGTAAACCTGGTGGTGGTCGAGGTAGAGGTTGGATTTCATGCCTTGGTGGTGGTGTGTTTGGATCTGGATCATCAACATCTCGTTCCAAAGGAGGGCGTCTGGCTCGTGATGAAACTGAGGGATCACCATGTTCAGTTGATGATGAAATAGGTTTTTCTCTCCATTACATGTTAGGGGTGGGACGATGTCCATGGTTTTGGAACAAGGAGCCCCTGAATCCATAAGAAGAGGTTGCTAGTTGGCGAGCTCGGGATCGACGGTATTGGGAGTGATGCTTATCAACCTCTGATTCCTTCCGAGTATACTGGTGATGTCTGGTCTGTGAGAATGATCTATCTCTATCCTCTGAACTGGTAAACGGGCGTTTCCTGGGATTTGGGTTAGGTCTTGGTAAGGATACTCTCTCCACACTTCGTTGTTGGTTTTTGGGGGGCAGAAAGTTATCTTGCGGGGTGTAATAGTTCCTTGACGTTGATTTCTGGGCTTGCAGGTCAGGTGTCTGTGCTCTCGG
This sequence comes from Camelina sativa, assembly GCF_030686135.1. NCBI lineage: Eukaryota > Viridiplantae > Streptophyta > Magnoliopsida > Brassicales > Brassicaceae > Camelina > Camelina sativa. The sequence continues at coordinate 20,850,770 of NC_141892.1, read as the reverse complement.
ACCTATATTGTTTGCTTCTTGAGTATGGAGACCAGGGCACTTACTCTTTTCATGTGACAAGCGTAGACAGTAAGTGCAACGATTTTTTAAGTTTTTGTAGTCCAAATACACCACGACTTCATTGCCATCTGCAAATTCCACCATTGTTTCCTTTGTGATAGGCTCTCGGCCATTGATAAGTACCTTAAGCTGTATAGCAGTAGTAGATATTTCCCAGTCTAGCACTTCTCCCAAGATGTCACCAATGGTTTGTAACATCTCGATTTTCCAATAGTGTTTTGGTAACCCTTGGATTTCTATCCAAAAGGGGATCATAGCAGGGAAGGTTGAAGAGATGATTGGTTCCCATTTTTGTAGGATAACCATCCACTGGTCGAAGTGGTACGGTCTATTCTTTAGGACTTGATGTAATTCCTCTTCCTTCTCAAAATTGAACTGAAAACAGCCTTGACCTAGATCTGATCCCGAAACTTTTCCTCGCAGGTTCCATCTGTTGATGAGGAAAGGAAACAGACCCCACATTCGTTGCAAGGAAGGATTGGTTAGGCGTCCTATGAGGGTCAGGGCATTTTCTTGTATCAGGTCCGATGTGTCTAGATCTGGAGCTCGCACTCATTTGCGTGGTGGTGGGGAGAACCCTCTTGAAATTTCTTTCCCTTTCTGATGGTATGGTATACAGTTTGCCATTTTCAAGAACTCAGATAAAGATTTTGGTTTGCTGGTTATAACGGTTAACAGCAGGTAAATTGGTTGGAACTAATCGGTTGAAGATCGTAACTGAATGCAGGTAAGTTTAAATAGCTTGCGGGAGTAAATGCATCAGTATCTGAAACAGAGAGATAGAATTGTAATTGATACCAAAGTAAATGCGTTGATGAAAGATGTTGGTTTGGTGATGAACAAGATCATCTTGGTGAAGATCTGCAGGATGAAGGTAGTTGCAAACCAGTATCCGGTGGATATAACGGTAACTCTGCTCCTATTGGAGGAGAACAGTGGGTGAGATCTGGTTAAAAGCCCTCCTCATATTCCTCGGGGAATGTGCCTAAGAGAGTTTCTCTAGCTGCGTCCGTACACCCTTTTTTGGTTTTAAGATAAATTTTAATTATTATACAAAAATTAGATATGTATTTTTTAATATAGACTACACAATTGAATTTTAGATTTCCGATACATATAATAGTTTTTGTGAATAAAAATTACGTAAAAAGATTTAATAATTATTTTATACCGCATTATATGCGGGTTGTTACCTAGTTTATATAGAACTTTTTAGACTCTCGTTCCTCATCGTTTTGTTGGAGAATCTCCATTGAAGACTCTTAGAGCAATTCCATTGCACATATTTGATAAAGGATTAGAAGAATAAAAAAAATAAAAAAATAAGAAAAAGATGGAGAGATGAATGGAAAGTGTCTCTGCCTAAAACAATTAAGTTGTCATCAGTTGTTTGGTTGGACAACCTAAAAATAATTAAATAATTAAATTAAATTAAAAATATTATTATTTAATTTGTTTTGACACCCAATAACTGTATAACCAATGGATATGCCCTTACGGGTAAGATATTGGGACTGAGTTTTTATTGAACGTTAATCGTTATCGGTTACAAATTCTTAGTAAAATCTGTTTGTTCTTGTTATTTGTTGTTATGGATTATTGATTCTTGTTATCAAGAACTCATTCACTGATTCACATCTGCGCCAACCAATGAAGAGTCCCTGTAAATCAGAACGGTCTCGTTGGAAAAAAACGATGTCACCTGGATTGAAATTATGACGGAGTCATATATATTATCGATTTTTTTATAAATATATATATATATATATATGTAGTTATATATATCTAAAAATAATATATCACATGTTTAGATGATGGAAATAGATAAATACAGAGAAATAAACGTAATTATCTCGTAACAAAAATTAAATTTATTAAAATAAATGTAAAATTATGTTACTAAAAGGAAATAATATTTCTCCCAGCATTACGATGAAAAGAAATTTAAACAAAAAATTATATTGGTTTCTTTTCCACCATGAAAATCGTTCTCCACATCAAAAAAAAAAAAAAAAATTACAACAAGTTAGGGTTTATGATTGATCTAAACGGCCCCAACATCTTTGCTTCTTCCCGACCAATCTTGCAACGACGACAATGACAATACTGCTCCTCTCCATATTCATCTTCATCATCATCATCATCATCATCATCATCATCATCATCGTCAATGTTTTCCAGTTGTCGGATCTCTGTTTCCATTAGTTTTCTGAACATTTGAGTAAGACACACGTCTTCTTTGAACAGATTCAGAAGAGATTTTATGAGTTCTTCTCCTTGTATACCTCGGGACTTGAATAGTTTCATCAGGTCCATGTATTGCTCGAATTGCGGTTCACTTAGACTTTCTCCAATGAACTTTGTTATATACACAAAGCATTCCTTACATTCGTCTTCGCTCAAAGTCCCCCCTGTCTTCATCTTCATCATTATTTGTCTAGATATAAACATTTTTTTTTTTTTGTTTGTTTCTTTCTCTGTCTTACGATATTCGAAGTGTGAGCTTATTTATACTGAACCGAGTAGTTTGTAATCCTATCTTGTTTAGGTTTCTAGATTCTGTTTTGATTAGGATTTATACTTCTCGAGAGTTATTTCTTTTATAGATGGGTGGAGACGGTTGATATAGATGGTGGAAGGGTAAGAGTTACAATCAATCGTTTTAAGCCCTTGTGTTTTGAAAGGATCATCAAGTTCTACAATGGGGAAGAGACCATAGTCACTCTTCGCTATGAAAGACTCCATGGTTTTTGCAAGAAGTGCTTCAGCCTCTGTCACGACGTGGATCACTATCCACTATGGGCTTCATCTCGAATCACTCCGGGTTTACACATTCCAATGGAAGAGGACACTGTTCGTTCTCTCCAAAGTTACAACGGTGCTGTCACAAATGATAGAAGCAAGGAGGTGGAGGGGACACACTCCCTAATGCTAATCAGCGTTCCTTTAAGGGAAAGCAAGATTCAGGTCTAAAGAATCGGTGAGTCTTCTTCTAAACATCGCAAGTTCACCATTTATGTTCAGTATAATGAACATCGACATCGGGTTAAAGCGGCTGCTGCTGCTACTGCTGTTGCTGTTGCTGTTGCTGCTGCGGCTTCTTCCTCTGGTCCAGTTCCGGTTGAGGAGACTGAACAAGGGCAAATCTCAGTCCCAGATAACCAAGAGGTGTTGCAGGCCACAATCATTGGTGTCCCACCACCAAAGCGAGTCCGGAGACCTCTCTTCCAGGACCCTGATGCGGCTACACTTTCTGATCAAGGAGAGGGAACTGTCCCAGGTTCTAAGGCAACACTGACCGGTTCAGAGTCTGGTCCGATTGCTGTTTTGGTTGATGTATGGACCCCTGCTGCCGATGCTATGCTGTCTGATCTAGAGGAAGCATGTATTGGTAAGGAGTCAATGGTAATTGATGTAACTGGTCCAGAGGAGAACCACAAGGATACGCCTTTGACAATGACAGATCCGGAGGAAAACATTGATCAGCTGATGGAGGAGGTGTTCACTGGATGAGCTTTCATTGGATCCAGCTTTGACCACTACTCAACTTGAGAGAGAGATAGCGGTTTTAAAAGAGGACTCTTTGGTTATGAACACTAATGCAGGTACAGGTTCTGACGAGGTGATACCGGTGGAGAAGGTACGCAAGGCAAAACCTCCTTTGGCTCTCAAAAGAGCAGCCTCCAAAAAGTTGAATGTGTATTTGCGAACAACCCATAGGAAGCGTCCTGCACCTGAACTGTTGAGTCGGTGAGGGAATCAACCCGAGGAACCAGGAACAAGAGAAGGGTCCAACTGATGGGGCTAAGCCACCTAAACCGTTAACGGATAAACGAAGATTTTAAGCTGGAATTATCAAGGGCTTGGGAATAAAGCAACTATTGGTTATCTCAGGGATTTATGGGAGAAACATAGACCTGAATTTTTATTTTTATCTAAAACTAGACAGCCTTTTTATTTTATGGAACCTTTTGTTGGTTATTCAACTTTAAAAACGGTTGATCCTTTCGGTTGTAGTGGTGGTTTGACAGTATTTTATAATAATTATTATGATGTTTCGGTTTTATTTGAATCTAATCGGTTAATTGATATGGAACTTACTTATAAAGGACAAATTATGTATTTTAATTTTGTTTATGGTGACCCAGTTCCAGAGAACCGTGATTTAGTATGGGAACGGTTAACACGGATTGGTCTATCCAGAGACTCTCCCTGGTTTCTTATTGGCGACTTTAATGAATTAAAAGGTAACCATGAAAAACGGGGTGGAAAACTCCGACATGCGTCTTCTTTTGTGGGTTTTAACACAATGATTAAACACTGCAATTTATTGGAGTTTCCTGCAGTTGGGGATAGCGTGTCTTCGCATGGTTGGAGGGGCAAAAAGCCCATTCGATGCCGACTGGATCGCGCCCTAGCTAATGAAAAACTTCATGATTTTTTTAGTGATTCATTCACGGAATATTTACCTATGATATCATCGGACCACAAACCGGTATTAGCTACTCTCGAGGACAAAATCCGACGAGGGAGAAGCAGTTTCCGTTTTGATCGCCGATGGCTTGATAAAGAAGGTTTATTTGGCGCCATCTCGGAGGGATGGGGTCTAGACTAGAGGGAACAACTGATAATTTAATGGACAAGATTATCAAGTGTCGCCAGGCAATTTCTCAATGGCGAAAAGCTCAGGTTCCATATGGGAGGGAAACAATCGAGGATTTAAAGACCAGTTTGGCGACTGCTCAGGCAGACGATTTTGTATTTGTTGAGATGATCTCGGAAGTGTCTTGGAATTTGCGAGAGGCTTACCAAGATGAAGATATTTACTAGTATCAAAAAAGTAGGAGCCGCTGGATGCGTCTTGGAGATCAAAATACTGGCTATTTTTATGCCTAGATGAAACAAAGACGATCCAAGAATCGGATCATTGGTCTTCATGATGAGGCGGGACACTGGATAACAGAGGATACTAAGGTACAAGGCATCGCTGCCTCCTATTTCCAGGAGTTATTTACATCCACATAGCCCATAGACTTTGAGGAATCTTTGGATGAGGTTTGCACGGCTATCACGATTGATATTAATGACACACTAACTCGCCCGGTATCAGAACATGAAATCAAGGAAGCTTTATTCATGATGCACCTTGATAAAGCCCTATGAAGGCTCAGTTTTATCAGTGTGCATGGGATACGGTAAAGAATGATTTAAAGTTACTGGTTGACTCCTTTTTCCAGGATGGCCTCTTTGATAAACGGTTGAATACGACAAACATTTGTCTCATTCCCAAAGTGGATAAACCGACCCGGATGTCGGAATGGAGGCCGATTAGTTTATGCAATGTTGGGTACAAGATTATCTCAAAGATCTTATGCCAGCGGTTGTGTACTTTTTTGCCGGCACTTATCTCTGAGACACAATCGGCCTTTGTAGAAGGTCGCATGATTATGAATAATATTCTGATAGCACAAGAAATGTTTCACGGTCTTCACACTAACCCCTCTTGTAAGGGCAAGTTTATGGCTATTAAAACGGACATGAGCAAGGCTTATGACAGGGTAGAATGGTCCTTTCTTGAACACTTATTACGAAAATTCGGTTTTAGTGAAAAATGGATTTCTAGGGTAATGTGGTGCGTGACATCTGTTCAGTCCCGAGTATTAATAAATGGCCAACCACATGGTTCCATTTTCCCTTCTAGAGGGCTCCGACAGGGGGATCCCTTGTCGCCATATCTTTTTATTCTTTGCACCAAGGTCCTTATTGCAAACCTTCGTAAGGCGGAATGGTCCAAGTTAATCACGGGTATCAAGGTTTCGACTGCTTGTCCAGCGATATCTCATCTCTTGTTCGCAGATGATAGTCTGTTTTTCTGTCGGGCCACAAAGGAGCAGTGTGAGGTTCTTCTAGGGGTTTTAAAACAGTATGAACGGGTTTCTGGCCAACGAATTAACTTTTAGAAATCGTCAGTTCAATTTGGACACACAGTGGAGACGAATTTACGTGAGGAACTTAAAGGCGTGATGGGTATTACTACTTTGGGTGGTATGAGTTCTTATCTAGGCATTCCTGAAAGCCTTGGAGGGTCAAAAACAAAAATCTTCTCCTTTGTTCAGGATAGACTGCAATCACGGGCGGGTGGATGGCCTGCTAGATTGTTGTCTAGGGGAGGGAAAGAGGTCATGATCAAATCGGTTGCCACCGCGGTCCCTACTTTTGTTATGTCTTGCTTTCGGCTCCCGAAAACGGTTACAAGGAAACTCACCAGTGCGATCTCTAATTTCTGGTGGAGTTCTTCTGGAGATTCAAGAGGGCTACACTGGATAGCTTGGGATAAGCTTTGTGATGATAAGCTGGAAGGTGGTCTGGGCTTTCGATGTCTGGATGACTTTAACACAGCGTTGTTAGCCAAACAACTATGGCGGCTGATCACAGTCCCGAACTCTTTATTTGCAAAGGTTTTAAAAGGTCGCTATTACATGCACTCTGATCCTTTGGATCCTATTAAATCTTATTCACCATCTTATGGATGGCGGAGTATGGTATTTGCTCACTCTCTGGTACACAAAGGACTCATTAAACGGGTAGGATCCGGCAATTCCATCTTAGTATGGTCTGACCCCTGGATCCCTGCCCAATCCCCGAGACCAGCATTGCGTTCGATCGCTCATCGATCCTACGCTCAGAGTTGAAACTTTCATCAACATGAGTTTATGCTCTTGGAACTTGCCTTTGCTTCCGGCCTCTTTTGCACCGGAAGATATTGGCATTATTTCTGCTTTACCTCTTGGCAATCTTAATACACCGGATAGATTGGATTGGCATTTGACAAAATCTGGCTTGTATACCGTTAAATCGGGGTATAGCGCCTTGCGTCAAAAACTAGAGACTAGCTTGACGGTCTCTAGGCCTAATATTGTTCCGCTTCAGGCCTTTGTTTGGAAGCTTCGCTGCCCACCAAAAATTTGGCACTTTTTGTGGCAAGCTCTGTCGGGATGTGTGGCAACGACTGCTAATCTGCGGCGTCGTGGTATGGGTAATGATATGGAATGTGCACGTTGTGGAGTCACGGAAGAGACAATCAATCACGCTCTCTTCCTTTGCCCCCGACATGGCAGGTGTGGGCTTTATCCTCCTTTCCGACATCGTCGGGTGGCTTTCCTTCAGAATCTATCTATGCAAACATGGAGACATTATTTTGGAGATCTCAGCAAATCCCTTCGGTGGAAATTTTTCCGTGGATTAATCGATCTACACATACCTCGTGATAAAGAAACTGATAAACCTAAAGGCTTTGCCTTTGCTGAGTACGAGACTGAAGAAATCGCTGATTACGCTGTTAAGCTTTTCTCTGGACTTGTTTCTCTCTACAGTAGAACTCTCAAGTTTGTTGTGAGTCCTTTGTTCTCTCCTCTCTGTCTTTTTTAAATCTTTTTGCAAAATAGATTCTTGATTTTGGTTTTGTGGTTTGTGGTTTGGTGGAATTAGATATCTGGACAGGATAAGTTGCAGGTGAACTCCGGTAATAGAATGAGACCTCAGCCTTTGGCTTTCGAGTATTCAGATAGAGCTGCTTATCATTCAGAGAGGTTTTCGTCGCAATTGATCTCTCCGCCTTCACCTCTGCCTTTGGATTACACACAAGGTTTTGTTTCTATGGTTTGACTTATTCTTGTCCCTGCTTGATTCATGGAACAGATAGAAAGATTGATAGCTTTCGTTTTGAAGCATTGACACAAGTTAGGCAGAGTATAGATACATGGTTTTCTCAATGTATATGATTAGTTTGGCTGGTGAGTTATAAGAATTTAGCTGGTTCTTTGCCAAATTTAACACGGATGATCCGACAATTCCATCTTAGTATGGTCTGACCCCTGGATCCCTGCCCAATCCTCGAGACCAGCATTGCGTTCGATCGCTCATCGATCCTACGCTCAGAGTTGAAACTTTCATCGACATGAGTTTATGCTCTTGGAACTTGCCTTTGCTTTCGGCCTCTTTTGCACCGGAAGACATTGGCATTATTTCTGCTTTACCTCTTGGCAATCTTAATACACCGGATAGATTTGGTTGGCATTTGACAAAATCTGGCTTGTATACCGTTAAATCGGGGTATAGCGCCTTGCGTCAAAAACTAGAGACTAGCTTGACGGTCTCTAGGCCTAATATTGTTCCGCTTCAGGCCTTTGTTTGGAAGCTTCGCTGCCCACCAAAAATTCAGCACTTTTTGTGGCAAGCTCTGTCGGGATGTGTGGCAACGACTGCTAATCTGCGGCGTCGTGGTATGGGTAATGATATGGAATGTGCACGTTGTGGAGTCACAGAAGAGACAATCAATCACGCTCTCTTCCTTTGCCCCCGGCATGGCAGGTGTGGGCTTTATCCTCCTTTCCGACATCGTCGGGTGGCTTTCCTTCAGAATCTATCTATGCAAACATGGATACATTATTTTGGAGATCTCAGCAAGTCCCTTCGGTGGAAATTTTTCCGTGGATTATTTGGTACATTTGGAAAGCTAGAAATGATAAAGTTTTCAGTAATTTAGACTCCAATCCTTTAGCCGTTTTAAAAATAGCGGAAGAGGAGGTCATGCTTTGGTTTTTGGCTCAGGAGGACCATCTAGGATCCTCCGCCCAGGGAGGCCCTCGGCCGATCCTTGGTGCTACGGTTAATAACTTGGCCGCAAGCAGCAGAAACAGCTACCGCTACTTTGTGGATGGATCTTGGAAGGATATTGATCAGTTTTCTGGTAGAGGATCGCACTGCATTTCTCCTGAGGGGGAATTCCCCACTATGGGTGCATCAAATTCTCGCCGGAGCTTATCTCCCCTCCATGCCATAGTGGAAGCCCTCATCTGGGCTATGCGATGTATGATTGGAGCGGACAATGAAAACGTAATGTTTCTCACGAATTTTTCTGATTTGGTGAAGATGGTGTCTTCGCCAGCGGAGTGGCCTGCCTTCAACACGTATATGGATGTTATTGAAGAAGACAAGGAGGAGTTATTATCCTTCTCCATAGCCCTAATCCCTAGATCACAGAACGATAGTGCGGACAAACTGGCACGACGAGCTAGAAAGGAGTCGCACCAAATTATCTATGTGAACGGTTTTCCTTCTATTGGCTCGTTTGAGCTGATTTTGTACTTTGTTGTTAAAAAAAAAGTGTTTTTTTTTAGTTAAAAATAAACCATAATTAAAACATTATCACATGAAATAATGTATATAACTAAAAGAAAAATAAAAGAGTAATACCATAAAAAAGAACTAAAACAAGTTTTGTGGATAATTATAGCACACATTTCATAAATTTAAAAAAAATAGCATTACTTAACACATTAAAATATTTAAAATTCTTTTTCATAATTTTATTTTTTAGGTTTGGGTTCTCAATTTCACATTTAGAGTATAGTTTTGAGGAGTATGATTTAATATTTTGAATTTAGGATTTAATTCTAAAAGATTAATTTATATTATTTTTGAAATTTTAGAGATGTTGTGCTAAGTTTGGAAAAAAACTTATTTTAGTGCTATGCTAAAAAACATGATGTATAATGAATGTATCTCAAGAGTTGTTATTGATTACCCTATATCGTTTAGGTTTCTAGATTGTATTTTGATCAGGATTTATACTTCTCAAGGATGAGCTAAAAAAAATCAAACATTAAACTTTTATCACATAAATAATGTATATAACTAATAAATAAATTTAAAAAAAAAACTTTAAAAAAAAATATATATACGTGAAAATTACATTTTCAACCCTCTCGAAACTTCTTCTTCTCCTTCTCCTCCTCCTCAATTTCAATTACACACATTCATCCATCTTCTTCTTCCTAAAGCTTTTTTTAGGGTTTCCATTGTTCCCGATTAACAAATTCAGCTTCAATGTCTGGAGGAAATTCCAATTGCACCGTCTACATAGGTAAATTGTCTCTTCCAAACATCTCCAATTTTTTTTTTTTATCTGACTGTTAAAACAAACTTTGAAAATCAGGGAACGTAGATGAGAGAGTAAGCGATAGGGTTTTGTATGATATCATGATTCAAGCTGGTAGAGTAATCGATCTACACATACCTCGTGATAAAGAAACTGATAAACCTAAAGGCTTTGCCTTTGCTGAGTTCGAGACTGAAGAAATCGCTGATTACGCTGTTAAGCTTTTCTCTGGACTTGTTTCTCTCTACAGTAGAACTCTCAAGTTTGCTGTGAGTCCTTTGTTCTCTCCTCTCTGTCTTTTTTAAATCTTTTTGCAAAATAGATTCTTGATTTTGGTTTTGTGGTTTGGTGGAATTAGATATCTGGACAGGATAAGTTGCAGGTGAACTCCGGTAATAGAATGAGACCTCAGCCTTTGGCTTTCGAGTATTCAGATAGAGCTGCTTATCATTCAGAGAGGTTTTCGTCGCAATTGATCTCTCCGCCTTCACCTCTGCCTTTGGATTACACACAAGGTTTTGTTTCTTTGGTTTGACTTATTATTGTCCCTTCTTGATTCATGGAACAGATAGAAAGATCGATAGCTTTCGTTTTGAAGCATTGACACAAGTTAGGCAGAGTATAGATACATGGTTTTATCAATGTATATGATTAGTTTGGCTGGTGAGTTATAAGAATTTAGCTGGTTCTTTGCCAAATTCAACACGGATGAGTAAATTAAGAACCTTCTGCTCAATCTATCTGTCTTTCTAAGCATAAGACTTGGTCTGTTGCTTAAGCTAATGGCTATCACTAGTTTAGCTGCTAGAGTTATGAGAAATTAAGCTGCTTCGTTGTCGAATTCAACACAGATTACAATATCAAGAACCTTTAGTTCATTCTAAATTTGTGTTTTGGAGTATGAGAGAGTTAATGTACTTTGTTCTGTGTTTTTTTGTTTTTGTGCATTTTTGCAGAGCCACCTCCACCAGGAGTATCAAATGGAGCAAGTTTGGAGTATAGTAGAAGAGTTCTTGGTTCAGCACTAGATAGTATCAACCATTCAAGACCACGTCGCTACTGAAACAGTGATAACACTCTCTTTTTTCTCTTTGTTAGAATGATTGTATGATAATCAATATTGAGATGAAGAAGAAGAAGAAGTTGTGATTGTAATGATCTACGGAATGAGAAAAGACAACAAACTGGAAGATTTGTAGAAGTGATGTAAACCTTTCTTTTATTATAAGACAGATATTTCTGTTGTTGTTTTATGACAAAAAGTACCTTTAACTTTTACATGTTTGATTACTAATGCCAATGAAAAGTACAAACACAAATGAAGGGACTTTAGTAGTAGTGATGCATTAGCCGCCACTAATTGGAGGTATGATGGCTAACTCATCTCTGTGTTGAACAATGGCGGAACCGGTTGTATATTCCTCATTCAACGCAAGAACCACACAGCTACGTACCTCTTCCAAGCTTGGGAACTTGAGAACCAACTCGTCCATGCATTTCTGTGTTGTACTACCTGATGGCATCTTCAGTGTTAAATCAGGCACGCCTGTGAGCTCGCGTGCTCTGGCGAATAACAACACTTTGATCTCCACTGTTGAAGTGTCATCACCTTCAATCTTTGTGAGCTCTTTGATCACTTGTTCTGTAGCGTCCATGGCCAAAAAATACAAAACTGGAAGCACCTGAAAACCACAAGGGTCCACTCTTAGAAACCAAAAAAAAAGAAAAAAGTAGAGAGTCTCCAACTGTGAATTCTTTTAGTCTTGAGTCCTGAGTTTGACAATGTATAAAGAGATTCTCAGAGCTATATAATGCTGAAGACTCGAACTGAGACTTTGCTTTGTAAAAGAAACACAAAGACACATGCCCTTAAGACTGAAAGTGATCTAAGACATGCCTATTTAAACCCTACATAAAATTTCAAACAATATTACAGACGAACAAAAACATGGAAGCAAAGTCCACTCTGATCAAAGAGAGTATGAAGATCAATCACGACCACAAGATTAAACCCACTCAAAATTTTCTTATATTGACCCCAATTTTTTTTTTTTTCCCCACAACCGAACAGAACCCAGAAGTCCAAATCCGATGTAAAAGGAGAAAAAAACAATAAGCCATTTTCAAACGAACCTCGAATTATCAAAAGCTTTTCGGAAAAGAGAGAGAGACACAGGTGACGAGAAGGAGAAGACACGAGTCCCTAATCTTCTCTGTTTGGCATCATCCCACTTCACGCTTTCTCTCAGTTTTGTTCGCTTAGTCGTCTCTCTCTCTCTCTCTCTCTGGATGTAGCTGTCGCTAAACACGGTGCAGATGCGATGCAGAGAGATAAATAGGCTCAACATTTTCTAAAAGGCCCATTTCATTAATTGCCTAATCCTCGAACCGAATCAATCCGGTTATTTCGGGTTTTCAGTTACTATTTAGTAGACACTGGTCCAAATTAACCGAACAAAAAAACATTTCGGATTTTGATTTATTTCGGTTAATGAAATTCTACCAAATTCAATCGACTTTTTGGGTTTCTCCAGCTAAAATGGGTTTAAAACAAGTTTAATCGGATAAAATTAGCAAATTCGGTTCAGGTTAAAATTAACAAATTAGCAAATTTTAAACCGACATAATTCAAAATCTTTCCAAATTAAACCGATTGCTAAACAGATTTTGAACCAAAAACCAAACAACTCGGTTTGGTTTTGTACGGACAAATTGGTTTGGACCAAAACAATATGGCTCTAGTCCCTAGTCATATACAAATTTTATTCTTCACCCATGATGTTTAGATTATGTCTCAACTGAATCAGTGATAACCTGAACTACCTTCGATGGACGATACTCGGGTTCATCCTCCCTTTCACTCACCTCTTTTATATTAGTCAATCGAATGATATCATATCATATTAAAATAAGGTAAATGAATAATGTCATATCATATTAAAATAAAGTAAATGAATAATTTAATTATTTAATTAAATTTAAACTAAGACATAAACTCATTTAGTTGTAAAATCTAAACGATAGTTTTTTTTTTTTTTGTGAAGAACTATAGTTCTTGTTGTTAAAAAAAAAACTGTAATTCTTCTTTATAAAACCCAAATCAACAATAACTCCATTTAATTGTAAAATCTAAACATAATTTGTCATTTGTAGATTTAAACCGATATACAATCTCGTTTAATTGTAGAAACCAAACTATATTCTTTTTTTATAAATTCAAACCAATTTATAATTTCGTTTAATTATTAAATCTAAATTCTAATATTTGTTGATAAATCCAAACTGACATATAATCTCGTTTAATTGTAAAAACCAAACTATATTCTTTTTTTATAAACTCAAACCAACATATAATTTCGTCTAATGATAAGATCTAAATTCTAATCTTTGTAGATAAATCCAAACGAACATATAATCTCGTTTAATTGTAAAATCTAAATTTTAACCCAAACTGACATATCACATCGTTTAATTGTAAAATATAAACTCAAACCAACTTATAACCTTGTGAAATCAAAACTCAATAATCTATTTTTAGTTTTTAAAAAAATAGAATTTTTTTTTATATCTTTTTTGGTGGCATGATCCGGTTGGTTGAAAAAAAATAAGTGAACCCAAGTATTTCCTAAGTATTTTTCATGGTGGGGTAATTCTTAGAGCCGACTGCTACAATTTACTCATTGTCTCTTTGTCTCCATGGTTTTAAGAAATTTGGCTTATTTCGCCGGTCTCAACAAGAAATTACTATAGGAACAGTTTAGGACTTGAACTATCTCGTTCCATATAAAGCAATGGTCTATACAAAACTTTTGATCAAACACGAGAACTATCCACCGAACAAAAAACTCTACCTTGCCACTTGAATACAACAATGCGTAAGCAACGTATACTACAATAAATAATAGCAGAATGGTTTATAGTTACCATGCGAACTATTTCAACCTCTAAATTTTCGATTTTGATGATATGGTTGGTCTTCATTATAAGGGTGTCTTATCTTTGGTGGAATGTGGATACAAGTGGCAAGTGGCAACCTCTATGGAATCCTACATTACATGTACCACGGAAAGAATAGTACCTGCTGCCCCTTAAGCACTCACCTTTGCAAGCAAAGTAGACAAAGAGTGGACGAGAAAACCGACGCCTCCGAAGTTTGTGTGGCTTAGCCGGATCAGACAAACGGCATTTGGGGTTTATATAAGAATGACGCGGTGGTGGTTTCATATCATTATTCATACGCATAAAGAAATATGAGAGTATATGTAATGTAGGTAAGATGTTTTAAGTAGAAAATCTCAAAGGATGAATAAGAAAATAAGAGACTCACTGAGATGAAATGCTTTCTTAATCAGCCCGGACTGAGCTTATTGTATTTAGTATTTACTATCGGAACTCGTTGCAAGTTGCAACATTAATTGCTTCTAATCCTAAATCAACGTTTCTAAAGTCTGCTAGTCCACCTGTAGCCAAGACAAAATTAGTTCCAGCTATATATTTTACGACCAACAACTTGTTTATTTACGACCAATTTAACCTACTGACACTTTCTAATGGTTAGCTACACGTCGTTTACGTATTCAGTCTCCTAAATTACAAAGTCTTCTTTTTTTATAAGTCAGCTTCGTTCAAGTTTTTGTGTGTTTAATTAGTGCATTTATTCAGAGAAAATTAGTTCAATATGATCAACAGCTTGTTATTCATGTGAACCCTATGATACGAAGAACAAAGCAATTCCAAACTATTAGAACTTCATGATCGGTGAGTAGAACTTGTTCCAATAGCATCAACACCCAGAGGCGCAACATCAGAATAGCTTGGTTTCTCTGGCTTTCATTGTTCCGGTCCTAAGCTAAAACAGACAATACATCCGACTGACCCGACCAAGAGACGCGAAGCAAAACCATCATGAACAGAGGCTTCTCCGAACTAATCCCGCAATATCCAGAATGCTAATCACATAATAGCATAGCTTCACCTCAGGGTGCATTTCCGGATTGGCCACGTCGCATCTGCCTTGTTGTCTTGCTTCTTAGTCGGAATGAAATCATTCGGATGAGCCTAATGAAATCAGATCTACAAAGATAACCATGTGTCTAGGAGAGGTGAGAGAAAAGAAAAAAAAACTCAGAAGAAGATAGTTAGACCATCGTTAGTGGAGCAACCCTCCATAGTTACTCTCATATTAATTAATTATATAATTAATACTAAACTAAGTAAAGTAACCTTAAGAGAAACTTAAGCAAAATCACCCTATTAATAGAGAACTCAAAAGAAGGTTGCTCAAGCATTTAAATAATAATTTTTTAATTTGTGTTTATTAATTATCAAACTTTAATTATACAAAATGACAAGACAATTATTTATGTTTTTTATATTACATAAAATAGAAAACAATTAAATTTTACAAACTTAAGAATATTAAACATATTTTACAAAATTCGAAATAGTAAAAACATTTTATAATATTCAAAATATTAAACATATTAAACAGAATTTGAAATAAGATTTATTGTGCGGTTGCACCAAAGTTTTGCCAGATATGCTCAATCAAGTCTTTTTCCAAAAGATCATGCATTTGTGTATCATGAACCTCATTTCGAATGCCCATCATATTATGTAGATTTGTTGGCATATCTGTAGAATATGATAAATCGACATGAGAACTTCCACTTCCTTCTCCGTGATGGAATTCCGTTGGATAGTAGAAATTGTAGTCATGTCGTTCGTCTTCCACTATCATGTTATGCTTTGATCAGCTTTGGTTTCGCTTACTTCTGTTTTAGGAAGGTGGCGAAGATAAGATTTGGTTGTATGTGTTGATCGGCTTTGGTTTCGCTTACTTCTGTTTCTGGAGGTTTCAGATGAAGAATCTCATCACAAACATGGACAAAAAGATCACCTAGCTAGTCATGTTTCTACTCTTTATCTTTTGTCATCATCTTCACTTTTTTTATATTAACACGTTTTGTAATAATAGGAAACCTATAGCACAGAACAGCATGTAGTGTCATTTACTCAATTGGGTGTTGGAATGAAAAGCTTTTGATTCTCACACATTGTGTCTCTATGAGTAAACAAAAGAGAGAGTGAGGGAGATAGCTTATTGAAACATGTTTGCCTCCACCACAAGAGGAGGAGGAAGTAGAGGAAATACTTCTTCTTTCTCTAACTCTTTCTCTATCTTTTGGTTTCCTGACTTGTTGGGCTCTGACTCTTTTGCTTTCGCCCTCAGCTTCTCCATTGCTTTTTTCCTGTTCTCCTTTCTCCCTACTCGAGCTTCTGCGGCTTCACCATGGAGAATGTTGATCCCTCCAAGGAATCCAGTCGTGAGATACAACATGGTGTTTCTTCTTGAAATATCTTTGGAATCAAGGACTTGAAGCTTCTTGGGTTCCTTTATGTTTGCTTCAAGTAAAGGCTGTCAAAGAAAATGCAATATAGACTGACCTCAGAGCTCTGCACAAACTAACAAAAACTGATGCTTGAAAATGCAAACTTACACTAATACCAATCTTCTTCTTTCTTCTATTGACCATGAGAATACAGCAGAAGCAATCATCAACATATGAAAAGAATGCCTTTTGTTGCCCAAAATTCACATGACACAAACCAATCAACAAAACTAGTTGGAAGCATATAACAACTAAATTCGATCTGAACCTCAAAACAGTTGGATCAAACATTCTCTAATAGCTCAACCTGAAACCCAACGGCCTCAGATTCATTCTCACATAGACAGAGCACAACAAATCTCTCCGGGAAAAGAAAACTAATTTGATCTTTGAAAGCTGTTGTACGAACCTGATGAGAACCTACGCTGGTGGCTAAAATCACCCGGAGACGGGAAAATTTAGGTGATTCTCCATTCATTGGAGAAAATGAGATCAAAACAGGCTTCCAGATAGAGTACGATCTCGCCAACGCATGTTTTATCTCCAAAGGAAGGGAGAGAGAAGAGATAGAAACAGTCGGCAATAAAGGGAAAAAGAAATAAGAGAAAAAAAAATTCTATTTTATATTTCTGAATCCACCATTCAGGAGACGCCATGTAGCGTTCTCTTAGGGTTGCTCGGAATGCTTCCGAAAGAACCGATTCTCAGTCTCATAGACTCATATATAGACTCATATATGAGGTTTTATTAATATTTTGGAGCTCAAACCCAACTCCTTAGCAATAATGCTCTTAATGCCTTAATGGTTTTTCTTTTTTTTTTTATCAAAAAGTTAATGGTTAATACTTTGTATTTCACTTTCACAGTTTAATTAATTTTTATTTTTTAAATACCTAGATGTTACAGAAAAAAAAAAGACTTGTATTATTTGATGGAGCTTGTGAATTTGTGTTGAATTGTCCATGTATGCTTTTACAATTTGGTTATATTAATTATCCATTTGAATCAAATTAAAATGTGGTACAATAGTTAAAATCACTGTACCATTTTGGTTACACATGATAGCGTGCCGCGAATCTAGTTGAGAGGTGACACGTAGCCAATTAGTAATCGGCAGTAATCACTCTGGTCCAGCAGCAAGAGATAAATAAAAGAACCTTGGGGTGGGCTAATTGGGATCATCAACAGCAAATTTTAGGGCTTTCGTTAGGGTTCATGGAGGTGGAGGAGTTGTTTGATTGGGAGCTGCTTCATGGCTCTGACACGGAACCAACTGATTCTATCACGTCAGAGAAGAAACTGGAGAGTTCAAGTGTAATCGGCGTTGGTAAGATCCTCTCTGATCATTTCTCTGTTGATACGATCCATTACGGTGTTTTGGAACCTCCTGATTCTTTCCGGGTCAATTACGGGTCGGATCCTCTGAATCAGGAAGAGGAGATTTGGGGTGATAGTGAGGTCAGGGTATGTGTTTTTGAAGCTCTTGATGAGAAGCACCTCAAGAGTGAGGCTGCTGCTGATGGAACTGGTGTTGAAGAGCCTATTGAGGATTCGAGCAAGTCTTGGTCTGAATCTGATTCAGGGGGTGATGAATTGGTTTCTCGGATTGTGAATGGTGAAGATGAGATTGTTTCTCATAGTAGAGTTGTATCTACTGTAGAAGTTGGGGATGTGAGATCTGGTGATGAGTGTGATAGTAGAGAGACAGTGTGGTGGAAGGTGCCATTTTTGCTTCTCAAGTACTCTGCATCTAGGGTTGATCCAGTTTGGTCTGTTTCTTTGGCTGCAGCAGTGATTGGTTTTGTTCTATTGGGACGGCGGAGGTTGTATGATACGAAAAAGAACCCTCAAAGGTTCAACCTTAAAGTTACAATTGATGATAAGGTACACTATATTCAACTTTCAGCCTTGTGTTATCATTTTGCTTGAAGTTGGTAAGCTAGTCTACAATGATTCGTTTTGAGGATGAATCTCTCCTCTATTATGTTGCGTTGATGCTATTGGTCTGACTTGATCTCTAGCATTTAAGTTTGAGTTTGGTTTGATAATTGTCATGTCCTGGCTTATATATTTTGTAGTTAACTTGTTCTTGTAATTTGTCTGAATGAAGAACAAAAAATGCTTGGGGCATCACCCGTAGAAAGTGATGAGATTTGATATTTTCCTTCAGCTGTTATTCGTTTGGTGGTGTTTTCTTGTATCACTATCACATCTTGTGTTGTTTATGATCTATGCAGAAGGCGTCGCAGGTGATGAGTCAGGCAGCCCGACTCAATCAAGTGTTCACAGAGGTAAGAAGGGTTCCTGTGATCCGCCCTGCTCTGCCATCTCCTGGTGCGTGGCCAGTTTTGAGCCTTAGATGAGAAGGCGATCATACAACGTATCATCTTATGTACCAACAGAACAGAAGCACATGTTTTTGTGTCGTTCATATGCATAGTAGTTTACAATATTATCTATCACTTTTGTAAGTCTTGGGTCTGTCATGGGAGACGAGTGATCAGTATAGCATTTGTGTCTCAAAGTGTTCGACTCGTAAAGTAAGAAACTGATAACCAGAAGACACCTTGGAAGAAATGTGAGCAGAGTACAGAATCTTTAAACCTAAGAGCAATAGCTTCCTCAGGAAAACAAAACAAAATTTCTAGATGCAACCAGGATAGAAGTAATCATCAGCTTCTGCAGCCAGGATAAAAATAATCGATACCATTCTCCTTGATCCTAAATTGAAAATTCTGCAACTTGTTCCTCGAGCTTCCTCGTCCTGAATTGCTTATGCCCTTGTTCAAAACAGTCAACTGCATATGCAAAATAAGATGACAAAAATCATTTAAACACCAAGAAAATATCAAACAAAAGCTTCAATTAATGATTTTGAGGAAAAAGAGTATTGTGATTACACTTACTTGGCCATGTACATCATTAGCTAAACCAGAGGCTAAAGGCCCTGCCTTTATCACAACATCTGCAAGACACACCATCTGTAGCAAAAACGCAGGTCTCTCCATACTCGCGTATATATCTTCATGATTGAGAATGACCAATGAACAATTCTGTCTTCAGAGAAATATAAAGATTGCCCGTTAAAAGACTCAAAAAGAAGAAAAAACCTATAATGTACTTCACAAATGGGTTACAGCCTCTCTGACTTACGCTTTCAGAACTTAAGGTGTGGCAATAGTGCAGGAAGTCCAAGACGTGATCTGAATTGCTGCCGGTAGTAGCAATTTCCAGGAGAGACATATCATCCACCATAACGGTTATGTTACCACTTGCTACACTCTGTAGCTTTCGAACGGTTTCTTGTATCTCCCGAAATAGTTTTGCAACTGCACTCACATTGTCTTCCACTTTATCACCATCTGTTAAAAAGATTTCAGTAAAAGAAAAGTGTATTCAGCTCTGAAAAAATAGAGTTATGGTCGATAACAACACAAAAACAAAACAATGAAACGTCCACTACAAGTCGATGAAATCAAATTCGTGTGATAACAAAAGTAAAAATCTTGAGGTAGAATCTAAGCTAACCCCACCAAAACTCATCAATCATCATTGTGTTCACAATACAATCCACTGGTTCAGAATCTGAATTCACAGAGAAGAGAGACAACTGCTACTCTATTTCTTTAAATCGTTTGCTTTCAAAGAAGAAGCGCTGATGAAATAATGAAGATCACCAAAATGAACCCAAAAGTTAGGAGATTTGTTCTAGAGCTCCCCTAATTTCCAAGGCCAATACACTTTTAAGTATGCTTTATCAAAGACTAACTAACTTGTTAACTAAGCTGATGTGAAATTAAGCCATTAGCTATACTCTATTTCTCTTATCAAATCTACTGTGTTTACCTGAAAAGTCTCACCTGAGCACTTAACCATCAGCATGTCAAAGAACACCAATCGATTATTCGTCTTGTGGGTAGCTAAATTACATCCCTGTTACAATGGCACAACACTGAGAAAAGCAATGTATGTAAAAAATTGAGACAAAAAAAGTATAAAAAGATTGAAACTTTTACCAGTTTACGCAAGATTCGATCATAATGAGAGAAAGGGCGAGCAAAAGCGAGAAAGATTAGGGCGTCAGAGGAATTAGGGGAGAGAACACGTTTCATCAACTGGTGAAGCACGAACGAGCCACTCGTCTCTACACAGTCTTCGATTAGTACTACTTTCCCATTTAGTGGCGATTGATTGGCTAGCTGCTGCTCATCAAACCCTAAGGCTAAGTCGAGGAGATTTACAGAACGATCCATGGAGAGAATTGGACGGAGAAGAGTGTGACAAAGGAGAAATTTTTAGGTTTTTGCTGAAAGAGAGAAGAAAGAAAATATAACAATAAAGACCTCAAGTTTGATCGAAATTATATTCTATACGCGGGAGAATGGTTTGTTTATTTTAAACCCTTAGACTTTCGATTCTTTATAAATTAATACCCTAAATGACCAATATTTTTAAGGAGAAAATGTCATTTAAACTAAGAATTTTCAAATTTTGGTCATTTAAACTATGAATTTTGTTGTAGGCTTAAAACATCAACTTTTGTTGATTAGTTTTTTTAAACATGAAATTTTGTTAATCAAGCCAAAAAATACATGACGTTAAATCTGATAATTGACCTACTAACATATATTGCTATGCCGTTAATCATTCCGTTACTGACAAAACGACGTCATTTTAATGGAAGTTTTAATTCGAAAAAATGTCATTTAAACCATAAAGTTTCAAATATAGGCCATTTAAACTATGAACTTGTAAATGTATGTAATTTAAACCATGAACTTTCAAATTTCTGTTATTTAAACCAGAAATTTAAATAACCAAAATTTGTAAATGATCCATCATGGTTTGATTGGTGAAAAACTGTTTAAAGGGCAGATTTCATCATGATTTAAATGACCAAATTTTGAAAGTTCATGGTTTAAATGACATATTCGTTGGTCTATCTGTAGAAAACGATAAATCAACATGAGAAATTTTTTTTCTCCCTCATAAAACTCTAATACATGCTCTCATTATCTTACCTATTTTTTCTTTGTCCCAAAAATATGCAGAATTCTTGACGAAGAAGAAAGATGTTTTTTTATCTCTATTATATTCTTCTGTGTAATTTGAAGCTTAAAGAAAAAAAAATTCCAAGAAGGAGAAGGTAAAGAAGAAAGATGTTTTTTTTTATAATGCTAACGATACAAGTATAATTTAGTTTAAATACTTATGTTTTATTACTCGCCTACAACTTTATTTAATCATGATAAGTGCTAAACTTATTTACTTATATCTCCTTTAAAACAAAAACAAAAAAAGTAGTGTATAAATATTGACGGCGGAGAAAATGTAAAATATTATGAGAATATATTTATCGTATAATATAAACTATTAACATGTTCATTATTTATTCCTAAGTTTTCTAAGATGATAATTGTTGTCCACCTAATAATTAAATAAATGATTTACCGTATAATAGAGATGAAACTGAGATGTGTTTTTTTTAATAATGTTTGTGGCTGTGTTACACTATATATAGGGTGTGAATGGTAACAACAAATTTGGTTGTGTGGGACAAATGATTTGATAGTGCGGTACGGTTGAACTGAGGTACGTGCGGGACAAAAGTATTTGTGGGACAAGTGCGGTTAATGCAAAATATGCAGTACAAACAGGATCCAAATGGTGACAGCGTAATTGACCGTGCGGGACAAGCGGTTTTACAGTGCGGAATGGTTCAACTGCGGTATTTGCAAGGAAAAAATATTTGTGGAACAACTGCGGTTTATGCATAATAAGCGGGACAAAATAATGTTTGATTGGTGAAAAACTGTTTAAATGGCAGATTTCATATTATTTTACTAATTTTATTGTATATATATTTTAATAAATATACATTTTTATATATTTTTGAAGCTTAAATATCTAAATAGTTCAAAAATAAAGTTCAAATTTTTAACATATAAAATCTTTCATCTCGATTCAAGATTTCAATCATAAAACTTACAACACATTAAAAGATTGATTATCGAGTACTTTGATTTTCCGATAACATATTTGCAATATTGTCTCTTATTTGCGTCATATGTTCTCCATCTGCTATTTCTGTTGCATCTATATCACCTATATCATGCTCAAAAATTATGTTGTTTGACTTCTTTGTAAACTCTTATCCTCCGGTTTGGGCAACCAATCTTGGAGTTATTTTCTAGTTTAACGTTAGGTTGAAAAAAAAAAATTATGTTGTTTATATTTGTCTCAGTCATTACATCTGTGAAATCTGCATTAGAAAATTTTGAAATTCTGATGAAATTATGTAATCCCACTGTAGCCATAACCACTTTTTTTTTTAACGTGAACATTATATCTTCGAAAATCAGAAAGAATCCTCCATTTTTTCTTCCAAACTCCAAAAGTTATCTCGATAACAGATCGTAAAGATACATGACATTGGTTGAATAATTCATGTTTATTCCTGAGAGGGGGACCAAAATAGAATTGAGACATATGATATCTCACAACACGATTTCGCGATGATCTATAAGGAGCGAGAAATCCTTGTTTATTTGGATATCTAGAATCAACGAGATAATACTTCTCTAATATGAGGCAAAGGAAATCCAAAATCACTTTGTTGGGTCATTTGCAAAACAGCTGTATTATGGCATGAACCTGGTGCTCCATTCCAAATATATGTGAATAACATATTCAAATCACATATTTCCATGATGTTCAATGATGCATTATCGTGTCGATTCCAATGCATTTGTTGCAACTCAGGCTTTACTTTGACGCACACATGAGTCCCATCCATAGCTCCAACGAATCCACTAAAATATGGCCAATATCTTTGGTCTACTTGAAGTCTTTCAGGAATGCGATAAAGCTCTAATCTTGTTGGAGTTCTAATATAATCACATGCCAATAACTTTGTTGCCTTAAGAACTTCCCTAAATTTTCTTTGCACAGTCTCTTGATTTTGGCCAAATCTTAAATCAACATCCCTTTGAACTTCTTTATGCTCACATATCCGTAGAAACATAGCCACACTCTCTTCAATCCCTATATTCAATGTTGGTTTAGACCTTAGTTTGTTTGAAACATATTACACAATGCCCTGAAACATGGAAGTGACATTCATAATAGTTGAAGACAACCAACATCATCTTGTTGTAGTCGACACCAAATATTTCTCCATCTCATACCTCCATCGGTTTGCGCTGGTGCCCTTTGAAAATATCGATCATAATAAGTTCAAGATGGTTGAATTACTAATTCTTCAAATTGTTCATTTTCCAAATTCCACAGTTCAATTCTCTCTTCATAATTGATTTTTTTGAGGCCTTGTGATCACAATTGACATATACGAAATGCCTGAAATTCATTACAAACGACATGTCATTAAACGTATATTATTTTAGAAGAACAAATTACATTAAATTTTAACATAAATGATACTAAAAAAACTAATTGATAACACAAAATTACGAACAATTAATCTTCATCTCCTACATCATTTTGATTACTTTCATTTGGTCATTGAGAGGTTTCCCAAATATTAAAAAGACCTCATGGTCTAGGTGTTTGTGGCATTTGTCCACTTTCAAAATATTTTGTGAAACCGAGACTAGATGATGATGTTTGTTGAATGATGGGTGAAGTTTTTTTTGTTGAGTATTCCTCATATTGTTACTGTAGTCTCCAAGTGAAAATCCGTACTGAACATTTACCGAAGTTGTTCCTGATGATCCACCTTGTTGAACATTTTGTAGTTGTTCCATGGTTGAATGTTTGGCGGTGTGCCCCAATGTGGAGCATTTGGCGGTGTGCCCCTCTGTGGAGCATTTTGCGGTGTGCCCCACTGTGGAGCATTTGGTGGTGTTCCCCATTGTTGATAACCAGGTCCCCAAAAATCAGGTGAATTTTGCGCTATTAAGTTATTACCCACATAAGATGGAGTGTTGGATGATAGACCTTCTGAATGTGGACTCCCAAATTAATGGCCTATACCTAACTGTTTTGGCACATCTTGGTTGTTTCGCGAAACACCAATCATCGCTTCCAACAATTATAGTTTATCCTCGTTGGTGTTTGAGGCTATGTCAATGAAATATTTACGCCAAAATACATTGAGACTCTATGATATATGAGTGTTTTAATAACCACTATGATATTTAAGTAGCATAGACAATAGTATTATTTACTGAACAATAAGATTCTTATTTTTATTAATTTTCAAATTAAAACATATATTACAACCCTTTTTACTAACATGGAAACTGCACTTTAA
The DNA here is from genome assembly GCF_030686135.1 of Camelina sativa. NCBI lineage: Eukaryota > Viridiplantae > Streptophyta > Magnoliopsida > Brassicales > Brassicaceae > Camelina > Camelina sativa. Next base: position 20,826,106 of record NC_141892.1, on the reverse strand, counting down.
ATCAGTTTGTATAAATTTAAAATCTAACAAAGCATTTAAAAGTGTATTTTTCATTAATTCATTTTGAAAATATATTAAACAAAACCTATATAGAATTGGGTTTAGAAAAATAAACCTGCAGGTACGTACGTAATTAAAGGGGGAGAGGATGGTGATATATTTGCATCTTTTTGTTAAACTATGAGAGTAGGTTTTCAGAAAATAACAATATGAGAGCGATTACCTAAATGGTGTTGAGTGAAATCTCAAGAGAGAGAGAGGCCAAGGGGAATAGGGAATAGATGTTTTTTTCTGCATTTTGATAAAGTATAGTAACATAAGTATATATAGTACACTTATGTATTAAAAAAATCTATTAAATAAAACATTTATTGTTATGCCCTTGAAGTAACCTTCTCTATATTAACATTTTTGAAGTACATTTTGTGTTATGCCCTTGAAGTTTAACTTATTTAATTTGGTTTTTTGTAACATTAACCCCTCCAGATTTTCCTAAAATAATCTTTTTACTTAATTAATCCCTACAGATTTTCTTAAACTAACATTTTGAATTAACTCAATTAATGGAACTATAGGAATGGTTCAAATTTATTAATGCTTATTGCCATAAACAGCATGACACCATCATTTAAGAGATCAAGAATAAATGCTCAAAACTTATTTAATACATCTTTATGATATGTTTAATGTAAATCGACCCACTTTGAGAAACAAAATATTACAACCTCAAAGATACTTATGACGTAGATAACGTCCTTAAGCACGAGAACCAAAATTAAGGAAATCACATTTTAGCAAATATATAACTTTGTAAGCAAGAAATACAATTATTTCTGTACATATCTCCTTTAGAAACTAAATATAGTTCTGCAATATTCTCACAACTCCATTAGACATACAGAAAAATCTTGTGTTTATTGCTAAAGATCGTTTGACACCTTGCTCAGCAAGCATTTATTCAATTATAAATATCAACTTCAAAAGAGAAACACAACACCCACAACCAAAACCTACATCCGCATAGCTAAACACAAGATGGTAAACCTTTTGCATTAATTCAAAATTGCCATATATATTTTTAGATTTTTTGCTTGCTTACCAATAAATTCTCGATCTCATATCACATCTAATTTTACCATCTTCAAAGAACTATATAAATAACGTCTCAATAGCAATACAAAAATGCATCAATTCATACACTTAAAGTAACCTTCCCGGTTGAGACACTTGATTTGGTTTTGGCGATAAACAGGTGCACATTTATTCCTTTATTTATTTATTGGTACAAAATGTTTATGCTTTCTTTATTTCATCTCTAATACCCTTCTTTTCTTATCTTAGATGGTTTAAAATCCATTTATTTGAAAGAAAAAAAAAGATTTGGTTTCACGTGAACATGCAACCTTTCAGTTAGTGGATAATCAAAATATTTTTTGTTTGATTTATTTCATATCTACACTAATTTTTTGTTTTGGACTCCATGTAGTTATGTACTTATGTCACAAATGCATGTTGAGAAAGAAACCAATCTGAGTTTAGCACACGGTAAGCTGGTCACCTTTCTAGGTATCCTCTTTATATTTATTATTGTATATATACTATCCTTTTGCACTTACCAAGCTTTTCGGTTTTTGGTACACTCCAGGATTTTGCTTTGATCCATTTGTATATCTTTTCAAACAATTAGGAGTAAATTAAAGGGGCCTACGTTGAGGCCACAAAGGAGGAAAATATGTTGGAGGAGGAGAGAAGAAAGAGATGAGTTTGGCGAAGTTGTTCAAAGTTTTTGTTGAATGATAATTGTTTAATTGATTCCAAAGTGACTATTAAATGCTCTATGTACTTTGTAATAATTTAATAGAGTAACATGTGATCATGATAATCATGTAATTTATATGATAATTTAGGATTTTTTTTCCTGTTACTAGACTAATATTTTATTGTATATGTATTAACATGTTGAATCTAAAAATAGTAATAAAGTTGATTTAATTACGACTGTAAAAAGCAAATTATTTTGTGTGGTATACGGGTGCAATCCTAGAATTAACATTCAAAATACAATTATACAATATAAACACAAAAAAATAAATAAATAATAAATAAATAAAATTTAAAAATTTTAGTTAAAAAATTGTCTCGCGGTGTACCGCGGGTTAAAATCTAGTTCATTGTATTTTTGAAACGAGGTCCATGCTATTATCTACTGAACAATCCGCTTTTTTTTTTGCAGAAAACGCAAATTAACTTTTCTTCTTCTGATTGGTTGTACATGTGCGATTTTAATTTTTTTTTTAAAACCAAAAATTCTTTTAATCATGTAAATTTGTGTTCATTAAAATAGTGAAGGAATGCAATGTTTTAAACATAAATTTGTTCTAGAAGAAACTATAATTTCTTTTTAAATTTTGTTAAAATTTTTTAATTATAAATTATTGGTTTAATTTGTAATTATAAAAAAATAATCAAATTTATTTAAACTAAAATTTAACTTTTATGTACATATTTTTATGCACAGCTAAAATATATATATTTATAATTTCTTAACTGTTTTGGTATTTACAACATATGTAAATTATTCTTATTTATTTTGTTATTTTTAATATAATTATTTATTGCATAAGCATATTCTTTTTTACTTAAAACAATATATTAGTTACCATAAACCTTCTTTTAATACAAATTTGGATAATTATTAATGTATCATTTATAATTTTTTTTTAAAAAGGGAACCGGATTTATGGTGATAAGCACCATATCTGAAAAAAAATTATTAGCGGAGCGTTTTCAAGGCCATAGGGTCTCAATGGTGACAGCTGATTTTTTTGTGTTACATATTTTAATTTATTTTATATAAAAAAGTGAGAAAATGAGGAATTTTTTTTTGTGTTTTATATTTTATTAAAACCCAACCAGATTTTGCCACGTAAAATTTTTTCAACGGTTCTTCCGATTCTTGGTTGAGAAATAATTTTGAGGAAAGTGGGCTTTTTTATGTGTTTTGTTTTATTTTTGGCCCAGAAATTGTTTGAGCAACTCAATCAAAAATGCCACTGGACATGCTCTAAGTGTTTTTTGAATTTATATTCATAGCAAATTGTTAGATGTTCAATGTTCATAGATCTGCAAGGATTAGGTGTTTTGATCCTAAAATTTTTGGATTTTCTACGGATCAAGATGACCTGCTATATCTCTTGGATGAGCTTTTCTAAATTATATTTATTATAAGAATTATTTACTATATAATTCTAATTATAATGAATTTTTTCAAACAACCAGAAAATTCGAGATATGACTCAACCATTGATTATTTTAAAACTCAATACAATAGCTCGAAAAGTTTCTACTTTGATTCGAATCAGAGAGAAGAAGAGTGACCCCTATCTTCTGACTATGCTATTGATAATTTTGCGTAGGTTAAACACCAAAATTTCACTATTGTCGTTTAAAAGAAATTGGCTATACTAATTAATATTTCTTTTTTTTTTATCAACGAAATTCCATTAAATGTAAATTTGTTTTTTTAGTTAACTTCCAAAATTTAAAAGCCAAATTATAATTAAAACAGCTAAAATACATATTTATCCGTTTGAAAATAAACGGTGATAATGTTCCACAATCAACGCTTACTATTGAATTCGCATCGTCTGACTTGTGGCTAACATCAGAATAGAATCCACCTAATTTATTCTACTTGATTTAAACACTTCTTTTCAATCCATTTGATTCGCATCTTCCAATTTGTGGAGAACATCCAAATAAAATATCTTCATTTACACTATATTTAATATAATCGTATGTCTTTGGTCACTATTGAATTCGCATCGTCTGACTTGTGGCTAACATCAGAATAGAATCTACCTAATTTATTCTACTTAATCTAAACACTTCTTTTCAATCCATTTGATTCGCATCTTCCAATTTGTGGAGAACATCCAAATAAAATCTCTTCATTTACACTCTATTTAATCTAATTGTATGTCTTTAACTTATTTGATTCATATCATTTAACCCGTGGCAAACACCGAACATAATCAACTCATTATACTCTAATAAATCTAAACACATGTCTTTCTTTAATCTAATTAATCCGCACAATCCGAGCAGTGACATATGTAACTTTAACGACACGTACTATTATCTTTGTTTAACATTTATTTCGCGTATTTGAACGTTGTTTATTCCACATATTGTACTATATATTTGATCTAAACACTTCTTTTCAATCTGTTTTATTCGCATCTTCCAACTCGTAGCGAACATCCAAATGAACTCTCTTCGCTTTACACTTTATTTAATATAATTGTATGTCTTTAATATGTTTGATCCGCATCGTTTAACCCTTGGCAAACACCGAACATAATACACCCATTTTACTCTAATTAATCTAAACATATATATATATATATATATATATATTAATCCATTTGATCTACACAATCCAAACAGTTATAGATGTAATTTTAACCATACTTACTATTCTCTTGATTTAACATTTATACTGCTTATTTGAACATTACTTATTTTGTATATTTTACTATATATTTGATCTAAACACTTCTTTTCAATATGTTTGATTCGCATATTACAATTGGTGGCAAACATTCAGATAAAATCTCTTCATTTTACACTTTATATAATATAATCATATGTCTTTAATCTATGGGAATTTTGCACTTACACCCACTTTTCCCTAAACTATGAACACATACACCCACTTTCTACTATCACTATACTTTTCTTTTGTAAAATTACCACTTACCCCTCAAACTAAACAAACCAACTCTCTTCCAATTAACTTACCTATGTGGATTCTAATTATAGAGAGAGAAAACAATGCATCTTCTTCTTCCTCAACCATGATTCCTCCAATTTATCAACCAACAAAAAAATTCAACTCACGATCCTCCTAATTATTCAACCAAACAATACATCTTCTTCTTCCTTGTTTTGCTTTTGTTCATCCATTGAAAGAGAAAAGCTTGTTTCTGTTTCTCTCTCTTTCTCTCTCCCATCCCTTTTCTAAAGTTTTCAAAAACTATTCCAACAATGGTGGAAATCCAGAGAAGGTGAAATATTTAGATCTCTTTACTTATCACTTTAGATTATATGAAATTCGACCTGAGTTTTCTTGGTTTTATTGTGATTTTACGGATTAATTGTGGTCTTGTGAGCTATTTAATATTGAATTAGTTTTAGTTTAATCTGGGAAAAAGTTTGACAAATATTGTATCCACAAATAGTAATCCATGTGGACAAATATTGTATCCACAAATTGCATTATAATCCCAATCGATAATATGTTTCCATATGGACATGTTTTCATGGACACCTGAATTGATGGATATTACTTTTATTTTGAATTGATGGGTGTTACTTCGATAATATGTTTCCATATGGACATGTTGTCATGGATACCTGAATTGATTGGTATCCACATGACCATAGATATATGGATTTGATGTTGTCATTGTACCATAATGTACAATAATTCATCTAAAATATATTAATATAGATTTTAAAATATAGAAAATATTAAATCATAACTTATTGTATCAAAATAAAGATATAGTTTTGATAATAACTAGTACAATAAAAGAAAAGGAAGAGAAAAAGAAAAAGAGGAGAGCCTTTGTCCAAAAAGAAAAAAAAAGGTGAGGGAGAGAGAAAGAAAAACATTGATTCAAAAAAAATTATTCTCCATCAAAATTCTTTTAAGGACAAAATTGTAAAATAAAAACATGGACACCTAAGCAACAAACTCACAAAAGTATAGAGAGTTGGGAAAGTGGGTTTTTGTGAAAGAAGTTTACCCCAAAATGGGTGTGAGTGCTAAAATCCCTTAATCTATTTGATCTACATCGTTCAACATGTGGCAAACACCAAACATAATCTACCCACTTTACTCTACTTAATCTAAACATATGTATTTCTTTAATCCATTTGATCCTCACAATTTGAGCAGTGACAGATGTAACTTTAACCACATGTATTGTTCTCTTCATTTAATATTTATTCTGCCTATTTTAACGTTACTTATTCCACATATTTTACTATATATTTGATCTAAACACTTATTTTCAATCCGTTTGATTCGCATCTTCCAACTCGTAGTGAAAATCCAAATGAAATCCATTCACTTTACACTCTATTTACTCTCATCTTGTGTCTTTAATCTGTTTGATCTGCATCGTTTAATTCGTGGCAAACACCGAACATAATCTACTCATTTTACTCTAATTAATCTAAACATATATCTTTCTCTAATCTATTTCATCCGCACAATCCAAGCAGTGACATATGTAACTTTAAAGACACGTACTATTCTCTTCATTTAACATTTATTCTGCTTATTTGAACGTTACTTATTCTACATATTTTACTATATTTTGGAACTAAACACTTATTTTCAATCTGTTTAATCTGCATCTTCCAACTCGTGGCGAACATCCAAATAAAATCTCTTCATTTTACACTCTATTTGATCTAATCGTATGTCTTTAATCTATTTGATCTGTATCGTTCAACCCGTGGCAAACACCTAACATAATCAACCCACTTTACTCTACTTAATCAAAACATATGTCTTTCTTTAATCCATTTGATCTGCACGATTCAAGCAGTGACACATATAACTTTAACAACACATATTATTTTCATCATTTAACAGTTATTTCGTTTATATGAACCTTACTTGTTCTGTATATTTTACTATATATTTGATTTAAACACTATTTTTCAATCCGTTTAATTTGCATCTTCCAACTTGTGGCAAACAACCAAATGAAATCTCTTCATTTTACTATCTACTAGGATCGGACCCGCGCTACAGCGCGGGGAAATATTTATAAATATAATATAATTTGTAATAAAAGTAGGAATATACAAAAATATTGTATATAATTACATTTGTAAAAAAATACATATCTAGTGTATATTTTTAACGAACCAACTAGAAGAGATTGTATTTGTAAAAAATATACATTCACAATATATATTTAGACAGACCAATCCATAAAAGATTGCATTCGATAAAAATATGCATTTGTAAAAACACACTCACAATATATAATTGGACGGACCAACCCGTAAAGATTGCATTCGTGGAAGTATAAACCATAACCCGCTCTACCATATGATTGTGAGTTTCGAAAACCAACTCGTGTACGCTTAAAAATTCTTGATAGTCTTATATATATAGATATATTAGATTTGATTAACTTTATAAGAAAAAATATGTTATAAAGAAGTAAATTTTAGAATATTACACATAATGTAAATCCAATATAGGATTATAATAGAAATAGAACTTTAAATCAACCATATCAACTAATATTTTTAGATCATTTTTTGTATTAATCTAGAGTTATTACATATACATGGTCATTGTTTGTAGTTTAAGTAGTAAAATACATAATATAGTATAAGAATTAAAATTTTGAGTTGAAATTTGATTTAGTTAATATTTGAAATAGTTTAGTTTCTGAATAAAACATTGTATGTAAAATAATCAAATTTTGTTTTATTCATATAACTTATCACATTTTTAACTTCTCAAATTTTAAATTGAAGCTTCAGTATAAAATTATCTATACTGAAACCCTCGGATTATATTGCATTTTTGTACATATTGCATTTGTTTTTGGCTATGTACTTTCAAATGCAAGTTCTGAAATATTAATCTTTACCTTAATTGTAGTTATTATACGTCTAAAATATCAAACGAAATTAGCCATCAAAAATTGAATTAGTTTAATCAAAAATTGAGAGTGGAGCAGCTGGATCTGGAAGTTGATTCGGAGTTGTTTGTTGGGTTTTTGAAGTCAGGGATCTGTGATACTCATCCCTTGTCTTTCTTGGTACTCTTGTGTCATGGCTATATCTCGCGGGATTGGATAGTCCGTATTTCTCATATTTATAAGGAAGCTAATCGCCTTGCGGATGGATTAGCTAACTATTCTTTTAATTTGCCTTTAGGTTTTTATTTGTTAGATGATGCTCCACTTGTTGTGGAGTCGCTTCTTGAGGATGATGTTCGCGGGGCTTCAGTCACAAAAACTGTCTGTTTGTAGTTTGTTTTTATTTTAGTTTGAAGAAATAACAGGGAGATCTTGTCTCCTTGTCTTCTACCAAAAAAAAGTTTAATCAATATAAAAGATTGGTAATCTTAATGGTACAATATGATTATTAATAGAAAATTGATTTTATTTTATATTAGTTAAGTTTTAACCCGTGTTCTTGCGGACAAAGTTTTTTTCTAGATTCTCATCAGTGTTATCGGGCCAGCATAAAAAATTATATATTTTTAATTTATCTGCTTAAAATGTGAAACTTTGTGTGAAATCTGAATTTAAGAAATCGGTTATGTAGATAAAAAAAACTCTTAACTCTTAACAGAGCAATCACTGCCCTTGTAAAATAAGGTATACATTGTTGCACAAGATTTATTTTAGTTATGTATATATCTGTAGTAGAATATAATACATCGAGCTGGAATATATATTGGCATGCAAATGAAATAAGTAAGGGTTCATACAAAGCTTATGACACAAAACTAGAAACCAAGTAGCAACATTTATACAAAGCTTAAGAGTTACACAAAAATCGAAACATAGTAGCAAAGCCATTTGGAAAACTTAATTGAGAAATGAAGCAAATAAAATGTGGAAGGTAATATGAATTCAATCTAAATGACTAACATATATTTATAGGGAAACATATACATGTTACTCGATCAGGGTAGATTTTAAGGTATATTCTCCTAATTTTTGAAATATTAACCATAATTAATTTGGTTATCAAATCTTGAAAAGAAATATTTTTGAATTTTGTTAATTTAGGATAGTAATTAATGAGATTTTCGGTTTTGCAATCAATTAGGGGACTAAAATTTAGGTACAGTTTGAAAGCAAATAGCTTTGTAACTAAATGATATTTATATAACTCAAAATTGCGTAGTAAATGTTCCAAATTGTGTAGTAAATTGTACTTCTATAATTCAAAATACCATAATTATAGTTTCCAAAATTGAAGCGTTGTCAACTAACATAACACAAATGAATGTTTGTATGTTTCCTAAATTACATGAATCAAAAATATTATTGCAACTATTTGGAAAATCTATTTAAGTTTTCATTTAGTATTTACGATATAAATATAAAATAAATAACCCGATAAGGCGATAACCAATTTATAATGTCACAGGTATTTTTCACTCGAATCTGACTCTTTTAATTTTGGGTTATTTTTACGAAATTGACCCGACCCGAAAGCACTTTTGTATTTCTCTTTTACTTATATAGGGATTTAATCAAATCATTTATTTAATCAGTTTAATACACATCGTTCAGCCCGTGACAAACACCAAACATAATATACCTATTGTAGTCTACTTAATCTAAACATATGTCTTTCTTTAATCCATTTGATCCGCATAGTCTGAGTAGTGACATATGTTACTTTAACGACGCATACTATTCTTTTCATTTAACATTTATTCCACTTATCTGGACGTTACTTATTCTGCATATTTTACTATATATTTGATCGAACACTTCTTTACAATCCATTTAATTCGCATCTTCAAACTAGTAGTGAACATCCAAATGAAATCCCTTCAATTTACACTCCATTTAATCTAATTGTATATCTTTAATCTGTTTGATCCGCATCGTTTAACCAGTGGCAAACACCGAACATAATCAACTCATTATACTCAAATTAATCTAAACATGTATCTTTCTTTAATCTACTTGATCCGCACAATCCAAGCAGTGACATATGTAACTTTAAAGACACGTACTATTCTCTTCTTTTAACATTTATTTTGCTTATCTAAACGTTATTTATTCTGCATATTTTACTATATATTTGATCTAAGTACTTCTTTTCAATCCGCTTAATTCGCATTTTCTAACTCGTGGCCAACATCCAAATAAAATCTCTTTATTTATACTTTATTTAATCTAATAGTATGTCTATAATCTATTTGATCTATATCGTTCAACCCGTGGCAAACACCAAACATAATCTACACACTTTACTCTACTTAATCATCTGCACAATTCAAGCAGTGACATATATAACTTTAACGACACGTATATTTTCTTCATTTAACATTTATTCCACTTATTTGAACGTTACTTGTTCTGTATATTTTACTATATATTTAATCTAAACACTTTTTTCAATCCGTTTAATTCTCATCTTCCAACGTGTGGCAAACATCCAAATAATTTTTTTTCATTTTACACTCTATTTGATCTAAACACCTTTTTTTCAATCCGTTTAATACACATCATTTTATCTATGAGTCCATGACATCCAAATTAATCCATTATAAAAGGATGGTAGAGAGACGAAAGGAATAAATACCATACCTCTGTTCCTCTCTCAATCCACCATACTTAAATGCGTAAAGAAGATCTAGCTGTGCATTGCGATTGACACGCATCCAATTAGATATCTCCACGTAGTTACTCTCCTCAGAGTGGATAAGAACCCTTCTTTCTCTATATATATTTTATCACATCAACCGCTCTATTTCTGTTTTCCTTTCTGCAAAAATAATTTGGGGCTTTTCATATTAGGAGGATTTCTGATTGTTCTTAAAACCTTTGAATTCGATCACCATGGATGATGATGGGTTACTCGACTGGGAGCTTCTTCATGGGTCTGATACAGAATCAACTGATTCGATCATATCAGAGAAGAGTTCAAGTGTTAACGATGTCGGTATGATTATTCTCTCTGATCATTTCTCTGCTGATAATCTCGTAGCTGAATCGGGCGATTCTTTCCGGGTTGATTACGGGTCGGAGCCTCCGAATCGGGTTGATTTGGGTTTGGGTCAGTTCAGTGTTAATCTATTGGGTGATGATTATGTTAGAAGTGAATTAGGGGTTTATGATGTTTTCGGTGGTGGTGAGGTTAGGTTGAGTGGTTTTGATGAAGCTGCAAATGAAAAGGATCTCGAGAGCGAGGCTGCAGCTGATGAAAGGCACGTTGAGAGCCAATCTGGTGTTGAAGAGCCTATTGAGGATTCGAGCAAGTCTTGGTCTGATTCAGGGGGACATGAATTGGTTTCTGGAGATTATAGGGTTGTGAATGGTGAAGATGAGATTATTTCGGGTAGTGTTGTTGCTTCTACTGAAGCGGGTGAAGGAAACGGAGGGAGTATTGTAGAAGTTGGAGCTGTGAAATCTGGCGATGAGGGTAAAAGCAGAGAGATTGTGTGGTGGAAGATGCCGTTTGTGCTTCTCAAGTACTCTATGTTTAAGATTGGTCCGGTTTGGTCTGTCTCTATGGCGGCAGCTGTGATGGGTTTGGTTCTCTTGGGACGCAGATTGTATAATATGAAAAAGAAAGCTCAAAGGTTCCATCTTAAAGTTACGATTGACGACAAGGTACACTATATTCAACTTTCAGCCTTGTGTTCACCATTTTGCTTGAAGTTGGTAAGCTAGTCTACAATGATTCGTTTTTAGGTTGCGTTGATACAATTGGTTTGAGTTGAGCAGTAGAATTTCAGGTTTAGTTCTTTAGTTTAATGATTGTCGTGTCCTGGCTTAAACTAAGGATACAATTTGTAGTTAATATGTGTTCTTGTAATTTGTCTGTTTCAAGAACAAAAAAAATGTGTTAGGGAATCACCCGTAAAACGTACTGAAATTTGATATTTTCCATAGCTCACAGCTCTTTTGCTTGTTATTTGTTTGGTGGTGTTTTCTTCTATCATTATCACGTCTTGGGTTGTTTGTAATCTGTGCAGAAGGCGTTGCGGGTGATGAGTCAGGCAGCCCGACTCAATGAAGTGTTCACAGAGGTAAGAAGGGTCCCTGTGATCCGCCCTGCTCTGCCATCTCCTAGCGCATGGCCGGTTATGAGCCTTAGATGAGAGAAGCCGATGTCTACAATACCTATACACAATGGAGAAACAGTCGTACAATGTCTGTCTCATTATGTTATGTATCAAAAGAATACAAAACCATGTGGTTATGTCGTACCTATCCATTAAGTAGTTTACCATCTTACGAAGTCGCTTTTGCTGAGTCTTGTCCCTGTCATGGGAGACACGCTAAGTGACAACTGTAGCAATCTATGTATTATTATGTCCAGACACTAAAAATCCCAGTTGGTAAGCGTTTTTATTTGTTTGATCTTAATCATATCACAAGCTATGCAGGCTTTTTGTATGGATGCCATCAGGGTTTTAAGCGTTGAAACTATCAAGGAGAAGAAATAAACACATCTTATTAAGATGTGGACAACACTCGAAGTCGATAAAACCACTAGAGTACTGCGTAGGAAATCCCACTTTCGTCTATAAACTCTTGTTGATACTTCAAAGTTCAAAACATAAGCAGAAAACAATGTGAGAGAGTTACCAAAAGCCTCGGAAAGCAAGAAAAACACGATGAACTTTGTGTTTTTGGTATAGTTTTTTTTTTTTGTTAAACAAACGGGCTAGCCCATAAAAAGGCCCAAAAAGCCCAAACTTTAGAAACACACAGTCGAGCCTACAAAGTTAATCTCAGTTGTTTGTGTCACCGCTCAGAGAGAGTCACAGCTATTGCCGGACGAGATTAAAAAAAAAAAAAGTTGTCTATTTTCTCTTCTTTCCCCAAACCCTAAAAAAGTACGCAGCTTTCCCCAGATTCATCGTTTCAAGAGATGGCGGAGGAAGAGGTTGTTACTATCCCTGCGACACCGGTCGATCTCAAGCGCAAGCTCGACGAGGTTGAGCCTGAGCAACATGCCGGCTTCGATAATGGCTCTAACGGAGATATATTAGATGAGAGCAAACCAGCTTCTGATTCTTCTCAGGCTAAGCGAGCCAAGCTCCAAGATGATGAAACTCAAGATGCTTTAGGTATTTCTTCTGATTCTTTCGCTTCGTGTGTAAAATGGGGGTTACAGTTTTGGCTATGTTAGTCTCACTTTTTTGTGTTTGTAGATAATGGGAAAACACAAGAAAATGGTTCTTCAGTGGAGGTTAAAGAAGAAGAAGAGCTTCAAGAACCTAAGGAAGAGGAAACTGAGGAACCAAGTGTACACAAGGATGAGAATCAAGATACTTTACCTCCTGTTGAGGAAGTTCAAGATCCCATTAATGCTGAAGAGTCTGAAAAAAATAAGACTTGTGGTGTAGATCAGCCAGCAGTTGAAAGTACTGTAGAAGAATGTAATGGTGGTGAATCTCAGAAAGAGGTTGATGAAAGTAGTAAGGAATTGAATGAGAAGGAGATTGGTGAAGAAGAAAATAAGGAATTGGGTGGTGATAATTCTCAGAAGGAGGTTGATGTTACTCATTCCACTACTCGTAGGATTGATGTCCCAAGTTCAAAGGTAATATGATTTATTTGGTCTCTGTTCTGACTAGTCTGTTGAGTATTATCACAATGTCTTACTGTAAATTTGTCACTGACGTATTATCACAATGCTTTGCAGGTAGGTATACTGATTGGTAAAGGCGGGGAGACTATACGGCATCTTCAGTTTAACTCGGGTGCCAAAATCCAAATTTTGAGGGATTCAGAAGCTGATCCGAACTCTGCGCTAAGACCAGTTGAGATCATTGGAACTGTTGTATGCATTGAAAATGCTGAGAAGCTTATCAGTGCAGTCATAGCAGAGGTTAACAGTTGTTTTTTTTCTCCCATCAGTTTTGGCTTCTTCACCTACACAATCTTTGTAACTCTTAAGATAATATTTTCTTCTGCTACTACCTTAGGCCGAAGCAGGAGGTTCACCTGCCCTAGTTGCGAGGCGTCATCTTGCCACTCATGCGATTGGGATTCCAGAACAGATAGAGATTAAAGTTCCGAATGATAAGGTACTCCCAATTTTTTTAGCATCAATGTAATCATACCTAATCCGGCTTCAACTGACAGGTTGGTCTTATTATTGGCCGAGGTGGGGAGACAATCAAAAACATGCAGACAAGGTCTGGAGCACGTATTCAGGTGGGGTTACTTTTATCTGATGTTAGGACGCGTTTTTTTACCATGACTCAATCTATGTGAAAACTGATAAAAAAATTTCTGTGTAGTTAATACCTCAACATGCGGAAGGTGATGGTGAGAAGGAGAGGACTGTCCGTATTTCTGGAGATAAGAGGCAGATTGACATAGCAACGGACATGATAAAAGAAGTTATGTATCAGGTTTGTTTCTGATACTATTTGCTCTCAACGATGCATGTGTTTTCATTCATTCTTGAGTTTGGTTTGTTGTATCGTGTGCCTGAAAAATCGTTCATTTTCTGAATGCTGCTGTGTTTTCGTTTCGTCTTTGGTCCATGGTTTATCTGGTTGGGATGTTATATTATGATATGGTGGTACCTGCTACCGTCTTTAGTTTTACTATGCAAACACTTTGTTTGAGCTGAGAGATATGTGCGCTTGCTTAAAGTGTTTCCATCATCTGGTTTAGTATTTTATTTTCATGTTGTGCTGTTTAAGATGGGGATTTCTTCTCAGATTTATGTTGCTTTCCTGGGAATAATGCTACGCTATGAAATCAATGTTACACTCCATCTTTTAGCACGTATGGAAAACGTTTGCAGTAGTCTATTAAGTGCTCTTAACAATACCATCTCCTAGGTTCATTAGATAGCTGCATCTTCTTTGAACGCACCCCTTAAGGAATAGTTGATCTGCTGCCAAAAAGGTTAGCTTGCAAAAACAAACATGTGCGAGTGTACCATAATGCTCAGTTAAACCTGTTAAGAACATCATATGTTCTATCCTCGATATCGGTTGCCATGATTTTTTTAATATTAAAGGTGCCGTTCTCGAATTGGTGTTGGCTTTAAAAATGCAGATTTCGCTAGTACCGTTCACTTTGGGGTCAGCATTGCCTCGCTGGTGTTCAGTAGACTGATGTCTGCAGAAGAAGGTATCAGACATTGTTATTCAGGCTTGCAGGTTTGAGACTTACAACTCCAGGACCAATACTGATAACTTTAAATCTAGGGAAAATGTCCATAATTAATGTCTTTGAAGAAAGCTTTATCTGGAATATTGTGGGCCAATGCACACCTATTGTTTACCATTGAGATTGGGAGATTTTTGTAACTCCATTTGCAACCTAGTGTAAATAAATTGCATAAGATATGCCTGAACTTGCATGGAATGGCTTAGGGGAGAGTGTAATGGGGAATTTGCTTTAATATGACATCAAGATCTAATTTTATTTGTGTCAAGTACTGCAGTTCCAATTATTCTATGGTGCCAAACTGAGGCAAAAAAATTTCTGTTCACTTGAAATATTTATTAGTTTGACATGTTATCTGTAGGATTATAGCTGTCACTGCATCTGTGGCATGCTTCTGATTTTCATTTGGCCGGACTGCTATAATAAAATCCTTCTTGTTCTTGTTGTCTTGCTATGTTCTTTGATCACTTTTGTGTAATATCTGCAATTTCATCTGCTTTGTCCTAGTAGAATCATGTTTTTATGATAGCATCACCTACTGTTTATAATGTTATCCCATCTTTATTGTCTCTGATGGGATGTTTTATTGTTGTTCTGTTTGTAGGATGCAAGGCCATCACCCTATGCTAATGCTGGTGGTTATAATCAGCCTCCCTACCGACCCCGAGGGCCTGGTGGTCCACCTCAATGGGGTTCACGAGGTCCTTATGCTCCCCACTCAATGCCCTATGATTACCACAACCGTGGACCGTATTCATCTCAAGGTTCACATTACAATTCTCCCGGTTACGGTGGTTATCCTCCACAGCATATGCCCCCTAGAGGTGGATATAATACTGGTTGGGACCAAAGACCTCCACCTTCTGGTCCTTACGATTATTATGGTAGACAAGGAGCTCAAACCTCTGGTCCAGTTCCACCTCCTGGCCATGCACCTTCTCCTGCCTTGGGTGGTCCCCCTCCTTCCCAAGTAAGTTATGGTTACGGTCAGAGTCACGGCCAAGAGTATGGACATGCTGCTCCTTACTCTCAGACCGGTCATCAGCAGACTTATGGGCAGATGTATGAACAGCCCAAGTATGACAATAATCCTCCGATGCAGCCTCCTTATGGAGCTTCATACCCACCAGTGGGTGGTGCTCAGCCAGGCTATTCACAAATGCAGCAACCTGGTGGTAGGCCTTATGGTATGCAACAAGGTCCAGTCCAGCAAGGATATGGGCCTCCACGGCCTGCAGCGGCAACTCCTTCCGGTGATGTTCCTTACCAAGGTGCAACTCCAGCAGCAGCAGCACCGTTATATGGCAGTACCACTACCAACATGGCTCCACAACAACAATATGGTTACACGTCAAGTGGTGGGCCAGTGCAACAGCAAGCATACCCTTCCTATAGCTCGGCTCCATCTGACGGTTACAACAATGGTACACAAACACCTGCAACTGGTCCAGCTTACCAGCAACAAAGTGTTCAGCCAACTTCTTCCACTCATGACCTGCCTGGTGCACAGCAGGCTGGAGCAGCTGGATATGGTGGGCAAGTAGCTCCAACCAGTGGATACAGTTCATATCCATCCTCACAGCCCGCTTATGGTACTGCTCAGACCCAAAACAGTGGAAACTATGGTTACAACACAAGCTCTCAAGATCCTAACTACGGATATGGTGCAGCACCGGGAAGCCAAACAGCTTATTCACAAGCAGCAACTAATCAAGCAGGATATGAGCAACAGCCTGCAACTCAACCTGCAGGGTATGTGACTGCTCCAGGGAGCACACAAGTGAATCAGTACGATGCAAGCCAGGTGTACGCAGCTCCACGTTAAGAGAATCAACCAATGTTGCAAAGTTGCTAGACCTGCTGCACTCACGCAGCTGGAGTCTAAGACAGTTTCTTATGAAAAGGTGGATCTGATTCGTCTCTGACTCCTTCACCTTGAATGCTTTATTGTAATCCCTCTATTAACCTTTAGATGTTGAAATGTTGTTGAACTGTTGCTGATAGTTTAAGCTCTTATATTTATTTTCGTTGGTCATGCTTTAAAAGGAGATTTTATACTTCTCGAAACCAGTGACAATATCGTGACTAGTTAGTTAGTTCTCAAAACCAGGAACAGTGTTTTAGATTTTGTTCCTCGTTTAACAAGAAAAGTATATACACAAGATAAATAAACATGTGATGCAAAAATGTTGCATCCGGGACTTAGAAATAAGTTCGAGGTCACTAGGCTATAAGCGGAGTGTATTGAGGACGGCCTCATACGTGTCTTGGAGGAGGCTGCTATGTACATTGCTCGTCGGTGCTATTCTCACAAAACGAGCCACATCTTGGAACCCTTTTTGCTGTCTTAACAACAAATCACTTTCCTCTTCTTCTTTTCCTTCCACTAACTTTTGCTTCTCTTCAAACGATCCAGTTCGTGTCAATGCCCATTGTATAGCCCATATAGCAAGAGGTCTCATGTAACACAGAGATCTGAATTCGTCATTCATGTTCCACGCTTCTGGTGTCTGAAACGAGCAACTGCACCGACACACCCAAATCCACGATAGAAGAAGAAAGATTTTGTAACTTTTGTTTTGTGTAGTGAAACAATCAGACCACGATCAGACCAAACAGCCTCGTAGATTCCACTTGCTGTCTGAAACCCTTTGTCTCTTTCTCCTCCTTGAATCATACAAGCTGCAACAGAGTAAGTAGTCCCAGCCTGTTAGGGGTAAGCCCGTAACCTAACACAAGGTCCAGCCCATAAAAAGACCCAAATAAACCTTCAGGAAAAGAAGGGGTATTTTGGTCTTTGTAATGGACGAACCGACATAATTCCTATAAAAGCAGGCGTACGGCGTTCGATTAAGGGGGAGAAAAAAAGACAAGGACAAAAGGTACGAATAGCAAGTACAAGGCTTTCACCCGTTAAAGATTAGAAGCGAAGGATTCGAAGACTCGTCCGTCGAACTCGTCCATTCGAACTCGTTCATTACTTGCTAACTCGTCTAAGTTGTATTGTAACCCGTCTTTTGTGCTTCGACACCGATTAATAGAAGAAAACTTCGACCATCCTTTTACCGAACTTAAACATTCTAATTGTGACTGATTTGGACATCAACCCAGCCCAAACCTCCTTTGAAACCAACGAGTTCGTATCCACTTGTCCATCCGGAGACATCCCGTTCACTGCTCCACGTGTCCCTCCTCTCACTTTCATCACATTGAACTCATAGATCGTCTCTAGTGCTTTCTTTATCCATTCCTCTTTCGTTATCGGCTTCAATCCACATGCTCTCGCATACCTACGAAAACACAGAAGACCGCTACTTTAATGCCGTTGGGATTTGGGAACAGAACTGAGAGATGTAAACGCAGTGGTTGAGTCTTACTCTTACCATTTTCCAGCCAACTGATCAGCAAGAATTGAGGAGCTAGACCCCTTACCACTATCGTCGTAATTGAAGTAGGAACCGTTCCATAGCTTCTTGTAAACGCTTTTCGCCTTTTCATACTTTGCATTGAAGTAAATGGCAACAGCGTTTTCCCCAACAATACTAGCAAACTCAGACGCAGCTTGAAGAGCAGCGACCCAGAGACCGCCACAATAAGCACTAACCCCTGTAACACTCCAAGCATCGTATGTCTGATCCGGAAACCCTTCCTTTTCAATCATCCCGTCCTCGTCCTTATCAAACTGATCTTAGTAAGCAACTGCTGTGTAAACAGACGGCCAAACCGCTTTCGCAAAACCCTGATCGTCGGTCGCAACCACGTCTCTGTAGACTTGAAGAACAAACTTGGCGTTCAAGTCTTTCCAACGATCCGTATTGAAGAAGTTATATACATTTAGTTCAAGCCACGGATCGTTTAGACCTATATCGTGAGGAACAGATCCAAGAAGTTTTCTTGGAACCCACTAGCCAGAGCTCATGATCTTTTTATTGGTGGGATCTTGAAACAAAACTGTTGCTGCAAAGTCTCTTTGGATGCTGAGTGCGAGCTTAGGGAAGAGACTAAGAAGTGCAAATGAAGAGTAGAAGTGAACGTCGTAAGTGTTGTACATTAGATACTCAATTCCTTCGAGGTAGATGAACTGCCCAATGTTCTCTTCCGCGTTCGAGGATTGAGGAGAATGAGTCTGCTCACAGACCGCATTGATTTTCTTGAAGAGGTCTATAACAATGTTGTTCTGTTCTGTATTTATAATCTTGCTTCTTTCATTATTTTCCTTGGGAGGCAACCCATCTATGGATAGTGAAACAAAATATTCAAGAAAAATTATACAGTTGTTTGTTTGTACATTATAACTAAATTACCTGTCCAGATAGTTCCTCCGGAGTTAAAATAGTATAGTTCGTTGAATAGAGTAACTCGGTACCTGAAATATTAATCGGTTATTGATTGCGGAGCAGAAGAGAAGCTTCAAGGCAATTAAAAATAGAGTTTACCAGTCAGGAAGTGTAGTGTCTGAAAGAATAGGGCTTTGCCATGATTCAATCTGAGACTCCCAGTCAACATAATCTTGTGTTTCAAGAAAAATAAATTAACATCATTTGAGACTTTTTTAGCAAGTCAGAAGAAACCAAAGACAATAGCTAGTTCAGTACGTACTCAGAAGAGCGTCTCGAGCCATTTTCACTGCTGCGTCGCCTAAGTTGCCATAGAATTTTGTGTATCGTCTGTAAAGTATAAGGATTCACATTAGGTGAAAAAGAAACTAGAAGTATATATATTCATGAGAGATTTTTGAATCAATAGGTTGTACCTGTGGTAAGTCTTTTCATTGAACCGCACTTCAGGACAGTCCCATGAGAGTGAAAACGTGACGGTACGGTCACTACCTGGAGGAACATTCACTTTAGCAGCTACGGCTGCTCCAATGGATGTTCCAGATCTCGAAGGTGAACCTGGCTCGCTGGTTAACCCGTCGAATGATTTGTTCTAAAAGAGAGTTCAAAAACATTCAGAGACCTTTTTTTGAATAGATTTGGAAGAACATTGCAAGAAAAGAGAACAAAAAGATAACACCTTTTTAATCTCATCCCACATCTCTTTGGCTGTGGTTTCTTTAGGAGAATGACCAGAAACTAAGAAGCATGGACACTCAGAGACATGAACATCCTCTGTTTCTTGCGCTGCAATGGCGTAAGTAACTGGCGGGTGTCCATCGGCCGTCCTGCAAGTGATCAGTGAGTCTTTTAACAATTTAATTCCATCACATTTGTAATATATCGACACAAAATCATCCGGAAACCGCCAATAAACCCCGGTTCAAAGGCCTAAAACAGAGGAATTTTCAGTAACTTAAGGCTCAAGTAAAAGAAGTTTACTTGTGATGTAAAGCTCTTGCATGAACTCCATCTCTTTCCCTGATATATCACACCATTAAAATGGGTTTCTTTTGTGAGAAACAAAGATCAAAAGCTGTGACAATAGACTTTGAAATATAGATACTTACATTATTGTTGAGTTGTAGTGTTCTCCACTTAACCCAGAAGCTCCTCCAACTGAGTTCTAAGTAAAGCACACAGACATAAATGGTCTTGAATATTCAAATACATGAAACAGATAGATATCATTTTTGTTTGAGATTAGTGTACCTCCCAAGTAAAGAGCAAAGTAACCGTTGCTTCTTCATTCCCAAGGTTACTCACCTGTGAAACATTAGCCAAAAATGTACAATTTTTATGATCTCCTGAGATAATAAAGTCATAAAAAGAACATCTTCTCGAGATATTCTTACCGTAAACTCGAAAACCGATACTGGAAGACTGCTTTCTTTGTAATTTTGAGGTATAAAGGGAGAAACTTGACGAGTAACTATTCTTAGTTCAGGGTCAGGCTCTGTTCTCCAAAGTTAAAAGACATTTTACTATAACCTTTTAGCAATCATGAATCTGATGTACATTTTGATGTATAACGAACCATGGTTAGATTCATTTTATACCGTTGTAAACGGTCCAAGACCTAGGATACAGAGCATGATACATAGACTTATCCCCTTTCATGTTCCAGTCCCATGATTCTATTCCTAAATCCTCTGTTTTACTGCTACATAGAAAACATAAGTTATTATAATTAGCAACAAAGTTTGTGTTTAAATGATCCATGGAAAGCTATTAAATGGCCTTACTTCACAGATTCTGGCTTTGTTGGGCATAGTACAGTTGAGTAACTCACGCCACCGGGTCTCGAAACAAAAACCTAATCATTACCAAAACGTCGTAATCAAAAAGCATGCATCTTTGTGATATTAGTAAGTGTCAGAACATGTAATATATACTTACAGAGAACTGGTTTGTGAGGATTGGAGCTTCTTCACAAACTTTAGGGAAGAGCTTAAACTGCTGAAACTCACCATTGTAACTCCTTCCGATGCTTCCTCCACTAAAACATTTTGTGTATTGAAAACATTTCTAATAGAAAGATCAACATGTTGCTTATAGAAAACTTATATCATACCCAATTCCACCTAATGGGACGCCATGGTTGCCTATTACATGACGCTTTTTGAACATATCGTACATCGAAACCTAATCAAGAAATCGAAGTTTCAGAATTTGGTGTTAAAGAACAAATGTTTTTTGTTGTGAATACATTATAAAACAACTCACTTTTCCTTTAACAGCTTGTTCTTTAGTGTAACGCCACAATCTGTAGCCTATTGGAAACTTCAGAAAAGCCACACAAAGAGATAAAGAGAGAAACAAGTTTTAATATCTACAATCATCTGAATAAACTTTAGTCACATTGATTTAGCTTATAACTATAAAAAATGATGTACCAGATCAAGAAGATCTCTTATAGTCATCTTGAACTCAGAAGGGTTCTTTACGTTGCTGTTCAACTTCCTTTGTCATGTTACTTGAGGAAGTCTCTCATTCCCAATCTAAAAAAATTGTAAATCAAAATTTGCTTAACATGTATGACTAAAATCAATAAGCTAGCTAACAAAAAGTTGTAGCCTTTTAGTACCAAATTTTTCATGTTCTTTATAACTAACTATTAAGAATTCCAAAAAGATGTTTTGATAAGTTTTTTTTTTTTTTTTGGTGGCGAAGATAACAGAAGCAAAAGAAGGAATATATAGCAAGATGAGGCGCTTAGACGCCAGCCGCCACGAGCTAGGCGGTGGTGGTAACGAGGTGTTGCCACTTCGTGGATAGCTGTCACTTTCCCTAATCTAGGAATCATTCACTCTTGTATTATGTTCTTTAATTAGGATGTAGAATTGTAATATTTACTATTTTAAATACCAAACTAATTATTCTTGAACCCTCTAAGACAAGATTATAAAAATGATTTGGCGGTAAAAAAAACCATTAATAAGAAATGACGGAACAAAAAATGACGACACAAATATACATTTGATTTTAAAAGATGGTGGTACAATAATTTTTTAAAAAAAATATAAAATTAGGAAAAAAGTTATATAATCCCATACATTTTTAAGAAATGTTATAGTATACTATTTCCGCCTATTTACAGTCTCAAAATGATTAATTGCGGTACCAAGTGGTAATCTAAAATTTTGTACTATCAGTATCAGTCATTCTATTTTGTATCATCAACTTTTTACCAGCTTATTTTACTACAATGTATATAAGTTAATAAATATTTATTTATATCTATATCTCATTAATTTTACTAATAAAAGTTTATAAATATGTTTAAAAACGTTACTGTTGAAAATTCACTTGGTGGATGTATAGTATTAGTATCATTCGTTTAATATATAAATATTCCCAAGATTACCTTCCATTATATTCGAGATAGAGACAATACTATTATTCAGGGTAGACGACAGCTGATACTAATATATTATATATACAGTATGTTTTTCATCTTTTGCTTTAATATTCTGTGATAAAGCACTCTTAATCTTATTCGATTATTATGTTTAGTATTGGAATTGATTCTAATGGTAGTAAACTTCATAATAAACCAAGACAAGAGGTTAAAAAACTACAAGAACGAAAACTTCAAATATAACGTGCAATATATAGTATAATTGTAACCGACAGATGTTGACGAAGGAAAAAAATAAAAATAGATGACAGTGACATAAGAGTTCACATTCTTCATTACTATTTAGGAAACGAGTGGTCCAAAACTATTAATATTAGACACGTAATTTGATTGACGTTGCAAACTGACTGATATTTTATTTTTTCTTCTTCGTCTTTTAGTAAGAAGAAAAAAAAAACAAAAACAAAAAGACTGACAATTTATATAGATCTTTTACAAATTCTGAAGTATGATTGAAAACCAACCATACGTACTTGATTATGGATAAGTGATCAAAACCAAAGTTGTTCATGTTCAGAACAAATATGTAACATGAGAGAAAATATTAAATTACCATTTGAGTTTGGAATTCGCTTTCCGAGTGACCGTTCTTCATCTTTAATTAGTTACCTATATAAGGAGATTAAAGGATTCACTGGTT
This sequence comes from Camelina sativa, assembly GCF_030686135.1. Lineage (NCBI taxonomy): Eukaryota > Viridiplantae > Streptophyta > Magnoliopsida > Brassicales > Brassicaceae > Camelina > Camelina sativa. The sequence continues at coordinate 20,802,733 of NC_141892.1, read as the reverse complement.
ATGCAAAGAGTTTATATAACACATGGAACAGGAAGCAACAATAAAAAATACATGAACTTGCAAAAGCTTGAAAAGTATCATGAAGGGTTTAAATTTGAGATCAACTATCAATGGTTTTGGAAGAACGAAGAAGATGATATCAGTTATTGAGAGCAAAAATACAACTCTATCAGTGGCTATCAAACAATATGGTTACTATAAAAAGAAACTAGGAAACGCATGAAACTGATGATTGACATAAAATATATGCATGACCACGATCACAATAATATTTAAAATAAAAAAGTAAATTTTTTTACCAAAGGAGTCTGAGTTTATCAGTTGAGAGAGAGAAGGGGTTTATATAACGAAGATAAGCATGCTTTGAAGCAAGATATGGAATTTTTCTTTGATGGAAAGATAGGGTACGGTAGGCCCTCGGTTGGTGACGTTTGGCAAATTGTAAAATCCAAAAACATATACGATATACCAGTACTGATGATATATATTAATTATCTTCCTACAATAAGAAACTATATTATAAAAGTCATAAAACATAAACGTGTTTTTTTTTTGTCACTTTGTAATATACGATGCTCTTATCATTCACATCAATCAAAAGAGAAAAAAAAAGAAGAAGATTTGATATTAAAAAAAAAAAGATGCAAGAGCATTTCACATAAAATTTTGAGTTTTCCAATCTCATAATTATTAAAAATTATATTGGCATAATCATACTTTTAAAAGTTGTTAAAATTTTTATCATTCAAGTTTCTACTTTGTCGGCTATGTATATAGTTTATATCATATAGTTGTATATAGAAACATCAATGTATTAATTTGTTCATTTTGTTGTAGATATATCATCCAGTACATATTAGTTGTGGCCTTTGTGGGTGACACTAAAAAGCTAGCCGGACGACTGCTCTAAACCCGTTGGCCCGTTCGCCGTTGCATTGGATTTGTCGACAATATTTTCGTAGTCCTACGATTAGGAGAATAAACCCGACTAGAGAGCAAAACCCCAGCCGCGTGTATTCATTCTACTTTTCCAATAAATATCGACGCTTTGTGTGAGTCATATTAACCAGTTTTGGGCCTAAGGGCCTAAAATGGCCCAAAAATATATAAGCCCAGTCCAATTTGCCTTCGTCGAGGTGTCACCTTCCTATTGAAACGACTGAAAAAAAAAAAAAAAAACGAGAAAAATGGAGAAAAGCGAGCGTTGTAGACAAAGAAGAACTGTTAAAGATCTGTGAGGTTACTTACTTACTACTATATTCGCATTTGATCTGTTCTGAATTCAACAAATGGATTCTTCTTCAAATTTAAATCCGCTTCGTGAAGATACCTCAGAGGAGGATCATGTAGTAGAACCAATAGATGAAGCTCCGGCGTCTGTCTTCGCCGCTCGTCCTCTTCGTCCTCCTTCCACGTCAGTCAAATTCAACACTGATTTCGTTTCTCCAATCGTCAACTGTACAAATCTTACATCGTGTATTGAAAAAATTGAAATTGTTTTTTGATTTTTTTTTTTTGGGATTCAGGAGTTCGTCGGAGAAGTATTCGCCTGTAGAATGGACAAGCTATTTCGATAAAGAAGATGATGTATCAATCACTGGATCTGATGATGTAACGCTTTAACGAATTGCTTCTTAATTTTCTCCAGAACGTTTTAGTATTGTTCTCTCTTTGGCTCTCTAATGGAGTGTGTGTCGTTTTAGGTGTTTCACGTTTATATGGCTGGAACTGAAGGACCTGTTGTACTTTGTCTCCATGGTGGTGGCTACTCTGGGTGAGTGTTTTTTTTTTTATATCCTTGGCTCTTCAGTTTAAACTTCACTGATGAGAGAACTCGCTGAATATGTATGGAACTTAAGACAGGCATGTACTCTATAATAGTTTCCATCTGTTCTTTCTTGCTAGGCTTTCGTTTTCTATAGTGGCAAGTAAAATCAAGGAGAAAGCAAGGGTGGTTGCCATGGACTTGAGAGGACATGGTAAATCGGTTTCAGAGAATGAATTGGAGTTATCGCTCGAGGTATAACGTTTTTTACTAGTCTGGATTGTGCTCATTTGATTTTTATACATTAGCTGGTATTTGAGAATCGAGACTTATGTAGTAAGATGGGAAATGCAGACAATGAGCAATGATGTTTTGGCTGTGATTAAGGAATTGTATGGAGACTCTCCTCCAGCTATTGTCCTAGTTGGTCACAGGTTTTTTTCTTTTCCATTTTGTTTGTCATATTTGTATGCTGTTTTTGATCTCTTTTATAAAGTGTAAACGGCTTCAATATTTATTAAGTGTGCCTGGGAATATATCTTACACATGTAACATATGTTATAAAGTTTAAGATTTTTAGTTGTCTATGATCTACTTGGTACAATGTTTCGTATACTGAACCTATGATTGTGACTTCAATTCTTTAGTAAGGAATAAATATGGGCTCCCTTTGCTACATGATTGTAGTGATAGACGCATGCATAAATCTTTTGTAGAAGTAGTGTAATACAGTTTTCATAAATTGGTTTCATGTTATTAACATACAGCATGGGAGGTTCGGTCGCTGTGCAAGTTGCCGCAAACAAAACATTGAGTAGTTTGGCTGGGCTTGTCGTTGTGGATGTTGTTGAGGTTTGCTTTCTGATAGAAAAGTCTCATATGTTTTTCACTTGGTCGGCACTCTTGTGAGATGAACTGATCAAAGCACTTTCATTGCAGGGTACTGCTATTGCCTCGTTGATTCACATGCAGAAAATTCTCTCAAACAGAATGCAGCATTTTCCTAGCATCCAAAAAGCAGTAAGCAACTTTTAAACACTTGGTTGAATGAATACACAAACAAGACATCTAGCAATATTATGTGTCGTTTTATGGCATTAATATATAGTGTTTTACTTCTGGTCTTTCGGCTGTGATATTTTCTTTTGTTGAATCCTTGTTGATGACAAATTTGGCCTTTCAAGGCTTCCCTCATTGCCTTGATTTCTTTAGATTTAGCTAAATCTGCAAACAACTATTGATTATTTTTAGTAAAGTTTTGTTGGGTTTGCCATCTTTAACGTAATGTATAATTTCTGCAGATTGAATACAGCGTTAGAGGAGGGTCGTTAAGAAACATTGATTCTGCTCGTGTCTCCATCCCCACAACTCTCAAATATGATGATTCAAAGCAGTGGTGCGTATCTCTGTTACTGATAGTAACCATTTTGAGGTATTCACATGTTTGCTTCCTAATGAACCTTTTGTCCAGCTATGTATACCGGACGCGTCTAGAGGAAACAGAGCAATATTGGAAAGGCTGGTATGACCCTCACTACCTCTTGTTTTAATTCAGTAAATCACTGAGCACAACGCAGATTATCTTGGCCATATTTGGTCACCCTGAGTGAGATCTTGTTAGTAATCTGTCATCGATATGTAAACATAAGCTAAGGCTATTAGGTTGTTGATACGGTCGAATAATAAGAGTTATTAGTTACAACAGTTAGTGTTGTGAATCCGAGTGTAAACGTATATACGATTTGCAGATACGATTAGGCAACAGTTAGTGTTGTGAATCCGAGGCAACTAACATTGAATCATAAACTGTCTTTCAAGGCAACTAACATTGAATCATAAACTGTCTCGGATTCACAACACTAAACTGTCTAAACAACTATCTTTAGATTCAATGTTAGTTGCCTTGCAGGTACGATGGTCTCTCAGAGAAGTTCTTGTCATCTCCTGTTCCAAAACTCTTGTTATTAGCTGGAACTGATAGGTTGGACAGGTAAATCTGTTTTTGTCCCTTTGGAACTCTGGCTAAGGTCTCAACTTGAGTTGGATTGAAATCTTTAGCCTGTCGTTATAATGGTGTTGTTAAATTGGATTAGGACCCTCACAATTGGTCAAATGCAAGGAAAGTTCCAGATGATCGTGGTCAAACACACTGGACATGCTATACAGGTAAAAATGCGATTGCCTAATGATTCTTACGTTGACTCTTTTTGAGCAATGATGATCTACGTGTATGCAGGAAGATGTACCGGAGGAGTTTGCAAACCTAGTTCTGAATTTTATATCACGTAACAGAATTGGGCCTAATGGTGTTGAGGTTTGTGTCAGTGTTGTGTATCTATATCAATTCTTTATTATTTGCAACTTTAGTCTTCAAAGTCTGATTATATATTCCGTTTACTTAACAGATACCAGGAATGTGGAAACCTTCACAACAGCCTAAGACTTGAATCAGCCGTCACCACCACCAGACAATGTCAAAGCCGTCGTGTGTTTTTCACTTGTTACGCTGTGTCAGCTTATGAATAACAAAAACAATCTCTAGCTCGTGTTATAGGATTGGATAATACAAGAAAATCAGAGTAAAAAGATCACCTTCGATATTTTTTCAATCTTTCGGTTTTATGCCCGGAGTTTTTAGATTTGATCAAATCCTGAAATGATCCTGTCGAACCACTGAAATGAAATTAATAGGTCAGTTTCTGTTTTTTACTTTTTTATTCATCTTTCTTCTGAGTTCGATGATCATTGTTCTCGAACGTGGAGGCTTTTTTTTTTCTTTTCAATTTTGCATGATATATATATCTCCTGATCTAAGTCCGACGTTTGATTTCATAGAAACCGGATCTGTGTCTCATCATAGATAATACCAAAGAGGTTTGTATATACAAAGAAGAATCATTATCCAGATTGATTGACGAGACGAGAGGAGATGATTAATTGAAATTAATTTGAAGATAAATTGAGCATTCTCCTTCTTCATCTTGGGTGGCATGCTTTTGTGTTTTATCTACGTTTTGTATTATGACTTACACATCAAATCTTCTTATTGAATTTGGATTGTGATCTTTGATATCAAAGAAGACTTTGAGTGGTTGTGGGTTGGCTAGTCCAAATGATAGGATAGCGCACGTATAAAATCTGTCAAATTATTCATTAAATTACTTGATTTGGTTATATCATGGAAGCTAAGGTAATATAAAAGTTGGGTTTTTTTTTTTTTTTTCGTTTAGGTTGTTTGTTAATTTGATAATGTTCTTGTTGTTGCTATTTATATATTGACACATTTAGTTGATAGTGTAATTATTTCCCATTTAATTATCATTATTATTTGTTGTTCTTTGGTCTTTTGTCAATTTGTTTGTAGCCGTTGGAATTATGTGCTGTTAGATATTTGTGTATATTTATTGGTCAGTATTGTTGTTATCAATCTCTCGTAGAAATGGAAGTTTGTGATTTCTCGATCGTTGGAAACATGTTTTTATTCTTATTAATCAAACAAGTTCAGTTAGAAAACGCATACATTTGGTTATATCGGAGAGCTTTTAGTGGCCATATGCAAATTTGGCTCGCAAGATCCTATAATCCTTCTCTTCTTAATTTTTAGTTTCCCTTATCTTTTATAAGCAAGCGTTTTTATTTTTAATTGTAGAAACAAGGCAAGGACACACAGACATTATATTTTTGTCTTACAATAACAGAAGCAATTGTTTGTTCAAAAAAAAAAACACAATAACAGAAGCAATCAAGCAAACATGTTTTATTCTTCACGCGTGGTTCTTACGATAACAGAAGCAAAGAGAAGTCGTCTTGGATATTTATGTTTCGGTGAGTGCGTTAGAACCCCAAGTGTGCGATGCTGTAAATTTCCAAAATCCAGATATAAGAGAATTGATAATGTTGTAGTTGTTTATTCTAAGGACGTGAACTATAATATGTAAAAAGTAGAAAAGACGAACCTGCACGAGATAGATAAGAATCATCGTCAGCCCCAACGTTCCAAGCGAAGTAACCAAGCAGACCGTTTTTCTTAGTGTATCTCACTTTCGTCACGATGCTCTCAATATCGTCGTACATAATCAAAGTGGTTCCATCAAAACAGTAATCTCCGACCACTGTCTGGTCATGACCCGGTTCTGCTTTGTGATACTTTATGAAAGTAATTATCTGATCATAGTTGATCGAACCGTCAGCTGAGACCGCTACTCCGGTGGTGGCCGCCGCAACATCAGCACCGTGATCCTTGTCGTTTGAGAGAGTCCAGGACTGTCCGAAGTATGGAAATCCAAAGACTGCTTTCTTGTCCGGAAGTCCAGCCTTAATCCACTGTTTCAAACCGGAGTCGCCGCATGGACCTTTCAACAAAATTTTATTCAAGTTAAACAAAACAAAAATAATACTCATATTTGGATCAAACTTTGGACGGACGAACCGAAAAAAATCATAAGTTATGTTTTATAGTATAAACTTGACATACCTTCTGGCTTGGAAGGATGATTATACAGACCGGCGGGTGGACCAATGGTAGTGGAAGAACCGTAAAAATCAAAGGCAATAATATTAACCCAATCCAAGTTTTCTTCAATCAATTGAACCGGGTAGTGAGCCTCGAAGTAAACCGGGTAGGAACCCGACGTGTAAACTGGGCAGTAGTAAACTGCAGCCGTCAACAGCAAAGTCGGGTCTCCCGTGTGTCTGCTCTCGACCTCAACCGCTAATCGCCATTCTTCAAGTAGTGTCCCGAAGCTGATCATCTCCCGAGAACTGCTTGGGTACTCCCAAGCTAAATCTAGGCCGTTGAACCCGTACGATCGAGCGATCCTGATAGAAGAATCAATGAACGATTTTCGAGAACGGTGGTCATGTACCATGGACACAAACGCGCTTTTGTCCGCGTGTTTTCCGCCGATCGACAAGAGGGTCTGCACGTCAGGGTTTTTCTTCTGGACATCTTCAGTGAAGTTTGAGAACTCTTGTTCGTGACTTTCGGGGACAACGACTTTGTGGGTGTTAGGGTCGAGGTCCGCGAAGGCGCAAAAAAGGTGAGTGAAGAGACTTGACTCAATATCCGTGGGTGGGGATTGTGGGTGTGGGGTTTTATAATCACCGGGATACCAGTAGGAAGCTTTTACGAAGGATGAGGATTCGGGAGCCTGAGATTGAGAATCAGCCATTTTGTGGAGGCTCTTTCTACTAGAATGTTTTATATATCTTTCTTTGTTTGTTGTGACCTTAATTGTGTAGTGATGATACAAACTATAATGCTGCTTCCTTTGTTTATATAGAGGTTTTGGGAAGAGATATTTACAAATTTTAAAAGAAAACACAAAGTCAACTAATTTTTTTTTCCCTACGTTTATTGATTTGTGGATTTTAATTGATTTCTAAAGAAAAGTCTTTGTTAAATATTGTAACTTAGTACATGTTATACCATTAACTCAAAAACCATATTATGAAAAAAACTACATACACTATACAAAAGTCTTTGTTAAGTCATTCATATCATAGTTAACATATTTCTATTTCAAATATCTCTTATAAGTAAGAAAAAAAAAAAAAAAAAAAAACTTAAAAGTTATAATGACCAAATATCTCTTTTTTTTTCTTTTACTCTTCTAGATGAGACATTAACAATATGTGTAAGATATATTCAGCATTATGTCATCCTTTATAAATGATTAATCAAATATCTAGAACTAAACTATAATGTTGTTATTAAACAAAAAGTCACCTTCAAAACCAACTCCATCTTAATAATAGCAAAAAATTTTAGAATTTCATAATTATAAGTAAAAAAAAAAACTGTTTATGCAAAATATGTCCTCCAAAACTGTTTATCCCACATACTTTAGTCCTCTATTAGATTTTGACCCCCAAAAGACCAAAACTATGACCTGTTAGATTGAGCAATCGGGGATAAAATTTCGCAACTTACAATTCCAAAAATAATTTATTTTCGATCTAAAAGTATGTGGCGTTTAAATCAAAATTCAATCAAACCAAATTCTTAACCAAATAATTGACACAACTCGAGTCCTGACCTGAAATCAAACTCGATTGGAACTTTGTGAATCAATACAATAAAACTTCTGGGTTTTTCAATAAAACTTGTGGATTTCTTCTTCTTTCTACGGATCAATTTCTTCTTTTTCTTTCTATCACCCAATTTCAGTATTGATTTCTTCTTTAGCCGGAGACGATGGTAGTAGCGGCGGAGGTCTTAGCGGATTCGTCGGGAAGATTAACTCAAGTATCTGTAGCTCTTATATAAAACTTCTTGGTTTTTCACCAGATGATGACAGCTCAGTTTTTGTATTGAAGTAGAGACTGACTCATCAGAAAAAATCTGTAACCAATTAAATTATAACAATTAATACAACTCATCTTTTTTGCCAAGAGGGACGATCGATTTCTTCTTCTTTCTACGGATCGATTTCTTCTTCTTCTTCCTATCACCCAATTTCAGTATTGATTTCTTCTTTAGCCGAAGACGATGGTAGTACCGGCGGAGATCTTAGCGGATTCGTCGGGAAGATTAACTCAAGTATCCGTAGCTCTCATACATATCGATCGGCCTCTCGACAAATCCCCCTCCCTCCTACTTTTCATTTCCAGGTAACATAATTCTATTCTTTTATGTTTCTTAATTTTGGGGATTAAGAAAGATTTCTAGGCTGTGAATTTGAGATGGGTATTGATAAACTATGTGTTTGAAACTTGAAATTGAAGGAGATCGGAGGTAACATGTAAATTTTAGTCAATCGGAGGTACCATGTAAATTTTAGTCAACACCACCAGAATCTGTAAATTTTGACTAAAAGTAATATGAATACTTTGATTTGTTACACATATTGATCATGGTTAGGGAGTCCGGTGATCCCGCACCTAATATAGTTGAACACATACATGGTTTAACTCCTCAATTGAAAGATGCTCAGAAGAGAAGATTTTGTATGTAATGTGCATTTACTATTATCAATCTGTCAACTAAGCTTCCCAATTACACATATGATCATGTGTTTTCCCAATTATTCTTGGATGCATGATTTTGGCTCATTAGTTTTTGTTTTCTTTCTGCAGAGGATGATTTGGGGATTAGTTGTTTATTGAAAGAGTGTGTTGTATTGTGATGAACGAGAGTGTTACAATGAGTTGTCTTTTTTGTTTGTTTTTATGCCTTCTCCAACACCATGTTCTGTTTTTAATTTCTTTGTTAGGTAACAGAGATAAGAAACAAGATTTGGACATCCAAGTTCCAAAGAAGAAGAAGAAAGACTTGATTGCTGCTGTCCAGAAGGAGGAAAGTGAAAAACGGTACCAAATTAGCTAGAACCTAGCAGTTCTAACACATCAGATTCTTCTTAATCTGAGGAAGAGCAAAAGGTATAACACCAGTCTCAATATTTTAGAGTTTCATAATTCTAAGTTAAAAAAAAAAACTGTTCAAGAAACTATCTCCAGCCACATATAGTTTAGTCCTCTATTAGATTTTGACCCCCAAAAGGCCAAAAATATGACCTGTTATATTGAGCAATGGGGGATAAAATTTCACAACTTGCAATACCAAAAATAATTTATTTTCGATCTAGAAGTATGTGGCGTTTAAATCAAAATTCAATCAAACCGAATTCTTAACCAAATAATTGACACGACTCGAGTCCGGACCTGAAATCAAACTCGATTGGAACTCTGCGAATTACTTATAAAATCAACAACGTATATACATTTTACCAAGTTATACATCTAATAGAGTGGGATATTTTGTTAGTTAGTTTGTCCAACATTAAATTAATACACTAAAAAGAAAAGTAAAGTCTTTCAATAATAAAAATAGACTAGGTTATAGTCCATTGAATGATAATTAAAAGACTCGTTTATAGTCCATATATATATATATATATTTTTGGTCAGCCGAGCACTACTTAAAAAAAACTCTAAGGTTGGTTAGTCCATATATCTAACAAGTATATTTGTATAACAATGTATATATTGGTTGGCATAATTTTTTTTTTTTGTGTGGGTGTAAATGTTAAGAAGTCTATTTGTCCAATAATGTTTTAATTCACATGCATGACAATAATATCGTGACTAAATTGGATGTTAGAAATTTTATGATATATATATATATATATATATATATATATATATATACTTGTCATTTTATTAATAAGTATATTATTTTATGTATGATGGAAAATAATATATATTTATATATATATTATTCATCGATTTTAAGCAAATTTTCACCAAAGCTGAAGTATAACACTATCATTCTTTTTTTTTTTTGAAAAAACTTAACGTGAAAATACATTTATAGCTCTTAAATAGACAATTTTTTAAAACTTTGAACTACAATTTTTGTTGTTTCGTGGTTTTGATTTTGCAATTATATTCCTTTATAAGTTAGATTATCTAATTATTTTATCTCCATTGCAATATTCGTCCGTTGATAATGAAAATCATTTCTTTGTTTTCATTTCAAATTTATCCGAAAAATATAGTTACCTTTTATTCTTGTAAGAAATACATCTAAAAAGAAATATTGTATATATTTTAAGTGATATTTTTCCATAAAATTAATAGCTTACAAAAAGGTTATCTTATTATATAAAGTATGGTTTCAAAAGTTACTAACTTACCAGATCGTGATACGTGTCAATTTCAAAAGTTACTAACTCATAAGATCGTGAAAAATGTCAATTTTACACAAATGTCTAATTTTAAAAGAAAAGGAATATTAAAAAAAAACACGAAAAAAAAAAATATTACTCACAAAATAAATTATAAAAATAATCTTATGATAAAGATACATTCCTAAAGAAAATCCTTCTATAATAATTATATTTCTACAAAACAATCCTACGTTATATTGAATTCTTGGCCTAATCCTAAAAAAAAATATAAATATAAATATATGTAGTCTGTCATATCTTTGTCATATTGTAACATCCGCGAACCAAAATGTGTATTTTGGGGGGTGTCGGTCGACACCAACTTTTTTCTGGTTTGACCAGTATGATTTAATTGTCGATTTTGGTCGGTTTGGTTTGGGAAAAACCATTGAACCGAGCTATTTAAGTGTTTTGTCGACAAAAGGGTTTTGGGAAGTTTTATCTTGTCGCCGCTGCATTGTTTTGAGAGAAAAGAGAGAAAAGAAGTGTTCTTGAGCTTTTGAGAGGATTGGTTAGATTTCTTGGTTGTTCTTGAGAGATCCAAGGCTAGGAAGGTGTTAGAAGCTTGCTAGGAGGGTTGGATTCGTTGTTGTTGGTCAGAATCTTCCTGCAAAGAGGTGAGTGCATGAACATGACTTATCTAAGCTAAGATCTCTAGTTTTTCAGTGATTTGATTTTATTGTTTCCTTTGAGTTCTCTATGGTTTTTCGTGGCTGTTATGGCTGGGTTTTGCTTCTGAGGATGCATGGAGCGGATTGGAGAAACTTGGAGGCAAGATTCAGGAACAATAATTCGTTCAGACCGTCTTTTCCATCAATACGTGGTTGATGCATAAACTGTTATTGAGCAAGAACGTATGAAATTTTATGTGTATAACCAGAAAAAAAAACTTAGAGCAGATCTTTACAATAATGTATGTGATCCAGTTGAACAAGGGGATGCAGAATCAAAAACATTTACCATCAACGTTCACAGGCAGACCGCGATACATGGTAGAGAATTATCGAGACAAAATGGCAATATGTAGACGATATGGAAATCCGGACCTTTTCATTATTAGAACAGCAAATCCAAAATGGCAAGAAGTGAACGAACAAATAAAAAAGGCGGGAAATGAGAATGCAAATGACAGACCTGATATTGAATGTTGTGTATTTAAAATAACATTGGAAGAACTCCTTAAAGACCTACAAGATGGAGTCTATTTCGGCCTTATTACAGTAAGTAGAAATATAATTTATTACCAGATATTATCTTTTGTTATATTTAATAAAGATGAAGAAAAAATCACCGGAAAAACTACAGAAATCGTAAGAGATACAAATTATAGAAAATTGATTTATTGTATAAATTAATATATTTAGACTTGAAATTCAATTAACTGTTATTATGTTATTCATATAGATAAAGAGTAATTTGAGCGAAAAAATAGAAGATGTTTCCACATGTTTGCATTCAATTGTTGGAAATACTTATTTGTTCGAGAGTCAAGTTAAAATGTTTTATTTTGCATCATATCAAACTTTTACATTCTCAGAGATTGTAGACCAAATAAAGGTAAATATCATATATATTATGATGTGTTATTTTTGCTAAATACAAAATATTATTCCACTTAACATATTAATGGTTTGTCTTTATGTGTTTAGACAAATTCAAACGATGAAAACTGCGGAACGACGTGAAATCCGTAGCAAATGTCAAAAACCAATTGATTATCAACATAAGAAATCAATAATTGAGGAAGATTTTTAAATTTATTTTCTATGCAAAAGGTTAGGTTTTTATACAGTTATTTTAATTTGGTTTTAACTCATCCATAGGATATGTTTTATTTTTATTATACCAAATAAAATAAGTGATACAAATTTTGGATTTCATGAATGTTTGGTTAATAATTATTTAAAGAATATATATTTCAATAATTATCATAATAATTAACTGATAATATATTATTTTAACTAAAAATAATAGTAACAAATATGTAATTAAAAACAAGCATGCATAAACAATGCACACATCACTAAAAATATAAGAATGGATGACCTCTAATAAACATATATACATATATTTATATTATACAATTATATTAAATATACTGCTTAAAAAATAAACAAAACTCCTTGCAACGCACGGATCCATTTCTAGTTGCTAATAAAAGGGAGAAAATAAAGACAAAGTTGTAGTAGTCTATATAACTAAGACTAGTAACTAGCATATTTGTCTAACATTGAATTGGTTCAGATGCATTACAATATCATTGTTATTACAGTATATATAATATAGGGATATGATTGGTATGTAAGATCAAATAAGATAATAACAGGGATAACTTTTATAATTGTTAGCAGAACAAACTTAATCAAATATTTTTTTGGTAAAATATTTATAAAACGTTGAGTTTGGTAATTGTAATTCAAAGTGGCTTAATTAGTGGTTTATACTTTAGACATCTTCGAGGACAAGTTCAAGTTATGATACAAAATAGAATCATATATTGTCTTCTGTTTTATTTCGTGAGATGAATCTTATATGGAAACGTACATCAATGATATGAAAAAACTAGGGTGGGCGTTCGGTTTGGTTTCGGTTCGGTTTTTTCGGTTTACGGTTTTTTTGGTTTTATGAAAATAGAACTATAAAGAAACCATATGTAATTCGGTTTTGTTATGGTTCGGTTTTTTCGGTTTATGGTTTTTTTGGTTTTATCTAAAACCATATGTATCACAGTTTGGTTCGGTTTCGGTTTGGTTCCGGTTTTTAACTGTTTTTTCATGCTTTTAAAAAATAAATAGTTGATACATAACTAAAAATAATCATAAAAATATATAGGTTAGGGAATAGAGACTTAGGTTAAGGTTTTGTAATTCGATAGATTAATAGGAGATCAATAATTAAAGCCCAATGAAGAAAAAGAATTATTGATATTATTATACAATATAAATTTATAAGGTTGAGAAACTAATTAGTAATTATATCCAATTATCCTAAATTCTTATAAAAAACAAAAAAATCATTCGGTTTTACGGTTTTTAACCAGACCAAACCTAAACCAAATGGTTAATTTAAATGAAAACCAAACGGACTTTTAGATTTAACCATAACCAAACCAAACCATTTATTTCGGTTTGGTTCGGTTCGGTTTTTCGGATTTCGGTTGTTTTGCCCACTCCTGGAAAAAAAGCACGTCTTTGTTTTTTTTTTGTAATGCATTTTTCTAAAGCTTTTTTTTAATTGGTTTACAACAATACATTAATAAGCAAGCATTTTTATTTTTTATTACAGACACAAGATAGACAAACAAGCTTTGTTTTGTTTTTTATTTTACAATAATAACATAAGCAAACATGTTTTATTCTTCACTCATTTTTTATTTGTTTATTTCTTCGTTCACTATTTCCGTTGTGGGAACTCTTCCAATGGTTGTCTATTAAGAACATCTTTAATGGAGGAACGGTGAATCGTTTCTGAGAAAATTAAAAATAGATATTTTTATTACACATTTTTTATTTTTATTCATTTTTTATGTATACCAATGATTCTCAAACAACTAACAAGCATCAGCATGAGCAATTTCCGATGGGGCTGTCCTAAGGGCATTTCCTAATGGAGATGCTAATAAAGAGAGTTGTTAATAAAAAATTAGTATAAAGATGAGAGAGAAAAGAAAAAGAAGAAAATCATTCTTTAAATTACAAAAGTAACGTTTTTCAGAAAAAATAGACAGCTTTTAATTTTTAATGTTTACTATTAATAAAAAAATAAAAATAGATATATATAATTATAATAATATATATATACATATACATATTTTTTTAAAACCTTACAGGTTTGCTGCTGTTGGAGTAGTCTAAGTAGCACATGCATTTGATGCGGTAAATTTTTAAAATACATATATACTGTTAATTAATCCGATAGGGCACAAACTATATACAGGACCAACCTAAGTTTTTTTTAGACCTTGTGCCAAAATTTTTTTTTACATAATTTAGAGGTCTTATCTGTATATTTTAGGATTTTTTTTTATCAAAATCTCAAACATTAAAGACCTTAAAATCTTATAATTTGTTTTCAAAAATAATGTGACCTGGTGCAAAAGCACCCTTCGCACCTCCCTATCGTCAAGTCTGACTCCAACGTTCAAGGCAAGTATATATGAAAGACGAAACGAAAAAAATATATATGAAAGAAAAAAAGAAGAAAAAGAGAGACGAACATGTGGTAGATAGAACAATGTTATCGTCAGCTCCAACGTTCAAGGCAAGTAACCAATCAGACCGTTCTGCTTAGCCTATCTCACTTTCGCCACCACGCTTTGAGTATCTTCGTTATACCCCATCCAAATCTTGTTGGCGGAACAAATACCCAACAACGTTGGGGTCATAAGACTAGAGGATTTTTGATGTCTCATCCTTTACGAACTTCATTATGTCATCATAGTTTATGTTGCTGCAGGAATTGACATCCACAACATACCGATCTAAACCAAAGATAAAACCGAATAATTTCATAATCTAATTAAACCGGGAAATCTCGGGTAAGGCATGTTAAATGGGCTTGTGGGCAAAAGGCCACCTGACCTCCCAAGCCGACCTCCCAAGGCGACCTCCCAAGCCGATCTCCCACCTTCAAACACACAAAAGGAAAATATATACGACAAGACCATAAAGGAAGATTTAGTCCTAGATGCAAGGAAGTTTTAGTTATTTTTTAATCTAGATATTTTATATATATAGGGAGATTTGTCCCCTGTGTGGATCCAAAAAATTAATACAAAAAAACCCGGTACAGATCCAAAAAAATAATCCCAAAGCAATTATCGGCACAAATCTCCCTTTAAGCATAAGTATAAGTTAATCAAATATTCAAATCTGTTCACGTCCACTGGCGACCTCCCTAACATCCATTTTGAGGCGATATGGCATGGACCACGACAGCTGCATACCAACTCTCTCCCAATCTTTAGGACAGGTCTCGAGTGCCTTGGCCAAACCGCAAGAGTTATGCATCTTGTTGACCGTCTCAATAATGCTTAGAGTCGGGGAACCTCCGATCTGATCTTAATAATTGAGGACTGGTGGAATATCTTCGACAATGACACCTTGAGGCACAAACCTTGATTCTATATCTTCATCGTTCACCAGTTCATCCTTAGAGAATTCATGCAGAGGCACAGAGGGATCAGAGACAGGGCCTTCGATTGGGAGGTCGGAAGGAGCTATAACGTTTCTATCGTCATCTCGATATGAATCATCATTTAGTTCGGATATCATAAATCTAATGGCCCATGAAGATTTAGCTTTGCCTCTCGACCTAATGGTTTGAGAAGATTTAGCTTTGTCTTCCGACCTCTGAGCTGCCAGTCTGGAGTTGCAAACTAGCTGCTCAGAAATGAGGAGTGAACTCGGGTATTTATAGAATGAAGCAGGCGGCCAACCTAAAAGTCATCATGACCTATGTGATGTTTTGGCTTCCGACCTAGATGCTGATCATTGACATGTCTCAACTTAGATTTGGGACTTCAACGGTACACGTTCTAGGAATCCGGTTTTCATAAAGTTTAGATCAAATAATCTTTCTTATAGTTTGGAAACTCGAATGAATATTCGAATCTACCGAACTGGGGGGACTAATTGTTGGTGCAGGAATTGACACCCACGACATGCCGACCTAAACCAAAGAAAAAACCGAATAATCTCGGAATCTGATTAAACCAGGGAATCTTGGACAAAACATGTTAAATGGGCTTGTGGGCAAAAGGCCACATACATCACTAAGCCGATCTCCCACCTTTAAACACGCAAAAGGAAAATATACAAGACAAGCCATAAAGGAAGATTTAGTCGTAATTTAAGTAAGTTTTACTTATCTTGTAATCTAGATATTTCATATAAATAGGGAGGTTTGTCTCCTATGTAAAGGATCCAAAAAATTAATACAAAAAAAATCCTAGTTCTTCAATTGTTCTTGAGAGAAAACCTACCTAGTTCCACAAGAGATCTCAATTTCTTTTCTAAAAAGCTTTGAATCGATTTGCTAGGAGATATTTTTAAGTGAATTTTTTTCTCCCTTAAACAAATTCATTGTGTGAATCCCTAATTCTACATTTTATAGAACCTTCTTCAGATACATACTCATGTTTGGCTACTCCGGCAGCATAGGCATGATAACCGGCATTTGTCTCTTTTTGGAGAGTTCAGGTCCAGCCAGTGTATGAAAATCCAAAGACTGCTTTATTCTGGGAAGTCTTGCCTCAGTCCACATTTCCAAACCAGAGTCGCTACTTGGACCTATATATATATCAACCAAATTATCAAATTCTATTCCAGTTAAGCCAAAAAGACTACTCATCTAAATATCATCCCTTCTTTAATTATCTGAATTGTAGGGAAATATATACAATAAGGCTTATATACCATCGTCGCTAGAAGAAACGTGCAGTCTGACAAGTAGTATGCTGTACTTAACTACCAGTAGACCACACATATGATCGGTATATTGCATTTCCAAGAAGGTGGTAATGAATTGTTCACTATTAAAAGATGCAGAGCGTAACAGATTAATTGAGATATTAGAATATTCCCATATTTGTTTGGCCTGTGGACAATAGAGGAGAATGTGACCTATGGATTCAGCTGCTTTGAAACATCTTGGACAAATGGGTTCCAAATTCATACCCCTTGAGTTTAATCAAGTAATAGAGGGTAAGGATTTTGAAAGTATGCGCCAAAGGAAATGCTTAATTTTTGGTAATTGATAACTATCTAATTTACACTTTTTTTAGGCATGTTTTTATCCATGTTTTGCATTGTATAGCCTTACCTTAGCATTTTTAGGTCCTTAACCTTAGGAATTTGCATTTAGGCTATTTAGGGTGTTACATTGTTGTATTTGTGCATTTTGGATGAAAACATGTGCTTTGGAGCCTAAAAAGAGCAAGAATGAGGTGAAACCTGTGCATACACCCGAAGTAGTGATCTTGCAAGAAGAACAGTCCGGACCTTAACCCCATCAAGAGGACCTGAGCGCAAGAGGAAAACCTCAAAGCCACACCCAAGGAGGCACCTGACCACTAGCTTCGTGTAGACCTTTGGGCAGAGCTGGGCGGGTAGGTCAAAGAGGTTTCCATATATAAACCCCCTTCTTATTTTCTCGCCCAGACACGCCGCACACACTCACGAACCAGAGAGCAAGAGCTTCTGAGGGAGAGAGAGCGATTTTTACACTTCCCAAGCTTTGTTAGGATTTGATTTTACTTCTTTTTGGATACCCTTTGATAGCAACTCTGTATCTTTACACTTTTTTCTCTTTTTCAATATTTCATTATTCGATGCAATTCTCATTTGTTTGTGTTTTTATGTCGTTTACCATGATATCTGAGTAGTGAACCAAAGTTCCTAGGGATGGTTTAGGTTAGTGAGTGTTCTTAATCGATTAGGATGTTTTAGATTGATTGTTCTTATTAAAAAAAATCCCTTCTAGATAAGTGTTCTTAATGCTAGTTTCAGACCGAGAGGTTGAGAGTAGATCTAGGGTGTTTTGCCATCGAGAGATGTTTGTTGAAAGGCCTGAATCAACTTATGTTAGAGATTTACTCACTTATCCTAAGAGATTAGATGAGTAAGGAGTTAATTGACATTGGTGAATCGGGTTTTAATGCCTGCTTAGTCATGTTTCTCCAACGAGAGTTGGGTAAGAAAGTGAGGTTGATTGTTTCTACCATGAGAGTGGATTAGCAAGGGTTAGATATTCACTGTCTAGGGGATAGATTGCTTGAGGCTTGTAAAATGTTCTAAGTTGATTAGGAATACTTAGGAACCGATTACCCCATCCTTAGGAGCTTTCGTAGTTTGATTGCTTACAGTTTTTACATCAACTCAACCCTTTACCCGAACCGGTACTCGATCAAGGCTTCGTGTACATCCTCAAGTAGTTCATCATTGTGTTCTTATTTTTCCTGTTATCCGACCACCTACTCGATTGCTTGCATCGTGTACTTAGGTTGAGTGATTCTTGTTTATTTCCTTTTTTGCTCACCTTAGGTTGTTAGATAAAACCTCTATTTTACTTGGCTTGACTTGCATTGTTCTGATCATATCTTATCTGCTAGCATAACAACCATTTGGATTAATAACCCTCTATACTACAACTGCATAGGGAATTGATACCATGGGTGAAAATCCTCTTAGCAGTAATATCTTAAGCTTTCAAATTTTTGTTTTCTTCTTCAGGGTTATGCATTGCTAGCCATTACCAAATGGCTCTTGGTAATATCTTGATTGAACTCTTGTTTTGATCAAATGGCTTATTATATCCGCACAAAGGATAAATAAGTACGGTGATAACAAATGACCTTGTTGTATTCCTCTTTCTGGGATGACCATTCTGTGTAGTGTACCATTTCTAAGAACATAGTAGCTTACAGAACGTACTCAACCCATTCTCCAATCTATCCATTTTTCAGTAAAACCAAATAGATGCATTGTTACCTCTAAAAATTTCATTCCACCCTATCATAAGCCTTTGCAACATCAGTTTTTATTGCCATATAATTTTTTGAAACTCATTTTCTGGCCTTTAGTGAATGCATCACCTCTTGTGCTATCATAAAATTATCAGTTACTAAATGTCCTAGTATAATACAGCCTGAGTATCTGATACTAAAGTCTTAGTATAATGCAGTCTGAGTATCATTACTTAGCGTCCTAGATATTTTTTACGTAGTTTACCATGCATATTAAGATAAAGAACATTACATAATGCTATTGGTCTAAAATCATATAGGGTGATTGGTGAATCTATTTTTGTATCATGCAATATAAGTATGGTTTATACCTGATTTCATGTAAGAGGTTTCAAAAAAATCTTTCATCTCTTGTATATTATTTGTTCCAAGAATGTCCAAGTAATGCTTGTAGAAACGAGATGTCAGTCTGTCCGGTCCTGGAGCTTTTTCATCACCAATCGAACATATTGCATCATATATTTCATCAGCACTGAAGTCTTTGGTGAGATCGTCATTAAATTCAGAAGTAACTATGGGAGTAAAATCACCAAAATCTATGGGAGACACCGAAGTTCTATTTGATTTGAAGGCTTTTGTGAAGTAGTCTTGAGCATGTCTTCCAATTTCTTGATCTCCTTGATGTGTATTATTCTCATCATCTTTAATAGAGGATATATGATTTCTAGAGTATCTTGTTTTTGTACTTACATGGAAAAAGGCAGTGTTACGGTCTCCACTGTGGAGCCATTGGTTTCTGCTCTTATTCTGCCAATAGTATTCCTCATTACGGTAAGCTTTGTTTAATTCTTGTTGGATCTAAGGAATCTTTCGTCTTTCATTCGTGTGTAGACTCTCCATTGCAATGTTCAAAGCTGACTGAAAATAATCTATTCTTTTAGAAGCATTTTGATTAGGACCATGTTTACTTTTTGACATTGCCTTAGGACAGTTTGTTTTTTGGTCGCAGATGGAATAATAAATTCCTTCTTTACCGGAATTCCATCTTGCTGCAACTACGTCATCAAAGTTATCAATCTGAGTTAGTCTTTTGTCGAATCAAAACGGTTTGTGTGGGCTATTTTGAGGCGGAGTAATATTTGTGAAAATTGGTTTATGCATGGTCTGAGCCATTGAATTCACTAAATTCAGCTTCTGCAATAGAAAACTTAACCATTACTCTATCTAGACAACTTTTGATAGTGTAATTTCTTCTTTCCCCTACCCATGAAAATCTATCTCCCTTGTGCTTCAAATCCATTAGATCACAAACTGATATCATGTTCTTAAAACTTCTAAAAGTCCATTTTTCTCTTGGAGGACCGCATTACTTATGATCTCATTAAGTAATTCTTGCTATCACTGATTTTGTTTCAGAAATTGACAAAGGTGTGGTGCTATGAAATGATCAGATTCAGCATTTGGTTTCTTATTTGAGTTCTAAACTGCAGCCTTAGATGACACCAACCCGTAGGCTTGACAGTTTGGTGGCGAGAACATTTTTATTTCATCAGATGATCTGATGATGTTAAAGATACTCCGGTTGACATTGCTCGTAACAGTAATATAACTCAACATAGTCTTTTAACAGAAATTTTTTGGCTTAAAAATTTCTACTTCCTAACAAAAGTTAGCAATTTTGAATGAAAAAAAATATATATATATATTCTCATAAATTTTCGTGGTAGGAATTGGTTCATCACTTCATCACATCAATAACGAAGAATATTCGACTTTAGAAGAGGAAAAACTATCCTCATCAACAAAGAAAAAGAGACCATACAAAAAGCCCAGTTCAAGACCACAAATTTTTTGGTCTGATTTATTTATCTGTGAGAAAAAAAATGCACTGTAGGAATAAGCTGATGCTTCATACCAGGCGAGCCTTCCTTATGCGGTACCTTCCTTCAAATAAGCAATGAGATCGGCACGATCTTGCGGCTTTTTCAGTCCAGGGAACACCATTTTTGTTCCCGGAATGTACTGTTAAATAACAAGCAAAGAAAACCCCAATCAAAAATGAGATTCAATCTCTTCATATCAGCTTAATGAGAAATATACAACCCACGTAGAGAAGAGAGGACTCGGGAATAAACTCAAACAACAATTGGTGGACAATCTTATGATTCAGACTATATATAGATATAACTAAAAAACCAATGTTGCTAATATCTCATCGAATAGAAAACAAATGGGGGCATATATACAGATGTTTTCATACACCAAAAAGCTTTATGGTGCACAATTTCGAAAGATGGAAGAAAAATTTCACAAATATAAAGACAGCAAACAAATTGAATTTGTGGATTAACTTAAACAATACTCTAGATGGTACAAGACTCTTGACTGATCTTGCAACAAAACAATCCCTAAAACTAAAAGAGACAAAAAAAAAAAATCAGCTTATGAACAATCAAGAACCTCAGACTCCTATTATGCACAAATATGTAAATTTTGCACAAACCAAAAAGAAGAAACACACTGGGGTTTCTGGATTAACTTTCACTATAAGCTTATGAACAATCAAGAACCAATAATATAGCCTTAATCTTATCTGAAATACATAAAAGATTAAAGAAGAGCTAAAATTACCTTCTTGGGATTCAACAAGTAATCGTAAAGAGTCTTCTCCTCCCAATTCACAGCCATGCTTTTGTTAGCAGCAGAGTATGAATACCCTGGTGTTGTTCCAGATTGCCTTCCGAACAATCCATTCAAATTAGGACCTGTATTCATACGAAAAACAAATCCCAAATCAATACACATACGAATCCAAATACGTCCAGATCAATACAAGAACACAAAGTTATTTGAATAAACTCCCTAATCGATGAGGTAGATCCAGATTCGTAACGATGAGAACAAAATCAAACGATGATGATGATACATAGAAATTATAGATCTAAGAGGACGGACCTTGTTTGTGACCGGCGCCTTTCTCGACGGTATGACACTGAGCGCACTTGGTTCTGAAGATCTTTTCACCGGCTTTGGGGTTTCCGGGAGGTGCTTCATTGAACGACGCCATTTTCAGAGAGAGAGAGAGACAAATGAAGAAAAAAAAATCTCAACGGTGGCTTTTGACGGTTTCTTTCTTCTGAGCTTTTTTTTTTTTTTTTTTTTTCAAAAGACTTTTTTGTTTATTTGGTTTGTTCGAGAAAAAGTGGAATTGTTAGAAAGGAAGGTTCGAGGAGGTAGAGAAGGAGAATAAAGAGGTGGCGTGAGAGAGACACAGGCCATATGTGTTTTATTGGACTACACGTGGCGTTTTTGTAGTGGTTTGATATTTTTTAGTCGGTTGACTATTTAATTCTTTTTTCTTTTCATTATTTTGGTAAGGACTTTGTTTTTTTGGAAGTGCAACTTTATATTATTTATAATTATTAAAAATAATAATGAATGAGTTGCAAAAAAAAAAATCAACTTTATATTTTAGACAAAATAAAATAAAAACTTTATATATAAAGTAGAGTATAATAATTTCTATTTTTTTTAAAACAAGTTTGAAGATGTTTTTTTTTTTTTTTCTAAATCAAATTTTTATAGCATAATTCTAAGACATAAAATGAAACCACTAAAAATAGGTATCTTACATGAACTATTTATTGCTTTCCTTCGACATGTTTGGATAACTACTTTTATGATCCCAATACTTTGGATCACTTTATTATCATGGTTTGAAAGTTGTTTTCATTTTCCAAAGAGATAATCAACTTTTATTGAAACTATGCCAACACTATTGGTTGTGGCAATAATTTTTTTGTCAATTCTAAAACCTCAGTTCTCAGGTATGAAGTAGTCATTGTACACGGGTGTTTTTATATCCAAAAACTTTTTGACATTATATATCTAAACATTCTCAAATTTTCAAAATTAAAATAAAATTATTTATAGAGTTGATCGACTTTTAAAAAATCATTGATTCAAAAATATTTTTTTCAAGTAACAATGATCAAAAATCAAAATTTTCTTATTGTGGAAGACAAAATACAATAATCCTTATTCAACTCTAAAATTGGATGCTTACCTTTTTATCTATATATTCACTTCGTTTGGATAACTTATTTAAATTTTCTTGTAAGTTCTATATCAATCTTCCAATCGGGAAATTTGGAGATTATATCATATTTCCAAAAGATATGGCACCTTTAAATTTTCTAGTAAGTTCTATATCAATCTTTTAATCGGGAAATTTTCAATGGGAAAACTTCAAATTCAACTTTAAAATCTATATTTTACATTTAAGTTCTCATATTGTTTATAATTAATTAAGATCATAAAATGTTTTACATAGGAACTATAAAACATATAAATAATAATAAAACATAATATTATAATCAATATTAATTAATAAATCATTATTAGAATATAAAATTACCTACAAAAAATAATAAACACACTAGTTAAGACACTAAATTATGAAAAATACTAGTAAACTTGTGCAACATATGTACTCTACAACATTATAATCTCTAGGAATGTTTCCATTTTCAATAAAGTAGTGATGATGTGAATCAAATTTATCACATCGTCTCATCGGATCAAAAAGCAAAACTCAAAACATATATTGTTGAAGGCAAAATAATACACATATTAAATTTTTAATTTCATCAAAATAATTTTTTTTTTGTTTATAGAAAATGCATCAACTGGAAAAATAGTTATGAGATAACTCAATTATATATGCAAAATCAAACAAAAAAGTATTGAATGGAATGAAGGATGAAAATAAATTTTTGTTAACAAATTTGGACATCATTGTCGACAATAAATACCGTTATTCGATTTGAACAAGTAAGAATCATACAAAAAAAACAAGAACAATTTTTAATTACACCAAATCAATATGAACATTTTCTGGTTACTTTTTGAGAATAATTTTACAAATTATTAGTATTTTTGTAATATATATGTAAGTTGTAACTTTAATTGTTTATGTTATATTATTTTCGTGTAAGTACTTTTTTTTTGTTAAAGATCTTTAAAGTACTATTTTTAAAGTATAGCTGCTATAGCATTTTGTTTTATATTAATATTTTATGTTATTGGTATTTATTTTATGTTGTGTGTAAAAATTCGGAAAAACTTATCAAACAGTCTATATCACGTTGGTCAAATCCAAAATAATCTACTTTTCTAGATAAACGAGACAACACTGCTAAGGTTTTGTTGTGCTTAAAGAGCGGTTTGATGGGAGTAGCATCATTTAGGGTTAGCGTCTTGGGGGTTTGCATTTCTCACCCTAATTTACTAATTTTGTCTAGAGCAGTCAAGTCAACATAATATCAACTATAGATTTTGAAAATAATTAAAACCAAATCAAACCAATTTGTTTACTCGATTTGTTTAGATTTATGGTATATTTACAACGTTTATGAGGTTGTTTAGTTAGGTGGGAGGCTGGACGGACCGACCACTCTACGTCCGTGTCAAAGCCGACAAAAGGGGTATATCTGTCATTTCGTCTCTGTTTCCAACCTGAGAGGATTCTCCAAAAACAAAAAAAAACATACGGCGGAGGAAAAAACCAAGGGAGTCTGACGGAGAGACCAAGGAAGAGGAGACGAATCACAAATCGCATTGCATTCGATTTCTCCGCCTCTTTTTAACTTCTTCATCAATCTCCTTCCTTTCTCTGTTTCCGATCAAATTGCGAATTCCGGCGTTTTTCCCAAATTTTTGAATCTGTTCGTAATGTCGTCGGTCTCTTGCTCCACGGCGAGCTCTAACGGCGGATGTAGATTCATATTTCAAGCCAAAACATCAATCCATTCTCCTAGTTTCATCAGAATCGGAACAAATTCTCAGGTTCCTTTAGTCCCATTCCTCCATCTCTCTGTGTCTATCAGTTTTAAAGTCTCAAACTTTAACTCTTTACTCTGTTTTTTTTTTTTTTTTTTTTTTGGCTATTTAAGAGTGACAGATTCTGTATGCATCGTTTCGGATTAGTAAATGGAACTCGGAAAGCGAGAGGAACATCTATACGTATGGCATTAGTTGATGAGAGACAATCAACTAGCAAAGATGTTGCTGAGCCTCCTCGGATCCTGGTATATGAATTTGTGATTAGTTTTATCTTGTTCTGTTACAAAAAAAGTTTGATACTTGATCATTGATTTAATCTTGTGTCATTGTTTTGTAGGCGTATGATCTTGTTCAAGGAGCACTTGTAAGTTATCTGAGAGCTTATCTGTTATATATTTTGTTTATTGGAGTGTCTAATCTTAGTGTTTAGAGCATGTTAGCTAGTAGAAGCTAACATGAGTTTGAGAGTTCGATGATATACACGCAGGTGAAATGGAGATGGAAGGAGGACAAGTCTGTTCCAGATACACCCACCGCTGTTCTCCTACACGGAATACTAGGGAGCGGGAAAAACTGGGGTCAGTATTGTGGGATTCATTGTGAAATGGTTTCAAGTTTGGCTGTACTTAATGCCTTCTCAGCTTTTTTAGTTTTGTTTCTTGTTTCTTCAAACTTTGCTGTTTAGTTGTATGGTGTGCATAAAATTTCTAGCTAACCAAACCTTAATTCCTGCTAGTCTAGGCACTTTCGCCCGAAGATTGGCTCATGAGTTCCCAACTTGGCAGGTATCTGTTTTCACCACCAAATGCACTGAACTGTACTGTGCACATACAAACTTATTGGCTTGCGAATAAATAATATGCTTCTCTTGGTTCAATCTTCACAGTTTCTCTTGGTAGATCTTCGTTGCCATGGGGATTCAGCATCTCTCAAGAAGAGAGGTCCACATTCTGTTGCTACAACTGCTTCTGATGTTCTAAAACTAGTAAGTTTCTTTCTCCGGCCACTTTTTATTCGAGTATTCAAGAGAACTTCTCTGTCATTCGTCTTTCTTTATTCTGTCATTCTTAAGGTTGGTCAGCTGAGGTTAACACCTCGGGTCCTTGTTGGTCATAGCTTTGGTGGGAAAGGTAACTTAACTATTTATGAAATTGCTTCATCCAGATTATTTACTCTGACGTGATAACACTGCTGATGAGTCTTTTCTATGATCATGTTAGTTGTTTTAAGCATGGTGGAGCAAGCTGCTAAGCCTCTTCCACGACCAGTCCGAGTAAGTGTTCTTTTTATGATGTCTATATCCCATGACCATCGGTAGGATTTATGTTAATCCCCCTAATTTGTATCCATTTTAGGCTTGGGTACTGGATGCTACTCCTGGAAAAGTTCGTGCAGGAGGAGATGGAGAAGATCATCCACGAGAACTTATATCATTTCTACGTACGTTGCCAAAAGTGGTAAGTATTGAGGGCTACGATCATTTGTCCTCTTTCATCATGGAAACATTTACAATATTCTGTTCTTTTTCATTGAAGATTGTAATGTCGTTCCCTTAAATTCTGTCAGAACCTTTGCGCAGATTGTTGTTCACAAGGAATTTATTGTGTCAATTTTCAAGTTCAGTTTTGTGATTTGAAAGAACTTTATTATGAAGAATAGTTTAGATTCATGTTCCGGCTGAGAGAACTATAAAATTCTATCAAGTAAACAGAACATGTGGGTACAAAATGATTCAAGGAAAAAATTATTGTCTTTCCTTTACCTTTTGAACCAGTTACAAAGTCTTAGAAGGCAGATGAAAATATTGCTTATTAACATCATCTGTGTTTGGTTTAAGGTATCGTCAAAGCGTGAGATTTTAAATGCTCTTCTCAAAGAAGGGTTTTCCAATGATGTTGCACAGGTATATAATAATTTTCTTAAACAGATTCTATCAGTTGTTAACTTTCAGACCATTGTTTGATTCCGCTTGATGTGTCTTGTGCAGTGGGTTGTTACCAATCTTAGACCTACTGGACCATCGTGCTCCAGCTTCTCGTGGACATTTGACCTGGATGGGATCTCCCAACTTTATCAGTCCTACGAAGACACAAATCTATGGTAATCTATTTCTGTCAACTCCCTGTGTTTAGTGGAGCAAACTTGTATGAGATCTTACCTAACTTCTTGGCAATGCTGCTTCTACAAAATAAAAGGAACTTTGTTGAAAATCTTCCAAGAGGAGTACATGTGAATTTTCTGAAAGCTGAAAGAAGCTTGCACCGTTGGGCCCTCAAAGACCTTCAACGAATCCACGCTGCTGAAGAGCTTGCCACTGAAGAAGGAGCCGGAGTAGAAATGCATGTCCTGGAAGATGCTGGTCACTGGGTAAATTAAGCTAACTATACCTCTGCTTTTACATTGCTTCATCTTTGTTTCCTCTTTTGTTATTCTATTACTACCGAACCCGTAAACTGGTACCCGGTTGTGCGCTTTTAGGTTCACACGGATAATCCAGATGGTCTCTTCAGGATCTTGTCATCTTCTTTCCAAGTTCTCAGAACCTAGAGGTGCGGAACAGTCTTGGTTCTGCTTTTTTTTTTTTGGTCTGTATAATACTTGTGAGGTTACGTCTAAATCACATTCGACAGATATCATATACATTAACCTTGTGTCCTGTAATGTTTTAATTGACATAAGTAAGAAGTACTATCATATCTGGCATTATTTTTGACTCTTATGTCCATTTTACATTGCTTTTTCTTCGTTTACTTAGTCGGAGAAAGTTCTAAAAGCTCAAGTTCACTCTACACCAAACCGACCGCAACTCTTGTTTCTCAATCCAGTTTTTATTACAACTCTTGGATGTTAAACTGCGCAAACCGAGGAGGACTCGCAGGATACCGAGGTGGGCTTGCAGGATACCGTGGTGGGCTTGCGGCATAGTGAGGTGGGCTTGCGGGAAACCGAGGTGGGCCTCCTTCAAGCATAAGTTTCATTTGTGAAGAGGATTCATCTACAGGCAAACCCGCCCCTACCCCAACAAGGGAGCTTCTACGTGAACCCTCAGTAGATAGTAACAACTTGAATGTCCATCTCAGCACATTTGGCGTGAAGACTCTATAGAGGAGAAACACGTCGTGCCAGTTTGGGAACTTTACGTATGGGTCTCCCCTACAAGCTCCTGCCACAATCATCTTTGCAAATTCCTCTAGCGGTCCACCGTTTGCAGGTACCTGCAGATCGTGTAAGTAAGTCTTTGGGTCTTTTAAGTTCATACAGTGAAATGTTTGGTTTAAAAACTTTTACTTCTCTTTCTTCCTTCCATTGCATCTCAGCACCTTCTTCTAGCATGAACTTTCCTCTAGTCATCTCACTCCCGATCCATCCGTGAGTTGCAATAGTTATTCCAACGTCTTCATTTAGCTCGAATCTTAGCGTCTCGTAGAAGTTGACTAGTGCTGCTTTTGCTGCCTATACAGTGATAAATTAACAATATGTCATCTCTTGCGAGATAGAAGTGAAAGTATACGTTTATATAGTATGGGTACTAACTGAATAAAGACTCATCCGTGGTAGAGGCAACCAGTTCTCAACCGATGCATTCACGACTATCCGGCCATTCGTCTGTTGAAGGTATGGCAAAGCTACATATGTCGGATAAACATTCCCCCAGAAGTTTATGTCCTGCTCAAGAATCTCAATCTTTGATATCTATACTATTGAAATGAGATCCATGCACAATACAAACCAAAAGAAGGTACACATACCATCAAATGCGGAAACACAGTCGTGTCACTCACTTCCTCAAAGTAAAAAGTGTGTCCAAGACTTGCTGTATTCACTAGGTGATCCACTAGTGTGTCGAATTCATCATCAGAGGCATATAACATTTTCGTTAAAACCAAATGTTTAGCTTGACCTACAAGTTAACCTATTCCTAGCAATTTATAAGGAAATGGCAAGTAGTGTACCGCGGCCGTAATAGTTGACGGCTTGGGTGATAAAACGGCGGCAATCATCTTCTTTGATAACATCAGCAGCGATGATAATGACGTGGTTGGCTCCAATTTGCTTGGCCTTATTGCTCACAACTCTTAGTCTCTGCTCTCTCCTAGCCACCAACACCAAATTTGCTCCTCTTTTGGCATATTCGTAAGCTATTTGCTGCATTAACGGATTAACCCATCTCATTAACAAGATCATCAGCATCCATGCAAACTCAAGAAAGTCATTATACTTTTTTTTTTCTCATTGCAATGAAAATTACATAAACTAATAAAACCAGATCTTGTTTTATTATGTGTGTTTGATAATTAGAAGAAGCATCTATAATTAATATTTGCATATTCATACGTTTTTTTTGCTGCGCTCCATCTCAATAAACAAGATCATAAGAATCCATGCAAAACTAATGAAACTCAAAATATTATGTTTCTTATCATTGCAACGGAAATTACATTAATTCATAATAGTTCTGTATATTTGTGATTTGAAACATTTGATAATTGGAAGAAGCATCCACTACAAAATTTTCTTATAAAAAATACCATTTATATTAAAATTTTATATTTAAGTAGAAATAATCATAAATGCAAAACGCAAAAGTACCTCTCCAATAGCGGATGAAGCTCCGGTGATGACTACGACTTTATCTTCCATGTTTTCAGTGGCGAAATAAGAGTTGTAAACCCGTTCAGAGAAGCTAATGAAAGACAGTAATGGCCATGCGAAGGCCATCACCACCATCGTCGCCGGAGGCGCCACAAGGTTCATCACCGAGTTCAATAGATCCACCATTTTTTTAATTTCTTTTTCCTTTTTGTTTTTTTTTTTCTTTTCTTTTAACTTCCTAAAACAAAGAGGTATTTAGGATCAGGCTATTGAAACGAAGTAGAAAGATAAAGAGGAAGCAATTTCCTTTTTGTTTATGAGAAAAGAGAGAAATTAAATTTGTGGGGCGGATTTTGACGTATAGTGATGGATGGTGAACAACATGGCTGCATGCAGATAGAGGTACAAAGCCACGTGCTTCTCCCTTTGACGTCTTTGAGTTTTATATATCGTCTAGACTTTTACATAAAGATAAAACTGTGAAGCTCCAGTTCCGATTTAATCCGGTTTGGATGTTTTGTATCCTGGTTCAGTAAGTTCGTGGAACGTGCACATCTCCATTTGGAATAAAGATTCTGATAATGGTTTTTGGTACGTATACCACATGCACAGCTCCATTTGAACGTCACTTTCATTTTAGTGGGTGGTTGGTTAATTACAAGACCAAGAAACCAATATCCAAAACCAAAGTGATTAACTAGAGGTTTGCTATGGTTCCCGGCCAATTCTAATTTGTCTTCAACTAAGCGATCTTGTGGATTGATGGGCTTCTACATACTTGTTTACCGAGTTGAAGTTTTAAAAAGAACAACTACCTTAATGTTAAAAGGAACATAAAATTTAGTTGATATCGATATCTTTATGCAATCTCTTATCATTATGCAACATGCATCTATTTAATTTCTAATATTCTAGTCTACGACGTCGTGGTCAATGCAGAGCTTTTCATATGCTAGCTAAAAATACTCTGTGGGAGACTTGAACTTTAACTAGAAGAGTCTTTGGGATAATGTTCTTCTTCTCTAGATAGATATGGAAAGATAGTACAAGTGGGACCCACGATCTACGACAGAGAACATCCTACGTGGGTCATTGTCGTAAACAACAACAACAACACAAACTACTTCATGTCTTCTTCTTTTTTTAACCGTTGGGATCAAATCTTCATCACTTCATGCAAATTTCGTTAGTCTGTTTCCTAACGAAAATACACAGATCCAAAAATAGAAAAAGAGATATATATATATATTGTGAGTTGTTGTCTTTGTCTAGAGAATCTAGGGCTTCTCCATATTTTCCGGTGACACAAAAACCAAATCCATCTCTCTCTTCATTCCTAAAAATTTCCAAATCAGAATTAACAAACACTCTGTTCGTTATTTCTCTCTCTCTCTCATTCTCTCTCCGTATTTTCCGTTATCGACGAACAGTTTGCTGCAAGAAACCAAATTAACAACGTTTTGTTCATCTTGCAGTGGAGATAACGGAAAAAAAAAATAAACCAAAACATCATCAATCTCTCTTGTTTCTTGATTCACAAGTCTTCTTTTCTGTGATTTTCTTTTCTGAATTTACATACTTTTAAGGTTTTGTATAAGATCCTTCTCATTCATTTGGGATCATATAAGAACAAAAGATCTCTGGTGGGTTGAAGAGACGTACAATTGCATAATTTAGGTTACTAAACATTTTGATCATCGATCATCTTCATTTTGATAAAACCTGAGGTTCCTGGGTTTTTGAGGCTTGGGGATCATTCAGGATATATTTGTTCTTGATGCGGATAGGTGAAGAATCAGCCTGAAGTATTATGGGATGCATTTGCTCTAAAGGAACTGCAGAAGAAGATGTTAATGACCAATATGAGAAACCCAAAGAGAATTGGAACAAAACGTCCTCAGTTCAGTTGACCGCACCTGTAACTTCCAATAAAGATGAGTTTTCACTTAAATCGGGGGACGAAAGCTCTGGTAGACGCAAAAATGAAGGGTTGGCGCATAAACCATCCGGTAGAGCCAGCGGATTGATTGTTCCTGTAGACGACAGTGATGGTAAAACTGTAATTGTTGAGAGACCTACGAGGTGTCACAGGAGATGTTCAACTGCAGATATTGGGAGAGGAGGAGGAGGAGGAGGAGGTTTCAATATGTTTCAACCGTTTAGTATCTCCACAGTTGTTCCACAGAGCCCTGAGGCAGAGCTCATTGCAGCTGGATGGCCTTCTTGGTTAACCTCTGTTGCAGGTGAAGCCATCAAGGGTTGGGTTCCACGAGGTGCAGAGTCTTTTGAGAAGCTTGACAAAGTTGGTTCCTTTTCTCTCTCTGTTTCTTGATTGATGACATATGTTTCTGTTGTGTTGGCTCCTTGGGCTGATCATTATGTGAACACTGTCTTTTGCAGATTGGACAAGGGACTTACAGCAGTGTGTACAGAGCCCGGGACCTTGAGACTGGTAAAATGGTAGCCATGAAGAAGGTCAGGTTCGTTAATATGGATCCGGAAAGCGTGAGATTCATGGCCAGAGAAATCCACATCTTGCGCAAACTTGACCATCCAAACGTTATGAAGCTTGAGTGTCTTGTGACCTCAAAACTTTCTGGTAGCTTGTACCTTGTGTTTGAGTACATGGAGCATGACCTCTCGGGACTCGCTCTTAGACCCGGTGTAAAATTCACTGAATCCCAAGTACGTTCAAGGATTTGATTATAACAAAAAGGTAACCAAAGAATCATGGAGACAAAACTTATTTCTTGTTACTTCTTGCAGATCAAATGTTACATGAAACAACTGCTTAGTGGGCTTGAACACTGCCACAGCCGTGGAATCCTCCACCGCGACATTAAAGGTTCAAATCTCTTGGTAAACAATGATGGAGTTCTCAAGATTGGAGATTTAGGTCTGGCGAACTTCTATCATCCAGAACAAGATCAACCCTTAACGAGCCGTGTAGTAACCTTGTGGTACAGGGCCCCTGAGCTTCTACTGGGAGCTACAGAATATGGACCCGGGATAGATCTGTGGAGTGTTGGTTGCATTCTTACAGAACTGTTTTTAGGGAAACCTATCATGCCGGGAAGAACAGAGGTAAAATACCTCTGTACATTCATCATACAATCAGTTCTTTGAATCCATGACCATTCAGCATACTTTATTGATTCAAGCAATATATCTTTGACAATGTCTCTTAGGTGGAGCAAATGCATAAGATCTTCAAGTTGTGTGGTTCACCATGCAATGATTACTGGCAAAAGACAAAGCTACCACTTGCCACAAGTTTCAAGCCACAACAACCTTATAAGCGTGTCCTTCTAGAGACTTTCAAGAATTTACAACCTTCAGCTTTAGCCCTTGTTGACAAGCTTCTATCCTTGGAACCAGAGATGCGAGGCACATCTTCTTCGACACTAAGTAGCAAGGTAGCTTTGTATTTCCTTTATCTAGCAGTTCTTCATTTGCCTCCTCAATGCAATCTCAATTCTTTCTACGTTTTTTTTCTCTAGTTCTTCACAACGGAACCACTCCCTTGTGATGTATCAAGTTTGCCCAAGTATCCTCCAAGCAAGGAACTTGATGAAAAGGTCCGTGATGAAGAAGCAAGAAGGTGTGTGAGAAAGGATCCTTATATAAGTATTCTTGCACTATATAACCACAAAATGATTCATGTGAATTCCTAAACATGCTCTCTATATAAATTCAGGAAAAAGGCTGAAACTGTGAAGGGTCGTGGACCTGAATCTGTGAGACGGGGTTCTAGAGACTTCAAGAGTACCGCTACAACACCGGAGTTTGTTGCTTCAGGTCAGGCAAAAGATACAATCACCAACCGGAGGTACAATCCTCAGGAAGACAGTAGAACCGGCTTGAGGGGAGAGATGGGAAGAGGCGACAGAGACAAAGGCTTTTCTCATACCAATTCAATGATTCATCCAAACATAGCAGCAACATGGAGTAAAAATGATAGCTCTAGGCACAACGTTGTTGAGCTGAAGGCTACCCGATCTAGCAACGTCCCCATTGCTGGGAGATACTTGTCTCCTTCACATAAAGAGGATGTATCCTTAGAACCCACAACGGTAACAAATTACTTGGAACAGGATAGTTTCAACATATTGGTTATAGTTTTCATTTTTAGATTAAGATGTTTTCTCCTGTGGTTTCAGACATACGTACGCAAGAAGAACAGAATGCACTGTTCAGGTCCACTGATGCCTCCAGGTGGAAACATTGAGGACATTCTGAAAGACCATGAGAGGCAAATCCAAGAAGCTGTAAGGAAATCACGACTTGAGAAATCAGCAACAAAGAAAAATAACAACAGAACAGGTGCAAAGTAGAAGAAGACATGGATGCAACTTTGCTAACACCAAAACAAGAAAAATAGCATTACCTGAACTGGAAGAACGAAGATCGACCATGATAATCATCGGCTCTGCTATTCGATTCAGCGCTGCAATAGAAAATACTCTTACAGATATATAAGCAAGGAAATGCCACAGCTATGCTTATGGTAGTATGATCTGTTACTATATGTAGTGTGGTCTTTGTACATGACTAGTCCTGTTTTCTCTGTCTCACACACATTACTTGTGGTTTGTGGATGCAAACAAGTGTGCATATTTAGCTATCGTGTTTAGTTGTGCAAGTTTATATGTAGATAGAAGCTTTTGTCCAGTCTTTAACTTCAAAATGCAAAGAGATGGTGCATCATTGTCATAATACAAACAAGCCAACTAAGTAAAGCTATATAGTATACATTTGACCTAACAATGACTCACCTACATGTAACTAACATCTAGATAAGTATATACTGAAGCTTCATCAAAATTCAAAACTGTTCCACCATAGCTTTAAACAATTGACCTATAAAAATCAGATTCTCATCATGACTCACATTATTGATGTGAAACAAACCAATGTGCTCTGTGACGACTGTGTGAGAGAGAAGATGAAAGTGGTATTTGCTTGTTTGCCCTTTAAGTTCAAGGCACTTTTATAATATCTGAGGGTAGATATGTAAATTTCAGAACCAAGGTTAACATTTTCCCCAGGAGTCATCGTCGTCGTCGTCGTCGACAGTGTTGTTGTTACCAATCAAAACTAAGCGCCAAACAACTTTTGTGTCTCTGTGAATCGATCGTTCTCCTTTCTTCACTATCGAATTAGGTTTTCTGCGTAATCCAATGCTAACATCGGTGGCTAACAGCACTCTCTGTTTTCCATCATCCACGTTTCTTTCTCATCGACCTCAACGATTCTCGAAGAGAATTTCAAGAAACGGGAAATGGGTTTGTCAAAGGAGAAGACTTTATGTGAAATCAGAGGCGAAAACGGATGAAGCATCGACTACGAGCAGCAAGTCATCGAGCTTCTTGTCTTTTCTCTGTCCATTGCTTAAAGTTTTCTCTGTGAGTCATTCTCTCTTGTGTGAGTCTTGGCACTTTCTGCTGTTATGTTGTCATCTCAAGTGTGTTTGTTTTCTAGGTTGTTGTGTGTTAGTGTTAGTGTCATGTCTCGAAATTGCTTACTGGGAGTGATAGGTTCAATCTCATATTTCTCAGCTCTTGTTTCTAGGGAGGTGATCCTTCTCAACAGCGGAATCATGTTCTGGAGGTTAGTCATGTTTCTAATTTATGGACTTTTTTAGTCATAGAATTATGTTCATGTTTTGCAACATTTCTGTTTCTACGAGGCTCTCTGCAGCCAAATGTATGTCAATTAGGTAACTTGGAGAAAACCATTGAATTAGATCTGACATTTGAGCCTGATTAAGTTTGGTGTTGTGGCAGTGTTTAGGTTTCAGTTTACTGGTACGATTAATCCTTTTTAGATCTAGAACTATAAACCATTTCATGGTCCCTTTGACTTTAGCAGAAGGGTTTGTGAGGGAGGATGTAGGTTTCTGAAATTTCTTACAGAGGGGTAAGAGAGTCCTGTTTTTTCTGGTTTGTTACAAAAAAATAAGGACTTTGTTTCGCTGAGATTTTTAGCATTGATTATGTCACGACAAAGCTCTGCATATTTTGTCTTCTTTCCTTATGGTTGGCATGTATACAGGTTGCAACTTCTTCATTAGCATCTGTTGCAAGACTTCCATGGGGATCTCGAGTATCATCTGGGGGCATAGATAACCAAGATGTTGTTTCTTTTAATCCTCCTTTGCGTTTGCAGCTTTTTGAATTTGGTATGTTCTTGTTGATGTCAATATAACAAAGTGCATTAATGGAAAATTTAAATTTTACATTTTTGAGATATTTTTTTGGGTAATAGAGGCATGTCCCTTTTGTCGGAGGGTGCGGGAAGCCATGACTGAGCTAGACCTCTCTGTAGAAGTAAGAACTAAAACCAAAGATGGCTCATTAAGCAATAACCCAAAGTTTATCCTGATTATATTTTGTTGGTTCAGGTTTATCCTTGTCCTAAAGGATCTGTGAGACACAGAGAACTGGTTAGAAGATCTGGCGGAAAAGAGATGTATTTTTACGTTCTTGTTCTGCTTATTTGTTTTTGTTTTCCCTTCTAATGGTCTGTCGTTAAAACTCTGTGAATGAAATTTTGCAGGTTTCCATTCCTGGTCGACCCGAATACTGAAACTTTAATGTATGAAAGTGGTAAGTCGTAAGTTCCAACATTAGTAGCCTATTTTTGTGTTCTTTAGATATCTTTACATTGGTTCTCATCTCTTTACTAATTTAGGTGACATCGTGAAGTACCTATTTAAACAATATGGAAATGGAAGAGACCCTTCCACAGGACTTCTGGAAAGGTGAGCATCTTCAAAATCTGCAATACTTGGGGTCAAACTATCTGGGTTTTGTTCTGTAGTCTCTAGCTCCTATCTTAGACGAAATTGGAGTATTCATGTAGACTAGTTTCTCTTTCCTGTAACTATAAGTTTTAATAGTATCGCTGAGTTCTTTAGAATTTTCCAGCACCTTGTTCACTGGATGGATGCCAACACTTCTCCGGGCAGGTAGAGGAATGTCATTGTGGGAAAAGGCTTCAACAGATCTGCCACCTAAAATGCTCGAGCTCTTCTCTTACGAGAACAACCCGGTACTATGCTTTTGCCTTTTCCTTTCTTGTATGCAAGACTCTTCTCATGATTGGTCGTTAGATCCGCACATTGCTCTACTAGATTTTCGCCAATATTTCCTATTAATACGATAGGCACCAGAATTGTATAAATCAGTAAGGTGGGAAACAGATGAAGGGTCTTTGACCAGTTAGTTGTTTGAGATCCTTTTGGCTTTGGGAAAGTTAATAGGTCTCTACTACAAATCTCCTAGATACTAAGGGTTCTAGAATGTAGTCCTTGATTCAAATATAATATATAGGATTTCTTCATAATTTAGAGCTTAAATCCTATCTATGATGTAGAAACCTTCTCATCAAGAATTGTAAGTCTATGCAGTATATTATTATGGTGTAATAATTCAGTTTTAGTGCTCATATCATCTTTCATATGCTGGAGAAAACGTTGGTGACCAAGGGTTTTGATTCCTCATTTTTTTTCCCCTCCAAGTATTCACGGTTGGTGCGTGAAGCACTGTGTGAGCTGGAGCTCCCCTACGTATTACACAACATTGGAGAAGGGTCCACACGGATGAAAGCACTTGTAAATGCTTCAGGATCAAATAAGGTCTTTTTTTTTTTTACGTCTCTCTGTCTATACAAGAATCTACTTACACTCTTACCAATAACTTATAAGAAACGGCTGTAACTGTTGTTGCTTGATACAATTTACAGGTTCCATTCTTGGTTGATCCAAACACTGGTGTCCAATTAGGTGATTACCAAAAGATTCTGGCTTACCTCTTCAAGACTTATTCTTCAGCATAAGTGCTTAGTTTGACCCCAAGTATACACCATTATTCACAAGGTATAAGCTTTTGACTCCACATGTTTTAACAAATACTGAGAAAACTATTTTACATGAAAGTACATCAATTACTCCGAACTTTTGAATATTTAATGATCAGTAGGTGGTATCTCAAAGTGAATCAAATTAGTGGCATGTTCGTGGATCTTTAGATAGAAGTTTTGTAAATTAGACTTTAACTTGATTACATATGACAATGCAGGATCAGGATGCATAGTTTGCAGGATCAGGATGCATAGTTTTACACAAAGAGGCCCTTTTCTTATTTTAAGTAACTTGAAAACTTTTGATGTATATATAATTAGACTAAACACCTGTATTGTCTTGTGTTTTGGCATCCAATTCTTGTTTTTCAAGCATCAGTTTGATAACACAATCTTTCACATTTTTCACCATCGTCAACACATCTCTCTCTCTCTCTCTCTAGCTCTCCATACTTTGAAACCGATTATCACCGAGAGAGATGAGGAATAAAACCCAATCTTTCATCAGCTCAAAGCTCATATTCATTTCTTGCTCAATCTTGGTCTTGTTCATTCTCTTCTTAAAAAGAGAAAGCATCTCTTCCTCTTCAAACTCGAACACACGAGAGGAATATCACCAGAAACCTTAATGCCCATCAACCAAACAACAATGCACCAAACTGCCCATTTCTCTATCGGATGCGTTGGTTCATTACGTCACCACGGAGATCACACCACAACAAACGTTTGATGAAATCTCAGTCTCAAAGAGAGTCTTGGACAAGAAGTCTCCTTGTAACTTCCTTGTCTTTGGCTTAGGACACGACAGCTTGATGTGGGCATCTCTTAATCATGGTGGACGCACTTGTAAGCTTCTGATCATGACAACATAATTTTAAAGTTTTAGTCAAATCTCTGGTTTCTTTATAAAGTTACTTCTTACATTGCTAGTGGTCCTCGAGGAAGACAAAGCTTGGATCGAGAGAGTGACTAAGAAATTCCCAAACTTGGAATCATACCACGTCGAATACAACACGAAAGTGAAAGATTCGAACAAGCTTATGGAGCTAGAGAGAACAGAGGGTTGCAAAGCCGTGTCTGATCCGCGAGATTCGAAATGTGCTCTGTCGCTGAAGGGGTTTCCAGCTGACGTGTATGAGACGCAATGGGATGTGATAATGGTCGATGCTCCCACGGGGTACCACGAGGAAGCTCCGCGGAGGATGAGCGCTATTTACACGGCGGGTTTGTTGGCTCGTAACCGTTATGACAGCGACGAGACTGATGTTTTCGTTCACGATGTTAACCGGCCGGTGGAGGACGAGTTCTCTGTGGCCTTCTTGTGTCGAGGGTACATGAAGGAGCAGCAAGGGAGGCTTAGGCATTTTACCATCCCTAGCCATCGGTACACCGTTTTGTCCGGTGGATATCAGTCGCCGCTTTTGATATTGTCCGATGAGAGAAAAGTGAAAAGAACATTAACAAGAAATGAGAGAATTTGAGGATATGAAATGAGCTATGAGATGAAAGAAAATAAGAGTGGTGAAAGATTGTTTCTTTTGTTATTCAATCCTTGAAGATATTACATTGCAAGTGGTTCACTTATATAGTTACATAAGATTAAACCTAGATTCTAGAGAGTTCTTTGATCAACCAGCTGTGAGAGATTACGTGGCTTCATCTTCATCAACTGGTCCCAACATCTTGAATTGATTATGTAGAGTCACTGTCGTACTTTGTACGGACTCCTTTGCTAACGCCTTATTGTCTGTTGCAGGTGGCCGCTGCAGAGTCTTGGGCTTCTTCTCTGCATCTTGTTTGCAGGCTTTGGACTTAATGGGCTTGACACAATGTGAGCCTGTTGACAAAACAGTGTCGTTTTGTGCATTTTGTGCTCTGTTCTCTACACTCCCCCGCAAAATTGGTGTGGGGGGGAACGCCTAGGACAAGTTTGGCTCGGAAATACTCAAATGATCTTTGTGGAAGATATTTGGTGAATATGTCAGCTAGTTGGAAGTGTGCATGGATGTGATTGACAATCAAGTTTCCAAAAGCGACCTGCTCACGAACATAGTGATAGTGTGTGGCGAAGTGCTTAGTGCTAGCATGAAAACTTGGATTGGAGGTGAGATAAACAGCGGAGAGATTATCACAGTTGAGCTCCGGTGTTGCAGGTAGCTGGATGCCTAAGTCATGAAGAAGATTCACGATCCACGTGATTTCAGATGTCGCTTCAGACATGGCTCTGTATTCACCTTCAATGGAGCTTTTGGACATTGTTTGTTGTTTCTTTGACGACCAAGAGATCATATTACGACCAAGAAAAGTGCAAAAGCGACCAGTGGACCTGCTAGTGGACGGACACCCAGAGTAGTCACTGTCACTATACACTCGAAGCTTAGAATCTGTTTGGCGAGAAAAGGAGACTCCCATTGTAGTGGTGACTTTTATGTACCTTAGAATCCGTTTCAGAAGATTAAATTCAGAGACTGAAGGTTCATGCATCTTCTGACATACATAGTTGACAGAAAATTGCAGGTGTGGTCTTGTTAGCGTCAAGTACTGCAGTCGACCAGCCAAGCTTCTGAAATATTTAGGATTTTCGAACAAAACATGTTGTTTTGATACTTTGTTCAGTTGTTGAGGAAGTGGTGTTGCAACAGGAGCACATGTAGACATAGAAGCAGCAGCTATGAGATCCTCAGCATACTTTTGTTGTGACAGGAACATGCCATTTTCATGATACTGAATCTGAATACCAAGGAGGTAGTGAAGCCTGCCAAGATATTTCATTTTGAATTGCTTGTTTAGCTCATCAAGGAGAGTGGAGAGAAGCTCGAAGGAGTTTCCTGTAATAGCCATATCATCAACATAGAGTAGCAGCATAATAATGTATGTTCCTTTAAAGCAGACAAACAGATAGGGGTCTCTCAGACTGCAAGTGAAGCCAAAGTCAAGCAAAAAATTGCTGAATTTGTCAAACCAAGCTCTTGGAGCCTGTTTGAGGCCATAAAGTGATTTGTGGAGAAGACAAACATGATTTGGATGATTCTTGTCAACAAAACCAGCAGGTTGTTTCATGTAGACAATTTCATTGAGATCACCATGGAGAAAACATTTTGAACATCCATTTGCTTAATTTTCCAGTTCATAACTGTTGCAAAGTGAAGAACAGCCCTTATTGTCAATGTTCAAACTACTGGGCTATAAGTTTCAAGATAATCAATGCCTTCTTCCTATGTGAATCCTTGAGCGACGAGTCTGGCTTTAAACTTGTCTAAGGATCCATCTGCATTGAGTTTGACCCGAAAAACACATTTTGAACCTAAAACATGCATATCAGGTGTTTGAGGAACTAAAGAGAATGTATTCGCTTCTTTGCAGTTACTCATCTCTTCAGTCATAGATGTTGTCCAGTTTGGATCTTTAAGAGCAGCAATAACTGTTGCAGGATTCAGATAAGATACCTTATGTGTAAGTAGAGCATAGCGAGGATTCGGTTTAACAATACCAGCTTTTGATCGGGTGATCATTGGATGGGTTAAGATGTCTGCAGTGGATTCACAAATTGTTTCAGTTGCACAAATATCATCATTGGTAACTGAAATTTGCACATTTGAGACTGGTGAGTGTGAGCTGTTGCCTATAGGAACAAGATCTAAGCTTGTCGTACACTCAGAACTCACATCACCATCATCATGTTCAAGATCAGTCACGTTTGGTGTTGACATGTCGTCTATAGTAGCAGTGTTGTTGATTGTTGTGTCTGGAGATGGCATTGTTGGAACATGAACTTGTTCTTTTGATGTTGTAGTAGCTTCTATAGAGTCTGCAACGGGAGCACAAGATGCAGTGACATCCGAAAGCTGCCTGAGCCAGGCTCCATATAGTGGTGTGGGCGATGATTTGTGAAGATAACTGTATACACTTGTGAATGGGAAGCTTGCCTCATCAAAGATGACATGGCGACTGATGTATACGCGCCCAGTTGGAGGATAAAAGCATCTATAGCCTTTATATTTCTCAGTGTATCCAAGAATACACACTTGAGTGACCAAGGGTCAAACTTATTTTGAGTATATGGCCTCAACATTGGGAAGCAGGCACAACCAAAGGTCCTTAAGGCTGAATATTCTGGTGGTTTTGAGAATAGAGTGATGTTCACATATTTTACCCTGTTTTCCCTTAATATATTCACATCTTTTGCATCCTTTGCTATCCTTTTTGACCATTATTGCATAGTTTTAGGATTGTTCTTGCATTAGAGTGTAGTTGCAGTGCATTTGCATCTTTTCTTGCATAAACAGGTGATTTTGGAGCCTAAGGAGCATGGAAGCAATGTTGAGGAGAAGTGAAGCAATCATGAGGAGAAAGCAAAGGAGTTAAGGCTGGAGAATCAAGGTCCGGAGTCCCACTCGACTGCCCACTCGACCGTGTGCTGAGAGTGACTCGACCGAGTGGAAGGAGCACAAGAAAACCCAACTCGACCGGTCACTCGACCGAGCACCGGGTCGAGTTGGCCGAGCCGCCTGGCTATTTTGTCTTTTAGCATTTTTAGGGCTTCCCCTCCTTTTTCCTATTTAAGGACCTTGTACCCTGCAACCACAAGGGGGCAGCTTTTTAGATATTCTCAAACCTAGTATTTTACCCTTTTTGGGATTTATGCTTTTTGCACTTTTATTTTCTTAGATCTTGTACCTCTTTTGAAGGAGAAAACACAAGATTCTTGATACTTGTTTGTTTCATAACTTTCAAAGTATCAAGAATTCGAGTTTGATTCCTTCTCCAATATTGTAGATCTCTGTTTTATCTTTCTAATCATGCAAATTTCGTGTTTTTCTGGGTTTATGACTTTGCTGTTCATCATGTGTGATTGTGAGTAGTTTCCTTAGCTCTTAGGGATGGTTTAGGCTGGATGGATGTTGTGGTTATTTGATTTGGTCAAGCTTGATTGTTGTAGATCTCTTCTAGGCTAGATGTTCTTAATGCTGATCCTATAACTGAGAGGGTAGGGTTTGATCTCAAGCTTCTTAGCATCACAACAATGTCTAAGGTGCATAGATAAGGCTAGATCTAGAGATTATCATTAG
Source organism: Camelina sativa (assembly GCF_030686135.1). Lineage (NCBI taxonomy): Eukaryota > Viridiplantae > Streptophyta > Magnoliopsida > Brassicales > Brassicaceae > Camelina > Camelina sativa. The sequence goes on along the minus strand of NC_141892.1, from coordinate 20,760,466 downwards.
GCTTGCTAAGAGATTACAAGTCTTGTTTGATTCTTGACATATTGCTTAATGCTTGCTTGTATAGATTCTTTACTTTGTGAGAACAAGTCTAGAAATATATTAGCTTGATTGTTTTTGCCATGAGAGTGGATTAACATGTTCTTAGAGATTATTGTCTAGAGATTAGCTCATGTTGATTGAGGTTTGTTGATCAAGTTAGATAACCACAATCTAAGTTCAGCCCATGAATCCATCCCTAAGACCTTCCTTGTCTATTGATTTCTTAGTCTAAATCCTGTTGTTTGATCGTTGTTTGATTTACTTTTGTCTTACTCTGTTTTGTCTGCATTGCTCTGTTTTACGTTTTTGTCCAGCTCGACCCTGCACTCGATCTACACTCAATCGAGTGCTTGCTCGAGTTCATTCCCAGAACTCTTGTTTATGATTTGTGTCTGTCCTGTCTTGTTTCTTATTTCATTCTAGTTGCATTTCTGTTGCATTCATTTAGTTTCATGTTCATTACTTTCCTTGCATTAGTTCATTACATGCATTACTATAGTTTGATCTCTGTTCTAGTTTTATTATTGCCATAATCATTCTGTTATATTACATTTAGTATCTTGTCCATTCAGCTTTTACATTCTGCATTTTACATTCTGCAATAGGTTGTTAGTGACAAACACCCTCTATAATTGGCTTAACTTAGACAAGTATTGCACACCCTGATTGCTTGCATTCACTCATTTAGGACTAGTACCTCTTATACTACAATTGCATAAGGGGAATTGAAACACCTTGCTTTCACCATTGTTCATCATCATATATTCATTCACATTCCATTTCACTCACACACAAGAAAGATACTAGTTTCAATTTGGCGCCGTTGCCCATTTGAGTGTTTATTTGTGACAATTAGGGTCTATATTAGTCTAAGATTAAGTTCCTATATCCCCTTGTTTGCTACTGATCTCGATTCTTCTACTGCTTGTTTGTGATTGAGTTTCAGGTACCAACTCGACCTTCAACTCGACCGCCACTCGACCGAGTGAGTGCTCGAGTTCGTGATCGAGTCAGAAGTCGGATACAAATAGACCTCACCTCCCAGTCGACTCGACCATCCACTCGAGCCTGCGATCGACCTAGTGCCTGTCCGAGTCTGTACTCGAGTCTGTTGATGCAAACAAGATCCAAGGGTCATCACAATCTTCAGAGACTCCTTGATCACATCAACCGACCACAAAGGGACCTGAGACAGCAGAGAACAATAATCAATCAGGAACAAGAACAACAAGTGCTAATGGAGCAACAAGATCAACAAGCTCCAAGGGCAAGGAACATTGGTGCTGGGGATGCACCTAACACACACAACCAAAGAGCTGGTATTGTGCCTCCTGCAGTTGCCAATAATAATTATGAAATCAAGAGTGGATTGATCTCCATGATACAAGCCAACAAATTTCATGGGTTGCTAATGGAGGATCCTCTAGATCACCTTGATGAGTTTGACAGGATATGTGGACTCACAAAAATCAATGGAGTAAGTGAAGATGGCTTCAAGTTAAGGCTATTCCCATTTTCCCTTGGAGACAAAGCTCATCTTTGGGAGAAGACTCTTCCTACTGGAGCAATAACCACATGGGATGCATGCAAGAAAGCTTTTCTGGCCAAGTTCTTCTCCAATGCAAGGACTGCTACGTTGAGGAATGAAATATCAGGTTTTGCATAGAGAAATAATGAAAGTTTTTGTGAGGCATGGAAGAGATTTAAAGGATTCCAAACTCAGTGTCCCCACCATGGATTCAGCAATGAGTCTTTGCTCAGCACTTTGTGCAGAATTTCTACCCAAGATTAGAATGCTACTTGATACAGCCTCCAATGGAAACTTTTTCAACAAGAATGTGGAAGAAGGCTGGGAGTTGGTAGAGAATCTTGCTCAATCAGATGGTAATTATAATGAAGATTATGATAGAACCATAAGGATCACCTCCACTGATCAAGAGGACAAATACAAGCAGGATTTAAAGATGGTCAATGAGAAGCTTGACAAGATTCTCCTAAGCCAATCAAAGACCATTCACTTCATTGGTGAAGAAGAAGCTCCAGTCCAAGAAGGAGATAGGGAGTTTGCTGAGTTGTGCTACATGCAAAACCAGGGAGGATTCAAAAGTTACAACCAAGGAGGATTCAAGACTAACAATCTCTCTTATAAGAGTAACAATGTGGCTAACCCACAAGATCAATTCTACCCCCCTCAACAGCCTCAACAACCTCAACAACAACAAAACTATATACCCAAGCAGAAACAACAGGTGTTCCAGCCCCAATTGTGTCCCCCACCAGGGTTTCAGACTAACCAAGGCCATGAACAAGACTTAAGAGCTATGATGCAACAATTGTTGGTTGGGCAAGCCAATGGAAAGCTTGAGGAGGCTAAGCAATTTGCTGAGTTGAATCAAAGGTTAACATCACAATATAATAATCTCAATATGAAGTTTGAAGGTCTGAACTCAAGAGTGAATTATATGGAGAGCAATATAGCATCTACTTCAGCTCCCAAACCCACCCAACTCCCTGGAAAAGCTGTTCAAAATCCAAGGGAGTTCACAGCCAAAGTCATTCATGTCTATGAAGAAGAAGTCACTGAGGACAGTGAAGTCCAAGCTGGGGAGGATTCATCATTTGTTGAAGCCCAGAGAGAAGTATTTGCAAAGCAAACTAAATCCGGCAGTGACCTCGACCCACCACTCGAACACACACACGATCGAGTGGGTGATCGAGTGACTGATCGAGCTGAAGTCTCCGAAGCTGATAAGCCCATTAAGTTCATTCCTCCTCCTTACAAGCCTCCACTACCATTCCCAGGGCGTTTCAAGGCACAAAAGCTTAAGGAACTAAGAGAGATCATTGAGAAAAAAGAAATGATGGCTTTGAAACAAGAGGAAGTGAAAGCTTTGAAGGAAGAAGTTGTTATTGAGAAAAAGGAGGTGATGGCCATAAAAGAGGTTATCATTGCTTACCAAGAAGAAGAGAGAGGACCTGCCTTGGAACAGTATGATCCATATCCTCTCTATAATGATTTTTTGCTTGAATTGTCAAAGAAGAAGGCTCATGCTCAGGATGAGAAGGATCTTGAGGACCTTGGAGGGGTTATTATCCCAATTAAAGTTGATGATACAGGTCCATTCTATCTGCCTTGCTCACTTAGCTATCTTCACTACAACCAGTGTTTACGTGACTTGGGAGCATCTATCAGTGTGATGCCCTACTCTATAGCACAAAAGCTTGGGCACACTGACTTCAAGTCCACCAACCTTCACATATGCCTAGCTGATGGGTCAAACAAGGATGTAGTTGGTAAGCTAGAAAACATTCCAGTCAAGATAGGAAAGGCAAGAATTCATACAGATTTTGTGGTTCTAGAGATGGATAAGGAGCCTGAAGATCCTATCATTCTAGGGAGGCCATTATTAGCCACTGTTGGAGCTGTTATAGATGTTAAGGAAGGTCTTGTGACCTTGAACATTGCTGAGGGGATAACCATGAAGTTTAACATCTATAACCCAACCAACCTACCCACCATTGATGATCAACCTTTCACTATCAAGGACAAAGGAGGTCATGAAGTTTTAAGTGAAGTGGCAACTCCAAGGGCTAAGCTCTCTTTACAAGAGGAATCAATAGAAAAGCTCAAGGGTTCAGTTCAAAAGCTGACTGAATTGGTAAAGGATTTCCAAGTCAAGCTAAACAAGAGGACTTTGAGGAAGGCAAGACCAAGGTTCAAAATTAAGAAGAAATATGGTTTGTGTGTTAAGGGTGAAGTGATCAAGAATCAACTTCCCACTGATCAAGAGGTGCCAGGGAGGATTTCATCACCTCCTTGGTATCTAAATCAAGCCTAGAAAGGCATCAAAAGTCAAGCTTAGTGTCTCTAAACAAGCTCACTAGGGAGGAAGTCCCTAAGGTATCATTGTACATATGCTTTATTTTCCTTGTAATTTTGATTTGTTTTCTTTTATGTTTGTGTTGGGCAGGCTTTTCAAAGAAAGTCTAGATGGGTATGGAGAGATTTGGACTTGGGGAAGTAGGCTCGCAAGCCCACTCGACCAGCCCATGAGATGCACTCGACCGAGTCCCAACCAAGAACTTCTCATGGCTTCCCAGTTCCAGTAGCATTTCCAGGCTATCCAAGTTACCCACCCATCCCACCTTAGTACTTCATGGATCCGACACTCCTGCAGTAGTTCTACCAGCAGCAAGGTCAACATTTTGGGAATCGCAGTCCAACTCGACCCCCCCACTCGACCATGCACTCGACCGAGTGCCAGTCGATTCCCATCGTCGAGGTGCCTCCATCTCCCCCTCAAAGTCACCAACCAGACCTCAACTACACTTATGAGAGCATGAATGAGGATGTGGACAGCTTCTTCCAGAATCCATGAGGTACCACTATCACCTTCCTTGTAAATATCATTGCATTTGATGTTGTGTTTTGTTTTTAGTCTTGAATCCTCTAGCAAATTTCTTTCACACAGAGGACTGTGTGATTTAAGTTTGGGGGAGGGTTTGAGATAGCATTTGATGTTGTGTTTTGTTTTCTTATTTCAAATTTTTAGCATCATCATGTTAGTATTTGCATAGCATCTAAGGCATAGAAAACCCCTAAAAATTTGAAATTTTTTGCAAAAATCTTTATAAAAAAAAGAGTGTTCATGTAGTTTGCATTGCATAATAGCATCTTGTTTAGCATGTTTCATGTAGGACTGTTAATTATTTGCATTAGGGATCTATGATGAGTTTTGCCTTGTTAGCTTGTTTAATTCACTAAACTAGGATCAATGCCCAAGTTAATAGTACTTTGATGCTAGTTGAGTAGTTAGAAGCATAAGATTGAACCAAACCTTGAATTCCTGCATTGCATTTGGTCTAAATTGAAGCATGTTGTGATTTGATGCCATTTCCTATTTATATGAACCTAATATTGACTTGTAATTATCAGTTTGTGCATTGCTTTAAACTCATGGATACCATATACATATTTGGATCATCTTTCTCCTTTTTACCACTCTTGTTGATCCAAGTAGCTGATTGAATCATTAAAATCAGTTTCCAATACCCTTAACCAACCCTTCTTTCAAGCCATGTTTATTATTGAGTGTGTAAGGCATATTTTGGGATTGAGCTTGGTAGAAAGTGTTAGGTTTGAACTGACAAGAATAATGCCTTGTGTAGTTCTAGTTTGCATTTTCCAAACTAGATAGGACTAGGTGATTTCATTGTTGGGTTTGGGATTTGGTTGTTTGAAAAAGAAAGAAAAGAAAAGAGGAAAAGAGAAAGAAAAGGTTAGACTCTTTAGGAGGGGAATGTGTTTAAGTAAAATCAAAGTCTAGTGAAAGAATGGGAAATATGATATTGTTTAAAGATGGTTTCAGTCAAAGAAAAGAAAGAAAAAAAAAGAAGAGTATAGCAAAATGCTTTTCTGTCTTAAGAATAAGAAGAAAAGAGAACCATAGCAAATAAGTAAGAATCTCCCATTCCACTAGAAAGATCAAATAAGAAACCTCTCCTAAGGCTTGAAAACAAAAGAGAAAAGGGTATTTGAGAAGAGAAGAAGATAAAGGGTAGAACTAGGATCATTTGGGCTTAGAATGATAGGATCAAACACTTGGGTTACTTTTGGGTAGACAAGGTTTTGTTCTTGTATGTGTCTAAGTGTTCTTACCTTTAGCATTCTTCTAAAGCTCAATCCATTTTTTATGAGAGAACCTTGATATTGATAAGCCCCACTCTAAACAGAGACCATCATTGTCTCTAAACCTTTATTTCCAAGCCAAATGAGTTTAAAACATTGCATAAGATTGATCCATGTTCTTGATTAAATGAATGTTAAAGGAAATGGTTGATTTGAATGCATGTGAACATCTAAGGCTCAAATCAGTAAAGGTTGTGATAGGTTTGTCTAAAGTCTTTAAGTACAGCTCATTCAACTTGCATAATAGTACTAGTAACTTGGACATTGATTCTAGCTGGTTTATTTGCAAGCTTTAGGAGCTGAGATCCCACTTTCAACCCTCACCTACCTTCTTATGTCTTGTTTATTTGCTTGAGGGCAAGCAAAAACTAAGTTTGGGGGTGTTGATGTTCACATATTTTACCCTGTTTTCCCTTAATATATTCACATCTTTTGCATCCTTTGCTATCCTTTTTGACCATTATTGCATAGTTTTAGGATTGTTCTTGCATTAGAGTGTAGTTGCATTGCATTTGCATCTTTTCTTGCATAAACATGTGATTTTGGAGCCTAAGGAGCATGGAAGCAATGCTGAGGAGAAGTGAAACAATCATGAGGAGAAAGCAAAGGAGTTAAGGCTGGAGAATCAATGTTCGGAGTCCCACTCGACTGCCCACTCGACCAGACACTCGACCGTGTGCTGAGAGTGACTCGACCGAGTGGAAGGAGCACAAGAAAACCCAACTCGACCGGTCACTCGACCGAGCACCGGGTCGAGTTGGCCGAGCCGCCTGGCTATTTTGTCTTTTAGCATTTTTAGGGCTTCCCCTCCTTTTTCCTATTTAAGGACCTTGTACCCTGAAGCCACAAGGGGGCAGCTTTTTAGATATTCTCAAACCTAGTATTTTACCCTTTTTGGGATTTATGCTTTTTGCACTTTTATTTTCTTAGATCTTGTACCTCTTTTGAAGGAGAAAACACAAGATTCTTGATACTTGTTTGTTTCATAACTTTCAAAGTATCAAGAATTCGAGTTTGATTCCTTCTCCAATATTGTAGATCTCTGTTTTATCTTTCTAATCATGCAAGTTTCGTGTTTTTCTGGGTTTATGACTTTTCTGTTCATCATGTGTGATTGTGAGTAGTTTCCTTAGCTCTTAGGGATGGTTTAGGCTGGATGGATGTTGTGGTTATTTGATTTGGTCAAGCTTGATTGTTGTAGATCTCTTCTAGGCTAGATGTTCTTAATGCTGATCCTATAACTGAGAGGGTAGGGTTTGATCTTAAGCTTCTTAGCATCACAACAATGTCTAAGGTGCATAGATAAGGCTAGATCTAGAGATTATCATTAGGCTTGCTAAGAGATTAGAAGTCTTGTTGGATTCTTGACATATTGATTAATGTTTGCTTGTATAGATTCTTTACTTTGTGAGAACAAGTCTAGAAATATATTAGCTTGATTGTTTTTGCCATGAGAGTGGATTAACATGTTCTTAGAGATTATTGTCTAGAGATTAGCTCATGTTGATTGAGGTTTGTTGATCAAGTTAGATAACCACAATCTAAGTTCAGCCCATGAATCCATCCCTAAGACCTTCCTTGTCTATTAATTTCTTAGTTTAAATCCTGTTGTTTGATTGTTGTTTGATTTACTTTTGTCTTACTCTGTTTTGTCTGCATTGCTCTGTTTTACATTTTTGTCCAGCTCAACCCTGCACTCGATCTACACTCTATCGAGTGCTTGCTCGAGTTCATTCCCAGAACTCTTGTTGATGATTTGTGTCTGTTCTGTCTTGTTTCTTATTTCATTCTAGTTGCATTTCTGTTGCATTCATTTAATTTCATGTTCATTACTTTCCTTGCATTAGTTCATTACATGCATTACTATAGTTTGATCTTTGTTCTAGTTTCATTATTTCCATAATCATTCTGTTACATTACATTTAGTATCTTGTCCATTCAGCTTTTACATTCTGCATTTTACATTCTGCAATAGGTTGTTAGTGACAAACACCCTCTATAATTGGCTTAACTTAGACAAGTATTGCACACCCTGATTGCTTGCATTCACTCATTTAGGATTGATACCTCTTATACTACAATTGCACAAGGGGAATTGAAACACCTTGCTTTCACCATTGTTCATCATCATATCATTCATTCACATTCCATTTCACTCACACACAAGAAAGATACTAGTTTCATAGAGCTTCATAAGGACTTATGTTACCTGCGAGTGTACTTGTAGGCAAGAGATTGCTCAGAAAATTTGATGTAAAGAAGGTTTCGACCCAGAAACTTTGTGGAGTAGCACTTTGAAAAAGTAAAGTCAGAGCCATCTCTGTCAACTGCCTATGCTTCCTCTCTGCTATGCCATTTTGCTGTGGAGTATGTGGACAAGAGACAAAATGTTGAATAAGAAATTTCTGACTTGTAAATTCCCCACCTCCATCTGATTGAAATGTTCCTATCTTTGTTTGTAAAAGATTTTCAACAAAAAACTGATACTTGATGAAGATTGAGTAGAAATCAGATTTTCTTTTTAGAGGATAAAGCCAACAGTATCTTGAGAAGTTATCAATGAACACAACATAAAATCTGAATCCTTGAACATTAGATACAGGGGAAGGACCCCCAAGATCACAATGCACTCTCTCTAGGGGTCTTGATGCAATAAAAGTAGAAGAAACAAACAGCAATTTTGAACTCTTCCTAAGCTGACATGACTCACACACCTTCTTGGTACTTTTATTGATTTGGATTACCTTATTTGTAGATAGAAGCTGAAGGATCTGCTGATGTGGATGCCCTAACCTTTGGTGCCAAACCTCATCGCTAGTCTTGACTTGTCTTGTAGAGTAAAACATCTTATACTTTGGGTCATCCAGTTTATACAAACCATTAGTTTCCCTTCTCTTTGTGAGAACTTTGCGTGTTGCTTTGTCCTTTATAACAACATCATCACCATCAAAAGCAAGCTGGTCACATATATCTTTGATTCTTCTAAAATACTCAGACATGCTTTTATCTAACTTCTCACTATTTTGAAGGCGTCTTTGCAACTCAAACAGCCTAGAAGACGATGTGCGGTTAAAGTGAGAGATCAGAGTGGCCCATACCTCATGAAATGTTGTAGATCCGACTACCAGCCTCATTACATTTTCACTCATCAAACCAAGTAGCCAAGCTTTAACCACATGATCAACTCGAGACCAGTTTTCAAAGTCTGGATTTGAAACCTCTTCTGTCTTGTTATCATTTTTGTTTCAGACAGGAATCGTTTCTTGTGGTGGCTTGGTGGCGCCGTTTACAAACCCGAGTAGAGCTTGACTGCGGAGAAAGGACTCAAACTGAGATTTCCATATGATGTAGTTTTCTTCTGTGAGTTTGATTGTAACACAGTTAGAGATTTGTAACGAAGGAGAAGAGAAGAGTTCCATGGAGCCATCCATGGCTCTGATACCATGAAAGAAAATAAGAGTGGTGAAAGATTGTTTCTTTTGTTATTCAATCCTTGAAGATATTACATTGCAAGTGGTTCACTAATATAGTTACATAAGATTAAACCTAGATTCTAGAGAGTTCTTTGATCAACCAGCTGTGAGAGATTATGTGGCTTCAACTTCATCAACTGGTCCCAACATCTTGAATCGATTATGTAGAGTCACTGTCGTACTTTGTATGGACTCCTTTGCTAACGCCTTATTGTCTGTTGCAAGTGGCCGTTGCAGAGTCTTGGACTTCTTCTCTGCATCTTGTTTGCAGGCTTTGGATTTAATAGGCTTGACACATTGTGAGCCTGTTGACAAAACAGTGTCGTTTTGTGCATTTAGTGCTCTGTTACCTACATGAGATTGATATATATATATATATATATAACTGGTCCATTCTCTATTGAGGTTTTGCATAATATTGTGCATCCTCCGTATCACTTGATAATCCTAATTACTTTATACTCGACACCAAAAAGTTCTTCTATACCAAACAACGCAAATCCTGAATGACATGCTTCTTTGAGAAAGTTACATAACAACATAATGAATGCTACAAAAAAAAAAAAAAAAAAAAACTTAATGAATGCGCGTCTAGGAAATAAAGAACAAAAAGGAATGAAAATAAGTTTTCAAGCCATTTTCGTGCCATTACAAGTTTGACATATCAGTTGAAGATATTCATGAGCGCCAAATGAAGCAATGTACTAGATTTTAATCCACGGTATACGGCATGTATATAATTTTTATTATTATTTATATTTTATATTTTATTTGTTTGTTAAATATTAGATGTTTTCCAGATAGAGGAATAACTAAATTTCCTGACCGTTTGCGCGGCTAAATGATTATATTAATTTTTAACCTGCAATATACTTCATGACCATTTATTTGTTATATTTAGTTTGTTATGTTTATTTTTGAGAATCTATTTTGATTTTTAATTATTATAACAAAAAATAAGGGATCTAAATACATAGTAAGTCATTTGTACACTATGATTAAGTCACATTTTTCCTAATGATTTAATTATTTTACACAATCTTAGGAAAATCAACTTAATTTTTATATGTCAAATATACTAATATTAATAGTGTTGACAAATAAGAAAATGAAGATTTAACCCGTGTTAGCACAAATTTAATGATATTTTATTAATTCCAACACATCCTCTTTATAACCCATCTACTATGTAACCATATTATATACTATTTTAAATTTTTTTAATTTTACATATTCATATTATATTTTAAAATTTTATTAAGCTATATATATTAATTATAATATTTAAATAAATATGAATCGAAATTCTTCTTACGTTAAGAATCAAAGCTTACAGAATTTGAAAAAAAATAGGAATCAAGTTGTTGTTTTCTTTGTTTGCAAAGGATTCATAGATATAATATATTCAATACACAATAGAAGGTGTTATTAAATATATCATAGTTTCTGTTTCCATATTGAATCTGCTGTATTTTTTTGGTTGGAATGGTATGTAAAATATATAGGAAACAAAATCTGAAGTAATGCTATTTTTGGAAATTTTTTAGGGATTAACTTTGTAAATAAGTTATATGTGTTTGTAATACTATGAAAAAGAACAAGAAATAATAAAGTGAAAGAGAGGGAGGAGCAGCCACGAGAGAGTGAGAGAGATTAGAGAACCCTTTCTTTGATCAAAGACAACTTGTATATTTTACTCCTTACAAAACTCCTTATTTATAGTGTACTACAAAAGACATGAGTCACACACTTATTCACTTGGTAATGACAAGTGGTAAGTTATGTAATATTACATGAACAAGTGTCATGACATGTGTCTTGTCATGGATTAATCACAATTATATTTTATAATACTTCCCTTTGATTATCCATCACCATTGAGTTACGTACTACCTCATTAAAAACCTTGTCACGGAAAAACCCATTGGGATAAAAAAACCATGACAAGGGAAAAAGAGTATAGTAACGTAATCTCCCCCTCGAAAAGATATGTATAATCTTTCTTCTTAAATCTCGGAGATGACGCATTCCAATACTGTGAATATGCTGAATGTGGTAGTCGGAAGCGCCTTTGTGAATAGATCTGCTGCATTGTCACTTGATCGGATATGTTGGATATCAACTTCCTTCTTTTGCTCGAGTTCTTGAGTGTAAGAGAGGAATATGTTTTGTTTTGTCGCTCTTTGTGTAGCTTCCTTTGATTTGGGCGACATATGCAACAGAGTCTCCAAACAGTGTTGTTGCCTTTTGGTTGCCTCTTTCTAATAGGTCTCAACAATCATTAAATAGTTGATGTTGATCGAACCCTCAGTTCGAAGTTCTTCGCCAACATGTTACGAGGCTCCAGTCTTAGGCATGTAACTATTGGTTTGCGTTCGGGCATCATCTGAGCCATTATGTATTCTTGATATGGCATATGAAGCACAATTATTTTGGCATTACTTGAATAAGAGAAGACCAAAGTCTGTCACTAAAACGTCAAAAAGTCATTGTTTTGCTATATATCTTTATATAGATCCGATATAAATCTTCCATCTGCAAAAACAACTAAACCAAACTCGGGGTTTCTAAAATATAATAAGCCCAATTTAATCATACCTTTGCAATAGAAGATATATTTTAACTCATCTCAAAATCTACTCATAGAGAAAGAGTTATATGCTGCAAAGAGATTAGTAGAAAATGCTTTGCACAATTCATAAGATATATAAATGCTTGCGAGCATTTATACATGACCTTAAATGACTATATATATATGACTTCCTTTAGAAGTTATTGGTATAACATCTATTTCGAAAGATGTTTACAAGATCTTTTATTCAAAATAACCCTTTAAGGGTTTTGATGATCATCAATGAGTTTTCGAGAACATAATTATGATATCATATATCTTTCGGGATAAGCTCTACAAGCATCCCATGCGATGTATTTCAAGTCATCATATAACATCAATTTTGATTGATATAGGGTACTTTAACAAAACATGGCGCGACACACCATTTTGTTATATATCATTATACCCTTTTAACAAAATATCATCATCCGCTAGAAACATATTTTTATTGGAGCATTTTTAGCTTGGACGTGCGATTTCTCAGACCTACAAGGTCATATTCATTTATGTGAGGATCAATCATTATATGAAATCTCATCCATCAGCTTTTTGCATTTTATTTGCAATATATATTTTGAATAGTAATATTTTGAACTTTTGAACTTTCAAGTTCATATTCATTATATTCATTTGTTCAAAGATCCAAAACTATTTGATGATTCTCCCATAATGATGGAGAATTTTATCATCCAACATGATGATATGCAAATCTTGCAATAGGCATATCTCTCATAAGATGGTTTTATATTAATAGAGCGTCGAATCATCTCCCGCATCTATATATTTCATCCTCTTTAGATGATATTCATGCGGAGTGGAAGAGCATTTACAATATATATCACACACCCATAAAATTAAAAATGAGAAATATTTAATCTCCAACCATGAATATATAACATGGGAGAAATATTTTTTTCAAACTGTTGGCCTCATTTATGATATTTATTACATACAAAACTGCATGTTTCATGTAAAAACATGGAGTTTAAATCACCATGAATTGTTTTGAAATATCTTGGAGTTGCACTATGAACGATTCATCATAGCTCATTTCAAGAGTGAACATCATGGATGTTTCACTTTATCACATGTGCCATATATATGTGATAAACTATAGGATATGACTTCACCATAGTTATATCGCTATGGGTGTCAAATTCACCAAAGTTTATCGACTTATTGCCGATGTGGGATTCCTTTAATTCTACCCCTTGAGATGATAACTCTTAAAGTTCATTCATCTCGTACTGAATCCCACTTTAGGATCAACAACATACCGATTTCGGTTAGGTCTACTATCTTAGATCCTTATAAGATGTGAGCTTAGTATTACCCCCTCTCAAGACGATGACTTTTATGTCCATTCACCTTTGACCAAATCTTATTTTTAGATCGGTTATATTTGGGGTTTAATTTGGGTATTTATCAAAGAAATCAAACTATCATATATATACAATGAGCTTGTTAATCCAAAAGGATAGTGAATGGGCCAACATTATATGATTCTAGAGGCATAACCTACTACAGAATTAAGGAGGAGGTATATAACCATCGACTCCATAAACAATAAGTAGAAATTTCAATAATTCAAATAAACTTAAATAAATTAGATATTACCTGAAAGATGAATGAAGTGCAGTGCTCATAGCTTCGTGGAGGCATGAAAGAACTTTTCTTTCTCCAAACAAATTCTCATTGATTTTCAGTATCATTGATTGACCGGGATGGCTTGAAGCGTTAGAAAATTTCATATTTACTATCATTTTGCCATCTTTGTTTTTGCATGATATAATCATATACATGCGTGTCTACAATATGGTCGATTTTACGATACCATATATGTTTGTAGTCTCAATGATATGTCTATATTTTGCCTCTCCTTAGCATATATTTATCATGCATTTAGCTAGGATAACTGATTGTTTTGCATCATTTTCTAGTTTTTTCTATACACTTTGCATGTCTAGGTAGTTTTTGCATCATCCTTGCATACATTGTGCATTTTGGAGTATTTCAGGTATTGAGGAGACGATTGGAAGTGCATCCAACCGAGCCATGCTCCCCAGCGCATCCGTCCGAGCCATGCTTCCCAGCGCATCCGTCCGAGCCATGCTCCCCAGCGTCCGTCCGAGCCATGCTCCCCAGCGTCCGACCGAGCCACTCTCAAGTCACCAGTTGAGCTGCACCCTCTCTCGAGCCAATCTCACAACACTCCCGGAACTGTCTCTCGAGCCAGTCTCATCCGCTCGATCGAGCCACTCCGTTCGAGCCGTTCCACTCGAGTGGGATTTAGCTTTTTACGTCTTCACCAAAGTTGTAGAGAATTGAGTTATCTTTCCAATGCCATTTATTTCAAACCAATCGGAAGTGTGGTTCAAGAGTTATCATCGTTTTAGTGGATGCGTATACACCCAGCTCGAGTCACTTTCACCGACCACGCTCGAGCCACTTTCACTCACACCATTCAAGCCACTGTCATATACCAATCGAGTACTGGACACACACAGACTCGTTCGCACATGTCAGGAAGACGTTCCGTCTTACACGCTTCAAGAGATTCCCAAACCGACTCTTCACCTTGTCGTTTTAAGTTTTAGGGATTTACATGTTTTTACTATAAATACGTTTTCTTAAGTCTTGGCTGGGGGACATCTTATCATTTATTCTCGTATTTTTTTCTTTCCGAGAAGGTTTTTACCCTAGCCACCAAAAAACGTTCTCAGACTTTGTATTCCGACACCTTTGAGTTTATTCAGTATTTTCATTTGATTCCTTCTACAAAGTTGTTCATCTTATTTTTTATCTACCTAATAATGCTTGTTTCAATGTTTTCTGTGTTTGCATCCTTGATAATGATTTTCGGATCTGAGTAGTGTAGTAGTCATTGAGGATGGGATAGATTAGGTGGAGGATCTTAGGATGTAGAGTGTTTAAGCTTTGATTTTATTGATTCCATTCTGGACTAGTGTTAGAAATGCTAGTTTCTCTCTGATCAATTGGAACTAGGTTCGAGACATTTCCACACCCAAAAGGTGTTTGATGAAATGTCTGACCAACTGGTGCCAGAGACTTACGTTCCTAGCCTAAGAGATTAGTTGTCTAGGATGTTTGTTGACATGAACGAACTTGTTTGTCATGCCTGCTCAACCATGTTTCTCTAGCGAGATCTGGGTATGCAAGTGGTTGAGTCTGAGTAGATTTTGCCAAAAGATTGGATTAGTTAAGTTGTGATGTTCGTTGTTTAGGGATGGATCGCTTGTGGCATGTTAAACACTCTGTAGACTAGGAGACTCCACCTACATCAATTACTCCCATCCTTAGGACCTCTTTCTTTCTGTTTTTTATTACATTCCTGAGACTGTTTCGTTTCTTGCCTTTTAGTTCATGCTTAGACTCGTTTTTGTTTTTATTCATTTTCGCTTCTTGTCATGCATTTTCATTTCTAGTCCTAGAACACATTTCTGTTTTGCATTCTGATCATTCTAGGACTGTTAGACAAACACTCTCTTTGAATTCGCTTGACTTATGATTTCTTGATTGTTAGTGAAATTTCCCAACTGGATTGACACCTTAAATATTAAAACTGCATAAGGTTAATTGAACCTGCTAGGAGACACAAAAATCCTAGTATCACTCAACATAATAATTTTACTAAGACAAAATGTCTTTGAAACTCCATGAGTTTCTTTGAGACTTTGGAGAATGCTAGACATCGATAATTATGAATCTGATGTCTTTGGAAGTCGAGAGACTAGCTCATCTAAACCTTTCAATTACTTTTGCACTGTATAAAATATATGTACACGTGCTTTATATATTCTCATAAGAGAAATATATTTTTGATTATAAAGACGTTTCATTCTCTTTAAATCTTATATAACACATATAATTATTCTTTACGAATAAACAAATTAAATAAACAAAGTATAAATTCAGAAAATAAAATAAGAGTTATAACCTTATATATAAGAATTTAATAGAAATGACTTTTCTTTGATCGTAGAGTAGGCAGAGCCTATCATATATAATGATCAATCCGGAAAAGACGAAGCTTTTTATTTGATCATAAATGAGGCAGAACCTCTATATGTATAACGATCAGTCCAGAAATGACATAGCCTTATATTTGATCATATAGAAGACAAAAACCGAACTTTCCAGAAAGGACATTGCCTTTTGTTAGATCGTGATGGAGGGGCGAAGCCTACCATATCAAATGATCAATCCAAATATTATATAGCTTTATATATGATCGTAAAGGAAGCAAAGCCTACCATATATAACGATCTATCTATCCAAAAAACATAGCTTTTATTTGATCGTGAAGGAGGCAGAGCCTACCATATATCTATCGATCTATCCGGATATGATTTAGCTATAGATTTGATTGTTGAAGAGGCAACGCTTACAACTTATGACGATCAATCTGGAAAATGACATAATTTCACAAAGTCTATAATATTTATGTTCTATAAACATATATGAAAATAATATAGATTTACTTACCTTGTAATAGCTCCAGCGGTAAAGACATCGTGCTGATAACGTGTTGTGAACTATAATTACAAAACACTTATATGTGTTTGTAATACTATGAAAAAGAACAAGAAATAATAAAGTGAAAGAGAGGGAGGAGCAGCCACGAGAGAGTGAGAGAGATTAGAGAATCCTTTCTTTGATCAAAGACAACTTGTATATTTTACTCTTTTTACACAACTCCTTATCTATAGTGTATTACAAAAGACGTGAGTCACACACTTATTCACTTAGGTAATGACAAGTGGTAAGTTATGTAATATTACATGAACAAGTGTCATGACATGTGTCTTGTGATGGATTATAATATTATCATTTTAATAGGAAAATTAATTGTTTGATAGAAAATACCTAAAATATTTATTGTGATCAATAATATACTTATTTATTTTTATTTTAAATCGTACATTGTGCTAGTTTAATTAACAAAAAAGTACAAACATGCCCAAATAAAAGCCCTTATGACTATGTCATGGTCTACAACTTATTATTGAAGAAAATAAAAAATTTCTTTGACTCCCGTACCAAAAATTTAAACTTGGTTATCTGATGATCTGATAAATATGAAGATTCGATCCATCTAATATGGTTTTATCAACAATAATAAACGCAGTGGCATTCTTCGCGTCTGTATAAATGATTCGGTATTTTCTTGCAAGTACCAACGCCACTGGAATGTTTCCTCTTACATTGAGTTTTACACCCTTCAATGATGCATGATGAGGAGGATTCGCAACTACAATTGTCAATTTTTTCATTCTTTTTCCTTAAGTCACAATCCTGTGGTACACAATGTATATTACCTTTTATAACATCAAGACACAAGTTTTTTCCGTGTGTTTTCTTTACCATCACCCCTAGTATAGAAAATATTAAGACATAAAAATCAGTTTAAAAAAAGAAATAAAAATATTAATTCCATATTTCTAGAATACTAATATTTAACAAAATTTTCACATATTAATAAATTATAATATCATAGTTGATTGTTAGAAAATAATATATAATATATATAGATATATATTCTATAACTATGATATAAATGAAAATATAAAATTTTAAAATATTAGTATTTATGAAACAAATAGAAATGTAGTTTTTAAACATCTATTTTACTTAATCAAAAGAGTAAAATATTGTAGAGAATATATATATATATATATATTGTAGAGAAATAAAACTTGTCGGGACTCAATTGTATAAGTAATGCAACGACCTGACTTGTTTTTTTTAATAATAATAAATAATAATAATAAATAACTATAACTAGTGGTCCCATATCCAATAGCCACCTAACCACAATCACAAACAACAACGGAATATCAAAACCAATTAATTAACCAACAGAACCAATAATCCAATATTAATTCATAATAGAATAACCAATAACCAATCCAAACCATTTCAATGTCAAACAACAGGAAACCAAGGAACCGGCAACCTAGCAAGTTCTAAAGACCCAACTCTAGCAACCTAGCAACGCCAGACAACATCCAATCGAGTCCCTAGAACATCTTCCTTTTCATTGCGTTGATTCCACGATCACACTTTGCCTTTACCTGCACCACAAACACAAATTGAGATGCCTGAGTATTTGATAAATACTCAGTGAGGTAATTCTTCCATCTACTGGGCTATACACACTAGCAACAATGACTCCAATGTTCCAAACAATCAACAAACAAAACACACAAACCAAGAAAACGAACATCGTCACACTGGAAGGGAGGTGCCGACCGACACTGGCATTGGTGTCGACCGACACTACCCCACAGTGTCGATCGATGCCCATTTTTGCTGGTGTCGACCGACACCTAGTGGTGTCGATCGACACTCCACCTGCAATTGCGATCCGCACAAAGCTGAGAGTCGAATCTGGCTTCCCAATCTCCTCCAAATCATCCAATACTCAAAACCCATGCCAGAAACATCATTAGGAACCTGTATAATCCAATCCCCAGCAAGGAAACACACAAAAACAACAGTAAATAAGCAAGAACAAGAAAATCAAGGGCTTAGATTAGCCATGGTCATGCACTCACCTCTTACAGGAAGATTCTGAACCACATCAACGAATCCCACCCTCCTAACAAGCCTCTAGCTCCTTCCTAGCCTTGCATCTCTCAAGAAAAGCCAAGAAAACTCACCAATCTCTCTCAAAAGCACAAGAACTCTCTTTTCTCCCTTTTCTCTCAATAATCACAAAGCGGCAGACCAAACAATCTCTCCAAAACCCTTCTGGTCGACAAATAACTTAAATACCTCGGTCCAATGGTTTTCCTAAACCAAACCGGTTCAAATCGATAATTAAATCGATCTGGTCGAACCAGAATAAGTGGTGTCGACCGTCACCACATGAGTGTCGATCGACACCCACCACCAAAACGCAGAATTTTGGTTCGCGAGCATTATAAGTACTTTCTAGAAACTTCTTAAAATTGAATAAATAAAATAAACAATATCCTTCCGTCTAACAATAAATAAACTCAAAGTAGTATTTTTTTACTGTAAACTTGATTTTTATGAAATGTAAGCGATTGGCTGCTCTAATAAGCAAAATAAAATAAAACAAAATAAACTATACGAACATGGACAAAATAAAATGAAATAAAATAATTGTCGTTCTTTAGTGGAAATTTAATTAAAAATGACGTACTGTTAAGTAAGAAACATAATTTTTGGACTCACTCTAAATTAAATGATGAGATTTAGGAATAAGCGACTAATTATCTAGTGAAAAAAAAAGATGTTCGAACTCATGTACAAACTCCAAAAATACTATAAAAATAGTTGTTAGTATACTGGTACATATCGAAAGCTATTATTGTTTGTAATCAGATAGTTGTATTTATTTTTATTTTGGTAAAATAATTGAATTTATTTTGTCGAAAAGAAGTAACATTTTCTTGCCAATTAAGTTATTTTTGTATGGTAATATATAAATTACTTAAATAGTTGTATATGTAAATACAAACCTATAGCAAGAAGGGTGAAGATTGTTAGAGTGGTGGCCGAGACTTTATTGGTTTACTCATCTCATATGCTACGAATGAATTGGAGGAGTAAATGAAATAAAATAATTGTCGTTTTTTGTATGGACATCAAAAATACCTGGGAGGCTGTAGAACTCGTCTACCATCCTACTATATTAATTACGAAATACAAATAGAAAACTAATATTATAAATTGTAAAATGTTACATTGTCATGTCATTAGTTTTGTATAATTATTAGACAACTTTTTTTTTGTGACTAAGTGTAGAATTTTAATTTCCATTTGTTTGTTATATTTATTTGTTTTGTTTATTGTTTGAGATTATATTAGGATTGTTAATTATTAGAAAAAAAATAAAAAGGATTTAAATGCATAATAAGTAACTTATAAGTTATTATATATTTGCACAAAAAAGCTATCTAATTAAATCACAATTTTGCTAATGATTTTGTTTTTACACAATCTTAGTTAAATAGATTTGATTTGATATGTCAAATATTCTTAGTGTTGACCGCATAATAAAATGAGGATTTAACCCGTATTTCGGACTAAGTTAATGATACTTTAAATTTATATTAATGTCATTTAAAACTTGTCATGTTTATAACCCGTTCCACCATATCACCACATTCTATAGTCTTTTAATATTTGTATAAGTTTACATATTCATATTTTTAAAAGCTTTTATTAAGTTTATATCAATATATAATAATATTCAAAAATGTAATTTTTTTTATATATTTCATATATTAAACAGTTTAACTAAATAACTGATATGTCTATATTTTGTCTCTCCTTATTATGTATTTATCATGCATTTAGGTAGGATAACTCATTGTTTGCATCATTGATAGTCTCTTTTGCATAGAATGTATACTTAGTTAGTTTTGCATAAGTACTACTTTGCATCGAGCTTTTTGGAGTATTTCAGGTATTTAGGAGCTATCCAGACTCTTAAAACAAAATGGTGCCTGAGACGTCCATTTGACTCGGGCACACTCTTGGGAGAGACATCATACGACTCCAGCACCACCTTGAGGATTCACGCCATGCAACCCCAAGAACACCTTGAGGATTCACGCCATGCGACTCCAACAACACCTTGAGGATTCACGCCATCACTTACTGATCACTCTCTCTCAATGACTCTTAGGAAACTCGGTCTATGCTTGATGGATCTCTCTGTCTCTCTGGCGGCGGCGTAAGGATTTCTAATACGGTGCTCTCTCGAGAGCTTAGGGTTGTCTATCTTTATATAGGGTCGACTAAACCACCCTGGACTTTCTTAAAACGATAAGCCTTATCGCGCTCCAAGTTCCCTTTTCTTTCGCAACTATCCTTATCATACCCGGATTGCCTTTTCCGCGAGTTTCCATTATCCTCGAGTTTCCATATATGTGAGTCGGTCTAGTTCCTTCACAAGGATTCTAAGTTCATGGGCCATCCATCGGCCCATGGTCATAATCAAGTTTCCCTTGTCCCATCAGCCCGGTCCATCGTTCACCGATGCTTCTGTACCATCCGATAGTCCCACCTAACTCTCACTCTCACTAGCCACTTCACTCTTCCCATTTTCATTTGGGTTCTGTTTCTTCAATTCAAACATCTATTCACTACTGTCACTTCAGTAGTCTCGAACTCTCCATTTCCATTTCTTGGTACATTTGGATTCCCACATCCTATCGGGTCCATGGTCAATCGCTGATTGTACTACCACTCACAGCGTATGTACCGCTACTCATACTGCTACTCGTACCGCTACACATACTGCTACTCGTACTGCATACATACAACATGTGTATGGCTAACTGACCGATGCATGTACCGCGTGCATATCATGCCGGATGTTCCGATCCTATGTTCGTGCCAAACTCATGTTTAAGATCAAAGATGCTCTTGGTTGTGCGGATGTGACCTTCACTGCGGTTGGCTTGTGGCCATAGGTGATATGACTGGAGGTGATAAACCGATCGAAGATGCTCATGTTGACACATTCCTCCCCATTTGCCCTTTCATCCTCCAATTGATCCATATGTGCATTCATACACTCCAATCCTTGAACCCAAGAACCTTGATATATGGAGTTTTTATCGGTTTTGAGTCACTGTTTTCTCTCTTATTTTATACTTTTTATTGAGTCAAAGTGTGTTTTTGGAGTTTTGTAGTTCTTTATCGAGTCTTTATAGGTTTTAGAACACTTTGGAGGAAAATGGAAGAAAAATGAGCAATCATGGATGCAAACAAGCATATGAGATGGATGTTAGTTCACGTGAAAACCCGCCTACCAGAGGAATCCACCTGGCTAAGCAACGAAGATCAATACTTCAATCCACCTGGATGGTATGATCATGATACCATCCAAGAAAATCTGTGAACCTTGTTCAACACAAACAAAGTTGAAGATCAATACTTCCAGCCAAACAGCCATTTGGAATACATTCTTACCGCATTTAGAGCATATCTCGAAGTGGAATCAGTCCAATTAGATTTCGGATAAAAGAGTTATCCATTTTACAAATCAGGTGAATTTATGGCTATGCGATTTAGACCTACGAGCATTCAACAGAAAATTCCGACCAAGTCAAAAGGATTCAAGCTATGAACCAAACTGTTATGGAATCTTCATCCATCCTAGAACTACTGAGAATTGGAGTCTCATTCAATTCGGTTCACACTTGATAGATATAGATATTTCAAGTCTGTATCCGTCCTATTGAAATGACCTGACCCGTTTTTTTTTTTAAATAAATAATAATAATAATAACAATAATAATAATAATAATAATAATAATAATAATAATAATAATAATAATAATAATAATAATAATAATAATAATAATAATAATAATAATAATAATAATAATAATAATAATAATAAAATAAACTACAGCTAGTAGTCTCATACCCACTAGCCACCTAACCACAAACAACAATAAATATCCAATTATCCAATAACCATTATTCTGGATATTCCAATAATCCATAATCAAATAACAAAAGACATAGAACCAACAACCTAGCAATGTTCTACAGACTCAACTCTAGCAACCTAGCATAATCAGACAACATCCAATCGAGTCCCTAGAACATTATGCTCTTCATTGCCTTAATTCCACAATCACACTTTGCCTTTACCTGCATCACATACACAAATTGCAATGCATGAGTATTTTATAAACACTCAGTAAGGCAATCCTCCCATCTACTGGGCTATACACACAAGTAATAGAGATACTCTAACCATCAACAACAATCAACAAACAAACCATGCTCTGCATCGACCGACAGAAAGCTTGCATCGACCGACACCATCCAGAACAGCATCGACCGACACATGGTATGCATCAGTCGACACAAGGTTCACTTGCATCGACCGATGCTTCCACTTGCATCGACCGACGCATGCTCGACATCACACAGAACCCTAATCGCATCGACCGACGCCTCCACTTGGCATCGATCGATTCTCTTAGGTCAAACGGCACCGTCCTCGCACTTTCATTGACCGACGCACATAGTGCATCGACCGATGCACATAGTGCATCGACCGATGCACATGCCGAGCATCGTTTTTCCCCGAAGCTTCTCGCCGGATCTTCGTTCCTGCAACCACAAGAATCGATCCCAAGCCACAAGAAAGCTTCCTAACGCCTCAGATAACATTCTAACAAGCCTAACAACACATAAACAAACAGATCAGAGGAATTTCCAGCTTATATAAGCCATGGTCATGCACTTACCTTTGCCACAGAAGAAATCTGACCCAAACACAGGAAGAAAACGCTCCTAGGAAGCTCCTACAACGATCCCAGCTACAGATCTCTACAGAAACGCCTCCAATCTCCCAAAACTCACCAAGAACACTTAGAACTCTTTTCTCTCTTCTTTTCTCTCTGAAAACGGCTAAAACTCGTCGAATGAGACAAACATACAACTTAAGGGTTTTCCGTTTTCCCTTTGCCCAAAACGCAGCGTTTAACTTAAGTCAAAACGCAGGAAATTGAACATGCATCGACCGATGCTCCTCCAGCATCGATCGATGCACATCCCAAACCGGGATTCCGGTTCGCGGATGTTACACCTAGTCCTAGTTTCGCATCTGAGCTAAAGATCATGTTACACAGAGCAACTCAGACACATTTTCGACGCGAAACCACTTGGAGGATGTTAATGGATTTCTTATGTTTCCAACAAGATGGAGAACAAAAGATTTGGCCTAAGGAATACAAGGTTAAGACCCATTTTCCAAAGGAGGTCAATCTAGTTCTACACTTGAAGAGTTTTAGGTCCAATTGTTTTAGGAGCTTCCAGAATTATGTATGGCGACCAGGAGTTGTTTTTACTAAGCCCAAAGTGAAGAAATGATACAGCCCATATTGTTTCTCATCAGCAAATTGGACCAAGGAGTCAAAACAGAGAGAAGATCAAGAAAACACTTAATAGTTAATTCAAGAGATTATGGTCAAAGAGAGCATGGAAAATTATATTGGGGATGATGTCTATCAAGTCCAGTCCACTTTGAGCCTAATTCAAGTCCAAGAAAGTCAAAAATAATCACTTTATTTTGTAGTCAAAGAGGAGTGACGAAAATAAAGTTCAAGAGTCACTTTGAGAAGGGAAACACCAAGAATTGTTTCTTCATTCAGCTATCTATCTTTATTGTCTTCTAGTTTAAATAATAATTAAAACTTGGCTTTGTTACCAAGTTTATTATCTCTTTATAAACTCATGTAAGAGCAATAAAATAAACAACCAACGTTTTTTTAAAACTTTTTCTTTTGTGAGAGTGGTTCTCTTCTATTCTTCGTGAACAAAACCGAATGTTTGGTATGATTCGAACAATTAAAACCGACTGCTTGGTGTGATTCCAACAGTCAACAAAACCTGATCTCTTGGTTTGAGGCTGAGAGTTCAAACCGGTATATCAAGAGCTTTTCCGCAACTCTTGTGCAACCATTCGTTCCATCATCCTTATTCTTGAGGCTTCATTGTCTTTAGAATCAAAGTGTCTCTATCTACCAGCTCAAAGGTGTCAATTTCTTGGGAGAATCATATCACCTCTATATTAAGTTACAAGGTTATTAATACTTCCCTCTAGGAGGAGCATAATACAACAAAGTAATATACATAGGAGGAAATAAGGCTAGAGTATGTTGCTTAAATAAGAGTATAACATCGAGTTAAACTACAGCAAAAGAGATAACAAATTTGAAAGTAACTAGAGTACAAATAGTAAAAGCTACAATAAGTACTAAGACGAAGTTAAAAAGGTACTGAAACCATAGAGATAGTGAGATCCACTAAGAAGAAAGGCTACAAGAAATGATGGGAGGCTGACCAAGACCGAATCATGGGCCGCAAAACGATAATTTTGTCACACTCAAATACAAGGATTCAATGTGTTTTTAGAGACCTAACTTGCACTAAAGATGATGAATCATCAGCTCCCCAATAGTCGAGTACCGAAGAAAGAGTTCAAGATAAAACTGCTTTGCCACAAAACATGGTTTAACTATTAAAACCATCAGATAGTTTTTTCCCTCAAAATTACGGGTTCGTATTTTCTGGCCAAAATTGTAATTTTGTAATTTTCTCGTCAAAACATGATTCCATTTTTGTTTGTCAAAAGATGATTCTGTATTTTCCCTAAAAAACGCATGTCCTTATTTTTCCTGCCAAATCGTAATTCCATAATTTTCCCGATAAAAACATGACTCTATGTTTTTCCATCAAAAAATAATTTCCCAATTTTCCCGCCAAAAACATAATTTAATATTTTCGGCAAAAAACGTGATTTTGTATCTGTTTTTGCCAAAAACATAATTCCACAGTTTTTTTTGCCAAAAACACAACCATTTTCCGCCAAAAACGTGATATCACAACCCATTTATGTTATTACTTTTCCGCCAAAAACGTGATATCACAACTCATTTATGTTATTTGTAGTAATATATAATAATAATTATTTATTTATTTATTTTTAGTAAGTAAAACAAATTATTTTATGATTGTGGATAGAAGAAGAAGTGAGAAAGCTAGCTGACCCTCTACATAGAAGCTGAACGAGTCTTAAGGCTTAACTGTATAAAATATCAGATTAGCAAAAACTCCGAAAATAATTAACACCACATCCTTCTAAATCTGAATTTAGGAAGGTATATATATATATAGCTTAAAATAGAATATGGGATACATGCAATTCTTATATTTATGTAAACTTTTTTCTTTCTGTTTATTAATTTACTTTCTAAACACAATCAATTTGTTTTTATCATTTAAGATGAAGAAATTATTTTTACTTACGTTTACAGTTCTATTTATCTTCACTGTTCTTGTGATAGGTATGTATTTTTGTTTGGAAACATTTTAACAGATTATTACATATAGCCGTTTTAAAAGTTATAATTTTGAAAACCATATTATTTCTTCAAGATATCGATTCAACTATGGTATATATATTTTGTAGCATAACTATTTGTTCACCTTTGAATTCCATAATATTGGGTCTAACTCTTTTTATAAACAAAAATTGTTATAGACCTAAAAATTGGAACTGCAACTTGATATATTAGTATATTACACTGTTTCTTTCAATAATTTAGTATTTTATAGTTAAAAATTAAATTTATATAATATTTTAAAATCACCTCAGTATAATTCTTCTTAGTAAAATGTTTTGTGGTTTTGTCTAGAACAATCACTGATTTTTTTTTTTTTTTTTTTGTAAAAGTATTTGTTGTGTCAATACCTTTACTTACACTCAATAGAAAAAAATCTAATTTTTACCATTTTCTTCACGAAAACTTATGATTTTGTAATGTTTCATATATGAAAATAACAGGAACTGTACAAGAAAAGCTAACTACATGTAATAGGTTTTTACCTAAAAAACCTGGAAAATGTGTTAAAGAAGATTGTGATCGTTTGTGTAAGAAAAAATGGCCAAAAACAATTGTTGGTCGGTGCTGGCTACCAACGAATGCTACCCAGTGCCTCTGTCAACTATGTGGCACCAGAGCCGGCCCGTAGGACAATCTGGTGAACCAACAACAAGTGGTCCTTAATTTTATATTCAAAATTTGGCCTTCTTTGTTAAATTTAAGCAAATTTTTTAGAAATTTTTTGAGTTCAAACCTTCAAAATATAAAAAATCAGCCTTTTTATTTTTAGTTTGCAGCCTACTAAATTTTTGGGACGGATCTGTGTGGCGTCGCCAGCGAAATTCCTTAATTTTGTTTATCCATAATAAAACTTATATTACTAATCATTAAAATAAAGTAATAAAATATTTGTTGGATCTTCTTGTTCTGATCAGGGGCTGAGAAAGGGGTAAGTGATCTATAGTTAAATCAATAACCCAAAGCACACTCAACCACGATCTATTGGTGTCGTCGTAGCACTTCAGGGTCGAATCCTCAGAGACCAAACGATACACTATGAAATTATATAGACCGAGTATAGCTAAAGCAAAGAGAGAGTTTGTATTGCAAGTAACCGAACAAAACAGAAAATAAATAGAGTTTGTAAATTTAAGAGAAAGTATTGGGCTGAAGGAATCAAACAAGGATTATGATCACGAAAGTGGGTGATTGGTTGGGAAAGCTTTAGGAACCGTTCTTGAACTCGAATCTCAATTATAAAACTAACCTACTATCGCAGTGTTAGTTATCTATGCAAGGAATTGAATGAACCCTAAACCGTCGTTTGAATCTAAACAATCCTAGCAAGCATTAGGTTCTAGTCCGATTATGTTCACAAGGTGCCCCAACTTCAACTGTCGTTGGCTAAGGATCACCTTGCTCACCTATGTTCTTTCAAGTAATCCAACAACACTTTTGATGCCTAGATGAATTTAACCTAAGATCATAAACTAGGTAGCTAATCTAGTTTAAGAAATAAGTACAACAATAGATGAAGAACTCAAAAGATCAATCCCAAATCTAACAACCTAAATCAGTGAGTCATAAAACCCCCTTTGAAACCCGAAACCCAACAGTAAGACTACTCAGACATCGAACAGAGACAATCACAAATTAAATATGAAGAGAACATGTTTGAATTGCCAAAGAAGTAAAACGAGTTCAGAATTCTTCTCCAAAGGGTTAGAAAGGATAAGAGATCTTCTCCCAGACTTACAAGTGCTCAAAAACGGCGTAGAGTAAAAGTTCTTTTTCTAGGGGTCGAGCCCCGTGCTTAAATAATAAAATAAATCCCTAAAAAGTCGGTTTAAAACGAAAAAGGAAAGATTGCGTCGGGGGCGGGATTGGTCGATCTCGCGAGGATCAGTCGATCCGGAACGTTTTTTTTCTGCTTTCATTCCATCTGCCTTCTAGCTCGATCAGTCTTCAACCAATTGGCTCCAGATGTATGTCTTCATCCCCAAAACACTCAGTTTCCTTCCAAAGTAGCCTAGAACCTGTGCAGACTCACAAAGCACTAAAAAGACTCTAAAAGCACACTTTGACTCAATAAAAGACTCAAAACAAATACCAAAACTATGGTTAAAATCCTATAAAATACAGACACATCAATTCCCCCGGACTTGAATAATTGCTTGTCCTCAAGCAAGAACAGACAAAAACTCAGGAACAGAGAAAAGGTTTGAAAGTGGAAACTCACATATTCTTGGAAACCTCTTCTTTGCACTCTTCATCAAATCAAATTAAGAACTACTTTTTGTACTCTGCCCATGATTAGGATCAACACTCCCTACTCTGAACTCCACGGCCTTAGAGAACCTTCAGTCTCCCCATCGTTGTCTCTCTACATCAGATTAGTAAAAGAGTGCGGTCTTACCATGGGAATATCGATCATTGAACTTAATTGACTCCTTCAACCTTTTATCGCCCAAGAACTCCTCTTATGCTCCCTTTCCTCTCTCTTTTCTCACTTCCAAAGGATTGATTTCTCCCTAATTTTCTAGGGTATCATTTTATTTTTTTTATCAATCCTTTGCTCTTTTCTGGTGGACAGGTTTCCATGAGTTCCGAAAGATGCACGGGTTTACGCACAACCCTCGGTTCACTTCTTTTATTACCTATATCCTTTTCTTCTTTCTTCTTCTTTTTCTTTTTTCTTTTTACTGAGTACTGAAGGGAAGAGAGAGGGGAAGCATACTTTGTGAGGAGTTGCATCTCTCGTGAGGCTCGAGGGAGGAGTCTTGTCCGATGTATACCAAGCCCCAAGGCAAGAAGTTAAATCCGGTTAAGTCCTTTCAAAGCTAGAGACAACATCCGATCAGCTTAATGTTCTCTTTGGTGAGGGTCTTTTGGGGCATATTGAGTCTGCTCATGTTCGTTCCAAGCTTCATTCAAAAATTAAAAAGTACTAAAGAAATCATAAGAGTGTTCGCTCAAAGCAAAAGATTCCTAGAAATGATCATAGTTTCCCAACATTTTTTTTTTAGAAAATAAAAAGACTCAAAGAAAAGAAAAATCCAAAGAAAACAACCAAAGAAAACGACATTAGTAATTTGGAGATATCCCTCCCCCGGACATACTTCACATCGTCCCGGTGTGAAAGCAAAGCCAAGAAAAAGAATGAACCCCACAAATAAAATAAAAAAATTTATAAAGAAAAAGAAAAACTAAGGAAAAGAAACAAAACCGGTGATCTTGCATCTAGTGTTGGAGTGGTGTTGGCAAGGGTGGGGACCGATCGGTCTCAGGGTGGGATCGACCGATCTGTAACATTATTGAACTTAGAGACACCCGCAGAAAACCACCGGGATCGATCGATTTGTAAGGAAGATCGATCGATCTGAAGCTCCGGGAACAACAAAACAATTCGCATCTTCTGCGTTTGGAACCTGTTCCTGAAAACACTTAACACCGGACGTGATTTCACCATAATAAATTCTAAAACAAACCAAAATCCTAAGACAATTAAAAATTAAAGGGTAAGCCAGTACAAACCCCATGGGTTGCCTCCCATAAGCGCTTATTTAAGGTCTATAGCTTGACCGCTCAACACAAAATGTTAATCATGAGTATCAAAAGGCTGAGCAAATGGACCTTTAGTCCTTCTCTTGTTAATGCAATAAACAATATGTGTCAAGTAACACACAATTATCCATGGCAAAACGATAAAATACACATCAAGGAAGTTTACTACAAATGTAGCATATACTTTGAATTATTCCTTGATGGTTGGATGCTCATGAGGATCAAATGCATTTAATGGAAAAATAAAGTCAATTTCAGGTTCAAACGAGATTTTCACAAAATAATCAACTTCATCACCATTAATTTCATAAAACACAATATCCTCATTCATATAATCCACCTCAGGGTCCTTTGTTTCATGCATAATTGTATCAATATCAAGAACACACCCTAGGTAAGATTCTTCAAGAAGAGAGCTAGATACATCAGGCATTGAAAACTCAAACTTGAGATCATGAACATTCAAAGCACAATGATATTCAATATCAAAACATATTTCATGATAATCCCTAGCAAGTTTTTCTGCTCTTAACATGTCTAGACGTTGAGACTCACATATCAAATCATAACATTCATCAATGAGCAATGGAGTATCCAAACTAGAAGTCACCTCTTCAATGCATGGCATGTGAATATCCTCAAAATCATGAATTTCAAGGGTGGAAACACATGTACCTTCTATTTGGCTTGGTGGAACCCAATATATTACCTTTTCGCAAGCATGAGCTTCCCTAATCTCTGTGAAAGTGGGCTCCCTCCCTTCAAGTACTGCTCGATGTGAGATGAGATTCAACCGGATCATTGCTGCTAAGTTCCTTCTTGTTGTTGTTGGATGCTCCATGGAAAGCTCATCCAACCTAACTTTTTGATCTGGTGTAAGAACACTCTCATCAAACGGTGGATCCACATAATGCTCATCTAGAATGTCTTCATCAAATGTGGTCTCCTCTTCCTGCTGCCAGTCATCGTAATCCCTGGCCCCAAAATATTTTTCATTTTTTTTTTAATCTACAAAAAGAGAAAATAATAATAGTTAGTAAAAACAAAAAAAATCTTAGACTATACTCAATTCTAAAATCTCAAAGGCAATCGTTTTGGTCCCCGGCAACGGCGCCAAATTGATCTAGAGGTGTCGTCGTAGCAGTTCAGGGTCGAATCCTCAGAGACCAAACGATACACTATGAAATTATATAGACCGAGTATTTCTAAAGCAAAGAGAGAGTTTGTATTGCAAGTAACCGAACAACACAGAAAATAAATAGAGTTTGTAAATTTAAGAGAAAGTATTGGGCTGAAGGAATCAATCAAGGATTATGATCACGAAAGTGGGTGATGGGTTGGGAAAGCTTTAGGAACCGTTCTTGAACTCGAATCTCAATTATAAAACTAACCTACTGTCGCAGTGTTAGTTATCTATGCAAGGAATTGAATGAACCCTAAACCGTCGTTTGAATCTAAACAATCCTAGCAAGCATTAGGTTCTAGTCCGATTATGTTCACAAGGAGCCCCAACTTCATCTGTCGTTGGCTAAGGATCACCTTGCTCACCTATGTTCTTTCAAGTAATTCAACAACACTTTTGATGCCTAGATGAATTTAACCTAAGATCATAAACTAGGTAGCTAATCTAGTTTAAGAAATAAGCACAACAATAGATGAAGAACTCAAAAGATCAATCCCAAATCTAACAACCTAAATCAGTGAATCATAAAACCCCCTTTGAAACCCGAAACCCAACAGTAAGACTACTCAGACATCGAACAGAGACAATCACAAATCAAATATGAAGAGAACATGTTTGAATTGCCAAAGAAGTAAAAAGGGTTTAGAATTCTTCTCCAAAGGGTAAGAAAGGATAAGAGATCTTCTCCCAGGCTTACAAGTGCTCAAAAACGGCGTAGAGTAAAAGTTCTTTTTCTAGGGGTCGAGCCCCGTGCTTAAATGATAAAATAAATCTCTAAAAAGTCGGTTTAAAACGAAAAAGGAAAGATTGCGTCAGGGGCGGGATTGGTCGATCTCGCGAGGATCAGTCGATCCGGAACGTTTTTTTTTCTGCTTGCATTCCATCTACCTTCTAGCTCGATCAGTCTTCAACCAATTGGCTCCAGATATATGTCTTCATCCCCAAAACACTCAGTTTCCTTCCAAAGTAGCCTAGAACCTGTGCAGACTCACAAAACACTAAAAAGACTCTAAAAGCACACTTTGACTCAATAAAAGACTCAAAACAAATACCAAAACTATGGTTAAAATCCTATAAAATACAGACACATCAGTAGGGTACCCTTCCCATACACCTCTTCTAAGCTTACCTAGTGAATATAGGAAAAACGATCTGTATCCCCCAGAAACTTTCATATAGCACCACATCCACCCAGTTTTTAAACGTCGATCTCTGTCCCCCCAATTTGTAAGTTTCAGTCCAGTATCTCGCCAAATTTAATGTTCGAAACTTCTATCCACACATTATGCTAAAATCGTGGTTTATTATTGGTTTACGCGGTTTATGAAACAAAACCAATGCGAAACCAAAAACCGAATACAGTAAACCGAATATAGACCCGATTTCACAACCCGAAATATATACCCAGTGTGAAGAATCCCTAAATTAAAAAATTTAGAACCCTTGTTTTAATTTTGCTCTCTTCATCGATATTTTAGATTTCTATTTTCAACAGCTGAGCTTGGATATGAGCAATTCATCTGGAGCTACGAGTGCAACATCCAATGTCCAACAGAGAAGAAGAGTTGTGGGTGTACCGAAGACGTGTTGGTGTGGAGCTAGTATCGTGGCTTTGATTTCAAAATTCGCTGCCAATCCATACCGCTGTTACTATCGGTGTGGTTATGTTGCATCACATAAGGTAATGTGTTTGATTTTTGGATTTTTTTGGACAAATTTCACTCTAATTCTCTGTGCTTTGTAGCTCATTGATGATACCCACAATTTCAAGTGGGTTGACGAAGCATTGTTGGATGAGATTGAGAGATTGGCTGTCAGAACGGCTGTACTTGAACAAACAGTGTCCCAGATTACAACAGAGACTATGGATCACCAAAAGATTGTTTTTTAGAAGATGCAAATGAAGCTAGAGAAAGAGATTTTTGAGAGAGTAGAAGAAGAACTGTTGGAAACCAAATCAAGTCTGAAGAAAATAATGATTGTTGTAATTGTAGGTTGTATGATCATGATTGGTTTGAGCAAACTGATAGTTTGATTGGCTTGTAGTTGTTGGTTTTGTTATGTATGGGCTTGTAGTTGTTGGGTTTGTTATGTATTGTGTTGTTGTTGTTAGTGTTATGTTCTTCTTGTTGTAGGACACCCACAACTCTTTTTCTCTGTTGGACATTGGATGTTGCACTCGTAGCTCCAGATGAATTGCTCATATCCAAGCTCAGCTGTTGAAAATAGAAATCTAAAATATCGATGAAGAGAGCAAAATTAAAACTAGGGTTCTAAATTTTTTAATTTAGGGATTCTTCACACTAGGTATATATTTCGGGTTGTGAAATCGGGTCTCAATTCGGTTTACTGTATTCAGTTTTTGGTTTCGCATTGGTTTTGTTTCATAAACCGCGTAAACCAATAATAAACCACGATTTTAGCATAATGTGTGGATAGAAGTTTCGAACATTAAATTTGGGGAGATACTGGACTGAAACTTACAAATTGGGGGGACAGAGATCGACGTTTAAAAACTGGGTGGATGTGGTGCTATATGAAAGTTTATGGGGGGGGATACAGATCGTTTTTTCGTGAATATAACCAAATAGTATCTTTAGTTTAGTTGGTATATGAAACCATATGTAGCTTTATGGTCACCAGTTCAAATCTGTATATGTTTTATAATATAGGATGTTTTTGAGAAGTTTTTTTGTTTCATAATATTGATGTTTTCAAGTTTCTATGTTACGTTTACATTAGTTTAATATTTTTTATTATGCAGTCTTGTTTATAATTGGTTGAATTTTTTTAAAATGATTATTTCTTAATCTGCGTGCTTTTACTTAAAACATCTTATATGTTGAAACCGATGAAATATTTGTTTGATGTCTTACTTTAGCAACTTTAATTTAGCTTTTAGTATATTCCGGCGCCGTATAACCAGACACCTAGATGACCGCCTAAACCGCTTAATATAACTTACATAAATTTTATTTTAATATTTATTTTTGATTTTTAAAATTACATATATTTAAATTATTATGTTTTATATCTATATATATGCAATTATAAACATTTATATGTTGTTAATATAACTTAAATAAATGTATTTTCTTACATTTGTTTATAATTTATAAATTTTTTTAGTTTTATAACATATATTTTTGTATAATTATATATATATATATATATATATATATATATAATGTTTTATGTTGTAAACGCCTAAACCGCCTAAAAACCGTCTACGCCCCGACTAAGCGTTCTAGGCGCTAGGTGCTGGGTCACCGCCTAGATACCGTCTAGCGTTTTCTTGAACACTGCGTATAACATAGCATTTGTGGATAGTTATTGTTGTAAGCGTTTAACAACAATCACACAAATTGTCTTGATAGTTTGATTTTAAAACTTTTTCTTAGTAGACTCAACCTTCATGGTATTTTCCCTAATTATGATGGTTTTGTGTATTTTTTTAATTAGATATCCAGCCGTCTAACAAATTGATAATCATTTTTTTTTGTAACACAAGTTTAGACACTACGTGGATTGGACAATGTAAATGGGCTTGGCCCAATCTATTTGACTTTGTGTATGTCTGATCGTCTTCCTCGCACTTTGCAGTGTTCTTTTCTCTTCTCTCCCTCAAACTCACTCTTCTTCCCGACACATCATACTCCGATCTTCTTCGCTTAATTCCATATCTGAAGTCAAAATTTTCATCAGGAACCTGGAAACGATTTAGATTCGAAAAATCTGAACTCTGTAGGTGATGTTTTAAGCAAGGATACTCAGTTTATGGAGACCGAACCGTTGCGTCGAATGTGGAATTAATCGTGGGTGTTGTTGAAACCCTAATTTCGTTGGTTTAGTGTTTTCTAGCACAGTTTTTTCGCAACACAGACTAAAATCAAATGAAGAAGAAACAAGAAGAGAGTTCGTTGGAGAAACTGAGCACTTGGTATCAAGATGGAGAGCAAGAAGATGGGGAGAGAAGTGAGAAGAGAAGGATGAGTCTTAAAGCATCGGACTTTGAGTGTTCTCGAGGCGGTGGGAGTAAAAGCAAAGAAGATAACAAGTCTCTGGTTGATGCAGAGCATCAAGATCGTGATTCCAAGGGTTCTGATAAGAGAGAGAGAGACGAGAGAGAACGAACTCATGGGTCTTCTTCTGATTTGAGTAAGAGGAAGAGATGGGATGAAGCTGTTGTTCCTGTTAATGATGGTGATTATAAAAGTAGTAAGCTTTCTGATTCTATACATGATAGTAGTGGTGGAGAGAAAGGTTCTGTTAGCAATGAACATGGTGAGGGTAGGTGTCATTCGAAGTCTGATAGGAGTTTGAAGGCTAGTAGTAGAGAGGATAAGAGTAAGAGTCGAGGTGTGAAAGATGATGATAAGGGTAGTCCTCTCAAGAAAACGAGTGGTAAGGATGGTTCTGAGACAGTGAGAGAAGTGGGTCGATCTAACAGGTCTAAGACACCAGACAGAAGTGGGAAGCGTCATCAAGAATCTGAACATTCGGATGCAGACTACGAAAAAGAGAAATATGGTCGGAAAGATGAGAGATCCAGAGGTAGGGATGATGGCTGGTCTGATAGGGATAGGGATAGGGATCAAGAAGGCTCAAAGGATACTTGGAAGAGAAGACATTCTAGTATTAGTGATAAAGATCAGAAAGATGGGGACTTGCTTTATGATCGTGGCAGGGAACGGGAGTTCCCAAGGCAAGGACGTGAAAGGAGTGAAGGCGAGAGGTCTCATGGTCGTTTGGGTGGCAGGAAAGATGGAAACAGGGGTGAAGCAGTTAAAGCTTTGTCAAGTGGTGGCGTTTCAAATGAGAATTATGATGTAATTGAGATACAAACCAAGCCACTTGATTATGTCAGAGCAGAATCAGGTCCCAACTTTGCTCGTACGACTGAATCGGGTCAGCAGCCTCCTAAAAGGCCTACGAATAATGATGAAGAGTGGGTTTACAACCAGGAAGGTAGTAGACAGAGAAGTGAGACTTTTGGGTTTGGAACTTATGGGGAGGATTCGAGAGATGAAGCTGGTGAAGCCAGTTCTGATTACTCAGGGGCTAAAGCAAGAAACCAGAGAGGTGCAACCCCTGGTCGAACTCATTCTATGCAAACCCCTAATAGAGGTCCGCAGGCTCCACAAGGCATGAGAGGGAACAGACCCTCAAGGGGTGGGAAAGGAAGACCTGCTGGTGGCAGAGAGAACCAACAAGGTGCCATTACAATGCCTATCATGGCGTCACCATTTGCGAATCTTGGAATGCCACCACCCAGCCCTATTCATTCTCTTACTCATGGTATCTCGCCAATTCCAGGCGGTCCTGTTACCCCTGTCTTCATGCCTTCATTTGACCCGACTCTTGTCTGGCCTGGGCCCCGAGGAGTTGATGGCAGTATGTTACCTGTTCCTCCTGTTCTCTCGCCTCTTCCTCCTGGACCATCAGGCCCAAGATTTCCTTCAATTGGCACTCCACCAAACCCGAATATGTTCTTTAATCCACCAGGTTCTTACAGAGGAGGGCCACCTAACTTCTCTGGGCCTGCATTTAATGTTTCTGGACAAATGGGACGTGGAATGCCATCTGATAAAAATTCAGGGGGTTGGGTTCCTCCTCGAGGTGGTGGACCTCCTGGTAAAGCTCCTTCTAGGGGAGAGCAAAATGACTATTCCCAGAACTTTGAGGATACTGGAATGCGTCCCCAGAATTTCATCCGAGAGCTGGAGCTTACCAATGTGGAAGACTACCCCAAGCTGAGAGAGCTCATACAGAAGAAGGATGAGATTGTATCTAACTCAGCTTCTGCACCAATGTATTTTAAAGGCGACTTGCATGAAGTTGAGTTATCTCCTGAGTTATTTGGAACAAAGTTTGATGTTATTCTTGTTGACCCACCGTGGGAGGAATATGTCCATAGAGCTCCTGGTGTTTCTGATAGTATGGAGTATTGGACATTTGAAGACATTATCAATCTCAAGATTGAAGTGACTATTCTTTACACATTCTCTTGGGATATATTTTTTGTACTACTCTTTGCTTAGCACTAGATCTACTAGTGCAGATATCATTTTTCATCTTGAGTAATAGGTAGAGGAAATAGTGATACTGAACATATAGTACTAAAACCATAGAGATAGTGAGATCCACTAAGAAGAAAGGCTACAAGAAATGATGGGAGGCTGACCAAGACCAAATCATGGGCCGCAAAACGATAATTTTGTCACACTCAAATACAAGGATTCAATGTGTTTTTAGAGACCTAACTTGCACTAAAGATGATGAATCATCAGCTCCCCAATAGTCGAGTACCGAAGAAAGAGTTCAAGATAAAACTGCTTTGCCACAAAACATGGTTTAACTATTAAAACCATCAGATAGTTTTTTCCCTCAAAATTACGGGTTTGTATTTTCTGGCCAAAATTTTAATTTTGTAATTTTCTCGTCAAAACATGATTCCATTTTTGTTTGTCAAAAGATGATTCTGTATTTTCCCTAAAAAACGCATTTCCTTATTTTTCCTGCCAAATCGTAATTACATAATTTTCCCGATAAAAACATGACTCTATGTTTTTCCATCAAAAAATAATTTCCCAATTTTCCCGCCAAAAACATAATTTAATATTTTCGGCAAAAAACGTGATTTTGTATCTGTTTTTGCCAAAAACATAATTCCCAGTTTTTTTTGCCAAAAACACAACCATTTTCCGCCAAAAACGTGATATCACAACTCATTTATGTTATTACTTTTCTGCCAAAAACGTGATATCACAATTCATTTATGTTATTTGTAGTAATATATAATAATAATTAATTATTTATTTATTTTTAGTAAGTTAAACAAATTATTTTACGATTGTGGATATTGTCTTACTGAGGAGTGGTAGAAGAAGAAGTGAGAAAGCTAGCTGACCCTCTACATAGAAGCTGAACGAGTCTTAAGGCTTAACTGTATAAAATATCAGATTAGCAAAAACTCCGAAAATAATTAACACCACATCCTTCTAAATCTGAATTTAGGAAGGTATATATATAGCTTAAAATAGAATATGGGATACATGCAATTCTTATATTCATGTAAACTTTTTTCTTTCTGTTTATTAATTTACTTTCTAAACACAATCAATTTGTTTTTATCATTTAAGATGAAGAAATTATTTTTACTTACGTTTACAGTTCTATTTATCTTCACTGTTCTTGTGATAGGTATGTATTTTTGTTTGGAAACATTTTAACAGATTATTACATATAGCCGTATTAAAAGTTATAATTTTGAAAACCATATTATTTCTTCAAGATATTGATTCAACTATGGTATATATATTTTGTAGCATAACTATTTGTTCACCTTTGAATTCCATAATATTGGGTCTAACTCTTTTTATAAACAAAAATTGTTATAGACCTAAAAATTGGAACTGCAACTTGATATATTAGTATATTACACTTTTTCTTTCAATAATTTAGTATTTTATAGTTAAAAATTAAATTTATATAATATTTTAAAATCACCTCAGTATAATTCTTCTTAGTAAAATATTTTGTGGTTTTGTCTAGATCAATCACTGATTTTTTTTTTTTTTTTTTGTAAAAGTATTTGTTATGTCAATACCTTTACTTACACTCAATAGAAAAAAATCTAATTTTTACCATTTTCTTCACGAAAACTTATGATTTTGTAATGTTTCATATATGAAAATCACAGGAACTGTACAAGAAAAGCTAACTACATGTAATAGGTTTTTACCTAAAAAACCTGGAAAATGTGTTAAAGAAGATTGTGATCGTTTGTGTAAGAAAAAATGGCCAAAAACAATTGTTGGTCGGTGCTGGCTACCAACGAATGCTACCCAGTGCCTCTATCAACTATGTGGCACCAGAGCCGGCCCGTAGGACAATCTGGTGAACCAACAACAAGTGGTCCTTAATTTTATATTCAAAATTTGGCCTTCTTTGTTAAATTGAAGCAAATTTTTTAGAATTTTTTTGAGTTCAAACCTTCAAAATATAAAAAAGCAGCCTTTTTATTTTTAGTTTGCAGCCTACTAAATTTTTGGGACGGATCTGTGTGGCGTCGCCAGCAAAATTCCTTAATTTTGTTTATCCATAATAAAACTTATATTACTAATCATTAAAATAAAGTAATAAAATATTTGTTGGATCTTCTTGTTCTGATCAGGGGCTGAGAAAGGGGTAGGGCACCCTTCCCATACACCTTTTCTAAACTTACCTAGTGAATATAGGAAAAACGATCTGTATCCCCCCAGAAACTTTCAGATAGCACCACATCCACCCAGTTTTTAAACGTCGATCTTTGTCCCCCCAATTTGTAA
This sequence comes from Camelina sativa, assembly GCF_030686135.1. NCBI lineage: Eukaryota > Viridiplantae > Streptophyta > Magnoliopsida > Brassicales > Brassicaceae > Camelina > Camelina sativa. The sequence continues at coordinate 20,721,664 of NC_141892.1, read as the reverse complement.
GTTTCAGTCCAGTATCTCCCCAAATTTAAAGTTCGAAACTTCTATCCACATATTATGCTAAAATCGTGGTTTATTATTGGTTTACGCGGTTTATGAAACAAAACCAATGCGAAACCAAAAACCGAATACAGTAAACCGAATTGAGACCCGATTTCACAACCTGAAATATATACCCAGTGTGAAGAATCCCTAAATTAAAAAATTTAGAACCCTAGTTTTAATTTTGCTCTCTTCATCGATATTTTAGTTTTCTATTTTCAAAAGCTGAGCTTGGATATGAGCAATTCATCTGGAGCTACGAGTGCAACATCCAATGTCCAACAGAGAAGAAGAGTTGTGGGTGTACCGAAGACGTGTTGGTGTGGAGCTAGTATCGTGGCTTTGATTTCAAAATTCGCTGCCAATCTATACCGTTGTTACTATCGGTGTGGTTATGCTGCATCACATAAGGTAATGTGTTTGATTTTTGGATTGTTTTGGACAAATTTCACTCTAATTCTCTGTGCTTTGTAGCTCATTGATGATAACCACAATTTCAAGTGGGTTGACAAAGCATTGTTGGATGAAATTGAGAGATTGGCTGTCAGAACGGCTGTACATGAACAAACAGTGTCCCAGATTACAACAGAGACTATGGATCACCAAAAGATTGTTTTTTAGAAGATGCAAATGAAGCTAGAGAAAGAGATTTTTGAGAGGGTAGAAGAAGAACTGTTGGAAACCAAATCAAGTCTGAAGAAAATAATGATTGTTGTAATTGTAGGTTGTATGATCATTATTGGTTTGAGCAAACTGATAGTTTGATTAGCTTGTAGTTGTTGGTTTTGTTATGTATGGGCTTGTAGTTGTTGGGTTCGTTATGTATTGTGATGTTGTTGTTAGTGTTATGTTCTTCTTGTTGTGTCCTCTTGGTTGTCTAATAAGAAAGGAGATACCAAAATAACAAAAAAAAAAAAGACATTGGCACAAATGGTTCAAAACCAATACCTAAGCCGAATTAAACATCCTAAAAATGCATCCATGGTTCAAAACCAATACATAAGCCGAGTTAAACATCCTAAAACAGAGACCATTACATTAATTATCCTAATCAGATGGGAAAACAAAAACCCAACCATCTAACACTTCCTAATCCTTCATCCTTGCTAGATCATCCTTGAGACATCACAACTCCTTGAGACGGTTCCACTTGAGTGCCTTGAGTGCCTTGAGCAAGTTCAAATGTCTAAGACACAAGATGTTAATACCCCAAAAAAGCAAGAGGTTAATAACTGAATAAATACAACACACTACCAATGAACCCAAAATCAGAATGTTTATTACCTTTTGGCGATCAGAGACTATGATATAACCATCACCATCCATTAGTCCCAAATCAGCCTTAATATTCCTCACAAACCACAACCAATTTACTATGTTTTCTACTTGTACACACCCCCATGCTATTGGGTAGATAGCATTATCTGAATCTCTACCTAAAGCAACCAACAACTGACCTTTAACTTTACCTTTTATAAAGGTTCCATCTAAAACTATTAGTGGCCTACAAGAATCTTTCCATGTTATCTTGAGCACATCAAAGCAGACATAGAAACTGTTGAATACCCCTTCTCCTGCATCGTTAGTCACAGTGTCAACTTCAACAGTTGAATCTTGGTTTGATTCTCGTATCTGAGACGCGTAATCTTGGAGCCTTGCAAACTGCTCATCATACTCTTTCTCAATCTATCTCAAAGCTTTATTCCTTGCAGCTTGACATTGAGGCCTGGATACAGTGATCTTCCATTTCGCTTTAATGGTTTGTTCTATCTATATTGGCATGAAATACTCAGGTTCTTCTCTAATTTGATCTAGAAACAACCTAGAGATAACAGGAACCTTTAACATCTCACAATCTCCATTCGGATTACATGTATGCTTATCAATGTACTTATTCACCCTCCACCTCCTACATTTCTTAGTGATTGCACAATATATGCGCCAAATACATCCATCTCCAGCACATCTAAATCCAATCTTGGTTTTATCATACATGTACTGTGCGATGTTGCATCCAGTCTTCAGAGCATGGCCGAGTACAGCTTCCTTAAATGCAATGGCGTTGAAGAATATTTGGTGATAGTACAAAGTCCCATCGACTTTTCTGATGTTGTTCCACTTTCTCACTCGACGAGCTTCATCATCTTCATCACTTGAACTGTCCGGATACTCATCATGAAAGATCGATGGTTCGTCTATAAACTCCACTACGGCTTTCTCGATGTCAAACGCGTCTCGCTCTCTTGGATCTTCATCGTCGGGTTCATCGTCTTGGATCAGACCTTCTCCTCCTTCCTCTGACGAAACAGACCCAGTAGCCTCGTCATGAACGACTATCGCATTCGTCTCCAGCTCATTCAAATCCATGGAAATTGAGATTTTTTCCTTTCTAGGGTTCTTCGATTTGGGGATTTGGGGATTTTTATGTTTTGGGGATTTTAGGATAAATGGGTATTGTTTAACGGGTTGAATCGGGTCGATTTGGGTTAATTTCTGGGTTAATCCGGTTTAATTTTGTTGGCATGCAGTTAATGTATTTTCTGGAACAGTAAACCAATGATAAACCACGATTTTAGCATAATGTGTGGACAGAAGTTTCGAACTTTAAATTTGGGGGGATACTGGACTGAAACTTACAAATTGGGGGAACAGAGATCGACGTTTCAAAACTGGGTGGATTTGGTGCTATATAAAAGTTTATGGGGGGGATACAGATCGTTTTTCCGTGAATATAACCAAATAGTATCTTTAGTTTAGTTGGTATGTGAAAGCATATGTAGCTTTATGGTCACCAATTCAAATCTGTATATGTTTTATAATATATGATGTTTTTGAGAAGTTTTTTTGTTTCATAATATTGATGTTTTCAAGTTTCTATGTTACTTTTACATAAGTTTAATATTTTTATTATGCAGTCTTGTTTATAATTGGTTGAATTTTTTTAAAATGATTATTTCTTAATCTGCGTGCTTTTACTTAAAACATCTTATATGTTGAAACCGATGAAATATTTGTTTGATCTCTTACTTTAGCAACTTTACTTTAGCTTTTAGTATATTCCTGCGCCTTATAACCAGACGCCTAGATGACCGCCTAAACCGCTTAATATAACTTACATAAATTTTATTTTAATATTTATTGTTGATTTTTAAATTACATATATTTAAATTATTATGTTTTATATCTATATATACGTAATTATAAACATTTATATGTTGTTAGTAAAACTTAAATAAATGTATTTTCTTACTTTTGTATATAATTTATAAATTTTTTTAGTTTTATAACATATATTTTTGTATAATTATATATATATAATGTTTTATGTTGTAAACGCCTAAACCGCCTAAAAACCGTCTACGCCCCGACTAAGCGTTCTAGGCGCTAGGTGCTGGTTCACCGCCCAGATACCGCCTAGCGTTTTCTTGAACATTGCGTATAACATAGCATTTGTGGATAGTTACTGTTGTAAGCGTTTAACAACAATCACACAAATTGTCTTGATAGTTTGATTTTAAAACTTTTTCTTACTAGACTCAACCTTCATGGTATTTTCCCTAATTATGATGGTTTTGTGTATTTTTTTAATTAGATATCCAGCCGTCTAACAAATTGATAATCATTTTTTTTTTGTAACACAAGTTTAGACGCTACGTGGATTGGACAATGTAAATGGGCTTGGCCTAATCTATTTGACTTTGTGTATGTCGATCGTGTTCCTCGCACTTCGCAGTGTTCTTTTCTCTTCTCTCCCTCAAACTCACTCTTCTTCCCGACACATCATACTCCGATCTTCTTCGCTTAATTCCATATCTGAAGTCAAAATTTTCATCAGGAACCTTGAAACGATTTAGATTCGAAAAATCTGAACTCTGTAGGTGATATTTTAAGCAAGGATACTCAGTTTATGGAGACCGAACCGTTGCGTCCAATGTGGAATTAATCTTGGGTGTTGTTGAAACCCTAATTACGTTGGTTTAGGGTTTTGTAGCACAGTTTTTTCGCAACACAGACTAAAATCAAATGAAGAAGAAACAAGAAGAGAGTTCATTGGAGAAGCTGAGCACTTGGTATCAAGATGGAGAGCAAGAAGGTGGGGAGAGAAGTTAGAAGAGAAGGATGAGTCTTAAAGCATCGGACTTTGAGAGTTCTCGAAGCGGTGGGAGTAAAAGCAAAGAAGATAACAAGTCTTTGGTTGATGCAGAGCATCAAGATCGTGATTCCAAGGGTTCTGATAAGAGAGAGAGAGACGGGAGAGAACGTACTCATGGGTCTTCTTCTGATTCGAGTAAGAGGAAAAGATGGGATGAAGCTGCTGTTCCTGTTAATGATGGTGATTATAAAAGTAGTAAGCTTTCTGATTCTAGACATGATAGTAGTGGTGGAGAGAAAGGTTCTGTTAGTAATGAACATGGTGAGGGTAGGAGTCATTCGAAGTCTGATAGGAGTTTGAAGGCTAGTAGTAGAGAGGATAAGAGTAAGAGTCAAGGTGTGAAAGATGATGATAGGGGTAGTCCTCTCAAGAAAACGAGTGGTAAGGATGGTTCTGAGACAGTGAGAGAAGTGGGTCGATCTAACAGGTCGAAGACACCAGACAGAAGTGGGAAGCGTCATCAAGAATCTGAACATTCGGATGTAGACTACGAAAAAGAGAAATATGGTCGGAAAGATGAGAGATCCAGAGGTAGGGATGATGGCTGGTCTGATAGGGATATGGATCAAGAAGGCTCAAAGGATACTTGGAAGAGAAGACATTCTAGTATTAGTGATAAAGATCAGAAAGATGGGGACTTACTTTATGATCGTGGCAGGGAACGGGAGTTCCCAAGGCAAGGACGTGAAAGGAGTGAAGGCGAGAGGTCTCATGGTCGTTTGGGTGGCAGGAAAGATGGAAACAGGGGTGAAGCAGTTAAAGCTTTGTCAAGTGGTGGCGTTTCAAATGAGAATTATGATGTAATTGAGATACAAACCAAGCCACTTGATTATGTTAGAGCAGAATCAGGTCCCAACTTTGCTCGTACGACTGAATCGGGTCAGCAGCCTCCTAAAAGGCCTACGAATAATGATGAAGAGTGGGTTTACAACCAGGAAGGTAGTAGACAGAGAAGTGAGACTTTTGGGTTTGGAACTTATGGGGAGGATTCGAGAGATGAAGCTGGTGAAGCCAGTTCTGATTACTCAGGGGCTAAAGCAAGAAACCAGAGAGGTGCAACCCCTGGTCGAACTCATTCTATGCAAACCCCTAATAGAGGTCCGCAGGCTCCACAAGGCATGAGAGGGAACAGACCCTCAAGGGGTGGGAAAGGAAGACCTGCTGGTGGCAGAGAGAACCAACAAGGTGCCATTACAATGCCTATCATGGCGTCACCATTTGCGAATCTTGGAATGCCACCACCCAGCCCTATTCATTCTCTTACTCCTGGTATCTCGCCAATTCCAGGCGGTCCTGTTACCCCTGTCTTCATGCCTTCATTTGCCCCGACTCTTGTCTGGCCTGGGGCCCGAGGAGTTGATGGCAGTATGTTACCTGTTCCTCCTGTTCTCTCGCCTCTTCCTCCTGGACCATCAGGCCCAAGATTTCCTTCAATTGGCACTCCACCAAACCCGAATATGTTCTTTAATCCACCAGGTTCTGACAGAGGAGGGCCACCTAACTTCTCTGGGCCTGCATTTAATGTTTCTGGACAAATGGGACGTGGAATGCCATTTGATAAAAATTCAGGGGGTTGGGTTCCTCCTCGAGGTGGTGGACCTCCTGGTAAAGCTCCTTCTAGGGGAGAGCAAAATGACTATTCCCAGAACTTTGTGGATACTGGAATGCGTCCCCAGAATTTCATCCCAGAGCTGGAGCTTACCAATGTGGAAGACTACCCCAAGCTGATAGAGCTCATACAGAAGAAGGATGAGATTGTATCTAACTCAGCTTCTGCACCAATGTATTTTAAAGGCGACTTGCATGAAGTTGAGTTATCTCCCGAGTTATTTGGAACAAAGTTTGATGTTATTCTTGTTGACCCACCGTGGGAGGAATATGTCCATAGAGCTCTTGGTGTTTCTGATAGTATGGAGTATTGGACATTTGAGGACATTATCAATCTCAAGATTGAGGTGACTATTCTTTACACATTCTCTTCGGATATATTTTTTGTACTACACTTTGCTTAGCACTAGATCTACTAGTGCAGATATCATTTTTCATCTTGAGTAATAGGTAGAGGAAATAGTGATACTGAACATATAGTACTAAAACCATAGAGATAGTGAGATCCACTAAGAAGAAAGGCTACAAGAAATGATGGGAGGCTGACCAAGACCGAATCATGGGCCGCAAAACGATAATTTTGTAACACTCAAATACAAGGATTCAATGTGTTTTTAGAGACCTAACTTGCACTAAAGATGATGAATCATCAGCTCCCCAAAGAAAGAGGCATCAATAGTCGAGTACCGAAGAAAGAGTTCAAGATAAAACTGCTTTGCCACAAAACATGGTTTAACTATAAAAACCATCAGATAGTTTTTTCCCTCAAAATTACGGGTTCGTATTTTCTGGCCAAAATTGTAATTTTGTAATTTTCTCGTCAAAACATGATTCCATTTTTGTTTGTCAAAAGATGATTATGTATTTTCCCTAAAAAACGCATGCATTTATTTTTACTGCCAAATCGTAATTCCATAATTTTCCCGATAAAAACATGACTCTATGTTTTTCCATCAAAAAATAATTTCCCAATTTTCCCGCCAAAAACATAATTTAATATTTTCGGCAAAAAACGTGATTTTGTATCTGTTTTTGCCAAAAACATAATTCCACAGTTTTTTTTGCCAAAAACACAACCATTTTCCGCCAAAAACGTGATATCACAACTCATTTATGTTATTTGTAGTAATATATAATAATAATTATTTATTTATTTATTTTTAGTAAGTAAAACAAATTATTTTATGATTGTGGATATTGTCTTACTGAGGAGTGGTAGAAGAAGAAGTGAGAAAGCTAGCTGACCCTCTACATAGAAGCTGAACGAGTCTTAAGGCTTAACTGTATAAAATATCAAATTAGCAAAAACTCTGAAGATAATTAACACCACATCCTTCTAAATCTGAATTTAGGAAGGTATATATATGGCTTAAAATAGAATATGGGATACATGCAATTCTTATATTTATGTAAACTTTTTTCTTTCTGTTTATTAATTTACTTTCTAAACACAATCAATTTGTTTTTATCATTTAAGATGAAGAAATTATTTTTACTTACGTTTACAGTTCTATTTATCTTCACTGTTCTTGTGATAGGTATGTATTTTTGTTTGGAAACATTTTAACAGATTATTACATATAGCCGTATTAAAAGTTATAATTTTGAAAACCATATTATTTCTTCAAGATATCGATTCAACTATGGTATATATATTTTGTAGCATAACTATTTGTTCACCTTTGAATTCCATAATTTTGGGTGTAACTCTTTTTATAAACAAAAATTGTTATAGACCTAAAAATTGGAACTACAACTTGATATATTAGTATATTACACTTTTTCTTTCAATAATTTAGTATTTTATAGTTAAAAATTAAATTTATATAATATTTTAAAATCACCTCAGTATAATTCGTCTTAGTAAAATGTTTTGTGGTTTTGTCTAGAACAATCACTGATTTTTTTTTTTTTTTTGTAAAAGTATTTGTTATGTCAATACCTTTACTTACACTCAATAGAAAAAAATCTAATTTTTACTATTTTCTTCACGAAAACTTATGATTTTGTAATTTTTCATATATGAAAATAACAGGAATTGTACAAGAAAAGCTAACTACATGTAATAGGTTTTTACCTAAAAAACCTAAAATGTATTAAAGAAGATTGTGATCGTTTGTGTAAGAAAAAATGGCCAAAAACAATTGTTGGTCGGTGCTGGCTACCAACGAATGCTACCCAGTGCCTCTGTCAACTATGTGGCACCAGAGCCGGCCCGTAGGACAATCTGGTGAACCAACAGCAAGTGGTGTAGCCTACTAAATTTTTGGGACGGATCTGTGTGGCGTCGCCAGCGAAATTCCTTAATTTTGTTTATCCATAATAAAACTTATATTACTAATCATTAAAATAAAGTAATAAAATATTTGTTGGATCTTCTTGTTCTGATCAGGGGCTGAGAAAGGTGTAGGGCACCCTTCCCATACACCTTTCCTAAACTTACCTAGTGAATATAGGAAAAACAATCTGTATCCCCCCAGAAACTTTCATATAGCACCACATCCACCCAATTTTTAAACGTCGATCTCTGTCCCCCCAATTTGTAAGTTTCAGTCCAGTATCTCCCCAAATTTAAAGTTCGAAACTTCTATCCACACATTATGCTAAAATTGTGGTTTATTATTGGTTTACGCGGTTTATGAAACAAAATCAATGCGAAACCAAAAACCGAATACAATAAACCGAATTGAGACCCGATATCACAACCCGAAATATATACCCAGTGTGAAGAATCCCTAAATTAAAAAATTTAGAACCCTAGTTTTAATTTTGCTCTCTTCATCGATATTTTAGATTTCTATTTTCAACAGCTGAGCTTGGATATGAGCAATTCATCTGGAGCTACGAGTGCAACATCCAATGTCCAACAGAGAAGAAGAGTTGTGGGTGTACCGAAGACTTGTAGGTGTGGACCTATTATCGTGGCTTTGATTTCAAAATTCGCTGCCAATCCATACGCCGTTACTATCGGTGTGGTTATGCTGCATCACATAAGGTAATGTGTTTGATTTTTGGATTGTTTTGGACAAATTTCACTCTAATTCTCTGTGCTTTGTAGCTCATTGATGATAACCACAATTTCAAGTGGGTTGACGAAGCATTGTTGGATGAGATTGAGAGATTGGATGTCAGAACGGCTGTACTTGAACAAACAGTGTCCCAGATTACAACAGAGACTATGGATCACCAAAATATTGTTTTTTAGAAGATGCAAATGAAGCTAGAGAAAGAGATTTTTGAGAGGGTAGAAGAAGAACTGTTGGAAACCAAATCAAGTCTGAAGAAAATAATGATTGTTGTAATTGTAGGTTGTATGATCATGATTGGTTTGAGCAAACTGATAGTTTGATTGGCTTGTAGTTGTTGGTTTTGTTATGTATGGGCTTGTAGTTGTTGGGTTTGTTATGTATTGTGTTGTTGTTGTTAGTGTTATGTTCTTCTTGTTGTGTCCTCTTTGTTGTCTAATGAGAAAGGAGATACCAAAATAACAAAAAACAGAGACATTGGCACAAATGGTTCAAAACCAATACATAAGCCGGATTAAACATCCTAAAAATGCATCCATGGTTCAAAACCAATACATAAGCCGAGTTAAACATCCTAAAACAGAGACCATTACATTAATTATCCTAATCAGATGGGAAAACAAAAACCCGACCATGTTGATGTTCATATATTTTACCCTGTTTTCTCTTAATATATTCACATCTTTTGCATCTTTTGCTATCCATTTTGACTATTATTGCATAGCTTTAGGACTGTTCTTGCATTAGAGTTTAGTTGCATTGCATTTGCATCTTTTCATGCATAAACATGCGATTTTGGAGCTTGATGAGCATGGAAGCAATCCTGAGGAGAAGTGAAGCAATCATGAGGAGAAAGCAAGAGAGCTAAGGCTGAAGAACCAAGGTCCGTAGTCCAACTCGACTGTCCACTCGACCAGACACTCGACCGTGTGCTGAGAGGGACTCGACCGAGTGGGAGGAGCACAAGAGGAGCCAACTCGACCGGTCACTCGACCGAGCACCAGGTCGAGTTGGTCGAGCCGCCTGGCTATTTTGTCTTTTAGCGTTTTTAGGGCTTCCGCTACTTTTTCTATATAAGGGCTTGTACCTGCAGCCACCAAAAGAGTCCAACTTTTTAGAGAGTCAAAAACCTAGTTTGTACCTTTTTTAGAATTATTCCTTTTGCACTTTTATTTTCTTAGATCTTGTACTTCTTTTAAAAGGAGAAAAAGACTAAATTCTTCAATATTGTTGGTTTCATAACTTTCTTAATATTGAGAATTTGAGTTTGGTTCTTTCTTCAATATTGTAGATCTTTGATTTATCTTTCTAATGATGCAAGTTTCAGTATTTTCTGGATTTATGACTTTATTGTTCATCATGTATGCTTGTGAGTAGTTGCTTAAGATCTTGAGGATGGGTAGGCTGGGTTGTGTTTGAGGTTTGTTTGATTTGGTCAAGCTTGATTGTTGTAGATCTCTTCTAGGCTAGATGTTCTTAATGCTGATCCTATATCTGAGAGGGTAGGATCTGATTTCAAGCCTCTTAGCATCACACCAATGTCTAAGGAGCATAGATAAGGCTAGATCTGGAGACTATCATTAGGCTTGTTGAGAGATTAGAAGTCTTGTTTGATTTTTGACATATTGCTTAATGCCTGCTTGTGTAGATTCTTTACTTTGTGAGAACAAGTCTAGAGATGCATGAGTTTGATTGTTTCTTGCCATGAGAGTGGATTAAACATGTCTTAGAAATATATGTCTAGAGATTAGCTCAAGTTGTTTGAGATTTGTTGACCAAGTTAGATGACCTCAATCATAGTCCAGCCTATGAATCCCTCCTCAAGACCTTTCTTGTTTATTGATTTCTTAGCTTAAATCATGTTGTTTGATCGTTGTTTGATTCGTTCTGGTATTGCTCTGTTTTTCTTGTGTTGCTCTATTTTGCGTATTTGTCCAGCTCGACCCTGCACTCGATCGAGTGATTGCTCGAGTTCCAACCCAGAACTTGTGTTTATGATTTGTGTTTGTCCTGTTTCACTCTAGTTGCATTTCTGTTGCATTCATTTAGTATCCTGTTCATTACTTACCTTGCATTAGTTCAATACTTGCATTTCCATAGTTCCTATTTCTGTTTTAGCTTCATAATTGTCATAATCATTCTGTTCCAATTGCATTTAGCTCATAATTCTTGTAGTTTTACTTTCTGCATTTTACATTTCATCATAGGATTGTTAGTGACAAACAACATTTACATCTGGCTTGACTTAGACTCATATGCACATCTTGATTGATCACAAACACTCAGATTGGATTGACACCTCTTATACTACAATTGCATAAGGGGAATTGAAACACCCTGACATCCATTCATTCATAAGTCATCATTCCATACATCATTCACCACAACCTACAAAATAATCTGTTTCAATTTGGCGTCGTTTCCCATTTGAGTGTGTTTTGTGACATTTAGGATCATTATTAGTCTAAGATTAAGTTCGTTTATACACTTGTGAAGTTACTGAACTCGAATCTTCCTTTGCTTGGCTGTCTTGAGTTTCAGGTACCCACTCGACCACCCACTCGACCACCACTCGACCGAGCCGTGATCGAGCACTTGATCGAGTTAGAAGCCGGATCCAAATAGCCATCACTTCCCAGTCGACTGGACCACCCACTCGAGCCTGCGCTCGACCGTGTACCTGTTCGAGTCTGTAGTCGAGTTTGTTGATGCACACAAGGTCAAAAGGCAAAGACAGTCTTCAAAGGCCTATTGACAACATCCACAGGATACAAAAGGGTTTGAGACATAAGCAAAGAAGAATAGTTCAGGAACAAGAACAACAAGTAGTCATGGAGCAACAAGATCAACAAGCTCCAAGGGCAAGGAACATTGGTGCTGGGGATGCACCTAACACACACAACCAAAGAGCTGGTATTGTGCCTCCTGCTGTGGCAAATAATAATTATGAAATAAAGAGTGGATTGATCTCCATGATACAAGCCAACAAATTTCATGGGTTGCCAATGGAGGATCCTCTAGATCACCTTGATGAGTTTGACAGAATATGTGGACTCACAAAAATCAATGGAGTAAGTGAAGATGGCTTCAAGTTAAGGCTATTCCCATTTTCCCTTGGAGACAAAGCTCATCTATGGGAGAAGACTCTTCCTACTGGAGCTATAACCACATGGGATGCATGCAAGAAAGCTTTTCTGGCCAAGTTCTTCTCCAATGCAAGGACTGCTAGGTTGAGGAATGAAATTTCTGGGTTTGCTCAAAGGAATAATGAGAGCTTTTGTGAAGCTTGGGAGAGGTTTAAAGGATTCCAAACTCAGTGTCCTCACCATGGCTTCAGCAATGAGTCCCTTCTAAGCACTTTGTATAGAGGAGTGCTTCCCAAGATAAGAATGCTTCTTGATACAGCTTCAAATGGCAACTTCCTCAACAAGAATGTGGAAGAAGGATGGGAATTGGTTGAGAACCTTGCTCAGTCAGATGGTAATTATAATGAAGATTATGATAGAACCATAAGGATCCCCTCCACTGATCAAAAGGACAAATACAAGCATGATTTAAAGATGGTCAATGAGAAGCTTGACAAGATTCTCCTAAGCCAGTCAAAAACCATTCACTTCATTGGTGAAGAAGAAGCTCCAGTCCAAGAAGGAGATAGGGAGTTTGCTGAGTTGTGTTATATGCAGAACCAAAGAGGAGGATACAAAGGCTACAACCAAGGTGGAGGATTCAAGCAGAACAACCTCTCATATAGGAGCACCAATATAGCCAACCCTCAAGACCAAGTCTATCCACCTCCTCAGAATCAACAACAACACAACTATGCACCCAAGCAGCACCAACAAGTGTTCCAGCCCCAATTGTGTCCCTGATGTATCTGCATTTTACTTGTTTTAGATCCTCATTTGCATTCACTTTAGCATCATTTCATCCTGTGTTTGTAGCATTTGCGTCTCATTCTTGCATAAATTCACTCACTTAGTAGTTTTCCATTAGCATTGCATACATTGTTGCATATGGAGTTGTTATCAGGTTTTGGAGAGCTTTTGGGAACACGAAGCTGAGCAGAGTGCAAGGCGAAAGAGAGCTCGATCGAGCTGGGAAGACGAAGTGAAGCAGAGGAAGTCGAACCAAGGCAGAATGACCAACTGAAGCGGAATCTAGCCTAACGCATGCAGAGCAGAAGACAAGGTGGAGCGACTGACACAGGAGGCAGAGCTCGATCGAGCTGATTGAAAGAAAGGACGGTCGAGCTGTCTGAGACAAAGAAGAGCTCGATCGAGCTGAAGTGGAACGCGAAACCAAAGCTGGACAAGAGGAGAAAGCATAGCTCGATCGAGCTGTTGGAAGCAGAGGAGAGCGAGATCGTGCTAAACATCAACCGACTTAAAAATCGTTGACTTTGACTAGGGTTTTCACAAGTTTAGTATAAATATGTCTCATTTGTTTAGACTTGAGAGGATCCTTTTGAGCTATTTTCTAGAACTTCTCTCAAGAAACAAAACGTGTTTAAGGCTTTGTAATTCGAATTCTCTTTTAATCTTTCAAGTTTTTATAGTTTTACATCTCTTTTTTATGCTTTAGTTTATATAATCTTGTTAATATCTCTTTAATCTCTTTTCATAATGTTGCTTATTGAATTTTCTGGGTTTGGGTTCTTGAGCTTCATGATTTTTGAGTAGTGTTCTTAGAGTTCTTGAGGTTGGGTGAGATCCATGAGGTTTTCTTAGTCTTTTCTAGGGTTTTGATGTTTAAATCTTTTAGATCCCTTCTGGATTAGTGTTCTTCATGCTAGCTTCTTTCTGATCATCTGAAGCTTGACCCGAGGCATTTCCACCCGGGAGGGCTTGGTGAAATGTCTGATCTAGCTAATACCGGAGATTTACGTGCCTAGCCTAAGAGATTAGTTGTCTAGGGTGTTTATTGACATTGATTGATTGGTTGTTAATGCCTGCCTTGTTATGCTTCGCTAAAGAGATTTAGGTCTGGAGGTAACTTGGCTTGAGGGTCTCTGTCACGAGAGTGGATTGACCTGTTGTTGAATCTTTCGTCTAGGGATAGCTTTGTTTAAAGTTTTATCGAATCTTTGTATTAAGACTAAGTTACTTCATGGATCATTGATACCCAGCCTCACGAGCTCTCTTTTATCATCTGTTTGCATCAGTTTACGTTTTGCTTGTTTCGCTTAGCTTTGCTTACTTTTGTCAGTCACTGCTTAGCTTTGTTAGTCACTGCTTACTTTTGTTAGTCACTGCTTAGCTTTGTTAGTCACTGCTTAATTTTGTTAGTCACTGCTTACTTTTGTTAGTCACTGCTTAGCTTTGTTAGTCACTGCTTACTTTTGTTAGTCACTGCTTAGCTTTGTTAGTCACTGCTTAGTTTTGCTATTAGTTCTCCTTTTCTTTTGTTGCTTGCTCACTTAGGTTGTTAGAAAATCAAAACTAAGGTTCGCTTGACTTAGCTAGATTTGATTGCATCTTTTGTGGTTAATAGCTCACCCATTTGGTTTGACACCCTTTGTACTACAATGACAATTTAAGTGCTTAGGGAATTGAACTTCAGTAGAGAAGTAAAAATCTTACTATCAATTTGGCGCCGTTGCCAATTGGGTGTTTGTCTGTTACATTTAAGATTTCAGATCTCTTAAGATCAAGCTGTTTTTCTTTTATTTTCGTTTACTGACTTGTTGGCTGTCTATCTGTTTGCTTCAGGAACACTCCTTCGACACACAGCTCGAGCAGTGCTGTTGCGTTCTCTCTTGCATGCAAACACGCTCCCAAGGCAGTCATAATCTCCTTTTCTGTGACGACGTCGATCGTTTACCCCGCGCGTTGAGACAGCAAAGGAATCAACTGAGGAGTTATGAGCAGATACAGGTCCCAGATGGGGAGGTTGATCCAACTGAGGAGTTATGCTACATGCAGAACCAAGGTGGCTACAATAGAGGTTTCAACAACTACAGAGCTAACCCGAATCTCTCCTACAGAAGCACAAGCGTTGCTAATCCACAGGATCAGGTCTACCCTCAGCAACATTAACCTCAACAACAGCAGGCGCAGCAGCCGCACAAGACCTTCGTTCCTTACAACCAGAATCAGAATTTTGCTTCGAAGCAGCAGTACTTTCAACCACAGCAGCAGGGCAACATGAGTGCACCTCCAGGTTTTCCACCTCAGGCACCACCTCCCGATATGACAACTATGCTTCAGCAACTTCTTCAAGGACGAGCAGCTGGTGCTCAGGATGTTGCCAAGAAGTTCTCTGAAGTGCAACATAATTTTCACGATTTGAACACCAAAGTTGAGGCACTGAACTCTAAAGTGAAGTACCTAGAGAGCAACCACGCTACAACTTCTTCTGCAAAGCCTCAAGGCCAACTTCCAGGAAAAGCTATCCAAAACCCGAAAGAGTACCACCAAGCTCAAAGTATTACCCTTCGCAGTGGCAGAAAACTCCCATCTCAAACAGGACCTACTGCAATCACTGTGGACAGTGATGAACAAGATGGGGAGGACTTCTGTGAACCAGAGATTCAAGCTGAGCAGAAGGAAGAGGAAGACAAGATCCAAGTTCAACCAGAGTTACAAGCTAAACCCTCGACTGAAAAAGCAACAGTTCCTGAAGCAAAGAAGCCAGTGTTCATCCCACCTCCTTACAAGCCTAAACTTCGATTCCCAGGAAGGTTCAAGAAAGAGTTGGTGGCGAAGTACAAAGCGCTTTTTGATAAACAAATGAAGGAGATCGAAGTGAAAATGCCTTTACTCGATGCTATTGCTCTCATACCTCAGTCCCACAAGTTTTTGAAAGATCTGGTAAATGAAAGAATCAAGGAGACTCAGGGGATGGTGGTACTAACTCATGAGTGCAGTGCTCTCATACAAAGGAAGGTTGTCATGGAAAAGCTCGGTGATCCAGGATGCTTCACTCTGCCATGCTCCCTTGGTCCATTCGCTTTCAATAATTGTCTCTGCGATCTTGGAGCATCTATCAGCTTGATGCCACTCTCCTTGGCTAAAAGATTAGGATTCACGAAGTTTGAACAATGCAATATCACTATGATTTTGGCTGACAGGTCTGTGAGGTATGCTAATGGTATCTTAGAGGATTTACCTGTCAGAGTTGGAGATGTGGAGATTCCTACTGACTTCGTAGTATTGGAGATGGATGAAGGACCAAAGGATCCTCTGCTTTTGGGAAGGCCATTCTTGGCAACAGCTGGAGCAATCATTGATTGCAAGAAAGGTCTGATAGAGCTGAACCTTGGTAAGGACTTCAAGATGAACTTTGACATTAAAGATGTCATGAAGAAGCCTACCATAGAAGGGCAACTGTTCTACATAGAAAGGATGGATCAGTTGGCAGATGAGCTACTTGAAGAGCTCAATGAACAGGATCATCTTCAGAGTGCTTTGACAAAGAATGGTGAAGATGGGTACCTACACTTGGAAACTGAAGCTTATCAGAAGATTTTGGACTATCACAAAGAGGAAGAAGGATCTGCAGTCTTTGAGGACTTGAAAGCTCTACAAGCAGTGAATGTCAAGTGTGCAGACCAAGCAGAAAATCAAGGTTTGATGCTTTCACTCGACCTGCAAAGCTCTACAAGCAGTCCTGCGCCTGATGACTGGACTGAACTCAAAGCACCAAAGGTAGAACTTAAATCTCTACCAAAAGGGCTAAGGTACGCTTTCTTAGGCCCTAACTGTACTTACCCTGTCATAGTAAATGCTGAGCTTAGCCATGATGAATTGGAAATGTTGTTAACTGAACTGAAAAGGTTTAGAAGGGCAATAGGGTATTCACTAGATGATATTAAAGGGATTTCTCCTAGTCTATGCACACATAGGATTCATCTTGAAAATGAAGCATACTCTAGTGTAGAATCCCAGCGTAGATTAAACCCAAACCTGAAGGAGGTAGTCAAGAAAGAAATCCTTAAGTTGCTAGATACTGGTATTATCTATCCTATCTCTGACAGTACATGGGTTTCACCTGTACATTGTGTTCCTAAGAAGGGTGGGATAACTGTAGTGAAAAACGAAAAAAATGAGTTCATCCCCACTAGGACCATTACAGGGCATAGAATGTGCATAGACTATAGGAAGTTGAATGCTGCATCTAGGAAAGATCACTTCCCATTGCCTTTCATTGATCAAATGTTAGAAAGATTGGCTAATCATCCTTACTATTGTTTCCTTGATGGGTATAGTGGATTCTTTCAAATCCCTATACATCCAAATGATCAGGAAAAGACCACTTTTACTTGTCCTTATGGCACATTCGCCTACAGGAGAACGCCTTTTGGTCTTTGTAATGCACCTGCTACTTTTCAGAGGTGTATGACCTCTATTTTCTCGGATTTGATAGAGGAGATGGTGGAGGTGTTCATGGATGACTTTTCTGTGTATGGCTCCTCCTTCTCCTCCTGTTTGTTGAATCTGTGCAGGGTACTTACCAGGTGCGAGGAAACAAACTTGGTGATGAACTGGGAGAAATGCCACTTCATGGTCAGAGAAGGAATAGTCCTTGGGCACAAGATTTCCGAGAAAGGGATAGAGGTTGATAAGGCCAAAGTTGAGGTTATGATGCAGTTGCAACCCCCAACCAATGTGAAAGATATCAGAAGTTTCCTTTGGCATGCAGGGTTTTACAGAAGGTTTATCAAGGATTTCTCCAAGATAGCCAGACCTCTTACCAGGTTGCTCTGCAAGGAGACAGAGTTCATCTTTGATGATGAATGTTTGGAAGCCTTCAAGCTTATCAAGGAAGCTCTGATATATGCTCCAATAGTCCAAGCACCTAACTGGGACTATCCTTTCGAGATCATGTGCGATGCTTCTGATTACGCAGTTGGAGCTGTTCTGGGACAGCGAATTGATAAGAAGTTGCATGTCATCTACTATGCAAGCAGGACCCTTGACGACGCACAAGGAAAATACGCCACCACTGAGAAGGAGTTGCTGGCAGTAGTGTTTGCATTTGAGAAGTTCAGGAGCTACTTGGTTGGTTCAAAAGTGATTGTCTACACGGACCATGCTGCACTGAGGTACATCTACGCAAAGAAGGACACCAAGCCTAGACTTCTGAGATGGATACTTCTTTTGCAAGAGTTTGATATGGAGATCCTCGATAAAAAGGGGATTGAGAATGGAGTCGCTGATCACCTCTCAAGAATGCGGATTGAAGACATGGTCCCCATTAATGACTCAATGCCTGAAGAGCAACTAATGGTGTTTGAGACTCTGAATAAGAGTACATACGCCGGGTTAGAGTTGGAGATGGTTGAAGCACTATCACTGAAGGAAGACAAGTTTCCATGGTATGCAGACCTTGTCAACTACTTGATCTGTGGAGAGGTTCCCAAGAGTTTGGACAGCTACAACAGGAAGAAGTTCTTCAGAGATGTCAACCACTACTTCTGGGATGAGCCTTACTTGTTCAAGAGAGGGTCTGATGGTCTGTTCAGAAGGTGTATAGCAGAAGAGGAAGTACAGGGTGTGCTTGAGCACTGTCATGGGTCAACGTATGGAGGACACTTTGCTGCATTCAAGATGGCCCAGAAAGTTTTACAAGCAGGTCTCTGGTGGCCTACTCTATTCAAGGATGCTCACACATTCATCACCAAGTGTGATGCTTGCCAAAGGATGGGTAATATCACAAGAAGGAATGAGATGCCTCAGAACCCAATCTTGGAAGTGGAAATATTCGATGTCTGGGGGATTGACTTCATGGGTCCCTTCAACCCTAAATCAAATGGCAACGAATACATCTTAGTGGCAGTTGACTATGTTTCTAAGTGGGTTGAAGCTATTGCAAGTCCCACCAACGATCATAAGGTTGTCTTGAAGCTGTTCAAAAGCATCATCTTCCCAAGGTATGGAGTACCAAGAGCTGTAATCAGTGATGGAGGAAGTCACTTTGTCAACAAGGTCTTTGATGGTATGCTGAAGAAGTATGGGGTGAAACACAAAGTAGCGACTGCTTATCACCCCCAAACCAGTGGGCAAGTAGAAGTCTCCAACAAGCAGATTAAGGGGATCCTGTCAAGAATTGTTGGGTTGTCTAGGAAGGATTGGTCTATGAAGCTGGAAGAGACTCTCTGGGCTTACAGAACATCTTACAAGACACCAATTGGAAGAACACCGTTTCAGTTGGTGTATGGTAAAGCATGTCACCTTCCTGTGGAGGTTGAATACAAGGCGTTTTGAGCTATTAAGATGTTAAATCTGAACATTGACAAAGCACAAGCCAAGAGAGTTGTTGATCTACATGAGCTTGAGGAAATCAGACTTGATGCTTATGAAAGCTCCAAAATCTATAAGGAGAGAACCAAGGCTTTTCATGACAAGAAGATTGTTGTGAAGGAACTAAAGTCTGGAGATCAAGTCTTGCTTTTCAACTCCAGACTTAAGTTGTTTCCTGGCAAGCTCAAGTCAAGATGGTCTGGACCATTTGAGATTAAAGAGGTTTTGCCATACGGATCAGTAACTCTGCTGAACAAGGATGGTAGTGAATTCACAGTAAATGGACAAAGGGTCAAGAAGTACCTTGCAAATCAAAAGATTCCGGAGGGGTCCTCTGTGCCTCTCTGTGATCCTCCAAAAGCTTAAAAGAAACAGGAAGTCAAACTTAGAGACTTAAAACAAGCTCACTTGGGAGGAAGTCCCATGTTTATCCCTGTATATATTTCCTTTTATTGCTATTTAGGTTGTTTTTGTTAGTTTTATGATTTTCTCAGGTTTTTAAAAGAAAAATCAAGTTCGTACACTCTGTAGCTTGGCCCAACGCAGCGTGGTGATCGAGCTGGAGACGGAGTCAACACAAGTCAACAGAGCAGCATTGGATTCCTTCCCATTTTCGCACAGCTCCTAAAAGTGGGTAGAACACGTTTTAAATCTTGTCCACCAAACTCAAGCTGGGTTCCACCACATGTCTCCTCCAACTCCACCATGTCTCCCACAAGACAACACAAAGCTGTCTCCTCTCACCCATCAAGTCTAGCTCTATCATCTCTCCACTATAAACAACAGACTAAGTCACACTCTTCTTCACTCAACTCTGCATATCTCGTCTCTCTCTCTAAATCGTTTAAGCTTAGCCATACATTTCATCAACCTTAGCTTTTGCGATTCTTGCCCTCTCTCAAGTTCTCTAAGCTTCATCTCTGTTTTTCACCATGTTTAACAAGCTTAGATGGAAACCCAGGTACTTTCCTTGCGAGATGATTTTGCTTCATTGGCGGAAACTATGAGCTCGATCAAGCTCGTTATTCCTGGTTACGCGTTTCTCTGTTCTTATTTTCGGTCAAGCTCAAGTTCTTGTTAAGTCCCTTCTAAGTTTGTTTTAACTTCACACTTAGAGAGAAAAAGCTTGAGATGAATTACTAGGGATGAAAGAAACCATGATTCGCGATTTTTTTTAAGAGCTCGATCGAGCTCATCTTTTTGGCTTCGCGTTTCGGTCGAGCTGTATTATTTTCGTCGTGCCATGTTTCTCTGTTTCTTAAGCTTGAGCTCTGTTTTGTTGCAATTAGTGTCTACAAGCTCGGTTGAAATAGCATTTAGAAGAGAAAGCTTGAGAATCGCCGCTAGGTTAATAGAAGAAGCGGTTTTGGTTTTCGCATAGAGGAGCTCGATCGAGCTCCACCTTAACAGCTCTAACACTTTTTCATTCCTATTCTTCGCATTGCAGTACCAAGCCACTTGATGCTGAGCTAGCTAGAAGCATCACTGACAAGAGGCGGAGATACATTGAGGCAGAAGAGGAAGAAGAGGAGGAACCACCAGTGGTTGAGGCAGAAGAAGAAGCAGAGGGTTCGCGTCTGCCACGAAAGGAAGTTGCAGCCAAAGTAATAAGGCTTGCCAAAGCTAGAGGGTCACGCGCTTCAGCCGAACCTCAAGTAGACGACGTACAAAACGTGGAGCCAGTGTAGCCTTCTAGGAGATCACTGGATACAACAGCTCGATGAACAATCCATCCACGGCGGTCACTGTCTCACGATAGAAACCCACAAACTCGGGATCGAGTTGTTAGCTCTGGGGAGTCGTCACGTAGGAGAGCTGAAATAGCTCAAGGAAAAAGACTAGTGGGGCGAGTACGGCAGATTCAGGAGGATTTAACAGATTCAGAGGAATACACACCGCCAGCCACACCGTCAGGGGAGCAGCTCACTCCACAAGACTACTATAACCTCTTCGTGGAATGCGATTTCGCTGCAACAAGATACCCGCATCGCTCTACCATGCGCAAGCTTGGAATTAAAGAGGACGTTGAGCTCCTATTCAAAAACTGTGGTCTTGGAAATTTTATGAAGTGTAACCGTGAAGCATACAAAGATGAAACCTGCCAGTTCCTCGCTTCTCTCAACGTGTACTACTATGAAGAAAGCAATGAAGACAAGTCTGGGCTAGGCTATTTTACATTCACGATCCACGGAAAGCGCTACTCTTGCAGCATCACCAACTTAGAGAAGTTGTTTGGTTTCCCTAGCGGGACGGAAACCTGCCCCGACTTTGACGACAAAGAGTTGAAGGCACTTTGGAAAACTATCAGCAATGGTAGTTACACATCCTCGAGAAGCAAGAGCAACGAAATTAGGAGTCCGGCCATCAGATACTTTCACAAATGCGTTGCAAGCACTTTCTTTGCGCGCCAAACTACCGGGACAGTCAACGAGAGTGAGCTTCAGATGATTGATCTTGCTCTTCAGAGCCTCCTCCCAACCACAACAGATGGCACTGTGCTTCGGGGAGACGGGTCAGACACACCTCTTTCCGTATATTTGTTAAGGTAGTTCCTAGCCTACCGCGATTGGGTAGTCAAAAACCGTGGGAAAAAGAATAACACGTTGACTGTTGGCGGGATAATCACTCCTATCCTATCCAATCGTGGTGTCCTCTTGCGCTCAGATCTTCATGAACCTCGCTCGTTGGATATGGGGTATCTGAAGAAAGCACTGTTTATTGACCATGGAGTGCATGAAGACAAGCTTATGTTTCGTTTCCATCACCCATGCATTGGTGACGCTAGGGTCTTACTTCCTAACCCAACTCTCACTACGCTGGAGGACATTCACAACATCTGGTTCCTCCCAAACCCTGCGGATCTCCACTACCCTGAAGGCACTAAACCTGACACGGCAGAAGCTGTTAACTCGCCTGACCTGCAGCCTATGGACATATCTGAAGAAGAGTCACCTCAGCAGTTCTGGTTCACACAACCTCCTTCTCCTAAGCAGAGCAGGCACATGAAAGGCACCAACAGGAATATCAGCCTTCTGCAGCGATGGAACAAACTTCAGGATAAATCTTACAAAGCTCTGCGAGGAACGGTGAAGGAGTTAACAAATTCTGTGAAAGGATTGACGCTTCGGGTCACTAAACTTGAAGAGGGAAGAACTCCTCCACCTCCACCCTCATCGAGCAATGTGCTCCCGAGAAGCAACTCGGCAAGCCTACTCAGGCGAGGCTCCAACCCAGCTGAACCCGCTAGAGCTAGTTCTTTTGAGCCAGCCAGAGCTAGTACCTTTGAACCTGCTCGAGCTAGTTCCTTCGAACCTGCCAGAACCAGTTCCTTTGAGCAAAACCAGAGAAAGCGCAGAGCAGTTAAACCACCATCAAGCTCGAAGAGAGGCTTCCCTGTTCCACTAGATCTCGAAGATGAACACGCCAGCTCGACCCAACACGATCCATCATCCTACCCTCCCACCGCTGGTTACACCCTGGAGAGCATGGAGGCCTACCTTGACTCCCAATTCTCCTAAACGACCAAGTAACACTCCTCACTCATCTGTTTATACCATTGCATTTCATTTAGTTTGTTTTCTTTGTCTTTTGAACTCTCCTTCAAATTTTTGTTACACAAGGGACTGTGTAATTTAAGTTTGGGGGAGGGTTTGAGATGTATATAACTTGTTTTCTTTGTCTCTTATTTTCAAATTTTGCATCATTGAGTCTGCATACATATAAGGCATAGAAAACCCAAAAAATTTGAAAAAATTTTAAATTTTCTAAAAAAAAAAAAAAGAGTGTTCTTATAGTTGTAGTTGCATTTTAGATTAAGTTTTGCTTTCTTTTTAGTAGTTTCTACATATGCAGTAGTTTGTGCATATGTGTTAGGGGTCTGTGATGAGTTTGCCTCGTAGACATGCTGATTTACTAGATAAATTCAATGCCCAAGTTATTAGTTGTCTATCGCATGATCTAGCGAACCTGAAGTAAAACCGCACCATGTTTAGAATTCACAACTCTGCATTCTTGTCTAGATGGAAACATGTTGCGATCTGATGCCTTCCCTATTTACTTGAACTTAATCTTGACTCATAATTATCATGTTTTAAGCACTGAATCTGAACTCATGGTAACCAATATACATACTTGGATTTTCTTTCACCTTTATACCACTCTTGGCTAATCCAAGTAGCTGATTCCCATTATTGGAACAGTTTCCCCCAACATTAGCCTACCCTTCTTTCAAGCCAAAATTATCTCTGTGTGTGAGGCCTTATTTTTCGGATTGAGCTTGGTAGAAAGTGTTAGGTCTGAGCCGACAGGAATGGAACCTTGTGTAGTTCTAGTTCGCGTTATCCGGACTAGATAGGACTAGGTGGGAACTTGTTACAGGGGTTTGGGATTCAATGTGTGCAGAAAGGAAAAGAAAAGAATGAAAAGAAAGGATAAAGTCTCTAGGAGGGGTAATCTGTCTCTAAATATGAAAGTCTAGTAAAGGATTTGGGGAATGCAAAGTATAGAAAAAAAAAAAGAAAGATGGTTCTAAGAAAAGAAAAGAAAGTTGTCAAAGAATGTATAGCAAAAGCTTTTGAAGTCTTAAGAAATAAGAAGGAAAAGAGGACCATAGTGTTTTAGAAAAGAAACCCCAAATCCGCTAGGCAAAATCAAAAAGAAACCTCTCCTGAGACTTGGTACAAAAGGGTGAATGGGTATGATCAAAAGAGCTAAAAGCTGAAGGGTAGAGTTAGGACAATCTGGGTTTAGAGAATTAGGAGTCAAACGCTTGGGTACTCTCGGGTAGACAAGGTTTTATTCCTGTATGCATTTGTTGGTCCTTACCTTTAGCCTTCTCCCAAAAGCTCAATCCATTTTCTTGAGAGAACCCTGATCAAAAACGATGAACCTACTCTAAAGGAGATCACCTTTATCTCCATCCTTTTCTTACCAAACCAAATGAGTTCATAGGCAGTGTTTAAGCTTGATTCACAGTTCCAATTCAATGAATGTTAAAGGGATAGGTTGATTTGAATGCATGTCAAAGTTGAAACAGAGGCTAAGGCGTGTAAGGAAGAGCATGGCCAAAGTTTTTAAGTAGGACTCTCTCTCTCTTTGCGTTTTACAATTACTAACTTGGACATTGATTTTACCTATTTTATCAGCATGTTTTGGTTCTGAGCCCCCTCCTTCAAACCTCTTCTTCAAGCTTAATCTTGATTATTTGCTTGAGGGCAAGCAAGAAATAAGTTTGGGGGAGTTGATGTATCTGCATTTTACTTGTTTTAGATCCTCATTTGCATTCACTTTAGCATCATTTCATCCTGTGTTTGTAGCATTTGCGTCTCATTCTTGCATAAATTCACTCACTTAGTAGTTTTCCATTAGCATTGCATACATTGTTGCATATGGAGTTGTTATCAGGTTTTGGAGAGCTTTTGGGAACACGAAGCTGAGCAGAGTGCAAGGCGAAAGAGAGCTCGATCGAGCTGGGAAGACGAAGTGAAGCAGAGGAAGTCGAACCAAGGCAGAATGACCAACTGAAGCGGAATCTAGCCTAACGCATGCAGAGCAGAAGACAAGGTGGAGCGACTGACACAAGAGGCAGAGCTCGATCGAGCTGATTGAAAGAAAGGACGGTCGAGCTGTCTGAGACAAAGAAGAGCTCGATCGAGCTGAAGTGGAACGCGAAACCAAAGCTGGACAAGAGGAGAAAGCATAGCTCGATCGAGCTGTTGGAAGCAGAGGAGAGCGAGATCGTGCTAAGCATCAACCGACTTAAAAATCGTTGACTTTGACTAGGGTTTTCACGAGTTTAGTATAAATATGTCTCATTTGTTTAGACTTGAGAGGATCCTTTTGAGCTATTTTCTAGAACTTCTCTCAAGAAACAAAACGTGTTTAAGGCTTTGTAATTCGAATTCTCTTTTAATCTTTCAAGTTTTTATAGTTTTACATCTCTCTTTTATGCTTTAGTTTATATAATCTTGTTAATATCTCTTTAATCTCTTTTCATAATGTTGCTTATTGAATTTTCTGGGTTTGGGTTCTTGAGCTTCATGATTTTTGAGTAGTGTTCTTAGAGTTCTTGAGGTTGGGTGAGATCCATGAGGTTTTCTTAGTCTTTTCTAGGGTTTTGATGTTTAAATCTTTTAGATCCCTTCTGGATTAGTGTTCTTCATGCTAGCTTCTTTCTGATCATCTGAAGCTTGACCCGAGGCATTTCCACCCGGGAGGGCTTGGTGAAATGTCTGATCTAGCTAATACCGGAGATTTACGTGCCTAGCCTAAGAGATTAGTTGTCTAGGGTGTTTATTGACATTGATTGATTGGTTGTTAATGCCTGCCTTGTTATGCTTCGCTAAAGAGATTTAGGTCTGGAGGTAACTTGGCTTGAGGGTCTCTGTCACGAGAGTGGATTGACCTGTTGTTGAATCTTTCGTCTAGGGATAGCTTTGTTTAAAGTTTTATCGAATCTTTGTATTAAGACTAAGTTACTTCATGGATCATTGATACCCAGCCTCACGAGCTCTCTTTTATCATCTGTTTGCATCAGTTTACGTTTTGCTTGTTTCGCTTAGCTTTGCTTACTTTTGTCAGTCACTGCTTAGCTTTGTTAGTCACTGCTTACTTTTGTTAGTCACTGCTTAGCTTTGTTAGTTACTGCTTACTTTTGTTAGTCACTGCTTACTTTTGTTAGTCACTGCTTAGCTTTGTTAGTCACTGCTTACTTTTGTTAGTCACTGCTTAGCTTTGTTAGTCACTGCTTAGTTTTGCTATTAGTTCTCCTTTTCTTTTGTTGCTTGCTCACTTAGGTTGTTAGAAAATAAAAACTAAGGTTTGCTTGACTTAGCTAGATTTGATTGCTTCTTTTGTGGTTAATAGCTCACCCATTTGGTTTGACACCCTTCGTACTACAATGACAATTTAAGTGCGTAGAGAATTGAACTTCAGTAGAGAAGTAAAAATCTTACTATCAGTCCCCCACCAGGGTTTCAGACTAACCAAGGCCAGGAACAAGACCTAAGATCAATGATACAACAGCTGTTGATTGGGCAAACCAATGGGAAAATTGAGGAAGCCAAACAGTTTGCTGAGCTGAAGCAAAGGTTAACATCACAATATAATGATCTCAATATGAAGTTTGAAGGTCTGAACTCAAGAGTGAAGTATATGGAGAGTAATATAGCATCTACTTCCGCTCCAAAACCCACCCAACTCCCTGGAAAAGCAGTTCAAAACCCAAGGGAGTTTACTGCCAAAGCCATTCATATCTTTGAAGAGGAAGTCACTAAGGACAGTGAAGTTCAAGTTGGGGAGGATTGGTCATTTCTTGAAGCTCAGAGTGAAGTTTGTGCAAAGCAGACTGACTCCGGTATTGCACTCGACTAGGTGCTCGAGCATGCACTCGACCGAGTGAGTGTTCGAGTGGCCGATCGAGCTGAAGAGTCAGAAGCTGTCAAGCCTGCTAAGTACATCCCTCCTGCTTACAAATCGCCTCTACCATTCCCAGGACGTTTCAAGGCACATAAGCTTAAGAAATTAAGGGAAATCATTGAGAAAAAACAAATGTTGACTTTGCAACAAAAGGAAGAGAAGGCTTTGAAGGAAGAGGTTGTGATTGAGAAACAAGAAGAAGTGATGGCCATACAAGAGATCATCATTGCTTACCAAGAAGAAGAGAGAGGACCTGCCTTGGAACAGTATGATCCATATCCTCTCTATAAGGATTTTTTGCTTGATTTATCAAAGAAGAAAGCTCAAGCTCAAGATGAGAAGGATCTTGAAGACCTTGGAGGAGTAATCATCCCAATTAAGCTTAGGGATCCAGGTCCATTCTATCTGCCTTGCACACTTAGCTATCTTCACTACAACCAGTGCTTATGTGACTTGGGAGCATCTATCAGTGTGATGCCCTATTCTATAGCACAAAAGATTGGGCACACTGACTTCAAGTCCACCAACCTTCATATATGCCTAGCTGATGGTTCAAACAGAGATGTGGTTGGCAAATTGGAGAATATTCCAGTCAAGATAGGAAGAGCAAGGGTTCATACAGATTTTGTGGTATTGGAGATGGACAAGGAACCTGGAGATCCTATCATCCTTGGGAGGCCATTCTTAGCCACAGTTGGAGCTGTTATTGATGTTAAGGAAGGTCTTGTGACCTTGAACATTTCTGAGGATATAGCTATGAAGTTTAACATCTATAATCCAACCAACCTTCCTACCATTGATGATCAACCTTTTACTATCAAGGACAAAGGTGGTCATGAAGGTTTAAGTGAAGTGGCAACTCCAAAGGACAATCTCCCTCTTCAAAAAGATTCTGTGGAAAAGCTTAAGAGGTCAGTTCAAGAGTTGACTGGTATTGTTAAGGATCTCCAAGTCAAGCTAAACAAGAGGTCTTTGAGGAAAGCAAGACCAAGGCTCAAAATCAAGAAGAAATATGGTTTGTGTGTTAAGGGTGAGGTGATCAAGGATAAGACTCACAATGATCAATAAGTGCCAGGGAGGATTTCATCACCTCCTTGGTATCTAAACAAAGCCTAAGAAGGCAGCCAAAGTCAAGCTTAGTGACTCTAAACAAGCTCACTAGGGAGGAAGTCCCTAAGGTATCCTTTGTAAATATGCTTTATTTTCTTAGTAGTTTTGATGTGTTTTTTTTTATGTTTGTGTTGGGCAGGCCTTTCAATGAAAGTGTAGATGGGTATGGAGAGATTTGGACTTGGGGAAGGAGATTCGCAAGCCCACTCGACAAGCCCACGAGAGGTACTCGACCGGGTTGGCAAAGAACTAAGGCCCACTCGATTCTCATTTCTCTAGAATGATCGAGTGGAGGAAGAACAAGAAGAAAAATTTTGAAATTTCAAACTTTGGTCAAGGAGCTCGACCACGTGCTGGTCGAGTGGCAGCAAAAAGCAGGTCAAGATTCTCATTTCAAATTTGAATGGTATGGACGCTCCACCCTTGTCTCCTTGCCCCCTTAGCTTCTTTAAATAAAACCTTACACGATCCTATGTCTCTCACACTCTCTCATTTGCTCAAAACAACTAAAATCAAGTTTTAAAATCTCTCTCAAAGTTCATCTTTTGCTCAAGCTTAGCTCTTTTAAGTTTTTGGGTCACTAACCTATTAAACTTAAGCTTTGAGTCTATTCCCTTCAGCTCTATTCGAAAATGTCTTCAAGGATTACAAGGAAGTCTCAACAAGCGGCTGCAAGCTCCATGGAACGTTTTGATGATCGCCTACAATCAAGAGGAGAAGCTGGAAGAACCACTCGACGCCCCACTCGAGCATGCACTCGATCGAGTGGTGGTCCGAGTGGTCGATCGAGTCAGATGCCGTGTTCAAGAAATCAGTCAGTTGAGGAAGATCCTGAGAGAACTGAAAGTGAAGAAGAAAGGGAGCCAACTCTTAGTGATTTCATGAGGAGAAACAAGGCCAAAGGGAAGAGGCCAGCAGTTGAGATTGAACAAGAGGAGGTTGAGAGTGAGAGTGAAGAAGAAGGTGAAGAAGAAGAGGGAGAGGATGATGGAGAAGCAGAATCTTGTGGATTGACAAAGAGGCAACTTTATGAAGCCTTCATGAGAATGGAGTTCCTGGGAACTAGGTATCCACACAAGGAAACCATGGAGAAGCTAGCCATTGATAAAGATGTGGAGTACCTTTTTGAGAAGAGCAACCTAACCAAGTTCATGGGGCTTTGCATGGAGGGGTATAAAGAAGAAAGTTGTGAGTTTCTGCCCCAGTCAAGCTGCACACATATGCAAGGAAGGATGATGAGTTTGGAGCTGGTCATATTGCTTTCACAATCAAGGGGAAGAACTATGAGCTTTCTTTGAAGAAGATAGCAAATGTGTTTGGTTTTGAAGTTGGTAATAATAGGAGCTTGATGATACCAAGAGAGAAGCTCTATGCCATTTGGGAAACCATTGGAGACAACATCACCTATTCATCCTCCAAGACCAAGAGTTCAAAGATAAGAAGCCCAGTCCTAAGGTACTTCCACAAGGCCTTAGCAAATACATTCTTTGCTAAGAAGGAGACTGGAAATCTCAATGAAGGTGAGCTCAAGGTAATTGACATGGCTCTCAATGGAATCATCCTTGAGGCAAGAAATAGAACCATCATTCTTGGGACCACTGTGGAGACTGACCTTGCAATGGTGCTCATTGACCACATGATATATTTGAGAAGTTGGGTAGGCAAGTTACAAAACAAAGGGTCAAGAGGAGCCTTAGCCATTGGAGGCATCATCACTCCAATACTACAAGCTGCCAAGGTCCTACTTAGAGGAGAGAAGGTTTTGCCAAGATGGATTGACTCAAGCTACCTCACCTCCACTCTCATATTGGCCAAGGAAATGCATCAAGGAAATCACATCTTCAACTTTGAAATTCCAACAATTGGGAAAAAACAGTTGATCTTACCTAACCAAGAGCTCACCACTATTCAAGAAGGAGCAAACATTGACTTTTGGCCAGCTGATGAGTTCTTGTTTGATGGGATAGTTCAACCAAGAGTTGATGAAGCTGGAGATGTGCAAATGGCTGATGGGGAGGAGCAATTTTACTTTGAAGATTATGAGCCTAACCCAAGGGATAGTAAAGGAGAGAGAGACTAGCAAGAGGTTGACTCTCCTACAAAAGTGGAGCAAGTGGCGTGGGAAGAGATTTGATAAGCTTAAGAAGAAGGTGACCAATATGGCTAAGTCCATCAAGGGCCTAAAGAAGGAGATTGCTGAGCTGAAGAGTGCAAACTCATCTCCAAGCCATTCAAGCCCTTTGAGGAGGAGTAGCTCAACTAGAGCACTCTCAAGAGTTGCAAACCTTGTGGAACCAGCTAGAGCTTCAATGTACGAGCCAAATCAGAGGAAGAGGAGTTCAAGTAGCCGTGAACAACAATTTTCGAGGCACTCGACCGGATCACTCGAGCACCCACTCGACCGAGCACCCCAGATGTACTCGGCCGAGTTCCAGCCCAGATCACCTTATGGCTTCCCACCTCCAGCTGCTTATCCAGGATATCCAGGTTACCCTCCCATCCCACCCCAGTACTTCATGGATCTAGCACTCTACCAGCAGTTCTACCAGCAGCAAGGTCAGAATTTTGACACTCGCGGTCCAGCTCGACCCCCCCCCCCACTCGAGCACGTACTCGACCGAGTCCCGGTCGATTCCCATCGTCGAGCTGCCCCAATCTCCACCTCCAAGTCATCAACAAGACCCCAATTACACCTTTGACAGCATGCAAGAGGATGTGGACAATTTCTTCTCCAATCCTTGAGGTACCACTATCACCTTCCCTTGTAAATACCATAGCATTTGATGTTGTGTTTTGTTTTTGATTTTGAATCCTCTTACAAATTTCTTTCACACAGAGGACTGTGTGATTTAAGTTTGGGGGAGGGTTTGAGATAGAATTTGATGTTGTGTTTTGTTTTCTTATTTCAAATTTTTAGCATCATCATGTTAATACTTGCATAGCATCTAAGGCATAGAAAAACCCTAAAAATTTGAATTTTTTTGCAAAATTCTTTGTAAAAAAAAGAGTGTTCATGTAGTTTGCATTGCATAATAGCATCTTGTTTAGCATGTTTCATGTAGGATTTGCATTAGGGATCTATGATGAGTTTTGCCTTGTTAGCTTGTTTAATTCACTAGACTAGGATCAATGCCCAAGTTAATAGTACTTTGATGCTAGTTGAGTGGTTAGAAGCATAAGATTGAACCAAGCCTTGTATTCCTGCATTGCATTTGGTCTAAATTGAATCATGTTGTGATTTGACACCATTTCCTACTTATAAGAACTTAATATTGACTGTTAAATATCAATTTGTGCATTGCTTTAAACTCATGGATATCATATACATATTTGGATCATCTTTCTCCTCTTTACCACTCTTGTTGATCCAAGTAGCTGATTGAATCATTAAAATCAGTTTCCAATACCCTTAACCAACCCTTCTTTCAAGCCATGTTTATTCTTGAGTGTTTGAGGCCTTTTTGGGATTGAGCTTGGTAGAAAGTGTTAGGTTTGAATTGACAAGAATAATGCCTTGTGTAGTTCTAGCTTGCATTTTCCAAACTAGATAGGACTAGGTGATTTCATTGTTGGGTTTGGGATTTGGTTGTTTGAAAAAGAAAAAAAAGAAAAGAGGAAAAGAGAAAGAAAAGGTTAGAGTCTTTAGGAGGGGAATGTTTTTAAGTAAAATCAAAGTCTAGTGAAAGAATGGGAAGTATGATATTGTTTAAAGATGGTTTCAGTCAAAAAAATAAAGAAAGAAAAAGAAGAGTTTAACAAAATGCTTTTATGTCTTAAGAATAAGAAGAAAAGAAAACCATAGCAAATAAGTAAGAATCTCCCATTCCACTAGAAAGATCAAATAAGAAACCTCTGCTAAGACTTTAAAATCAAAAGAGAAAAGGGTGAAAGAGAAGAGAAGAAGTTAAAGGGTAGCACTAGGATCAATTGGGTTTAGATTGATAGGATAAACACTTTGGGTGCCTTTGGGTAGACAAGGTTTTGTTCTTGTATGTGTCTAAGTGTTCTTACCTTTACCATTCTTCAAAAGCTCAATCCATTTTTATGAGAGAACCTTGATATTGATAAGCCCCACTATAAAGAGAGACCATCATTGTCTCTAAACCTTTTACTACCAAGCCAAATGAGTTTAAGCATTGCATATAATTGATTCATGATCTTGATTAATGAATGTTCAAGGAAATGGTTGATTTGAATGCATGTGGACATCTAAGGCTCAAATCAGTAAAGGATGTGATATGTTTGTCTAAAATCTTTAAGTACAGCTCATTCAACTTGCATCATAGTACTAGTAACTTGGACATTGATTCTAGATGGTCTATTTGCAAGCTTTAGGAGCTGAGATCCCACTTTCAAACCTCACCTACCTTCTTATGTCTTGTTCATTTGCTTGAGGGCAAGCAAAGACTAAGTTTGGGGGTGTTGATGTTCATATATTTTACCCTGTTTTCCCTTAATATATTCACATCTTTTGCATCTTTTGCTATCCATTTTGACCATTATTGCATAGCTTTAGGACTGTTCTTGCATTAGAGTTTAGTTGCATTGCATTTGCATCTTTTCATGCATAAACAGGTGATTTTGGAGCTTGAGGAGCATGGAAGCAATGTTGAGGAGAAGTGAAGCAATCATGAGGAGAAAGCAAGAAAGCTAAGGCTGAAAAACCAAGGTCCGGAGTCCAACTCGACTGCCCACTCGACCAGACACTCGATCGTGTGCTGAGAGGAACTCGACCGAGTGGGAAGAGCACAAGAGGAGCCAACTCGACCGAGCACCAGGTCGAGTTGGTCGAGCCGCCTGGCTATTTTGTCTTTTAGCGTTTTTAGGGCTTCCATTACTTTTTCTATATAAGGGCTTGTACCTGCAGCCACCAAAAGAGTCCAACTTTTTAGAGAGTCAAAAACCTAGTTTTTACCTTTTTTAGAATTATTCCTTTTGCACTTTTATTTTCTTAGATCTTGTACTTCTTTTAAAAGGAGAAAAAGACTAAATTCTTCAATATTGTTGGTTTCATAACTTTCTTAATATTGAGAATTTGAGTTTGGTTCTTTCTTCAATATTGTAGATCTTTGATTTATCTTTCTAATGATGCAAGTTTCAGTATTTTCTGTGTTTATGACTTTATTGTTCATCATGTATGCTTGTGAGTAGTTGCTTAGGATCTTGAGGATGGGTAGGCTGGGTTGTGTTTGAGGTTTGTTTGATTTGGTCAAGCTTGATTGTTGTAGATCTCTTCTAGGCTAGATGTTCTTAATGCTGATGAAACTGACTATTTTTGTGGTGATGAATGATGTATGGAATGATGACTTATGAATGAATGGATGTCAGGGTGTTTCAATTCCCCTTATGCAATTGTAGTATAAGAGGTGTCAATCCAATCTGAGTGTTTGTGAACAATCAAGATGTGCATATGAGTCTAAGTCAAGCCAGATGTAAAGGTTGTTTGTCACTAACAATCCTATGATGAAATGGAAAGTGCAGAAAGTAAAACTACAAGAACTAGGAGCTAAATGCAAATGGAACAGAGTGATTATGACAAACAGAAATAGAAACTATAGAAATGCAAATATTGAACTAATGCACGGTAAGTAATGAACAGGATACTAAATGAATGCAACAGAAATGCAACTAGGATGAAACAGGACAAACATAAATCATAAACACAAGTTCTGGGTTGGAACTCGAGCAAGCACTCGATCGAGTGGTGATCGAGTGCAGGGTCGAGCTGGACAAACGCAAAACAGAGCAACACAAGAAAAACAGAGCAATACCAAAACGAATCAAACAACAGGATTTAAGCTAAGAAATCAATAAACAAGAAAGGTCTTGAGGAGGGATTCATGGGCTGGACTAATAATTGAGGTCATCTAACTTGGTCAACAAATCTCAAACAACTTGAGCTAATCTCTAGACATATATTTCTAAGACATGTTTAATCCACTCTCATGGCAAGAAACAATCAAACTCATGCATCTCTAGACTTGTTCTCACAAAGTAAAGAATCTACACAAGCAGGCATTAAGCAATATGTCAAAAATCAAACAAGACTTCTAATCTCTTAGCAAGCCTAATGATAGTCTCTAGATCTAGCCTTATCTATGCTCCTTAGACATTGGTATGATGCTAAGAGGCTTGAAATCAGATCCTACCCTCTCAGATATAGGATCAGCATTAAGAACATCTAGCCTAGATGAGATCTACAACAATCAATCTTGACCAAATGAAACAAACCACAAACACAACCAAGCCTAACCCATCCTCAAGATCCTAAGCAACTACTCACAAGAACACATGATGAACACCAAAGTCATAAACCCAGAAAATGATGAAACTTGCATGATTAGATAGATAAAGCAAAGATCTACAATATTGAAGAAGGAATCAAACACGAATTCTTAATATCTTGAAAGTTATGGAACCAACAAAATCCAAGAATTCTTTGTTTTCTCCTTTTAAAAGAAGTACAAGATCTATCCAAATAAATGTGCAAAAGGAATAATTCTAAAAAAGGTAAAAACTAGGTTTTAGACTCTCTAAAAAGCTGGACTCCTTTGGTGGCTGCAGGTACAAGCCTTTATATAGAAAATGTAGTGGAAGCCCTAAAAACGCTAGAAGACAAAATAGCCAGGCGGCTCGACCAACTCAACCTGGTGCTCGGTCGAGTGACCGGTCGAGTTGGCTCCTCTTGTGCTCCTCCCACTCGGTCGAGTCCCTCTCAGCACACGGTCGAGTGTCTGGTCGAGTGGGCAGTCGAGTTGGACTCCGGACCTTGGTTCTTCAGCCTTAGCTCTCTTGCTTTCTCCTCATGATTGCTTCACTTCTCCTCAACATTGCTTCCATGCTCCTTAAGCTCCAAAATCACCTGTTTATGAATGAAAAGATGCAAATGCAATGCAACTAAACTCTAATGCAAGAACAGTCCTAAAGCTATGCAATAATGGTCAAAATGGATAGCAAAAGATGCAGAAGATGTGAATATATTAAGGGAAAACAGGGTAAAATATATGAACATCAACACCCCCAAACTTAGTCTTTGCTTGCCCTCAAGCAAATGAACAAGACATAAGAAGGTAGGTGAGGTTTGAAAGTGGGATCTCAGCTCCTAAAGCTTGCAAATAGACCATCTAGAATCAATGTCCAAGTTACTAGTACTATGATGCAAGTTGAATGAGCTGTA
Organism: Camelina sativa; assembly: GCF_030686135.1. NCBI lineage: Eukaryota > Viridiplantae > Streptophyta > Magnoliopsida > Brassicales > Brassicaceae > Camelina > Camelina sativa. The sequence continues at coordinate 20,686,894 of NC_141892.1, read as the reverse complement.
CTTAAAGATTTTAGACAAGCATATCACAACCTTTACTGATTTGAGCCTTAGATGTCCACATGCATTCAAATCAACCATTTCCTTTAACATTCATTAATCAAGAACATGAATCAATTATATGCAATGCTTAAACTCAATTGGCTTGGCAGTAAAAAGTTTAGAGACAATGATGGTCTCTCTTTAGAGTGGGGTTTGTCAATATCAAGGTTCTCTCATAAAAAATGGATTGAGCTTTAGAAGAATGCTAAAGGTAAGAACACTTAGACACATACAAGAACAAAACCTTGTCTACCCAAAGGCACTCAAAGTGTTTATCCTATCAATCTAAACCCAATTGATCCTAGTGCTACCCTTTAACTTCTTCTCTTCTCTTTCACCCTTTTCTCTTTTGATTTTAAAGTCTTAGGAGAGGTTTCTTATTTGATCTTTCTAGTGGAATGGGGGATTCTTACTTATTTGCTATGGTTCTCTTTTCTTCTTATTCTTAAGACACATAAGCATTTTGCTAGACTTTTCTTTTCTTTCTTTCTTTTCTTTAACTAGAACCATCTTTAAACAACCTTATACTTCCCATTCTTTCACTAGACTTTAAATTTACTTAAAAACATTCCCCTCCTAAAGACTCTAACCTTTTCTTTCTCTTCTCCTCTTTTCTTTTCTTTCTTTTTCAAACAACCAAATCCCAAACCCAACAATGAAATCACCTAGTCCTATCTAGTTTGGAAATTGCAAACTAGAACTACAATCAGTTCAAACCTAACACTTTCTACCAAGCTCAATCCCAAAAAGGCCTCACACCCTCAAGAATAAGCATGGCTTGAAAGAAGGGTTGGTTAAGGGTATTGGTAACTGATTTTAATGATTCAATCAGCTACTTGGATCAACAAGAGTGGTAAAAAGGAGAAAGATGATCCAAATATGTATATGGTATCCATGAGTTTAAAGCAATGCACACATTGATATTTAACAGTCAATATTAAGTTCTTATAAGTAGGAAATGGCATCAAATCACAACATGCTTCAATTTAGACCAAATGCAATGCAGGAATTCAAGGCTTGGTTCAATCTTATGCTTCTAACCACTCAACTATCATCAAAGTACTATTAACTTGGGCATTGATCCTAGTCTAGTGAATTAAACAAGCTAACAAGGCAAAACTCATCATAGATCCCTAATGCAAATATTATACAATCCTACATGAAACATGCTAAACAAGATGCTACTATGCAATGCAAACTACATGAACACTCTTTTTTTTTTATAAAGAATTTTGCAAAAATTTTCAAATTTTTAGGGTTTTTCTATGCCTTAGATGCTATGCAAGTATTAACATGATGATGCTAAAAATTTGAAATAAGAAAACAAAACACAACATCAAATGCTATCTCAAACCCTCCCCCAAACTTAAATCACACAGTCCTCTGTGTGAAAGAAATTTGTAAGAGGATTGAAGATCAAACACAAAACACAACATCAAATGCAATGGTATTTACAAGGGAAGGTGATAGTGGTACCTCAAGGATTGGAGAAGAAACTCTCCACATCCTCTTGCATGCTGTCAAAAGTGTAGTTGGGGTCTTGTTGACGACTTGGAGGTGGAGATTGGGGCAGCTCGACGATGGGAATCGACCGGGACTCGGTCGAGTACGTGCTCGAGTGGGGGGGTCGAGCTGGACCGCGATTGTCAAAATTCTGACCTTGCTGCTAGTAGAACTGCTGGTAGAGTGCTGGATCCATGACGTACTGGGGTGGGATGGGAGGGTAACCTGGATATCTTGGATAAGCAGCTGGAGGTGGGAAGCCATATGGTGATCTGGGCTGGAACTCGGCCGAGTGCATCTGGGGTGCTCGGTCGAGTGGGTGCTCGAGTGACCCGGTCGAGTGCCTCGAAAATTGTTGTTCTCGGCTACTTGAACTCCTCTTCCTCTGATTTGGCTCGTACATTGAATCTCTAGCTGGTTCCACAGGGTTTGCAACTCTTGAGAGTGCTCTAGTTGAGCTACTCCTCCTCAAAGGGCTTGAATGGCTTGGAGATGAGTTTGCACTCTTCAGCTCAGCAATCTCTTTTTTTAGGCCCTTGATGGACTTAGCCATATTGGTCACCTTCTTCTTAAGCTTATCAAACCTCTTCCCATGCCACTTGCTCCACTTTTGTGGGAGAGTTAACGTCTTGCTAGTCTCTCTCACTCCTCTACTATCCCTTGGGTTGGGCTCATAGTCTTCAAAGTAAAATTGCTCCTCTCCATCAGCCATTTGCACATCTCCAGCTTCATCAACTCTAGGTTGAACTATCCCATCAAACAAGAACTCATCAGCTGGCCAAAAGTCAATGTTTGCTCCTTCTTGAATGGTGGTGAGCTCTTGGTTAGGTAAGATCAACTGTTTTTTCCCAACTGTTGGAAGCTCAAAGTTGAAGATGTGATTTCCTTGATGCATTTCCTTAGCCAATATGAGAGTGGAAGTGAGGTAGCTTGAGTCAATCCATCTTGGCAAAATCTTCTCTCCTCTAAGTGGGACCTTGGCAGCTTGTAGTATTGGAGTGATGATGCCTCCAATGGCTAAGGCTCCTCTTGACCCTTTGTTTTGTAGCTTGCCTACCCAACTTCTCAAATATATCATGTGGTCAATAAGCACCATTGCAAGGTCAGTCTCCACAGTGGTCCCAAGAATGATGGTTCCATTTCTTGCCTCAAGGATGATTCCATTGAGAGCCATGTCAATTACCTTGAGCTCACCCTCATTGAGATTTCTAGTCTCCTTCCTAGCAAAGAATGTATTTGCTAAGGCCTTGTGGAAGTACCTTAGGACTGGGCTTCTTATCTTTGAACTCTTGGTCTTGGAAGATGAATAGGTGATGTTGTCTCCAATGGTTTCCCAAATGGCATAGAGCTCCTCTCTTGGTATCATCAAGCTCCTATTACTACCAACTTCAAAACCAAACACATTTGCTATCTTCTTCAAAGAAAGCTCATAGTTCTTCCCCTTGATTGTAAAAGCAATATGACCAGCTCCAAACTCATCATCCTTCCTTGCGTATGTGTGCAGCTTGACTGTGGCTAGAAACTCACAACTTTCTTCTTTATACCCCTCCATGCAAAGCCCCATGAACATGGTTAGGCTGCTCTTCTCAAAAAGGTACTCCACATCTTTATCAATGGCTAGCTTCTCCATGGTCTCCTTGTGTGGATACCTAGTTCCCAGGAACTCCATTCTCATGAAGGCTTCATAGAGTTGCCTCATTGTCAATCCACAAGATTCTGCTTCTCCATCATCCTCTCCCTCTTCTTCTTCACCTTCTTCTTCACTCTCACTCTCAACCTCCTCTTGTTCAATCTCAACTTCTGGCCTCTTCCCTTTGGCCTTGTTTCTCCTCATGAAATCACTAAGAGTTGGCTCCCTTTCTTCTTCACTTTCAGTTCTCTCAGGATCTTCCTCAACTGGCTGATTTCTTGAACGCGGCATCTCGCTCGATCGACCACTCGGACTACCACTCGATCGAGTGCATGCTCGAGTGGGGCGTCGAGTGGTTCTTCCAGCTTCTCCTCTTGATTGTAGGCGATCTTCAAAACATTCCATGGAGCTTGCAGCCGCTTGTTGAGACTTCCTTGTAATCCTTGAAGACATTTTCGAATAGAACATTCAAATTTGAAATGAGATTCTTTGACCTGCTTTTTGCTGCCACTCGACCCCACACTCGACCAGCACGTGGTCGAGCTCCTTGACCAAAGTTTGAAATTTCAAAATTTTTCTTCTTGTTCTTCCCTCCACTCGATCATTCTAGAGAAATGAGAGTCGAGTGGGCCTTAGTTCTTTGCCAACTCGGTCGAGTACCTCTCGTGGGCTGGTCGAGTGGGCTTGCGAATCTCCTTCCCCAAGTCCAAATCTCTCCATACCCATCTACACTTTCATTAAAAGGCCTGCCCAACACAAACATAAAACAAAACACATCAAAAACACTAAGAAAATAAAGCATATTTACAAAGGATACCTTAGGGACTTCCTCCCTAGTGAGCTTGTTTAGAGTCACTAAGCTTGACTTTGGCTGCCTTCTTAGGCTTTGTTTAGATACCAAGGAGGTGATGAAATCCTCCCTGGCCCTTCTTGATCATTGTGAGTCTGATCCTTGATCACCTCACCCTTAACACACAAACCATATTTCTTCCTGATTTTGAGCCTTGGTCTTGCTTTCCTCAAAGACCTCTTGTTTAGCTTGACTTGGAGATCTTTAACCATACCAGTCAACTCTTGAACTGACCTTTTAAGCTTTTCCACAGAATCTTCTTGAACTGTCCTTTGGAGTTGCCACTTCACTTAAACCTTCATGACCACCTTTGTCCTTGATAGTAAAAGGTTGATCATCAATGGTAGGAAGGTTGGTTGGGTTATAGATGTTAAACTTCATAGCTATATTCTCAGAAATGTTCAAGGTCACAAGACCCTCCTTGACATCAATAACAGCTCCAACTGTGGCTAAGAATGGCCTCCCAAGGATGATAGGATCTTCAGGTTCCTTGTCCATCTCCAATACCACAAAATCTGTATGAATCCTTGCTCTTCCTATCTTGACTGGAATATTCTCCAATTTGCCAACCACATCTCTGTTTGAACCATCAGCTAGGCATATATGAAGGTTGGTGGACTTGAAGTCAGTGTGCCCAAGCTTTTATGCTATAGAATAGGGCATCACACTGAGATGCTCCCAAGTCACATAAGCACTGGTTGTAGTGAAGATAGCTAAGTGTGCAAGGCAGATAGAATGGACCTGGATCCTTAAGCTTAATTGGGATGATTACTCCTCCAAGGTCTTCAAGATCTTTCTCATCTTGAGCTTGAGCCTTCTTCTTTGATAAATCAAGCAAAAAATCCTTATAGAGAGGATATGGATCATACAGTTCCAAGGCAGGTCCTCTCTCTTCTTCTTGGTAAGCAATGGTGATCTCTTGTATGGCCATCACTTCTTCTTGTTTCTCAATCACAGCCTCTTCCTTCAAAGCCTTCTCTTCCTCTTGTTGCAAAGCCAACATTTGTTTTTTCTCAATGATTTCCCTTAATTCCTTAAGCTTCTGTGCCTTGAAACGTCCTGGGAATGGTAGAGGCGGTTTGTAAGCAGGAGGGATGTACTTAGCAGGCTTGACAGCTTCTGACTCTTCAGCTCGATCAGCCACTCGAACACTCACTCGGTCGAGTGCATGCTCGAGCACCTGGTCGAGTGCAATACCGGAGTCAGTATGCTTCGCACAAACTTCACTCTGAGCTTCAAGAAATGACCAATCCTCCCCAACTTGAACTTCACTGTCCCCAGTGACTTCCTCTTCAAAGAGATGAATGGCTTTGGCAGTAAACTCCCTTGGGTTTTGAACTGCTTTTACAGGGAGTTGGGTGGGTTTTGGAGCTGAAGTAGATGCTACATTGCTCTCCATATACTTCACTCTTGAGCTAAGTCCTTCAAACTTCATATTGAGATCATTATATTGTGATGTTAACCTTTGATTCAGCTCAGCAAACTGTTTGGCTTCCTCAATTTTCCAATTTGTTTGCCCAATCAACAGGTGTTGTATCATTGCTCTTAGGTCTTGTTCCTGGCCTTAGTTAGTCTGAAACCCTGGTGGGGGACACAATTGGGGCTGGAACACTTGTTGCTGCTGCTTTGGTGCATAGTTGTGCTGTTGTTGAGGCTGAGGAGGTGGATAGACTTGGTCTTGAGGGTTGGCTACATTGGTGCTCCTATAAGAGAGGTTGTTCTGCTTGAAACCTCCACCTTGGTTGTAGCCTTTGTATCCTCCTCCATGGTTCTGCATAAAACACAACTCAGCAAACTCCCTATCTCCTTCCTGGACTGGAGCTTCTTCTTCACCAATGAAGTGAATTGTTTTTGACTGGCTTAGGAGAATCTTGTCAAGCTTCTCATTAACCATCTTTAAATCCTGCTTGTATTTGTCCTCCTGATCAGTGGAGGGGATCCTCATGATTCTATCATAATCTTCATTATAATTACCATCTGACTGAGCAAGGTTCTCAACCAATTCCCATCCTTCTTCCACATTCTTGTTGAGGAAGTTGCCATTTGATGCTGTGTCAAGAAGCATTCTTATCTTGGGAAGCACTCCTCTATACAAAGTGCTTAGAAGGGACTCATTGCTGAAGCCATGGTGAGGACACTGAGTTTGGAATCCTTTAAACCTCTCCCAAGCTTCACAAAAGCTCTCATTATTCCTTTGAGCAAACCCAGAAATTTCATTCCTCAATCTAGCAGTCCTTGCATTGGAGAAGAACTTGGCCAGAAAAGCTTTCTTGCATGCATCCCATGTGGTTATAGCTCCAGTAGGAAGAGTCTTCTCTCATAGATGAGCTTTGTCTCCAAGGGAAAATGGGAATAGCCTTAACTTGAAGCCATCTTCACTTACTCCATTGATTTTTGTGAGGCCACATATTCTGTCAAACTCATCAAGGTGATCTAGAGGATCCTCCATTGGCAACCCATGAAATTTGTTGGCTTGTATCATGGAGATTAATCCACTCTTTATTTCATAATTATTATTGGCCACAGCAGGAGGCACAATACCAGCTCTTTGGTTGTGTGTGTTAGGTGCATCCCCAGCACCAATGTGTCTAGGTATATGATCATGGTGATCTTGCTGCTCCATGACTACTTGTTCTTCTTGTTGTTGAACTACTCTTCTTTGCTTATGTCTCAAACCCTTTTGTAGCCTGTGGATGTTGTCAATAGGCCTTTGAAGACTGTCTTTGCCTTTTGACCTTGTGTGCATCAACAAACTCGACTACAGACTCGAACAGGTACACGGTCGAGCGCAGGCTCGAGTGGGTGGTCGAGTCAACTGGGAAGTAATGGCTACTTGGATCCGGCTTCTGACTCGATCAGGTGCTCGATCATGGCTCGGTCGAGTGGTGGTCGAGTGGGTGGTCGAGTGGGTACCTGAAACTCAAGACAGCCAAGCAAAGGAAGATTCGAGTTCAGTAACTTCACAAGTGTTTAAACGAACTTAATCTTAGACTAATAATGATCCTAAATGTCACAAAACAAACTCAAATCGGCAACGGCGCCAAATTGAAACTGACTATTTTTGTGGTGATGAATGATGTATGGAATGATGACTTATGAATGAATGGATGTCAAGGTGTTTCAATTCCCCTTATGCAATTGTAGTATAAGAGGTGTCAATCCAATCTGAGTGTTTGTGAACAATCAAGATGTGCATATGAGTCTAAGTCAAGCCAGATGTAAAGGTTGTGTGTCACTAACAATCCTATGATGAAATGGAAAGTGCAGAAAGTAAAACTACAAGAACTAGGAGCTAAATGCAAATGGAACAGAGTGATTATGACAAACAGAAATAGAAACTATAGAAATGCAAATATTGAACTAATGCACGGTAAGTAATGAACAGGATACTAAATGAATGCAACAGAAATGCAACTAGGATGAAACAGGACAAACATAAATCATAAACACAAGTTCTGGGTTGGAACTCGAGCAAGCACTCGATCGAGTGGTGATCGAGTGCAGGGTCGAGCTGGACAAACGCAAAACAGAGCAACACAAGAAAAACAGAGCAATACCAAAACGAATCAAACAACAAGATTTAAGCTAAGAAATCAATAAACAAGGAAGGTCTTGAGGAGGGATTCATGGGCTGGACTAATAATTGAGGTTATCTAACTTGGTCAACAAATCTCAAACAACTTGAGCTAATCTCTAGACATATATTTCTAAGACATGTTTAATCCACTCTCATGGCAAGAAACAATCAAACTCATGCATCTCTAGACTTGTTCTCACAAAGTAAAGAATCTACACAAGCAGACATTAAGCAATATGTCAAAAATCAAACAACACTTCTAATCTCTTAGCAAGCCTAATGATAGTCTCTAGATCTAGCCTTATCTATGCTCCTTAGACATTGGTATGATGCTAAGAGGCTTGAAATCAGATCCTACCCTCTCAGATATAGGATCAGCATTAAGAACATCTAGCCTAGATGAGATCTACAACAATCAATCTTGACCAAATCAAACAAACCACAAACACAGCCCAGCCTAACCCATCCTCAAGATCCTAAGCAACTACTCACAAGAACACATGATGAACACCAAAGTCATAAACCCAGAAAATGATGAAACTTGCATGATTAGATAGATAAAGCAAAGATATACAATATTGAAGAAGGAATCAAACACGAATTCTTAATATCTTGAAAGTTATGGAACCAACAAAATCCAAGAATTCTTTGTTTTCTCCTTTTAAAAGAAGTACAAGATCTATCCAAATAAATGTGCAAAAGGAATAATTCTAAAAAAGGTAAAAACTAGGTTTTAGACTCTCTAAAAAGCTGGACTCCTTTGGTGGCTGCAGGTACAAGCCTTTATATAGAAAATGTATTGGAAGCCCTAAAAACGCTAGAAGACAAAATAGCCAGGCGGCTCGACCAACTCGACCTGGTGCTCGGTCGAGTGACCGGTCGAGTTGGCTCCTCTTGTGCTCCTCCCACTCGGTCGAGTCCCTCTCAGCACACGGTCGAGTGTCTGGTCGAGTGGGCAGTCGAGTTGGACTCCGGACCTTGGTTCTTCAGCCTTAGCTCTCTTGCTTTCTCCTCATGATTGCTTCACTTCTCCTCAGCATTGCTTCCATGCTCCTTAAGCTCCAAAATCACCTGTTTATGCATGAAAAGATGCAAATGCAATGCAACTAAACTCTAATGCAAGAACAGTCCTAAAGCTATGCAATAATGATCAAAATGGATAGCAAAAGATGCAGAAGATGTGAATATATTAAGGGAAAACAGGGTAAAATATATGAACATCAACACCCCCAAACTTAGTCTTTGCTTGCCCTCAAGCAAATGAACAAGACATAAGAAGGTAGGTGAGGTTTGAAAGTGGGATCTCAGCTCCTAAAGCTTGCAAATAGACCATCTAGAATCAATGTCCAAGTTACTAGTACTATGATGCAAGTTGAATGAGCTGTACTTAAAGATTTTAGACAAGCATATCACAACCTTTACTGATTTGAGCCTTAGATGTCCACATGCATTCAAATCAACCATTTCCTTTAACATTCATTAATCAAGAACATGAATCAATTATATGCAATGCTTAAACTCAATTGGCTTGGCAGTAAAAGGTTTAGAGACAATGATGGTCTCTCTTTAGAGTGGGGTTTGTCAATATCAAGGTTCTCTCATAAAAAATGGATTGAGCTTTAGAAGAATGCTAAAGGTAAGAACACTTAGACACATACAAGAACAAAACCTTGTCTACCCAAAGGCACCCAAAGTGTTTAACCTATCAATCTAAACCCAATTGATCCTAGTGCTACCCTTTAACTTCTTCTCTTCTCTTTCACCCTTTTCTCTTTTGATTTTAAAGTCTTAGGAGAGGTTTCTTATTTGATTTTTCTAGTGGAATGGGGGATTCTTACTTATTTGCTATGGTTCTCTTTTCTTCTTATTCTTAAGACACATAAGCATTTTGCTAGACTTTTCTTTTCTTTCTTTCTTTTCTTTAACTAGAACCATCTTTAAACAACCTTATACTTCCCATTCTTTCACTAGACTTTAAATTTACTTAAAAATATTCCCCACCTAAAGACTCTAACCTTTTCTTTCTCTTCTCCTCTTTTCTTTTCTTTCTTTTTCAAACAACCAAATCCCAAACCCAACAATGAAATCACCTAGTCCTATCTAGTTTGGAAATTGCAAACTAGAACTACACAAGGCATTATTCTTGTCAGTTCAAACCTAACACTTTCTACCAAGCTCAATCCCAAAAAGGCCTCACACCCTCAAGAATAAGCATGGCTTGAAAGAAGGGTTGGTTAAGGGTATTGGTAACTGATTTTAATGATTCAATCAGCTACTTGGATCAACAAGAGTGGTAAAAAGGAGAAAGATGATCCAAATATGTATATGGTATCCATGAGTTTAAAGCAATGCACACATTGATATTTAACAGTCAATATTAAGTTCTTATAAGTAGGAAATGGCATCAAATCACAACATGCTTCAATTTAGACCAAATGCAATGCAGGAATTCAAGGCTTGGTTCAATCTTATGCTTCTAACCACTCAACTATCATCAAAGTACTATTAACTTGGGCATTGATCCTAGTCTAGTGAATTAAACAAGCTAACAAGGCAAAACTCATCATAGATCCCTAATGCAAATATTATACAATCCTACATGAAACATGCTAAACAAGATGCTACTATGCAATGCAAACTACATGAACACTCTTTTTTTTTTATAAAGAATTTTGCAAAAATTTTCAAATTTTTAGGGTTTTTCTATGCCTTAGATGCTATGCATGTATTAACATGATGATGCTAAAAATTTGAAATAAGAAAACAAAACACAACATCAAATGCTATCTCAAACCCTCCCCCAAACTTAAATCACACAGTCCTCTGTGTGAAAGAAATTTGTAAGAGGATTGAAGATCAAACACAAAACACAACATCAAATGCAATGGTATTTACAAGGGAAGGTGATAGTGGTACCTCAAGGATTGGAGAAGAAACTCTCCACATCCTCTTGCATGCTGTCAAAAGTGTAGTTGGGGTCTTGTTGATGACTTGGAGGTGGAGATTGGGGCAGCTCGACGATGGGAATCGACCGGGACTCGGTCGAGTATGTGCTCGAGTGGAGGGGTCGAGCTGGACCGCGAGTGTCAAAATTCTGACCTTGCTGCTGGTAGAACTGCTGGTAGAGTGTTGGATCCATGAAGTACTGGGGTGGGATGGGAGGGTAGCCTGGATATCCTGGATAAGCAGCTGGTGGTGGGAAGCCATATGGTGATCTGGGCTGGAACTCGGCCGAGTGCATCTGGGGTGCTCGGTCGAGTGGGTGCTCGAGTGACCCGGTCGAGTGCCTCGAAAATTGTTGTTCTCGGCTACTTGAACTCCTCTTCCTCTGATTTGGCTCGTACATTGAAGCTCTAGCTGGTTCCACAGGGTTTGCAACTCTTGAGAGTGCTCTAGTTGAGCTACTCCTCCTCAAAGGGCTTGAATGGCTTGGAGATGAGTTTGCACTCTTCAGCTCAGCAATCTCTTTTTTTAGGCCCTTGATGGACTTAGCCATATTGGTCACCTTCTTCTTAAGCTTATCAAACCTCTTCCCATGCCACTTGCTCCACTTTTGTAGGAGAGTTAACCTCTTGCTAGTCTCTCTCACTCCTCTATTATCCCTTGGGTTGGGCTCATAGTCTTCAAAGTAAAATTGCTCCTCCCCATCAGCCATTTGCACATCTCCAGCTTCATCAACTCTAGGTTGAACTATCCCATCAAACAAGAACTCATCAGCTGGCCAAAAGTCAATGTTTGCTCCTTCTTGAATGGTGGTGAGCTCTTGGTTAGGTAAGATCAACTATTTTTTCCCAACTGTTGGAAGCTCAAAGTTGAAGATGTGATTTCCTTGATGCATTTCCTTAGCCAATATGAGAGTGGAAGTGAGGTAGCTTGAGTCAATCCATCTTGGCAAAACCTTCTCTCCTCTAAGTGGGACCTTGGCAGCTTGTAGTATTGGAGTGATGATGCCTCCAATGGCTAAGGCTCCTCTTGACCCATTGTTTGTAGCTTGCCTACCCAACTTCTCAAATATATCATGTGGTCAATAAGCACCATTGCAAGGTCAGTCTCCACAGTGGTCCCAAGAATGATGGTTCCATTTCTTGCCTCAAGGATGATTCCATTGAGAGCCATGTCAATTACCTTGAGCTCACCCTCATTGAGATTTCCAGTCTCCTTCCTAGCAAAGAATATATTTGCTAAGGCCTTGTGGAAGTACCTTAGAACTGGGCTTCTTATCTTTGAACTCTTGGTCTTGGAGGATGAATAGGTGATGTTGTCTCCAATGGTTTCCCAAATGGCATAGAGCTCCTCTCTTGGTATCATCAAGCTCCTATTACTACCAACTTCAAAACCAAACACATTTGCTATCTTCTTCAAAGAAAGGTCATAGTTCTTCCCCTTGATTGTGAAAGCAATATGACCAGCTCCAAACTCATCATCCTTCCTTGCATATGTGTGCAGCTTCACTGTGGCTAGAAACTCACAACTTTCTTCTTTATACCCCTCCATGCAAAGCCCCATGAACTTGGTTAGGCTGCTCTTCTCAAAAAGGTACTCCACATCTTTATCAATGGCTAGCTTCTCCATGGTCTCCTTGTGTGGAAACCAGAAACACACATAGTCTTCAACCTCAAACTTCCTATCAATAATGACTCCATAAGCATGCTCACAAGGAATGCCACAGATTTTCCATTTTTGACAAGTGCAAGTCTTCTCAGTCAAGCTTACCCGATGAGAAATTCCACTAAGTGTAGCTTCGTAACTGTCGTTTGTGCTCCTTCTTATCTGACATTCGGAAGCTTTTTCAAATTCTTTGGCAAGAAACTTAGACACATATGGCGTGCATCTCCCATTGTGATCATGAGACTCGGCAGATCTCCTGGCAATCCTGACCATCGCAAGTCTCCTTATGGTCTCAAGCATTGGCACAAATGCTTTGTTCCTGGCTTTCAAAATGGAGTTGTTGAATGACTCGACTGAGTTATTCTCAACATCTTCACAGAAGTTTCCTTGCTTGTAGAACGCCCTGCACCAATTTCTTGGTTTCGACTTTACAACATCACGCCAGAAAATCTCACTGTAGTTTTTAAGCTTGATCATGTTTGCTTCAAAATCCTTCTCATTGTAGCTCCATGCAATATCCCAGACATACTTCTTCATCTTTTATCTTTCCCATGGTTTCTCTTCAAGTTGCCATAAATGTGTCGGACACACATTCTATGCTCAACTTTTGGTAGCTCTAACTCAACAGCTCGGATAAGTCCCTGAAAAAAAAGCAAGAGGTTAATAACTGAATAAATACAACACATTACCAATGAACCCAAAATCAGAATGTTTATTACCTTTTGGCGATCAGAGACTATGATATAACCATCACCATCCATTAGTCCCAAATCAGCCTTAATCTTCCTCACAAACCACAACCAATTTACTATGTTTTCTACTTGTACACACCCCCATGCTATTGGGTAGATAGCATTATCTGAATCTCAACCTAAAGCAACCAACAACTGACCTTTAACTTTACCTTTTATAAAGGTTCCATCTAAACCTATTAGTGGCCTACAAGAATCTTTCCATGTTCTCTTGAGCACATCAAAGCAGACATAGAAACTGTTGAATACCTCTTCTCCTGCATCGTTAGTCACAGTGTCAACTTTAATAGTTGAATCTTGGTTTGATTCTCGTATCTCAGACGCATAATCTTGGAGCATTGCAAACTGCTCATCATACTCTTTCTCAATCCATCTCAAAGCTTTATTCCTTGCAGCTTGACATTGAGGCCTGGATACAGTGATCTTCCATTTCGCTTTAATGGTTTGTTCTATCTATATTGGCATGAAATACCCAGGTTCTTCTCTAATTTGATCTAGAAACAACCTAGAGATAACAAGAACCTTCAACATCTCACAATCTCCATTCGGATTACATGTATGCTTATCAATGTACTTATTCACCCTCCACCTCCTACATTTCTTAGTGATTGCACAATATATGCGCCAAATACATCCATCTCCAGCACATCTAAATCCAATCTTGGTTTTATCATACATGTACTGTGCGATGTTGCATCGAGTATTCAGAGCATGGCCGAGTACAGCTTCCTTAAATGCAATAGCGTTGAAGAATATTTGGTGATAATACAAAGTCCCATCGACTTTTCTGATGTTGTTCCGCTTTCTCACTCGACGGGCTTCTCCATCTTCATCACTTCAACTGTCCGGATACTCATCATGAACGATCGATGGTTCGTCTATAAACTCCACTATGGCTTTCTCGATGTTAAACACGTCTCGCTCTCTTGGATCTTCATCGTCGGGTTCATCGTCTTGGATCGGACCTTCTCCTCCTTCCTCTGACGGAACAGACCCAGTAGCCTCGTCATGAACGACTATCACATTCGTCTCCAGCTCATTCAAATCCATGGAAATTGAGATTTTTTCCTTTCTAGGGTTCTTCGATTTGGGGATTTGGGGATTTTTATGTTTTGGGGATTTTAGGATAAATGGGTATTGTTTAACGGGTTGAATCGGGTCGATTTGGGTTAATTGCTGTGTTAATCCGGTTTAATTTTGTTGGCATACGATTAATGTATTTCCTGGAACAGTAAACCAATGATAAACCACGATTTTAGCATAATGTGTGGACAGAAGTTTCGAACTTTTAATTTGGGGGGATAATGGACTGAAACTTACAAATTGGGGGGGGACAGTGATCGACGTTTAAAAACTAGGTGGATGTGGTGCTATATGAAAGTTTATGGGGGGGGATACAGATCGTTTTTCCGTGAATATAACCAAATAGTATCTTTAGTTTAGTTGGTATATGAAACCATATGTAGCTTTATGGTCACCAGTTCAAATCCGTATAAGTTTTATAATATAGGATGTTTTTGAGAAGTGTTTTTGTTTCATAATATTGATGTTTTCAAGTTTCTATGTTACTTTTACATTAGTTTAGTATTTTTTATTATGCAGTCTTGTTTATAATTGGTTGAATTTTTTTAAAATGATTATTTCTTAATCTGCGTGCTTTTCCTTAAAACATCTTATATGTTGAAACCGATGAAATTTTTGTTTGATGTCTTACTTTAGCAACTTTACTTTAGGTTTTAGTATATTCCTGCGCCGTATAACCAGACGCCTAGATGACCGCCTAAACCGCTTAATATAACTTACATAAATTTTATTTTAATATTTATTTTTGATTTTTAAATTACATTATTTAAATTATTATGTTTTATATCTTTATATACGTAATTATAAACATTTATATGTTGTTAATATAACTTAAATAAATGTATTTTCTTACTTTTGTTTATAATTTATAAATTTTTTTAGTTTTATAACATATATTTTTGTATAATTATATATATATATATATAATGTTTTATGTTGTAAACGGCTAAACCGCCTAAAAAACCGTCTATGCCCCGACTAAGCGTTCTAGGCGCTAGGTGCTGGGTCACTGTCCAGATACCGCCTAGCGTTTTCTTGAACACTGCGTATAACATAGCATTTGTGGATAGTTACTGTTGTAAGCGTTTAACAACAATCACACAAATTATCTTCATAGTTTGATTTTAAAACTTTTTCTTACTAGTCTCAATCTTCATGGTATTTTCCCTAATTATGATGGTTTTGTGTATTTTTTTAATTAGATATCCAGCCGTCTAACAAATTGATAATCATTTTTTTTAACACAAGTTTAGACACTACATGTAAATGGGCTTGGCCCAATCTATTTGACTTTGTGTATGTTGATCGTGTTCCTCGCACTTCGTAATGTTCTTTTCTCTTCTCTCCCTCAAACTCACTCTTCTTCCCGACACATCATACTCCGATCTTCTTCGCTTAATTCCATATCTGAAGTCAAAATTTTCATCAGGAACCTGGAAACGATTTAGATTCGAAAAATCTGAACTCTGTAGGTGATGTTTTAAGCAAGGATACTCAGTTTATGGAGACCGAACCATTGCGTCGAATGTGGAATTAATCGTGGGTGTTGTTGAAACCCTAATTTCGTTGGTTTAGGGTTTTGTAGCACAGTTTTTTCGCAACACAGACTAAAATCAAATGAAGAAGAAACAAGAAGAGAGTTCGTTGGAGAAGCTGAGCACTTGGTATGAAGATGGAGAGCAAGAAGGTGGGGAGAGAAGTGAGAAGAGAAGGATGAGTCTTAAAGCATCGGACTTTGAGAGTTCTCGAAGCGGTGGGAGTAAAAGCAAAGAAGATAACAAGTCTCTGGTTGATGCAGAGCATCAAGATCGTGATTCCAAGGGTTCTGATAAGAGAGAGAGAGGCGGGAGAGAACGAACTCTTGGGTCTTCTTCTGATTCGAGTAAAAGGAAGAGATGGGATGAAGCTGTTGTTCCTGTTAATGATGGTGATTATAAAAGTAGTAAGCTTTCTGATTCTAGACATGATAGTAGTGGTGGAGAGAAAGGTTCTGTTAGTAATGAACATGGTGAGGGTAGGAGTCATTCGAAGTCTGATAGGAGTTTAAAGGCTAGTAGTAGAGAGGATAAGAGTAAGAGTCGAGGTGTGAAAGATGATGATAGGGGTAGTCCTGTCAAGAAAACGAGTGGTAAGGATGGTTCTGAGACAGTGAGAGAAGTGGGTCGATCTAACAGGTCTAAGACACCAAACAGAAGTGGGAAGCGTCATCAAGAATCTGAAAATTTGGATGCAGACTACGAAAAAGAGAAATATGGTCGGAAAGATGAGAGATCCAGAGGTAGGGATGATGGCTGGTCTGATAGGGATAGGGATCAAGAAGGCTCAAAGGATACTTGGAAGAGAAGACATTCTAGTATTAGTGATAAAGATCAGAAAGATGGGGACTTGCTTTATGATCGTGGCAGGGAACGGGAGTTCCCAAGGCAAGGACGTGAAAGGAGTGAAGGCAAGAGGTCTCACGGTCGTTTGGGTGGCAGGAAAGATGGAAACATGGGTGAAGCAGTTAAAGCTTTGTCAAGTGGTGGCATTTCAAATGAGAATTATGATGTAATTGAGATACAAACCAAGCCACTTGATTATGTCAGAGCAGAATCAGGTCCCAACTTTGCTCGTACGACTGAATCGGGTCAGCAGCCTCCTAAAAGGCCTACGAATAATGATGAAGAGTGGGTTTACAACCAGGAAGGTAGTAGACAAAGAAGTGAGACTTTTGGGTTGGGAACTTATGGGGAGGATTCGAGAGATGAAGCTGGTGAAGCCAGTTCTGATTACTCAGGGGCAAAAGCAAGAAACAAGAGAGGTGCAACCCCTGGTCGAACTCATTCTATGCAAACCGCTAATAGAGGTCCGCAGGCTCCACAAGGCATGAGAGGGAACAGACCCTCAAGGGGTGGGAAAGGAAGACGTGCTGGTGGCAGAGAGAACCAACAAGGTGCCATTACAATGCCTATCATGGCATCACCATTTGCGAATCTTGGAATGCCACCACCCAGCCCTATTCATTCTCTTACTCCTGGTATCTCGCCAATTCCAGGCGGTCCTGTTACCCCTGTCTTCATGCCTTCATTTGCCCCGACTCTTGTCTGGCCTGGGGCCCGAGGAGTTGATGGCAGTATGTTACCTGTTCCTCCTGCTCTCTCGCCTCTTCCTCCTAGACCATCAGGCCCAAGATTTCCTTCAATTGGCACTCCACCAAACCCGAATATGTTCTTTAATCCACCAGGTTCTGACAGAGGAGGGCCACCTAACTTCTCTGGGCTTGCATTTAATGTTTCTGGACAAATGGGACGTGGAATGCCATCTGATAAAAATTCAAGGGGTTGGGTTCCTCCTCGAGGTGGTGGACCTCCTCGTAAAGCTCCTTCTAGGGGAGAGAAAAATGACTATTCCCAGAACTTTGTGGATATTGGAATGCGTCCCCAGAATTTCATCCGAGAGCTGGAGCTTACCAATGTGGAAGACTACCCCAAGCTGAGAGAGCTCATACAGAAGAAGGATGAGATTGTATCTAACTCAGCTTCTGCACCAATGTATTTTAAAGGCGACTTGCATGAAGTTGGGTTATCTCCCGAGTTATTTGGAACAAAGTTTGATGTTATTCTTGTTGACCCACCGTGGGAGGAATATGTCCATAGAGCTCCTGGTGTTTCTGATAGTATGGAGTATTGGACATTTGAAGACATTATCAATCTCAAGATTGAGGTGACTATTCTTTACACATTCTCTTGGGATATATTTTTGTACTACACTTTGCTTAGCACTAGATCTACTAGTGCAGATATCATTTTTCATCTTGAGTAATAGGTAGAGGAAATAGTGATACTGAACATATAGTACTGAAACCATAGAGATAGTGAGATCCACTAAGAAGAAAGGCTACAAGAAATGATGGGAGGCTGACCAAGACCGAATCATGGGCCGCAAAACGATAATTTTGTCACACTCAAATACAATCAATGTGTTTTTAGAGACCTAACTTGCACTAAAGATGATGAATCATCAGCTCCCCAATAGTCGAGTACCGAAGAAAGAGTTCAAGATAAAACTGCTTTGCCACAAAACATGGTTTAACTATTAAAACCATCAGATAGTTTTTCCCTCAAAATTACGGGTTCGTATTTTCTGGCCAAAATTGTAATTTTGTAATTTTCTCGTCAAAACATGATTCCATTTTTGTTTGTCAAAAGATGATTCTGTATTTTCCCTAAAAAACGCATGTCTTTATTTTTCCTGCCAAATTGTAATTCCATAATTTTCCCGATAAAAACATGACTCTATGTTTTTCCATCAAAAAATAATTTCCCAATTTTCCCACCAAAATCATAATTTAATATTTTCGGCAAAAAACGTGATTTTGTATCTGTTTTTGCCAAAAACATAATTCCACAGTTTTTTTTGCCAAAAACACAACCATTTTCCGCCAAAAACGTGATATCACAACTCATTTATGTTATTACTTTTCCACCAAAAACGTGATATCACAACTCATTTATGTTATTTGTAGTAATATATAATAAGAATTAATTATTTATTTATTTTTAGTGAGTAAAACAAATTATTTTATGATTGTGGATACTGTCTTACTGAGGAGTGGTAGAAGAAGAAGTGAGAAAGCTAGCTGACCCTCTACATAGAAGCTGAACGAGTCTTAAGGCTTAACTGTATAAAATATCAGATTAGATATAATTAACACCACATCCTTCTAAATCTGAATTTAGGGAGGTATATATATAGCTTAAAATAGAATATGGGATACATGCAATTCTTATATTTATGTCAACTTTTTTCTTTCTGTTTATTAATTTACTTTCTAAACACAATCAATTTGTTTTTATCATTTAAGATGAAGAAATTATTTTTACTTACGTTTACAGTTCTATTTATCTTCACTGTTCTTGTGATAGTTATGTATTTTTGTTTGGAAACATTTTAACAGATTATTACATATAGCCGTTTTAAAAGTTATAATTTTAAAACCATATTATTTCTTCTAGATATCGATTCAACTATGGTATATATATTTTGTAGCATAACTATTTGTTCACCTTTGAATTGTTATAGACCTAAAAATTGGAACTGCAACTTGATATATTTGTATATTACACTTTTTCTTTCAATATTTTAGTATTTTATAGTTAAAAATTAAATTTATATAATATTTTAAAATCACCTCAGTATAATTCTTCTTAGTAAAATGTTTTGTGGTTTTGTCTAGAACAATCACTGATTTTTTTTTTTTTTTTGTAAAAGTATTTGTTATGTCAATACCTTTACTTACACTCAATAGAAAAAAATCTAAATTTTACCATTTTCTTCACGAAAACTTATGATTTTGTAATTTTTCATATATGAAAATAACAGGAACTGTACAAGAAAAGCTAACTACATGTAATAGGTTTTTACCTAAAAAACCTGGAAAATGTGTTAAAGAAGATTGTGATCGTTTGTGTAAGAAAAAATGGCCAAAAACAATTGTTGGTCGGTGCTGGCTACCAACGAATGCTACCCAGTGCCTCTGTCAACTATGTGGCACCAGAGCCGGCCCGTAGGACAATCTGGTGAACCAACAGCAAGTGGTCCTTGATTTTATATTCAAAATTTGGCCTTCTTTGTTCAATTGAAGCAAATTTTTTAGAAATTTTTCGAGTTCAAACCTTCAAAATATAAAAGGCAGCCTTTTTATTTTTACTTTGCAGCCTACTAAATTTTTGGGACGGATATGTGTGGCGTCGCCAGCGAAATTCCTTAATTTTGTTTATCCATAATAAAACTTATATTACTAATCATTAAAATAAAGTAATAAAATATTTGTTGGATCTTCTTGTTCTGATCAGGGGCTGAGAAAGGGGTAGGGCACCCTTCCCATACACCTTTTCTAAACTTACCTAGTGAATATAGGAAAAACGATCTGTATCCCCCCAGAAACTTTCATATAGCACCACATCCACCCAATTTTTAAACGTCGATCTCTGTCCCCCCAATTTGTAAGTTTCAGTCCAGTATCTCCCCAAATTTAAAGTTCGAAACTTTTATCCACACATTATGCTAAAATCGTGGTTTATTATTGGTTTACACGGTTTATGAAACAAAACCAATGCGAAAACAAAAAATAAATACAGTAAACCGAATTGAGACCCGATTTCACAACCCAAAATATATACCTAGTGTGAAGAATCCCTAAATTAAAAAATTTAGAACCCTAGTTTTAATTTTGCTCTCTTCATCGATATTTTAGATTTCTATTTTCAACAGCTGAGCTTGGATATGAGCAATTCATCTGGAGCTACGAGTGCAACATCCAATGTCCAACAGAGAATAAGAGTTGTGGGTGTACCGAAGACGTGTTGGTGTGGAGCTAGTATCGTGGCTTTGATTTCAAAATTCGCTGCCAATCCATGCCGCCGTTACTATCGGTGTGGTTATGCTGCATCACATAAGGTAATGTGTTTGATTTTTGGATTGTTTTGGACAAATTTCACTCTAATTCTCTGTGCTTTGTAGCTCATTGATGATAACCACAATTTCAGTGGGTTGACGAAGCATTGTTGGATGAGAATGAGAGATTGGCTGTCAGAACGGCTGTACTTGAACAAACAGTGTCCCAGATTACAACAGAGACTATGGATCACCAAAAGATTGTTTTTTAGAAGATGCAAATGAAGCTAGAGAAAGAGATTTTTGAGAGGGTAGAAGGAGAACTGTTGGAAACCAAATCAAGTCTGAAGAAAATAATGATTGTTGTAATTGTAGGTTGTATGATCATGATTGGTTTGAGCAAACTGATAGTTTGATTGGCTAGTAGTTGTTGGTTTTGTTATGTATGGGCTTGTAGTTGTTGGGTTTGTTATGTATTGGGTTGTTGTTGTTAGTGTTATGTTCTTCTTGTTGTGTCCTCTTTGTTGTCTAATGAGAAAGGAGATAAAATAACAAAAAACAGAGACATTGGCACAAATGGTTCAAACCCAATACATAAGCCGAATTAAACATCCTAAAAATGCATCCATGGTTCAAAACCAATACATAAGCCGAGTTAAACATCCTAAAACAGAGACCATTACATTAATTATCCTAATCAGATGGGAAAACAAAAACCTGACCATCTAACACTTCCTAGTCCTTCATCCTTGCTAGATCATCCTTGAGACATCACAACTCCTTGAGACGGTTCCACTTGAGTGCCTTGAGGGCCTTGAGCAAGTTCAAATGTCTAAGACACAAGATGAAGCAAAATAAAGGTCAGTTTCACATACTATTTAACACAAGGTAGATTGAAAACTTCACTCACTAACCTGTTTAGAAGACTTCTTCTTCGAGTGAAACCTAGAATTGTGACCAGCTTCACCACACATTCCACAATGCATTATCCTTTTCAACATTTTAGGTGCTTTTTTCGAAGGAGACTCATTTAGTCCTTTTTTCCTCTTTTTGTCCTTCTTACTCTCCTTTACTTTCTTCCTCCCAGGCTGCGGGGGTGATGGTGGTCTATGCACATTAGGGAGGTTGGTAGATGGCCAATAAGCAGGTCCTCTTTGTGGAACAAGGCCTTCTGTGTAGTTCCTCCTCCATATAGGTGTCCGAAACCAGAAACACACATAGTCTTCAACCTCAAACTTCCTATCAATAATGACTCCATAAGCATGCTCACAAGGAATGCCACAGATTTTCCATTTTTGACAAGTGCAAGTCCTCTCAGTCAAGCTTACCCGATGAGAAATTCCACTAAGTGTAGCTTCATAACTGTCGTTTGTGCTCCTTCTTATCTGACATTCGGAAGCTTTTTCAAATTCTTTGGCAAGAAACTTAGACACATATGGCTTTGTTCCTGGCTTTCAAAATGGAGTTGTTGAATGACTCGACTGAGTTATTCTCAACATCTTCACAGAAGTTTCCTTGCTTGTAGAATGCCCTGCACCAATTTCTTGGTTTCGACTTTACAACATCACGCCAGAAAATCTCACTGTAGTTTTTAAGCTTGATCATGTTTGCTTCAAAATCCTTCTCATTGTAGCTCCATGCAATATCCCAGACATACTTCTTCATCTCTTTATCTTTCCCATGGTTTCTCTTCAAGTTGCCATAAATGTGTCGGACACACATTCTATGCTCAAATTTTGGTAGCTCTAACTCAACAGCTCGGATAAGTCCCTGAAAAAAAAGCAAGAGGTTAATAACTGAATAAATACAACACATTACCAATGAACCCAAAATCAGAATGTTTATTACCTTTTGGCGATTAGAGACTATGATATAACCATCACCATCCATTAGTCCCAAATAAGCCTTAATCTTCCTCACCAACCACAACCAATTTACTATGTTTTCTACTTGTACACACCCCCATGCTATTGGGTAGATAGCATTATCTGAATCTCTACCTAAAGCAACCAACAACTGACCTTTAACTTTACCTTTTATAAAGGTTCCATCTAAACCTATTAGTTGCCTACAAGAATCTTTCCATGTTCTCTTGAACACATCAAAGTAGACATAGAAACTGTTGAATACCTCTTCTCCTGCATCGTTAGTCACAGTGTCAACTTCAACAGTTGAATCTTGGTTTGATTCTCGTATCTCAGACGCGTAATCTTGGAGCCTTGCAAACTGCTCATCATACTCTTTCTCAATCCATCTCAAAGCTTTATTCCTTGCAGCTTGACATTGAGGCCTGGATACAGTGATCTTCCATTTCGCTTTAATGGTTTGTTCTATCTATATTGGCATGAAATACTCAGGTTCTTCTCTAATTTGATCTAGAAACAACCTAGAGATAACAGGAACCTTCAACATCTCACAATCTCCATTCGGATTACATGTATGCTTATCAATGTACTTATTCACCCTCCACCTCCTACATTTCTTAGTGATTGCACAATATATGCGCCAAATACATCCATCTCCAGCACATCTAAATCCAATCTTGGTTTTATCATACATGTACTGTGCGATGTTGCATCCAGTCTTCAGAGCATGGCCGAGTACAGCTTCCTTAAATGCAATGGCGTTGAAGAATATTTGGTGATAGTACAAAGTCCCATCGACTTTTCTGATGTTGTTCCGCTTTCTCACTCGACGAGCTTCTTCATCTTCATCACTTGAACTGTCTGGATACTCATCATGAACGATCGATGGTTCGTCTATAAACTCCACAACGGGTTTCTCGATGTCAAACGCGTCTCGCTCTCTTGGATCTTCATCGTCGGGTTCATCGTCTTGGATCGGACCTTCTCCTCCTTCCTCTGACGGAACAAACCCAGTAGCCTCGTCATGAACGACTATCACATTCATCTCCAGCTCATTCGAATCCATGGAAATTGAGATTTTTTCCTTTCTAAGGTTCTTCGATTTGGGGATTTGGGGATTTTTATGTTTTGGGGATTTTAGGATAAATGGGTATTGTTTAACGGGTTGAATCGGGTCGATTTGGGTTAATTTCTGGGTTAATCCGGTTTAATTTTGTTGGCATGCGGTTAATGTATTTTCTGGAACAGTAAACCAATGATAAACCACGATTTTAGCATAATGTGTGGACAGAAGTTTCGAACCTTAAATTTGGGGGAATACTGGACTGAAACTTACAAATTGGGGGGACAGAGATCGACGTTTAAAAACTGGGTGGATGTGGTGCTATATGAAAGTTTGTGGGGGGGAGGATACATATCGTTTTTCCGTGAATATAACCAAATAGTATGTTTAGTTTAGTTGGTATATGAAACCATATGTAGCTTTATGGTCACCAGTTCAAATCTGTATATGTTTTATAATATAGGATGTTTTTGAGAAGTTTTTTTTGTTTCATAATATTGATGTTTTCAAGTTTCTATGTTACTTTTACATTAGTTTAATATTTTTTATTATGCAGTCTTGTTTATAATTGGTTGAATCTTTTAAAAATGATTATTTCTTAATCTGCGTGTATTTACTTAAAACATCTTATATGTTGAAACCGATGAAATATTTGTTTGATGTCTTACTTTAGCAACTTTACTTTAGCTTTTAGTTTATTCCTGCGCCGTATAACCAGACGCCTAGATGACCGCCTAAACCGCTTAATATAACTTACATAAATTTTATTTTAATATTTATTTTTGATTTTTAAATTACATATATTTAAAGTATTATGTTTTATATCCATATTGAACACTGCGTATAACATAGCATTTGTGGATAGTTACTGTTGTAAGCGTTTAACAACAATCACACAAATTGTCTTGATAGTTTGATTTTAAAACTTTTTCTTACTAGACTCAACCTTCATGGTATTTTCCCTAATTATGATGGTTTTGTGTATTTTTTTAATTAGATATCCAGCCGTCTAACAAATTGATAATCATTTTTTTTTGTAACACAAGTTTAGACACTACGTGGATTGGACAATGTAAATGGGCTTGGCCCAATCTATTTGACTTTGTGTATGTCGATCGTGTTCCTCGCACTTTGCAGTGTTCTTTTCTCTTCTCTCCCTCAAACTCACTCTTCTTCTCGACACATCATACTCCGATCTTCTTCGCTTAATTCCATATCCAAAGTCAAAATTTTCATCAGGAATCTGGAAACGATTTAGATTCCTGTTAATGATGGTGGCAGAGAGAACCAACAAGGTGCCATTACAATGCCTATCATGGCGTCACCATTTGCGAATCTTGGAATGCCACCACCCAGCCCTATTCATTCTCTTACTCCTGGTATCTCGCCAATTCCAGGTGGTCCTGTTACCCCTGTCTTCATGCCTTCATTTGCCCCGACTCTTGTCTGGCCTGGGGCCCGAGGAGTTGATGGCAGTATGTTACCTGTTCCTCCTGCTCTCTCGCCTCTTCCTCCTGGACCATCAGGCCCAAGATTTCCTTCAATTGGCACTCCACCAAACCCGAATATGTTCTTTAATCCACCAGGTTCTGACAGAGGAGGGCCACCTAACTTCTTTGGGCCTGCATTTACTGTTTCTGGACAAATGGGACGTGGAATGCCATCTGATAAAAATTCAGGGGGTTGGGTTCCTCCTCGAGGTGGTGGACCTCCTGGTAAAGCTCCTTCTAGGGGAGAGCAAAATGACTATTCCCAGAACTTTGTGGATACTGGAATGCGTCCCCAGAATTTCATCCGAGAGCTGGAGCTTACCAATGTGGAAGACTACCCCAAGCTGAGAGAGCTCATACAGAAGAAGGATGAGATTGTAACTAACTCAGCTTCTGCACCAATGTATTTTAAAGGCGACTTGCATGAAGTTGAGTTATCTCCCGAGTTATTTGGAACAAAATTTGATGTTATTCTTGTTGACCCACCGTGGGAGGAATATGTCCATAGAGCTCCTGGTGTTTCTGATAGTATGGAGTATTGGACATTTGAAGACATTATCAATCTCAAGATTGAGGTGACTATTCTTTACACATTCTCTTGGGATATATTTTTTGTACTACACTTTCCTTAGCACTAGATCTACTAGTGCAGACATCATTTTTCATCTTGAGTAATAGGTAGTGGAAATAGTGATACTGAACATATAGTACTGAAACCATAGAGATAGTGAGATCCACTAAGAAGAAAGGCTACAAGAAATGATGGGAGGCTGACCACGACCAAATCATGGACCGCAAAACTATAATTTTGTCACACTCAAATACAAGGATTCAATGTGTTTTTAGAGACCTAACTTGCACTAAAGATGATGAATCATCAGCTCCCCAAAGAAAGAGGCATCAAGAGTCGAGTACCGAAGAAAGAGTTCAAGATAAAACTGCTTTGCCACAAAACATGGTTTAACTATTAAAACCATCAGATAGTTTATTCCCTCAAAATTACGGGTTCGTATTTTCTGGCCAAAATTGTAATTTTGTAATTTTCTCGTCAAAACATGATTCCATTTTTGTTTGTCAAAAGATGATTCTGTATTTTCCCTAAAAAACGCATGTCCTTATTTTTCCTGCCAAATCGTAATTACATAATTTTTCCGATAAAAACATGACTCTATGTTTTTCCATCAAAAAATAATTTCCCATTTTCCCGCCAAAAACATAATTTAATATTTTCGGCAAAAAACGTGATTTTGTATCTGTTTTGCCAAAAACATAATTCCACAGTTTTTTTTTGCCAAAAACACAACCATTTTCCGCCAAAAACGTGATATCACAACTCATTTATGTTATTACTTTTCCGCCAAAAACGTGATATCACAACTCATTTATGTTATTTGTAGTAATATATAATAATAATTAATTATTTATTTATTTTTAGTAAGTAAAACAAATTATTTTATGATTGTGGATACTGTCTTACTGAGGAGTGGTAGAAGAAGAAGTGAGAAAGCTAGCTGACCCTCTACATAGAAGCTGAACGAGTCTTAAGGCTTAACTGTATAAAATATCAGATTAGCAAAAACTCCGAAAATAATTAACACCACATCCTTCTAAATCTGAATTTAGGAAGGTATATATATAGCTTAAAATAGAATATGGGATACATGCAATTCTTATATTTATGTAAACTTTTTTCTTTCTGTTTATTAATTTACTTTCTAAACACAATCAATTTGTTTTTATCATTTAAGATGAAGAAATTATTTTTACTTACGTTTACAGTTCTATTTATCTTCACTGTTCTTGTGATAGGTATGTATTTTTGTTTGGAAACATTTTAACAGATTATTACATATAGCCGTTTTAAAAGTTATAATTTTGAAAACCATATTATTTCTTCAAGATATCGATTCAACTATGGTATATATATTTTGTAGCATAACTATTTGTTCACCTTTGAATTCCATAATATTGGGTCTAACTCTATTTATAAATAAAAATTGTTATAGACCTAAAAATTGGAACTGCAACTTGATATATTAGTATATTACACTTTTTCTTTCAATAATTTAGTATTTTATAGTTAAAAATTAAATTTATATAATATTTTAAAATCACCTCAGTATAATTCTTCTTAGTAAAATGTTTTGTGGTTTTGTCTAGAACAATCACTGATTTTTTTTTTTTTTTTTTTTTTGTAAAAGTATTTGTTGTGTCAATACCTTTACCTACACTCAATAGAAAAAAATCTAATTTTTACCATTTTCTTCACGAAAACTTATGATTTTGTAATGTTTCATATATGAAATAACAGGAACTGTACAAGAAAAGCTAACTACATGTAATAGGTTTTTACCTAAAAAACCTGGAAAATGTGTTAAAGAAGATTGTGATCGTTTGTGTAAGAAAAAATGGCCAAAAACAATTGTTGGTCGGTGCTGGCTACCAACGAATGCTACCCAGTGCCTCTGTCAACTATGTGGCACCAGAGCCGGCCCGTAGGACAATCTGGTGAACCAACAACAAGTGGTCCTTAATTTTATATTCAAAATTTGGCCTTCTTTGTTAAATTGAAGCAAATTTTTTAGAAATTTTTTGAGTTCAAACCTTCAAAATATAAAAAAGCAGCCTTTTTATTTTTAGTTTGCAGCCTACTAAATTTTTGGGACGGATCTGTGTGGCGTCGCCAGCAAAATTCCTTAATTTTGTTTATCCATAATAAAACTTATATTACTAATCATTAAAATAAAGTAATAAAATATTTGTTGGATCTTCTTGTTCTGATCAGGGGCTGAGAAAGGGGTAGGTGATCTAGAGTTAAATCAATAACCCAAAGCACACTCAACCACGATCTAGTGGTGTCGTCGTAGCACTTCAGGGTCGAATCCTCAGAGACCAAACGATACACTATGAAATTATATAGACCGAGTATAGCTAAAGCAAAGAGAGAGTTTGTATTGCAAGTAACCGAACAAAACAGAAAATAATTAGAGTTTGTAAATTTAAGAGAAAGTATTGGGCTGAAGGAATCAATCAAGGATTATGATCACGAAAGTGGATGATTGGTTTGGAAAGCTTTAGGAACCGTTCTTGAATTCGAATCTCAATTATAAAACAAACCTACTCTCGCAGTGTTAGTTATCTATGCAAGGAATTGAATGAACCCTAAACCCTCGTTTGAATCTAAACAATCCTGGCAAGCATTAGGTTCTAGTCCGATTATGTTCACAAGGTGCCCCAACTTCAACTGTCGTTGGCTAAGGATCACCTTGCTCACCTATGTTCTTTCAAGTAATTCAACAACACTTTTGATGCCTAGATGAATTTAACCTAAGATCATAAACTAGGTAGCTAATCTAGTTTAAGAAATAAGCACAACAATAGATGAAGAACTCAAAAGATCAATCCCAAATCTAACAACCTAAATCAGTGAATCATAAAACCCCCTTTGAAACCCGAAACCCAACAGTAAGACTACTCAGACATCGAACAGAGACAATCACAAATTAAATATGAAGAGAACATGTTTGAATTGCCAAAGAAGTAAAAAGGGTTCAGAATTCTTCTCCAAAGGGTTAGAAAGGATAAGAGATCTTCTCCCAGGCTTACAAGTGCTGAAAAACGGCGTAGAGTAAAAGTTCTTTTTCTAGGGGTCGAGCCCCGTGCTTAAATAATAAAATAAATCCCTAAAAAGTCGGTTTAAAACGAAAAAAGAAAGATTGCGTCGGGGGCGGGATTGGTCGATCTCGCGAGGATCAGTCGATCCGGAACGTTTTTTTTATGCTTTCATTCCATCTGCCTTCTAGCTCGATCAGTCTTCAACCAATTGGCTCCAGATGTATGTCTTCATCCCCAAAACACTCAGTTTCCTTCCAAAGTAGCCTAGAACCTGTGCAGACTCACAAAGCACTAAAAGGACTCTAAAAGCACACTTTGACTCAATAAAAGACTCAAAACAAATACCAAAACTATGGTTAAAATCCTATAAAATACAGACACATCAATTCCCCCGGACTTGAATAATTGCTTGTCCTCAAGTAAGAACATACAAAAACTCAGGAACAGAGAAAAGGTTTGAAAGTGGAAACTCACATATTCTTGGAAACCTCTTCTTTGCACTCTTCATCAAATCAAATTAAGAACTACTTTTTGTACTCTGCCCATGATTAGGATCAACACTCCCTACTCTGAACTCCTCGGCCTTAGAGAACCTTCAGTCTCCCCATCGTTGTCTCTCTACATCAGATTAGTAAAAGAGTGCGGTCTTACCATGGGAATATCGATCATTGAACTTAATTGACTCCTTCAACCTTTTATCGCCCAAGAACTCCTTTTATGCTCCCTTTCCTCTCTCTTTTCTCACTTCCAAAGGATTGATTTCTCCCTAATTTTCTAGGGTATCATTTTATTTTTTTTTATCAATCCTTTGCTCTTTTCTGGTGGACAGGTTTCCATGAGTTCCGAAAGATGCACGGGTTTACGCTCAACCCTCGGTTCACTTGTTTTATTACCTATATCCTTTTCTTCTTTCTTCTTCTTTTTCTTTTTTTTTTCTACTGAGTACTGAAGGGAAGAGAGAGGGGAAGCATACTTTGTGAGGAGTTGCATATCTCGTGAGGCTCGAGGGAGGAGTCTTGTCCGATGTATACCAAGCCCCAAGGCAAGAAGTTAAATCCGGGTAAGTCCTTTCAAAGCTAGAGACAACATCCGATCAGCTTACTGTTCTCTTTGGTGAGGGTCTTTTGGGGCATATTGAGTCTGCTCATGTTCGTTCCAAGCTTCATTCAAAAATTAAAAGTACTAAAGAAATCATAAGAGTGTTCGCTCAAAGCAAAAGATTCCTAGAAATGATCATAGTTTCCCAACATTTTTTTTTTAGAAAATAAAAAGACTCAAAGAAAAGAAAAATCCAAAGAAAACAACCAAAGAAAACGACATTAGTAATTTGGAGATATCCCTCCCCCGGACATACTTCACATCGTCCCGGTGTGAAAGCAAAGCCAAGAAAAAGAATGAATCCCACAAAGAAAATAAGAATAAAGAAAAAGAAAAACTAAGGAAAAGAAACAAAAACCGGTGATCTTGCATCTGGTGTTGGAGTGGTGTTGGCAAGGGTGGGGACCGATCGGTCTCAGGGTGGGATCGACCGATCTGCAACATTATTGAACTTAGAGACACCCGCAGAAAACCACCGGGATCGATCGATTTGTAAGGAGGATCGATCGATCTGAAGCTCCGAGAACAACAAAACAATTCGCATCTTCTGCGTTTGGAACCTGTTCCTGAAAACACTTAACACCGGTCGTGATTTCACCATAATAAATCCTAAAACAAACCAAAATCCTAAGACAATTAAAAATTAAAGGGTAAGCCAGTACAAACCCCATGGGTTGCCTCCCATAAGCGCTTATTTAAGGTCTATAGCTTGACCGCTCAACACAAAATGTTAATCATGAGTATCAAAAGGCTGAGCAAATGGACCTTTAGTCCTTCTCTTGTTAATGCAATAAACAATATGTGTCAAGTAACACACAATTATCCATGGCAAAATGATAAAATACACATCAAGGAAGTTTACTACAAATGTAGCATATACTTTGAAATATTCCTTGATGGTTGGATGCTCATGAGGATCAAATGCATTTAATGGAAAAATAAAGTCAATTTCAGGTTCAAACGAGATTTTCACAAAATAATCAACTTCATCACCATTAATTTCATAAAACACAATATCCTCATTCATATAATCCACCTCAGGGTCCTTTGTTTCATGCATAATTGTATCAATATCAAGAACACACCCTAGGTAAGATTATTCAAGAAGAGAGCTAGATACATCAGGCATTGAAAACTCAAACTTGAGATCATGAACATTCAAAGCACAATGATATTCAATATCAAAACATATTTCATGATAATCCCTAGCAAGTTTTTCTGCTCTTAACATGTCTAGACGTTGAGACTCACATATCAAATCATAGCATTCATCAATGAGCAATGGAGTATCCAAACTAGAAGTCACCTCTTCACTGCATGGCATGTGAATATCCTCAAAATCATGAATTTCAAGGGTGGAAACGCATGTACCTTCTATTTGGCTTGGTGGAACCCAATATATTACCTTTTCGCAAGCATGAGCTTCCCTAATCTCTGTGAAAGTGGGCTCCCTCCCTTCAAGTACTGCTCGATGTGAGATGAGATTCAACCGGATCATTGCTGCTAAGTTCCTTCTTGTTGTTGTTGGATGCTCCATGGAAAGCTCATCCAACCTAACTTTCTGATCTGGTGTAAGAACACTCTCATCAAACGGTGGATCCACAT
Source organism: Camelina sativa (assembly GCF_030686135.1). Classification (NCBI taxonomy): domain Eukaryota; kingdom Viridiplantae; phylum Streptophyta; class Magnoliopsida; order Brassicales; family Brassicaceae; genus Camelina; species Camelina sativa. Next base: position 20,655,741 of record NC_141892.1, on the reverse strand, counting down.
AATGCTCATCTAGAATGTCTTCATCAAATGTGGTCTCCTCTTCCTGCTGCCAGTCATCGTAATCCCTGTCCCCAAAAATATTTTTCATTTTTTTTTAATCTACAAAAAGAGAAAATAATAATAATTAGTAAAAACAAAAAAAAATCTTAGACTATACTCAATTCTAAAATCTCAAAGGCAATCGTTTTGGTCCCCGGCAACGGCGCCAAATTGATCTAGAGGTGTCGTCGTAACAGTTCAGGGTCGAATCCTCAGAGACCAAACGATACACTATGAAATTATATAGACCGAGTATAGCTAAAGCAAAGAGAGAGTTTGTATTGCAAGTAACCGAACAACACAGAAAATAAATAGAGTTTGTAAATTTAAGAGAAAGTATTGGGCTGAAGGAATCAATCAAGGATTATGATCACGAAAGTGGGTGATGGGTTGGGAAAGCTTTAGGAACCGTTCTTGAACTCGAATCTCAATTATAAAACTAACCTACTGTTGCAGTGTTAGTTATCTATGCAAGGAATTGAATGAACCCTAAACCGTCGTTTGAATCTAAATAAATCTAGCAAGCATTAGGTTCTAGTCCGATTGTGTTCACAAGGTGCCCCAACTTCATCTGTCGTTGGCTAAGGATCACCTTGCTCACCTATGTTCTTTCAACTAATTCAACAACACTTTTGATGCCTAGATGAATTTAACCTAAGATCATAAACTAGGTAGCTAATCTAGTTTAAGAAATAAGCACAACAATAGATGAAGAACTCAAAAGATCAATCCCAAATCTAACAACCTAAATCAGTTAATCATAAAACCCCCTTTGAAACCCGAAACCCAACAGTAAGACTACTCAGACATCGAACAGAGACAATCACAAATCAAATATGAAGAGAACATGTTTGAATTGCCAAAGAAGTAAAAAGGGTTCAGAATTCTTCTCCAAAGGGTTAGAAAGGATAAGAGATCTTCTCCCAGGCTTACAAGTGCTCAAAAACGGCTTAGAGTAAAAGTTCTTTTTCTAGGGATCGAGCCCCGTGCTTAAATAATAAAATAAATCTCTAAAAACTCGGTTTAAAACGAAAAGGGAAAGATTGCGTCGGGGGCGGGATTGGTCGATCTCGCGAGAATCAGTCGATCCGGAACGTTTTTTTTTCTGCTTTCATTCCATCTACCTTCTAGCTCGATCAGTCTTCAACCAATTGGCTCCAGATGTATGTCTTCATCCCCAAAACACTCAGTTTCCTTCCAAAGTAGCTTAGAACCTGTGCAGACTCACAAAACACTAAAAAGACTCTAAAAGCACACTTTGACTCAATAAAAGACTCAAAACAAATACCAAAACTATGGTTAAAATCCTATAAAATACAGACACATCAGTAGGGCACCCTTCCCATACACCTTTTCTAAACCTACCTAGTGAATATAGGAAAAACGATCTGTATCCCCCCAGAAACTTTCATATAGCACCACATCCACCCAGTTTTTAAACGTCGATCTCTGTCCCCCCCAATTTGTAAGTTTCAGTCCAGTATCTCCCCAAATTTAATGTTCGAAACTTCTATCCACACATTATGCTAAAATCGTGGTTTATTATTGGTTTACGCAGTTTATGAAACAAAACCAATGCGAAACCAAAAACCGAATACAGTAAACCGAATTGAGACCCGATTTCACAACCCGAAATATATACCCAGTGTGAAGAATCCCTAAATTAAAAAATTTAGAACCCTAGTTTTAATTTTGCTCTCTTCATCGATATTTTAGATTTCTATTTTCAACAGCTGAGCTTGGATATGAGCAATTCATCTGGAGCTACGAGTGCAACATCCAATGTCCAACAGAGAAGAAGAGTTGTGGGTGTACCGAAGACGTGTTGGTGTGGAGCTAGTATCGTGGCTTTGATTTCAAAATTCGCTGCCAATCCATACCGCTGTTACTATCGGTGTGGTTATGCTGCATCACATAAGGTAATGTGTTTGATTTTTGGATTTTTTTGGACAAATTTCACTCTAATTCTCTGTGCTTTGTAGCTCATTAATGATAACCACAATTTCAAGTGGGTTGACGAAGCATTGTTGGATGAGATTGAGAGATTGGCTGTCAGAACGGCTGTACTTGAACAAACAGTGTCCCAGATTACAACAGAGACTATGGATCACCAAAAGATCGTTTTTTAGAAGATGCAAATGAAGCTAGAGAAAGAGATTTTTGAGAGGGTAGAAGAAGAACTGTTGGAAACCAAATCAAGTCTGAAGAAAATAATGATTGTTGTAATTGTAGGTTGTATGATCATGATTGGTTTGAGCAAACTGATAGTTTGATTGGCTTGTAGTTGTTGGTTTTGTTATGTATGGGCTTGTAGTTGTTGGGTTTGTTATGTATTGTGTTGTTGTTGTTAGTGTTATGTTCTTCTTGTTGTAGGATGCAGCACAACAAGAAGACAGAGAAGTGAGACTTTTGGGTTTGGAACTTATGGGGAGGATTCGAGAGATGAAGCTGGTGACAGATTTCCTTCATCAGGCCCAAGATTTCCTTCAATTGGCACTCCACCAAACCCGAATATGTTCATTAATCCACCAGGTTATGACAGAGGAGGGACACTTAACTTCTCTGGACCTGCATTTAATGTTTCTGGACAAATGGGACGTGGAATGCCATCTGATAAAAATTCAGGGGGTTGGGTTCCTCCTCGAGGTGGTGGACCTCCTGGTAAAGCTCCTTCTAGGGGAGAGCAAAATGACTATTCCCAGAACTTTGTGGATACTGGAATGCGTCCCCAGAATTTCATCCGAGAGCTGGAGGTTACCAATGTGGAAGACTACCCCAAGCTGAGAGAGCTCATACAGAAGAAGGATGAGATTGTATCTAACTCAGCTTCTGCACCAATGTATTTTAAAGGCGACTTGCATGAAGTTGAGTTATCTCCCGAGTTATTTGGAACAAAGTTTGATGTTATTCTTGTTGACCCACCGTGGGAGGAATATGTCCATAGAGCTCTTGGTGTTTCTAATAGTATGGAGTATTGGACATTTGAAGACATTATCAATCTCAAGATTGAGGTGACTATTCTTTACACATTCTCTTGGGATATATTTTTTGTACTACACTTTGCTTAGCACTAGATCTACTAGTGCAGATATCATTTTTCATCTTGAGTAATAGGTAGAGGAAATAGTGATACTGAACATATAGTACTGAAACCATAGAGATAGTGAGATCCACTAAGAAGAAAGGCTACAAGAAATGATGGGAGGCTGACCAAGACCAAATCATGGGCCGCAAAACGATAATTTTGTCACACTCAAATACAAGGATTCAATGTGTTTTTAGAGACCTAACTTGCACTAAAGATGATGAATCATCAGCTCCCCAAAGAAAGAGGCATCAAGAGTCGAGTACCGAAGAAAGAGTTCAAGATAAAACTGCTTTGCCACAAAACATGGTTTAACTATTAAAACCATCAGATAGTTTTTTCCCTCAAAATTACGGATTCGTATTTTCTGGCCAAAATTGTAATTTTGTAATTTTCTCGTCAAAACATGATTCCATTTTTGTTTGTCAAAAGATGATTTTGTATTTTCCCTAAAAAACGCCTGTCCTTATTTTTCCTGCCAAATCGTAATTCCATAATTTTCCCGATAAAAACATGACTCTATGTTTTTCCATCAAAAAATAATTTCCCAATTTTCCCGCCAAAAACATAATTTAATATTTTCGGCAAAAAACGTGATTTTGTATCTGTTCTTGCCAAAAACATAATTCCACATTTTTTTTTGCCAAAAGCACAACCATTTTCCGCCAAAAACGTGATATCACAACTCATTTATGTTATTACTTTTCCGCCAAAAACGTGATATCACAACTCATTTATGTTATTTGTAGTAATATATAATAATAATTATTTATTTATTTATTTTTAGTAAGTAAAACAAATTATTTTATGATTGTGGATACTGTCTTACTGAGGAGTGGTAGAAGAAGAAGTGAGAAAGCTAGCTGACCCTCTACATAGAAGCTGAACGAGTCTTAAGGCTTAACTGTATAAAATATCAGATTAGCAAGAACTCCGAAAATAATTAACACCACATCCTTCTAAATCTGAATTTAGGAAGGTATATATATAGCTTAAAATAGAATATGGGATACATGCAATTCTTATATTTATGTAAACTTTTTTCTTTCTGTTTATTAATTTACTTTCTAAACACAATCAATTTGTTTTTATCATTTAAGATGAAGAAATTATTTTTACTTACGTTTACAGTTCTATTTATCTTCATTGTTCTTGCGATAGGTATGTATTTTTGTTTGGAAACATTTTAACAGATTATTACATATAGCCGTTTTAAAAGTTATAATTTTGAAAACCATATTATTTTTTCAAGATATCGATTCAACTATGGTATATATATTTTGTAGCATAACTATTTGTTCACCTTTGAATTCCATAATATTGGGTCTAACTCTTTTTATAAACAAAAATTGTTATAGACCTAAAAATTGGAATTGCAACTTGATATATTAGTATATTACACTTTTTCTTTCAATAATTTAGTATTTTATAGTTAAAAATTAAATTTATATAATATTTTAAAATCACCTCAGTATAATTCTTCTTAGTAAAATGTTTGTGGTTTTGGCTAGATCAATCACTGATTTTTTTTTTTGTAAAAGTATTTGTTATGTCAATACCTTTACTTACATTCAATAGAAAAAAAATCTAATTTTTACCATTTTCTTCACGAAAACTTATGATTTTGTAATGTTTCATATATGAAAATAACAGGAACTGTACAAGAAAAGCTAACTACATGTAATAGGCTTTTACCTAAAAAACCTGGAAAATGTATTAAAGAAGATTGTGATCATTTGTGTAAGAAAAAATGGCCAAAAACAATTGTTGGGACGGATCTGTGTGGCGTCGCCAGCCAAATTCCTTAATTTTGTTTATCCACAATAAAACTTAAATTACTAATCATTAAAATTAAGTAATAAAATATTTGTTGGATCTTCTTGTTCTGATCAGGGCCTGAGAAAGGGGTAGGACACCCTTCCCATAGTTTGAGCAAACTGATAGTTTGATTGGCTTGTAGTTGTTGGTTTCGTTATGTATGGGTTGTAGTTGTTGGGTTTGTTATGTATTGTGTTGTTGTTGTTAGTGTTATGTTCTTCTTGTTGTGTCCTCTTTGTTGTCTAATGAGAAAGGAGATACCAAAATAACAAAAAACAGAGACATTGGCACAAATGGTTCAAAACCAATACATAAGCCTAATTAATCCTAAAAATGCATCCATGGTTCAAAACCAATACATAAGCCGAGTTAAACATCCTAAAACAGAGACCATTACATTAATTATCCTAATCAGATGGGAAAACAAAAACCCGACCATCTAACACTTCCTAATCCTTCATCCTTGCTAGATCATCTTTGAGACATCATAACTCCTTGAGACGGTTCCACTTGAGTGCCTTGAGTGCCTTGAGCAAGTTCAAATGTCTAAGACACAAGATGAAGCAAAATAAAGGTCAGTTTCACATACTATTTAACACAAGGTAGATTGAAAACTTCACTCACTAACCTGTTTAGAAGACTTCTTCTTCGAGTGAAACCTAGAATTGTGACCAGCTTCACCACACATACCACAATGCATTATCCTTTTCAACTTTTTAGGTGTTTTTTTCGAAGGAGACTCATTTGGTCTTTTTTTCCTCTTTTTGTCCTTCTTATTCTCCTTTCCTTTCTTCCTCCTAGGCTGCGGGGGTGATGGTAGTCTATGCACATTAGGGAAGTTAGTAGATGGCCAATAAGCAGGTCCTCTTTGTGGAACAAGGCCTTCTGTGTAGTTCCTCCTCCACATAGGTGTCCGAAACCAGAAACACACATAGTCTTCAACCTCAAACTTCCTATCAATAATGACTCCATAATCATGCTCACAAGGAATGCCACAGATTTTCCATTTTTGACAAGTGCAAGTCCTCTCAGTCAAGCTTACCCGATGAGAAATTCCACTAAGTGTAGCTTCGTAACTATCGTTTGTGCTCCTTCTAATATGACATTCGGAAGCTTTTTCAAATTCTTTGGCAAGGAACTTAGACACATATGGCGTGCATCTCCCATTGTGATCATGAGACTCGGCAGATCTCCTGGCAATCCTGACCATCGCAAGTCTCCTTATGGTCTCAAGCATTGGCACAAATGCTTTGTTCCTGGCTTTCAAAATGGAGTTGTTGAATGACTCGACTAAGTTATTCTCAACATCTTCACAGAAGTTTCCTTGCTTGTAGAACGCCCTGCACCAATTTCTTGGTTTCGACTTTACAACATCACGCCAGACAATCTCACTGTAGTTTTTAAGCTTGATCATGTTTGCTTCAAAATCCTTCTCATTGTAGCTCCATGCAATATCCCAGACATACTTCTTCATCTCTTTATCTTTCCCATGGTTTCTCTTCAAGTTGCCATAAATGTGTCGGACACACATTCTATGCTCAACTTTTGGTAGCTCTAACTCAACAGCTCGGATAAGTCCCTGAAAAAAAAGCAAGAGGTTAATAACTGAATAAATACAACACATTACCAATGAACCCAAAATCAGAATGTTTATTAACTTTTGGCGATCAGAGACTATGATATAACCATCACCATCCATTAGTCCCAAATCAGCCTTAATCTTCCTCACAAACCACAACCAATTTACTATGTTTTCTACTTGTACACACCCCCATGCTATTGGGTAGATAGCATTATCTGAATCTCTACCTAAAGCAACCAAAAAGTGACCTTTAACTTTACCTTTTATAAAGGTTCCATCTAAACCTATTAGTGGCCTACAAGAATCTTTCCATGTTCTCTTGAGCACATCAAAGCAGACATAGAAACTGTTGAATACCTCTTCTCCCGCATCGTTAGTCACAGTGTCAACTTCAACAGTTGAATCTTGGTTTGATTCTCGTATCTCAGACGCGTAATCTTGGAGCCTTGCAAACTGCTCATCATACTCTTTCTTAATCCATCTCAAAGCTTTATTCCTTGCAGCTTGACATTGAGGCCTGGATACAGTGATCTTCCATTTCGCTTTAATGGTTTGTTCTATCTATATTGGCATGAAATACTCAGGTTCTTCTCTAATTTGATCTAGAAACAACCTAGAGATAACAAGAACCTTCAACATCTCACAATCTCCATTCGGATTACATGTATGCTTATCAATGTACTTATTCACCCTCCACCTCCTACATTTCTTAGTGATTGCACAATATATGCGCCAAATACATTCATCTCCAGCACATCTAAATCCAATCTTGGTTTTATCATACATGTACTGTGCGATGTTGCATCCAGTCTTCAGAGCATGGCCGAGTACAGCTTCCTTAAATGCAATGGCGTTGAAGAATATTTGGTGATAGTACAAAGTCCCATCGACTTTTCTGATGTTGTTCCGCTTTCTCACTCGACGAGCTTCATCATTTTCATCACTTGAACTGTCCGGATACTCATCATGAACTATCGATGGTTCGTCTATAAACTCCACTACGGCTTTCTCGATGTCAAACGCGTCTCGCTCTCTTGGATCTTCATCGTCGGGTTCATCGTCTTGGAACAGAACCAGTAGCCGCGTCATGAACGACTATCGCATTCGTCTCCAGCTCATTCGAATCCATGGAAATTGAGATTTTTTCCTTTCTAGGGTTCTTCGATTTGGGGATTTGGGGATTTTTATGTTTTGGGGATTTTAGGATAAATGGGTATTGTTTAACGGGTTGAATCGGGTCGATTTGGGTTAATTTCTGGGTTAATCCGGTTTCATTTTGTTGGCATGCGGTTAATGTATTTCCTGGAACAGTTAACCAATGATAAACCACGATTTTAGCATAATGTGTGGACAGAAGTTTCGAACTTTAAATTTGGGGGGATACTGGACTGAAACTTACAAATTGGGGGGGACAGAGATCGACGTTTAAAAACTGGGTGGATGTGGTGCAATATGAAAGTTTATGGGGGGATACAGATCGTTTTTCCGTGAATATAACCAAATAGTATCTGTAGTTTAGTAGGTATATGAAACCATATGTAGCTTTATGGTCACCAGTTCAAATCTGTATATGTTTTATAATATAGGATGTTTTTGAGAAGTTTTTTTGTTTCATAATATTGATGTTTTCAAGTTTCTATGTTACTTTTACATTAGTTTAATATTTTTTATTATGCAGTCTTGTTTATAATTGGTTGATTTTTTTAAAAATGATTATTTCTTAATCTGCGTGCTTTTACTTAAAACATCTTATATGTTGAAACCGATGAAATATTTGTTTGATGTCTTACTTTAGCAACTTTACTTTAGCTTTTAGTATATTCCTGCGCCGTATAACCAGACGCCTAGATGACCGCCTAAACCGCTTAATATAACTTACATAAATTTTATTTTACTATTTATTTTTGATTTTTAAATTACATATATTTAAATTATTATGTTTTATATCTATATATATGTAATTATAAACATTTATATGTTGTTAATATAACTTAAATAAATGCATTTTCATGCTGTTGTTTATAATTTATAAATTTTTTTAGTTTTATAACATATATTTTTGTATAATTATATATATATATATATAATGTTTTATGTTCTAAACGCCTAAACCGCCTAAAAACTTTCTACGCCCCGACTAAGCGTTCTAGGCGCTAGGTGCTGGGTCACCGCCCCAGATACCGCCTAGCGTTTTCTTGAACACTGCGTATAACATAACATTTGTGGATAGTTACTGTTGTAAGTGTTTAACAACAATCACACAAATTGTCTTGATAGTTTGATTTTAAAACTTTTTCTTACTAGACTCAATCTTCATGGTATTTTCCCTAATTATGATGGTTTTGTGTATTTTTTTAATTAGATATCCAGCCGTCTAACAAATTGATAATCATTTTTTTGTAACACAAGTTTAGACACTACATGTAAATGGGCTTGGCCCAATCTATTTGACTTTGTGTATGTCGATCGTGTTCCTCGCACTTCGCAGTGTTCTTTCCTCTTCTCTCCCTCAAACTCACTCTTCTTCCTGACACATCATACTCCGATCTTCTTCGCTTAATTCCATATCTGAAGTCAAAATTTTCATCAGGAACCTGGAAACGATTTAGATTCAAAAAATCTGAACTCTGTAGGTGATGTTTTAAGCAAGGATACTCAGTTTATGGAGACCGAACCGTTGCGTCGAATGTGGAATTAATCGTGGGTGTTGTTGAAACCCTAATTTCGTTGGGTTAGGGTTTTGTAGCGCAGTTTTTTCGCAACACAGACTAAAATCAAATGAAGAAGAAACAAGAAGAGAGTTCGTTGGAGAAGCTGAGCACTTGGTATGAAGATGGAGAGCAAGAAGGTGGGGAGAGAAGTGAGAAGAGAAGGATGAGTCTTAAAGCATCGGACTTTGAGAGTTCTCGAAGAGGTGAGAGTAAAAGCAAAGAAGATAACAAGTCTCTGGTTGATGCAGAGCATCAAGATCGTGATTCCAAGGGTTCTGATAAGAGAGAGAGAGACGGGAGAGAACGAACTCATGGGTCTTCTTCTGATTCGAGTAAGAGGAAGAGATGGGATGAAGCTGCTGTTCCTGTTAATGATGGTGATTATAAAAGTAGTAAGCTTTCTGATTCTAGACATGATAGTAGTGGTGGAGAGAAAGGTTTTGTTAGTAATGAACATGGTGAGGGTAGGAGTCATTCGAAGTCTGATAGGAGTTTGAAGGCTAGTAGTAGAGAGGATAAGAGTAAGAGTCGAGGTGTGAAGGATGATGATAGGGGTAGTCCTCTCAAGAAAACGAGTGGTAAGGATGGTTCTGAGACAGTGAGAGAAGTGGGTCGATCTAACAGCTCTAAGACACCAGACAGAAGTGGGAAGCGTCATCAAGAATCTGAACATTCGGATGCAGACTACGAAAAAGAGAAATATGGTCGGAAAGATGAGAGATCCAAAGGTAGGGATGATGGATGGTCTGATAGGGATTGGGATCAAGAAGGCTCAAAGGATACTTGGAAAAGAAGACATTCTAGTATTAGTGATAAAGATCAGAAAGATGGGGACTTGCTTTATGATCGTGGCAGGGAACGGGAGTTCCCAAGGCAAGGACGTGAAAGGAGTGAAGGCGAGAGGTCTCATGGTCGTTTGGGTGGCAGGAAAGATGGAAACAGGGGTGAAGGAGTTAAAGCTTTGTCAAGTGGTGGCGTTTCAAACGAGAATTATGATGTAATTGAGATACAAACCAAGCCACTTGATTATGTCAGAGCAGAATCAGGTCCCAACTTTGCTCGTACGACTGAATCGGGTCAGCAGCCTCCTAAAAGGCCTACGAATAATGATGAAGAGTGGGTTTACAACCAGGAAGGTAGTAGACAGAGAAGTGAGACTTTTGGGTTTGGAACTTATGGGGAGGATTCGAGAGATGAAGCTGGTGAAGCAAGTTCTGATTACTCAGGGGCTAAAGCAAGAAACCAGAGAGGTGCAACCCCTGGTCGAACTCATTCTATGCAAACCCCTAATAGAAGTCCGCAGGCTCCACAAGGCATGAGAGGGAACAGACCCTCAAGGGGTCGGAAAGGAAGACCTGCTGGTGGCAGAGAGAACCAACAAGGTGCCATTACAATGCCTATCATGGCATCACCATTTGCGAATCTTGGAATGCCACCACCCAGCCCTATTGATTCTCTTACTCCTGGTATCTCACCAATTCCAAGCGGTCCTGTTACCCCTGTCTTCATGCCTTCATTTGCCCCGACTCTTGTCTGGCCTGGGGCCCGAGGAGTTGATGGCAGTATGTTACCTGTTCCTCCTGCTCTCTCGCCTCTTCCTCCTGGACCATCAGGCCCAAGATTTCCTTCAATTGGCACTCCACCAAACCCGAATATGTTCTTTAATCCACCAGGTTCTGACAGAGGAGGGCCACCTAACTTCTCTGGGCCTGCATTTAATGTTTCTTGACAAATGGGACGTGGAATGCCATCTGATAAAAATTCAGGGGGTTGGGTTCCTCCTCGAGGTGGTGGACCTCCTGGTAAAGCTCCTTCTAGGGGAGAGCAAAATGACTATTCCCAGAACTTTGTGGATACTGGAATGCGTCCCCAGAATTTCATCCGAGAGCTGGAGCTTACCAATGTGGAAGACTACCCCAAGCTGAGAGAGCTCATACAGAAGAAGGATGAGATTGTATCTAACTCAGCTTCTGCACCAATGTATTTTAAAGGCGACTTGCATGAAGTTGAGTTATCTCCCGAGTTATTTGGAACAAAGTTTGATGTTATTCTTGTTGACCCACCGTGGGAGGAATATGTCCATAGAGCTCCTGGTGTTTCTGATAGTATGGAGTATTGGACATTTGAAGACATTATCAATCTCAAGATTGAGGTGACTATTCTTTACACATTCTCTTGGGATATTTTTTTTGTACTACACTTTGCTTAGCACTAGATCTACTAGTGCAGATATCATTTTTCATCTTGAGTAATAGGTAGAGGAAATAGTGATACTGAACATATAGTACTGAAACCATAGAGATAGTGAGATCCACTAAGAAGAAAGGCTACAAGAAATGATGGGAGGCTGACCAAGACCGAATCATGGGCCGCAAAACGATAATTTTGTCACACTCAAATACAAGGATTCAATGTGTTTTTAGAGACCTAACTTGCACTAAAGATGATGAATCATCAGCTCCCCAATAGTCGAGTACCGAAGAAAGAGTTCAAGATAAAACTGCTTTGCCACAAAACATGGTTTAACTATTAAAACCATCAGATAGTTTTTTCCCTCAAAATTACGGGTTTGTATTTTCTGGCCAAAATTGTAATTTTGTAATTTTCTCGTAAAACATGATTCCATTTTTGTTTGTCAAAAGATGATTCTGTATTTTCCCTAAAAAACGCATGTCCTTATTTTTCCTGCCAAATCGTAATTACATAATTTTTCCGATAAAAACATGACTCTATGTTTTTCCATCAAAAAATAATTTCCCATTTTCCCGCCAAAAACATAATTTAATATTTTCGGCAAAAAACGTGATTTTGTATCTGTTTTGCCAAAAACATAATTCCACAGTTTTTTTTGCCAAAAACACAACCATTTTCCGCCAAAAACGTGATATCACAACTCATTTATGTTATTACTTTTCCGCCAAAAACGTGATATCACAACTCATTTATGTTATTTGTAGTAATATATAATAATAATTAATTATTTATTTATTTTTAGTAAGTAAAACAAATTATTTTATGATTGTGGATACTGTCTTACTGAGGAGTGGTAGAAGAAGAAGTGAGAAAGCTAGCTGACCCTCTACATAGAAGCTGAACGAGTCTTAAGGCTTAACTGTATAAAATATCAGATTAGCAAAAACTCCGAAAATAATTAACACCACATCCTTCTAAATCTGAATTTAGGAAGGTATATATATAGCTTAAAATAGAATATGGGATACATGCAATTCTTCTATTTATGTAAACTTTTTTCTTTCTGTTTATTAATTTACTTTCTAAACACAATCAATTTGTTTTTATCATTTAAGATGAAGAAATTATTTTTACTTACTTTTACAGTTCTATTTATCTTCACTGTTCTTGTGATAGGTATGTATTTTTGTTTGGAAACATTTTAACAGATTATTACATATAGCCGTTTTAAAAGTTATAATTTTGAAAACCATATTATTTCTTCAAGATATCGATTCAACTATGGTATATATATTTTGTAGCATAACTATTTGTTCACCTTTGAATTCCATAATATTGGGTCTAACTCTTTTTATAAAGAAAAATTGTTATAGACCTAAAAATTGGAACTGCAACTTGATATATTAGTATATTACACTTTTTCTTTCAATAATTTAGTATTTTATAGTTAAAAATTAAATTTATATAATATTTTAAAATCACCTCAGTATAATTCTTCTTAGTAAAATGTTTTGTGGTTTTGTCTAGAACAATCACTGATTTTTTTTTTTTTTTGAAAAAGTATTTGTTATGTCAATACCTTTACTTACACTCAATAGAAAAAAATCTAATTTTTACCATTTTCTTCACGAAAACTTATGATTTTGTAATTTTTCATATATGAAAATAACAGGAACTGTACAAGAAAAGCTAACTACATGTAATAGGTTTTTACCTAAAAAACCTGGAAAATGTGTTAAAAAAGATTGTGGTCGTTTGTGTAAGAAAAAATGGCCAAAAACAATTGTTGGTCGGTGTTGGCTACCAACGAATGCTACCCAGTGCCTCTGTCAACTATGTGGCACCAGAGCCGGCCCGTAGGACAATCTGGTGAACCAACAGCAAGTGGTCCTTAATTTTATATTCAAAATTTGGCCTTCTTTGTTAAATTGAAGCAAATTTTTTAGAAATTTTTTGAGTTCAAACCTTCAAAATATAAAAAAGCAGCCTTTTTATTTTTAGTTTGCAGCCTACTAAATTTTTGGGATGGATCTGTGTGGCGTCGCCAGCGAAATTCCTTAATTTTGTTTATCCATAATAAAACTTATATTACTAATTATTAAAATAAAGTAATAAAATATTTGTTGGATCTTCTTGTTCTGATCAGGGGCTGAGAAAGGTGTAGGGCACCCTTCCCATACACCTTTTCTAAACTTACCTAGTGAATATAGGAAAAACGATCTGTATCCCCCCAGAAACTTTCATATAGCACCACATCCACCCAGTGTTTAAACGTCGATCTCTGTCCCCCCAATTTGTAAGTTTCAGTCCAGTATCTCCCCAAATTTAAAGTTCGAAACTTCTATCCACACATTATGCTAAAATTGTGGTTTATTATTGGTTTACGCGGTTTATGAAACAAAACCAATGCGAAACCAAAAACCGAATACAGTAAACCGAATTGAGACCCGATATCACCACCCGAAATATATACCTAGTGTGAAGAATCCCTAAATTAAAAAATTTAGAACCCTAGTTTTAATTTTGCTCTCTTCATCGATATTTTAGATTTCTATTTTCAACAGCTGAGCTTGGATATGAGCAATTCATCTGGAGCTACGAGTGCAACATCCAATGTCCAACAGAGAAGAAGAGTTGTGGGTGTACCGAAGACTTGTAGGTGTGGAGCTAGTATCGTGGCTTTGATTTCAAAATTCGCTGGCAATCCATACCGCTGTTACTATCGGTGTGGTTATGCTGCATCACATAAGGTAATGTGTTTGATTTTTGGATTGTTTTGGACAAATTTCACTCTAATTCTCTGTGCTTTGTAACTCATTGATGATAACCACAATTTCAAGTGGGTTGACGAAGCATTGTTGGATGAGATTGAGAGATTGGCTGTCAGAACGGCTGTACTTGAACAAACAGTGTCCCAGATTACAACAGAGACTATGGATCACCAAAAGATTGTTTTTTAGAAGATGCAAATGAAGCTAGAGAAAGAGATTTTTGAGAGGGTAGAAGAAGAACTGTTGGAAACCAAATCAAGTCTGAAGAAAATAATGATTGTTGTAATTGTAGGTTGTATGAACATGATTGGTTTGAGCAAACTGATAGTTTGATTGGCTTGTAGTTGTTGGTTTTGTTATGTATGGGCTTTTAGTTGTTGGGTTTGTTATGTATTGTGTTGTTGTTGTTAGTGTTATGTTCTTCTTGTTGTGTCCTCTTTGTTGTCTAATGAGAAAGGAGATACCAAAATAACAAAAAACAGAGACATTGGCACAAATGGTTCAAAACCAATACATAAGCCGAATTAAACATCCTAAAAATGCATCCATGGTTCAAAACCAATACATAAGCGGAGTTAAACATCCTAAAACAGAGACCATTACATTAATTATCCTAATCAGATTGGAAAACAAAAACCCGACCATCTAACACTTCCTAATCCTTCATCCTTGCTAGATCATCCTTGAGACATCACAACTCCTTGAGACGGTTCCACTTGAGTGCCTTGAGTGCCTTGAGTAAGTTCAAATGTCTAAGACACAAGATGAAGCAAAATAAAGGTCAGTTTCACGTACTATTTAACACAAGGTAGATTGAAAACTTCACTCACTAACCTGTTTAGAAGACTTCTTCTTCGAGTGAAACCTAGAATTGTGACCAGCTTCACCACACATACCACAATGCATTATCCTTTTCAACTTTTAAGGTGCTTTTTTCGAAGGAGACTCATTTGGTCCTTTTTTTTCCTCTTTTTGTCCTTCTTACTCTCCTTTCCTTTCTTCCTCCCAGGCTGCGGGGGTGATGGTGGTCTATGCACAATAGGGAGGTTGGTAGATGGCCAATAAGCAGGTCCTCTTTGTGGAACAAGGCCTTCTGTGTAGTTCCTCCTCCACATAGGTGTCCGAAACCAGAAACACACATAGTCTTCAACCTCAAACTTCCTATCAATAATGACTCCATAAGCATGCTCACAAGGAATGCCACAGATTTTCCATTTTTGACAAGTGCAAGTCCTCTCAGTCAAGCTTACCCGATGAGAAATTCCACTAAGTGTAGCTTCGTAACTGTCGTTTGTGCTCCTTCTTAACATCTTCACAGAAGTTTCCTTGCTTGTAGAACGCCCTGCACCAATTTCTTGGTTTCGACTTTACAACATCACGCCAGACAATCTCACTGTAGTTTTTAAGCTTGATCATGTTTGCTTCAAAATCCTTCTCATTGTAGCTCCATGCAATATCCCAGACATACTTCTTCATCTCTTTATCTTTCCCATGGTTTCTCTTCAAGTTGCCATAAATGTGTCGGACACACATTCTATGCTCAACTTTTGGTAGCTCTAACTCAACAGCTCGGATAAGTCCCTGAAAAAAAAGCAAGAGGTTAATAACTGAATAAATACAACACATTACCAATGAACCCAAAATCAGAATGTTTATTACCTTTTGGCGATCAGAGACTATGATATAACCATCACCATCCATTAGTCCCAAATCAGCCTTAATCTTCCTCACAAACCACAACCAATTTACTATGTTTTCTACTTGTACACACCCCCATGCTATTGGGTAGATAGCATTATTTGAATCTCTACCTAAAGCAACCAACAACTGACCTTTTATAAAGGTTCCATCTAAACCTATTAGTGGCCTACAAGAATCTTTCCATGTTCTCTTGAGCACATCAAAGCAGACATAGAAACTGTTGAATACCTCTTCTCCTGCATCGTTAGTCACAGTGTCAACTTCAACAGTTGAATCTTGGTTTGATTCTCGTATCTCAGACGCGTAATCTTGGAGCATTGCAAACTGTTCATCATACTCTTTCTCAATCCATCTCAAAGCTTTATTCCTTGCAGCTTGACATTGAGGCCTGGATACAGTGATCTTCCATTTCGCTTTAATGATTTGTTCTATCTATATTGGCATGAAATACTCAGGTTCTTCTCTAATTTGATCTAGAAACAACCTAGAGATAACAGGAACCTTCAACATCTCACAATCTCCATTTGGATTACATGTATGCTTATCAATGTACTTATTCACCCTCCACCTCCTACATTTCTTAGTGATTGCACAATATATGCGCCAAATACATCCATCTCCAGCACATTTAAATCCAATCTTGGTTTTATCATACATGTATTGTGCGATGTTGCATCCAGTCTTCAGAGCATGGCCGACTACAGCTTCCTTAAATGCAATGGCGTTGAAGAATATTTGGTGATAGTACAAAGTCCCATCGACTTTTCTGATGTTGTTCCGCTTTATCACTCGACGAGCTTCATCATCTTCATCACTTGAACTGTCCGGATACTCATCATGAACGATCGATGGTTCGTCTATAAACTCCACTACGGCTTTATCGATGTCAAACGCGTCTCGCTCTCTTGGATCTTCATCGTCGGGTTCATCGTCTTGGATCAGACCTTCTCCTCCTTCCTCTGACAAAACAGACCCAGTAGCCTCGTCATGAACGACTATCGCATTCGTCTCCAGCTCATTTGAATCCATGGAAATTGAGATTTTTTTCCTTTCTAGGGTTCTTCGATTTGGGGATTTGGGGATTTGGGGATTTTTATGTTTTGGGGATTTTAGGATAAATGGGTATTGTTTAACGGGTTGAATCGGGTCGATTTGGGTTAATTTCTGGGTTAATCCGGTTTAATTTTGTTGGCATGCGGTTAATGTATTTCCTGGAACAGTAAACCAATGATAAACCACGATATTAGCATAATGTGTGGACAGAGGTTTCGAACTTTAAATTTAGGGGGATACTGGACTGAAACTTACAAATTGGGGGGACACGATTGTAGCTTTATGGTCACCAGTTCAAATCTGTATATGTTTTATAATATAGGATGTTTTTGAGAAGTTTTTTTGTTTCATAATATTGATGTTTTCAAGTTTCTATGTTACTTCTACATTAGTTTAATATTTTTTATTATGCAGTCTTGTTTATAATTGGTTGATTTTTTTTTTAAATGATTCTTTCTTAATCTGCGTGCTTTTACTTAAAACATCTTATATGTTGAAACCGATGAAATATTTGTTTGATGTCTTACTTTAGCAACTTTACTTTAGCTTTTAGTATATTTCTGCGCCGTATAACCAGACGCCTAGATGACCGCCTAAACCGCTTAATATAACTTACATAAATTTTATTTTAATATTTATTTTTGATTTTTAAATTACATATATTTAAATTATTATGTTTTATATCTATATATACGTAATTATAAACATTTATATGTTGTTAATATAACTTAAATAAATGTATTTTCTTACTTTTGTTTATAATTTATAAATTATTTTAATTTTATAACATATATTTTTGTATAATTATATATATATATATATATATATATAATGTTTTATATTGTAAACGCCTAAACCGCCTAAAAACCGTCTACGCCCCGACTAAGCGTTCTAGGCGCTAGGTGCTGGGTCACCGCCCAGATACCGCCTAGCGTTTTCTTGAACACTGCGTATAACATAGCATTTGTGGATAGTTACTGTTGTAAGCGTTTAACAACAATCACACAAATTGTCTTGATAGTTTGATTTTAAAACTTTTTCTTACTAGACTCAACCTTCATCGTATTTTCCCTAATTATGATGGTTTTGTGTATTTTTTTAATTAGATATCCAGCCGTCTAACAAATTGATAATCATTTTTTTTTTGTAACACAAGTTTAGACACTACGTGGATTGGACAATGTAAATGGGCTTGGCCCAATCTATTTGACTTTGTGTATGTCGATCGTGTTCCTCGCACTTCGCAGTGTTCTTTTCTCTTCTCTCCCTCAAACTCACTCTTCTTCCTGACACATCATACTCCGATCTTCTTCGCTTAATTCCATATCTGAAGTCAAAATTTTCATCAGGAACCTGGAAACTATTTAGATTCAAAAAATCTGAACTCTGTAGGTGATGTTTTAAGCAAGGATACTCAGTTTATGGAGACCGAACCGTTGCGTCGAATGTGGAATTAATCGTGGGTGTTGTTGAAACCCTAATTTCGTTGGGTTAGGGTTTTGTAGGGCAGTTTTTTCGCAACACAGACTAAAATCAAATGAAGAAGAAACAAGAAGAGAGTTCGTTGGAGAAGCTGAGCACTTGGTATGAAGATGGAGAGCAAGAAGGTGGGGAGAGAAGTGAGAAGAGAAGGATGAGTCTTAAAGCATCGGACTTTGAGAGTTCTCGAAGCGGTGGGAGTAAAAGCAAAGAAGATAACAAGTCTCTGGTTGATGCAGAGCATCAAGATCGTGATTCCAAGGGTTCTGATAAGAGAGAGAGAGACGGGAGAGAACGAACTCATGGGTCTTCTTCTGATTCGAGTAAGAGGAAGAGATGGGATGAAGCTGCTGTTCCTGTTAATGATGGTGATTATAAAAGTAGTAAGCTTTCTGATTCTAGACATGATAGTAGTGGTGGAGAGAAAGGTTTTGTTAGTAATGAACATGGTGAGGGTAGGAGTCATTCGAAGTCTGATAGGAGTTTAAAGGCTAGTAGTAGAGAGGATAAGAGTAAGAGTCGAGGTGTGAAAGATGATGATAGGGGTAGTCCTCTCAAGAAAACGAGTGGTAAGGATGGTTCTGAGACAGTGAGAGAAGTGGGTCGATCTAACAGGTCTTAAACACCAGCAGAAGTGGGAAGCGTCATCAAGAATCTGAACATTCGGATGCAGACTACGAAAAAGAGAAATATGGTCAGAAAGATGAGAGATCGAGAGGTAGGGATGATGGCTGGTCTGATAGGGATAGGGATCAAGAAGGCTCAAAGGATACTTGGAAGAGAAGACATTCTAGTATTAGTGATAAAGATCAGAAAGATGGGGACTTGCTTTATGATCGTGGCAGGGAACGGGAGTTCCCAAGGCAAGGACGTGAAAGGAGTGAAGGCGAGAGGTCTCATGGTCGTTTGGGTGGCAGGAAAGATGGAAACAGGGGTGAAGCAGTTAAAGCTTTGTCAAGTGGTGGCGTTTCAAATGAGAATTATGACGTAATTGAGATACAAACCAAGCCACTTGATTATGTCAGAGCATAATCAGGTCCCAACTTTGCTCGTACGACTGAATTGGGTCAGCAGCCTCCTAAAAGGCCTACGAATAATGATGAAGAGTGGGTTTACAACCAGGAAGGTAGTAGAAAGAGAAGTGAGACTTTTGGGTTTGGAACTTATGGGGAGGATTCGAGAGATGAAGCTGGTGAAACCAGTTCTGATTACTCAGGGGCTAAAGCAAGAAACCAGAGAGGTGCAACCCCTGGTGATATGATCTTTCCAAGGATTCGGCACCTTCGAGTTGGTTGATAGAGACACCTTGATTCTAAAGACGACGAAGCCTCAAGAATAAGGATGTGGAATGAATGGTCACACAAGAGTTGCGGAAAGACTCTTGATATACCGGTTTGATCTTTCAGCCTCGCACCAAAAAAGATCGGATCTCTCAGACTCGCACCAAGGAGATCGGGATTTTGACTATCGGAATCACACCAAGTAGTCGGTTTTGATTGTTGGAATCACACCAAGCAATCGGTTTTGTTCACAAAGAACAGAATAGAATCACTCTCAAAAAGAAAAGGTTTTGATAAAAAGTTGGATGATTATTTCAATGATCTTACATGAGTTTATATAGGATAAGAAAACTTGGTAACAAAGCCAAGTATAAACTAGTCTTAAAACTAAAAAAAAAATAATTAAGATAGATGGTTGAATGAAGACCCAATTCTTGTGCATGTATTCCTTCCTCCAAAGTGACTCTAGGTGCATGTATCTCAATTTTCGTCACTCTTCTTTGACCACAAAATAAAGTGATTATTTTGGGCTTTCTTGGACTTGAATTAGGTTCAAAGTGGGCTTGACTTGATAGGTATCATCCCCAATAGATTTTCCAATGCTCTTTTTGACCATAAGCTCTTGAATAAGCCCATTTAGTGCATTCTTTAGCTTCTTAGCTTTTGCTCTAGTCATTGATCCTTCAGGTACAAGCAATGGTTCCTCAGCTACAAGCTCCTCAAGTTCAAGCTCAGCTACATGTTCCTCAGCTTCAAGCTCAGCTACAAGCTCATCATCCTTAGCCCCATCCATGATCACATCATCCCCCTCCTCTTGAAAAGGATTTGACCTCAAATCTGGATCATCTGCCACAAAAGGAACCAAATCGGAAACATTAAAGCTTGAACTCACATTGTACTTACCTTGAAGATCAAGTTGGTAAGCATTGTCATTAATCTTTCTTGTGATCTCAAAGGGTCCATCGATTCTAGGCATCAGTTTTGACTTCCTTTCAGCTGGAAACCGTTCTTTTCTCAAGTGAACCCACACTTGGTCTCCTGGTTTGAAAACCATCATGCGCCTTCCTTTGTTTGCTTGTTTTGCATACTGCTTTGTCTTCTCCTCAATGTTTATTCTAGTTTTCTCATGGATTTGTTTGACAAGGTCAGCTTTCTTTTTCCCATCCAAGCTAGCTCTTTCACTCAAAGGTAAAGGGGTTAGATCCAATGGAGATAAAGGATTAAAGCCATAAACAATTTGGAATGGAGAAAACTTAGTTGAAGAATGAACTGATTGATTGTATGCAAACTCAACATGTGGTAAACATTCTTCCCAAGTTTTAATGTTCTTTTTGATCAAAGCTCGCAAGAGAGTAGACAAAGTTCTATTAACTACTTCAGTTTGACCATCATTTTGTGGATGACAAGTAGTGGAGAATAGTAACTTAGTCCCTAGTTTAGACCAAAGTGTTTTCCAGAAGTAACTCAAAAACTTTGTATCCCTATCAGAAACAATTGACTTAGGCACTCCATGCAAACGAACAATTTCTTTGAAGAACAACTCAGCAACATGCAAAGCATTATCAGTTTTGTGACAAGGTATGAAATGCGCCATTTTTGAAAATCGATCAATAACCACAAAAACTGAATCTTTACCAGTTCTAGTTCTAGGCAAACCAAGCACAAAATCCATAGAAATATCATGCAAAGGCTGAGTAGAAATAAGATGTCGATACTTTACCGTGATGTTGTTGATAGCTCTACAATCAACACACATGCGCCAACTTCCATCCTTTTTGGGCACAATTAGGAATGGGACTGAACATGGGCTCATGCTCTGTCTAACATGTCCCTTCTCCATGAGCTCATTATCTTGTCTTTGCAACTCCAATGACTCCACAGGATTAGTCCTATAAGCTGGTCGGTTTGGAAGTGATGCACCAGGAACAAATTCTATTTGGTGTTCAATACCACGGATAGGTGGTAAACCTTTCGGATTGTCCTCCGGGAATACGTCCTCAAAATCCTGCAAAAGAAAGGTTATCTCACTCGGTAACACCGGTGCAAGGTCAGAAAAACTCATGAGAGTTTCTTTGTAAACAAACATAATCAAAGGTTGTTTCGAAAATAAAGCTCTCTTAACCACTCCTTTTCTCACAAAGAAATTTGAATGCCTCACAGGTTTTCTCTCACAGGCCTTTGACTTGGTTTTTCTCGAACTCTCGCTCTTTTTTTGGTGAATTGTGTTTGTGGGGTCGCTCATGGTGTTTGTTTCTTTCCTCTGCTTGAGAATCAACTGATCTTGATAAACTTCATGAGGTGTCAATAGAACTAAAATGATCTTCTTGCCTTTGAACTCAAAAAAATAACGGTTGGTGAAACCATCATGGCTTGTTCTCCGGTCAGATTGTCATTGTCTTCCCAAAAGAATATGACTTGCCTCCATAGGTAGAACATCGCACAAAACCTCATCCTCATATTTCCCAATGACAATAGGAACCTTTACTTGGATACTAACCTTCATCTCACCATCATCATTAAGCCATTGCAGCTTATATGGCTTCGGGTGTTTCTCCGTAGTTAGCCCAAGCTTCTTGACCATTGTTTCACTCGCCACATTAGTACAACTCCCACCATCAATTATGAGACAACATACCTTATCTCGGACATGGCACCTTGTATGAAATAGATTCTCCCTTTGCTCATGTTCCACAATCACAGTTTGAACACTAAGTGATCTCCTTGCCACCAATATCTCACCCTTTGCTGGAATTTCTGCAAGTTCTTCTAGTGAATCAGAAACCACCTCTTCATTTTCTGATTTAAACTCTCCATTCTCCAAGAGAATCATGGTACTTCTGTTGGAACATTCATGCGCATAGTGTCCTCTCCCATGACACTTATAACACATCACATCACGAGCTCGGGTTCTGGTAGCCTCAGCTTTGCCCTTGGTAACTTGATTGGCAACAATTGGCTTCGCTTCAGCCTTTGGAATAGCAACTGGCTTTTCTTCCTTCTGGTAACTTGCTTTTGGGTTAGATGAACCAGCACCATAAGTTATCCGCGTAGAACTTCTTCTCTTGAGTTGCTTTTCCACCAAGATTGCTTTATGTAACATCTCTTCAAGCTCCACATAATGCTCCATCTCAAGCCTATCTTGGACATCTCGGTTCAACCCACTCATGAATCTAGCCATAGTAGCTTCTCGGTCCTCAACCACATCAGCTCTTATCAAAAGAATCTCCATCTCTTGATAGTAATCCTCCACACTTCGACTTCCCTGAGTCAGTCTCCTTAGCTTTTGATGCAGATCGCGGTGGTAATGGCCCGGAACAAACCTTCTCCTCATGATAGCCTTCATCTCAGCCCAAGTCTCAATCGGATATTCGCCATTACGTCTTCGTGAAGTCACCAACTGATCCCACCAGCTAAGCGCATACTCGCTAAACTCAACAGCCGCCATTCGCACCTTATTGATCTAAGAATAGTGTTGAAAATTGAAAACTTGTTCTACCTTCTTCTCCCACTCCAAGTAGACATTTGGATCATTTTTCCCAATAAATGGTGGAATTTTAAACTTCAGCCCTCCAATGTTATCATCATTTCTTTCTCTGCCTTCTCGCACACGTCTACGTCTCCTTCGGCCTCCTTGAGATGAGTTTCCACTACGACTGTAGTAATCTTCAGCTGTTACATCTCTTGGCATTCTTAACTCCTCCTCTACTCTCCTCTGTTGATTAGGCAAGTTTTGTTGCTGTCTTTGTTGTGCTTCTGCTTGAACTTCGTCCAACCTCTCATAGACTGCATTCATCTCAACCCTCATCATCCTCCGCATTTCTCCCAACAATGCTTCCATCTGGATATTTTGAAGTCTCCCGGGTTGTTCTACTTCATGGTTGTTATTTTCTCCGTCAGCCATATTTGAAGAAACCTGCAAGATGAACAAACTCACAAAAACAAAATCCTTACAAGTGTTTAGTCTCAAGTGTTTCACTCACAAGTGTTTACTCTCAACTCTCAAAGTGTGTTCTAGTGACTCTCAAAGGTTCTAATAGAACAGAAACCAATCAAACCCAATGTTTTTCCAAAACAGTCGAAACAGAATCCAACTCAGCGAGATACCAAAAGATAAAATAGAACCGATTGATAGAAGTAGATTTTTTTTTTTTTTGAAATAGAACGAAACTTTTTTTTTTGAATAGAAAAGAATCTTTTTTCTCTCTTTTTTTTTCCTTTTTTTTCCTTTTTTTTCTTTTGCTTTTTTTTTTTAAATAAAATAAATAGAAAAAGAAGATGAAAGGATGAGAAGATGAAAATAAAGAAAATGGAAAGATAGAAAGATGATAGATAGAAGATTGAAAGATAGAAAATGATAGGAAGAAGATGAACGGTTAGAAGATGATAGAATGATAGAATACCAAACTCAAGGGTGTGCTCTGATACCACTTGATATGATCCTCCCAAGGATTCGGCACCTTCGAGTTGGTTGATAGAGACACCTTGATTCTAAAGACGACGAAGCCTCAAGAATAAGGATGGTGGAATGAATGGTCGCACAAGAGTTGCGGAAAGACTCTTGATATACCGGTTTGATCTTTCAGCCTCGCACCAAAAAAGATCGGATCTCTCAGCCTCGTACCAAGGAGATCGGGGTTTTGACCATCGGAATCACACCAAGTAGTCGGTTTTGATTGTTGGAATCACACCAAGCAATCGGTTTTGTTCACAAAGAACAGAAGAGAATCACTCTCAAAAAGAAAAGGTTTTGATAAAAAGTTGGATGATTATTTCAATGATCTTACATGAGTTTATATAGGATAAGAAAACTTGGTAACAAGGCCAAGTATTAACTAGTCTTAAAACTAAAAAAAAACAATTAAGATAGATGGTTGAATGAAGACCCAATTCTTATGCATGTATTCCTTCCTCCAAAGTGACTCTAGGTGCATGTATCTCAATTTTCGTCACTCTTCTTTGACCACAAAATAAAGTGATTATTTTGGGCTTTCTTGGACTTGAATTAGGTTCAAAGTGGGCTTGACTTGATACGTAACATCCCCAATAGATTTTTCAATGCTCTCTTTGACAATAAGCTCTTGAATAAGCCCATTTAGTGCATCCTTTAGCTTCTTAGTTTTTTCTCTAGTCATTGGTCCTTCAGGTACAAGCAATGGTTCCTCAGCTACAAGCTCCTGAGGTTCAAGCTCAGCTACATGTTCCTCAGCTTCAAGCTCAGCTACAAGCTCATCATCCTTAGCCCCATCCATGATCACATCACCTGGTCGAACTCATTTTATGCAAACCCCTAATAGAGGTCCGCGGGCTCCACAAGGCATGAGAGGGAACAGACCCTCAAGAGGTGGGAAAGGAAGACCTGCTGGTGGTAGAGAGAACCAACAAGGTGCCATTACAATGCCTATCATGGCGTCACCATTTGCGAATCTTGGGATGCCACCACCCAGCCCTATTCATTCTCTTACTCGTGGTATCTCGCCAATTCCAGGCGGTCCTGTTACCCCTGTCTTCATGCCTTCATTTGCCCCGACTCTTGTCTGGCCTAGGGCCCGAGGAGTTGATGGCAGTATGTTACCTGTTCCTCCTGTTCTCTCGCCTCTTCCTCCTGGACCATCAGGCCCAAGATTTCCTTCAATTGGCACTCCACCAAACCCGAATATGTTCTTTAATCCACCAGGTTCTGATAGAGGAGGGCCACCTAACTTCTCTGGGCCTGCATTTAATGTTTCTGGAAAAATGGGACGTGGAATGCCATCTGATAAAAATTCAGGGGGTTGGGTTCCTCCTCGAGGTGGTGGACCTCCTGGTAAAGCTCCTTCTAGGGGAGAGCAAAATGACTATTCCCAGAACTTTGTGGATACTGGAATGCGTCCCCAGAATTTCATCCGAGAGCTGGAGCTTACCAATGTGGAAGACTACCCCAAGCTGAGACAGCTCATACAGAAGAAGGATGAGATTGTATCTAACTCAGCTTCTGCACCAATGTATTTTAAAGGCGACTTGCATGAAGTTGAGTTATCTCCCGAGTTATTTGGAACAAAGTTTGATGTTATTCTTGTTGACCCACCGTGGGAGCAATATGTCCATAGAGCTCCTGGTGTTTTTGATAGTATGGAGTATTGGACATTTGAAGACATTATCAATCTCAAGATTAAGGTGACTAGTCTTTACACATTCTCTTCGGATATATTTTTTGTACTACACTTTGCTTAGCACTAGATCTACTAGTGCAGATATCATTTTTCATCTTGAGTAATAGGTAGAGGAAATAGTGATACTGAACATATAGTACTAAAACCATAGAGATAGTGAGATCCACTAAGAAGAAAGGCTACAAGAAATGATGGGAGGCTGACCAAGACCGAATCATGGGCCGCAAAACGATAATTTTGTCACACTCAAATACAAGGATTCAATGTGTTTTTAGAGACCTAACTTGCAGTAAAGATGATGAATCATCAGCTCCCCAAAGAAAGAGGCATCAAGAGTCGAGTACCGAAGAAAGAGTTCAAGATAAAACTGCTTTGCCACAAAACATGGTTTAACTATTAAAACCATCAGATAGTTTTTTCCCTCAAAATTACGGGTTCGTATTTTCTGGCCAAAATTGTAATTTTGTAATTCTCTCGTCAAAACATGATTCCATTTATGTTTGTCAAAAGATGATTATGTATTTTCCCTAAAAAACACATGTCTTTATTTTTCCTGCCAAATCGTAATTCCATAATTTTCCCGATAAAAACATGACTCTATGTTTTTCCATCAAAAAATAATTTCCCAATTTTCCCGCCAAAAACATAATTTAATATTTTCGGCAAAAAACGTGACTTTGTATCTGTTTTTGCCAAAAACATAATTCCACAGTTTTTGTTGCCAAAAACACAACCATTTTCCGCCAAAAACGTGATTTCACAACTCCTTTATGTTATTACTTTTCCGCCAAAAATGTGATATCACAACTCATTTATGTTATTTGTAGTAATATATAATAATAATTAATTATTTATTTATTTTTAGTAAGTAAAACAAATTATTTTATGATTGTGGATACTGTCTTACTGAGGAGTGGTAGAAGAAGAAGTGAGAAAGCTAGCTGACTCTCTACATAGAAGCTGAACGAGTCTTAAGGCTTAACTGTATAAAATATCAGATTAGCAAAAACTCCGAAAATAATTAACACCACATCCTTCTAAATCTGAATTTAGGAAGGTATATATATAGCTTAAAATAGAATATGGGATACATGCAATTCTTATATTTATGTAAACTTTTTTCTTTCTGTTTATTAATTTACTTTCTAAACACAATCAATTTGTTTTTATCATTTAAGATGAAGAAATTATTTTTACTTACTTTTACAGTTCTATTTATCTTCACTGTTCTTGTGATAGGTATGTATTTTTGTTTGGAAACATTTTAACAGATTATTACATATAGCCGTTTTAAAAGTTATAATTTTGAAAACCATATTATTTCTTCAAGATATCGATTCAACTATGGTATATATATTTTGTAGCATAACTATTTGTTCACCTTTGAATTCCATAATTTTGGGTGTAACTCTTTTTATAAACAAAAATTGTTATAGACCTAAAAATTGGAACTACAACTTGATATATTAGTATATTACACTTTTTCTTTCAATAATTTAGTATTTTATAGTTAAAAATTAAATTTATATAATATTTTAAAATCACCTTAGTATAATTCTTCTTAGTAAAATGTTTTGTGGTTTTGTCTAGAACAATCACTGATTTTTTTTTTTGTAAAAGTATTTGTTATGTCAATACCTTTACTTACACTCAATAGAAAAAAATCTAATTTTTACCATTTTTTTCACGAAAACTTATGATTTTGTAATGTTTCATATATGAAAATAACAGGAATTGTACAAGAAAAGCTAACTACATGTAATAGGTTTTTACCTAAAAAACCTGGAAAATGTGTTAAAGAAGATTGTGATCGTTTGTGTAAGAAAAAATGGCCAAAAACAATTGTTGGTCGGTGCTGGCTACCAACAAATGCTACCCAGTGCCTCTGTCAACTATGTGGCACCAGAGCCGGCCCGTAGGACAATCTGGTGAACCAACAGCAAGTGGTCCTTACTTTTATATTCAAAATTTGGCCTTCTTTGTTAAATTGAGGCAAAGTTTTTAGAAATTTTTTGAGTTCAAACCTTCAAAATATAAAAAAGCAGCCTTTTTATTTTTAGTTTGCAGCCTACTAAATTTTTGGGACGGATCTGTGTGGCGTCGCCAGCGAAATTCCTTAATTTTGTTTATCCATAATAAAACTTATATTACTAATTATTAAAATAAAGTAATAAAATATTTGTTGGATCTTCTTGTTCTGATCAGGGGCTGAGAAAGGGATAGGGCACCCTTCCCATACACCTTTTCTAAACTTACCTAGTGAATATAGGAAAAACGATCTGTGTCCCCCCAGAAACTTTCATATAGCACCACATCCACCCAGTTTTTAAACGTCAATCTCTGTTCCCCCAATTTGTAAGTTTCAGTCCAGTATCTCCCCAAATTTAAAGTTCGAAACTTCTACCCACACATTATGCTAAAATTGTGGTTTATTATTGGTTTACGCGGTTTATGAAACAAAACCAATGTGAAACCAAAAACCGAATACAGTAAACCGAATTGAGACCCGATATCACAACCCGAAATATATACCCAGTGTGAAGAATCCCTAAATTAAAAAATTTAGAACCCTAGTTTTAATTTTGCTCTCTTCATCGATATTTTAGATTTCTAGTTTCAACAGCTGAGCTTGGATATGAGCAATTCAACTGGAGCTACGAGTGCAACATCCAATGTCCAACAGAGAAGAAGAGTTGTGGGTGTACCGAAGACGTGTTGGTGTGGAGCTAGTATCGTGGCTTTGATTTCAAAATTCGCTGCCAATCCATACCGCTGTTACTATCGGTGTGGTTATGCTGCATCACATAAGGTAATGTGTTTGATTTTTGGATTGTTTTGGACAAATTTCACTCTAATTCTATGTGCTTTGTAGCTCATTGATGATAACCACAATTTCAAGTGGGTTGACGAAGCATTGTTGGATGAGATTGAGAGATTGGCTGTCAGAACGGCTGTACTTGAACAAACAGTGTCCCAGATTACAACAGAGACTATGGATCACCAAAAGATTGTTTTTTAGAAGATGCAAATGAAGCTAGAGAAAGAGATTTTTGAGAGGGTAGAAGAAGAACTGTTGGAAACCAAATCAAGTCTGAAGAAAATAATGATTGTTGTAATTGTAGGTTGTATGAACATGATTGGTTTGAGCAAATTGATAGTTTGATTGGCTTGTAGTTGTTGGTTTAGTTATGTATGGGCTTTTAGTTGTTGGATTTGTTATGTATTGTGTTGTTGTTGTTAGTGTTATGTTCTTCTTGTTGTGTCTTCTTTGTTGTCTAATGAGAAAGGAGATACCAAAATAACAAAAAACAGAGACATTGGCACAAATGGTTCAAAACCAATACATAAGCCGAATTAAACATCCTAAAAATGCATCCATGGTTCAAAACCAATACATAAGCTGAGTTAAACATCCTAAAACAGAGACCATTACATTAATTATCCTAATCAGATTGGAAAACAAAAACCCGACCATCTAACACTTCCTAATCCTTCATCCTTGCTAGATCATCCTTGAGACATCACAACTCCTTGAGACGGTTCCACTTGAGTGCCTTGAGTGCCTTGAGCAAGTTCAAATGTCTAAGACACAAGATGAAGCAAAATAAAGGTCAGTTTCACATACTATTTAACACAAGGTAGATTGAAAACTTCACTCACTAACCTGTTTAGAATACTTCTTCTTCGAGTGAAACCTAGAATTGTGACCAGCTTCACCACACATACCACAATGCATTATCCTTTTCAACTTTTAAGGTGCTTTTTTCGAAGGAGACTCATTTGGTCCTTTTTTTTCCTCTTTTTGTCCTTCTTACTCTCCTTTCCTTTCTTCCTCCCAGGCTGCGGGGGTGATGGTGGTCTATGCACAATAGGGAGGTTGGTAGATGGCCAATAAGCAGGTCCTCTTTGTGGAACAAGGCCTTCTGTGTAGTTCCTCCTCCACATAGGTGTCCGAAACCAGAAACACACATAGTCTTCAACCTCAAACTTCCTATCAATAATGACTCCATAAGCATGCTCACAAGGAATGCCACAGATTTTCCATTTTTGACAAGTGCAAGTCCTCTCAGTCAAGCTTACCCGATGAGAAATTCCACTAAGTGTAGCTTCGTAACTGTCGTTTGTGCTCCTTCTTATCTGACATTCGGAAGCTTTTTCAAATTCTTTGGCAAGGAACTTAGACACATATGGCGTGCATCTCCCATTGTGATCATGAGACTCGGCAGATCTCCTGGCAATCCTGACCATCGCAAGTCTCCTTATGGTCTCAAGCATTGGCACAAATGCTTTGTTCCTGGCTTTCAAAATGGAGTTGTTGAATGACTCGACTGAGTTATTCTCAACATCTTCACAGAAGTTTCCTTGCTTGTAGAACGCCCTGCACCAATTTCTTGGTTTCGACTTTACAACATCACGCCAGACAATCTCACTGTAGTTTTTAAGCTTGATCATGTTTGATTCAAAATCCTTCTCATTGTAGCTCCATGCAATATCCCAGACATACTTCTTCATCTTTTATCTTTCCCATGGTTTCTCTTCAAGTTGCCATAAATGTGTCGGACACACATTCTATGCTCAACTTTTGGTAGCTCTAACTCAACAGCTCGGATAAGTCCCTGAAAAAAAAGCAAGAGGTTAATAACTGAATAAATACAGCACATTACCAATGAACCCAAAATCAGAATGTTTATTACCTTTTGGCGATCAGAGACTATGATATAACCATCACCATCCATTAGTCCCAAATCAGCCTTAATCTTCCTCACAAACCACAATCAATTTACTATGTTTTCTACTTGTACACACCCCCATGTTATTGGGTAGATAGCATTATCTGAATCTCTACCTAAAGCAACCAACAACTGACCTTTAACTTTACCTTTTATAAAGGTTCCATCTAAACCTATTAGTGGCCTACAAGAATCTTTACATGTTCTCTTGAGCACATCAAAGCAGACATAGAAACTGTTGAATACCTCTTCTCCTGCATCGTTAGTCACAGTGTCAACTTCAACAGTTGAATCTTGGTTTGATTCTCGTATCTCAGACGCGTAATCTTGGAGCATTGCAAACTGCTCATCATACTCTTTCTCAATCCATCTCAAAGCTTTATTCCTTGCAGCTTGACATTGAGGCCTGGATACAGTGATCTTCCATTTCGCTTTAATGGTTTGTTCTATCTATATTTGCATGAAATACTCAGGTTCTTCTCTAATTTGATCTAGAAACAACCTAGAGATAACAAGAACCTTCAACATCTCACAATCTCCATTTGGATTACATGTATGCTTATCAATGTACTTATTCACCCTCCACCTCCTACATTTCTTAGTGATTGCACAATATATGCGCCAAATACATCCATCTCCAGCACATCTAAATCCAATCTTGGTTTTATCATACATGTATTGTGCGATGTTGCATCCAGTCTTCAGAGCATGGCCGAGTACAGCTTCCTTAAATGTAATGGCGTTGAAGAATATTTGGTGATAGTACAAAGTCCCATCGACTTTTCTGATGTTGTTCCGCTTTCTCACTCGACGAGCTTCATCATCTTCATCACTTGAACTGTCCGGATACTCATCATGAACGATCGATGGTTCGTCTATAAACTCCACTACGGCTTTCTCGATGTCAAACGTGTCTCGCTCTCTTGGATCTTCATTGTCGGGTTCATCGTCTTGGATCGGACCTTCTGCTCCTTCCTCTGACGGAACAGACCCAGTAGCCTCGTCATGAACGACTGTCACATTCGTCTCCAGCTCATTCGAATCCATGGAAATTGAGATTTTTTCCTTTCTAGGGTTCTTCGGTTTGGGGATTTGGGGATTTTTATGTTTTGGGGATTTTAGGATAAATGGGTATTGTTTAACGGGTTGAATCGGGTCGATTTGGGTTAATTTCTGGGTTAATCCGGTTTAATTTTGTTGGCATGCGGTTAATGTATTTCCTGGAACAGTAAACCAATGATAAACCACGATTTTAGCATAATGTGTGGACAGAAGTTTCGAACTTTAAATTTGGGGGGATACTGGACTGAAACTTACAAATTGGGGGGACAGAGATCGACGTTTAAAAATTGGGTGGATGTGGTGCTATATGAAAGTTTATGGAGGGGATACAGATCGTTTTTCCGTGAATATAACCAAATAGTATCTTTAGTTTAGTTGGTATATGAAACCATATGTAGCTTTATGGTCACCACTTCAAATCTGTATATGTTTTATAATATAGGATGTTTTTGAGAAGTTTTTTTGTTTCATAATATTGATGTTTTCAAGTTTCTATGTTACTTTTACATTAGTTTAATATTTTTTATTATGCAGTCTTGTTTATAATTGGTTGAATCTTTTAAAAATGATTATTTCTTAATCTGCGTGCTTTTATTTAAAACATCTTATATGTTGAAACCGATGAAATATTTGTTTGATGTCTTACTTTAGCAACTTTACTTTAGCTTTTAGTATATTCCTGCGCCGTATAACCAGACGCCTAGATGACCGCCTAAACCGCTTAATATAACTTACATAAATTTTATTTTAATATTTATTTTTGATTTTTAAATTACATATATTTAAATTATTATGTTTTATATCTATATATACGTAATTATAAACATTTATATGTTGTTAATATAACTTAAATAAATGTATTTTCTTACTTTTGTTTATAATTTATAAAAAATTTTAGTTTTATAACATATATTTTTGTATAATTATATATATATATAATGTTTTATGTTGTAAACGCCTAAACCGCCTAAAAACCGTCTACGCCCCGACTAAGCGTTCTAGGCGCTAGGTGCTGGGTCACCGCCCAGATACCGCCTAGCGTTTTCTTGAACACTGCGTATAACATAGCATTTGTGGATAGTTACTGTTGTAAGCGTTTAACAACAATCACACAAATTGTCTTGATAGTTTGATTTTAAAACTTTTTCTTACTAGACTCAACCTTCATCGTATTTTCCCTAATTATGATGGTTTTGTGTATTTTTTTAATTAGATATCCAGCCGTCTAACAAATTGATAATCATTTTTTTTTGTAACACAAGTTTAGACACTACGTGGATTGGACAATGTAAATGGGCTTGGCCCAATCTATTTGACTTTGTGTATGTCAATCGTGTTCCTCGCACTTTGCAGTGTTCTTTTCTCTTTTCTCCCTCAAACTCACTCTTCTTCCCGACACATCATACTCCGATCTTCTTCGCTTAATTCCATATCTGAAGTCAAAAATTTTATCAGGAACCTGGAAACGATTTAGATTCGAAAAATCTGAACTCTGTAGGTGATGTTTTAAGCAAGGATACTCAGTTTATGGAGACCGAACCGTTGCATCGAATGTGGAATTAATCGTGGGTGTTGTTGAAACCCTAATTTCATTGGTTTAGGGTTTTGTAGCACAGTTTTTTCGCAACACAGACTAAAATCAAATGAAGAAGAAACAAGAAGAGAGTTCGTTGGAGAAGCTGAGCACTTGGTATCAAGATGGAGAGCAAGAAGGTGGGGAGAGAAGTGAGAAGAGAAGGATGAGTCTTAAAGCATCGTACTTTGAGAGTTCTCGAATCGGTGGGAGTAAAAGCAAAGAAGATAACAAGTCTCTGGTTGATGCAGAGCATCAAGATCGTGATTCCAAGGGTTCTGATAAGAGAGAGAGAGATGGGAGAGAACGAACTCATGGGTCTTCTTCTGATACGAGTAAGAGGAAGAGATGGGATGAAGCTGCTGTTCCTGTTAATGATGGTGATTATAAAAGTAGTAAGCTTTCTGATTCTAGACATGATAGTAGTGGTGGAGAGAAAGGTTTTGTTAGTAATGAACATGGTGAGGGTAGGAGTCATTCGAAGTCTGATAGGAGTTTGAAGGCTAGTAGTAGAGAGGATAAGAGTAAGAGTCGAGGTGTGAAAGATGATGATAGGG
The DNA here is from genome assembly GCF_030686135.1 of Camelina sativa. Classification (NCBI taxonomy): domain Eukaryota; kingdom Viridiplantae; phylum Streptophyta; class Magnoliopsida; order Brassicales; family Brassicaceae; genus Camelina; species Camelina sativa. Next base: position 20,621,958 of record NC_141892.1, on the reverse strand, counting down.
GTAGTCCTCTCAAGAAAACGAGTGGTAAGGATGGTTCTGAGACAGTGAGAGAAGTGGGTCGATCTAACAGGTCTAAGACACCAGACAGAAGTGGGAAGCGTCATCAAGAATCTGAACATTCGGATGCAGACTACGAAAAAGAGAAATATGGTCGGAAAGATGAGAGATCCAGAGGTAGGGATGATGGCTGGTCTGATAGGGATAGGGATCAAGAAGGCTCAAAGGATACTTGGAAGAGAAGACATTCTAGTATTAGTGATAAAGATCAGAAAGATGGGGACTTACTTTATGATCGTGGCAGGGAACGGGAGTTCCCAAGGCAAGGACGTGAAAGGAGTGAAGGCGAGAGGTCTCATGGTCGTTTGGGTGGCAGGAAAGATGGAAACAGGGGTGAAGCAGTTAAAGCTTTGTCAAGTGGTGGCGTTTCAAATGAGAATTATGATGTAATTGAGATACAAACAAAGCCACTTGATTATGTCAGAAGAGAATCAGGTCCCAACTTTGCTCGTACGACTGAATCGGGTCAGCAGCCTCCTAAAAGGCCTACGAATAATGATGAAGAGTGGGTTTACAACCAGGAAGGTAGTAGACAGAGAAGTGAGACTTTTGGGTTTGGAACTTATGGGGAGGATTCGAGAGATGAAGCTGGTGAAGCCAGTTCTGATTACTCAGGGGCTAAAGCAAGAAACCAGAGAGGTGCAACCCCTGGTCGAACTCATTCTATGCAAACCCCTAATAGAGGTCCGCAGGCTCCACAAGGCATGAGAGGGAACAGACCCTCAAGGGGTGGGAAAGGAAGACCTGCTGGTGGCAGAGAGAACCAACAAGGTGCCATTACAATGCCTATCATGGCGTCACCATTTGCGAATCTTGCAAATGCCACCACCCAGCCCTATTCATTCTCTTACTCCTGGTATCTCGCCAATTCCAGGCGGTCTTGTTACCCCTGTCTTCATGCCTTCATTTGCCCCGACTTTTGTCTGGCCTGGGGCCCGAGGAGTTGATGGTAGTATGTTACCTGTTCCTCCTGTTCTCTCGCCTCTTCCTCCTGGACCATCAGGCCCAAGATTTCCTTCAATTGGCACTCCACCAAACCCGAATATGTTCTTTAATCTACCAGGTTCTGACAGAGGAGGGCCACCTAACTTCTCTGGGCCTGAATTTAATGTTTCTGGACAAATGGGACGTGGAATGCCATCTCATAAAAATTCAGGGGGTTGGGTTCCTCCTCGATGTGGTGGACCTCCTGGTAAAGCTCCTTCTAGGGGAGAGCAAAATGACTATTCCCAGAATTTTGTGGATACTGGAATGCGTCCCCAGAATTTCATCCGAGAGCTGGAGCTTACCAATGTGGAAGACTACCCCAAGCTGAGACAGCTCATACAGAAGAAGGATGAGATTGTATCTAACTCAGCTTCTGCACCAATGTATTTTAAAGGCGACTTGCATGAAGTTGAGTTATCTCCCGAGTTATTTGGAACAAAGTTTGATGTTATTCTTGTTGACCCACCGTGGGAGCAATATGTCCATAGAGCTCCTGGTGTTTCTGATAGTATGGAGTATTGGACATTTGAAGACATTATCAATCTCAAGATTGAGGTGACTATTCTTTACACATTCTCTTCCGATATATTTTTTGTACTACACTTTGCTTAGCACTAGATCTACTAGTGCAGATATCATTTTTCATCTTGAGTAATAGGTAGAGGAAATAGTGATACTGAACATATAGTACTAAAACCATAGAGATAGTGAGATCCACTAAGAAGAAAGGCTACAAGAAATGATGGGAGGCTGACCAAGACCGAATCATGGGCCGCAAAACGATAATTTTGTCACACTCAAATACAAGGATTCAATGTGTTTTTAGAGACCTAACTTGCACTAAAGATGATGAATCATCAGCTCCCCAAAGAAAGAGACATCAAGAGTCGAGTACCGAAGAAAGAGTTCAAGATAAAACTGCTTTGCCACAAAACATGGTTTAACTATTAAAACCATCAGATAGTTTTTTCCCTCAAAATTACGGGTTCGTATTTTCTGGCCAAAATTGTAATTTTGTAATTTTCTCGTCAAAACATTTCCATTTATGTTTGTCAAAAGATGATTATGTATTTTCCCTAAAAAACGCATGCATTTATTTTTACTGCCAAATCGTAATTCCATAATTTTCCCGATAAAAACATGACTCCATGTTTTTCCATCAAAAAATAATTTCCCAATTTTCCCGCCAAAAACATAATTTAACATTTTCGGCAAAAAACGTGATTTTGTATCTGTTTTTGCCAAAAACATAATTCCACAGTTTTTTTTGCCAAAAACACAACCATTTTCCGCCAAAAACGTGATATCAAAACTCATTTATGTTATTACTTTTCCACCAAAAACGTGATATCACAACTCATTTATGTTATTTGTAGTAATATATAATAATAATTATTTATTTATTTATTTTTAGTAAGTAAAACAAATTATTTTATGATTGTGGATACTGTCTTACTGAGGAGTGGTAAAAGAAGAAGTGAGAAAGCTAGCTGACCCTCTACATAGAAGCTGAACGAGTCATAAGGCTTAACTGTATAAAATATCAAATTAGCAAAAACTCCGAAAATAATTAACACCACATCCTTCTAAATCTGAATTTAGGAAGGTATATATATGGCTTAAAATAGAATATGGGATACATGCAATTCTTATATTTATGTAAACTTTTTTCTTTCTGTTTATTAATTTACTTTCTAAACACAATCAATTTGTTTTTATCATTTAAGATGAAGAAATTATTTTTACTTACGTTTACAGTTCTATTTATCTTCACTGTTCTTGTGATAGGTATGTATTTTTGTTTGGAAACATTTTAACAGATTATTACATATAGCCGTATTAAAAGTTATAATTTTGAAAACCATATTATTTCTTCAAGATATTGATTCAACTATGGTATATATATTTTGTAGCATAACTATTTGTTCACCTTTGAATTCCAGTATATTACACTTTTTCTTTCAATAATTTAGTATTTTATAGTTAAAAATTAAATTTATATATTATTTAAAATCACCTCAGTATAATTCTTCTTAGTAAAATGTTTTGTGGTTTTGTCTAGAACAATCACTGATTTTTTTTTTTTTTTGTAAAAGTATTTGTTATGTCAATACCTTTACTTACACTCAATAGAAAAAAAATCTAATTTTTACCATTTTCTTCACGAAAACGTATGATTTTGTAATGTTTCATATATGAAAATAACAGGAACTGTACAAGAAAAGCTAAGTACATGTAATTGGTTTTTACCTAAAAAACCTGGAAAATGTGTTAAAGAAGATTGTGATCATTTGTGTAAGAAAAATGGCCAAAAACAATTGTTGGTCGGTGCTGGCTACCAACAAATGCTACCCAGTGCCTCTGTCAACTATGTGGCACCAGAGCCGGCCCGTAGGACAATCTGGTGAACCAACAGCAAGTGGTCCTTACTTTTATATTCAAAATTTGGCCTTCTTTGTTAAATTGAGGCAAAGTTTTTAGAAATTTTTTGAGTTCAAACCTTCAAAATATAAAAAAGCAGCCTTTTTATTTTTAGTTTGCAGCCTACTAAATTTTTGGGACGGATCTGTGTGGCGTCGCCAGCGAAATTCCTTAATTTTGTTTATCCATAATAAAACTTATATTACTAATTATTAAAATAAAGTAATAAAATATTTGTTGGATCTTCTTGTTCTGATCAGGGGCTGAGAAAGGGATAGGGCACCCTTCCCATACACCTTTTCTAAACTTACCTAGTGAATATAGGAAAAACGATCTGTATCCCCCCAGAAACTTTCATATAGCACCACATCCACCCAGTTTTTAAACGTCGATCTCTGTTCCCCCAATTTGTAAGTTTCAGTCCAGTATCTCCCCAAATTTAAAGTTCGAAACTTCTATCCACACATTATGCTAAAATTGTGGTTTATTATTGGTTTACGCGGTTTATGAAACAAAACCAATGTGAAACCAAAAACTGAATACAGTAAACCGAATTGAGACCCGATATCACAACCCGAAATATATACCCAATGTGAAGAATCCCTAAATTAAAAAATTTAGAACCCTAGTTTTAATTTTGCTCTCTTCATCGATATTTTAGATTTCTATTTTCAACAGCTGAGCTTGGATATGAGCAATTCAACTGGAGCTACGAGTGCAACATCCAATGTCCAACAGAGAAGAAGAGTTGTGGGTGTACCGAAGACGTGTTGGTGTGGAGCTAGTATCGTGGCTTTGATTTCAAAATTCGCTGCCAATCCATACCGCTGTTACTATCGGTGTGGTTATGCTGCATCACATAAGGTAATGTGTTTGATTTTTGGATTGTTTTGGACAAATTTCACTCTAATTCTATGTGCTTTGTAGCTCATTGATGATAACCACAATTTCAAGTGGGTTGACGAAGCATTGTTGGATGAGATTGAGAGATTGGCTGTCAGAACGGCTGTACTTGAACAAACAGTGTCCCAGATTACAACAGAGACTATGGATCACCAAAAGATTGTTTTTTAGAAGATGCAAATGAAGCTAGAGAAAGAGATTTTTGAGAGGGTAGAAGAAGACCTGTTGGAAACCAAATCAAGTCTGAAGAAAATAATGATTGTTGTAATTGTAGGTTGTATGATCATGATTGGTTTGAGCAAACTGATAGTTTGATTGGCTTGTAGTTGTTGGTTTTGTTATGTATGGGCTTTTAGTTGTTGGGTTTGTTATGTATTGTGTTGTTGTTGTTAGTGTTATGTTCTTCTTGTTGTGTCCTCTTTGTTGTCTAATGAGAAAGGAGATACCAAAATAACAAAAAACAGAGACTTTGGCACAAATGGTTCAAAACCAATACATAAGCCGAATTAAACATCCTAAAAATGCATCCATGGTTCAAAACCAATACATAAGTCTAGTTAAACATCCTAAAACAGAGACCATTACATTAATTATCCTAATCAGATGGGAAAACAAAAACCCGACCATATTGATGTTCATATATTTTACCCTGTTTTCCCTTAATATATTCACATCTTTTGCATCTTTTGCTATCCATTTTGACCATTATTGCATAGCTTTAGGACTGTTCTTGCATTAGAGTTTAGTTGCATTGCATTTGCATCTTTTCATGCATAAACAGGTGATTTTGGAGCTTGAGGAGCATGGAAGCAATGTTGAGGAGAAGTGAAGCAATCATGAGGAGAAAGCAAGAGAGCTAAGGCTGAAGAACCAAGGTCCGGAGTCCAACTCGACTGCCCACTCGACCAGACACTCCACCGTGTGCTGAGAGGGACTCGACCAAGTGGGAGGAGCACAAAAGGAGCCAACTCGACCGGTCACTCGACCGAGCACCAGGTCGAGTTGGTCGAGCCGCCTGGCTATTTTGTCTTTTAGCGTTTTTAGGGCTTCCACTACTTTTTCTATATAAGGGCTTGTACCTACAGCCACCAAAAGAGTCCAGCTTTTTAGAGAGTCAAAAACCTAGTTTTTACCATTTTTAGAATTATTCCTTTTGCACTTTTATTTTCTTAGATCTTGTACTTCTTTTAAAAGGAGAAAAAGACTAAATTCTTCAATATTGTTGGTTTCATAACTTTCTTAATATTGAGAATTTGAGTTTGGTTCTTTCTTCAATATTGTAGATCTTTGATTTATCTTTCTAATGATGCAAGTTTCAGTATTTTCTGGGTTTATGACTTTATTGTTCATCATGTATGCTTGTGAGTAGTTGCTTAGGATCTTGAGGATGGGTAGGCTGGGTTGTGTTTGAGGTTTGTTTGATTTGGTCAATCTTGATTGTTGTAGATCTCTTCTAGGCTAGATGTTCTTAATGCTGATCTTATATCTGAGAGGGTAGGATCTGATTTCAAGCCTCTTAGCATCACACCAATGTCTAAGGAGCATAGATAAGGCTAGATCTGGAGACTATCATTAGGCTTGCTAAGAGATTAGAAGTCTTGTTTGATTTTTGACATATTGCTTAATCCCTGCTTGTGTAGATTCTTTACTTTGTGAGAACAAGTCTAGAGATGCATGAGTTTGATTGTTTCTTGCCATGAGAGTGGATTAAACATGTCTTAGAAATATATGTCTAGAGATTAGCTCAAGTTGTTTGAGATTTGTTGACCAAGTTAGATGACCTCAATCATAGTCCAACCCATGAATCCCTCCTCAAGACCTTTCTTGTTTATTGATTTCTTAGCTTAAATCCTGTTGTTTGATCGTTGTTTGATTCGTTTTGGTATTGCTCTATTTTTCTTGTGTTGCTCTGTTTTGCGTATTTGTCCAGCTCGACCTTGCACTCGATCGAGTGCTTGCTCGAGTTCCAACCCAGAACTTGTGTTTATGATTTTTGTTTGTCCTGTTTCACTCTAGTTGCATTTCTGTTGCATTCATTTAGTATCCTGTTCATTACTTACCTTGCATTAGTTCAATACTTGCATTTCCATAGTTTCTATTTCTGTTTTAGCTTCATAATTGTCATAATCATTCTGTTCCATTTGAATTTAGCTCATAATTCTTGTAGTTTTACTTTCTGCATTTTACATTTCATCATAGGATTGTTAGTGACAAACAACCTTTACATCTGGCTAGACTTAGACTCATATGCACATCTTGATTGATCACAAACACTCAGATTGGATTGACACCTCTTATACTACAATTGCATAAGGGGAATTGAAACACCCTGACATCCATTCATTCATAAGTCATCAATCCATACATCATTCACCACAACCTACAAAATAATCTGTTTCAATTTGGCGTCGTTGCCCATTTGAGTGTGTTTTGTGACATTTAGGATCATTATTAGTCTAAGATTAAGTTCGTTTATACACTTGTGAAGTTACTGAACTCGAATCTTCCTTTGCTTGGTTGTCTTGAGTTTCAGGTACCCACTCGACCACCACTCGACCGAGCCGTGATCGAGCACTTGATCGAGTCAGAAGCCGGATCCAAATAGCCATCACTTCCCAGTCGACTGGACCACCCACTCGAGCCTGCGCTCGACCGTGTACCTGTTCGAGTCTGTAGTCGAGTTTGTTGATGCACACAAGGTCAAAAGGCAAAGACAGTCTTCAAAGGCCTATTGACAACATCCACAGGCTACAAAAGGGTTTGAGACATAAGCAAAGAAGAATAGTTCAGGAACAAGAACAACAAGTAGCCATGGAGCAACAAAATCAACAAGCTCCAAGGGCAAGGAACATTGGTGTTGGGGATGCACCTAACACACACAGCCAAAGAGCTGGTATTGTGCCTCCTGCTGTGGCAAATAATAATTATGAAATAAAGAGTGGATTGATCTCCATGATACAAGCCAACAAATTTCATGGGTTGCCAGTGGAGGATCCTCTAGATCACCTTGATGAGTTTGACAGAATATGTGGACTCACAAAAATCAATGGAGTAAGTGAAGATGGCTTCAAGTTAAGGCTATTCCCATTTTCCCTTGGAGACAAAGCTCATCTATGGGAGAAGTCTCTTCCTACTGGAGCTATAACCACATGGGATGCATGCAAGAAAGCTTTTCTGGCCAAGTTCTTCTCCAATGCAAGGACTGCTAGGTTGAGGAATGAAATTTCTGGGTTTGTTCAAAGGAATAATGAGACCTTTTGTGAAGCTTGGGAGAGGTTTAAAGGATTCCAAACTCAGTGTCCTCACCATGGCTTCAGCAAAGAGTCCCTTCTAAGCACTTTGTATAGAGGAGTGCTTCCCAAGATAAGAATGCTTCTTGATACAGCTTCAAATGGCAACTTCCTCAACAAGAATGTGGAAGAAGGATGGGAATTGGTTGAGAACCTTGCTCAGTCAGATGGTAATTATAATGAAGATTATGATAGAACCATAAGGATCCCCTCCACTGATCAAGAGGACAAATACAGGCATGGTTTAAAGATGGTCAATGAGAAGCTTGACAAGATTCTCCTAAGCCAGTCAAAAACCATTCACTTCATTGGTGAAGAAGAAGCTCCAGTCCAAGAAGGAGATAGGGAGTTTGCTGAGTTGTGTTATATGCAGAACCAAGGAGGAGGATACAAAGGCTACAACCAAGGTGGAGGATTCAAGCAGAACAAGCTCTCTTATAGGAGCACCAATGTAGCCAACCCTCAAGACCAAGTCTATCCACCTCCTCAGCCTCAACAACAACACAACTATGCACCCAAGCAGCACCAACAAGTGTTCCAGCCCCAATTGTGTCCCCCACCAGGGTTTCAGACTAACCAAGGCCAGGAACAAGACCTAAGAGCAATGATACAACAGCTGTTGATTGGGCAAACCAATGGGAAAATTGAGGAAGCCAAACAGTTTGCTGAGCTGAATCAAAGGTTAACATCACAATATAATGATCTCAATATGAAGTTTGAAGGTCTGAACTCCAGAGTGAAGTATATGGAGAATAATATAGCATCTACTTCCGCTCCAAAACCCACCCAACTCCCTGGAAAAGCAGTTCAAAACCCAAGGGAGTTTACTGCCAAACCCATTCATATCTTTGAAGAGGAAGTCATTGAGGACAGTGAAGTTCAAGTTGGGGAGGATTGGTCATTTCTTGAAGCTCAGAGTGAAGTTTGTGCAAAGCAGACTGACTCCGGTATTGCACTCGACCAGGTGCTCGAGCATGCACTCGACCGAGTGAGTGTTCGAGTGGCCGATCGAGCTGAAGAGTCAGAAGCTGTCAAGCCTGCTAAGTACATCCCTCCTGCTTACAAACCGCCTCTACCATTCCCAGGACGTTTCAAGGCACATAAGCTTAAGGAATTAAGGGAAATCATTGAGAAAAAACAAATGTTGACTTTGCAACAAAAGGAAGAGAAGGTTTTGAAGGAAGAGGTTGTGATTGAGAAACAAGAAGAAGTGATGGCCATACAAGAGATCATCATTGCTTACCAAGAGGAAGAGAGAGGACTTACCTTGGAACAGTATGATCCATATCCTCTCTATAAGGATTTTTTGCTTGATTTATCAAAGAAGAAAGCTCAAGTTCAAGATGAGAAGGATCTTGAAGACCTTGGAGGAGTAATCATCCCAATTAAGCTTAAGGATCCAGGTCCATTCTATCTGCCTTGCACACTTAGCTATCTTCACTACAACCAGTGCTTATGTGACTTGGGAGCATCTATCAGTGTGATGCCCTATTCTATAGCACAAAAGATTGGGCACACTGACTTCAAGTCCACCAACCTTCATATATGCCTAGCTGATGGTTCAAACAGAGATGTGGTTGGCAAATTGGAGAATATTCCATTCAAGATAGGAAGAGCAAGGGTTCATACAGATTTTGTGGTATTGGAGATGGACAAGGAACCTGGAGATCCTATCATCCTTGGGAGGCCATTCTTGGCCACAGTTGGAGCTGTTATTGATGTCAAGGAGGGTCTTGTGACCTTGAACATTTCTGAGGATATAGCTATGAAGTTTAACATCTATAACCTAACCAACCTTCCTACCATTGATGATCAACCTTTTACTATCAAGGACAAAGGTGGTCATGAAGGTTTAAGTGAAGTGGCAACTCCAAAGGACAATCTCCCTCTTCAAGAAGATTCTGTGGAAAAGCTTAAGAGGTCAGTTCAAGAGTTGACTGGTATGGTTAAAGATCTCCAAGTCAAGCTAAACAAGAGGTCTTTGAGGAAAGCAAGACCAAGGCTCAAAATCAGGAAGAAATATGGTTTGTGTGTTAAGGGTGAGGTGATCAAGGATCAGACTCACAATGATCAAGAAGTGCCAGGGAGGATTTCATCACCTCCTTGGTATCTAACAAAGCCTAAGAAGGCAACCAAAGTCAAGCTTAGTGACTCTAAACAAGCTCACTAGGGAGGAAGTCCCTAAGGTATCCTTTGTAAATATGCTTTATTTTCTTAGTAGTTTTGATATGTTTTGTTTTATGTTTGTGTTGGGCAGGCCTTTCAATGAAAGTGTAGATGGGTATGGAGAGATTTGGACTTGGGGAAGGAGATTCGCAAGCCCACTCGACCAGCCCACGAGAGGTACTCGACCGAGTTGGCAAAGAACTAAGGCCCACTCGATTCTCATTTCTCTAGAATGATCGAGTGGAGGGAAGAACAAGAAGAAAAATTTTGAAATTTCAAACTTTGGTCAAGGAGCTCGACCACGTGCTGGTCGAGTGGCAGCAAAAAGCAGGTCAAGATTCTCATTTCAAATTTGAATGGTATGGACGCTCCACCCTTGTCTCCTTGCCCCCTTAGCTTCTTTAAATAAAGCCTTACACGATCCTATGTCTCTCACACTCTCTCATTTGCTCAAAACAATTAAAATCAAGTTTTAAAATCTCTCTCTCAAAGTTCATCTTTTGCTCAAGCTTAGCTCTTTTAAGTTTTTGGGTCACTAACCTATTAAACTTAAGCTTTGAGTCTATTCCCTTCAGTTCTATTCGAAAATGTCTTCAAGGATTACAAGGAATTCTCAACAAGCGGCTGCAAGCTCCATGGAACGTTTTGATGACCGCCTACAATCAAGAGGAGAAGCTGGAAGAACCACTCGACGCCCCACTCGAGCATGCACTCGATCGAGTGGTGGTCCGAGTGGTCGATCGAGTCAGATGCCGTGTTCAAGAAATCAGTCAGTTGAGAAAGATCCTGAGAGAACTGAAAGTGAAGAAGAAAGGGAGCCAACTCTTAGTGATTTCATGAGGAGAAACAAGGCCAAAGGGAAGAGGCCAGCAGTTGAGATTGAACAAGAGGAGGTTGAGAGTGAGAGTGAAGAAGAAGGTGAAGAAGAAGAGGGAGAGGATGATGGTGAAGCAGAATCTTGTGGATTGACAAAGAGGCAACTTTATGAAGCTTTCATGAGAATGGAGTTCCTGGGAACTAGGTATCCACACAAGGAAACCATGGAGAAGCTAGCCATTGATAAAGACGTGGAATACCTTTTTGAGAAAAGCAACCTAACCAAGTTCATGGGGCTTTGCATGGAGGGGTATAAAGAAGAAAGTTGTGAGTTTCTAGCCACAGTCAAGCTGCACACATATGCAAGGAAGGATGATGAGTTTGGAGCTGGTCATATTGCTTTCACAATCAAGGGGAAGAACTATGAGCTTTCTTTGAAGAAGATAGCAAATGTGTTTGGTTTTGAAGTTGGTAGTAATAGGAGCTTGATGATACCAAGAGAGGAGCTCTATGCCATTTGAGAAACCATTGGAGACAACATCACCTATTCATCCTCCAAGACCAAGAGTTCAAAGATAAGAAGCCCAGTCCTAAGGTACTTCCACAAGGCTTTAGCAAATACATTCTTTGCTAAGAAGGAGACTGGAAATCTCAATGAAGTTGAGCTCAAGGTAATTGACATGGCTCTCAATGGAATCATCCTTTAGGCAAGAAATAGAACCATCATTCTTGGGACCACTGTGGAGACTGACCTTCCAATGGTGCTCATTGACCACATGATATATTTGAGAAGTTGGGTAGGCAAGCTACAAAACAAAGGGTCAAGAGGAGCCTTAGCCATTGGAGGCATGATCACTCCAATACTACAAGCTGCCAAGGTCCCACTTAGAGGAGAGAAGGTTTTGCCAAGATGGATTGACTCAAGCTACCTCACCTCCACTCTCATATTGGCCAAGGAAATGCATCAAGGAAATCACATCTTCAACTTTGAGCTTCCAACAGTTGGGAAAAAACAGTTGATCTTACCTAACCAAGAGCTCACCACCATTCAAGAAGGAGCAAACATTGACTTTTGGCCAGCTGATGAGTTCTTGTTTGATGGGATAGTTCAACCTAGAGTTGATGAAGCTGGAGATGTGCAAATGGCTGATGGGGAGGAGCAATTTTACTTTGAAGATTATGAGCCTAACCCAAGGGATAGTAAAGGAGTGAGAGAGACTAGCAAGAGGTTGACTCTCCTACAAAAGTGGAGCAAGTGGCATGGGAAGAGGTTTGATAAGCTTAAGAAGAAGGTGACCAATATGGCTAAGTCCATCAAGGGCCTAAAGAAGGAGATTGCTGAGCTGAAGAGTGCAAACTCATCTCCAAGCCATTCAAGCCCTTTGAGGAGGAGTAGCTCAACTAGAGCACTCTCAAGAGTTGCAAACCCTGTGGAACCAGCTAGAGCTTCAATGTACGAGCCAAATCAGAGGAAGAGGAGTTCAAGTAGCCGTGAACAACAATTTTTGAGGCACTCGACCGGGTCACTCGAGCACCCACTCGACCGAGCACCCCAGATGCACTCGGCCGAGTTCCAGCCCAGATCACCTTATGGCTTCCCACCTCCAGCTGCTTATCCAGGATATCCAGGTTACCCTCCCATCCCACCCCAGTACTTCATGGATCTAGCACTCTACCAGCAGTTCTACCAGCAGCAAGGTCAGAATTTTGACATTCGCGGTCCAGCTCGACTCCCCCCCCACTCGAGCACGTACTCGACCGAGTCCCGGTCGATTCCCATCGTCGAGCTGCCCCAATCTCCACCTCCAAGTCATCAACAAGACCCCAATTACACCTTTGACAGCATGCAAGAGGATGTGGACAGTTTCTTCTCCAATCCTTGAGGTACCACTATCACCTTCCCTTGTAAATACCATAGCATTTGATGTTGTGTTTTGTTTTTGATTTTGAATCCTCTTACAAATTTCTTTCACACAGAGGACTGTGTGATTTAAGTTTGGGGGAGGGTTTGATATAGCATTTGATGTTGTGTTTTGTTTTCTTATTTCAAATTTTTAGCATCATCATGTTAATACTTGCATAGCATCTAAGGCATAGAAAAACCCTAAAAATTTGAAAATTTTTGCAAAATTCTTTATAAAAAAAAAAGAGTGTTCATGTAGTTTGCATTGCATAATAGCATCTTGTTTAGCATGTTTCATGTAGGATTGTATAATATTTGCATTAGGGATCTATGATGAGTTTTGCCTTGCTAGCTTGTTTAATTCACTAGACTAGGATCAATGCCCAAGTTAATAGTACTTTGATGCTAGTTGAGTGGTTAGAAGCATAAGATTGAACCAAGCCTTGAATTCCTGCATTGCATTTGGTCTAAATTGGAGCATGTTGTGATTTGACATCATTTCCTACTTATAAGAACTTAATATTGACTGTTAAATATCAATGTGTGCATTGCTTTAAACTCATGGATATCATATACATATTTGGATCATCTTTCTCCTCTTTACCACTCTTGTTGATCCAAGTAGCTGATTGAATCATTAAAATCAGTTTCCAATACCCCTAACCAACCCTTCTTTCAAGCCATGTTTATTCTTGAGTGTGTGAGGCCTTTTTGGGATTGAGCTTGGTAGAAAGTGTTAGGTTTGAACTGACAAGAATAATGCCTTGTGTAGTTCTAGTTTGCATTTTCCAAACTAGATAGGACTAGGTGATTTCATTGTTGGGTTTGGGATTTGGTTGTTTGAAAAAGAAAGAAAAGAAAAGAGGAAAAGAATGGGAAGTATGATATTGTTTAAAGATGGTTTCAGTCAAAAAAAATAAAGAAAGAAAAAGAAGAGTTTAGCAAAATGCTTTTATGTCTTAAGAATAAGAAGAAAAGAAAACCATAGCAAATAAGTAAGAATCTCCCATTCCACTAGAAAGATCAAATAAGAAACCTCTCCTAAGACTTTAAAATCAAAAGAGAAAAGGGTGAAAGAGAAGAGAAGAAGTTAAAGGGTAGCACTAGGATCAGTTGGGTTTAGATTGATAGGATAAACACTTTGGGTGCCTTTGGGTAGACAAGGTTTTGTTTTTGTATGTGTCTAAGTGTTCTTACCTTTAGCATTCTTCAAAAGCTCAATCCATTTTTATAAGAGAACCTTGATATTGATAAGCCCCACTCTAAAGAGAGACCATCATTGTCTCTAAACCTTTTACTACCAAGCCAAATGAGTTTAAGCATTGCATATAATTGATTCATGTTCTTGATTAATGAATGTTCAAGGAAATGGTTGATTTGAATGCATGTGGACATCTAAGGCTCAAATCAGTAAAGGATGTGATATGCTTGTCTAAAATCTTTAAGTAAAGCTCATTCAACTTGCATCATAGTACTAGTAACTTGGACATTGATTCTAGATGGTCTATTTGCAAGCTTTAGGAGCTGAGATCCCACTTTCAAACCTCCCATACCTTCTTATGTCTTGTTCATTTGCTTGAGGGCAAGCAAAGACTAAGTTTGGGGGTGTTGATGTTCATATATTTTACCCTATTTTCCCTTAATATATTCACATCTTTTGCATCTTTTGCTATCCATTTTGACCATTATTGCATAGCTTTAAGACTGTTCTTGCATTAGAGTTTAGTTGCATTGCATTTGCATCTTTTCATGCATAAACAGGTGATTTTGGAGCTTGAGGAGCAGGAAGCAATGTTGAGGAGAAGTGAAGCAATCATGAGGAGAAAGCAAGAGAGCTAAGGCTGAAAAACCAAGGTCTGGAGTCCAACTCGACTGCCCACTCGACCAGACACTCGACCGTGTGCTGAGAGGGACTCGACCGAGTGGGAGGAGCACAAGAGGAGCCAACTCGACCGGTCACTCGACCGAGCACCAGGTCGAGTTGGTCGAGCCGCCTGGCTATTTTGTCTTTTAGCGTTTTTAGGGCTTCCACTACTTTTTCTATATAAGGGCTTGTACCTGCAGCCACCAAAAGAGTCCAGCTTTTTAGAGAGTCAAAAACCTAGTTTTTACCTTTTTTAGAATTATTCCTTTTGCACTTTTATTTTCTTAGATCTTGTACTTCTTTTAAAAGGAGAAAAAGACTAAATTCTTCAATATTGTTGGTTTCATAACTTTCTTAATATTGAGAATTTGAGTTTGGTTCTTTCTTCAATATTGTAGATCTTTGATTTATCTTTCTAATGATGCAAGTTTCAGTATTTTCTGGGTTTATGACTTTATTGTTCATCATGTATGCTTGTGAGTAGTTGCTTAGGATCTTGAGGATGGATAGGCTGGGTTGTGTTTGAGGTTTGTTTGATTTGGTCAAGCTTGATTGTTGTAGATCTCTTCTAGGCTAGATGTTCTTAATGCTGATCTTATATCTGAGAGGGTAGGATCTTATTTCAAGCCTCTTAGCATCACACCAATGTCTAAGGAGCATAGATAAGGCTAGATCTGGAGACTATCATTAGGCTTGCTAAGAGATTAGAATTCTTGTTTGATTTTTGACATATTGCTTAATGCCTGTTTGTGTAGATTCTTTACTTTGTGAGAACAAGTCTAGGGATGCATGAGTCTGATTGTTTCTTGCCATGAGAGTGGATTAAACATGTCTTAGAAATATATGTCTAGAGATTAGCTCAAGTTGTTTGAGATTTGTTGACCAAGTTAGATGACCTCAATCATAGTCCAGCCCATGAATCCCTCCTCAAGACCTTTCTTGTTTATTGATTTCTTAGCTTAAATCCTGTTGTTTGATCGTTGTTTGATTCGTTTTGGTATTGCTATGTTTTTCTTGTGTTGTTCTATTTTGCGTATTTGTCCAGCTCGACCCTGCACTCGATCAGCACTCGATCGAGTGTTTGCTCGAGTTCCAACCTATAACTTGTGTTTATGATTTGTGTTTGTCATGTTTCACTCTAGTTGCATTTCTGTTGCATTCATTTAGTATCCTGTTCATTACTTACCTTGCATTAGTTCAATACTTGCATTTCCATAGTTTCTATTTCTGTTTTAGCTTCATAATTGTCATAATCATTATGTTCCATTTGCATTTAGCTCATAATTCTTGTAGTTTTACTTTCTGCATTTTACATTTTATCATAGGATTGTTAGTGACAAACAACCTTTACATCTGGCTTGACTTAGACTCATATGCACATCTTGATTGATCACAAACACTCAGGTTGGATTGACACCTCTTATACTACAATTGCATAAGAGGAATTGAAACACCCTGACATCCATTCATTCATAAGTCATCATTCCATACATCATTCACCACAACCTACAAAATAATCTGTTTCACATCTAACACTTCCTAATCCTTCATCCTTGCTAGATCATCCTTGAGAAATCACAACTCCTTGAGACGGTTCCACTTGAGTGCCTTGAGTGCCTTGAGCAAGTTCAAATGTCTAAGACACAAGATGAAGCAAAATAAAGGTCAGTTTCACATACTATTTAACACAAGGTAGATTGAAAACTACACTCACTAACCTTTTTAGAAAACTTCTTCTTCGAGTGAAACCTAGAATTGTGACCAGCTTCACGACACATACCACAATGCATTATCCTTTTCAACTTTTAAGGTGCTTTTTTCGAAGGAGACTCATTTGGTCCTTTTTTCCTCTTTTTGTCCTTCTTACTCTCCTTTCCTTTCTTCCACCCAGGCTGCGGGAGTGATGGTGGTCTATGCACAATAGGGAGGTTGGTAGATGGCCAATATGCAGGTCCTCTTTGTGGAACAAGGCCTTCTGTGTAGTTCCTCCTCCACATAGGTGTCCGAAACCAGAAACACACATAGTCTTCAACCTCAAACTTCCTATCAATAATGACTCCATAAGCATGCTCACAAGGAATGCCACAGATTTTCCATTTTTGACAAGTGCAAGTCCTCTCAGTCAAGCTTACCCGATGAGAAATTCCACTAAGTGTAGCTTCGTAACTGTCGTTTGTGCTCCTTCTTATCTGACATTCGGAAGCTTTTTCAAATTCTTTGGCAAGGAACTTAGACACATATGGCGTGCATCTCCCATTGTGATCATGAGACTCGGCAGATCTCCTGGCAATCCTGACCATCGCAAGTCTCCTTATGGTCTCAAGCATTGGCACAAATGCTTTGTTCCTGGCTTTCAAAATGGAGTTGTTGAATGACTCGACTGAGTTATTCTCAACATCTTCACAGAAGTTTCCTTGCTTGTAGAACGCGCTGCACCAATTTCTTGGTTTCAACTTTACAACATCACGCCAGACAATCTCACTGTAGTTTTTAAGCTTGATCATGTTTGCTTCAAAATCCTTCTCATTGTAGCTCCATGAAATATCCCAGACATACTTCTGCATCTTTTATCTTTCCCATGGTTTCTCTTCAAGTTGCCATAAATGTGTCGGACACACATTCTATGCTCAACTTTTGGTAGCTCTAACTCAACAGCTCGGATAAGTCCCTGAAAAAAAAGCAAGAGGTTAATAACTGAATAAATACAACACATTACCAATGAACCCAAAATCAGAATGTTTATTACCTTTTGGCGATCAGAGACTATGATATAACCATCACCATCCATTAGTCCCAAATCATCCTTAATCTTCCTCACAAACCACAATCAATTTACTATGTTTTCTACTTGTACACACCCCCATGGTATTGGGTAGATAGCATTATCTGAATCTCTACCTAAAGCAACCAACAACTGACCTTTAACTTTACCTTTTATAAAGGTTCCATCTAAACCTATTAGTGGCCTACAAGAATCTTTCCATGTTCTCTTGAGCACATCAAAGCAGACATAGAAACTGTTGAATACCTCTTCTCCTGCATCGTTAGTCACAGTGTCAACTTCAACAGTTGAATCTTGGTTTGATTCTCGTATCTCAGACGCGTAATCTTGGAGCATTGCAAACTGCTCATCATACTCTTTCTCAATCCATCTCAAAGCTTTATTCCTTGCAGCTTGACATTGAGGCCTGGATACAGTGATCTTCCATTTCGCTTTAATGGTTTGTTCTATCTATATTGGCATGAAATACTCAGGTTCTTCTCTAATTTGATCTAGAAACAACCTAGAGATAACAAGAACCTTCAACATCTCACAATCTCCATTCGGATTACATGTATGCTTATCAATGTACTTATTCACCCTCCACCTCCTACATTTCTTAGTGATTGCACAATATATGCGCCAAATACATCCATCTCCAGCACATCTAAATCCAATCTTGGTTTTATCATACATGTACTGTGCGATGTTGCATCCAGTCTTCAGAGCATGGCCGAGTACAGCTTCCTGAAATGTAATGGCGTTGAAGAATATTTGGTGATAGTACAAAGTCCCATCGACTTTTCTGATGTTGTTCCGCTTTCTCACTCGACGAGCTTCATCATCTTTATCACTTGAACTGTCCGGATACTCATCATGAACGATCGATGGTTCGTCTATAAACTCCACTACGGCTTTCTCGATGTCAAACGTGTCTCGCTCTCTTGGATCTTCATCGTCGGGTTCATCGTCTTGGATCGGACCTTCTGCTCCTTCCTCTGACGGAACAGACCCAGTAGCCTCGTCATGAACGACTGTCACATTCGTCTCCAGCTCATTCGAATCCATGGAAATTGAGATTTTTTCCTTTCTAGGGTTCTTCGATTTGGGGATTTGGGGATTTTTATGTTTTGGGGATTTTAGGATAAATGGGTATTGTTTAACGGGTTGAATCGGGTCGATTTGGGTTAATTTCTGGGTTAATCCGGTTTAATTTTGTTGGCATGCGGTTAATGTATTTCTTGGAACAGTAAACCAATGATAAACCACGATTTTAGCATAATGTGTGGACAGAAGTTTCGAACTTTAAATTTGGGGGGATACTGGACTGAAACTTACAAATTGGGGGGACAGAGATCGACGTTTAAAAACTGGGTGGATGTGGTGCTATATGAAAGTTTATGGAGGGGATACAGATCGTTTTTCCGTGAATATAACCAAATAGTATCTTTAGTTTAGTTGGTATATGAAACCATATGTAGCTTTATGGTCACCAGTTCAAATCTGTATATGTTTTATAATATAGGATGTTTTTGAGAAGTTTTTTTGTTTCATAATATTGATGTTTTCAAGTTTCTATGTTACTTTTACATTAGTTTAATATTTTTTATTATGCAGTCTTGTTTATAATTGGTTGAATCTTTTAAAAATGATTATTTCTTAATCTGCGTGCTTTTACTTAAAACATCTTATATGTTGAAACCGATGAAATATTTGTTTGATGTCTTACTTTAGCAACTTTACTTTAGCTTTTAGTATATTCCTGCGCCGTATAACCAGACGCCTAGATGACCGCCTAAACCGCTTAATATAACTTACATAAATTTTATTTTAATATTTATTTTTGATTTTTAAATTACATATATTTAAATTATTATGTTTTATATCTATATATACATAATTATAAACATTTATATGTTGTTAATATAACTTAAATAAATGTATTTTCTTACTTTTGTTTATAATTTATAAAAATTTTTAGTTTTATAACATATATTTTTGTATAATTATATATATATATAATGTTTTATGTTGTAAACGCCTAAACCGTCTAAAAACCGTCTACGCCCCGACTAAGCGTTCTAGGCGCTAGGTGTTGGGTCACCGCCCAGATACCGCCTAGCGTTTTCTTGAACACTGCGTATAACATAGCATTTGTGGATAGTTACTGTTGTAAGCGTTTAACAACAATCACACAAATTGTCTTGATAGTTTGATTTTAAAACTTTTTCTTACTAGACTCAACCTTCATCGTATTTTCCCTAATTATGATGGTTTTGTGTATTTTTTTAATTAGATATCCAGCCGTCTAACAAATTGATAATCATTTTTTTTTTGTAACACAAGTTTAGACACTACGTGGATTGGACAATCTAAATGGGCTTGGCCCAATCTATTTGACTTTGTGTATGTCGATCGTGTTCCTCGCACTTCGCAGTGTTCTTTTCTCTTCTCTCCCTCAAACTCACTCTTCTTCCCGACACATCATACTCCGATCTTCTTCGCTTAATTCCATATCTGAAGTCAAAATACCTGGAAACGATTTAGATTCGAAAAATCTGAACTCTGTAGGTGATATTTTAAGCAAGGATACTCAGTTTATGGAGACCGAACCGTTGCGTCCAATGTGGAATTAATCTTGGATGTTGTTGAAACCCTAATTTCGTTGGTTTAGGGTTTTGTAGCACAGTTTTTTCGCAACACAGACTAAAATCAAATGAAGAAGAAACAAGAAGAGAGTTCGTTGGAGAAGCTGAGCACTTGGTATCAAGATGGAGAGCAAGAAGGTGGGGAGAGAAGTGAGAAGAGAAGGATGAGTCTTAAAGCATCGTACTTTGAGAGTTCTCGAATCGGTGGGAGTAAAAGCAAAGAAGATAACAAGTCTCTGGTTGATGCAGAGCATCAAGATCGTGATTCCAAGGGTTCTGATAAGAGAGAGAGAGACGGGAGAGAACGAACTCATGGGTCTTCTTCTGATACGAGTAAGAGGAAGAGATGGGATGAAGCTGCTGTTCCTGTTAATGATGGTGATTATAAAAGTAGTAAGCTTTCTGATTCTAGACATGATAGTAGTGGTGGAGAGAAAGGTTTTGTTAGTAATGAACATGGTGAGGGTAGGAGTCATTCAAAGTCTGATAGGAGTTTGAAGGCTAGTAGTAGAGAGGATAAGAGTAAGAGTCGAGGTGTGAAAGATGATGATAGGGGTAGTCCTCTCAAGAAAACGAGTGGTAAGGATGGTTCTCAGACAGTGAGAGAAGTGGGTCGATCTAACAGGCTAAGACACCAGACAGAAGTGGGAAGCGTCATCAAGAATCTGAACATTCGGATGCAGACTACGAAAAGGAGAAATATGGTCGGAAAGATGAGAGATCCAGAGGTAGGGATGATGGCTGGTCTGATAGGGATAGGGATCAAGAAGGCTCAAAGGATACTTGGAAGAGAAGACATTCTAGTATTAATGATAAAGATCAAAAAGATGGGGACTTACTTTATGATCGTGGCAGGGAACGGGAGTTCCCAAGGCAAGGACGTGAAAGGAGTGAAGGCGAGAGGTCTCATGGTCGTTTGGGTGGCAGGAAAGATGGAAACAGGGGTGAAGCAGTTAAAGCTTTGTCAAGTGGTGGCGTTTCAAATGAGAATTATGATGTAATTGAGATACAAACCAAGCCACTTGATTATGTCAGAGGAGAATCAGGTCCCAACTTTGCTGGTACGACTGAATCGGGTCAGCAGCCTCCTAAAAGGCCTACGAATAATGATGAAGAGTGGGTTTACAACCAGGAAGGTAGTAGACAGAGAAGTGAGACTTTTGGGTTTGGAACTTATGGGGAGGATTCGAGAGATGAAGCTGGTGAAGCCAGTTCTGATTACTCAGGGGCTAAAGCAAGAAACCAGAGAGGTGCAACCCCTGGTCGAACTCATTCTATGCAAACCCCTAATAGAGGTCCATAGGCTCCACAAGGCATGAGAGGGAACAGACCCTCAAGGGGTGGGAAAGGAAGACCTGCTGGTGGCAGAGAGAACCAACAAGGTGCCATTACAATGCCTATCATGGCGTCACCATTTGCGAATCTTGCAAATGCCACCACCCAGCCCTATTCATTCTCTTACTCCTGGTATCTCGCCAATTCCAGGCGGTCTTGTTACCCCTGTCTTCATGCCTTCATTTGCCCCGACTCTTGTCTGGCCTGGGGCCCGAGGAGTTGATGGTAGTATGTTACCTGTTCCTCCTGTTCTCTCGCCTCTTCCTCCTGGACCATCAGGCCCAAGATTTCCTTCAGTTGGCACTCCACCAAACCCAAATATGTTCTTTAATCTACCAGGTTCTGACAGAGGAGGGCCACCTAACTTCTCTGGGCCTGAATTTAATGTTTCTGGACAAATGGGACGTGGAATACCATCTGATAAAAATTCAGGGGGTTGGGTTACTCCTCGATGTGGTGGACCTCCTGGTAAAGCTCCTTCTAGGGGAGAGCAAAATGACTATTCCCAGAACTTTGTGGATACTGGAATGCGTCTCCAGAATTTCATCCGAGAGCTGGAGCTTACCAATGTGGAAGACTACCCCAAGCTGAGACAGCTCATACAGAAGAAGGATGAGATTGTATCTAACTCAGCTTCTGCACCAATGTATTTTAAAGGCGACTTGCATGAAGTTGAGTTATCTCCCGAGTTATTTGGAACAAAGTTTGATGTTATTCTTGTTGACCCACCGTGGGAGGAATATGTCCATAGAGCTCCTGGTGTTTCTGATAGTATGGGGTATTGGACATTTGAAGACATTATCAATCTCAAGATTGAGGTGACTATTCTTTACACATTCTCTTCGGATATATTTTTTGTACTACACTTTGCTTAGCACTAGATCTACTAGTGCATATATCATTTTTCATCTTGAGTAATAGGTAGAGGAAATAGTGATACTGAACATATAGTACTAAAACCATAGAGATAGTGAGATCCACTAAGAAGAAAGGCTACAAGAAATGATGGGAGGCTGACCAAGACCGAATCATGGGTCGCAAAACGATAATTTTGTCACACTCAAATACAAGGATTCAATGTGTTTTTAGCGACCTAACTTGCACTAAAGATGATGAATCATCAGCTCCCCAAAGAAAGAGGCATCAAGAGTCGAGTACCGAAGAAAGAGTTCAAGATAAAACTGCTTTGCCACAAAAAATGGTTTAACTATTAAAACCATCAGATAGTTTTTTCCCTCAAAATTACGGGTTCGTATTTTCTGGCCAAAATTGTAATTTTGTAATTTTCTCGTCAAAACATGATTCCATTTTTGTTTGTCAAAAGATGATTATGTATTTTCCCTAAAAAACGCATTGTCTTTATTTTTCCTGCCAAATCGTAATTCCATAATTTTCCCGATAAAAACATGACTCTATGTTTTTCCATCAAAAAATAATTTCCCAATTTTCCCGCCAAAAACATAATTTAATATTTTCGGCAAAAAACGTGACTTTGTATCTGTTTTTGCCAAAAACATAATTCCACAGTTTTTGTTTCCAAAAACACAACCATTTTCCGCCAAAAACGTGATTTCACAACTCCTTTATGTTATTACTTTTCTGCCAAAAACGTGATATCACAACTCATTTATGTTATTTGTAGTAATATATAATAATAATTAATTATTTATTTATTTTTAGTAAGTAAAACAAATTATTTTATGATTGTGGATACTGTCTTACTGAGGAGTGGTAGAAGAAGAAGTGAGAAAGCTAGCTGACTCTCTACATAGAAGCTGAACGAGTATTAAGGCTTAACTGTATAAAATATCAGATTAGCAAAAACTCCTAAAATAATTAACACCACATCCTTCTAAATCTGAATTTAGGAAGGTATATATATAGCTTAAAATAGAATATGGGATACATGCAATTCTTATATTTATGTAAACTTTTTTCTTTCTGTTTATTAATTTACTTTCTAAACACAATCAATTTGTTTTTATCATTTAAGATGAAGAAATTATTTTTACTTACTTTTACAGTTCTATTTATCTTCACTGTTCTTGTGATAGGTATGTATTTTTGTTTGGAAACTTTAACAGATTATTACATATAGCCGTTTTAAAAGTTATAATTTTGAAAACCATATTATTTCTTCAAGATATCGATTCAACTATGGTATATATATTTTGTAGCATAACTATTTGTTCACCTTTGAATTCCATAATTTTGGGTGTAACTCTTTTTATAAACAAAAATTGTTATAGACCTAAAAATTGGAACTACAACTTGATATATTAGTATATTACATTTTTCTTTCAATAATTTAGTATTTTATAGTTAAAAATTAAATTTATATAATATTTTAAAATCACCTCAGTATAATTCTTCTTAGTAAAATGTTTTGTGGTTTTGTTTAGAACAATCACTGATTTTTTTTTTTTTTGTAAAAGTATTTGTTATGTCAATACCTTTACTTACACTCAATAGAAAAAAATCTAATTTTTACCATTTTCTTCACGAAAACTTATGATTTTGTAATGTTTCATATATGAAAATAACAGGAACTGTACAAGAAAAGCTAACTACATGTAATAGGTTTTTACCTAAAAAACCTGGAAAATGTGTTAAAGAAGATTGTGATCGTTTGTGTAAGAAAAAATGGCCAAAAACAATTGTTGGTCGGTGCTGGCTATCAACAAATGCTACCCAGTGCCTCTGTCAACTATGTGGCACCAGAGCCGGCCCGTAGGACAATCTGGTGAACCAACAACAAGTGGTCCTTAATTTTATATTCAAAATTTGGCCTTCTTTGTTAAATTGAGGCAAATTTTTTAGAAATTTTTTGAGTTCAAACCTTCAAAATATAAAAAAGCAGCCTTTTTATTTTTAGTTTGCAGCCTACTAAATTTTTGGGACGGATCTGTGTGGCGTCGCCAGCGAAATTCCTTAATTTTGTTTATCCATAATAAAAATTATATTACTAATTATTAAAATAAAGTAATAAAATATTTGTTGGATCTTCTTGTTCTGATCAGGGGCTGAGAAAGGGATAGGGCACCCTTCCCATACACCTTTTCTAAACTTACCTAGTGAATATAGGAAAAACGATCTGTATCCCCCCAGAAACTTTCATATAGCACCACATCCACCCAGTTTTTAAACGTCGATCTCTGTTCCCCCAATTTGTAAGTTTCAGTCCAGTATCTCCCCAAATTTAAAGTTCGAAACTTCTATCCACACATTATGCTAAAATTGTGGTTTATTATTGGTTTACGCGGTTTATGAAACAAAACCAATGTGAAACCAAAACCGAATACAGTAAACCGAATTGAGACCCGATATCACAACCCGAAATATATACCCAGTGGGAAGAATCCCTAAATTAAAAAAATTAGAACCCTAGTTTTAATTTTGCTCTCTTCATCGATATTTTAGATTTCTATTTTCAACAGCTGAGCTTGGATATGAGCAATTCAACTGGAGCTACGAGTGCAACATCCAATGTCCAACAGAGAAGAAGAGTTGTGGGTGTACCGAAGACGTGTTGGTGTGGAGCTAGTATCGTGGCTTTGATTTCAAAATTTGCTGCCAATCCATACCGCTGTTACTATCGGTGTGGTTATGCTGCATCACATAAGGTAATGTGTTTGATTTTTGGATTGTTTTGGACAAATTTCACTCTAATTCTATGTGCTTTGTAGCTCATTGATGATAACCACAATTTCAAGTGGGTTGACGAAGCATTGTTGGATGAGATTGAGAGATTGGCTGTCAGAACGGCTGTACTTGAACAAACAGTGTCCCAGATTACAACAGAGACTATGGATCACCAAAAGATTGTTTTTTAGAAGATGCAAATGAAGCTAGAGAAAGAGATTTTTGAGAGGGTAGAAGAAGACCTGTTGGAAACCAAATCAAGTCTGAAGAAAATAATGATTGTTGTAATTGTAGGTTGTATGATCATGATTGGTTTGAGCAAACTGATAGTTTGATTGGCTTGTAGTTGTTGGTTTTGTTATGTATGGGCTTGTAGTTGTTGGGTTTGTTATGTATTGTGTTGTTGTTGTTAGTGTTATGTTCTTCTTGTTGTGTCCTCTTTGTTGTCTAATGAGAAAGGAGATACCAAAATAACAAAAAACAGAGACATTGGCACAAATGGTTCAAAACCAATACATAAGCCGAATTAAACATCCTAAAAATGCATCCATGGTTCAAAACCAATACATAAGCCGAGTTAAACATCCTAAAACAGAGACCATTACATTAATTATCCTAATCAGATGGGAAAACAAAAACCCGACCATGTTGATGTTCATATATTTTACCCTGTTTTCCCTTAATATATTCACATCTTTTGCATCTTTTGCTATCCATTTTGACCATTATTGCATAGCTTTAGGACTGTTCTTGCATTAGAGTTTAGTTGCATTGCATTTGCATCTTTTCATGCATAAACAGGTGATTTTGGAGCTTGAGGAGCATGGAAGCAATGTTGAGGAGAAGTGAAGCAATCATGAGGAGAAAGCAAGAGAGCTAAGGCTGAAGAACCAAGGTCCGGAGTCCAAAGACTGCCCACTCGACCAGACACTCGACCGTGTGCTGAGAGGGACTCGACCGAGTGGGAGGAGCACAAAAGGAGCCAACTCGACCGGTCACTCGACCGAGCACCAGGTCGAGTTGGTCGAGCCGCCTGGCTATTTTGTCTTTTAGCGTTTTTAGGGCTTCCACTACTTTTTCTATATAAGGGCTTGTACCTACAGCCACCAAAAGAGTCCAGCTTTTTAGAGAGTCAAAAACCTAGTTTTTACCTTTTTTAGAATTATTCCTTTTGCACTTTTATTTTCTTAGATCTTGTACTTCTTTTAAAAGGAGAAAAAGACTAAATTCTTCAATATTGTTGGTTTCATAACTTTCTTAATATTGAGAATTTGAGTTTGGTTCTTTCTTCAATATTGTAGATATTTGATTTATCTTTCTAATGATGCAAGTTTCAGTATTTTCTGGGTTTATGACTTTATTGTTCATCATGTATGCTTGTGAGTAGTTGCTTAGGATCTTGAGGATGGGTAGGCTGGGTTGTGTTTGAGGTTTGTTTGATTTGGTCAAGCTTGATTGTTGTAGATCTCTTCTAGGCTAGATGTTCTTAATGCTGATCCTATATCTGAGAGGGTAGGATCTGATTTCAAGCCTCTTAGCATCACACCAATGTCTAAGGAGCATAGATAAGGCTAGATCTGGAGACTATCATTAGGCTTGCTAAGAGATTAGAAGTCTTGTTTGATTTTTGACATATTGCTTAATGCCTGCTTGTGTAGATTCTTTACTTTGTGAGAACAAGTCTAGAGATGCATGAGTTTGATTGTTTCTTGCCATGAGAGTGGATTAAACATGTCTTAGAAATATATGTCTAGAGATTAGCTCAAGTAGTTTGAGATTTGTTGACCAAGTTAGATGACCTCAATCATAGTCCAGCCCATGAATCCCTCCTCAAGACCTTTCTTGTTTATTGATTTCTTAGCTTAAATCCTGTTGTTTGATCGTTGTTTGATTCGTTTTGGTATTGCTCTGTTTTTCTTGTGTTGCTCTATTTTGCGTATTTGTCCAGCTCGACCCTGCACTTGATCAGCACTCGATCGAGTGATTGCTCGAGTTCCAACCCAGAACTTGTGTTTATGATTTGTGTTTGTCATGTTTCACTCTAGTTGCATTTCTGTTGCATTCATTTAGTATCCTGTTCATTACTTACCTTGCATTAGTTCAATACTTGCATTTCCATAGTTTCTATTTCTGTTTTAGCTTCATAATTGTAATAATCATTCTGTTCCATTTGCATTTAGCTCATAATTCTTGTAGTTTTACTTTCTGCATTTTACATTTCATCATAGGATTGTTAGTGACAAATAACCTTTACATCTGGCTAGACTTAGACTCATATGCACATCTTGATTGATCACAAACACTCAGATTGGATTGACACCTCTTATACTACAATTGCATAAGGGGAATTGAAACACCCTGACATCCATTCATTCATAAGTCATCATTCCATACATCATTCACCACAACCTACAAAATAATCTGTTTCAATTTGGCGTCGTTGCCCATTTGAGTGTGTTTTGTGACATTTAGGATCATTATTAGTCTAAGATTAAGTTCGTTTATACACTTGTGAAGTTACTGAACTCGAATCTTCCTTTGCTTGGTTGTCTTGAGTTTCAGGTACCCACTCGACCACCCACTCGACCGAGCCGTGATCGAGCACTTGATCGAGTCAGAAGCCGGATCCAAATAGCCATCACTTCCCAGTCGACTGGACCACCCACTCGAGCCTGCGCTCGACCGTGTACCTGTTCGAGTCTGTAGTCGAGTTTGTTGATGCACACAAGGTCAAAAGGCAAAGACAGTCTTCAAAGGCCTATTGACAACATCCACAGGCTACAAAAGGGTTTGAGACATAAGCAAAGAAGAATAGTTCAGGAACAAGAACAACAAGTAGCCATGGAGCAACAAGATCAACAAGCTCCAAGGGCAAGGAACATTGGTGTTGGGGATGCACCTAACACACACAGCCAAAGAGCTGGCAAATAATAATTATGAAATAAAGAGTGGATTGATCTCCATGATACAAGCCAACAAATTTCATGGGTTGCCAATGGAGGATCCTCTAGATCACCTTGATGAGTTTGACAGAATATGTGGACTCACAAAAATCAATGGAGTAAGTGAAGTTGGCTTCAAGTTAAGGCTATTCCCATTTTCCCTTGGAGACAAAGCTCATCTATGGGAGAAGTCTCTTCCTACTGGAGCTATAACCACATGGGATGCATGCAAGAAAGCTTTTCTGGCCAAGTTCTTCTCCAATGCAAGGACTGCTAGGTTGAGGAATGAAATTTCTGGGTTTGTTCAAAGGAATAATGAGAGCTTTTGTGAAGTTTGGGAGAGGTTTAAAGGATTCCAAACTCAGTGTCCTCACCATGGCTTCAGCAATGAGTCCCTTCTAAGCACTTTGTATAGAGGAGTGCTTCCCAAGATAAGAATGCTTCTTGATACAGCTTCAAATGGCAACTTCCTCAACAAGAATGTGGAAGAAGGATGGGAATTCGTTGAGAACCTTGCTCAGTCAGATGGTAATTATAATGAAGATTATGATAGAACCATAAGGATCCCCTCCACTGATCAAGAGGACAAATACAAGCATGATTTAAAGATGGTCAATGAGAAGCTTGACAAGATTCTCCTAAGCCAGTCAAAAACCATTCACTTCATTGGTGAAGAAGAAGCTCCAGTCCAAGAAGGAGATAGGGAGTTTGCTGAGTTGTGTTATATGCAGAACCAAGGAGGAGGATATAAAGGCTACAACCAAGGTGGAGGATTCAAGCAGAACAACCTCTCTTATAGGAGCACCAATGTAGCCAACCCTCAAGACCAAGTCTATCCACCTCCTCAGCCTCAACAACAACACAACTATGCACCCAAGCAGCACCAACAAGTGTTCCAGCCCCAATTGTGTCCCCCACCAGGGTTTCAGACTAACCAAGGCCAGGAACAAGACCTAAGAGCAATGATACAACAGCTGTTGATTGGGCAAACCAATGGGAAAATTGAGGAAGCCAAACATTTTGCTGAGCTGAATCAAAGGTTAACATCACAATATAATGATCTCAATATGAAGTTTGAAGGTCTGAACTCCAGAGTGAACTATATGGAGAATAATATAGCATCTACTTCCGCTCCAAAACCCACCCAACTCCCTGGAAAAGCAGTTCAAAACCCAAGGGAGTTTACTGCCAAACCCATTCATATCTTTGAAGAGGAAGTCACTGAGGACAGTGAAGTTCAAGTTGGGGAGGATTGGTCATTTCTTGAAGCTCAGAGTGAAGTTTGTGCAAAGCAGACTGACTCCGGTATTGCACTCGACCAGGTGCTCGAGCATGCACTCGACCGAGTGAGTGTTCGAGTGGCCGATCGAGCTGAAGAGTCAGAAGCTGTCAAGCCTGCTAAGTACATCCTTCCTGCTTACAAACCGCCTCTACCATTCCCAGGACGTTTCAAGGCACAGAAGCTTAAGGAATTAAGGGAAATCATTGAGAAAAAACAAATGTTGACTTTGCAACAAAAGGAAGAGAAGGTTTTGAAGGAAGAGGTTGTGATTGAGAAACAAGAAGAAGTGATGGCCATACAAGAGATCATCATTGCTTACCAAGAAGAAGAGAGAGGACCTGCCTTGGAACAGTATGATCCATATCCTCTCTATAAGGATTTTTTGCTTGATTTATCAAAGTAGAAAGCTCAAGCTCAAGATGAGAAGGATCTTGAAGACCTTGGAGGAGTAATCATCCCAATTAAGCTTAAGGATCCAGGTCCATTCTATCTGCCTTGCACACTTAGCTATCTTCACTACAACCAGTGCTTATGTGACTTGGGAGCATCTATCAGTGTGATGCCCTATCCTATAGCACAAAAGATTGGGCACACTGACTTCAAGTCCACCAACCTTCATATATGCCTAGCTGATGGTTCAAACAGAGATGTGGTTGGCAAATTGGAGAATATTCCAGTCATGATAGGAAGAGCAAGGGTTCATACAGATTTTGTGGTATTGGAGATGGACAAGGAACCTGGAGATCCTATCATCCTTGGGAGGCCATTCTTAGCCACAGTTGGAGCTGTTATTGATGTCAAGGAGGGTCTTGTGACCTTGAACATTTTTGAGGATATAGCTATGAATTTTAACATCTATAACCCAACCAACCTTCTTACCATTGATGATCAACCTTTTACTATCAAGGACAAAGGTGGTCATGAAGGTTTAAGTGAAGTGGCAACTCCAAAGGACAATCTCCCTCTTCAAGAAGATTCTGTGGAAAAGCTTAAGAGGTCAGTTCAAGAGTTGACTGGTATGGTTAAAGATCTCCAAGTCAAGCTAAACAAGAGGTCTTTGAGGAAAGCAAGACTAAGGCTCAAAATCAGGAAGAAATATGGTTTGTGTGTTAAGGGTGAGGTGATCAAGGATCAGACTCACAGTGATCAAGAAGTGCCAGGGAGGATTTCATCACCTCCTTGGTATCTAAACAAAGCCTAAGAAGGCAGCCAAAGTCAAGCTTAGTGACTCTAAACAAGCTCACTAGGGAGGAAGTCCCTAAGGTATCCTTTGTAAATATGTTTTATTTTCTTAGTAGTTTTGATGTGTTTTGTTTTATGTTTGTGTTGGGCAGGCCTTTCAATGAAAGTGTAGATGGGTATGGAGAGATTTGGACTTGGGGAAGGAGATTCGCAAGCCCACTCGACCAGCCCACGAGAGGTACTCGACCGAGTTGGCAAAGAACTAAGGCCCACTCGATTCTCATTTCTCTAGAATGATCGAGTGGAGGGAAGAACAAGAAGAAAAATTTTGAAATTTCAAACTTTGGTCAAGGAGCTCGACCATGTGCTGGTCGAGTGGCAGCAAAAGGCAGGTCAAGATTCTCATTTCAAATTTGAATGGTATGGACGCTCCACCCTTGTCTCCTTGCCCCCTTAGCTTCTTTAAATAAAGCCTTACACGATCCTATGTCTCTCACACTCTCTCATTTGCTCAAAACAACTAAAATCAAGTTTTAAAATCTCTCTCTCAAAGTTCATCTTTTGCTCAAGCTTAGCTCTTTTAAGTTTTTGGGTCACTAACCTATTAAACTTAAGCTTTGAGTCTATTCCCTTCAGTTCTATTCGAAAATGTCTTCAAGGATTACAAGGAAGTCTCAACAAGCGGCTGCAAGCTCCATGGAACGTTTTGATGATCGCCTACAATCAAGAGGAGAAGCTGGAAGAACCACTCGACGCCCCACTCGAGCATGCACTCGATCGAGTGGTGGTCCGAGTGGTCGATCGAGTCAGATGCCGTGTTCAAGGAATCAGTCAGTTGAGGAAGATCCTGAGAGAACTGAAAGTGAAGAAGAAAGGGAGCCAACTCTTAGTGATTTCATGAGGAGAAACAAGGCCAAAGGGAAGAGGCCAGCAGTTGAGATTGAACAAGAGGAGGTTGAGAGTGAGAGTGAAGAAGAAGGTGAAGAAGAAGAGGGAGAGGATGATGGAGAAGCAGAATCTTGTGGATTGACAAAGAGGCAACTTTATGAAGCTTTCATGAGAATGGAGTTCCTGGGAACTAGGTATCCACACAAGGAAACCATGGAGAAGCTAGCCATTGATAAAGACGTGGAGTACCTTTTTGAGAAAGCAACCTAACCAAGTTCATGGGGCTTTGCATGGAGGGGTATAAAGAAGAAAGTTGTGAGTTTCTAGCCACAGTCAAGCTGCACACATATGCAAGGAAGGATGATGAGTTTGGAGCTGGTCATATTGCTTTCACAATCAAGGGGAAGAACTATGACCTTTCTTTGAAGAAGATAGCAAATGTGTTTGGTTTTGAAGTTGGTAGTAATAGGAGCTTGATGATACCAAGAGAGGAGCTCTATGCCATTTGAGAAACCATTGGAGACAACATCACCTATTCATCCTCCAAGACCAAGAGTTCAAAGATAAGAAGCCCAGTCCTAAGGTACTTCCACAAGGCTTTAGCAAATACATTCTTTGCTAAGAAGGAGACTGGAAATCTCAATGAAGTTGAGCTCAAGGTAATTGACATGGCTCTCAATGGAATCATCCTTTAGGCAAGAAATAGAACCATCATTCTTGGGACCACTGTGGAGACTGACCTTCCAATGGTGCTCATTGACCACATGATATATTTGAGAAGTTGGGTAGGCAAGCTACAAAACAAAGGGTCAAGAGGAGCCTTAGCCATTGGAGGCATCATCACTCCAATACTACAAGCTGCCAAGGTCCCACTTAGAGGAGAGAAGGTTTTGCCAAGATGGATTGACTCAAGCTACCTCACCTCCACTCTCATATTGGCCAAGGAAATGCATCAAGGAAATCACATCTTCAACTTTGAGCTTCCAACAGTTGGGAAAAAACAGTTGATCTTACCTAACCAAGAGCTCACCACCATTCAAGAAGGAGCAAACATTGACTTTTGGCCAGCTGATGAGTTCTTGTTTGATGGGATAGTTCAACCTAGAGTTGATGAAGCTGGAGATGTGCAAATGGCTGATGGGGAGGAGCAATTTTACTTTGAAGATTATGATTCTAACCCAAGGGATAGTAAAGGAGTGAGAGAGACTAGCAAGAGGTTGACTCTCCTACAAAAGTGGAGCAAGTGGCATGGGAAGAGGTTTGATAAGCTTAAGAAGAAGGTGACCAATATGGCTAAGTCCATCAAGGGCCTAAAGAAGGAGATTGCTCAGCTGAAGAGTGCAAACTCATCTCCAAGCCATTCAAGCCCTTTGAGGAGGAGTAGCTCAACTAGAGCACTCTCAAGAGTTGCAAACCCTGTGGAACCAGCTAGAGCTTCAATGTACGAGCCAAATCATAGGAAGAGGAGTTCAAGTAGCCGTGAACAACAATTTTTGAGGCACTCGACCGGGTCACTCGAGCACCCACTCGACCGAGCACCCCAGATGCACACGGCCGAGTTCCAGCCCAAATCACCTTATGGCTTCCCACCTCCAGCTGCTTATCCAGGATATCCAGGTTACCCTCCCATCCCACCCCAGTACTTCATGGATCTAGCACTCTACCAGCAGTTCTACCAGCAGCAAGGTCAGAATTTTGACACTCGCGGTCCAACTCAACCCCCCCCCCCACTCGAGCACGTACTCGACCGAGTCCCGGTCGATTCCCATCGTCGAGCTGCCCCAATCTCCACCTCCAAGTCATCAACAAGACCCCAATTACACCTTTGACAGCATGCAAGAGGATGTGGACAGTTTCTTCTCCAATCCTTGAGGTACCACTATCACCTTCCCTTGTAAATACCATAGCATTTGATGTTGTGTTTTGTTTTTAATTTTGAATCCTCTTACAAATTTCTTTCACACAGAGGACTGTGTGATTTAAGTTTGGGGGAGGGTTTGAGATAGCATTTGATGTTGTGTTTTGTTTTCTTATTTCAAATTTTTAGCATCATCATGTTAATACTTGCATAGCATCTAAGGCATAGAAAAACCCTAAAAATTTGAAAAAATTTGCAAAATTCTTTATAAAAAAAAAGAGTGTTCATGTAGTTTTCATTGCATAATAGCATCTTGTTTAGCATGTTTCATGTAGGGTTGTATAATATTTGTATTAGGGATCTATGATGAGTTTTGCCTTGTTAGCTTGTTTAATTCACTAGACTAGGATCAATGCCCAAGTTAATAGTACTTTGATGCTAGTTGAGTGGTTAGAAGCATAAGATTGAACCAAGCCTTGAATTCCTGCATTGTATTTGGTCTAAATTGAAGCATGTTGTGATTTGACACCATTTCCTACTTATAAGAACTTAATATTGACTGTTAAATATCAATGTGTGCATTGCTTTAAACTCATGGATATCATATACATATTTGGATCATCTTTCTCCTCTTTACCACTCTTGTTGATCCAAGTAGCTGATTGAATCATTAAAATCAGTTTCCAATACCCCTAACCAACCCTTCTTTCAAGCCATGTTTATTCTTGAGTGTGTGAGGCCTTTTTGGGATTGAGCTTGGTAGAAAGTGTTAGGTTTGAACTGACAAGAATAAAACCTTGTATAGTTCTAGTTTGCATTTTTCAAACTAGATAGGACTAGGTGGTTTAAATTATGGTTTTGGGACTTGGTGAGTTTAAAAAAGAAAAGAAAATAGTGAAAAGAGAAAGAAAAGGGTAAATTCCTTAGGAGGGAAGTATGATATTGTTTAAAGATGGTTTCAGTCAAAAAAAATAAAGAAAGAAAAAGAAGAGTTTAGCAAAATGCTTTTATGTCTTAAGAATAAGAAGAAAAAAAAAACCATAGCAAATAAGTAAGAATCTCCCATTCCACTAGAAAGATCAAATAAGAAACCTCTCCTAAGACTTTAAAATCAAAAGAGAAAAGGGTGAAAGAGAAGAGAAGAAGTTAAAGGGTAGCACTAGGATCAATTGGGTTTAGATTGATAGGATAAACACTTTGGATGCCTTTGGGTAGACAAGGTTTTGTTCTTGTATGTGTCTAAGTGTTCTTACCTTTAGCATTCTTCAAAAGCTCAATCCATTTTTATAAGAGAACCTTGATATTGATAAGCCCCACTCTAAAGAGAGACCATCATTGTCTCTAAACCTTTTACTACCAAGCCAAATGAGTTTAAGCATTGCATATAATTGATTCATGTTCTTGATTAATGAATGTTCAAGGAAATGGTTGATTTGAATGCATGTGGACATCTAAGGCTCAAATCAGTAAAGGATGTGATATGCTTGTCTAAAATCTTTAAGTAAAGCTCATTCAACTTGCATCATAGTACTAGTAACTTGGACATTGATTCTAGATGGTCTATTTGCAAGCTTTAGGAGCTGAGATCCCACTTTCAAACCTCCCATACCTTCTTATGTCTTGTTCATTTGCTTGAGGGCAAGCAAAGACTAAGTTTGGGGGTGTTGATGTTCATATATTTTACCCTATTTTCCCTTAATATATTCACATCTTTTGCATCTTTTGCTATCCATTTTGACCATTATTGCATAGCTTTAGGACTGTTCTTGCATTAAAGTTTAGTTGCATTGCATTTGCATCTTTTCATGCATAAACAGGTGATTTTGGAGCTTGAGGAGCAGGAAGCAATGTTGAGGAGAAAGCAAGAGAGCTAAGGCTGAAAAACCAAGGTCTGGAGTCCAACTCGACTGCCCACTCGACCAGACACTCGACCGTGTGCTGAGAGGGACTCGACCGAGTGGGAGGAGCACAAGAGGAGCCAACTCGACCGAGCACCAGGTCGAGTTGGTCGAGCTGCCTGGCTATTTTGTTTTTTAGCGTTTTTATGGCTTCCACTACTTTTTCTATATAAGGGCTTGTACCTACAGCCACCAAAAGAGTCCAGCTTTTTAGAGAGTCAAAAACCTAGTTTTTATCTTTTTTAGAATTATTCCTTTTGCACTTTTATTTTCTTAGATCTTGTACTTCTTTTAAAAGGAGAAAAAGACTAAATTCTTCAATATTGTTGGTTTCATAACTTTCTTAATATTGAGAATTTGAGTTTGGTTCTCTCTTCAATATTGTAGATCTTTGATTTATCTTTCTAATGATGCAAGTTTCAGTATTTTCTGGGTTTATGACTTTATTGTTCATCATGTATGCTTGTGAGTAGTTGCTTAGGATCTTGAGGATGGGTAGGCTGGGTTGTGTTTGAGGTTTGTTTGATTTGGTCAAGCTTGATTGTTGTAGATCTCTTCTAGGCTAGATGTTCTTAATGCTGATCTTATATCTGAGAGGGTAGGATCTGATTTCAAGCCTCTTAGCATCACACCAATGTCTAAGGAGCATAGATAAGGCTAGATCTGGAGACTATCATTAGGCTTGCTAAGAGATTAGAAGTCTTGTTTGATTTTTGACATATTGCTTAATGCCTGCTTGTGTAGATTCTTTACTTTGTGAGAACAAGTCTAGAGATGCATGAGTTTGATTGTTTCTTGCCATGAGAGTGGATTAAACATGTCTTAGAAATATATGTCTAGAGATTAGCTCAAGTTGTTCGAGATTTGTTGACCAAGTTAGATGACCTCAATCATAGTCCAGCCCATGAATCCCTCCTCAAGACCTTTCTTGTTTATTGATTTCTTAGCTTAAATCCTGTTGTTTGATCGTTGTTTGATTCGTTTTGGTATTGCTCTGTTTTTCTTGTGTTGCTCTATTTTGCGTATTTGTCCAGCTCGACCCTGCACTCGATCAGCACTCGATCGAGTGTTTGCTCGAGTTCCAACCCAGAACTTGTGTTTATGATTTGTGTTTGTCATGTTTCACTCTAGTTGCATTTCTGTTGCATTCATTTAGTATCCTGTTCATTACTTACCTTGCATTAGTTCAATACTTGCATTTCCATAGTTTCTATTTCTGTTTTAGCTTCATAATTGTCATAATCATTCTGTTCCATTTGCATTTAGCTCATAATTCTTGTAGTTTTACTTTCTGCATTTTACATTTCATCATAGGATTGTTAGTGACAAACAACCTTTACATCTGGCTTGACTTAGACTCATATGCACATCTTGATTGATCACAAACACTCAGGTTGGATTGACACCTCTTATACTACAATTGCATAAGGGGAATTGAAACACCCTGACATCCATTCATTCATAAGTCATCATTCCATACATCATTCACCACAACCTACAAAATAATCTGTTTCACATCTAACACTTCCTAATCCTTCATCCTTGCTAGATCATCCTTGAGACATCACAACTCCTTGAGACGGTTCCACTTGAGTGCCTTGAGTGCCTTGAGCAAGTTCAAATGTCTAAGACACAAGATGAAGCAAAATAAAGGTCAGTTTCACATACTATTTAACACAAGGTAGATTGAAAACTTCACTCACTAACCTGTTTAGAAAACTTCTTCTTCGAGTGAAACCTAGAATTGTGACCAGCTTCACCACACATACCACAATGCATTATCCTTTTCAACTTTTAAGGTGCTTTTTTCGAAGGAGACTCATTCGGTCCTTTTTTTTCCTCTTTTTGTCCTTCTTACTCTCCTTTCCTTTCTTCCTCCCAGGCTGCGGGAGTGATGGTGGTCTATGCACAATAGGGAGGTTGGTAGATGGCCAATAAGCAGGTCCTCTTTGTGGAACAAGGCCTTCTGTGTAGTTCCTCCTCCACATAGGTGTCCGAAACCAGAAACACACATAGTCTTCAACCTCAAACTTCCTATCAATAATGACTCCATAAGCATGCTCACAAGGAATGCCACAGATTTTCCATTTTTGACAAGTGCAAGTCCTCTCAGTCAAGCTTACTCGATGAGAAATTCCACTAAGTGTAGCTTCGTAACTGTCGTTTGTGCTCCTTCTTATCTGACATTCGGAAGCTTTTTCAAATTCTTTGGCAAGGAACTTAGACACATATGGCGTGCATCTCCCATTGTGATCATGAGACTCGGCAGATCTCCTGGCAATTCTGACCATCGCAAGTCTCCTTATGGTCTCAAGCATTGGCACAAATGCTTTGTTCGTGGCTTTCAAAATGGAGTTGTTGAATAACTCGACTGAGTTATTCTCAACATCTTCACAGAAGTTTCCTTGCTTGTAGAACGCCCTGCACCAATTTCTTGGTTTCGACTTTACAACATCACGCCAGACAATCTCACTGTAGTTTTTAAGCTTGATCATGTTTGCTTCAAAATCCTTCTCATTGTAGCTCCATGCAATATCCCAGACATACTTCTTCATCTTTTATCTTTCCCATGGTTTCTCTTCAAGTTGCCATAAATGTGTCGGACACACATTCTATGCTCAAATTTTGGTAGCTCTAACTCAACAGCTCGGATAAGTCCCTGAAAAAAAAGCAAGAGGTTAATAACTGAATAAATACAACACATTACCAATGAACCCAAAATCAGAATGTTTATTACCTTTTGGCGATCAGAGACTATGATATAACCATCACCATCCATTAGTCCCAAATCAGCCTTAATCTTCCTCACAAACCACAACCAATTTACTATGTTTTCTACTTGTACACACCCCCATGCTATTGGGTAGATAGCATTATCTGAATCTCAACCTAAAGCAACCAACAATTGACCTTTAACTTTACCTTTTATAAAGGTTCCATCTAAACCTATTAGTGGCCTACAAGAATCTTTCCATGTTCTCTTGAGCACATCAAAGCAGACATAGAAACTGTTGAATACCTCTTCTCCTGCATCGTTAGTCACAGTGTCAACTTCAACAGTTGAATCTTGGTTTGATTCTCGTATCTCAGACGCGTAATCTTGGAGCATTGCAAACTGCTCATCATACTCTTTCTCAATCCATCTCAAAGCTTTATTCCTTGCAGCTTGACATTGAGGCCTGGATACAGTGATCTTCCATTTCGCTTTAATGGTTTGTTCTATCTATATTGGCATGAAATACTCAGGTTCTTCTCTAATTTGATCTAGAAACAACCTAGAGATAACAAGAACCTTCAACATCTCACAATCTCTATTCGGATTACATGTATGCTTATCAATGTACTTATTCACCCTCCACCTCCTACATTTCTTAGTGATTGCACAATATATGCGCCAAATACATCCATCTCCAGCACATTTAAATCCAATCTTGGTTTTATCATACATGTACTGTGCGATGTTGCATCCAGTCTTCAGAGCATGGCCGAGTACAGCTTCCTTAAATGCAATGGCGTTGAAGAATATTTGGTGATAGTACAAAGTCCCATCGACTTTTCTGATGTTGTTCCGCTTTCTCACTCGACGAGCTTCATCATCTTCATCACTTGAACTGTCCGGATACTCATCATGAACGATCGATGGTTCGTCTATAAACTCCACTACGGCTTTCTCGATGTCAAACATGTCTCGCTCTCTTGGATCTTCATCGTCGGGTTCATCGTCTTGGATCGGACCTTCTGCTCCTTCCTCTGACGGAACAGACCCAGTAGCCTCGTCATGAACGACTATCGCATTCGTCTCCAGCTCATTCGAATCCATGGAAATTGAGATTTTTTCCTTTCTAGGGTTCTTCGATTTGGGGATTTGGGGATTTTTATATTTTGGGGATTTTAGGATAAATGGGTATTGTTTAACGGGTTGAATCGGGTCGATTTGGGTTAATTTATGGGTTAATCCGGTTTAATTTTGTTGGCATGCGGTTAATGTATTTCCTGGAACAGTAAACCAATGATAAACCACGATTTTAGCATAATGTGTGGACAGAAGTTTCGAACTTTAAATTTGGGGGGATACTGGACTGAAACTTACAAATTGAGGGGACAGAGATTGACGTTTAAAAACTGGGTGGATTTGGTGCTATATGAAAGTTTATGGGGGGATACAGATCGTTTTTCCGTGAATATAACCAAATAGTATCTTTAGTTTAGTTGGTATATGAAACCATATGTAGCTTTATGGTCACCAGTTTAAATCTGTATATGTTTTATAATATAGGATGTTTTTGAGAAGTTTTTTTGTTTCATAATATTGATGTTTTCAAGTTTCTATGTTACTTTTACATTAGTTTAATATTTTTTATTATGCAGTCTTGTTTATAATTGGTTAAATTTTTTAAAAATGATTATTTCTTAATCTGCGTGTTTTTACTTAAAACATCTTATATGTTGAAACCGATGAAATATTTGTTTGATGTCTTACTTTAGCAACTTTACTTTAGCTTTTAGTATATTCCTGCGCCGTATAACCAGACGCCTAGATGACCGCCTAAACCGCTTAATATAACTTACATAAATTTTATTTTAATATTTATTTTTGATTTTTAAATTACATATATTTAAATTAGTATGTTTTATATCTATATATACGTAATTATAAACATTTATATGTTGTTAATATAACTTCAATAAATGTATTTTCTTACTTTTGTTTATAATTTATAAAAAATTTTAGTTTTATAACATATATTTTTGTATAATTATATATATATATATATATATATATAATGTTTTATGTTCTAAACGCTTAAACCGCCTAAAAACTTTCTACACCCCAACTAAGCGTTCTATGCGCTAGGTGCTGGGTCACTGCCCAGATACCGCCTAGCGTTTTCTTGAACACTGCGTATAACATAGCATTTGTGGATAGTTACTGTTGTAAGTGTTTAACAACAATCACACAAATTGTCTTGATAGTTTGTTTTTAAAACTTTTTCTTACTAGACTCAATCTTCATGGTATTTTCCCTAATTATGATGGTTTTGTGTATTTTTTTAATTAGATATCCAGCCGTCTAACAAATTGATAATCATTTTTTTTTTAACACAAGTTTAGACACTACATGTAAATGGGCTTGGCCCAATCTATTTGACTTTGTGTATGTCGATCGTGTTCCTCGCACTTCGTAGTGTTCTTTTCTCTTCTCTCCCTCAAACCCACTCTTCTTCCCGACACATCATACTCCGATCTTCTTCGCTTAATTCCATATCTGAAGTCAAAATTTTCATCAGGAACCTGGAAACGATTTAGATTCGAAAAATCTGAACTCTGTAGGTGATGTTTTAAGCAAGGATACTCAGTTTATGGAGACCGAACCGTTGCGTCGAATGTGGAATTAATCGTGGGTGTTGTTGAAACCCTAATTTCGTTGGTTTAGGGTTTTGTAGCACAGTTTTTTCGCAACACAGACTAAAATCAAATGAAGAAGAAACAAGAAGAGAGTTCGTTGGAGAAGCTGAGCACTTGGTATGAAGATGGAGAGCAAGAAGGTGGGGAGAGAAGTGAGAAGAGAAGGATGAGTCTTAAAGCATCGGACTTTGAGAGTTCTCGAAGCGGTGGGAGTAAAAGCAAAGAAGATAACAAGTCTCTGGTTGATGCAGAGCATCAAGATCGTGATTCCAAGGGTTCTGATAAGAGAGAGAGAGACGGGAGAGAACGAACTCATGGGTCTTCTTCTGATACGAGTAAGAGGAAGAGATGGGATGAAGCTGCTGTTCCTGTTAATGATGGTGATTATAAAAGTAGTAAGCTTTCTGATTCTAGACATGATAGTAGTGGTGGAGAGAAAGGTTCTGTTAGTAATGAACATGGTGAGGGTAGGAGTCATTCGAAGTCTGATAGGAGTTTGAAGGCTAGTAGTAGAGAGGATAAGAGTAAGAGTCGAGGTGTGAAAGATGATGATAGGGGTAGTCCTCTCAAGAAAACGAGTGGTAAGGATGGTTCTGAGACAGTGAGAGAAGTGGGTCGATCTAACAGGTCTAAGACACCAGACAGAAGTGGGAAGCGTCATCAAGAATCTGAACATTCGGATGCAGACTACGAAAAAGAGAAATATGGTCGGAAAGATGAGAGATCCAGAGGTAGGGATGATGGCTGGTCTGATAGGGATAGGGATCAAGAAGGCTCAATGGATACTTGGAAGAGAAGACATTCTAGTATTAGTGATAAAGATCAGAAAGATGGGGACTTGCTTTATGATCGTGGCAGGGAACGGGAGTTCCCAAGGCAAGGACGTGAAAGGAGTGAAGGCGAGAGGTCTCATGGTCGTTTGGGTGGCAGGAAAGATGGAAACAGGGGTGAAGCAGTTAAAGCTTTGTCAAGTGGTGGCGTTTCAAATGAGAATTATGATGTAATTGAGATACAAACCAAGCCACTTGATTATGTCAGAGCAGAATCAGGTCCCAACTTTGCTCGTACGACTGAATCGGGTCAGCAGCCTCCTAAAAGGCCTACGAATAATGATGAAGAGTGGGTTTACAACCAGGAAGGTAGTAGACAGAGAAGTGAGACTTTTGGGTTTGGAACTTATGGGGAGGATTCGAGAGATGAAGCTGGTGAAGCCAGTTCTGATTACTCAGGGGCTAAAGCAAGAAACCAGAGAGGTGCAACCCCTGGTCGAACTCATTCTATGCAAACCCCTAATAGAGGTCCGCAGGCTCCACAAGGCATGAGAGGGAACAGACCCTCAAGGGGTGGGAAAGGAAGACCTGCTGGTGGCAGAGAGAACCAACAAGGTGCCATTACAATGCCTATCATGGCGTCACCATTTGCGAATCTTGGAATGCCACCACCCAGCCCTATTCATTCTCTTACTCCTGGTATCTCGCCAATTCCAGGCGGTCCTGTTACCCCTATCTTCATGCCTTCATTTGCCCCGACTCTTGTCTGGCCTGGGGCCCGAGGAGTTGATGGCAGTATGTTACCTGTTCCTCCTGTTCTCTCGCCTCTTCCTCCTGGACCATCAGGCCCAAGATTTCCTTCAATTGGCACTCCACCAAACCCGAATATGTTCTTTAATCCACCAGGTTCTGACAGAGGAGGGCCACCTAACTTCTCTGGGCCTGCATTTAATGTTTCTGGACAAATGGGACGTGGAATGCCATCTGATAAAAATTCAGGGGGTTGGGTTCCTCCTCGAGGTGGTGGACCTTCTGGTAAAGCTCCTTCTAGGGGAGAGCAAAATGACTATTCCCAGAACTTTGTGGATACTGGAATGCGTCCCCAGAATTTCATCCGAGAGCTGGAGCTTACCAATGTGGAAGACTACCCCAAGCTGAGAGAGCTCATACAGAAGAAGGATGAGATTGTATCTAACTCAGCTTCTGCACCAATGTATTTTAAAGGCGACTTGCATGAAGTTGAGTTATCTCCCGAGTTATTTGGAACAAAGTTTGATGTTATTCTTGTTGACCCACCGTGGGAGGAATATGTCCATAGAGCTCCTGGTGTTTCTGATAGTATGGAGTATTGGACATTTGAAGACATTATCAATCTCAAGATTGAGGTGACTACACTTTGCTTAGCACTAGATCTACTAGTGCAGATATCATTTTTCATCTTGAGTAATAGGTAGAGGAAATAGTGATACTGAACATATAGTATTTTGACCTGTGTGTAGATTTTGGGGGTAAGGTTGGTTGCCATCTTTGCTATTGTGGTTTATAACAAAAGCAAAATTTTCCATGTATCTGTAGGCGATAGCTGATACGCCCTCCTTTATTTTTCTCTGGGTTGGTGATGGTGTTGGGCTTGAGCAAGGGCGCCAGTGCCTAAAAAAGGTACATGATTTAAACAATTTCCCATTTCATTTATCGTTTTGGGTTTGTTGTTCTTGAGAGTTTTCACTTCATCGCTATTTCTTTTATTTTGAGTGTCACAGTGGGGTTTCAGAAGGTGTGAAGATATTTGCTGGGTGAAGACCAACAAAAGTAATGCAGCACCAACTTTGCGACATGATTCTCGTACTGTGTTTCAGCGTTCCAAGGTTCAGTATGGTCTGCCATTGCCTCCTCGTTTGATTCCTGTGTTGCATATCTTTGCTTAACACGTTTTATTGGTTTCTCTCTGTGTAGGAGCACTGCTTGATGGGGATAAAGGGTACTGTTCGGCGTAGCACTGATGGACATATAATCCACGCTAACATTGATACTGACGTAATTATTGCTGAAGAGCCTCCTTATGGTTAGTAGAATGTATTTTGCTCGTCATATCTTGTTCCGTCTCTCTCTTCTGCTTCCAGCTTCCTGTTTTTTTAAAGTGAATATAATAAGATTTCATCAGTTATGCTACATCAGCAGTTAAATGCGTACAAATAGGATGGTTGCTTCA
Source organism: Camelina sativa (assembly GCF_030686135.1). NCBI lineage: Eukaryota > Viridiplantae > Streptophyta > Magnoliopsida > Brassicales > Brassicaceae > Camelina > Camelina sativa. The sequence continues at coordinate 20,578,730 of NC_141892.1, read as the reverse complement.
TGTGATTAAAGGTGTCGAGTGTTTTAGTACTGGTTTGGGCCTATTGTTGGGAGGGAAGCTTTGGGTTCTCGATAAACAAAACCCTTAATTTCCTTTGGCTCTCGGATATGGTATATGTGATTAGTTTGCTGGATTAGTCTTGGATTCTCTATAGTGTGAGCTTGTTCATTGAGAAGGATATACGATTCTGTGGTTGATTGTAACAGGGCATATCTAAATATTTATGCAGTTGTATCCGTACTGTTTATCGTAATTTCAATCTCTTTCTGTAGGTTCAACTCAGAAGCCAGAAGATATGTATAGGATAATAGAGCATTTTGCACTTGGTCGCCGGAGGCTTGAGCTTTTTGGTGAAGACCACAATATTCGAGCTGGATGGCTTACTGTTGGAAAAGGCCTTTCTTCCTCAAACTTTGAATCACAGGTAAAATCTCATACACTCTGCAAACATCTATCTCCACCTCTTCCTGTATTTACATGAGCTTTAGAACTATGCAAGGAACTTCTTTGACAGCATGTGTAAGATGTGTTTGACCTGTTTTGGATATTGTGTACTTTAGGCTTATGTGAGGAATTTTGCGGACAAGGAGGGTAAAGTGTGGCAAGGAGGAGGAGGGAGGAATCCGCCTCCAGACGCACCACATCTCGTTGTGACTACTCCTGATATAGAATCGCTGCGGCCCAAATCACCAATGAAGAATCAGCAACAACAATCATACCCAACGTCTCTAGCCTCTGCTAATTCCTCAAACCGAAGGACCACAGGAAACTCACCACAAGCAAATCCTAATGTTGTTGTCTTACATCAAGAGGCTTCTGGTTCTAACTTCTCTGTTCCGACCACCCCACATTGGGTGGCACCAGCGGCACCTGCCTCTGCAGGTCCTCCTCCAATGGACAGCTTTAGAGTGCCTGAAGGTGGCAACAACACAAGACCACCGGACGACAAGAATTTTGACATGTACGGCTTTAACTGAGCCCTGCCCAAACTGCAGAGTTTCTAAAATTGTTTTCTATTCGATGGATTTTTTTCCACCACCTTTGCATTGAGAAACTCTGCTACTTAACGGTTTTGGTTCTCTGTTTGTAATTCTGTTCATTTTTTTACCTTCGTAGAGCCAATACTTTCTATTCATTTCATTTTAAGCTTTTACTTAATACTCCCATTTTGCTCCATACAAACTGATGTATCCAATTCAAATCCCATTAAACCCTTTATATTCACAATTTACATACTCATATCTAATAAATGATTTCATTGGTATAACAGTATGTGCAAACCACCAAACAAAAAGTTCTTCGAGTGTTAGAAGCAGCCATGGTTTCTCATGATTTACTTGAACCTCCAAGAGACCAGAATCTAAGATTCACTCACTCCACATTCCAACAGAAATCTCTTGTACTCGAGCTCGACTCTGCTATACGCTTCATTCATTTCATCCGTAGCTTCCTGATTCGCTGGAGCGGCCTGCATGCAGTTAGCTTCTTTAACAACTGAAGCATAATCTGTAAACGAATATTATGCAGAACTTATGTATGCAACTGACACTGTCTTCTGGCGACGAATCATTTTCATCAGAAGCAAGTGGCTCGTTCCTATCACTCAATGCAGTTCTCCACCTTGTTCCTTTGGAGCCAGGGGGGGGATGACCTTTTGATGTTTTTCTGGAGATTATTGTGTGTAGCGTCCCAATTATGCAGACGATGCACAATCCAAGAACAGGAAGCAGAGAAGTGAACAAAACACCTGAGTTTAACTGAAGAGAGACATGATTACAGGCTGGAAAAAAAACACTAAGAGTATACAATTCTAAGTTGCATCAAGATCCAAACAAACATCTAATGCAAGAGTTTAGGCTAACACCACCAAAGCATTGCTTGAACACATGGATCCAAACGTAGTAAGAAAACTCAATATACTATCCAAGAAGACAAACAAAAACATGAATCTGAAAGCAAACTCAAAATCCTTAGCCCTCCTAATGGATAGGAAAGTGGGACACTGGCTTGTAGGGATATGTTCTTACATGTCCCAATTTGTGTTGGTCTCGTCCTGAAAGATTCTCTGCAGTGCTAACAGTCTCACTGTATTTCTCTTGCCGACGTAAATCAGGTAACTCCTCAGTTGTGTTCTGTCAGTGCTCATCAATTAACCAAAGACTAATATAAGTTAGGATCTCCCCAATTCAGATAGATACCATTTAAGGACAAAGAACTTCAGTGATATACCATCTTAGAGTCATCTATAACAGAAGAAGGAACAACAGCGTCATGCTCCTCTTCAAAATTTATGTCATCAAGTCTACTAATTGTCTTAGTTTCTTCAGAATGTTCAACTGATACTCCATATTGCTTCAGAATACGTCTCAAAGACTCGCTTCTGCAACATCAGAGAGACTAACTCTATGAAACATTGCCAAAACTAAAGTAACTTTGATTGTTCTCATTAAATTACAAAATCAGTGTAGGGTTCTATCACACTTATCTAAAGAGAAAACTGCTGATGAAGCTGAAATCATCATCTTTCAAAGCAACCACAACTAAATAAAGAACTCAATCACCAGAACCACACAATTCTTATCATAACTGGCTTAATCCTAAACTCCACAACACAATTCTAATGAGTGATGAAGTTCATAAACATTTTCACTAACCACAATTACACACACAGAGAGAGCACAAAGTCATCACCTTTTAGCAGAACGAGCCAGTTCGTGTTTAGTCCTCAGTTCCTTCTCTGACATCTGTTGAACACGAAACCTCCATCTCTACAAATTCAAAACAACCACAAAAACAATACTTCACTAAAAAAAACTCAAAAAAAGGAATATTTGCTTGTAACCCTAACCTCTGAAACTCGTTTAAACCGTTTACTTCTGAAACCAATCAAGGAGGAGCCGAACACGACCTCATTGATTAACAAAGCAGCAGCCCCAAGGTGCAAACTTGCCATGTACCCAGAAGCTTTTAAGACGAAATGAGAAAGATTTAGAGGAGAGAAACAACCATGATCCACACCACCACTTAGAAGACAAGACATTGTCTTCTTCTACTACTATAAAGCTTCGTCTTCATCTGAAAAGCAGAACACATGGTCCCCTATTGGCCAATTATCGTTTAAATCGCTCAAAGACTCATAGAAAGATACAAAGGGTCCTCAGTTTTCTGACTGAAAAGGACGTTTCCTTTTGGAATATCTCTTTACTGAAAAAAAGTAAAGGGTTGCTTTGTAAGGAATCAAAACTTTTGGGTCTGTATGTAATTTATAAATAATGTAAGGGTGTAATAATAATAGGGATGCTTCCAATAGCAAAAAAGAAGAAGCAATCATTCAGATTTCAGATTGTGACATCTTACCTTTTTTTTTTACCGCAATAAATCACGCGCGAAATTCTCCAACTTCCACGCGCCTATTCCACTTCTTCATATACACGCGCTTCTTTTTTTTTCCAGTTCAGATTCTTTAGTTTTCAATATGTGTTTATGCCAATCTGAGTTGCGTGTAGGAGAAGTTACTGTCACTTACTTGGCTTATAAAACTCTGAAGCAATCCAATTTTAACAGGGCAAAATACATGTGGCTTATGTTGTATCTGCGGGCTAATGCTGCAGAAGGTTTTAATGGTGGTTATTACTATAATGGCCGTGGCATGATGATGACCAAAGGTTTGTGATTAATTAGTAGCGTTCTATCGATCTTTCATATCAAAAAGCTTTCTTGGCTTTCTAGGCTTTCTTGATTTTCTCAGTCTGAATTATAAGAGATGATTTGTTTTAATATCTTTTTATGCTTAGCTACCAGTGTCTCCAAACTTCAAAGTAAAGATAATCTATTGTCAATGTCCTCTATATCATACAAGTGCCTCGGGTGACATCATCTATATCGCAGCCCTGAAAACGCTGAACATCTAGAGAAACCGCATGATATATGTGATCCATATAGTAACCCTCAAGCACAAGAGTTGGTCCAAATTCTTCCTCATCCAGGATGGTCGGTCCACGGTTATCCCGATAAGCAAGGAGATGATTGGATTGGGGATCCCATGACTTGGGAGCTCGATGACTTGGAAGTAAAGACGTCTTTACTTCTACCAGTTAAGTAAAGATATTTAATTAATTAATACTTCATTTCTCATTGGGACTTGGCTTGAAACTAATCTGGCTTTGTGGACAGGTCCCGGGAAATAAATCAGTAAAGCGAGTGTGGACATCCATCAGTGTTGGTACAGAAATATATGTTAGCAATAGACAAGAAGAGTGACTTTGATGTTTTTGTTCCAATACAAACAATCCTCGTGAACATGGAGGTTGTAGCAACACTCGTCGCTTTTGCTTTCTTTGTTTTTTTTTTATTCTCACAAGCGAAAGCTCATGTGCCTCGATTACACATGATGTCTTCTTTTTGTTTAATTTTTTGAACCTGATACACAAAAATATATGAAAAGGAATCATTTTCTTTTTAGTTTTTGTTTGGAAAGAAAAAGTATTTGGTCTATGTATTATTGGGTTTCTAAGTTTAGGCCCGACCGGTGGTGTTAACTTTATGAAAACGTGTTTCCAGAATCGTCCCGAGCACAACTTCAACATCTTTCTAACTCGTCATTAATACAGCCAAGTTGTCTGAGCTTAATACAAGAAAAGCAATTTTTTTTTTAATGATCGATTATAAGAACAAAGATGTAAATTCGAATTTAACTAAAATCACATTTATTTGGTCTTATAACTATTTGAAGCCGTGGAAGTTGACCAAAACAACTGCAAATTAATGCCTTGGAAAGTTACTGAGGCAACATATTTTCTAATTTAATTAAGAGTTTAGAATAACTAAACCTTTTGGCACAAATCAAACTTTAATTTACGAAAATTTCTCACCCATCCCATCCTAAAGTTACTTGACTTTCAAATCTATTTTTTTTTCATAGCTAAACAACAATCATTTTTAACTGCCGATTTTATAGTTATAACACAGAGTAGCAGCCCATGTTGATCGGCTAATAATAAGTTGTGATGGCCGTCCGTAGTTTTTTTTTTTTTTGTTAGAAAAAACTTCTTAATCCTTTGTTTGTTTTTATGTTAAATTTATTTAAGAAAAGAAACGAACGACAAATTAAAGATCCATGAAGATTAAGAAAATAACTGAAAATTCCAAATATCTAGTAATTTTTTTTTTTGCTAAACGATTAAAAAAGTTTGGGCCTGGCCGTATAAATTTGTAGATTGAATCTATCTATCTATATGCCCTAAATTTTGATTATCAAAAGATCTAAAAGATTGCTGATTTTTTTTAATACAAAAAACCTTTTAAATTAAAATTTAGGCTGTCTTGGAAGAGCCATTTGACTTCCTAAACAACGTATTCTAAAACATTTGTTTAACAACAATTTTGAGTGGCTTAAATTGGTAACTTGTTAGTAAGATATAAAAATGGGTTTTGAGTTTTAGAGTTTCGTCTGATTAACGAAGGAAAAAAATCAAAACAAAAAAAAAATGACTTAAGAAAGAGTCAAAAGATTATTTTCAAAAAAAAAAAAAAGAAAGAGTCAAAAGAGAAGATGGAAGCTAGCTAGGGCAAATAAATGAGGAGATGTACCAAGAACGTCAACATCTTCTCTCTCTCTTCCCTATCTCTCTTTCTTCTGCAATATTACAATTTGCGTGTCACTTTCGAGCCCTAAATTAAGCTCTGCAAAATCACCTTTCTCTTTAATTTTCCACCAAAGGAATCTTAAAATCATAAATATTGCGTGTCAATATAAAAATTCGATATGATTTTAAAATATACATGATACATATGTATTAATCTCAAAATGTAGATACAAAACATATACAGATATTTCAACTTTTCAACTTTTGGTTTGGTATGTTTCTCACTTTCTTGAAAGAATGAAACATACTTACGTATATTTACGTGTAAGTTATGTATGTGTTAAAAAAAATGTAAAGTTAAATGTTAGGTTACTAATATAAATCACACATGTTTAAAATAAACATTAATAAGCAATGAGTGGTGGAACACAGTGATATATTTTGGGTGGTGCAAAAAATTCTTTTGGATTTATATATGATAGGGTTTGTCATCCAGATATTTTACGATTAAATTTACATATTTTTACTATATAATCTTCGTTGGTCACTATCCACGCTTTAATTAGAAAATTAAAACTTCTAATATTAATGGATTAGTTTATGGTTCGGTCATGGATTCTTCCGGTTACAAAAAAAAAAAAAAAAATGTCTGAAACATTGTCCTCATGTGGATGAAATGGTAGTGAGAAAATTAAGTAATGTTTTTTTTTTCAACCTTTTCCTTACCTTTTTTTTTCTTTTAGCATTTTAGAGATTATTACAATCATCAAAACTGAAAATAATGACAAAGATTATAATAAAATATTGTGGTAAAAAGTTTCATGGTTAAAGAAATAAATGTCGTATGTAAGCAAGGAGCTATTTATATTTACAACTGCTCTCAATCGTTCAATAGTTTTCTTAAATAATGTTATTTTTAAGTTATAATACTTTTGGTCATGAACTAATTCAATCAATATTTGTTATCGTTTTATATAATTTAGTGAAATAATATGCTTGTTTCTGGCGTTTTCTTTGTAATCAGGGATTCAGAAAACCATGATATTGAATTTAATTCCAATTTTTCAGACTCTGATAAGCTACCACTGATACCCCAAGAGTTTAAATTATTAAAAAAATTAATTGCCATTTTTTTCTACCATGAAACGAAACCTTCTTACGTCATACCCAGTAATGAAAATATTAGAAAGATACATACATCCCTAAATCGTATCTTCTGAAATCCCAAATCTTGGTCCTGCCGTGAACTTGACCAAAATATGAAATGATGGCGCATGTAGCTTAGCTAGATTCTCAATTTCTCTCAAAATTAGAAATGAAAAAATGAAAAATTAACACTTCAGATATTTAGGAATTTTTAGTTTATAATACTTTATATATGAGATTTTAGCTTAACTGAAAGGTTAAAATAACTTTTTTTTTCTTTCTCATTAATTTCTTTTTCTATCACATTGCCAAAATTTGTGATTCCTAAGCCATACACATTTTTTTTTTTTTTAACTATGTAACAATCGCATTGGCAACCGCAACCGCAGCAATCACATTCTCTCTTTGGGACATTGGAAGGTGAGAAAAGAAAGAAACGTCTACAAATAGACATATTGAGTGGGAAGCTTAGGGTTTTTGAAGAGAAAATAATTTGGGTTTGTTTTTGGGATTCGCAAAAAAAAAAAACTCTTTGAACTTTTTTTTTTCCTTTTGTTTTGTTTTCTTTATAAAGGAGAAAGAGAGAGAAAGAGAGAGTTTCCGAAAGCTGAATTGAGTTGGGTGAAGCAATTCTCAGGTCTGTCTGTCATGTCTTTACTTCTTCTTCTCATAAAGGAAAACACTTCTTGATCTCATCAAGTTCCCATCTTTGTACACATCTCTTCATTCAAAAACTCTACATTTATATCTCTCTATATATGCAGATTCCAATCTCATAATAATTCTTAACTCGTCATGGGTTTTTTACCTTCATAAAACTTAATTTTCACAATTATGAAATATTTTCCTTTTTTTTTAATACTTTCTTCTGTTTGATGCTCTTTCCCCATGAAAGAAATAGAGAGAGAAAGAAAGATCACAAGGGTTTATGAATTAGGTTATGTTTATTTATTTTTAAGTTTCTCGCATGTAGATCTCTGCTAGATTCTCTTTCCTTTCTTGTCAGCTAAAGTGGAGTTCTTTGGTCTGAAAATCGTCCAAATCTGTTTGTGTTTCTACATCCCTCTTCTCGAAACCAAGCATGGTTTAGTCTCTTACTCTCTCTTTCTCTCTCCCTCTCTTTCTCTTTCTTCTTTGTGTGTAATAATGTTTTCTTGTGTGTTTCCCTTATGTACTATATAACTTCAGTTTCATGTGCATCAGTGCCTTCTTCTTCTATATCAATTTGATTTGTTTTCTCTCTCCATATTTTTCTTGTTTTTTTCTTCTTGGTAATATTCTTAGATTTTCCTGTGTATACATTTTAAAGAATGTCTTCATACATCAGTTTAGAGATCAATGAATTTTGTAAAAGTTCTGTGTAAGTATTTACATCTTCCAGTTTTATCACAAAAAAATTGAAATGATATCTTCTAGATCTAAGTCAGAATTGCTTACGTATATGTTGTTTTTGTATTTGACCCCATGAAGCCTATACTAGAAATTAATGGAAGAGAGAGGGAGAGATCGTACAAGGGGATGGGTCAAAATAATTTGTCAGATTTACCTCCCCGGTTCTATTTTTTTTAAGTCATGATGAGAAGTTAATAATTATTATATAGATTTTACATATAGAAACCTATTTATAAGAAGCATTACATTTATTGTATATGATCCTGATCTTGTATGGTTAGGTTCATAGTGAAAGATTTGGATATATTCTTAATCCTTTAGTTCCAGCAGCATCAGATCTGCATCAGATCCAATTTGATTCTTGTCCGTCCTAGAGATCAATCAACAACATCCTTAATTTATTTTCCCGAGAAAGTTGGATACAACATCCTTACTCTCTTTTATATATATATATATATAACAAAAGTTGAGTTTGGTAGATCTCTATTAAGTATATTAATTCAAACTCTAGCTTTAGGGTTTTGTTTATCCACCACCACTTTTTACTATTTACAAAAATGTTACACATTTTCTGGTATATATTATTCTATATCCTCTTGTAGTATATATCAATTATGAATTGGGTGTTTGTTAAACGGTATATTTGTCTTATCAATAATGTTGAAAATTGAGCAATTCTAAGTGTTGTTTTGTTGTTTGAAATGAAGGATGGGAAGAGGAAAGATAGAAATAAAGAGGATAGAGAACTCGACGAATCGACAAGTGACGTTTTGCAAAAGAAGAAATGGACTTCTCAAGAAAGCCTATGAGCTTTCAGTCCTTTGCGATGCAGAAGTTGCCCTCATCGTTTTCTCCACTCGTGGCCGACTCTATGAGTATGCCAATAACAAGTAAGCTATTTCTTGTTAATTAAAGATATGCTAATGAAATATATATATAAAATTTGGGATATGTCAAATTTTGCTAGTGATTGTTTGAATAAAATAGATGCGAAATAGTTGAGATAAAATATAGAAGATACTGAAATGTAAACATGTACCTTTTCTTGGTCTATATAATAATGTTGACCCATATTTAAAAAAAAAAATCTAGACAAATAATGTACATATGAAATTTTTATTTCAAAAGCATGTTATATACGTTTAGCTAAATATACATACATATATATATATATTTGAAAAGTAAACAAGCAATATATACGAACAATTTTAAGTACTAAATACACATACTATTTTCATATATTACCTAATAATTTTGAGAAAATTTTAGAAGTCAGTTTATCAAAAAAGAAAAATCTTAAAGAGATAGAGAAAGGAGAAAGAAAGATCGTACCATGTATTTAAGTACCAACCTCATGCTAGCTAGCAGTTGCAGTGTTGGTCAACACAGTCTTTTTATTGTTTTTTGCTTTTTGACAAAGTTGTTCTTGGAACTTAAAACAATTATGCAGCGAGAGATGTAATGTTATGTTGTACTCTTATTTCCTCTTTCATCTTAAGCAGATCAAATCTATTTCTTCATGTCTTTACTTTCCTTTTTTGGCCTTTTCATCTTCTATCTTCCATTTCCTTTTTAATCTTGATTTGAAGTCACTTCAACTATTATATTGTATATATCCAAAATATTTAGTTCTTTTTTTGTTTCCTTTCCATGACACAGTCTCACAAGCACTTTCTGTCTTTCAATTAAAATAGTTGAATAATATATCTGAAATTCTGAATACAGAAACATATTATTATTCTACATTATATGTACAGAGAGTACATATACATTGCTTGTTTTTTTTTTTTTGGTGGGCATATATACATTGCTTGTTTGTCAATGCTAAAGGCAACATATATGTTTATATGCTGACTTTATTGCCATTGCTTAAATCCATCAATTTAACCAATTAAGATCCTTATCCAGATGCAAATTAAATATGGGTAAATTATATGCAATAGCCATGGAGTGAGTTTTTTTAGGTCAAAGTGAAAAGTGTTTTTCATGTGTTAGTCACCTCCATAATTTTGGACAACTAAACCCTTGAAACAAACAAACTAAATGAAGTCTTTAGTTAAGTCAGTTAGGATTATTCTCATTTTTGTGACTATATGGAATAAAATCCGTTTGCTACAGTAAAAAGTAAAATATAAAATAAATAAAATTAGTCACATAGTACGATGTGTTTTCCTAGTACTGTGTTTTGATGTACGGTTTTTTTGCAACTGTGTACGTACAAAAGTCATTAATGTTATGTACGTACATATATAATCTTATTGGAAACATAATTATACTGTTGACTATATATAACCTTCAGAATTATAATTATTCAGAAATAGTACAAACATTCCGAACATTCATTAATGTATGTAAAGTTCTTTTATTCAATATATACGTCTATAAGTGCTCAGTAATGTACGTAATGTTCTGAATACATACGTACACTAAGGAAAAATAAGGCTTATGATTTGCTCTATGGTATAGTGTACGTACATAATGTTCTTTTATTCAATGTGTACTTCCATAAGTCTGTTTTTAATAGATGGTATAATTGTATTTTTACAGTCGTTTTCAACATGTGTATCATATGCAACCCTAATATTGCAGCCATTGTTCACGGTTTTTCATAAGCCTTCTTTTCCTTTACATTTTAATATTTTTTACACCTAAATCTTGTAAATCTAGCTTATATTAGTATTTTTAAAATCAAGAACTAAAATTTGAGTTTTTAAAGTGTTTGGAAATTTTTTTGAGTTTTACTCACCCAATATGAAATTTTCTCTTCTTCTGCTTCTCGTCGGAGTTCTAATCGAAACTATAGTTGCCAGAGTTCTAAACACAGTTTCGTTTCACCGAAATTTATTATTCCAATTTTTTTGGTTAAGGAAGATGATGAACTTCACGCTTTGAATTTTTTTTTTCTTCGTTTCGTATACTGAACTAAATCTTTAAAATTATTTCAATTATGTTTATCTTTTTTAGTTAACCAAACATTGTATCATTTGGGTAATGTCATCAAACTATAATTGTCTAGTTAGAGGGTATTTTTGTTATTTTGTTTAAGGGTGGCTATTGCATGAAAAGTTATATTGACTTTGTTAATTCATGAAAGAAAATGTTTTTCTGGTGTGATTGGTGAAAATTTCTTAATTAAATATTGACAAAACCTAAAAAAGAAATTAATGAGATCTTATTATAAAATATTTTAGGGTGTGATTAGCTTGGGGTATGGTGTGATTGGTTATCTGCGTTAACATTTGCATTTTAATTTCCATTTCGTTGTTTTTAGACAAAAAAAAATTATGGCCATATTATGATTAATCCGAATATATACCACAGTGATTAATTGCATAAGTACTCTTACTCTATGCTCTTGATAACGAATGAAACTGGATGTTTATTTGTAACAGCATAAGATCAACCATTGAGAGGTACAAGAAAGCTTGTTCTGATAGCACCAACACCAGCACTGTCCAAGAAATCAATGCCGCGGTTTTACTTTTTTTTTCCTCAATCTCTCTGCTTACGTAACAGTTAACATCATATATGTATATATATGCGTATACGTTCTTACTGTGATGATAATGTTTAAAATTACAGTACTATCAACAAGAATCTGCAAAGCTGAGGCAACAGATCCAAACGATTCAAAATTCCAACAGGTTTTATATATATGACCAGCTTCTCTAGCCATATTCATATGTGTGGTCTATTACTATTTATGTAACACATTTTTTAATAACGTTGCAGGAATCTGATGGGAGACTCTTTGAGTTCCTTAAGTGTCAAGGAACTTAAACAGGTTGAGAATCGCCTTGAGAAAGCTATCTCCAGGATCAGGTCCAAGAAGGTAGACTCTCTTATATATACATAACCTTAATCTGTGATCAGTTTCCTGAATGGTCTATATACATATTCTACATCTCCTTTGTGTTTCTTGCGAGATACAGCATGAGTTGCTTCTAGCTGAAATCGAAAACATGCAGAAAAGAGTAAGTAAAGCTCAGCTCAATAAGGTTTTGCTCTAAATTTCATATTGTGGAATCTTTATATAAATATATGGTTATATTAATTCTGCAGGAGATTGAGCTTGATAATGAGAATATCTATCTACGAACTAAGGTAAGAACATAGTTAACATAATGTGTTCATTAATACCATAGACATATCAAATCAGTCACATGTCTAACTAATTAGTATGTTTCTTAACAGGTAGCAGAAGTGGAGAGGTTTCAACAACACCATCATCAAATGGTCAGTGGCTCAGAGATTAACGCAATCGAGGCGTTAGCTGCCTCACGCAACTACTTTGCTCATAGCATTATGACTGCTGGTTCTGGATCTGGTAATGGAGGTTCTTACTCTGATCCCGACAAGAAAATTCTTCATCTCGGATAATCTCGTGGGCGTGAAAAAAAAAACGAGCTGCAATCACAGTTTATAAAAGCTCTTCATTCTGAGGATCCTCTACTCAGTTTCTATCTCTAAATATGTTTTGGTTTATAATAATTCAAAGTACAATGAAGGTATTGATCCTTCAAGACTCATTTGGAAATTGTGTTGTGTGATGGTTAAGGCAATACTCTGGTTTTTAATGTTTCATTATGGTATCTGATTTAGTGATTCATATCATACAGCAAAGCATATACATATGATTTTAAAGAACAGAACATGATTATCTCTACATAACATATGTTTGATGTATTATTACAATACAGGACTATAAGATGTGATTAAAGAACAGTGCACTTCTTGTTGAGTTCGGTGCGTAAAGAAGCTGTCTCTCTCTCAGCTTTGTTAAGTTGTTCTCTAAGCCTCCTGATCTCATCAGTAGATAGTTTCTGAATTTCATGCATCTTTTTCTCGGTTTCCTCCCTTGCTTCTTGTGCCTTAGCTAATTGTTCCTTTACATCCCTCAATGACTCCTTCAGCTGATTAGAGATCTAACCAAAGACAACAAAACCAACATGTTATATAACATTACATTTAAAACCAATGAATGAACCTGAATGTACCTTCTCCTTTATCCCCTCGAGCATTTCGTTATGTGATTTCTCTACTTCCTTTTTCATTTGAGATATCTCTTGTTTTGAAGACCAACCCTTCATTGCTTCAATCTGCTTCTGCTTTTCCTCGATTGTCGCCTCGTTCTCCTATAACAAGGTAGATGAAACATAAAACTCAGATAACACAATACAAAATTGTGAATTCTTGCTTTGTAAAAAGAATCTATATTTTCTCACCCTTAGCTCAAGTGATAAGTCAGCCATATAAGATCTTCCATTGTTCTTCTTTGAGATTTGTTCGACGAGGTTTAGAAGATCTTGGACTTGCTTCTCTTTCTTCCTCACAGAAGCATTACGCCTATTGTCAAACAACACCTTACGATCATCACACTCTTTGAGAATTTCCTATATAGAGATGTAAATCATGTAATTAAGAGATGCTGATAGTTCATACAACACTAACTGCTCTTAGTGTACAGTAATAAACCTACCTGAAACTCAGGGCAATCCTCCAAATAATCATCTAGAGTTTCTCCATCTTCAAGTGCATCCTCATTGGTGAAGACAACGATTATATAATTAACGATTTGACTTCCGAAAAGGATCTTTAATGTGCGAAGCGTCGACTGTTCCTCTTCTGTTAACCGATTCCTTACCGAGAAAACAAGAAGCACTGCATCGATACCGCTTTTAGCTAAAAGTAAACATCTAACGATTTCTCTGATGGTAAAATCTGTCGTCGAGGAAGCACTAAACAGACCTGAAAGCACCACCATTAGGTTAACCTCAGTGTATTTGTATATATGTTTTTGATAAATCGTGAAAGCTTTACAAAATACTCACCAGGAGTGTCGATAACACTGATGATCAGACCATTTGGTAGCTCAGATTTATGTAGCTTACACTCTTTGGTAATGAATTTTCCTCTTGCCTTTGACTGAAACATAGTTTTACCTAAGATGCTGTTTCCCGTTGCGCTTTTACCATTCCCTGTTCGACCGAGTAGGACTAGAGTTCTTTCAGGTTTCCACTCATTCTCCACACTAAGTGCGGACGAATCAAACGCCATTGTTTCCCAATCTAACAACCCTCTACAAAAGGAAATCTAATGGCTAGTGATCGTTCTTGAAATGACAAAAGAAAGGTAAAATAAGAATCAAGACTCAATACGATATGTTATCCCAAATGAGAAAGGAAAGAAATAGTTTTGTAATTTATAGAGGCAAAACAGAATATTCATTAGACAAATGAAGGAAGAAAAGAATAAACGGTGAGAAGATCTTTATAGTCTGAAGAAAAACCAAAAGGAGTCTGACTTTGACAAGCAAGGAATCATAAGAGAAAAGATAACAATCTTTTATGCTTTTATTTTGCCTGAAGAAAGAACATTGAAGCTAAGGCTGCCACTATGATTGACCAATATAAATCTTTCCATTGAAGTGATCCGACAAAGCTAAACAAGAATCTTTGAGGTTTTTGACTTCAACATTCTTGAAACAGAGATAACCTAACCTGCAGAACAAGTTACTCCAACAAAATCAACAAGAGTCCTCAACAAGCAATATGGTTTTTTATTCCTCAACTTATTCGACATTCCATTACGAAAGGCAAGACACATAAGAAGTGTAAGGTGCATGTAAGCATCTGAAAGTAGTTCTAGAGTAAACAAGATTTCAACTTCACTTGCATTTTTCCTACGCATCTGATTGAGGGATAGAGAATCAAAGAGTTGAAAGAAACAAAGGCATACCTCTCTACAGAACAACTACATGATCTGACCCAAAAAGATATTTTAAAGAAACAAGTCTAAAGAACTTTAAAAGGTAAAAAAATAATAATTAAACAGAGAGAGAGACTAAGTTCTTTTTTTGGTAGAATCAGTAAGAAAAATTAAGACCATCATATAAAGGGTAGAAGAAGAAACATGAAAAAACTAACACAACTTAGAAAAAAATTATCTCTCAACGTAAGAAAAGCACAGTTCAGTCAGCATAAAGTTTGGTTCTTTTGATCACAATATCAATCACAGAATGGTGCACTTTTTGGAATTTCATTTAAGCTGCATGGTCATTTTTTCCGCCTTCTCGAGATCCGTCCTGAGCTGATCAACTGCATCACTTGAATTTTTCTCCATTTCAAGTCTAGCATCTTGCTCTCTCTCTTCAGCTGCAGCTCTAGCCTCATTTTTGTCGCTTTCAGCTTAGTCTCCAACTGTTGAACAAACAATAAGACTATAAGAGGGATACTATATAATTAGTTCATGTTTTTGTGAGATTCATGACTCATTCTGATAAGTAACAAAACAATATATAGAAAACTCCAAAACACATTAATTACCCTCTCCATCATGTGACTGATCTGCTGATTTTCATAAGATTTCACCGTATCTTTTAACATCCGAGACATGTCTTGTTGGTTCAACTTCATTTCCAAGATCTGCCTCTGCCTTTCTTGAAAAGCAGTTTCATTTTCCTAAGATGAAGATGTAATAACCAAGATAAGCAATCATATAAGACATCAAAAGAGGGGATGTGTAATAAACTAAAGTCCATTGTTTCACTCACTCTTATCTCGTGAGATAAATCGTCCATATACGGTTTCTCATTCGTCCTTGCGATTTCTTCAACGTAGTTTAGGAGCTCTTGAACTTGCTTAGCTCTCTGAATGTCAGAGGCTTTCACCGTGTTTTCAAACAACACCTTGCGGTCATTACAGGCCCCGAGAATTTCCTATAACCATAAACAATTCAACCCTCAACGCGTAAGAACGTGAAAATCTACTGAAAGAGGTTTCAGTACCAATAGCAAGACCACACTAACCTTGATATCAGGACAGTCATTCACATATTCCTCAAACGTATCACCGTTATCTTGAAGGGCATCTTCATTTGTGAAAACAACGATCATGTAGTCAAAAACTTTGCATCCGAATAGGATCTTTAATGCTAACAGCACAGATTTCTCCTCTTCTGTTAGCCTGTTCCTCAAGGAAAACACCAAAAGTACTGCATCAATCCCTTCTTTGGTCAGAGATAAGCACCTTAAAATCTCTCTGCACGTAAACTCGGTTGATGGAGAGAGGCTAAACAGACCTGCAAAAACAAACAAGATGCACAGGTATATATATATATATAGATATATATCACAAGGCTTGATGGTTTTCAGATTCAAACACACATGTACATAATCACATTACCAGGAGTATCAATAACATTCAGGATCTGGCCATTAGGTAGCGTCGAACTCTGTAGCTCACAGACTGTAGTCACCCCTGATGCACAACCTTTCGACTCGAAGGCTTGTCTTCCAAGAATGCTCTTCCCTGTAGCGCTTTTCCCATTACCTGAACGCCCTACCAAAAGCACGGTTCTTGTAGGTCTCTGTTCTAAACGTGAATCACAAGTAACCTCCGAAACAGAACAATACTCTAAAGAAGATTCCGTCGCCACTATAGATAAAAATATATATATAAAAAAAGATAAATATAAATCACTAGCAACTCCATCTCCATATCCTAAATACCACTAAAATTGGTTTTTAATCCAAAAATACCACAATTTAGTTTTTTCTCCAAAAATACCATTAATATGTAATTTTTTTCCAAAAATACCACATAATTGAATTAAAGTTCTAATACTAAAAACTAATCTCTAAATTCTAAATACTAAACCTTACCCCTAAAAACTATACCCTAAAACTAAATGTGCCAACCCAAACCTTAAAAAAAAAAAATTACATCTTTAAAAATTAATTTTTGTGTTTGTGGTAATTTTGGAAAAAAAAAACTTTTGTGCTATTTTTGGAAAAAACTAAAATGTGGTATTTTTGGACAAAAAAACCTTTTTAGTGTTATTTAAAGGAATTTCTCAATAAAAAAAGAGCTAAGAGTATATATTTAGAGTATACTCATATTCTCTTCTACTTGCGCTTACAATGAGATTGAAGAAACAAACCTGAAGCAACATCATCTGATACTAGGGGCGGATGCACATAGGAAGAAGGTGGGGCACGTGCCCCATGCTGATTTGCAAAAAAAAAAAACAATAGTGTACTGTATACTTATTTGTTAGATCAACTGGTTATTTGTGCAGTACATAGATATACAATGATGAGTTGGAGTCTCCCTTCTCCCATTTTTGTTTGGTTGACATCTCTTCACATTATTAATTTTATTTTGATTTGCTCTATCTCTATTATATAATTTGTTTTCTAATGTTTACATGTAAGTTTCTTTCAATTTTGAGCAAATTTAATTAAAATCATTTTTTAGGTAACATATTTTTGGTCAAAGTTATGTAATAATTTACAATATACATATACTTTTTGTGATATATGTAACTAGTATATGTATATATAATTATAAAAATCAATGGAAGTCCTTTTTTATTATAAAATTCATGCAATTTTTATTAACTTTACACAAATTATTTTTAAAATATTTACTAACTACATGAACCGTATCTTTTAACATCAGAAAACAATATTAGTTTTTTTTTAACATCAGAAAACGAAAACTTTTGCAAACATGGAAAATGTCACGAAAACACAATTTCTAATTTTTTTAATTTGAAAACTCGTTAAAAAATATCACATTTTCCGTTTTCTTTGATTTAATTTAAATTTTAAAGTTATATTATTTAGGTATATACTAGTTGGTTTTGATTTTTTTGGTCAAAAATTACTTGAACGAATTGATTGAAGGATCTCAATGTCATGGACTATTCCATGTTAATTGGAATAGACCGTGACAAACGGGCGTTGCTTTGCGGTGTCATCGACTACATTTGGCCTTTCAACATCGTGAATAAGCTAGAGTGGGCTGTAAAAAAATATTGACGCTTTGTACTCTCCAGGAACAAACCGTGATCAAACTTGTGCGTATAAGGTGAAAAGAGTATGGAATTGATTTCCGTATAATTGATAGAGGATTACACAAACATATATACACTAGAGCGTATCCCAAACATAAATGCTACAGATTGCTAAGAATATACAGTAAGGTTTATGGAAAGTGAATCATCTCTCAGCTAAACATATGGGATGTGATTTGAAGATCCCATTAGAAGAACACCCCGTTGAATTTCGTCCCTGATGAAATGACAGTCATTTTCAATGTGTTTTGTCCGTTCATGAAATACAGAATTGGTAGCAATGTAGATTGCTGATTTACTATCACAGCAGAGGTGCATCGGCTGATCATGAGAAACCCCAAGATCACGAAGAACTCGTTTCAGCCAAAGGATTTCCTTAGTGATGTATGTCATAGCCCGATATTCTGCTTCTGTGGATGACATACTCACGGTATCTTGCTTCTTCGTCTTCCAAGAGATTGGAGAATCGTCGACTTAAACCAAATAGCCACTAACAGATCGACGAGAAAGAGGACACCCAGACCAATCAGAGTCACACCAACCTGTGATTTGAAATTTTTTCTGAGCGCGTAAAAGGATGCCTTGACATGGGTTACCTTTCAAATAGTGAAGAACTCGTAAAGCCGCGTGCCAATGATCCTTCCTTGGAGCTTTCATAAAACGTGCTAAAACATGAACACAAAATGCCAAATCAGGCCTCGTAGCTGCCAAATATATCAATTTCCCAACTAGCCGGTGATACTGATCTGGATGTTGAAGCAATGGCGAGGTGGAAAGACCCAGCTTATGATTCTGGTCCAGAGGAAATTCCACCGGTTTACAACCCAATAAGCTTGCCTCGGCTAGAAGCTCCAAAGTGTATTTTCTTTGATTCAAATAAAAACCCTTGTTGCTACAAGAGACCTCAATGCCCAAAAAATACTTCAAAGGACCAAGGTCTTTCATCTTGAAACAAGAAGCCAAGTAGCCTTTAAAAAGATGTAAGGCTTCGTCTGAGACAATCATGTCGTCAACGTAAATAAGAATATTGATCCGTATACCACCTTTGGCAAACGTAACTAATGAATAATCAGAGAGAGATTGAACAAAACCATACTCACGCAAAGCGGTTGTTAACTTCTGAAACCAACACCGAGGAGCTTGCTTTAAACCGTACAATGACTTGCGCAATCTACAGACTTTGTTCTCATTGTTCGTAAAATAACCTGGCGGAGGCTTCATGTAGACTTCTTCAACAAGATCACCACAGAGAAAGGCATTGTGCACGTCCATCTGATGCACAGGCCAATTGTTTCCAACAGCAACTTGTAAAAACATTCGTACGGTTTGCATACGTGCCACCGGTGCAAACGTTTCGCGGTAATCAACACCCTCAACATGTTTATTGCCAAGAGCTACCAAGCGTGCCTTGTATCGCTTAATTGAACCATCAGAATTGTGTTTAATTTTGTACACCCATTTCGATCTAATCGCTTTCTTACCAGGGGCAAATCTTCAATCGTCCAAGTTTTGTTTTCTTCTAGAGCTTCAATTTCAGACCCCATAGCATTGTTCCACACCTTGCTTTGTGTTGCTTGTTGATATGTCTTGGGTTCTACCGCATCACTGATCGCAACCAAATATGCACGATGCGTCGTAGAGAAACGAGTAGATCCCACATAATTCGAAATTGGATAATGGGAAGAAGAATTACCCAGAAGCCGTGTCTGCGCGGTGTACGTTTTATAATGCTGCAATTTCAGCGGTGGATTTCGCGGTCGCAAGCCTCGCCGTAATTCAACCGCGACAGGCTGAAGAACCTCTTCGTCATCGGTAGAGTTAGACGTTGATGGTGAAGGATTAACGACTGGAGATGATGTGGACGGTTCAGACGGAGCGACTGTGGCAGAAGATGGCGAGGAGGTGATCGGAGCAGAGGATGACGACACCGGAGTTGGCGACGATAAAGATGAATCGGGTATCGTGGCAGGAGAAGAAACAAGATCAACTGAGCTTGAAGAGTTTAATGGACCGACTGGCCTGGTTGGTTCTTCTTCTATTGGGCCCAGTAAGCTTGTGGCCCATATCTCAACGTCTTCCTCGTGTGAATTCGTCATGCGGACATTAGTTGCAAACGGAAACTCTGTTTCGCTAAAAACCACGTCCTTGAGCTGAAAAATCAAACAAGATCATATTGATATATCATGGTTTTAAGTGTTTTTAGTCATGATATAAGTCTTATTTATAGAGTTTTTTTGGTATTTTTAGAGTCTTTTGAGTCTTTATAGAATTTAGCATTGATGGGAGCATAATTGAGCTAAATAGGAGGATTTGAAATACATTTAAGCATTGAGGCTGAAGCTGCAAAGTTGGGAGACGAATTCAGAGAAGGCATCGACCAATGCAATTGTTAGTGTCGATCGATGCATAGCCAAAGAAGAAATCGGAAGTTTTCCCATAAGTTTTGAAGATTTACAAAGCTGCTCCAAAGTTTTCCATATTTGCATCATTAGTCCATGAACGTGTTTTAGGAATATAAATAGGTTTTTTAGATCATTGTTTAGACCTAAGCTTTATTTTTCCCTGCAAATTTTGAGAGAGAACCCTGAGAGATTTTTAGAGAGTTTTTGGAGAGAAGAATCAAGACTCATTCGGAGAAGATTCATAACTCATTTTCTTCTTCCTTTAATCTCTTAATGATATATGTTTTATTCATGATTTGTGTTTTTTACAATTATGTCTGAGTAGATCTGCTTGTCAGGTTTAGGGTTTCTCATTAGGGATTTCATGGATTGTTAGATGGATTAATTGTTTGGATTTTTTATCTTTCTTGTTCTTCACCATAGGTTGTTTTTAATGCTAGATCTTTGATTAGTCATCTGGATTTAGATCTTAAGATTATGGATTGATATGAGAATATAATTGATTTTAATGACAAAAACCTTTGGTGAGCAAAATTACTTTTTGCAAAGAGATTTGAATTAGTGATTTTGTGAACTTATCCAAACTTGATTTTATTGCTGGTTTTTAACTTGGATTTTGCAAAGAGATTTCGATTTTCGGGTTTTAAAACTTAGATAATATTTGCAGTGAAAACTGATTTATTTTACAATTGTATTTAGAGTTCAAGAGCGGTGCTTAATTATTGAATTCTGCTTGCTTAATTAATTGATCTGATTTTCCATGATTTCCTGAGAATTTCCCTAGGCCTAACGTTTCATCATTCTGAATTTTACAACTCTTTTGTTTTCGGTTTTATTTTACAATTTAATTACAATATTTCTGTTTAGTATAATCAAAAGATTATTAAATCTATTGTGTGAATCTAGAGTCTGTGTGGATTCGATCCATAAGTATTACAATTGATCTCTTAATTTGAGAGAATAGCTCAGGGTTAAATTTGAGCATATCACATATAGTCTTCATGCCTTTATGCCATAAGGATAGCAAACAAATACACATTTGTGACTTCTTGGAGCAAATTTATCCCCTTTGTGTGTCTGATTTTGCGCATAACAAAGAGTGCCAAACACCTTCACATGATCGTAAGTTGGAGGTGTACCATGGAGCTTCTCATATGGTGTAATTCCATCAAGCACCGAACTAGTAGTGCGATTTATTAAATAACCAGCAGTCAAAATACACTCTCCCCAAAAGGTGATTGGCAAGCTAGACTGAAATCGCAAAGCACAAGCCACATGTAAAATATGACGATGTTTCCGTTCTACTCTGCCATTTTGTTGTGGTGTACCCACACAAGAAGTTTCATGGATAATCCCTTAAGTTCAAAATAGCCACTCATACTTGTAAACTCTGTGTCGTTATCGCTTCAAATACGCTTAACTTGTTTTTGAAATTGTCGTTCAGCAAGGAAATCAAACTTTTCAGATTAAATGATGTTTCGGTTTTGTCGAGTTGGAGATAAATCCACACACTTCTGGAAAAATCATCGACAACAGTAAGGAAATATCGAGCACCAGAAGAAGAAGGAGTTCGATAAGGCTCCCAAAGGTCACAATGAAGAAGCTCAAAAACAAATGAAGTTTTATTCTCACTAACTGGAAAAGAAGATCGGGTTTGCTTGGCATGCAAGCATATACATCACACACCTTATTGGTAAATTCAGAAACAATGGAAACAGAAACATTTGGAAGGGAACCAACGACTTTTGGAAGGGAAGCTTCATAAGACGTTCCCACTGCTTGTCGTCAAGACCACTGACCCCATCACGGTCTTTGTCGGTGATTACATAATTAGCACGTTCCTGAGGTTGCATGGGAGGCACGTGAACTACATTTTCATATGTCACGTTACGACCACGACCACCCGATGTACCACCAACAGAACCACCACGACCCCTGCCTTGTACCGTTCGACTTCATGGGCAATCACCCCACCACTCCGGATAGCCCACAACAACAAAGCATCGATTAGCGGAATGACCACTACGATGACAATTTTTACATACGGCCACCGCATCGTCAACACGGACAGAGGAAGATACAAGACCACGTTGATGAACTGCATATGCAGTGATTTCTGCTACATTATCCTTTGTTTTAACATTGTTCCTCAAGTCTTCCTCTTTACGAACTACACTTCCTCCAAAGGTTGGATCGGCATACGAGAAACGAGACTCAACCTCACCGTGTTAAAAGGTTCATCAAGACCAGAAAGAAAATCATGGACCTTGTCTTCCTCTTGATCTTGCTCCTACAATGTGTTAAGATTGCACTCACACTTCCCACATTTGCACACACGCAATGGCCTATGGTTAGCCATGCTATCCCAAATGCGGTTCAACTTGCCATAGTAGCTCTCTATGGTAAGCCCTCGTTGCTTGCAGGAAGCCAGTTCCGCTTTGAGTTGCTGAATGAGTGGACCATTTGTAACCGAGACCAGTTTCTTCAAGTGATCCTAGAGATCCTTAGCAACGTCCCGGTGAGAAATATTGGAACACAACACCGGATCAATGGTCATCCGGATCCAGGAGATCAGCAACGCCTGAATAGTCCACCAGTCTTCAAGATCGGACGATCCTTCTTTTGGTCGAGCAATAGATCCATTGAGAAATCCAAATTTTTTGAGAGAACATGGCGCCGTCTTCATACCACACGCCCATTCTTCGTAGTTCATCCCTTTCAACAGTGGATGAGATATCACAACTCCCGGGTTGTCGGCAGCAGTCTTGTCATATGGAGATATTGTACGTCTTACCTCCACAGTAGCGTGATTCGGGGTCGTCGAGTTCGTATTCGTCGGGTTCGGGGTCGTCGAGTTTGTGTTCATCGGGTTTGGGGGATTCGTACCACCCATGATTAATCAATAAAAAGAAAAAATGTGTGTGTCTAGCTCTTATACCATGAAAAGAACAGAGTATGGAATTGATTTCTGTATAATTGATAGAGGATTACACAAACATATATACACTAGAGCGTATCCCAAACATAAATGCTAAAGATTGCTAAGAATATACAGTAAAGTTTATGGAAAGTGGATAATCTATCAGCTAAACATATGGGATGTGATTTGAAGATCCCATTATAAGGATAGGCTGACAACGTCCATTGACACGGCTTTCAGTTCCACCTGAATATGATTTTTCTTATAGAATCAAAGGCCCTTTAGGCCATGATACATCATCATGACCTTAATGTAAAAAGGAAACACAAATAACTCTAAATTCCTAATGTTGAATAACTCTAAACAAATAGCTCATTCCTTTTTTTTTTTGTGGTCAAAATCATCACAGCTCATTCTAATATTCCATGCATGACTTTTATTTTAGGGGAAGATTTCGGTGGGCATAAAGCATCTTCAAACAAAAATATGAAATAACAAAATGTTTTTCTTTTTCTTATGTTTTGCTCTCTTTTTTTTTTGGTAGAATTCTTATATTTTGCTTATACATATCTATACTTTTGCTTATCTAGTACTTAAGAATTATGATTTTATCTATTTTTATAACAGATATTTATTATTAATACATATTATAAAATATTATGTGTTTTTTATAACCAAATATGTTCAACATTTCGTTATAAGATGATATCTTTTTAATTGACATCATAACCCTATTGTAAAAAGGAAAAAGAAATAAATTCCTAATGTTACTGCAAAAAGGACAAAAAACAAACACAATGTTACCAAAAAAAACAAACACAATGTTACCAAAATTGTTTCTTTCTGTTAAACAAGTAATTCTAACATTTTACCCAAAAAAAAGTAATTCTAACAGATATGTATGTTAATGGGTTGTATATTTGTATATATAATTATTGTTATATACATATATATAGAACGAAAAGAAAACAAAACTTTTTAAGACTCTGGTTTCTAAAGAACTCTCATCTGAACCTTCAGTTTTGTCTTAAGATAGACTAAAAAGAAGAAAAAAGATATCAAAAGGTTACTTACTCTCAGTTGAGGAATTATTGATATTGGTGTTTATTCCCAATGTGTGTTTTCTGTATGCAGAAGTCAGAAGGGTTGGCCCTGTAAATGTTCTTAGCATAATTCTTCAAGGGTACAAAAAGAAAGGATTATAAAAGGTTTACAATAAGTGAGAAAGCAGAAAAAACCAACCCAACTTAGGGAAAGTATATATCCGTCAATGATAAGATAACAAGAAACCCATCACTCCATTCATCAAGCATCAAATTTAGTCTTTTTGATCACAGTATCAATCAAAGAATGATGCACTGTTTAGCCTTTTCATTGAGCTCCTTGGCCATTTCTTCAGCTCTCCTTAGATCTTCCCTCAGCTTCTCAATCACACCAGTTGAATTTTTCTCTACTTCATTTGCTCGTTTCTCCATGTCAAGTCTCGCAGCTTTCTCTTCGTCCAGCTTCTTTACCACATCACTTGACATTTTCTCTGCTTCCATCGCCCTTTTCTCCAATTCAAGTCTTGCAGCTTGCTCTTGGTTCAGCTGCTGCTCTAGCCTCTCTGTTGTCTCTCTCAGCTGTGACTCCACCTAAGAAAGTAAATCAGAGGAATGTTTCATAGGAAATTATCAAGTTTGGAATACATTTAACAAAAATATTAATTTCTTCACATATGTGCTGTGAAGAGGGACACTAATTAAATCTAATGTTTGTGACATTCATGACTCAATCAAAATATCAATGAAGAATATTAAAACTACATAACACAGTACCCTCTCCATCATTTGCCTGAGCTGCTCATTTTTAAAAGACCTCTCCATGTCTTTCATCTTTAGAAACATCTCTTGTTTTGTGTACCAGCCCTTCATTTCTGAAATCTTCCTCTGCTTTATCTTGAAGGCAGTTTCATTTTCCTGAGAAGCAGATGTAATGATAAATAAGCAAAAATCAAAAGACATCAACTAGGGATGTGTACTTAAAAAAACATTCACTTTTTTTTATTCCTCACCCTCAACTGATGGGATAAATCAGACATAAATGGTTCACCATTCAACCTTGCAATTTCTTCAACATAGTTGAGAAGCTCCTCAACTTGCTTAGCTTTCTGACTCTCAGGGGCATTAGACCTGTTCCTAAACAACACCTTGCGGTCATTGCAGGCCTCAATAATTTCCTACAACATACAAGACAACTCAATAAGAAACACAAGATAAAGTGAATCTGCCTGAAGTTTCGAGATCTAAAGTGAAAGATACACAAACCTTTAAATCAGGACAGTCTTTCAAATAATCATCAAATGTGTCACCATCATCCTCAAGGGAATCTTCATTTGTAAAAACAACGATCATGTAGTTAACAATATTGCTTCCAAAAAGGATCTTCAATGCGAAAAGCGCAGATTTCTCCTCTTCTGTGAGTCGGTTCCTCAAGGAAAATACAAGAAGCACTGCATCAATCCCTTCGTTGGAAAGAGAGAAGCACCTCAAAATCTCTCTGCATGTAAATTCGGTTGATGGAGATAGACTAAAGAGACCTGCAACAGGTTTAAGATTGTTAATACTTAATATCGTAGAAGACTAATTGGCTAGGTAGTTTTCAAACTCGCACACATTACTTGGAGTGTCAATAACATTGACGATCTGGCCATTGGGTAGCGTCGAACTCTGCAGCTCGCAGGCTGTAGTTACCCCTGATGCACGGCCTTTTGACTCGAAGGCTCGACTTCCGAGAATGCTATTCCCTGTGGCACTTTTCCCGTTACCAGAACGTCTGACCAAAAGTAGGGTTCTTGCAGGTTTCTGCTCAAAACGTAACTCACAAGTATCCTCCAAAACAGAACCATCCGCAGGCAAGGGCTCTGAGACCTTTGGCAACTCTGTCAAACCGACCTCCAAAACCTGTCCATCCTCAGGCAAAGATTCTGTGACCTTTGGTAACTCTGTCAAGCCAAGCTCCAAAACCGGTCCATCCTCTTGCAAAGATTCTGAGTTCTTTGGCAGCTCTGTCAAACCAACTTCCAAAACCGATCCATCCTCTTCCAAAGATTCTGTCACCATTGGCAACTCTGTTAAGCCAACCTCAAAAACAGGTTCATCCATTGGCAACTCTGTCAAAATCCAAAGATATTCATGTCAAGAAAAAATTAACTAGGAAATATTGCACAAAGATAAACTGTTTTGTGAAGGGTGGATCACTAACTCAAACAGGTTTTGTTTACAAAAGACATTACATTTATATCTTTATGCATTCGTGTCTATTTTTTTTGGCTCACTTTTTCCAAAACTAAGAAAATTTGTTGTACTTGTGTATATTAAGCCAATGAACTTTAACTATCAAATCTAAAGTAGATATATGTACGTTTCATACTTCTCTGTTCTGCAAAAGGGAGCAGCAAAATGATAAGCTAATACTCTTTTTTTTTTTTCTTTTCAGAAATGCATAGAGTCAATTTCTTTTACGGAACCACTATAGTACTACTCTTGCAAGACACAGATTCATATTATGTTTAGATGAGAGAAAAAAATAGATTCAAAGAGTTTAAAGATACAGAAACTTACCTGTAGGTTTCTGCTGTAAACCTAAATCACAAGTAACCTCCGAAACAGAACCATCCTCCGAGACCAGTAGCAATTCAGTCAAATCCAGATCTATACATATCATCAAACAAAGAGCTAGAATTTTTTTAAAAATATGAATAGAAAACAGTTTTTTCCTCATTTTGAGGATATGTGAATAGATTTACACACATGCATGCATGCTTCTCAAAAAAAAGAGAAAAAGAAGAAAAAAAAAAAAGCAAGGAACAAACTATATCTGGATCCTCTGGTTTGTTGGAAACGCATAGAGACTTAGGCTAATACTAATTGCAATATGGATCCCATTGATATTCTCTTCTTGTTGCATACGACTGAGTGAGAGAAATAGATTCAAAGAGTTAAAAGAAACAAAGACATACCTGCAGGATCAGTTGAGTAATCATCTGCTATTAGTCCTCCACCCATTTGAAAATTGTATAGTTTCTTCTGAATAAGTAAAGTGAAGATAGGTTTATGGGTTTGGTTTTATATAGAAACAAAGAAAAAAAAGGGATATCAAAAGTCTTATTTCTCAAGACCCTGAGTTCGGCTTTAAAGAAAAATATTTATGTAGAGAAAAAAAAAGGAATATCAAAAGTCTTATTACTCCTCTACTAACGAATTGCTGATGAGTGTTTTTATTTTTTGGTCTCGAGAAGTCATATGGGAGACGTTATATTTCCAATAAACCATTAAAAGCTTTTAACTTTGAAATTTTAAACCAATTCTCCACTAACTAAGGATTATATACGAATCATACGATACATAAAATTTCATACAATACAATTTGAAAGATCTAACAATTGATAGAAATATAAAAAAGTCACTAGAAGGAAAAAAATGTTACTTAGGATTGGTGCATATATGTAATAAAGGCTTTCCCATCAATAAACATTCTTAATGCTCTTTTCTTGTGATATTTAATATCCTAGTTTGGTGTCATACAAAAATACATATGTTTCTTCAACACTCTTCTTAGTATCCTTGAAGCAATTCAAACTTAAAAGCCACATCTTATACAAAATAGTATCAGATTGAGGATGGGAAGATTGATACTAATCAAAGAATAGTGCAGTTTTTCTCATCAATTTTGGCACGTAATTTATCTCTCTCTTTCTTGGCATTCTTGAGATCTTCTCTCAACTGCTTAATCTCATCAGCCGATAGTTTCTGGTTTTCGTTCATCTTTTTCTCGGCTTCTTCTCTTCTGGATTCTGCCTTTGATAGTTGCTCCTTCACTTCCCTCAAAGATTCCTTTAACTGATTAGAGACCTGACCAGACACAACATCATCAACATATAAAGATCTAATCTAAACATCACAACTAGGGGAACTAAGAGAGACGACAACCGATAAGTGTATGACCTTCTCTTCGGTTTCCTTAAGCAGTTTCTTATATGAGTTCTCTAACTCCTTCAATAGAGATGTCTCTTCTTTAGAAAATAAACCTTTCTTCATTGCTTCAATCTTCTTCTTCTTTTGCTGGATTGTTGCCTCATTCTCATGCAAAAAGATATCAAATTTTGACAAGATACATATAAGAAAATGTCAAACATATTTATAAAAGAAAAGAGTCAATCTTTAATTTTCAACCCTTAGCTGAAGTGATAAGTCAGCCATGTATGATTTGCCATTGTTCCTCTTTGAGATCTGCTCGACTAGTTTGAGAAGATCTTGGACTTGCTTGTCTTTCTTTCTTTCAGGGATATCACACCTATTGTCAAACAACACCTTACGGTCACCACATTCCTTGAGAATTTCCTAAAACAACACCTAATTAGTTTTACCGGAATATCAAAACCACTCTTACGTAAGTGTCAAGCAAGTAATGAGAAAACTACTTGGAGCTCAGGACAAAATCCAAGTAATCATCCAGAGTTTCTCCTTCATCAAGTGCATCTCCATTGGTGAAAACAACAATCATATGGTCTACGATTTGACTACCGAAAAGGATCTTTAATGTTTGAAGTGTTGATTGTTCCTCGTCTGTTACCCGAGCCCTCAAAGTGAAAACAAGAAGCACTGCATCAATTCCTTCTTTAGCTAGAAGTAAGCATCTAACTATTTCTTTGCTAGTAAATTCTGTAGTCGAGGAAGCACTAAACAGTCCTGCAAGGGAGCATTAATCTTAAAGTATTGTTCTAAGAAAGTGTGGGGATTTAGTATGAATAACCAGAATAGCGCAAACACACATACCAGGTGTATCAATGACATTGACTTCAAGACCACTCGGTAGTGAGGCTTTTTGTATCTTGAACTCTTTAGTAATGAATGTTCCTCTTGCTTTTGACTGGAACTTAGTTTCTCCAAGGATGCTGTTTCCCGTTGCACTTTTACCATTCCCTGTTTTACCGACCAGCACTAGAGTTCTTTCAGGATGTTGTTCCATTACTAGCGAATCTGTTACACACAAAAAAAAACATGTGATGGTTCTTGAAATGAGAAAAATTTAGAAAGAAAGAACCAATAAAGTAACACATTCTAATAGTGATCTTTACAGAAAGAATTGAAATTAACAAAAGAAATCAAGCGGTAGAGACAAACAAACACAATAAGAAACAACAATGGAAGTCATGTAGGAGATTAATTATGTGTTTTCTTTCAAAAATGCAAAGAAATAGTTAAATAAAGATATTTGAAGAGTCTAAAAACAAAAGACATACCTTTACCAGCTTCGATCTCATTTGCTACCAATCCTCCACCCATTTGAAAAATTGGCAAGTAAATTTTAGAATAAGAGATCTTCAGACTCTCTTTTCTCAAGGAACTTATCTAAACCTTAAACATAAAGGATGAAAATAGAGAGAAACTTAAATTGCCTAGAGAATACTAAAAAGGAAGGAATGTCAACAGTCCCTACTAACAAATGCTGTTAATAGTGTTTTAGTTCCAATGAGAGTTTTATTGTATCGAGAGACGAGAATGCAAAGAGGACCATCCATATTCCTCCATATTAACTTTAAAGTTAAAGTAAACCAATTCACCGAGGATTATTATACGACTGTACGACTAATCACTTTTGGTTATGATGTAGCACTTGTAAGTAGGCTTGGGCATAAGAACCGTACCCGAATACCCAACCCGGAACCCGACCTGAAAAATCGGGTTCGGGTTGGGTACAGGTTTGCAAAAACACTCTATTGGATTCTATTTTCTAATACCCGTGGGTTTGGGTTAGGGTCGGATAATACTCGGTACCCATTAAACCCGAACATATAAACATATTTATAATATTTATCATTAATATAATGCAATTATCCCAAAATTATGATTATAATTTTGAATATTTCATTTAGTTTTATACCTAAATATCAAAATATCTAAAATATTTTGTCACATAAGTCAAAATTTAACTAAATTTATTTAATTTTAATTATGTTTTTCGGGTATCCGATAGTTCGGGTACTAATCGGGTTCTAAAATTTGTAACCCAAAGAGACTCGAACACGATAGTACCCAAACCGAACTGAACCCATATATTTAAAAATACCCAATAAGTTCTATTTTTCTAAATCTGTTTATCCGAACCCGAATGGGTGATACCCGAACCTGAATGGATTACCCGAATGCCCAGCCCAAGTTGTAAGGATTATTATATTTATGATCAATTTGTTTTTTTTTTTCAAAAAATATGTAGAAGACAGCGTAAGGAATAAGAGATCACAATATGTATGTGTATGTTAAATGTAACACATTTTTTAATAACGTTGTAGGAAATTGATTTGAGTTCGGAATTCTATAAGTGGTAAGGAACTAAAACAAGTTGAGAATGGCCTTGAGAAAGCCATCTCATCAAAATAACGTCAAAGAAGGGTTATACAACATTACTAGGTAACAACCCGCACTATGTGCGGGATAAATTTTTGTTGTGAGATTATGTTTAGATCAGACTATTATGTATCCACAAAATATATAATCCGTTCTTTCTTCAATCTATACAAAATTTTTTATTTTGTTTAATTTTTTTTGTAAGAATTTGTTTCACCCGTGAAATATTATATCTATAGTATTAAATAAGTCAATTGACTATTATAATGATTATTGTGATAATTTTATTTTAGAAAATTTAAATATGTGAATAGTAATCAGTTTTTTTTAATAGGTGAATAAATTTGGATTTTGAAAATGTTTTAGATCTAATAATGTTATAATAATTAAATCTGCTATAAAAGTAATTAAAATATATTTTAAATTAAAATGTTTGATTTTTTTAATTAATTAAAAAAGAATATTCCTTAATCATTCAATAGCAATTATGTGTAAGTATCCATAAAAATGAGAGCAATAAATTTGAGCTCTCTAGTGATGACACATCAACATTTTCTTGAGAATACTTCTCTTTTAATATATAGGGGATTATTGGACTCATAGTGTTTTTTTTCTTTTTTTTTCTAAAACATTTTAGAGTGAGTGAGGTATTCTTTTTTTTTCGTCTGAATGATATTTTATATAACTTTGATGACCAACGTTTACTACAACAACCAAAAAACAAAATGATCAAAGACAATCATCATACAAGGCAATCAAAGTAAGATTTTATCATCTTCAAAAACTGCTTGTAACCAAAAGGGGTAGCCTTGAGCTACGTACGATTGTGATCGATCATCCCTTGTCACACTTTTTGCTATAAGTGAAACTCCAAGGTTAGCTTTCCTTTCTTCCATTATTACCTTCCAGTCTGGAATAAGGCCTAAAGCTTGTCGTTTGAGAAACGATTGTGCTTTATAGTTTGGCCAAGCTGCGGGACGTAAACCGCACCAACTAAAGCTTTTGATTCCATCGCAAAAGCTACTCTCCACACTCCTAAACTCTTTATACTTTCCAAAGTCCAAAGGATGCTTCTAGTCTATGCTTCTTCCTTTGAATTAATATCGCTAAAAGAGCTTCTACTGTGTGTTACCTTCCGAGTTTCTCAGTACCCATGCTGCACCAGAAGTTGACTTTGCTCTGTCCCATGAGGATCCTATATTGCACTTGAGCCACGGTTTCTCTGTTGGGCACCAATGTTTTGTTTTGACTTGGTCTGCTTGTTGAATCCTAGATTCCTCTTAAGCTTCCACTTCCTGATAAACGGGAATTAGAAATCACATGCATCGTCTATAATCTTCTTTACCATGTCAGGGACAAAGAATGTTTTACCCTCAAACACTAGGTTATTACGATTTTTCCAGAGTAGCCAAATGATCCAGGGGAAGGTTTTTCTGGTCGAGATGTGAATGGCGGGATTTTTGGTGAGATCGAGGACCAAATGAACGTTTTGATAGATAGAATTCTGATCGAATCCACTTTCTGGAAGTGGGAATCCTGAGAGCGCCCAAACCTGTCTGGCCAATGAACACACGAAGAGGAGGTGATTGATGGATTCACCTTCCATCCCACAAATCTGACACCGTGTGTCCATTTTCATTCCTCTTGAGTTTAGTCGTTCAGCCACCGGAACTGCACCACTTACTGCCTTCCACAAAAAGATTTTAATTTTGGGTGGTGCAAGTAGTTTCCAAATCCGGTCCTTAGTTCCATTTAGAGAGGGAAGCATCGTGGCTAAGAGAATCTGATCTTTTTTATACACTTGACACGCCAACCAATAACCGGATCTGACACTATAGTCTCCCGACTTGTTGTGTTTCCAGACCATGAAGTCTGAAGTGGATGTTACCGGTTTACAAGCCCGAATCAGCTGCACATCTCTGGGGAAAAAATGTACCTGTAAAGATTCCATATCCCAATCCTTTGTTACCGGGTCAATTAGCTCAATTACTTTAAGCTCAAGGTCGACCAAAATGTTCTTCATGAGTGGAGCTCTCATTCTATCATCCTTTAGCCATAAAGTTGTCCAGACATTTAATGAGGCTCTGTTTCCAACTCTTTGCTTGAGACCTTGTTCTAATAGTTCTCTTCCAAAAAGGATACTTCTACAGGCAAAAGACGGCCTACTACCACAAATTGCTGATAAAAACTCATTATCCTGGTAATACCTGCTTTTCATAAGACGAGAGAAAAGAGAGTCCGGGAATTGAATTTGTCTCCATGCTTGTTTAGCTAGCAAGGCTTGGTTAAACAATTCTATGTCTTTAAAACCCAGTCCTCCTTGATCCTTAGACAAACACATTCTCTCCCAAGCACTTGATAGAGATTCATAAAAAGGAAGACATAGCACTTGATAGAGATTCACAAGTGGCTTTGGGTAGCTTGAAACACGACATGGCAAAAACTGGCATTGCCATTGCTACTGTCTTCAGAAGGATCTCTTTACCTCCTAAAGATAATGTTCTTGCATACCAGCCCGAGAGACGATTTTTGAGCTTCTCGTGAATATATTCTAACATATCCTTTTTTGATCCACTGAAGCAATCTGGGAGACCAAGATATGTACCCGCACCTCCTTCTTTTGTGATCCCTAGAGTAGCCTTGACTATGCCCTTGACACCTTCTTCCACCTTGTTCCCAAAGGTAATAAAGGATTTGTCCAGGTTGATGACTTGTCTTGTGGCTTCTCCATAAATTATCAAAATGTCTTTTATTACACCACATTGCTCAGTCATTGCTTTGCAAACAAAGAGCGTATCATCTGCAAAAAGCAAATGATGGATGCAGGGACCTTCATCTGAGAAACTCATACCATTTATCTGACCTTTGATTTCAGCTTGGTTTAAGAGATGAGTAAGTCCTTCGGAGCAAAGCACAAATAGGAAAGGTGAGAGGGGGTCTCCTTGTCTCAAACCACGTTGAGGTGTGACCAATCTGTGTGGTTGACCATTGATGAGAACATAGTATGTGACCGTGGTGACACATTTCATTATCAAACCGACCCATTCCGTGTTAAACCCGAGAGCAAGCAATAGAAACTTAAGGTAGCTCCATTATACTCTGTCGAAAGCTTTGGACATGTCTGTTTTGATTGCCATGTACTCCTTGGAAACTGAATTATGTGTTCTCAGTGCATGCACCATTTCGTGTGCAATCAGAATATTGTCTGCTATCAGTCGATCTTCCACAAAGGCTGATTGATTTGGTGAGACTAAGGTTGAGAGAAGAGGTTTCAGTCTGGACAGAAGAATCTTGGAGATAGTCTTGTACATTACTGAGCAAAGGCTGATAGGCCTCAGGTCTGACATGAGCACTGAATTCAGTTTCTTTGGGATTAGACAAATATGTGTGAAGTTCCACTCTTTCTGAAATTTGCCCTCTTCAAAAAAACTGAGTACCTCAAGTGTTAGCTGAGGACCAACTATTTCCCGATATTGTTGAAAAAAATACCTGTCATGCCATCAGCCCCAGGGGCACTATGTGCCTTGATCGCAAATACCGCTAGTTTGATCTCTTCTTTTGTCACTTTTGCTGATAGGATCTCATTCATTTGCGGAGTTACTTTGGGAACGAAATCCTCAAAGAGCTCTGTGGGGTTGATCGAATAAGAAGAGGTGAAAATATTTTGAAAATATGAGGCCACAATGTCTCCTTTTGAAGCTTCCGTTGAATGAACTATTCCACTAGAATCCATGAGTTTCTCCACCTCATTCCTGTTTCTGGCAGCTTTAACTGATGCGTGGAAGTATTTGGTATTCTTGTCCCCAGAATTATTCCACTTTCTTCTACACTTTTGCTTCCAAAAGTTCTCTTCCTCCCTGTGAGCTAGCACCATTTCTCTTTGTAGAGAGGCCATACGCGTGAAGGAAGGGTACCTGGTTGCATGTTCTATATCAATATTTCCTTGGATCAGGTTTATTTTTTCGTTGGCATTCGTATTGTTGGCACTTTTCCAATTACTCAAGGCTTTTCTGCATCTTCTAAGACGTTCCGACATCGATTGACCAAAAACTGAAGAGGAAGCAAACCAAGCTTGTTGTACAAACTCCAGAACCAATGGTTGATGTAGCATCCTCTTGTCGAACCTGAAAGATCCTCTGTATGAGTCTTGTGAATTGAAAAGGTTTAGTAAGACTGGCCTGTGGTCTGAACCTTTCTTCTCCAGAAATTTCTGATTAGCTCCTGGGAAGGTCTGAAGCCATTTCTTATTGCCGAAAAATCTATCGAGTTTGCATTGTATCTAGAGGTTTCCTCTCCTTCCACCCCATGTGAAACTATTACCCGAGCTAGGCAGTTCTGTCATATTACTCGTTTGTAGGATGGTAGAAAAGTCTACAAAGGAACTTTCACTTCTTCTAGGTCCTCCAAGCTTTTCCCCATTATGCAGAATCTCATTAAAATCACCTATAAGACACCAATTTGCCTTTCTCTGTAGACCTATTATCGCGATCTTTTCCCAAACTAGGTGTCTAAGGTCATTTCTTGGGGTTCCCGTATATACACAGAGACATAAAACTTAAAATTCTGGAAACCACTACCAAATCCAATAAAAAGAAACTCGATAGGTATTCAAAAGGAGTTTTAAGAAACAAAAGAAAAAAAACTAATATCGATCGATACCAATCACATTCACAGATGCAAGATATATATTTAACTAATTTCAGATTTTGTTTTCCAATTAGAGTTTTGTTTAGGTCTTTTGTTTTACTACTTAAGGTACCAACAACAACCATTGATTAATACATTTTATTGTTCAGACTTAATTAATTCATTTTATTTTAGTGATGAATTGGAGCAAAATGATGGATACAATTTTTTTTTTTAATTTAATGTTAAATTATATTCAAAAAGAAAAATACTTTGTTACAACTAGTGCAGCGGTTTCATAGAGGAAAAAAATGAAACTTTACAAGATAGAACAAAACAGATTTAAGAAATTAAAATTTGGGACTGCAGCCACAGTGGGAAGGCATCGTCATACCGCCTATCCCCCAGTTTTCCAACAGCTAGGAGCTTATTGCGTATTTGCCGATCGATCAGACTAGTCAAAGTTGTTGCTGAGTTATGTGCCTCCCCATGACGACGACGATTCCGTTCTCGCCAGATATTGTAAACCGTAGCCTGAAAAACATACCGGATGAGGAAGCCCTCCACCCGGGGAAGGAGTGGATCAGAAATAGAAACAATTAGAGAAGACCAATCAGCCGTGTATCTCGTCCTGAGCATACCCTTCACAAGAGAGGATCACACAACTGAAACGAACGTGCAGGAGAAAAAAAGATGGTCACGAGTTTCGAGTGCCAGGTTACAGAATCCACAGGTCCCCGCAGTCCCCCCATTCCATGCGACCATACGAGCACCCGTAGAGAGACGATCTGTTACGACATTGCATTTTTGTGTGCAACCAAATAAACGATATCAAGTAGCTTTTGGAAGTGTGCGGGTTTCTCCAAGATTACAGCTTTCATTCTGTTAACTAATTTTGATTCATTTGATTCGTGTTATATATAGTTTCCAATTTAATTGGTTATCTTATTATGATTTTGGCCGTAGTTCTTAAAATGTACAAAAATTTGCGGAATTGGAGAAAAATGTTTGACATGTATATTTCAATAATTTTCATGTTAAATATAATTGATTCGTCATACTGAGTTTTTTTTGGGAATAAAATGGTTTTGTTTTAGTTGTTGAAAAACTTTTATTTAATTGATTAAAAAAACAAAAACAAAATGGTTAACTTGTACTATAAAAGTTTGATAATGTTAAATATGATAGGTATATATATGGAGGAAAAACAGTCTATCCCGAGAACTTAGTTTCTTTATTGTATTTATACACAGAATTATGAAGTAATGTAAACTTAATTAAAATTTGAATTTTCTACACAAATAATCCAAATCCGGTCAAAACCATCAAACGGTATTACTATTTTGTTAATTAATGATGACTAAAATGTCACGTTTTCATTCTAGAATGCCATGTGAGTTATAAAACGAGGTCATTTTATTTTAAATATTTTTGAAAAATCTGAACAAAACTTGTTTGAGCCATTTACCTAATGACCTAATGTATTATTGGTTACCATTATCAATATTGAAAAATAATATACATGCAATAATTATTTAAAAATAATAAAACTAAAAATAAGAAAATCCTTATCACTAGTTATAAAAACCAAGTTTTATCTAATAAGATAAGCTTTATATAATACGTATAGCCATGAATACTATCGATAAGCAAAGGTAGGAGACTCAATAATAGAGAAGGCTAAAGCGTTGCTCATGGCTCTTTGTCTTCTTTCTTCATCGTCCCCGTGTCCTTTGTCTTCATTTTCTTTATTAATGTATGTTTCCCAATTTTATTTGTTATGTGACTAAGAAGAAGCTCTTTTTAGTTTATTGAAATTATAATAAAAATAATAATAATATATATATATAATAATAACAATAATAATAAAAATTGGTATATTATTTGTATTTTCTTTTTCTTTTTTTTTTACCCCGAATGTATTATTAAGGTTGTATTAACAATTTTTAAGGTTATTTGTATTAACAATTTTAAAGGTTGTATTATTTATAATACTTGTTCTGCTTTGCAACCAACTCATCAACAAGTGCAAGGAGCTTCTGAACTTGCTCAACCTTCTTAAGATTATCTTTGATCATCTTGTTATCAAACAATACCAACCGGTTGTCACATATAGCTCAAGAATTTCCTACAACCATACAATTCAATCTTCAATATACAGATCAAGTTTTTTTTTTTAAAAAAAAAAAAAAAAAAAAAAAAACAAACACTAAGTTTTAAGAATTGTGGACGTTCTTGATGAGTCAAATAATCATCCAATGTAACTCTTCCAATTCATCGCCACCCGTAAACAGAATTATCATATGCATATAGTTAGCGATTTCACTGCCGAAAAGGGTTTGCAAGTGACTAAACACTTTCTCATCTTTTCTAATACGATCCCTCACAGAGAACACCAACATGATAGCATGGATTCCATTCTTGGCTATTGTTGTGCACCTCGAAATTTCTTTCCCGATAGAGTCAGCTGCCCTTGAAATTTCAAATAGTCCTGTAAATTTCACCAAGATCGATGCCATACATCATTAGTCATTACAAGTAAATCTCAAAGGTCTCGATTGATGTATGTGGTTGAAATATGTTAAGTTCCAAAGATAGTTTTGTTGTCTCGAGAATGCAAAGAGTACAGCTTTACTTTAACTTAATGGTTACATGTTTTCAATAAACCCTTTTCGAGTAACTAGGGGTTACTCCGGGCTACGCCCGGTATAATAATTAATCAATTAGTTTTAGATATTTAATTTATCTTTACAATATTTTTTTATATTTGAGTATATAGTTTTAACATGTGTAATAATTTTGCTATTTATCAACTTTGCATAACAATTCGTTTTTTAAATTGTTAAATCTCTTAGATCAATAAATGGTTATGTATAGTATTTTAAAATAGTACATTTGAGAAGTATTTGAGAAGTTACACTTCTATCTTTGATGAACACTGTCTTTGTTTTGATACAACAATTTTTTGTTTCTTTCATACCCCCTGATAAACCACTATACTTTGGTAGACTCACTATTGCGAATATTTAATTGTCACAGTAATGTTAATCTGCAACATGATTAGAAGTGTAATTTACTTGACTTATAGATGTTAAACAATGACCAAATAAAGACTGACCAATAAACTATATGACGAAATAAACAATGACCAAATAAACTATATGACCAAATAAACAATGGGTAGGTTATAATTTGGAGAGAAGGCAGCTTTCCCTTTTTTCGTTCCCTTTTTTTCCCTTTTTTCTAATGTTCTTCGATTTTGTATCCCCTATCTCTTTATCTAGCCACTGTAATCGGCTGATTAAACCTGTGAATTGGGGTAAATTCCTGAGCTTCTGGCTGGAGGAGGAATACGAATCGTTGTTGGGGAAAGTAGATGACTGTCCATATCTTCCAATCGGAATGGATATCTAATTTGTCATAGAGGTAAGCTTAACTCTCTGTTCATCCATTTAAATGATCCGGTTTTAATCCATGGCGAACTGTAACCAATTAAAATTTTCCGATTTATTTTGTTCAGTTCTTAATCTGTGATTTGTTGTTTGATCATGCATTTCGAAGCTGTAATTAAGGAAGATAGTTTGTTATTTGTATCTTTATCGAAGAGAACGGGAGATTTATGAGGAGAGATAGAATTGATACTATGTCACCGGTCTGAAACTTGAAATTTGACATCAAATAGGTATATAAGACAATAGAAACTTGAGATCATAGATTGTAGATCATCTCTATGAGAGGATCTAGAGCATAGTTCTCCTACATATAGGGCAGTTATGTTTTTCATACAACCATGGAATTATACATTCATGATGATAGATGTGTTTGCAATTGAGGTTGTTGATATCATTGCGTCCTTTGAATGTTTGTAGACAGATGGTGCACTCTTCATTTTCTTCTTCTGCGGTTGGTTGTCTTTTTGAAGTCTCAAGCTCAGCAATGAGGACGTCGGTGTCTAATCTGGAATTGGCATGGAGGTTGTAATCTGTCATTGTCAAAGTTAAAAGAATAGACCTACCTGTCGGAGGTTCTGTCATTCGAACTGCATCGAAGAATTGGATGAACCTTGATGTCATTCTTGTTGCGTCGTTGTCTTCAATTTCATGATATGATAGAAGATAGAGTAGGTTGCTGCTTAAGGTTTGGGAGGTAGGACCTCCACCGTTAGGGGTGTAAGGGATTCGCACGTCGATGTGGTCTTGAGATGTGTTTGGTCTTCTGATAATGACAGCGATTTCATTGGAGCTTTGAATGTTAGTGCTGAAAGTTTGGTATGAAAAAGTAGATACGAGATTTGGGGTATCTGTCATTGTTTTTGGTAGCTATTTGGTGTTTTTGTGCTTGCTTTTTACATTAGAGAGTCTGTTTATTTATACTTGAATGTAGTCGTTTGGAGTTCTCTGGTCGGTTTTGATTATTTGATTTGTGTTTCGAATTCCTTCTCCATTCATTGCCCTTAGTTTCTGATTTACTCAAAATATTGAATGAGTCTTGATGAGGTTAGTGTTAGACGTTTAAGACGCCATAGATACAAATTTTTAAAGCTTATACAGGGAATGCGATCCGGTGATTTGATAGTCTTGTTGGTTTGAATCAGTTACATTGTATTGGTTTTGTTTTTTCCCTGTATGCAGAAGTGCACATTTTCAATTATATTTTCGTAACAATGGTTTGTCTTTGTTTTCTATAGGCCTTTTATTTAAATGTCTGAAAGGCCATTTAAATGTATCCATTATGATTTGGCCCTTTTAGCTTGTCTGGATGTGTTTTGTTTAAATGGGGCTGCACTCTATTTTTGTGTCATGGCCTTTTTAATTTTTACAAAATAAGATTGTTTGTTGATTATTGAATAGTTTTTGTTTTTGTTTTCTTGGTCAGACCAGACTTCAGTTGAGCTGTTAATTTATACTTTTGTTAATGTATGTATTTTAAAAACCTTGTGTTGGATAAGTTTTCTATGAGATTTATATTTTGGTTAAAGACAATTGCATGGAGATAGAACTGGGGTTGTTTTTTAATGAAGTTTTTTATTTTATTTGTAAGTTTGTTTTATGTTTTAATGAGTTTTTAAGTTTTGTTTTCTTCTATCTGGTTTCTATTGTTGTTAGTGTTTTGAACAATTCTATGTCTGTCGGTTGTGTAAATCGAAGGTAGCTTTCGTTCCTATTATTTTTTTTTTTGATTTAGTTATCAGAAAATGTTTGTTTAGTTGTTTATGTGTTTCATTTTCCTTTCCCTTTGGTAGACTATTTTGTGCATGTTGCAATTGGAGTTGTGGGAGTCCAAAATGTCTATATGTTCTTATATTTGGAATCTGAAATTATGTTTTTTGTAAATATAACTGCAGGATACACAAATTCGAGATTTAAGAAGAAGCTCTTATGGTTGGTTAACAGGAACTGGCCTACTGGACGTTTACATAAGATTCTTCTGATGTAAGATATGTTTCTCTCCTTCTCGTAGTGAATCTATGCTTGAGTGTCTTTTTTATCCATCCTCTTTCTCCGACTGTGCATTCTTCGTTTTGACTAAACCTGAGTATGTATAATATTGTAGATTGAGATTCATAGGGTTTTTTTTTTTTTTTTCAATTGACATATATGAATATTGGTTTGGATTATTGGATTTAAAAGCTAGAACAATTCTTACAATTGGGGGTTTAGAAGGTGGGTCTACTGTCTGGAGTTCAATGGCATTAGATCCTGCAACATAAGAAGACATTGTTAGTATATTACATTTGTTAGGTACTAAGTGTAGTGGTTTACCATTTTCTTTAGGTAAGTCATTGTAGATTTCCTTGTAGACAATATTTGTTACGCCATCCTTTTTTAAGTGTTCTCCTTGTAGAATAGTGAGGCCATTAGGTGATGTAACTCTTGAAAGAGCTATGTAGAGTTGCCCATGACTAAAAACTGGAGTTGGCAGATAGAGGACAACATTCTTCAAGCTTTGTCCTTGACTTTTATTAATTGTCATGGCATAGCAAACTCTAACTGGAAATTGTCGTCTTCGTAGAGTGAAGGGATGCTATGATTCCAGGGGTGATAAGATAATTCTTGGTATTAATACCTTCTTGCCAACATGAGTCCCTGTAACTATTTCAGCTTCTAGAACTCTTTCTCCTAAATTAGTGACTATCATTCTTGTACCGTTGCACATTCCTTCCTTTTGATTTATATTCCGTAGAAGCATTATAGGGACTCTTTTTTTGAGGTTTATCTTGTGCTTGGGCAATCCAGGAAACTCTAAAGAGTTTAAATACTCTACAGGGTATTGAGCTTCATAATCTTCTCCGACTGTATCCGCTTTACCTATGCTATCTGAGCTTAAATATTCTTTCACTTCCCCCGACACTTGAGCTAACATGTAGGCATTTATCTCATCGACATACTCATTCCTTGGAGTTAGGATTGCTCTTTCTGTCAAATATTGCAAGGTGGTGTGGGAGCTTTGTTGTTGCGGATATGCTGCTTCAATGATTTGTTGGAGTTCATGTCCTTTTGGTTTCAGAAAAAACGAATGATGAACTTGTACGACTTCACCATCATCTTCATCAATGCCATCATCTGTTTCAAATGTTGGTGCGGTTCCATTTCCAATAGTTAGAAGCCAAGCATCGAACCTTGTTTCTGAATGGTGTAGTCTCATGTTTGTTTCGAGCATAAATACTTTACAGGAATTCCATACATATGAGTGGCTTATAGATGCAAGTACCGTATCTGCTCTTGTTCCATGTCGTATCACCGGGAGAATCTGCCTAAAATCTCCGCCGAGTAGCACTGTTTTTCCTCCAAAAGGTTTTTCGCACGCTAAACAGTCTTCTGTGGAGAGCAAGTCTCTCAATGTTCTGTCCAGAGCCTCGAATGTGTGGCGATGAGACATTGGTGCTTCGTCCCATATGATCAAGTCAGTTTTGATTAATAGCTCTGCAAGCATTGTACCTTTCTTTATATCGCAGATGGAATCTTCAGTAACTATAAGAGGTATCTTGAACCTTGAATGGGCTGTCCTTCCCCCAGGGAGAAGCAATGCTGCTATGCCAGATGAAGCAACAGGTAGGACTATCCGTTTTTCGGATCTTAATTTGGAGATGATTGTCTTGTAGACAAATGTCTTCCCAGTTCCTCCAGGGCCATAGAGGAAGAATAGTTTTCCCATATTGTTGTAGATGGATTCCAAAACAGCCTTGTATACTTTTTCTTGTTCTTTATTTAGTTGGTTGAACAGACGATGATGTTCTGCTTCCTCTTCTTTTACATTGTACTGCTGTTCTT
This sequence comes from Camelina sativa, assembly GCF_030686135.1. Taxonomy (NCBI): domain Eukaryota; kingdom Viridiplantae; phylum Streptophyta; class Magnoliopsida; order Brassicales; family Brassicaceae; genus Camelina; species Camelina sativa. The sequence continues at coordinate 20,536,142 of NC_141892.1, read as the reverse complement.
GTTGCCATAAGCTGTTTCCTAATTCTTTTAGAACTTTCAAATCAGGTTTAGGCATATCATTGAAGTCCATGAGTGAGCGTTCATGTTGGTGGAGGATCTGTTCTATCTCGATCAAAGTATAATGTTGCAGCTCATCCTCTTTGAAATTCATACTGGGAAATCCAAAAGCTCGCCGTTGCTTGTTAGGTATGTCTTCTGACATTGATCTCCATGTGTGTTCCCACAATCGTAAAGTGTTTGCTACTTCACAATATATAAGCAGTAGAACAAACAGTTGGCGTAATTGAAAAGGTGATGCCCATTGATTTGCTTCATTCATAGCATGATGCCACTCTTTATCGTTGTCTAGCAAACCTCTAGCATCACATGCTGCCTTATAATCTTGTAGAATTACCCCACCTACTGTTTTGATCTCGTCGAAGTTTTTTGGCCCTCTAACGACGTTCAGCAATATCCTAAGGTAGTATAACTCACCAGAAGTTGGGTGGATATTGACAATTCTGCCTATTGAGTAACCCCGTTGTCTCTTATGCCAGAGTTTATGATCATTGTCCCAGACGAAGTGAATTGGAAATTCCACGTAAGTATACTGCCTTGCTTCTTCACACTGGTCACACATTTCCATCCATGCTGTGAACATTGTCCTTTCGATATTAGCTCTCGATAATACATATCGCAAATTTGCAGTCTGTTTGTAAGCAACTGACTGTCGACCTTCAAGATGGATAATCAATTTCTGTACCGAAGGCTTCCTTTGGTGTATGTGAAATGCAAAAATACGCCACATAGCTTCACAAGCAGAGAGATATCGACAATCTAGGTACTCTTGAATTTCATTCCTTTCCTTGACAACCCTTGTTGTATCTTGACTGTCGCTTGTGTTCGTAGTACCTTTCTCGATCAAAATAGTCGCTTTATCTACTCCTTTTGTTACATATTTGAAAAGGTACTTCACAGCATTTGTAGTGTTGCACCATTCCACATTAATGTGTGCTTGATACTTTTTCAAAATTGGTAGATTGTGTGGTATGACAAAGCGATTATCCAACCTTGTTCCTCCTTTGATGACACAGTTTTCTTCGTTTGGTCGTCGACGATATATAATATACCCGGATTGATCAATCGAGGTGTATTCATTGTAAGGCCGCGGGTACTTTTTTGTGCAGACTTGATTTGCCATGCAAGGAGACGATGGCCTATCTATTCCACAAGGTCCATGCATCATGTGCTTTTCCACCAGCTCAAACCCAAGTGGGTCTTCACTTTTGTTGGGTAGTTCTGCTGAGATGATTTCATTTATTTGGCCAGGGCTTGGGTGTTTCGGTGCCTTATCCAACCATAGAGTATATGAGCATGTGGAAGGCCGCGTTTCTGGAACTCAATTGTGTGAAGCACTAAATGACAAGTGTAAAGCATGTAAGTCATTTAATTTAAAATGGGGTTATCTATAAAATAACATGTAGGACGTACCAGCAATAGATGGACTGAAGAATGTGCCTTGCTCAAGGTCTTTAAGGAGTTCATCGAGTTTCATTTTGAAGACACGACATTCAATATCAGGTCTGTCGTTTGTTGATGTTCCTCCATAAGTAGCCAAATGATCCTTTATTTCTTGCCAGTTTGGGTTTGCGGTCATTGTGATGAATAAAGTAGGATTACCATATGCTCGACATATTGCCATAGCATCATGATATTTCTCAATCATATATCGAGGTCCCCCTATAAAACTGGAGGGCAAGATGATTCTTTTCCCTACTTTAATGGCTTCGGTGTCACCTTTACTTACTGCATCAAATACGTTGTTGTATAGGTCAGCTCTTAACTGTTCTTGATTGTCTTTTGCCCAGCGAAGTCTTTCTTGTTCGATGACTGTGTATACATCAACAACATACTGATGAAATAAGCGTCCTGCCTTTATGATTGTCATTCCTTCAGCCAATCTAGTTTGGATTTGGTAAGCATAGAATTCTCGTATACTTATGTAAGTCCTTCTTCTTTCGGTAGTTTGTGTGACTGCATGGGGGATTTCCGTGTGAAAACCATATTCACCAAAAGGGAACAACAATGGATATTGCAAGCTCATGAACAATGGATGGTCGTCTCTTATTTCTTGCAAGTGGCCCGACTGCAATTCCAGGATTACATCTCTATAACCGGTAGTCGCTGTGATATCTCCCACTATTAAACCAGCAACTTCCTTCACTTGAGGTAAATCATATTGCTTACCCTTACTTCTTTGACCTACCAATCGCATTCTCAAGTCTTTGACTTCATTAGCTTTGTATCGATCTCTTGCTTTCCTGAAGAACATACACAAACAGTTGTGTTCATCTAACATCTTAAGCAACCCAACAACTATTTCCTCTTGAAGTTCGTTTACTGTGTTTCTTTTTGACATTGTATTCAATCGATTGGAGACCTCGTTTTCAGTATCAAAAATATACATTTGCAGAAACTTTGGTGACTCTCCTGGCAATGGAATTAAAGAACCAATGCGATGGTAATTTTGGCCATGTATCCTGAAACATGGTGGGCCTTTCGCTGATGTGATAGAATGATCTATTTTGGCCCCCATTGATGTGAATGCTAGGATAGAATTGTAGATTCGTATGCTCATACGAAATGAGTAGCTATGTTCTAGGAGGTGCTCGAGATAAGCAGGAGTTTTCCTGATTGGTGGTAGTTTGACTCGTCCTTGTCCGCAACATATTGTGAAAACTGGTTCTCTAGTTATGATATCATCACCCGTTTTTTCTGAATACCATACTAATGCATTACAATGGCTGCATTGTAATATTGGATTGTCTTTTGCCATAGATGCTGTTTCATGATTAGTGAAAGTTTAGACAATTTAATTTCCCTTGGGTTTAAGAAGGATGATTACGAAGAAAAATCATGCTATAGGATGGAGATTAACCTCTAAGTTCTTTTCTGGCTTGCCTGGACAATCTTTCTGACGTTTTAGATGATTCACCTGTTCAATGATTGTGGTAAGGATTAGGAATGACAAATATATTAGATGTTATTTTGTAGATGATATGCAATGAGATTTTTATTTTTCTATGCTCAGCAACTGACCTTGTTCTTGGTGGTGTAGTCTTTTGGATATTATAAGGGCACGTCTCATTGTTCTTGTATTTTTCCTCCTCACTGTTTTTTAAGTGTATATGTACTGTGTGTTAGTGATTGTTGGATAAGTTTTAGTAACTAACATATGTGTTGAATAATCTTATTGATGTTGATCTTACCGTATTCAGAACACTGGTCGCATCCACCTGCATTTAGCAAATGCATTCGTTATTAGATACTAAACTATAGCATGTGTCTATAATTGATTGTGTATTCCTATCAGAAGAAACTTACAATCATGGTATCTGATGATGGGTTGCTTTGTTGTTTTCTTGATGTAACGTCCCTGGACTGTATTAAAGATTGATATAAGTTTTCGTATATGAGCTTGAATGTTTCTATTGAAAAAGATATACCTTTTTTATTTGTGGAAGTAGATGCTTCATGTTGACTTGTGCTTTGGCTAATTTTTTGCCGCTTAGTATGGCGTTCTTTAGTAGAGATGGAACCTTTGCTGTGTCGTAGCCATTTTTTTGAGAGTATGATTGCTTTTCGCATTGATCGAGCTTTCTTTTGATGAACTGTGTTGAGAAGCCAATATTGTAATTAGTACATTTGGTAAAGGTGAGACAAAAGATAAGTACTTATTTCATGATGGAGGGATGGACCATGTATGTTGCATTTTTGACAGCCACCTATTTAGATAATAGCAAAATTGATGTTAGTTGCCAGTTTCTTAGAGCGACGATTTCTGAAGTTTTTTTTTTTTTTTTTGCGGGAATTGAAGAAACTTACAATTGTAATAGTTGATAATAGGAATTTGTTGCTCTCCGCTTGTTTGACCTGTACGTTCTAATGGTTAGTTGGTTGATGTAAGGGAGGGTAATAGAAATAAGATTACTTAGATATGAACTACTTTATAGATCGAAGCTGAGACGTAATATTAGTGAGCTGTACCTTGGTGGAAAGTTCTTTTCCTTTTTCTTTGGTTGTCTGTATCCTGCGACGGTGCTTTTTGCTTTTGTTTTTTATTTACCATCGTTTATCCAACTTCTAACATGTAAAAGAAGTTTCAGTAAGTAGGTGTCCTTAGGTATTTGAAGTTTGCGAAGTGTGGAGTATATGAAAGCTATGCTGATGAGAAAGCTTTGAAGGTAGTTTGAGATTGAGTGTAGGCGTGAAAGGTTTTTTTTTTAATTTTTTTAAGAACTCGGGGAAGATTAAGGGGCTTGTGTAACTGTTTGTAAGAACGTGTGGAGTTATATGTTTACTTTAGTGGCAAGGTTAAAGAGTGGATGCTTAATTGGATTATGAAGTGTCGATACATATTTTCATGTTAGACTGTTTTAATTAAAATGTAGCCTTTTTAAAATGTTTTTTTGCGTTTATCTATGATTCGTGTATTTTATATATCAAAAAGTTTGATTTTCTACTGTGTTATTGTTCTCTGTTTTTGGTACTTTATATGTGATGTAGGCATAAGATTAACGTGATGTACTTGATAACTTGATGCAGACTTAACAATAACATCCATTCTCCAACGAAGTGGGTTCCAGGGGCAGATCACTACTGCTTCAAAGATAAAATAGACCCAAAACACAAAGATTTTATCTGTGCTAATTTAGAGAAGTGATGTATCATGTTCGCTAAAGCTACATTAGAATCCAGTTGCCTAAACACGGTATATGTAACTTTCATAAGTACATTGTTGTTTCCCCCTCGGATATGCTGCTTTTTGGATGCATCTTGTGATGTTTTTTCACACCTTATGTTATTTACTTGCGTTGGTTGATGACCAATTTGATATAGGAGATGAGATTGGTGGGGCAGTATTGAACTTCCATATGAGAGTAGAGAAAGTACGGTGCAGATGAGGAGGCTCAGGTCAATCTGTGGAAACACAACATGTAGTTAGTGTATTTCCTGCCCTATTTAAACAATAACTAAAATGGAGACGACAGAATAAGGGAATTTGATCCTTGTTTTTTCATATAAAACACAACTGTTGCCTTAATGTTGTGGCTATTATTGGGTTTTGTTATCTGAGTTTAAAAAGAGGCATGATCTATGTCCTGTTAATATGAGGCTTTTCTTTTCAGACTGATATGTTGATGGTGGTGTTTTTACAGCTTAGCATTGAGAAATAGTGGATGGAACTTCTTTATTACGATGACACAGTTGGATTCATACATCATGTATTTATGAACTGTCTGTTATTTTTGTAACATCTTTGTGTTCAATTAAACTGCATTATTGTGACTTTGCTAAAATAATTTTCAAGAGGATGTAAAAACTTTTGGTCGTCCGACTTTTGTTTGGACATTTAAATAGATAAACGCTTGAGATTAGACTTTCAATTATGTACAAAGTAAAATTAATTGCATTTTCGTTGAGAAACAACAAACGGACCATAACTTCTACAAAAATTGGAAAGCAACATTGTTTATTAAATTGGTGCCTTTGAATGTTTGGCAAGGTGACCTTCAGTGACCACATAAAGTTCATATAAAGATAGTGCAAAAACATAAGTGCTGACACATAAATGGAACTCTTAAAAACAAAGTTCTATTCTAGGCGGGGACGTTTCTCGGCAGCTGATCCATTCTTCTCGGTAGAATCATTAACATGTGACTTTTCTCGAGATTTGGTTGTTGTGGTCGTACTCTGAGTTTCAGAAATCGACTTCTCAGAACTACCTTCTAATGGTTGGATTGACAGGTGTGTAGTGGTTTCCAAAATGCGGGAGATTGAGATAGTTTGGCGAGAAGTTTTGAAGTTGTATTCTGAGAGCTTGATTTGAAACTTGCAAGTATTACCAACAATATGTTTAAGGCATTCTGGGGTCTGCAAATTGATATCTGTATAGGAAGCTTGGGTAGAAGCCTGTAAATGAGTGTAGAAAGTTAGATACGTAATTTTACAACAAAAAAGTCGAATAGATTTACAATACCTTCATTTCTTCCTTTAAAACATCAGCAGCTCTACGACCAGCAATTTTAGTAGCCTCACTATCGAGAACAACAAAAGTTGCTACATCTTTGTTTTTGTCAGACACTGTTATCTCAAAACGATACCTGTAAAGTCATGGATATTGTTAAAATATGTTTGAAAAGGGAACATTTACTACAGTAGATGTGTGAGTTAGAATTTAGGAAACCTGATGATGCTGATGTTGTTGGATTCCTGGCAATTATTGCAGTACATTGATGAATCAGCCTTCTCAAGTTTGTTGTTGCATTTGCTACATGAGATGTAGTACCATCCGTACTGTGGTTGTATATCAAGAATTGTACCAAAACAGTAAAAGCTAGCTTCCTGTTTTGTTTTAAACGCAAGTTGTTTCAAATGTTTAAAGAATTGTTCTAAGTTTAATGAAGGAGTATTGCATCACCTGGGGATTCTCATTTTGTAGAAACTGGAGTATTTCTTGGATTGTAACTGTCTCTAGCTTAGTAATTGCAGAGGAGGAGCTTGCAATTTTTGGAGTGTTGTGACCATTATCACCTAACCTGTTAACAAAAATTAAGCAAGTTAGATTTGATTTCAAAAGGAAATGGCGAAGCGTTTATTTGTAAGTAATGCAATGTATTCCATGTAAGGTATTGTTTGGTTTCAGTGACGTCCGTGTCAAAGAATATGCGTGTGGAAGATGTTGAGCTGAGTGCCATAGCAGCTGCATATAAGGTGAAAAGTTTTATTCTTATATATTTTATTTCAACGTTTTATTCAGCAAGATTATCTCGACTATCAGGAGAGATTACTTACGTCCTACTGTTTTTGGATTGACAGTAGTGATGAGGAGCACAGCTGGTTTGACTTCGCTTCGGTTCCATCTTTCTCTAAATAGCGCAGCAATGGTTCCCCAGAGATATATACGAATAGTCTGGCCACTACATGAGAATGATGTTATTTTTTTTGTTAGAAACTGGATGGTAATGGGTTGGCTAAAGCATATAATGGTCGAATGCATTACTCTTTAAGTTGGAGATGTAAAAACACCCTATCACTTGATCGGCTGCCTTCTACTTGAGGAGCTGTTTCCATTGTTGAAGGGGAGTGGATATTGTCGCCAACAATTAGGCGTAGCTGGCCAATGACATCTACGATGTAGAAGGGAATAAGAAACTATCAAAATGGCTTAGAGTTTATAGTATAAATCATCAATAAAGAACAGTTTTGATAAACTTACCAAATAAATCTGCATTTGTGTCTACAATAGAAGCAAAATCTTCATAGTTACGGAACCGAAACTTTTGTTCCGTGATCTGATGGTCTACAATAGGCTCCAATACCATTGATGTCTTCTCAGTAAAGACGATGCCGTATTTGTGGTCTGAGACTTTGTACACCTTTTTGCTGGGAATGATCATGAAATTGTTGAGGGTGTAAACAGAGTTGGATTTCAGATGACTTTGGTACCGAAATAGACGGTTTGCTGGTATGTAGCCTTGGACTGCATTAGACTGTAATTTTAAAAGTTAGGTTTTGTTTTTGATGAATGTTTATTGCAAATATATTGTAAACATACCATGGAATCTATGAGAAGCAGTTCTACGCCCATAAGCATGTTTCCTTTCTTGAAATTTCGGGCTTCCCAAAAATGGATGAGACGGACTAAAACGTCTTCTTTGCAAAAGTCTCCATCGATGGTATCAAAAATCTGAAAGGTGAATGGCTCGGGAGGGGCTTGTAGTTTCAATTTTGACATCTTTAGATTGTGATTTTTTGGGTTGGTTGTATAATCGGCGAGAGAAGTGGAATTTATAGAGTTGATTACTGAAATTGTTGATAACTTTGGAGATTAAGGCCATTTAATTGGACTTTGATGAAGAAGGAGTGGGGAAACTCTGAGGTTTGATAACTGTTGTTTTCTTTAAAAGTTATGGGAAAGTTGAATCGATTGAGAAGAAGAATTTCAGGTTTCTGCAATATAAGTCGTTGAAGTGGTAAACGGCGGAGGAAGAGATCTCGATGAAGGAGGTTTCTTTCAAACAATATTTAAGCTTTGTGGGCTCGTAAAATCTAAGTTAAGACAATGGGCTTCAAATATATTGCGATGGCCCACTTAATTGGGTTCCATCGAAAATAAAACATTACTATGTGTGTGTGTTTATTAGGAAAAAAGGAAGGGGAAAGCAGAGATATAAAAGGATGACGTGGCATCTCCTAAGGTGTTTTAGAAATTGCTGAGGTGGATAGCCTGAGGAGCCTCAATGACTCCCTTTTATTAGTAAGTAATTAATGATCCACTATAAAGAGATGTAGAATTTGTCAATTAGAAAATTATCAGGAGACACCGCAAAACAAGGACTAAGGAGAAAAGAAATCGCTCAATTCGTCTAGCATCGATCATAGATTGAATGGACTATTTGCCAAAATGCATGTGCATATAGTTACAAGAATTTTGTGGTAAATAACAAAAACCAGATATTGATATAAGGAAAACCATATCAAAGTAATCAAAAATGAGAGATTAGAGATCAGAATGATCATCATAGGTTGATGCACTTCCCTAACTGTTCCTCAAAATAAGATTATCTAGTATGCTCTACCCACAATCTCCATTCAACCTTAAGTACTAAAGGTCAAAATAGGATATCAACAAATAAAAACAGTCGGTTATAAAATAAAAATAAAATACACTAAAAGAAAACACCATAATAATGTATGTAGCCACATGATTTTGTCTTTAAATCATAAAACCAGATAGTGACATTAAAAAGGAACAATAAAAAAAAAAAACCATATACATAAAAGTAAATGAAGAAATATATCGAAATCTAAGGTTGATGCATTATTGCAACTTTCTCTTAAATTCCTTTGTCTACTACTCTTTCAGCCTCTTACTCAAATCGAGCATCTTGCTCTTGATCAGCTAGTTGTTTCTCTAGCGTCATTTCTGATTCTTTAGTCTCTACCTGAGCCAAGTATTCACACCATGTTACTATACTTACTTCCTAGTATAGAATTAATATATCCAACAAATAATATAAATAAATACTCATGACGAAGAACTACTATACTATCTTTGTGCTTTAGCCAAATATAAAAATCAAAGGAGAATAAAAACTTAAAAGAGGAAAGCCATGATAACATCACCTGTAGCTCATTGAAATACTCTTTCGTATAGGGTTTACCATTGTTCTGCTTTGCAAGCAACTCAACAAGTGCAAGAAGCTTCTCAACTTGCTCAACCTTCTTGAGATTATCTTTGGTCTTGTTATCAAACAGTACCAATCGGTTGTCACATAGCTCAAGAATTTCCTACAACCATACAATCCAGTTAAATTCAGATCAGATATATACATATAAGACTATGTATATGCAATCTTCATTATACATCTCAAGTTAAGAAAAGAAACAAAAAACACTCACGTTTAGGAATGGTGGACACTCTTGTGGAGTCAAATAATCCTCCAAAGTCACTTCCAATTCATCACCACCCGTAAAGACAATGATCATATAGTTAGCGATTTTACTGCCGAAAAGGGTTTGCAAGTGACTAAACACTTCCTTATCTCCTCTAAGACCATCCCTCACAGAGAACACCAACAGGATAGCATGGATTCCATTTTTGGCTATTGTTGTGCACCTTGAAATTTCTTTCTCGATAGAGTCAGCTGCCTTTGAAATTTCAAATAGTCCTGTAAATTTCACCAAGATCGATGCCATACATCATTAGTTATTACAAGTAAATTGTAATCAATCTAATTGTATATCCTGACGAAATTAGGCAACATGCATATATCCACAGAAATTCATCAATAATCTCGTAACACAACTGGCCTTGGACTAATTAAAAGGAAATTATTCATTCTTCTAAAGAGTATATATATTTTTTCAGAAGCACTTACCAGGAGTATCAATGACATTGATAATTTGGCCATCATCTTGCACAACTCTTTCTGACTGACATGTGTTGGTGACTCCACGGGAACATAATTTGGACATAAACGCCTTTCTTCCAAGGATACTGTTCCCTACTGCACTCTTTCCGTTTCCAGTACGACCGACCAGAACTAGGGTTCGGCTAGGGTTTGAGGGTGTCGCGGAATTTGAATCATCGTATATCAGATCAGTCTCCATCTTCATGTACAACAAAAACGGTACCACAAGTTTGAATATTCGACATAAAGACATTAACTCAAAGAATGAAAAATCACTAGCCTCAACTAAAGCTTAGTCATCAAGCAATCAATAGTTCTTTAAAATTCCTTTTTCTGTCCTAGCTAGGAGATTTGTAATCATTATAAATTGTGAAAGTGATCAGAAATAGGAAAAACAGAGATAAAACTAATCAGAGAAAAAGAGTTCTGATAAAGCAAGGAGGACGATCATAGTTAAGAAGTTTACACAAGTAAGGTCTATTAATATAGCTAAATCGACACAAAGGAAAACAGTATAAGTAAATTTGAAGAATATAGTTAAGAAGATTACTGCTTGAGAAGAGGAATCTGTAGCGATGCTTAACACTAGCTAGATGGTTTATGAGAGAGCGTAAAGTATGATATAGGCTTTTGAATCGATATGTATGAGTATGAGCCTCATGAAATCTTATTTTATATCGTCGTAAAAGGATAAAACAAATCCAACTAGGAAAAGGAAATCAAATCGTTGATTAATAATATCTTTGTCCAAAAAAAAAAAAATCGTTGATTAATAATATCTCTCGACTAGATAAAATGAGTCAAATTTTCAAGTATTTTTTCAGTTGCAAAAAGTGAATAAAATATGAAAATTAGGTTTAGGTTAACGAAAATAAATAAATAAATAAGTGATACAAAAACGTACCACAATTTATTTGAAGGAACAGAGTAAAATAATTACCGAGAACAATATATGGTTAAACCGTAACTACACCGTAACCGTATAAAATGGTTTAAAACCATAACCAGTCCGTAACCGTATAAAATGGTTTAAAACCGTAACCGTTAACCGTAAATATATGGTTAAATTATATTCACTATAACTGTTAATTAACTGTAATCATATCAAACCCTTGGTTAACCGCAGAGTTAAACTATAATTTGTTAATTGTAACCGTTTCAAAAGATTAATAAAATATACTAATAATTATTTATTTAATATGAATTATATGATATAAAAAAAATATGAGTACACTAAAAGAATATATTAATTATAACTAAATAATATCAATTATATTATATCATCAAATAATATCAATCGTATCATATTATCAAATAACCATAACCGCTTTAACCGGAACCGTATTTAACCATAACCGTTTAACCGTTTAATAAATGGTTATGGTTAAAGTTAAACAAAATTTCTAATTGTAACCGATAGTTAATTACTGTGATAACCCAAACAGTGGCCATGCCTACAAAAACGTACCACAATTTATGTGAAGGAACAGAGTAAAATAATTACGGAGAACAAAACTAATAAAAGTGGAAAACACAGAAGAAATCAAAAAATTCCCACAAATATCCACACAAAAGACGAAACAAATTAACAGACTTTGGCTGTTTTGTCTTAAATCTGAATCGTCCTTATTCGTAAACTGTAATCAATGACACCGTCTTGCTTCTTCTTAATCCACTCTTCATCTCTCTCTCTATATCCCCAACCCCAAGTCAAGATCTTTTTCAATTTATGGATACAAAATCTTACAATCTTCTTCTGTGAGTTCAACTGAGGGGTTTTTGTGAAGATGGGTAACAGAGTAATCTGCATGAAGAAGAAAGATGTTGTTATCAGAAGTGGTGGAGGAGATGGAGGATCCAGAAGCAAGAGAGTGAATCGTTCACAAAGGAAACTGCTTGCTAATGAAGAGCCTTTGCATCGAAGAGCTTTGTCTATGGCTATTCATCAATCTCAGGGATTTGATGGATCCATGTCGAGGCGTGTTGGGTCTACTAGCTCTAGAAGACAAACACTCTCTGACCCATTTTCTAATAACAAGCAGGTCCAAGCTTTTTCTTCTTTTTGTCAATAGTAATGATAAAGTTTGGACTTTTATACTTAGGTCCTTAATAATGGTTATAAGACTTGTTGGTTGGAAAAGTGTGTTAGTTTTATTGACATTAGGTTGGGACCAAGAGAAGTGTAAATTAGAGCAGAACAGAACAAGGTTCTTGTAGTGCGCTTTGCTTTTTAAAAGGTCAAATAGTGTTGTTGTCATGTTAGTCAGTCTCGTTGTTATTAGAACAAAGATGGTGAAAAAAATCTTCTTTTTGGAGAAAGCAAAGAACTATGTTCATGTAAATGTCACTTTTCTTTGTAATTGAGACCTGCTTATTGCTATATGAAACCAGGTCTTAGAGATCAATACACATTTTATCGTTAGTTAAGTGTTCTCAAATGTTCTTGTAGTGTGGCGTTGCTTCTAAAAGGTTTAAATCATTTTGGTTAGAACAAAGTGTGAGAAAAGAAGCTTCTTTATGGTTATTGCAGTAAGTTTTTATCGGCAATTGGAAGTAGTGGACTTTGTATGAACACTAGTTGATGATTGTTCCTGTCACACATAGATGTCATTGCTTTGTAATTCACACTACCTGTTACTATGAGATTAGAAAACACATTTTATGTTCATCTTAGTTATGCTAGTTATGTTGTATCTCTCTTCAGGTACCTGAGTTTGTGGAAAGCTTGACTGTTAAGAAATTCGTTTTGGTTCATGGTGAAGGCTTTGGGGCATGGTGTTGGTATAAAACTATTGCTTCATTGGAAGAGTCTGGACTATTTCCTGTCACAGTTGACCTGGCTGGATCTGGATTTAATATGACAGATGCAAATAGTGTTTCCACCTTAGAAGAATATTCAAATCCGTTGATCGAGCTCATTCAAAATCTTCCTGAGGAAGAAAAGGTTAGAAATTGCTATATGCTTAGGTTTATGTTTGAACTTGGAAAAAAAGTGTCAACGTTACTACATCGAACCACATTTGTTTCGGTTTCTTAACAATATTCTATGTGAACTCTAGTGTCACTTTGATTTTTCATTTTAAATATACTTGTGTGAAGCAGTGAGTGTTGGTTGGTTCAGGTCATTCTGGTGGGTCACAGTACTGGAGGTGCATGTGTTTCGTATGTGTTAGAGCGGTTTCCAGAGAAAATCTCAAAAGCCATATTCATATGTGCCACTATGGTTGCTGATGGACAAAGACCCTTCGATGTCTTTGCTGATGAGGTAACACAAGGATTGAGGAGTCATTTGATTCCATTGTAACCAATACTTTTGTAATAAGCATTTCTGCAACGCTGTAGTCTGTGAATGTTCTTTGTTTGCGCTCACACTACTCTCTCTATTGCAGCTTGGTTCTGCAGAACAGTTCATGAAAGAGTCGCAGTTCTTGATCTATGGAAACGGCAAGGACAAACCCGCTACGGGGTTCATGTTTGAGAAACAACACATGAAAGGCTTGTACTTCAATCAGTCACCCAATAAGGTAAACTCTTACAAAAATTAATGTAAGTGATCAGCAAATGCCCCAATGTAGAGTAGGTCAAGTTCTGTTTTAATGGATAGGCCTAATGCAACAAAATGCTGACCATTGTTTATTTTTAAAAATTGTCTCAGGACATTGCATTGTCTATGATCTCGATGCGGCCTGTACCTTTGGGTCCTATGATGGAGAAGCTGTCGCTTACTGAAGAAAGATACGGGAAAGGTCGAAGGTTCTATGTTCAGACGCTAGATGATTTAGCTCTTTCACCAGACGTTCAAGAGAAACTGGTTAGAGATAATAGCCCCGAAACAGTTTTTAAGATCAAAGGAAGTGATCATTGCCCTTTCTTCTCTAAACCTCAGTCTCTTCACAAGATCCTTCTTGAGATAGCTCAGATTCCTTGAAAACAGTGACAAATCTTGAATCCACAATGTATACTACTTTCAATTTTTTTTTTAAACGTTTGTATATTCTTATTTATCCTTTATCCTATAAATCACAACTCACATGACCAATAAAAATTGGTCACATGGATTTTACAAACAGTTTTGAAAATTACTAAAAATTTCCTATTTTAACGACATAATGCTAAGAATAAAAAATAAAAAAAAAACTAACTGACAGTTTCTCAAACCCGTCCAACCCACAATCCACGATCCTTTTTCTTCGTCCATGATCTCTGCCTTTTTATACCCCATATTTAGTAGATTCAATACATAAATTTTTTCAATCGATCGCAAAAAGTATGATCATCCTCCTCCTCGGTTCAAAATCCTAATTACAGTGAGTACTTTACCACTTTTGTCAATCTATAATTTCAATATTTAGATTTTCAGTAACAAGAATAATTGGTCTATGTATGTTTGTAGGAGCGAGAGAAACATAGATATTGAAGATGATATAATCAAAATTCTTAGACAGAATTACGAGAGGTATTTTGGATCCATGACTAAATCAAAGTTTTCGGTTTATGTAGTACATAACTTTTCCAAAGTTTCTTTCTCACCAGAGAAAAGCTCTCAATACTGGTTGGAAAAGTCTGAAACTTGAAGAAGCACTATGCTACACTTTTTTTTTTTTGCTCTTCGTGTTTTCTTCAAATTAATGTGTGTGGCTTAACTATGCTTTCAAAAAAACCTGCCATTTGAAATTAATAGTTTAGTCGTGTCTAGCTTATCATTTATGTCATTTACATTTAAAAGGTATAGCAAACGTTAAAGTAAAAAAGATTACCTATTGGCTATTGCCAAACTATAATGAGTAAAATAAATTTGATCCCTTAGTGTTGACTGGTTCTCCCGCTACCTCCCGCAAACGCTGCGTTTGCAGGTGGTAGCGGTTGATAGCGATTGGAACCAATCACATAAAACGCTCTCAATCGCTCCTAATCGCTTCCAACCGCTTCAAACCACTGAATTCCAAAAGCTGCTTCCCGCAAGCGTTTGCGGTTGCGGTTGGATTTTTTTTTTTAAATAAAAAACTTAAAAGAATCAATGATAATGAAATTCTTTTTTGTTATATTTTCTATCTAACCATTTTATTCATTAAGAATGAGAAAAATTAAGTACGGATACGATTACAGAGATTATAAAATAAACATTTAGAAAAAAAATAATATTCCAATTAACAATAACCCGGAAAACTTGATGTAAATTTAATGACACATCGCACATAAGTTCAAAAAAATCTAAATAAATATAATATTTCATCAGAATTTTAAAAAAAATAAGATTATTTGTGAAAAATATTAAAACAAATCACCAGTGACTCTTCTCAACTCTCACTTAACCATTCCTACAGATGCAACTACTGACCCACGATCTAAGAGAAAAGAGAACAGATCTACGATCTAAAGCATATGTTTTGTTATTTATCAAATTACTTGATTAAATTTTTGGTGAAAAGCCAAATGCATAAAGGAATAAGTATTTCAATATGAAATTTATTTGTTTTTTGAATAATTATTTTAGTACTTTTTAATAAATTTAAATTATAAATCAAGTTTAAATAAAAATTTTGTTTTTTTAAACATTCGTCTATTATATATCACATTTAGTTCCAACCGTTATTGCACCTGCTGGTCAACCAGTCGTAAATCTCCCGCAAACGCACCAATTTTAAACCATTAAACCAGTCGTTCAAAACGCTTAATAACGCTTGAAACCGCAATCGCCCGCTTCCGCAATCTCCCGCGACCGCAACCGCAGCGTTTGAACTAGTCAGGCCTTAATTATTTTTTTCATTGTTACGTAGTAATTTATAACTGTTGATTTGCCTTCACATGTTTCAGTGTTATATGCTGATTTTTTTTTTTACTTTTATGGTTTTAAATGGATTTGTAAAATTGTTTGAAGATGGAGATCGTGACAAAATTGCTCATAGATCTTCTTAAACAATCAGAAGAGACACTTTGACAAAATAAACAAATAAAATCAGAAGAAATACATGAAGAGAAAGACATAAAGAATGGAAGCATTAACCTAATAGATGTACTCTATTTTTGTGAAAATATAATATTTGTACTCTATATTTATTATTTTAACTAGCCTTTCAGTTATTACACAACAATAATATAGATCAATGTACATTCTTAATTCTACTATACCCTTATCCCAAAAAAAAATTTTATACATTATCTACCTTTATTCTACATACCTCTCTATTATTCCAATAATTCATAATCTCAGTTTTGTCCTTTGTTTAGTTTTGCATTATTTAAATAAAGTAAATGAATTGAATATACTTTTTTTAAAAAAGGAAATAAACCATTGGACCTCTTTCCCCATCCGTACAACCCACGAAACACAAAATCTTCCACCATTGAACAACCATTGAAGCTCCATTGAAGCTCAATTGAAACTCGTTTTAGGTAATTTCTTGGCCTATTCAACTGTTTTTGTTCAATTTCGATGTATTTGAAACTTGTTTATGGTGTAGATAGTGTTGATGTGTTAGATTTCTAATGTGTTCTAATTTGGGGACATTCTTAGATTTGTTATAAATTCATTTTTTGTATGTTAATCTTGTTAATTCTCATTTGTTCAAGTCTATTAGAGGCAGAGTACGTTTATAATTTATGGACCTAGTGGTTGAATCGAGCTAGATAGAAATTGGATTAGGTTTTCTCCGTTTTCTCGTTTCTGCAGATGTAGGTACAACTGATATTAACTGATACAACTGGTACAACTAAAGGAAAGTGAAAACTATTCTAATGTTAGTTTGAATTATATTTGCAGGGAGTAATGAATAATAATCTTCGCACATTCATTCATTTTGATTATGGGGGAAATTATTTAAACAATGGAGATGAAATACAACGGATTTCAAGAGAAGATGTTAGGCATGCTCTTTTGATGAAAGCACCTATTGAGCAGGTTACTTATTTTGCATTGGTTGATAAAATATGCAAAAAGATGATGGTAGCTGCAGGGACGAAGATGAAGTTTAGCTACATTCCAGTTTCAGTGAATCCTAAAAAACCAATATATATATCTTTGGTGATGATGATCTTTTGTGTTATCTAGAATGGAATCAAGCTGAATTTGATGTAATGCATGTGGAGCTGGATAAAGATGACGAACAACATCAAGGGTGTGAGAAAAATGGAGTTGGTGAAGCTTGTGAAGCTGGTGAAACGTGTGAAGCTGGTGGTGAAGCTTGTGAAGATGGTCAAGTTGCAGAAACTGGTAGAAAGAAGAGAAAAACTACTACTGGAAGCTTGTTTGATGTTTTCCGTGATTAATTTCTATGTCACTGATGTTCGTAACAGTTTTTGGTTGTAAGACTCGATTGTTCTGTTTTTTTTGTTGCAAAATTGGTTTATGCAGTTACAATACAACTGACTGTAACATTTACAACTAGGGTACACCTACATTTGATTTAAAACTCAACAATTTTCATATTCGTGGTACAACTAAAGTACAACTATATATAACTTTGAACTTTATAAGTACTAAATTTTAAAATTCAACTAAATCCATCTATTTTCATGTTAGTGAATACAAAAAGAACAACTATTATGGTCAGTTTGACGATGTAAATTTTATGGTCACTTTGATTGTCCTACATAGAGCAAATATTCCTAATGCTTTGATGATCACTTTGCTATTTTCATCCAAGTAATTATGTCAAAACATGTAAATCAGTTATTTTCATCCAAGTAATTATGTCAATCCATTTGTTACACAATTTATATTTGATCAATTTTTACACGTTTTAAATAAATTTCAATAATTTATTTTATAAAACGGTCTCAGTTGTACCCAAAGATTCCAGTTGTACCCAAAATATTCCAGTTGTACCTAAAAATCTCAGTACCAAAAACATCCAAATACAATCCAACCAAATCAATTACCTAACAAGTACCAACCAAATCCATTACAAAACAAGCACACACAACTATGATTCACTTTGCAGGTTCATCTTTCTTCTTTCCCCTATTTCCCTTTGTATATGGACTCTTCAAGTATTTTGAAGGTTGTACCCGTATACTTGTGATTCTCCTCCCTATGCATGTGCCAAATATGCTGAAATTGTGGGTGTAAACGAAACCAATCCTTTTCATCTTCCTCAAGGATTTAATCTAACTTCGCTATCGTCTTGTTCTCCTCGGACCTTGAGGATAACTTACAAAACTTTGTATAATTGGTTTGCTCTAAGTAGAACTCCAGAGCTATTGGTTGAGTATCCTCATCATTATCCTACAAATCCAAAAACAATTGTGAATACTAGTTGTACCCATAGTTGCACAAGCAAACTTATTTGTACCAAAATACAAAGGTCTATATTCCGCTACTATACAAAAATTCATCAACCAAAATTTCATTTTATTTACATGTGGTAGCCAAGGAGGATTCAATTGTTCTTCGTTTGATGATGGTCGAGGAGGAGAATTTGCAACTGGCGGAGGAGGAGAGATTTCGGATGGTGAATGAAGAAGAGTTACTTCATCCATTGCTACTAGCTGAGGGGATGTGATTGTCGCTGGAGTAGGAGAAGCGGTAAAGGTTGGTGGAGGAGGCGCTGTTAAGGTTGGTGGAGGAGGAGCGGTTGAGGCTGGGGAAAGAGGAGCTTCTGTCGGAGGATTCATTTTTCTCCTTTTCTTTGAATTGATACCGTTTCTCATTTTTGGAGGCATTGTTATAGCTGGGATTAACAAAATAATCACAAATATTTTAGAGATTTGACCCTAATTTTGAATTTAAATCCAAATTTACAAACCCTAATTTCATATGAGATTTAGAGATTTACCTTTGAAAAAGAGAAGAAAATGAAGAAATATATCAGATTTGATGTGAGAAAAGAGATGAGATGTTTGAGGAGATAAGAAATAAGAAATCGCTCAGTTTCATCGGAGAAGAAAGAAGAAAATTTCAGGTTTCAATTGAAAAAAAATAAAAGGATGGGATCCGGTTGTAATGGATAACCCAAATAAAAGTTGGTTGGATTAGTAATTAACTGAATTTCTTAAAATTTTATGGTCTTTTACCAATTTTTTATTTAAAGAAAAATAGAAAATAAATTAGGGAGAGATACGAGAAAATAAATTTTGGGATATGGGTACAACAGATTTAAATCATTTTCTTTATCCAGCTTATAAGGTTTTATAGGTTTGTGGTTAATCAATGATAGTGTGTTGTTATATGCATACTTTTTTTTTAAGCCTTTAAAACTTTTTTTTGGGGGGTCAAAGTCTTGAGTTGTTTATACATGTAAATTTTTATTATGAATAATGAATAATGTTAGAAATGTCGTATGCACGGGAGTAATACTAGTTTCTTATAAAACCCAAGATTCTTGATAGAGATTACTCAGAATAATCGCATTCGATGGCAAAAAAAACTTGAAAATGAATTTAATATTTGGCTATGGAACAAAAATAAATTATTTTAATCTAATCCAATTTATCAAAGAATTTTTGTGTTAGAAGTTGTTATGATTTTATATAATTAATTTTAATAATCTATATATTATATAACCAGCAATCCCACCACATCTGTGAACCTAAACAATGGTCTATCATATGTCTCTATTGCATGAATTGTTTCTGATATAGGTTTATGGGCGTCAAAATTTGTAACAACTAGCTTTGTGCATGTTAACTGTTGTAATAACAAACCTGCTCATAATTTAGCACAATTTAGGATCCTTGAGAAGATTTTCATTCTGTCAGTTTTTAATCTGCCTTCGTGACTTGTGAACATTTTGTACGATAATCATTTTAATTAATAGACGATTTTGTTTGACAAAAAAGATTAAGACACACTTCATATAGAGTTACTATATCAAATTAATAAGGGGAATTTACAAAAAAATACTTTTTTTTCTATATCTTTTTGCCAAAATACTTTCTCTTGTTGTCAACTTTTCGTAATACATTTTTCTATATACAAAATAACTAAATTTTAAATCCTAAATTCCAAATACTAAACTCTACTCTTCAAAACTTTACCATAAATGAAAAATAGAGAACCCAAATCTATAAAAAAAATTAAAAAAAATAATTTGATATTATAATTATGTAAAAAATGGCAAAAATGAAAATAACAAAAAATTAGTTATATTTGAAAAGAAATACCTACAAAAAAGTATTTCTGACTATTTTTCAATTACTAAAGCGGAAGCCTTAGTTCAAACGAGTAGTTAAAAGGGAAAATATGATAATTTGTTTTATGAATTTCACCAAAATGGAGCGTGCTATTTCCAACAAATCAATTGTTGCATATTTTCGTTTATATGGTAGCCTCCGATATCAATTGTTCATACTATGAACTTCAGAGCACCTTAACCATAAGAAGTATTCAAGAAGTGGAGAGATGGTAGAGTTAGTTGGCTAGGTTTCAGTGCCATTACACAAGATATCACCCAAAAAAAGATCCCATCTATTGTTGAAAAATCATCCTATAATTATTTAAGACGGATTTATATAATTTAAGTTTATCTGAAATAGCAATAAAAAAAAGAAATATTAGCAGTAAATTTTTTTATCTGAATTGATTCAACCAATTCAACCATATATAAAATAATAGAGTAACAAACCACAAAGAAAGAATTAAAAGTTGGATTTTATAATTCTGGCACATAGACAAAATCTATATTTCCATTTGAGTAACGTACAAATCTATCGACACACACACATACATAATCTCACACACTTAATATACATGTTAAGTTTCACTATGATCTTGTCGTAGTGTAACTAAAAAGAAAGATCGAAGAAGATGTAGATTAAAGTATCAAAGTGGACTAATCTAGACGTTGTACCGGATACTATTATCATCCCCTGAGAACTTGTTCTTGATCCATTTGAAACTGTTCTTGAGAGTACTCTTGAGCTTTTCTTCCGTGGCAAAGAGATTGTAAGAAGCTACTCTCTTCTTCCTCTTCATCTCCGGATCTGTGTTGATGCAAGGCCCATTAAAGTTATAGGAGTTTGAGCGGTTCTGATCATAACCAAATTCATCCGTTGAGAAAGATGATGAATACTCCGTGTATGACTTGCTTCCCTTCATCATCTTTAGTCTCTTTGCTTTTGATCTATGCTTTTGCAACTTCTAAGAAATAATTGTTGCTTTCTCTCTCTCTCTCTCTCTCTCTCTCTCTCTCTCTCTCTCTCTCTCTCTCTCTCTCTCTCTCTCTCTCTCTCTATCTCTATCTATCTCTCTCGGTCTCTCTCTTGTTATAGCTATGTGAGTGAAGAAGATTATTACTTTTCTTAATTGGGGTTGGTTATAAAGAAGTGGAGGGGTAGCATGGTTTTGGTTTAAAACGAAAGTGGGAAACAAACCAGATCCTTTGGCAGTGGTATCAAAACCAATTAGACCATGGATTGCAATATTAGCAAAAAAAAAAAAAAAAAAAAAAAAAAAAAAGAGAACATGGATTATTATATTGATGATTTTTCTTTTCAATTTTTTTGAAAAAAATATATTTTTTTTCAAATAAGAAATGCTATAACTTTTTTTTAAATATCACTGATCACACAAAGTAAACTCAACCCATTTTGTTTTATTTTCTGTCGAACTGATTCGATTGGTTTAATCAAAACCGGATTTGGAAATAGTAGAGTAAGGGTGGGATTGAGGTGGCAAAGCATGTGTGATGTTATAGTAGGTTACATGATGGTGTAGCAAGAAGGTATTATCTACTTCCTTCAACTTTAAGTGTGGACCCAATTTGTAAGTCTATTTTTGCATGCCACCATCAATTGCTATGATTAAACCAAATGAATATAATCAAATAATAAATTCATCTTTGATATATCATACAAATTGAAAAACAACGGTATATTTTTTTTCATGATATAATAATATTTTCGATAATGCGAACATGCATATATTTTAATATTTTGATAACTAAAGAATAATATTAAGCACGATGGGATAAATTCAGTTTGAAATCATACACTTATATTAGATCGATCGAATTAAAAAGAAGAAGACAAAGTGGAGACAAGACTACATAGACAAAGGACCCAACATGTCTAAAGCTGAATTGTCAAATTAAATTCCATAAGACACATAATAAATATAAATTTGGTATTTATTTATGGTTAGATTTGAAAGTAATGAGTAGGAATTCCACATAATGGTTGCGTCTTAATGTAACAATTGCCAAGTTGTTCTTTGTGGGGACTGTATCTAATTTGTAAAATGCGAAAGTTATTATCATTTCTTCACAAGTTTTTTTATGTTAATTATATTTATATTTCGCCCCCACTTTCCCTCTTCTGTTCTATGGACCATATGTGTATTGATAACCATTCAATGAACAACACGTCATTTGCCAATATGTAATAATCAAATCGTAATGGGAAAATGCCTAGAAAACAATGATTTTGTTCTTGGAAGGTAGTATCTGAAAAGAAAAGAGAATAGAGATATTACACATCGGTACGTAAAAATCATGTTTTGGTTGCATATATTAGAGCCGTTTCAAGATCCCGACCATACTTAGAGAAACTCCAATATTAAGATGGAAAATTGATTGATAAAGATATAAGTTTCCGTTTGTATTTCTGAACCGTTTTAATTAATTTATCATTATATATATACTTATTTAAACAATATTGATAGAAATTTAACCAATTTTGATATGACATATTACGAAAATGTTATTGTATTTTAATTGATTTAATAACTAACAAAAGAAACACTTATTTTGATTTACAAAATAATAAAATAACGTTTTCAAAATTATTTAATAAAATTATTTAACAGGTACCATTTATTGTTTTAGAAATTTTAGCAAACAATAACAACCTATTTAATTCGTGAAAACTTAATTTTTATATACAATATTTCCTATATGAAAATAATAAATGTATTCGAGTAAAAAATAAATAATAAATGTATAAAGTTGACTACTCATATCAAAATCTACATCTACAAAAACAATTAATTAATAAAAACAGAGAATTTAACCCATTCCTTTTTTTTAGTTCTACAAATACTGCTCAAATTCAACATGCAATCTAATATTTTAAATTCGAAAGAGTTTTGGCTTCATACAAAATAAATAAACTATGAATAAAAGAAAAGTATTGATCGACAGAGAATTTCAACCTATAAATAAAAATTTGATAATATAGATATACATAATCTAATTGTAAATTTGGTATATAAAGTTAACATATACTAATATGTTATACTAATAACTGCAATGGTATTAATATTAACACAAAAAACTATTGTAAAGTTGGTATATTAAGTTCTCTAAATATGATCATATCAATTTGTAATACCATATCACATGTCAATAATGATTTTGTTAAAGTTTCTTTTAAATTCCACCAAATTTATAATTAATAAATTGTGAAATTGTATCCAAACCATAATATTAGTGACTATGGGTCGAAATTAGAGTATGGAAATAATTAAATTAAATATATAATATTATAAAATATGTAGAATAAATAAAATTTCTACTATAATTCTGTAAATAACAAATCCAAATTTAGGTAAATATATCTCCGCACTGTATACCGTGGCTCACTATCTAATATGTATGTTAGAAAAAACTACTATAGTTAGCTTTTAAAAGTCATTAAAAATGTTTATAAAACAAAAACAGAAATATACAATGTAGTATTTGATTTGGACTACTTGAATTTTATGTTAATATTATTTTGGGGAAAATGTCAAAAAAATCTCTAACTTTCAAATTTACTTTCAAATTTAGGATGATTAAATCATGAACTTTTAAAATGTTATTTAAACGCAAAGTTTTCGTTGACTTTATAATTAAATAGAGAATTTTGGTTGACTAAGCTAATTTAGACAAGAAAATTCGTAGAATCTTCGTCTCACTTCTCAGTCTTTGTTGAGGGAAAAAGATACAAACAAGAAAACTGGATCCATCAATTTGGACAACAATCAAATCTCTGAAGCAAAAGAAGAAGAAAAAAGAACCCAGATTTCAAACTAAAATATAGAACAAACCCCTTCTCTCCTAAATTGGCCATGGATTCGTTTTCCAATCCAAGCATCAAAAACAAACCTGCGGGAGAAAATAGAATCGAACTTGAAAACGAAGAATTATGAGCCACCGTTTCTGCTTACAATTACACATCATATCTAGGATTTGTACTAGATGACGATGACGATGGATCTGATATTTTGTTTTTAATTTTGGCATCTGTGTTGTAATATATAATTATTAATGTTTTAGACAATAGCAAATAAGTAATTAGCTCAGTCGGTAGTCTATTGTTACTCTAAGATAGAGGTGACAGGTTCGATTCTTCAATCCGCAAAAATTTTGTGATCAAAACGACTTATATTTTGTAAGCAAAACAACAACCCTAACTAAAGACTTAACCCTTTCAATTTTTCTGTTAGTTGACTTAACGGTATGTCTAAAACGGTCCCTAAACCCTAAACCCTAAACCTAGTCAACAAAAGTTTTCTATTTAATTATAAAGTCAACGAAAACTTCAACATTTAAATGACATTTAAAAAGTTCATGATTTAATCGCCCTAAATTTGAAAGTTGGAGATTTTTTTTGACATTTTTCTCATATTATTTTATGTAATAAACAGTAATTAATCACGTTTTTTTGTCGTGTAAATTCTTTATAACTTTTTATTATTTATTTTGAGTTAACTCGTCTCTGAACTCTGATAATTAACCTTTATACGTTTGCATGTAACTCATAACAATTTCTTCCATTAGAAGAATAACAAGTACTCTCGACTTTAATAAATTTTGAATATTCTATACTTCTTTTTCCCATCGTGATACACTGAACACGATATCTATTAGAGCTTGCATTTAGCCTTTGCGTTTATGTTAAACATGAGCGTTTACCTTGGACTTTTATATGTTTACGCTAAACATTATATTTGTGCTTAAAACTAGCATTTTGCGTTTTGGCTCTGAGCCTTTGATATTACAGTTTTGCATTGTATTCACATTAGCTTTTTCTGTAGGAGTGTGCTTCCAATGTGTAATACATTTTCTTCAAGTTTTGTTTGGTAAAAATAATGTTTATTATAAATATATTATCCCTTACTAAATTAATAAACAGAACAATTGAAAACTAAATTGATGATTGGATCAAATTTTTACTAACACAAAATTTATAACACACCATAGTTACAAAACACAAACACAAATGTGGAGAATCCCATGTGAATTTTTTTAAAACGAAAGTCTAAAGTAAAGTAACAAAAAAAAAGGTTTCACAAGATCAAACCAGCATTCTTCTTGACCAAACTGTTTTCATGGTTCTTGTGATAATCTCTCAAAAACTCTCTCGCAATCTCTTCCACTGATCTCCTTCCTCCATCTTCCACATTCTTCTTCACCGACTTTCTCACGTTACTGAAATAGTCCTCTTCTTTGTTTGTAAAACTCTCGGGGACGATCACATTGACAGGAGAGAACCTAACGCTTCGTTTGATACGGTCAGATGATTTCTCGTAGCTTTTGTTCATACAAGACCTTGAGAAAGAAGAAGCTGAAGAACACGTTGTAGTAGATGAGTGATAATCATTAGATGTTTTCCTAACGAAAGCAGAGTCGTCGTAACTCGTCTTCCTCGGATAGCTCTTAACAGCATTGGACTGTTTTGAATTGTTGTTGCTGAACAACGAGTTTATGAAGTTGACGATTCTTCCGGCTGGTGAAGCTGGGGTTTTGGGCTTCTTGAGGTTTCCGGAGGAGCTCTTAACGGGTCTTCTTGTTCTAGAATGCTCCCAGTTCTCGTCGTGTCTCGTGAATCTGCGGACGTCGGAGGTGTAATCGTAGTCGTCGTACACTCGGGTTGCTCTGTTTTGGTGGTACAGAGTCTTGTCCTCTGTTTTCCTTGGTTTTGTCTTTGAAGGGCCGAAACATAACGGTCTGGACGAAGAAGTTACCTTCTTACCGTGAGTTAGTTCGGTGTCGGAAGATGAGAAGATGCTTGAGTTTGAGTCAGAGGAAGACGACACAGAGCCAAAGAACCGATCTTACGGTCAGGAACCGATCGGGACACAATGCTCTGTTTTTTGGTACTGGTGTTAACAGAGCCGACAAAAGATTGGTTTTTTTTGGGATTTAAGATCGATGGAATTGTAGATTTCATCGAGGAGAGTGGAGGAGAATGACGGGTTTCTTTTGGATTTATGCATGATTCGATCGAGAAAGAAGAAGAAGAGACAAAAAAAGAGATCTCTTAAAACTGTTTTGTTTTATGAGATCTATTAGTATATAACCTACGTTGGAAGACAACGGTAAACGTTCTAAAAACATATTCATATTGCATAATCAAATTAAATTAAAAAAACAATTAAAAAAATCATTTGCATAAAAATAATGTGTTAACTTGGTAAATAAAAAAATGAAGGATTATTTAAATCTTATCGTTCATTTAACTGTTACAAATTTTTCTTTCATCAGTAACATATATGGGCCTGTTCTTTTGTTCATGGCTATCCCAACAACTGCGACTGAAAATTAAAGAAGGGAAAGCTGAACAAACAACAGAATTTTCAAAGAAATCAGACGCTGATAGTTTTGGAGATGATGAGGTGTATTGATTTTATAACATATATCGGCCTGTTCTTTTGTGCAGACGCTGGATTTTGTGGCGACGCCTACGTCGCTGTATTACGCCTGTACTTTTTCCAACGGAAACTCCATGTTTTTCAGCGTCACCTTCATTAATGTTCTTTACTGTCGTTTTGTTTTGAGAGATCCTACATCGATTGTCATTTTGCACTATCGCCGTCGCTAACCCATCGACTAACAAAAGAACAGGCCCATATGTTGTGAATGCTTTCAATTTATCAAATTCATATAAAATATATACCTACAATTTTGAAATTAAGGACGACGAGCTCAAGTGGTTCGTCAGACATTAGGGTGACATCAAATATGCTGCTACCTCTTGTGGTAAAACATTGTTGAGTTATGGTTATCTTTTTTTGTAAAATTGTTAAATCAAAGCATAACTCAAACTTATGAAAATTTTCAGAACTAAAGTAAAAAAAAAAAAAAAATTCAGAAGTAGAAATAGTATTTTATTAGTTAATTAATTGGAAAAATAAATATTTTTTCTACTGTCTTAATTTGGTTTAAATTTCTAATTTATTTTTCAAAAGTTGTGATCTTTTATTCTTATTGAAATTGAAAAATATACGCATAGATCTGAAAAGGCTGAGACTGTTTTTTTTTTTTTAACACTGAACTTCTGATAGATATATATGTTGAGCAAAAGCCAAAAAACACCATAGAATGAGTTCAAAACCAAAGCAAAAGTATTATGATTGAAGAAAAACTATTCCAATTTTATTCTCTACTTCATCCTTCGGACGTAATCATCATGCTCTGCTTCAACATCAGCCTCGTCTTCCAACTCTTTCCTCTTCTATCCGATCGTGCAACCAGGAAGGACCACCCAAGGACAGATACGAAGACAACCTCCCATCTCTGGTGACGCTATGAGCAATATCCCTAGCCAACAGGTTAGCTTTCGGCGAAGAGAGTTTAAAGGATATCTCTCCCATCCCCTGTATTACTCCAGCAATCTTTTCCACCTGAGAACGGTATTTCGGCCAACTCAGCGGGTTCTCCAAAGCCGATAAAGCTGCTTGACAGTCCAACCACACCTCACACGAGTATATCTGGAGAGTACACAAACTTTGTAAGCACCATAAGATACAACTTAATTCTGCTGAGATCCTATTCACCCTTGAGGGAAATGCATCCCTAGCATGGAATCGAGCATTGCCTGCATCATCCCGTAAAATCCAAGCTCCACCACAATAATACATTTCATTAACCCAAGCACAGTGAATATTTCATTTCAAAACTCCCGGTGCAGGCTTACTCCATCGTTCTAGTCGCGCCGATCCTCTTTGTTCGATTCCTCTGTTAGCTTGCAGAGTCTTGGTGCATTGTCGGAGCCATAAGTCAGAGTCCTCCAACGCCCCATCTATCAACACATGAGGATCCTGCATTCGACCTGAAAAGATGAAACCATTTCGTGCTTTCCAAATCTCCCATAGAATCCAAGGGATGGCATTCCGATAATATTCTCGTATGTCTCCTCGAGCCATTATTATCTGTAACAGATGACGAGAACCCCATTGATGGTAAGGGTAATAACGTAGCCTCCCAAACTCTAGTTGCCAATGTACACCCAAAAAGCACATGTGCAATTGTCTCCTCCTCAATACGGCACTCATGACATATTGGGATGACTTGCACTCCATGTCTTCGCAAACACTCTGCCACTGCTAAAGTTTTTTGTTTACTATATACAATTTTTCTAATATATTTAAGTCAATATTATATTGTTTTTAAAATATTTTAAAACTAAATTTACTTAAAAAATACATATGGCAACAAAATGTTACAAGTCATATTCTAAGAAGATTAATAAATCTTATTTATGCAACAACTCATCACAATTTTTACCACATAAATTTTACTGCAAGTTATATCAAATTAATACATAAAAACAGGGAGATCTAGGCTAACACATTGTTTTGGTTTCTAGGCATATAAGTTTTTAGGCACATATACTAATCCCTCATTTACCTTTCAAAATCTGTGAACTAAACAATCTTATATTTAACCTGTAACATAATTTCTGACCAATTAAAAGAAAATTTATATTCATGTATTTTCCTTGCAATGGTCATACATCATTTGGTTGACCTCCATCAATGCTTTTGGGAAGAGACCATCAAAATACCTGAAGAAACCACCTCTATGTCAAAAATTTCAACCATCTTAGAAAACTATGTCATGAGTGTTAAAAGTATTTCAATTTTTTTTTTTTTTTTTTTGATAGGACAAACCTTGATAGACAAATTTTAGTTGTTTTTATCATTGACTTTATCAAGTTTGCAAGACTACCATCGACATATTTGGTACGGTTTCCCATCGACATATCTAACCTTTCGAGTGGGCACCTGTAGCCTTCTCTACCTGCTGTTAGGTCTTATAAAAAGCTTCCCTTGATCTAGATTACACCCATTAGATTTCCATCTTTTAACTTAGTATCCACCATCTGTTAATAGAGTGGTCTTCTTATGGAAACTCCAGGAAAAAAAGGATGTCTAAGCACTTTCATTTGAGTTTAAACAGCACTTTAAAGACTTCGACTATATGTCTTGGATTTGGGACAATCTGATATGATCATGAAACCATCCAAGACGACTCTTGAGTCTTATTCAACACGAACGAAGTCAAAAATCAATTCTTCCAGCCAAACGACTATATGGGATAAATTCTTACCTCGTTTAGAGCATATCTCGAAGTGGAATCAGTACAATCAGAGTTCTATGAAGGAGTTATTCATTTTACAAATCAGGTGAATTCATGGCTACGCGATTTGGACTTAGGAGCATTCAATGGAGGATTCCAACCAAGTCAGAAGGATTCAAGCTATGAACCAAACTGTTCTGAAATTTGGATCCATTCCGGAACCATGGAGAATTGGAGTCACATTGAGATCAGTTCATATGTGAAAGATATGGATATTTAAAGTGAGTGGATCTATCTCAGTTCCAGTTTCACGTCTGAGCCAAAGATCGTATTACACAAACCAGCTCAGCAACAATTTCAACACAAAACCACTTGGAGGATGTTAATAGATCTCTTATGTTTTCAACAAGCTCAGGAACAGAAGATTTGTCCCATGGAATACAAGGATACACTTCATTTTCCAAAGAAGATCAATCTAGTTCTTCACCTGAAGAACTTTAGGTCCAATTGGTTTAGGTGCTTCCAGAATTATGTTAGGCAACCATGAGTTATTTCTACTAAGACCTAAGTGAATAAATAATACAGCCCATGTTGTTTCTCATAAGCAAGTTGGAGCAAGGAGTCAAAGAGGGAGAAGATCAAGGAAACACTTAATGGGTCAATTCAAGAACTTATGTCCAAAGAGAGCATGAAAATTATATTGGGGATGATATATATCAAGTACAGTCCACTGTGAGACTAATAAAAGCCCAAGAAAGCCCAAAATAATCACTTTATTTTGTGGTCAAAGAGGAGTGACGAAAATAGAGTTCAACTCACCTTGGGAAGGACACCTTTGGAAGGGAAACATGCACCAAGAGTTGGTCTTGATTCAATTTAGTATCTTTATTGTTTTTTAGTTTCAAGAATAATCAATACTTTGCTTTGTGACCAAGTTTTCTATCTTTTTATAAACACATGTAATCTCATTTGAAAAATCAATCAACCAAGAAATCTTTTATCTTTATTTGAGAGTGGTAAACTCCCTTGTTCCTTCGGAACTTGTTCTTTCTCCTTGGTGGGTTACATCAAAGAGTTTTGGTGATTACGCCGCACTTGACGTTGCCATTCATTAGCTGAGGATTGAAGAGTTGTTACAAGAGAGTCTAGGGCACAAGGATTTTTGGGATTCGTCTCACGCCTTGTCATCTGTCTCCACAAAACTTCTATCTAAAGTTCCATCTCCTTGCTTTGTGTGGATTGTTTTAAGAGAGTTTGGGGCATAAGGATTTTTGAGTTTATCTCACGCCTTATCATCCAGCTTCGCGAGCTATCGAAGTTCTAGGATTATCAGTCTACCTACCTTAGAACGTTGATTCCTTGGGAGAATCACATCAGTATCAAAGTCGATTAGGCTTGAAATAATATTCAAACTAACAAATTTGCATTAATTAAAATAATACATGTGGGCCTTGTTTTAAAAATCATTCGGCGTTGATCGAACGGCGAGGTAGCGCCTAATGCCGAATTAATTAGGTTGACATTATAGGAGAATAATAAGAGACTAGTTTTAGGTATTTTAATGTATATATTCGTATAATATGTTAAAGTTTTGAGCATTTATAGAGTTTGTAGTAGAGTGGTTTGAGGCGTATTGGAGTGATCCAAAACCAAGGTTGACCTCTAGAAAGTGCATTTTTCCCTATTTTCTTAGAATGACACTTAAATAAAACCAAATGACGAATATACCCATGTCTTCTTCCTTGTGTATGCGATCTGTACACCTAAGCTGTGCCGTTTTTTATTTATTTTTTTCTTTTGTGGTATTTGTTTGTTCTCTTGTAGATTTTATCTCAACATTATAGATCTACAAAGAAAAACATATTTCAAACTTCAGAAACACGAGAAAATGAGTTAATATTTTTTAAAATAAAATGACGAATATACCCATGTCTTCTTCCTTGTGTGTGCAACCTGTAAACCCCAATATGTGTCGTGTTTTGTTCTTTTGTGGTTTTTGTTTGTTCTCTTGTAGATTTTAACTCTACATCATAGATCTACAAAGAAAAACATATTTCAAACTTTAAAACGTGAGAAAATGAATTATTTTAAATTTTCCAAATTGTTAGTCGCATAAAATGAAATCGCGGCGGTTATCCTCTCCTAAACGTATAATCGGCAATTAAGCGGCCTTGGCAACCGTGTTTTTGAACAGGTTATGTGGGTAGGTTGTGATTTTTATGGGTAATCAGTATAATGGCATAACTATAATTATTGTATAGTGTGCTAAGAGAATGTAAAAGGGAAGAATTTGTGTGTTTATCTTAATGTGATAAGTGGGGATTCACCATTTAGTAGCTTATTTTACTGGCTACTTTTTAAACAGAAAAATATTTTATTATGTAGTTTAATGTTAATTAATGTCATTGTGTGATTATGAAATGTTACAAATAGAACCCATATCTCAAACTTAATAATTACTGTTTTTGATTGAAACGTGAATCCTACTATATTAATTGAGAAGTACAAATATTAATTGAGAAGTACAAATATTAATTGAGAAGTACAAATATGAAAATTACATTCAATTGCCATTAGAAAAACTTAATAAAATTAATTAATTAATTTAAATAAATATAATTAATTAAAAAAAGCGAAAAATCGGGGAAACATCAAATAAAATAATAGTAGAAAAGTAAAAAAAATCTATTAGAATCAAAGCTAATTCATACTTAAAAAAAATTAACAGCTAAGATTTTAAAAATCTAATGGAATAAAATCTACAACTACAAATTTTATCAAAAAAAATTTCAGTGTTCAAATTTTTATCAAAAATCTAATCGAATAAAATATATAACAGTTCCGTTTAACAGCTTAAATTTTAAAAATTAATAAGTAAAAATAAAAGATGTAGATATAGTATCTTATCTATTTTAAAAAATTATATTTATCTTTTAGCCACTATCTATATCTATATATACATTTTCGGAGACATTTATAAAATAAATCTTCAAGTTGGTACTTATTTACAGGTATGCCATTGACATTAAATAATTAATTTAATAAAAAATTTAACTGTACTTATATTTGATGTTTTATAGAAACTAATTGTTTTAAAAGGTAATAAACATAATTTTAAATATATACAGATTTTATTTTCTTATTTTATAAGGAGGTGAGTGAAGAGGTATTGTTCTTTAAAAATATGAAAAACTGATTTGATAAAAAATGACTTTTAGCCTCATATATTATATTTTACTTTCACGGGTTTCGCATAATTAACTTTTTGCGGATTAAAAATCTTTGAACATGTTGCGTGATCCGCCTAGCATGGCGGGTTTGGACTATAGAACCAACACTAAAATTATTAGTTTATTTCATATACTATAGATTTGTAGTCATAGTTTAGAAAATTAACTTATAAATTATTTAGTATATGAACTACAAAATATTACACATACGATAACACATTCTTAATATTCCAAAAAAAAAAATCGTATACACATAAAAATATATAGTAACATACCATATAGGCATATACCTTTGTTCAATTATTGAAAACAAAACTGAGTGTTTTAAAATTTTATATTCTATCTAATAAAAAAATTTATATAATTAGGTTATAAGCTGTATAAAACGTAAGAAGAAGAAAAAACATTCTAAACAAAATTATAAATTAATTAGATAGAATTTAATTAATTGGAAATTTGAAAACTAAATAAATTAAAAATACTATTTAAAATACATTAATTTATAATTTAGTTCCACGGTGTACCGCGGGTGAAAACCTAGTTCTTTACAAAAATAAAACTAAGTTGAGATTTAAATATATTAAATGCTTAATTTTTTTAAAAAAAAATACAAATAACTTTTTTTCAAATAAAGTTCATTTTCTTCGTTAGTTTTCCCTATTTTTATTTTATTTGTTTGAATTACTCAGTTTCAAATAGAGAGAGAAGAAGAAAAATAAATAATATATTTTCCAAAAAATATCCATTTACTAAACTAATATCTCATCAATTATTCCCGTAACTGAAATAAGATTATTATTCCTCTATTTTTTTTTTGTTTTGTTTACTGGTTTGCTTAGAGGTGAAGAGAGAGTTTATCTAAATTCTGATTCAGTTGACCCTTCTGACAAAAAAACTAAAAAAAATCCAGTGTATAATCCAGATTTCTTGAATACTATCAAGGTATCGGGATTACCAAATCATAGTCTTAGACTTAAGATAATGTTGTAAATATAGATCCTAATGGAGGGTTGATGAATGGAACTAGGTTACAAATAAATCAGATGACTGATCATGTTTGAGAAGCTAGGATCATTACAAGAACTAGAATTGGTCACATTGTGCTTATTCCTAGGATGATATTATTGCTATCGGACACTAGGTTGCCTTTCAAGATGCGTCAAAGATGATTTTCTTTGTCAGTTGCTTTTGCTATGACCAACAACAAAAGCCAAGACTAGAGTTTATCTTATGTAGGGTTGTATTTGCCAATACCGGTTTTAACTCATGGACAACTCTATGGAGCAATGTCTAGGGTGAAATCAAAAGCAGGTTTGAAAGTGCTTATTACAGACAAGAAAGAGAAACCACAGAAAAAATAAATGAATGTTGTTTTCAAAGAGGTTTTTCAGAACCTTCACTAGCCATATTTAGTTGCTTTTTTACATGTTAGTTATATTTTTTTACTTACTTTACAACTATACTAAGGATTACGTTTAATTGACAAAGATTTAAACAAATTTGTTCATTACATGCAAATGTTTTATTGAAAGGTTTTCAATAAACATTTATTCTTGTAATCGCTATAAGAGTTTGATAAGAATCTTATATAATAAGAGAAGGTTTTTCTTAACTTTGCCTAACAATGTGACATTTGACACTCTACTTTTGTGACACATGTCATCCTCATTAATTTTGAATTTAACATTATATTTTTCATTTGATTTATTTGGATCTTATGTGGTGTATAGTTCGTTAAAAAAGATAATTGTTGTATAGTTTGCTTTTTGAATTTTTTTCCTACATTGTTACAAAAATATATTCCTTCCATTTTTTAGTTTTAGCATCTAATAATATATTTCATAATGAAATCATTCACCATAAAACCTAAAAAAAAAACACTAATCAACCCAACTAAAAAATATAAACAAATTGAAACCAAGTAAAAATAGAAAATGGTTTCATACTTTTCAAGTAAAAACTGAAACCAAATTAACTTCTGATAGACTAATTTAAAAATATTGAAGATTTACTAATATATATATATATATATATATATATATATATCACATTATATTCAATAATAATATATAATGTATTAAAGACAAAATAAAAATTTGTATTTAATAGTATTCTATAAGTTACAGTTTGACTGTCTTTAGTACATCCAAAACAATAGTTTCAAAATTAATTTATTGTTAATTATACTATTTATTTTCAAATGATCAGAAATAGAGACAATTTATAGAAGAAAAACATATTTATATTAAATTTGACACAGTGGCTGAATTTGACAAACTTTTATTTTAATTAGTTAGACTTAGAGTATGAGATATTTGTTTAGTGATATTGTTTCAATA
Source organism: Camelina sativa (assembly GCF_030686135.1). Classification (NCBI taxonomy): domain Eukaryota; kingdom Viridiplantae; phylum Streptophyta; class Magnoliopsida; order Brassicales; family Brassicaceae; genus Camelina; species Camelina sativa. The sequence goes on along the minus strand of NC_141892.1, from coordinate 20,501,397 downwards.
AATTATTTAAAATTGACTTATCATATTATAAAATTATTTGTTGTAAACTATTACTTTTATATATGAAAAAAAATTAATATACTCCCTCCGGTTTTATTTACTTGTCATTCTAGAGAATTTCACGCAAATTAAGAAACTATGTAAATTAACAAGTTTAACCTCACAAATAATTTATTATTTATTTATTATGTTAGTTTAATAGGGTTATATTTGGAACTTTATTGTAATAGTTACATTGGTAAATGAGAATGACAAGTAATCTAAAACAAAAAAAATCTTTCTAGAATGACAAGTAATAAAAATCAGAGGGAGTATAAGACAACATAATTTATCTATCAAAATAATGTCTTACATATTTTTTTCTTAGAATGCTTATCAGTTTTTTTTTTTAAAAAAACCAAACAATAAATAAATTAAATTATCTTAATTATTTAACGAACATACAAAATTTCATTAACTTTGGTGTAACTAATTGTCCTATTACTATAAAATGGTTTCATACATTTTGTAACATCCGCGAACCAAAATATGTATTTTGGGAATGCGTGTCCATTGAGAGCCCTTACGGTTCTAACTAATCTTACATTTTTCTTTCTAGATTACTTATCAGTTTTTTTATCAAAATAATGAAGTAAGACAACATAAAATTATCTATCAAATTAACTATTTAACGAAAATACCATATATAGTTGATTTTGCTATAAGTAATGATCTTAAACATATTGTTTAAATAATTTCAACAATATATTGTAATCAAAAATATTTAGTAATATGTACTTTAACTTTTCTTTTTTTCGTTACGCTTATATGAAACACTATATAACATATATAAATTATAAATTGTAGTTGAACTGTAGTATTATGAATATTATTTTTTAAGACATATATTAACAATTACATATGTACATTTCATATATAATTGAATAAAAATTTCAATTTATATTTCAAGTTAATAATGCATACATAAACCATGCATCGCGTGAGCTACTTTCTAGTAAATAATAAGAGTGTGTTTGGTGTGTTCTAAGCAGAAGATTGTGGTGTTAACCATCTGTACCTTTACAGTAATTACACAAAGACAATCAGTTGCAAATTGATTGAAAGCACTAGAAATAGTTTGATTATTTTCCAAGTGTTAACAGTTGAAACAAAACGAAAATTATAGCTAGAGCATAAAGTATATCAATATCATCTTGGGTTCCTACATAGGTACGATTTGCAAGGACGGAATAAATTGTGAAAGGCATGAATGTGACTCGAAGCAGAAGATAGTTTTCTTGCAGTTGGTACTCCGAGATTTTGTTTGGGTTCGAGGATTACAAGTAACGAAAAATTTGCGGTCTAAGTCCCATAGGTAGATGATGTCCATATCAAAGTAGTTGATTGCCATTGGCACACAGTAAAAGCCAAGCCCCATAGATGCCATGTTGATTTCCCATGCCTTTTCCCAAGTCCATGAATCACTCTTGAGTTTCCAAACCTTAACATTATAGCTCCTGACCTCGTCTATCAATCCAGCTTCGATAAGCACAAAGTATCCTTGCGATGTGGTGCAGACCGTCTTATAGCATGGGGGAAAGCAACTCCGTATACAGCTTGGACGCTCATCTCGATGCCAATGACTAGCTCGCATCTTGGCGGGTAGGCATATGGCCCGAACTTGATCATCATGAGAGAAGAAATCATGGATCATAATACGACGGGACTCATGAAACCAGTGAAGTTTCCCGTTCAAGGAAACAGGACTGGATGTACAGTGTGACACACCATGACCAGGACAAGAGACGTGTTGAACACTCCATTCACCCGTATCCGACGAATAAATCTGAAATGTCCAGGTTTTAGAAATATCAGTGTGTCGTGCTTGGCTATATATCCGAATCACCTTGTAACCTAAGAGGGAACCGTTGTGAACTTGTGTTACAAGTCCCAAATCAACGAAGTAGAAATGGTATTGAGGAAGATACGGAGGAGAAGATATTTGAAACCATTGTGATAACACAGGATTACCAATGTAGTAACGGTTCGTCATGTCCTCCTCGAGAAGACTCAACAAAATCAACCCATCAGCGCAGGCCACAATCCAAATCTCTATGATTTTAACATTATTTCGAGTATACTTGCGGATCACTCCACTTGCAAAAGACCAATAATGAGAATTACCATGCGACGATGACTCACGTGGTATATTGAGTTCTATTTCTTCCAAACAAGAGTTAATACACCTATAGCTTCCATGTAGGATCGACCAATTAGATGTGACTGTATTGGAGTTACGTTGGTAGAGATCGCTGAAGAAGGCAGACTCCGTAAGTGATTTCCAATCTCTGCACACCAGCTTGAATCTAACGATACTTTGCAGAGGTAATTTTGTGATTATGTTAATGACCAATTCTTCCGAAGATTCACTTCTCTTTGCTCCATCCTAATCCCAAGCTCTCGACACCACTAACGAGTATTTAGCAATCAATAAGACACACTGCAACTACAAATTAGGTTTTTTTGGGCTTTCACGTTTGCTTTAATTTGACTAAATAATATTAGACAAAAGAAAAATCAAACTTAATGTTATGATCAAATAATCAAGATCTAAGCTATCTTCAATTTTGAGTTTATCTAATTCTCCCAAAAAAATGGTTAATAGTTTAGATAATGATTAAATAAAAAGTATTGTTTAATACTTTGACTAGATACATTTCCGATAGGAAAGAAAAAAGCATAACTAGTTATAATATAATGGTACATTCTACCATAAAGATAAAAAGTAAATGCATTCTATGTTATTTGAAGCTTTATAAAATCCATAAATTGAGATTCTTCATCTTGTAATCTAAGTCTAAAGTTCTTCGTCTCTTGATTCTTGTCAATGTAGATGTATGTGTATGCGTACATTTGTAGATTTTCTAGAATTGGCAGGGGATGTTTATTGAGCTGTATATTTATACCTCTTAGGATTTAAACTGCTAAATTTGAAACAGATCTTAAGGAAGATATATTCATTTGAAGAACAATATCATTGGATCTTAAATTTCATGATATATTGATCTTTTAGCGAATTTTGGGATGCAAACAACCTATTCGTATCCAAAAATTATGTTATCATTGACTTGGAATTGTTATATGTAAAAGACTTCCCTCTTAGATTCTTAATTGTTCAGCTTTGTTCAACGAATTGGAACTTACACTGTTGCAATTTTGGCTTGTTTCACTGATCAATCTATCTGTTAACATGATCTTGTGACACTAATTTGACTAAAAAATTAATGCAAATGGATGGATCATAAACCGTTAGAGAAGAAGCTAGAAGAGCAAAAGAATTGGCTGTAGAGAAGTACAAAGCTGAGACAAAGAATTTGCTGTCAAGGCAAAACATCTTGATCCTGAACTTTGTGGTCTTCTCCGTCTCAATGCAGTTATTGATGACCGCTATTGCGAAGAAAATCAAAGGTGAATTAACCGATTGGTATGTTGTTTTGGCGGTTGACCCACCTGCAGATCATGAAACAATAAAAAACGGTTACGAGAAACTGGTTCTTGACATTACTCTTTGGGTAGCATTGATTAGCAAACAAAATACTGGCTGATGCATGGAAATATTTGTTAATTGAAAGAATGAAGAAATCTTATGACACTAGCCGTGAAATCAATATGTTCCTACAAAATATTCGCAGAAATAGAGGAATACCTAATTGAACAGATATGAACTGCTTATGATTATGACGAATGCACAGGTCAATAGTGTTGTCTTTCATGAACCGTTCAAGTTGTATATTTATTAAACAGTTGGTCATTTAGTTCATCAATAATTATATTTTCGGTCCATTTTTTTTTTGACAAACTATCTTTTAGAGAAGAGTAGGGGTGTTGTGGTGGGTAAAAACCCCAGCCTGACCCAAACCCGAAAAAAACCCGCCCAGAAAAAATTTGAATTCAAAAAACCCTAACGGGTTTTATGTCTTGTGGGTAAACCCGAATGAATTTTAATTTTTGTGGGTAAACCCATGGGTACCCATATTTTTTTGCTTTTTGTTTTTTCTGAATTTATATGTATTTGTTATTTATATGTAAAATAAGAAATTGTAAATCAAACAAAATAAACACAATTCACCAATTTAACTAAATAAAACATTGATTTACACATTTTTAAAAAAAAAAAAAAAAAAAACTGAATGATATAAAGTAAGATGGGAGAGAATTTAAGATATAAAGTAAGAAACCAATATTAAGATTCACAAAATTAAAACTTGAATTGGGTAAGAAGAACCAATTGAGAATTAGGGTTTATATGCTCATGTTTCAATTTTTTTCAGGTGAAAAAGATGATATAAAGTCCTTTTAATATAAAGTGTTTAAAAAACCCGTGGGTACCTATAATCCGATAGGGTAAACCCGTGTAAGACTATCCTATTTTGGGTACCCACCCATTTTTTATCCAGTTTTTTTTGACTGAAAAACGGGTCCGGAAACCCTATATTAAACATGAGTTTCGGGTACCCAATGGGTTTTAACCCACTTTTAACATCCCTAGATAAGAGTACTACATAATGGCTTTGACATGCAACTATATACATGATTCACAACCTAATTTTTTTTTTATGGTCAACATGTTGTTGAAATACAAGTGTGTGTCGTGAATTAGATGGAAACACGAATTGAATATCACCACCGCATGTTTGAACGATTTCATCCAAGTACAAGAGAGTCATATCAGTAACATCACAACACTATGACAGTAACTGGCAAGCAGTCAAATTGAGAGAGAAGACAGCGTAGTCACGCACCACCACAAGTTTAGGTGGTGATGAGAAGGTTTTTCTAAGCAAGGAGATAACATATGTTATCTATCTAACACTTGTCTTTCTTTTATTGTTTGGACCTAATTAATTAAATTCATTTGTAAATTAGACATAAATAATTAGAGATCTATAAAACAAACGAAAATACTCTTCACGTTTCATCATAGGAAAAAACTAATTATAGTTTCTTTTGACATTTTGAAATTTTGAAATTTTGAAATTATAGGTTTCAATCTTATGTATGATTCAGGGCAAAAACATATTCTAAGTTATGTATAAAATTTATTTCAGGGTTTCAATCTTATAAATGATTTATGGACAAGAAATGATTCTAGATTATGTTAGAATGAGGAATATTTATGTGTTCTCAAAATTGTCTTACAAATTCATAAATTTTTGGATTTTCATATATGCTTAGTTTATGGCCTTTAATCTTATATATTCTAATGGTGTGATGTTTAATATGAGAAGGTTTTTCTCAGCTTTTGCTAAGGAGATGACACTTGGCATGTTATCTATCTAACAATTGTCTTTCTTTTATTGTTTGGACCTAATTAATTAAATTCATTTGTACTTTGGACCTAAATAATTAGAGGTCCATAAAACAAAAAAAAAATCCTCACATTTCATCCTAGGAAAATAACTAATTATAGTTTATTTTGAAATTTTGAAATTTTGAAATTTTGAAATTATAGGTTTCAATCTTATGTATGATTAAGGGCAACAACGGATTCTACGTTATGTATAAAATTTATTTCTGGGTTTCAATCTTATAAATGATTCATGGACAAGAAATGATTCTAGATTATGTTAGAATGAGGGATATTTATGTGTTCTCAAAATTCTCTTATAAATTCATAAAATTTTGGATTTTCATATATGCTTAGTTTATGGCCTTTAATCTTATATAATCTAATGGTGGGATGTTTTCCGTAAGTAATTTGAGAAATACTTACTCATTTATTTCCCATTAGACCTTACCAATTTGTTTTCCATAAAATTAGAATCATTCTGTTTTCCATGAAATTAGAATTCAATCTCTAATTACTCTCCTTTTAAAACAATTTTCAGATATTATTACTTAATTTCAGTCTTTAGGTTCATATAAAGAATTATATTATTTTTGTATATCTTTCCAAATTTCAATAGGTATCTTGAATAATTTTTAAATTATTTTTGCAGGTTATCATGTTTGTTGTTCACATTAATACTACATAGAAAAAAATTATGCGAGACAAATTTATTTATTCATTAGAGTGTTTATGTATGTCTTTCCTACTCTCCATGAGCTATGGTCCGACAATTATGGATGTCATATAATTTATGTATGTCCTTTCTTATATTTTAGAATTTTAATTTTTTCTTTTTTTTGGACATTCATGTGGTAAAGCAGGATAAAACTTCTTCTTATTGGACGATGCATATGAGTTTATCCATTGTAAATTTAATTTCTTAGTAGTCTTCATCTTTCAGCAAAAAAAAACGTATTTAAAACTGTTATAAAAAAGGAAAATTGTATGTTTACTGTCATTAAAAAATCATGCTGTTAAGCTTGTGATGTCTTTTTATATCATAGTATGATACGAGTTGCATTTTTCTATACTATATATGATTAATTTGACTTCTATAGTTTTGAGTAGTATATGTTAATTGTATACTGGTATCATATATTTTTAAGAATCTTAGTATCAAATAGCTTTAGAATTAACCATCTTAGAAATAAAAGAACAAAAAATTCCTATAATATTTTTCCACTTTCACATATAATAGTTTACATTCTAAATTTTTTTATTATTATGACAGTTGACATTATAATATCCTACGGTTTGTCTTCTAAGTAGATACGACAAATATGATTATTCATTTTATTCAATTGCATCTATAATGATGATGAAATAAAACCATTGCATGTTTATACTCATCCAAAAATTAGTGTAATTTTTAAACCATCATAGAGTTTCTAATAATTAAAATAAATGAAAAAGAATAATATTATTATAATTGAAAAAGGGAAAATTGGTTCTCAAGGTTTAACATATAATTTAGTATCGTGAAACTTTCACAAACTATATTAGTATATATAATTTATTATAGATAATACATATATGATATGAAATATAACTACTTAATAAAATTAAATATAATTAATAAGCAATTTAATATATTTTAAAATATTAGTAATTTTGTATTTATTATTGGGACAATTGCATTTTGTATACCTTTATTTGGCCTTGAATGCAATAGTAGACCCTATATTCCACATTTGAGAAACATAACCACTAAGGGTACTGAAATTACAGTTGACTCCCTTACGACCAAATAAAAAACAGAAGCTGAAATGACAGATATAACCCGGAGGAAGTCTGCAATATATTTATTTAAGGTAGATTACAAATTGAGTATATGTGAAGACATAACTGTAGGTCTACTCCTAAATTATAGTTTAAATTTTAATTAAAATTTTATAAAAAATAATTTGGTAAACCTATTGAACAAAGAATAACCACATAGATTTCCTGCATTGAAGTAAATAAATTTACATATAAACGAGTCAAATTAAGGGAAGAAAGACTGATTAGATTAAAATTATTTGATTTAAGGTTTGCTTAAGTATACTTCTCTGTAGACTATTGGTGGTTGACTTTGTTATGTCATCAACTATTAATAATCTGGGCGTCCGGTCAGAATCGAGAGAATCGAACCAATTAAACCGAGATGTTCAGTTTTTGGATCTGTGAAAGGATCAACAAACCGATCGGCTAAATTAATTTGGTAATTTGGTTACCGGCTCAGTTTGGTTCGGCGGGGCATAACCATCAGTTTTAATTAACCGAGTTATATATACCAAATTTTCACTAACCCTAACCCTAATCACTTTCATTTCTTCCTCTTCCACTTTTCGCCTCTCTCTCTCTCTGGGGATAAGCGATTCTACAACCAAAAAAATCTTGTCTCTCAACAAATCATCATCATAATCATTCTTCTTCATCTTCGGCATCTACAGCTCTTCTCTCTGTCAAACATGGTGATCCTTTTAGCTGTCCAAACCCTAATCTCGAGTTCTTCTTTTCTTTGTCTTCTCCTATGTTTCTCTTTCTGAGATCTTGCCTTACAATAAGCTATTGGTACTCCGATCCCTAATTGAAATTTTCAGATCTATAAGATTGTAACTTGTAAGCTTTTTCTCCTTCGTGTATTAATGATTGTTAGAGGCTTTGTTGATTGTTAGAATTTTGATGATTTTAAGATGCTTTGTTGTTTGCTTCTCGTTAGTCAGTGTATTAATGTGTGGGTGGTATATTATTTTGACAGATCTGAAGATTGTAACGGCGGCTAGATCACTTAGATTCGTTTTTGGTTTTGGTTCTGCAGTTTCTGGATTTTAATTAAAAGATCTAATTCTTGATGTTCTGCAGATCTCCGTTAGTTTTCCCTCTCAGATCTATGTGCTGTTCTTCGGTCGCTGTCTCGTTCACCCACTCTCGGTCTCGTCCCCTCTTCTTAATTGTCGTCATCTTCATCGGTGTAAATCAAACTATTGTGGTCGAATTTGAGTTATAACGTGAAATTGTGTTTGGGTTTTTGTTATAACGTGATTTTTTTTTTTGTGTGTTCATGTTGTCTGCTTTGGTTGTAACATCAAAACCTGAAGTTAGTAGGCTTCCAAGATATGAATCTGGTTGAGATAATTATTCATGTTGGTAGTATCCTTGTCAAATGATGAGAAAAATTAAGCAGGCAAGAGATATTCTCTATAAAATAGCTCTAGTTTTTCAGCTGTAGTATCCTTGTCAAAAGATTACCACAGTGCCCTTTTTTAAATAGCCCCTTTACTTCATATCTGTCAGAGAAGACGAGATTGAAGATATACAGAAGGTATCTCTTGGATTCGCGTCAATTTTTGTTTGGTTAATATTAACAATGCAAGATTATGGTATTCACATTTGGTCGTGATTCCAAAACCTGTGAATTTTTTTATCGTTTAATTGTATTTTAAGGTCTTCTAATTTATATATGTGGTTCTTTAGGCTATTTTTATTGGAATTTTAGTTTCAGAGTACTCTTTATTGGAGAGATTGACCTTATGATGATCATGGATGCTGTAATAGATAGAGAAGCGTATGAGTCGCTTGTTGTGGTTGATTGATAAAAAAATTTGTACTTATTTTTAATGGTTTACTTAAACCCAAACGATTCGAAACATTAAGCCAAAACGAACAAAGAAATAATGTCAATTTACTTAATTACATTGAAGGTCTTTTCATCACACAATTGAACTGCTTATTGTTGATTTAACATGAACTTATAATCAAATAAAGTACAGTAGACAGCCCCAACAAACCGGTTAAGGAAATCAACAGTCCTTTCTTCTCAATCCAAGGTTTTGAAACCGAGTCCTTTGATCAAACTGCACTTACTGCCTGAAAATACACGCAAAGAGTCATAGCATACAAATATTGTTATAAACGAGGGACAAATACTATAATCGAAATTCATGAATGGAAACAAGCGATTAGAAAATCACCAGACTAAATTCGATAAGTTTTACCATTTTGCCAATGTTAGTACAGTAAACAGTCCTTGCACACTTCTCTCGCTCGTCCTCAGACTAAAGGAAAGAAAACAACGTTATGCGAACACGTAGTTGTGAGATTGAATCAGAGTTATCTATAGTCGTCAAGCTATGCGAACACGTTGACTTCCAAAATAAGTCTAAGTTAATGACCTAACTGCCTAAGAAAACCAAAAACTTGATTTCTCCATATGTATAATATATAATCATGTCCAAAACATATAGAAGCAAATACATAACATATATCAAAGAATACAACAAGAAAATCTTAAAAATTATTCACCAATTTGCAATAAATTGGCTTTCAATTTATGACGACTTCATGTTGATGTCAACATTGTAGACATAAACTAGCCTATATGAAGATACTTCACTTGAAGTCTATTTTGTGTGGTCTATTTTTGCAACTACAATTTAATAAACAAACACCGTATGAAGTCTACTAGGATAGTTGACTTCTTTTGTTGTCTTCCATTGTTAATTTTTTGGTCAGTTTTGCAATTAAAAACATATAACAGAGTAGACTTCTTAGAAAGTTTCGACAAGTTAAGTTCGATTACAATCTACTCTGGTTATTTTTGCAATTGACCAAACCATTGACTTTGTAGTAGACTTCTAGCTAACAAGTAGACTTCATCTATCCGTCAAATAGAAAAAGTAAACTTCGTTGTGGTTAGTTTTGCAATTGACCAAGTTTGACTTTCGCCAAGTAGACTACGTACAAAGTCTCCAGGAATGTTGACTTCGTTTGCAGTGTGCCGTGGTCATTTTTGGGGTTGACCAACATTTTAATTTTTTAACTAGTAGACTTCTTTTGCATTCAACTAATTAATTTTATATCTATAATATTACGGTCAATGTTTTTATATTTTGGTCAAATCCAAAAATAGCCACTATAGAAGTCTACTCTTTTATTATCGGAAGAAGACTTCGTTCGGCAGTCATAACTAAAAAGTCAATAATTTGGTCAATTGCAAAAATACACCTTAGTAGTCTGCAAACGAAGTATTCGACATAAAGATTATAATGCAGTCTAAACCATATTTTTTTGTTTTCAAATGAAATTAAGGAGACTGAAATTTCAGTCTACGGACTCGAAACTCGATAAATTTTTAATTGCAAAATTGAAAACATAGTAGACTTTACATGATATTATGACGATTAGACTAACAAATGAAGTCTAATTTCGCAAAAAAATCAAGGAAAATCACGAAATCTACCGGAAAGTAACCTTATCAGTGGTTGTTTCGCAATGTCAAGCATCGAGGACGTCGTCTTTAGTCACCATAGAAGAAACCCAGCACCAATTTAATCACTATCCAAGAATCATGACATATAACAAGATGAATGCACTTGCAAATTTTCTTGGATTAAAATGGAGAGGAGATGGAAGAAAATGAAGTTCTCATAGCATTGGGTGATATTTAAGCTTATAAATTCAGGTTGTTGAAGCTTTAACAGCTTCAAATTTGGTTGTTCATGGTTTTTGGAAAATTGATGGTGGTGGCACAACCGTAAATAAAAGAAGAAAATGAGGATATGGATGTAATAAACATTTTCGCAAGAAATTCAAATAAATCAGAAATAATGACATTTTTGTGAATACAATGAATGGACAAGGATTTAATAGGGAGAAAGTGGCAAATGTTGGAGAGAGAAAAAAAGGGGTCTAACATTGCAATTGACTCAAGTTTGTAGTCTAATTTTGCAAGTCTCCCTTTATTATTTAAGGTCAAATGCAAAGAAAAATAACAACATATGTATTCAAATAAAATTATATTACAAATATTAAGTTACATTAAAAATAAAAATATTATATTGAAGAGAAAATCACCAAAGGACTTACAATATTAGAAAGATGTTCTCAAATTTCTCTACATTTCAAAATAATATTATATGATGAGAAACTTAATGAATCTCTCACCAATGCACATGCTCTAATATGTATTAAAAATCTAAAAGGAGAAAAACTACACACTCTACTATGCAATCAAAATTTTGTTCATGTGTTGAAATAGTCTAACACTATATATAAAAGGAAAACTCAAGATACACCAAACAAATCAATCCAGAAAAACTAAAATGATCAATATATTTTTAAAATCACAATAATAACCATTGCTGGGTAAACAAATAAAAACTAATAATTTCTAAATTACTAAAATTGAACAACATTGTAAGCTAAATTCGTGTGTAACACGGGATGATTTCTAATATATATATATATATATATATAAATATAATTTGCAGATGCAAACAAATCAAAAACACTTTTCTATCAATAGTAGCTACAACATACGAAAACCAGAGAGATGTAGTTTGCATATGCATGCTTATTGGAGAATCAAAATGAAGAAGTAAATAGTTTTTGGAAAAAAAGACTAACACGCTCTGTCTAGAAACAATAAACAATCATATGAAAATCCGTTGAATGCACTAGAAGATGCAATGAGACTATGAGAGGATATAAAATAAAATTATTAATATATAGAGCATGAATTAGATTAATATCCTTCTGGGATCCTATATAGGTATGACTTGCAAGGACGGAACAAATTGCGAAATGGACGAACGTGACTCGAAGCACCAGGTATCTTCCTTGTAAGTGGCACCATGTTGATGAGTTCCATGAGATATTGTATGTATTCGAAGATTGCAAGCGATAAAACATTTTCTTAAGTCAGTAGGCTGCTCATAACTCAGCTATTTTTCTTTAACTCAGCCGCAACATACCGTAACTCAGGCGTGATTACCGTACAAAATCTTTCTCACGACAAGATATATTTGTTAAAAATATCTATTGCTAAAAATCTTTCCCACGACAAGACCATGGTCTCATCTGGTCGCCACCCATACCTCAATCTTGAATGTATAACAGTATTCCAACGTTTTCTAGTAAATGTAAATCGTTTAAGAGAATTGGCTGGAACCCTATAGAGAATTTCCTCTACCACTTCGGGGCGGTAAATGGGACATATTATCATCGTTTCACTTGTGATTCTTAATTTGGAAGAAAAACGAAAGACTAGGGATTATTTTTTGCTTTCACATTTACTTCATGTGTTTTATATTAGTACACACACAAAAAAAACAAAACAAATACACAGTATACTATTTTTCCTTTTCCTATGCGGATTCTATTTACTTGTTCTTTTTTTTCTTCTCAATTGTGTCTTTGTTTATTTCATAAGCCAACAACATCAAACCAAACATAAGCCCAAAAGGAAACCCAAATTAAATCTAAAAAATCTAAACCGCTCCGAGGAAAAATGAAAGATCAACATTGAACATACATGACACGTGTTGCAGAAAGGATGTAAGCCAAAAACACGTGTGACGAAGAGGAAGAAACAGGGGCTACCGCCGATCATCGTCGCCGGTTGTTTTTTCGCCTGCAGAAAACTCTAAATCGCCGGAATTTCAGATAATCACTGACGCGATCTGTAACTTCAGAGCTTCAAATCTTCATCTTCAAGAACCAGAGATGACATGATTTTCAACAAAACGGTCTAGATCTAGATTTATAGGCTTCCACCGTTAAAAAGACAAAGATAAAAATCCTATTTACTTGTTCTATTAATTGTTCTTTCAAATTTTACTTTTTTTTAATGAATATTTCAAATTTAGTCAAAAAAAAAAAAAAAAAAACAAGAGATAGCTTAGGGCCTCGATAGTTAAAACCAATCTGGAGATTTGGTCAAATGATTATAGCAATCACAGATTTGTATTTTGATAATGGTGAATTATGGTAATTAATATCAATCAACTTATTGAAAAATTTAAAATTTGTTGAAAAGGGAAAGGTTCCTATTGAGTGGTCAAAGAATAGGCCTTGACCTTCAGAAAATGTAGCATGTTCTTTTTGTTCTCAGGGTTGAGCATTCTCTGTGTGTTGAGGTCTGGTCTTGATCTCCTCAAAACCACTCCAAACTATGAATTTTTTTACTTGGGCAGAATCGGGATCCTTCCACACTCATCAAGTGGCTTTAATGTTTTAGTAAATATATCTGCAAGAGCAGTGAAGATTATTTATTTTCGGCTGAATCTCTCCTTAATGAATCATGATAAAGAGAAGTTCAGGTAGCATGGAACGAAGACAATGCACACTTCCAATGAAGAATCCCGTTCAAAGAAACCGTATACTTTAGTCTAGTCCATAGCATGGAACGAAGACAATGCACATTTTCAGTTTTCCACTCTCCTGTATCGGAAGAATATATCAAAAAACTTAGATTAGCAAATATCACAAATGAGACCAATATCCACACTACCTTGTAACCCACGACAATACCCTTTTCCATCTTTGTTACCAGTCCAATGTCGCAGAAAAAAATGTTCTCCTGTAACCTCACGACATCAAAAACCGTGAGATGTGGAGAAAAAGGGATTTGAACCCACTGTTGCAACAAGGGGTTCCCTACATGATACATTGGTGCACCTTCGATGGTTTCGGTATAAAGTAATACAATTCCATCCGTGCAGCTCAAGACACAAGTTTTCCTCATTGGTGTGTCGGATTTGTGATGCATGTAAGAGCCTAGGGAATCCGTAAGTCCCCATCTCTTGCATCCATGGTGTCCTACAATCTCTAACGCCAGTGTTTGGTTCCTTCTCTTTATGATTGACCATGACACGGAGGAGGACGACGACGTGTTGAGTGACTCATAGAGTTCTCGGAAAAACTCAGAATTGATTATCGATTTCCATTCTTTGCACACTGATATGAATCTCGCAAGGCTCCTCAATGATAAACGAGCCAAAATGTTCACCAACGCTTCCTCATGAACCACCAATTTTTTTTCTTTCTCCATTCTAGAGTTTTAGGGTTCTCTCGCAAATTTTTGCATTAGGTCGTCGAAAAGATTTGATTCATATATAATTCTCCATCATACCATGTAAATTTATCAATATTCTTTTTTATTTGTAAAATAGAAAACATAATGATTACAAATTTTTATTACATTTTATACAATTATTTTACTAGATAAAAAAATATTTCATAGTCATATCAATTGTAATCTTCTACATTCAATTTACTCTCTCATCAGTTATATATATTTAACCTACACATTACAAAAGTTCTAAATTTGATTTTACTCTCTCATCGTATTGACATGCTCAAAGATGATTCCGGTTGTTGGGTTTCCAATGGTGAGGAGAAGCTTGCTGTTGACTATTTTAGTAAGCTGTACTCTCTGGATGATGTGGATTTAGATGGGGATATGTTACCAAGATCTAGAGGGGTTAACTTACCTCACTATGGAGGAGAGAGGTTACTTAAATAAACCTTTTATGGCTGTAGAGGTGGAGAAGGCCATCTGTAGTATGGGTAGGTTTAAAGCTCCAGGACCAAATGGCTTTCAACCTATATTCTATCAACATTGTTGGGATGTAGTCGGTGAGTCAGTGTTGAGGTTTGTGTTGGAGTTTTTTCGGACAGGCTGTCTTACACGCTAGGTGTGGCGTGGACCAAAAACATTAAAAGGTGGACCAAAACATGGCCTGGACCAAAGCCATAAAAACGTGGACCAAAACTTGTGTCATGAACAGTAAAACTTAAATCGTGGACCAATATCATCATAGCGTGTAACCAAAGGAACGTCATGGACGGAAAAATTGAGATTTGCCTATAGACATAATATAAAGATAAAATAATAAAAAAAAGAATTTGTTAGAAATATATTTATCGAGATATTCTTTTTGAAAAATACTTTTTTTAAAAATATCCTTTTTTGAATATTTTCATTTTTACCTTATTTTACATAATTATAATATGTTCAATTATTTTTTAGAATTTCTTTTAGGTTTGTGTTCTATTTATAACTAGGGTATAGATTTTAGAAGGTATGGTTTAGTATTTGGGTTTTAAAGT
Organism: Camelina sativa; assembly: GCF_030686135.1. NCBI lineage: Eukaryota > Viridiplantae > Streptophyta > Magnoliopsida > Brassicales > Brassicaceae > Camelina > Camelina sativa. Next base: position 20,486,156 of record NC_141892.1, on the reverse strand, counting down.
TTAGAATTAGTCATTTCATATATTAAAAAAGGGTATTTGAAAATGGAAGGGTTTTGTTTGAAAAGTGACATAGAAAAAAGGGTATTTTTGAAAAAAAAATTGTTTGGGGATTTTACTATACGAAGATAAAAAAATATGGAATAAGCAATTGAAATATCAATCTACAAAATGTTGGGCTACAAGAATTCTCAGGTTATCATGAATCAATTAATGCTAGGAAATTAGATGAGGAAATCTCTATGATTTACTGGACATGACCTACAAAACACTCGATTTTCTTGTGGTAAATCGACTACTTGTGCTTAGCAACTTAGTTACTCAACAAAATATCGCATGCAACTTTGAAATTATACAACCTTGAATAATACAGAACCTACCTTCATGTTTACGTCCACTATGTTTCGTTTTACTAAGAAACTAAAGGCTCTTAAGCCTCTGATTCGCACATTGGCTAAGGATAAAATGGGTGAATTGATCAAACGGACGAGGGAGGCGTATGTGTTTTTATTTCAGAAGCAGGAGTCCAATTTAAATAATCCCTCTCATCAAGCTCCCTTAGAGGATTCTGCAGCCTTCAATCGTTGGGAAAGGGTGGCTGCTATCGAGGAGCAGTTTCTCAAACAGAGGTCCAAGTTGCATTGGTTGCAGACTGGTGATCAAAATAATGAAACTTTTAACCATGTTGTTAGGGAGAGAGCAGCGCAAAACACTATCCCGGAGTTTCAACGTCCAGATGGGTCTGTGACGCAATATTCTGATGACATAAAAGAGGAAGCAAAAAGGTTCTTTCGAGAATTCTTGCATTGTGTTGCAAGCTTTGTTGTCCTTCCGTTGTTCTGAGGGGGATAAAGAACTGCTCAAACACGTGTTCTTTACTCTGTCGAATGAAAAGTCCCCTAGACTAAATGGGTTTACTACAGAGTTTTATAAGTCTGTTTTGGATATTGTTGGTAGTGAGTTTACAATGGCGGTTCAATCTTTTTTCCAAAAATGATTCTTACCAAAAGGTGTTAACTTAATAATCCTTGCTCTTATACCTAAGAAACTGGAGGCTAGAGAAACGAAGGACTATAGACCCACTTTTTTTTTCCAATGTTCTCTACAAAGTCATATCAAAGATTCTGGCTAAGAGGTTGAAGAGGGTGTTGCCAAAGTTTCTCGTGGACAATCAATCAACTTTTGTGAAAGATCGAATGTTGATAGAGGAACCTTCTGCTTGTCACCGAGCTAGTCAAGGACTATCATAAGGACACCATTTCAGGTCGCTATGCTCTTAAGATAGACATATCAAAAAGCTTTTTATTCGGTACAATGGTCATTCCTCAAGAATGTTTTAACCGCCATGGAGTTCCCTTAGGAATTTGTTCATTTGATCATGCTTTGTGTTACTACAACTTCTTTTTTAGTCGAGGTAAATGGCGAATTAGCAGGCTATTTTAACAGTTCAAGAGGTTTGCGGCAGGGTTGCTCTTTGTCACCATACTTATTCGTTATCTGTATGGATGTGTTGTCGAAAATGTTTAATAGATCTGCTGGTTTGAGGAAATTTGGGTATCACCTGCGATGTCGTAACATGAGCTTAACCCATCTTAGGTTTTCTGATGATATAATAGTTTTTCTGATGGAAAGTTGTGATCAATTGAAGGTAATGTGGAGGTGTTTACGAGTTTGCAATACTGTCAGGTTTAAAAATAAGTATGGAAAAATCCATTGTGTATCTAGCAGGAATATCAGAGTCGACTTATCAAGCCATTGCAAATCGATTTATGCTTGCGGTGGGAACACTTCCAGTCAGGTATTTAGGGCTCCCTCTGGTCACAAAACGTCTCTTCTCTGCAAATACACAACCTCTTCTTGAACAGATAAAGAATAAAATAGGATCATGGGCTTCTCGATTTCTTTCCTACGCAGGCCGTTTAAACTTGATCACCTTGGTTCTATGGAGTATCTGCAATTTCTGGCTTTCCGCTTTCAGACTCCCTCGTCACTGTAAACGAGAGATTGACAAATTGTATTCTGCTCTACTTTGGTAAGGTGTGGCGCTGAATGCGTCCAAAGCTAAGGTAGCATATGGGAGGATATTTGTAAGCCAAAGCAAGAGGGAGGGCTTGGGCTACGATCTCTTACGGAAGCAAATGATGTGTGTTGTTTGAAGTTGATATGGAGGATTGTTTCCCATGGTAATTCATTGTGGGTTCAGTGGACAAAGATCTACTTAAGCAGGAGTCTTTTTGGTCCATCAAAGAAACAACTAGTCTTGGTTCTTGATTGTGGAGAAAGTTGCTTAAGTACAGGGAGGTTGCAAAAACATTCTTAAGTCTGAAATGCAAAACAGTAACCATACATCTTTTTGGCTTGATGATTGGTCTGGTCTTGGAAGGCTAGATGAGGTGTTGGGGGGCAGGGTGATTGATTTGGGAATTGCCAAGCAATCTACTGTTGCAGAAGCAAGGAAAAATCGCAAGAGGCGTTGACATCGTGTGGCTCTTCTCAACTCTGTTGAAGAGGCTTTATTTAAAGCATGGACACATCGTTCAGAGGAGGGTGATAGGATTCTCTGGAGGGAAAGATGATATTTTCAGGTCAAGTTTTTCTACTTCAGCTACATGGAATCATATTCGCACACGTGTGAATAGAGTTGCTTGGCACGAGGGAGTTTGGTTTGCACATGCTACACCTACATTCACCTTTTGTGTTTTGCTTGCAATTCGAAATAGGTTGTCTACCGTAGATCGTATGCTCCAGTGGAATGTGGGTGCAGATTTGACGTGTGTTTTATGCCGTTCCACAATTGAAACCCGTGATCACTTGTTTTTTTTTTCATGTGATTATGCGGCTGACGTGTGGAAAGCATTAGCATTCAACATTTTTGGCATACGTTATACCCCGGATTGGTCATCTCTTATCACTTTTGTGTCAAACAGGTGGCAAGACCAAGTAGAGTGGTTCTTAGCTCGATACATTCTCCAAGCTACGATTCATACCCTGTGGCGCGATCGAAACTGTTTGTAGCAGGATGAACACAATAATAATAAATAAGATTTTGCGAGGAAAGAATGGAGCAAGTACTTTATTAACGAAATGAGGTCGTCAATTACAAAGTGTGAGAGTTCGTCAGCCTACAATCAAGTTGACGACCAGAAAAATCACTATCTCGAAGGTCAAAATGAAATATATTAATGGCAATAAACTATCTTTTGATGCAAAGTGTTGCTCTTTGGATCATGTCCGAGAGTCTCCCCTCTGACCCCAATAAATGCTTTTTGCTTTTATAGGCGACTGTTGACCTAGGGCTACCTAGGGTTTTCATCGCGAATTCTCGAAATTACCCTCTGCGAAGGTTAGTGGACTTTCTCCCAAATTTGTCGGGCCGAAATCACAACTTAACAAGTTTAGCAAGTCTTGCTGGGCCGAGTGGCATATTGGGCGCATCCCATATCCAACAATAGTCCCCCCCCTCAGTCCGGCGAGCGAGGTATTTCTGCGATCGGCGGGCGCACTTCAAGCCTTAACATATGCTTGCTCAGCGTTGGGCGTTCCAGACCGCCTCAGGAAGATCTACCTTTGTGCGGTGATAGTTAAAGCGATCGTTTTTTGATATGTGTATATTTTACACTCTTTCATCATGCATTTCCCATTCATTATGTTTTAACTCATTGTTTTGCATTGTTTTCAGTCTCTTTTGCATAATATGCATATTTAGGTAGTCTTTGCATTGGTTTTGCATGAATCTTGCATATTGGAGTTATTTCAGGTGTTTTAAGAAATGTCCAAACCATCAAAAGCAAACATGGAGCAGGAGAGCAGTCCAGCGACCCAACCTTCCTCGTCTTTGATCGAGTCGAGTGATGATTTCACTTTGGGATTCAGCTTTTAACATCTTCATAAAGTTGTAGATAATCGAGTCATCTTTCCAATGCCGTTGATTTCAAGCCAATCGGAGGCTTGGTTCAAATGTTATCACTGTTTTAGTGGATGCACGTACGTTCTGAATTCCGACTCGACCTGCACGCAAAGGAGAGCTCCCACTCGATCGAACATGTTAGCAGCGACTCGACCAAGACGTCTCAGGAGGGCACCTGAGCACCTTCAAACGCGACTCGATCAGCAGCTCTCAATCGACGATTTCGAGCTGCCTCTCGATCGACGATTTCAAGCTACCTCTCGATCAAACGTCCTAGACCCCGACTCGATCAACACTCTCATGACGCGACTCAATCGACGCTATTAAACCGACGTTCTGGTTTTGTTCTGAAGACCGTCCGAGAAGGGTTCCCTAACCGACGTTCTATATTGTCGTTTTATGTTTTAAAGATTTCCATGTTTTACTATAAATACGTTTTGTTAAGTTTTTACTCAGACATCCTATCTTTTATCTCATCTTTTACCTAGCCACCAAATACGTTCTGAGACTTTGTATTCCGATATCTTTGAGAATATTCAGTTTTTGCATTTGATTTCTTTTACAAAGTTTTTCATATTATTCTTGTCTATCTTATTATGCTTTGTTCAATGTTTTCTGTGTTTGCATCCTTGATAATGATTTCCAGATCTGAGTAGTGCTAGAGTCCTTGAGGATGGGATAGATTAGGTGGAGGATCTTAGGATGTAGAGGGTTTAAGCTTTGATTTTTATGATTCCCTTCTGGAATAGTGTTAGAAATGCTAGTTTCTCTCTGATCAATTGGAACTAGGTTCGAGACATTTCCACACCCAAAAGGTGTTTGATGAAATGTCTGACCAACTAGTGCCAGAGACTTACGTTCCTAGCCTAAGAGATTAGTTGTCTAGGATGTTTGTTGACATGAACGAACTTGTTTTTCATGCCTGCTCAACCATATTTCTCTAGGGAGAGCTGGGTACGGAAGTGGTTGAGTCTGAGTAGCTTTTGCCAAGAGATTGGATTAGCTAAGTTGTGATGTTCGTTGTTTAGGGATAGATTGCTTATGGCATGTTAAAAACTTTGTATGCTAGGAGACTTCACCGACATCAATTACTCCCATCCTTAGGACCTCTTTCTTTCTGATTTTTATTACATTCCTGAGACTGTTTCGCTTCTTGCCTTTTAGTTCTTTCTTAGAATCGTTTATGTTTTTATTCATTTTCGCTTCTTGTCATGCATTTTCGTTTATAATCCTAGAACACATTTCCGTTTTGCATTCTGATCATTCTAGGACTATTAGACAAACAATCTCTTTGAATTGGCTTGAATTGTGATTTCTTGATTGCATCTTAATTGTTAGTGAAGTTTTCCAACTGGATTGACACGTGCTAGGAGACACAAAATCCTAGTATCATTTTTGCTGAGCTCGGAGCTTGTTTTTGATGTTGTATGCGTTGAGTATGTTGTTGTGGAGCGCAAAGCTTGTCCGAATGTTATATACCTTGAGCACGTCTTTGCGGAGCGTGGCGCCTGGAGTGTGGAGCGTGGATCGTGGAGCGTGTCTAGATGTTATGCACCTTGAGCACGTTTTAACAGAGCGTAGAGCTTGATAATGGATCTGCAATGGTTGAGGACGGAGTTGCCGCACATAATTGGTAACTAAGAGTCAGAGAAATTGAGCCAGATCAGCAGGCGGAAATTGAGGTCGGCGAGAGTGAGATTGAGGTCGGCGAGAGTGAGATTGAGGTCGGCGAGAGTGAGATTGAGGTCGGCGAGAGTGAGATTGAAGTCGGCGAGAGTAAGATTGAGGTCGGCGAGATTGAGATTGAGGAAGGCGAGTGAGATTGAGGTAGGCGAGTGAGATTGAGGTTGGCGAAAGTGAGATTGAGGTAGGCGAGAGTGAGATTGAGGTAGGCGAGTGAGATTGAGATTGGCGAGAGTGAGATTGAGGCCGAGATTGAGATTGAGGTTGACGAGAGTGAAATGGAGGCCGAGATTGAGGTCGACGAAGTCAATTCCTCTCGCGAGATGGTTGATAATCTTCATCGAGCGGGGTTGAGAGGTGAAGAGAGAGATCGGCGAGAGTGAGGTTGAAGTCAGCGATGTCAACTCCTCTCGAAAGTTGGTTGATCGGTGTCGAAAGATGTCAAAGAGAGGGCGATTAGTCAGTATAATGTCGATAGAAGACAGTTGGTCAGCATGATGTAAGATGGAGATGGCGAGATCGGCACCATGCGTGAAGGAGGAGATCGGCAAGGTGGCCTGTTAATGATCCACGTGCAATCGAGAGGGGAGTTCGGCAAGTGGAGGTCGGCGTAATGAGCGAGAGAGGGTTGTGAGGTCGGCGCAAAGCTTGAGAGTGGCGTCGAGCTTGAGGTAGGCGCCAAGCTTGAGGTAGGCACCAAACTTGAAATATGCACCAAGTTCGGGGTAGGCACTAAGTTTGAGGTTGGCACCAAGCTGTAGGTAGGCGCCGAGCTGGAGGCGACAAGAGACTCGAGCGTGAGAGCGTCTAACGTGAGAGCTTCGAGCGTGAGACCATCGAGCATGAGCGTCGAGCATGAGAGCATTGAGCGTGAGAGCGTCGAGCGTGAGGGCAGTGAGTGTGAGCGTCGAACATGAGAGCATCGAGCGTCAAGCATGAGGGCGGCGAGCATGAGAATGGGAAGCGCGAGAGAGTCAGCGTGAGAGCATTGACTGTGCGGGCTTCGAGCTTGAGGGCGACAAGCGCAAGAGAGTCGAGCGTGAGAGCGTCAACTGGGAGGGCTGCAAGCATGAGAGTGGCAAGCGTGAGCGTCGAGCGTGAGAGCATCGAGCGTGAGGGCAGCGAGCGTGCGCGTCGAGCGTGAGAGCATCGAGTGTGAAAGCGTCGACCGTGAGGGCAGTGAGCTTGAGCGTCAAGCGTTGAGCGTGAGAGCATCGAGCATGAGAGTGTCAAGCATGAGGGCGGCGAGCATGAGAATGGCAAGCGCGAGAGAGTCAGCGTGAGAGCGTTAACTGTGAGGGCGTCGAGCATGAGGGTGACAAGCGCGAGAGAGTCGAGCGTGAGAGCGTCAACTGTGAGGAATGCGAGCATGAAAGTGGCAAGCGCGAGAGAGTCAGCGTGAGAGCGTTGACTGTGAGGGCGTCGAGCATGAGGGCGACAAGCGCAAGAGAGTCGAGCGTGATAGCGTCGACTGGGAAGGCTGCGAGCATGAGAGTGGCAAGCGTGAGCGTCGTGCATGAGAGTGGCGAGCGTGAGAGCGTCGAGCCTAAGGGGAGCGAGCGTGAGGGCAGCGAGCGTGAGCGTCAAGTGTGAGAGCGTCGAGCGTGAGAGCATCGAGCATGAGAGTGTCAAGCATAAGGGCGGCGAGCATGAGAATGGCAAGCGCGAGAGAGTCAGCGTGAGAGCTTTGACTGTGAGGGCGTCGAGCATGAGGGCGACTAGCGCGAGAGAGTCGAGCGTGAGAGCGTCGACTGTGAGGGCTGCGAGCATGAAAGTGGCAAGCGCGAGAGAGTCAGCGTGAGAGCGTCGACTGTGAGGGCTGCAAGCATGAGAGTGGCAAGCGTGAGTTAGTCGTGCATTAGAGTGGCAAGCGTGAGTGAGTAGACTGTGAGGGCGTCGAGCATGAGGGTGACATGCATGTGAGCGTCTGTTTGATATGCAGCAAGCCTTTGTGCTTTACCAGAGTAAAGTGGTAGGCGAGACGGACTCACCGTACCTTTAGGTGCGGCTATCGTGTCCGGCTTATCCTGTGGGTGCTTGCGGTTGGCAAGAACTCACAAGCCGGAGCTTGGATTATTAATTCATACGCCGTATGTTACGGGGCGAGACGTCTCTCGGCTTATCCTGTTACGTGTTTCGAAACCAAGTTTTAGGGTGGTAATTGAGATGAACTCGTCGTACCTTTTAGGTGCGGCCCTGGTGTCCGGCTTACCCTGTGGGTGCCCCGAGGTCGACAAGAAAGAACTTGGCTTCAGAGGATGAACATGAGTTTGCATAGTGGGGTTCGACGAGTTCTCCCTCTCGCGGCGGTAACCATGGTCGTATTGCGGACGACAAATTCAGTGATGACCAGTTTGGCGGTTTTCGTGGGATCGAGAGCGGCGGTATGAGTGCCGACTCTTTTCCTCGCCGGGTCGCTAGTCAGTGGAATCTGTTGATGGGGGGCAACGAGCTCGCTAAGTCCGTTGGCGTGAGGTCGGCGCTTTGTGAGTTCGGCAAGAGTAGTCTCATAGGGCGTCGTGATGCTAACTACGAAGCAGGTTTGGAGGTCAACATTGAAAGAGATCGAGAGATGGGTTTGCGCGTAACTGAGGAGGTCGCCGCTGTTGAAATAGGCGAGCTCGTTGGTCGCCAAGTTGGGTTTTATTGCCGCGAGCTCGGCAAAGCTTCTCGCGAGGTCGCCTGTGTTGGTGTTGGATGAGCTGGAGGATGGCGTGACCGAGACTTTGCAGGTCTGGATCCGGTTGGCTTCGAGACCAATCGAGAGGATGTAGAGCTCGGCGGGTTTGGTGGTCGCGAGCTTGACGGGTTCGGTTGTTTTCGTTGGGCGGCATCATATGCCATGATTCGAGATGGAGATCTGGGTGAGATCGGCGGACCTGACTTTTCTAGGGGAATTGAAGGTTGGTCAGTCGAGGGCGGTTTTGAGGGTGGTGGAATTGATTTGCTGGAAGATCGGCGTGATGAGTTTGATTCTCGTGTAGTTTGGAGCGAAGCGGAGCAAGGCGGTTGTGCTTGGTGATATTGATTCTTTCTCAAGAGGCCATGTGTCGAAGTCTCTTGCTAGCTCGAGTTCGGCGAGGGGATGTGAGTGAGGACGGTGAAGAAGGCTTTCGCAAGGTCGGTGAAAGCGACGCGTTTTGCAGTGTTGTTGACTTTGGTTTTCATGAGCTCGACACTTATTGCGGGGTCGACACATTTAGGATTGGAGGGCAGCACGATCGAGAATTTGTAGGTCTGGATATTGCCGATCTTCGCGAGGGCGGCGTGACCCTGGGCGGCATGACCGAAGATGATACGGTTGAGGGCGCTATGGTGGTTTCGACAATCGCCCTTGCGAGATTGATGTTCGTCACGATTTGTTGATGGCGGATACCGAGGTCGCTGATTCCTCCGATATGGGTTCGTTGGCGAGGTCGATATGAGTGATCTCGGAGGGCGGTGTACTGATCTCGAGGGTAGTCGTGGTGAAGTTACCCTCGAACTTGATATGCGTGGTTCCGGATTTGAGGTAGATCGTGAGACGGGTTTTTGGGAAGTTGGCGAGGTCGTCATTGAAAGAGACGAGCTCGCTCGTCGTCGATTTGATTATGGTAAGCTTCTTTTGCTACAATGATCGTTGAACGTGTTACCGTAGTGTAGTCGTCTACAGATCCTACGATGATGAACATCAAACGGTGTGTGTGTGGCTCTCCTAGCATTCTTTGATTGGCGGAGTTCGGTGTGACAGCGTGTCGTGGTTGACAGTGTCACGTGCATGTCGACGCTTGTGCTTCAAGTCGCTGGAGCGTGTTCATCTGATCTTGCAATGCTTCTTATGTTGTAGCGAGTGCGTCTAGCTGCTCGGCTATTTGTGTGTCCTGGCTATGGAGCCTGTCGAGGGTAGTCTGCATTTGATCGTCGAGGTTATTCCTCTGTATAGTAAGCAAGGGAGCTGGGAGGACGACACCGTGAGTGACAACTGGAGCAACGATTTGGAGATGCTTGGCATGTGTGGCAGCAAGAGGTTCCAAGGGCGCGTCGGGCGCTGTTGTAAAGGTTGTGTTGTTCGGAGTAGCGCCCTTGACTGTTGTCGTCGCAGAAGGTGGAGGTGGGAGAGTGTGAGCTCGTGTGCGCCCCCATCGTTGTTCTGAAAGTAAGATCGTCAAGGTAGGCGCTCGTTGCTCGGATGTGGTGTTGATTTCATCGCTGAAATTTCTTGAGTTCACCATTTTTCTGAATCTAGAGTCTTCGTGGAAATGCTGACCATCAGTCTATCGTCAAAAAGGAGCGCTCTGATCTAGCCCCACGGTGGGCGCCAATTGTTTGTACTGGTATGAGCACAATACTAATAAATAAGATTTTTCGGGGTAAGAATGGAGCAATTCCTTTATTAACGAAATGAGGTCGTCAATTACAAAGTGTGAGAGTTTGTCTGCCTACAATCAAGCTGACGACCAGAAAAATGACTATCTCGAAGGTGGAAACGAAATATATAAATGGCAATAAACTATGTTTTGATGCAAAGTGTTTCCCTCTAGATCATGTCCGAGAGTGTGCCCTGTGACCCCAATAAATGCCTTATGCTTTTATAGGCGACTGTTGACCTAGGGCTACCTAGGGTTTTCATCGCGAATTCTCGAAATTACCCTCTGTGAAGGTTAGTGGACTTTCTCCCAAATTTGTCGGATCGAAATCACAACTTAACAAGTTTAACAAGTCTTGCTGGGCCGAATGACATATTGGTCGCAGCCCATATCCAACAGAAACGATCGAAGGAATGGTGACAATTCGAACCCAGCGGATCACCTAACTATGTGGATTGACAAACAAGTTCCGAATCAACTCTTGATTATCATTGCGAAGGGGGTGCGACTGTGTGAGGAGGCTCTTCAACGCTGGCTTGCATCAAGAGGATTTGGCTGATGCTCTCTTTATTGTGCTTAATAAATTTGTGATATGGTGTTGAAAAAATTATTTCAAACTCAAACTGCAATAGTTATACAAACGCTATTATTTTCTTTGAGTATATATAATTAACATTAAATTCCAAAAAAAAAAAAATATTATGTCACGTTGAGAAAAGATCCTCTGAAAATATATATAAGATGATGGAATTAAGATAAACCTCTATCGAGTGCAGCTATTTATTTTATTTGAATCGATGAATCAAATACATAGAAAAAAAGGCTGTCTATATAGAAGAAAAAAAACTATGCCAGACAGCCGGAGAGACCAAGGATGGAAAGAAAATTATGTGAAGAACTGAAGATGTATTACAATAAAATTGTGTATTAACTGAATAATACATGTCCATTTTTTTAATTTGAATCATAATATATGCAGAATTTTTTTGAGTTTTTTTTATTAACTTTATGTATTTTAAGATGATTCAAAATAATTAAAAATCAAATTAAATAAAGATGATAGAAGTGTTTAAAAATCACAGAATCTTCTAACTATTTATATTATTAACTGTGGAATATTATATTATTTTTATAATTAATATTAAAATATTTAATTGTGTTTGGTGATATGGATTAAAAAAAATTGTAAAGTTGTTTTGAATATGAAGATTTATTTAAAATTTGTATTTTTTAAAAATTAGTACAGATATTATCAAGTTAAATAAATCATTTTATGATTTTAATACATTAAAACACCTATATGTCGCTAACTTTAGCAATTTTGTTTCCCAACTTAAAAAATGAATGTCAATCGTACGAAATAAAAAATAATATGTTTTTTTTTTACTACAAAAAATTAGCTCAAAAGAGTCAATGTGAAAGAAAAGAGTCAAACAGTCAATGTGAAGGAAAAGAGTCTACACACACAATCGGTAGCGGAGATGTACGCGTCTGACGTGCCAAAGAGTCCGCACTTACATTAGCATTTCTGGAAATAGGAGATAAAGAGAAAGAAGAAAACTCCTTCCTGTCCATCATGATATCGTCAAGGTAAGTCTTGAAAACCGGCCAGTCTTGAGGAGAAGACACCATCTTCACCAAGTCTGAGCAATCTGTATAAAAAGCTACCTCCCGATAGTCATGGCCAATGATGCACCGCACAGCCCAAACAAAGGCTTCCACTTCAGCATGCAACGGGGAAAGACTGCGTCTGAAATTGGCGGCTCCCTTCTTCATCGAAGCTTCCTGATAGGATGAGCACACCCAACCTGCACCCGCATAGGTATCCCCGCTTTCCACGAGCCATCAACAAAACACCTGTACCCTGAATAAACACTAGGCAGATGCCCTACACTCCCCCCTCTCGCGTACTAGGGGCGCTGGGACTCAATGATAAGTTCTCACCCACTTCCTCTCTTTGAGCCTGCAACCATATAGTCCCCTCCCCTAACGCTATCCTAACGACCTCGTCGGATTTATCTATAATATTCTCAAACACAAAAGCATTCCAAATAATATGTAATATAACTCGTTTTCACAGCCGTTAAAGTTGTAAATCTCCACCATGAGGAGTCCAAATCCATATTTTAAAAATTGGAAAATCTAATATATGTGAACTTTTTTTTTTTTTTTTTTGTAAAAGATAATATATGTGAACTTATAAACATATAGACGATACATATAATTATACAAACGTCCTATTGTATATTAATTTTAGATTTTATAAAATTAATTTATATATTTGAAAAATGAAGGGTAAAGTTGCAAAAATGATGATTTAGAGGGTTTTTTTTTAACAAAAAAAAAGAGGGATTTTGTTTGCAGAAACTCCAACTAGTTTTGCCTCTAATTGTGATTGATCTTTGTAATGTTCTTCTTCGCTATCTTCTCTTTTGACTTGTGTTTGTAGTGTTCTTCTTAATTAGCCATTTTTTTTTTCTTTAGAGACGTGTGCTCCTGTAGTCCAGTAAGTTCTAGCTAAATATCCCAATTCATTAAATCAGTCTCCAAGTTCATATAAGGGTACGGTGTTTCACTAGAAAGAAGCAGATACTTCTAACAAATTGTTTTGTTCCTGTGTGCTCCTGTGTGCTCCTGTGTGCTCCTGTAGTCCAGTAAGTTCTAGCTAAATATCCCAATTCATTAAATCAGTCTCCAAGTTCATATAAGGGTACGGAGTTTCACTAGAAAGAAGCAGATACTTCTAACAAATTGTTTTGTTCCTGTGTGCTCCTGTGTGCTCCTGTGTGCTCCTGTAGTCCAGTAAGTTCTAGCTAAATATCCCAATTCATTAAATCAGTCTCCAAGTTCATATAAGGGTACGGTGTTTCACTAGAAAGAAGCAGATACTTCTAACAAATTGTTTTGTGTTTTAACAATTTGGGAAAGGAAATGGAGCCAAAGTTCCATGCTTTTATGTTCCCGTGGGTTACTTTCTTGCTACCTAAGAAAGCTCAAAAGCATGTGGAACATCACAACCTGTTCCCAGACAATATTGTCTTTCACCCTCTCACCGTGCCTCATGTCAATGGCCTTCCTCCTGGTGCCCAGACAACCTCGGATATCTCAATCTTGGAGGATAATTTATTGTCCGAAGCCTTAGATCTTACTCGCGGTCAGGTTGAAGCTGCGGTTCGTGCTTTGAGACCGGATTTGATCTTCTTCGATTTTGCTCACTGGATTCCAGAATTGGCTAAAGAGCATATGATCAAGAGTGTGAGTTACATGATAGTATCTGCGACAGTTATAGCTCGTTTACATGTGTGAATAAGTGACCCAAATGCTACTATGAGAAAGTCTCTAAACGGACTAGAAGGTTCCACACAAGGTTACACCATTTGCACGTGAGGAGCATGTGTGTGGATTGTAGTAATAAGTCTCCAACTTCAGGGGTAGAAGAGTCTTTGTATCTTCTTCTTCCTCTTATCTCTCTTGTTACGAGTTTGTTAGAACGGAGAAGAGAAGCGTCTCAGTGACGACGCGAGAGAAGTGACGAGAGAGAGAGTTTAGAGAGAGAAAGGTTGATTGGGTTGGTGAGTGAGAAAGCTTGAGAGTGGTTTTAAGTGTAATCCGGTGAGAGATTGTAACGGTCGGAGCTCGGGTTTGAGCCAAGTTATAGTGGATTCCGGAGTTAACCTCCGGCGAGATGTAGGGTTCCACATCGGAACCTGAACTCGTAAAATCTCGGTGTTCTTGAGTTGCTCTTTCTTGCTTTCCCATTCTGTTCGTAGTTCTTTCACGGAATTGATCGACAAGTTGACCCTGATGCACCAGGTGTTCCCCCACCGGGTTATCCTTGAACGAAGGTATTGTTCCGTGAAAACGATGCTCATGACTTTATCATCAGCTGACTTTAAGAGATGTGATGTAATTGCACTGAGGACATGCAAAGATATTGAAGGTAAATTCTGCGACTTTATATCGCGTCAATACCAAAAGAAGGTTCTCTTGACTGGTCCAATGCTCCCGGAGCCAGCCACAAGTAAACCACTAGAAGAACACTGGAGCCATTTTCTCAGCGGGTTCCCACCTGGTTCAGTAGTGTTTTGTGCACTTGGAAGCCAGATCGTTCTTGAGAAGGATCAGTTCCAAGAACTCTGCTTAGGGATGGAGCTGACAGGTTTACCGTTTCTTGTACCGGTAAAGCCACCGAGAGGATCATCGACGATCCAAGAAAGTTTACCAGAAGGGTTCGAGGAGAGGGTGAAGGGGCGTGGTGTGGTTTGGGGAGGATGGGTGCAACAGCCTTTGATATTGTCTCATCCATCAGTAGGCTTCTTTGTGAACCATTGCGGTCCAGGAACAATATGGGAGTGCCTGATGACTGATTGCCAAATGGTTTTAATTCCATTTTTAAGTGATCAAGTTCTCTTCACAAGGTTGTTGACCGAGGAATTCGAGGTCTCTGTGGAAGTGTTCAGGGAAAAAACAGGATGGTTTTCAAAGGAGAGCTTAAGAGATTCGATCAAGTCTGTGATGGATAAAGAGAGCGACCTCGGGAAGCTAGTAAGGAGTAACCACGCAGAGTTGAAGGAGATTCTTGTTAGTCCTGGACTATTTGCTGGTTACGAGGATAACTTTTTTGAGGCATTGGCTGATTTGATCAGTGTCAAGAAACATGATTAGACCTAAAATTATATGTCTTGTACGATTGGCGAGTCAAACTTAATTATATGTTTATGATGAAGATTGTAATGATATTAAGTCAATATTTTAGTTCGGTAAATCCTCACCGTTCCCTCCAGCTCCTTATCTAGCCGTGGTGTTAGAGGAGTTGCGAGTGTTGGGTTCCACCCTATGATCTAAATATGACCAGTCTTACCGTGAGACGTACTCGGCAAGGAAGGATGACTTTCAGTGATAATAACCCATGCACCCATTATACAAACATGTCCTAGAACTATAACCGTGCTCTGATACCAAATGTAAGACCCCAACCCTAAAATCCCGTACATGGCCGTACAGGCCGATAAATTTTTTTTTTAGGACCTATTAATTTTCTACTTGTTTGTTTAATAAATTGCAACAGGGGATATGTATAACAGGTCAAATAACTTAAAAATACGAATTCATTAATTTAAAGGTTCAATTATCCTTAACAATCATGCATGGTAAAAGTACAACCCATAAAATATCAAGCTATAATTAAAACTACCAAAGCCAACCATCCTCTTCCTCCCTTGCCTCCGTCACACGAGCTGGTCAGCCACTTTAATCCTAAACATCAGACCTTTCTTTTTCTGCGTCCATCATAAAAGGAGGCGTAAGCAAACAAGTTTGCTTAGTGGAGCGGTCATCTAGTGTCACTAGGCTCAGTTCAATAATCTCAATCCAACATAGGTTAGTTTAATCCAGTCATGCATGTCAAAGAACCATGGGATAGCTGTCCAAATCGTTTAGACCAACTTCCGAATTATTGCAATAAAAACATTAACAAGACAAGCAAGCAATCAAGACAAAATAACCATCGGTCAAGAGATCGACCATAGAACTCGGCCACAGTCACATACTCACCTTCAGTTTCGACCTATGGTATTAAACTCTCGGTTCCTATGCCCAATTCTGATCCCCGACTCTACACGGACAGATCTACATCGTTAATCATCGATGTATGAACCATATACTATCGACGGATCAAGGTGGAAGAAGACTTACCGTACTTCTCTCGATCTAGAAGGATCAAGGTGGAAGAAAACTCTGCCAAACTCGATGCAAACTCTTTTCTCTCTCTCTTTCTCTTGCGGCGGCTCAAAAGGTCTTATGCGAATGCTAGAGAATTTCTCTAAGGGTTCCATCCTTTATATAGGATCGACTAAACTGCCTTGAGTTGCCCCAAAACGATAAACCCTATCGTTCCCCAACTTCCATATTTTTCGCATCTATCCTTATCCGACTAATTTTGCCTTTTACGCGAGTTTCCATTTCTCTCGGGTTTCCTTTCCCGTGAGTCGGCTCAATTCTTCGCGAGATTCTCAAGTCCTCGGGCCACCCATCGGCCCATAATCTAATCGATCCATCCTCCTCCATCGGCCCATAATCTAATCGATCCATCCTCCTCCATCGGCCCGATCCATCGTTCACCGATGCGACCATTTCCGGATAGTCCTACTTCACTATCACTGTCTCTATCACCATCACCATCACTAGGACTTTCACTCCCACTATAACTCAGACTGTCACTTAGACTTAATACCGAGATCTTCCCATTTTCATCCAGAAACTTGCATGCCTCCATCATCTACAAGGTAAGCCAAGGACTTCGTTTTCTTCAGTTCAAACTCTGTTCACTACTTCAGTAGTCTCGAACTCTCCATTCTCTCCAAGTCCCATCGACTATGGATTCATGGCCATCGTCCTTTTCGGACCATGATTTGTCCTATTCTCATCCGAGGTTCGTACCACTTTTGATCTCTATCGGCACAGATTGCCGTATAGCTCTCTCAACTTCTTGGCACAGATTACCGTTCCGCTCTCGGCACTGGTTGCCGTACCGCTCTCGGCACTTCTCGCGTACCGCGTACGTACCATCTCACGTATCGCGTACGTACCGTCTCGCATACCGCATACGTACCATCTCACGTACCGCGTATGTACTATCTCACGTACCGCGTATGTACCATCTCACGTACCGCCGGTTCCGAGAGAGCCGGTCGTTACATTTCTCCCCTACTTAAGGATGATTCGTCCTCGAATCTTTGCTCTCTTTCCGAGGAACTTCCCTCTTGTCGAACCACTTCTTGAAATTTACTTTCATAACTTTTTCCGGTTCCCAAGTTATTTCCTCCACTCCTTCACAATCCCATACCAATTCGATCAATTTCAGCTTTTTCTTCTTATGCAACCCTCTCATCTTAGTACCAATTATCTGAACTGGTCGTCCGATGATTGTCTTGTTCAGTTGTAGGTCAGGCGGTGGTTTGGAGATCACATTCACCCGTCCCATTATGCATTTCCTTAGCATAGATGTGTGAAACACCGGATGAAAATCTGCCATGGCCAGCGGCAATTCCAACTTATACGCCATCGGACCAGTCCTATCCAGGATTCGATACGGCCCCATGTAACGCGGTGTCAACTTGGTGTTCAACGTCACTCGATCTTTTCCCTTATAAGTCACGGTTTTGAGGTAGACCATGTCTCCAACCTGAAATTCTAGCTCTCTTCGGCCTTTATCCGCATAATTTTCCTGTCTATCCTGGGCTTCTTTCATCTTTAACTTCAGAATCTTGATCTTTGCGGTCGTCTCGTCTACAAAATCTAGACCATAAACGCTCCTCTCCCCTACTTGTGTTAGACACAAGGGTGTTCTGAAACTAGTATCTTTCTTGTGTGTGTGAAATGGAATGTGAATGAATGATATGATGATGAACAATGGTGAAAGCAAGGTGTTTCAATTCCCCTTATGCAATTGTAGTATAAGAGGTATCAATCCTAAATGAGTGAATGCAAGCAATCAGGGTGTGCAATACTTGTCTAAGTTAAGCCAATTATAAAGGGTGTTTGTCACTAACAACCTATTGCAGAATGTAAAATGCAGAATGTAAAAGCTGAATGGACAAGATACTAAATGTAATGGAACAGAATGATTATGGCAGTAATGAAACTAGAACAGATATCAAACTATAGTAATGCAGGTAATGAACTAATGCAAGGAAAGTAATGAACATGAAACTAAATGAATGCAACAGAAATGCAACTAGAATGAAATAAGAAACAAGACAGGACAGACACAAATCATAAACAAGAGTTCTGGGAATGAACTCGAGCAAGCACTCGATCGAGTGTAGATCGAGTGCAGGGTCAAGCTGGGCAAAAACGTAAAACAGAGCAATGCAGACAAAACAGAGCAAGACAAAAGTAAATCAAACAACGATCAAACAACAGGATTTAGACTAAGAAATCAATAGACAAGGAAGGTCTTAGGGATGGATTCATGGGCTGAACTTAGATTGTGGTTATCTAACTTGATCAACAAACCTCAATCAACATGAGCTAATCTCTAGACATTAATCTCTAAGAACATGTTAATCCACTCTCATGGCAAAAAACAATCAAGCTCATATATTTCTAGACTTGTTCTCACAAAGTAAAGAATCTATACAAGCAAGCATTAAGCAATATGTCAAGAATCAAATAAGACTTCTAATCTCTAAGCAAGCCTAATGATAATCTCTAGATCTAGCCTTATCTATGCACCTTAGACATTGGTGTTATGCTAAGAAGCTTGAGATCAAACCCTACCCTCTCAGTTATAGGATCAGCATTAAGAACATCTAGTCTAGAAGAGATCTACAACAATCAAGCTTGACCAAATCAAATAACCACAACATCCATCCAGCCTAAACCATCCCTAAGAGCTAAGAAAACTACTCACAATCACACATGATGAACAACAAAGTCATAAACCCATAAAAACACGAAACTTGCATGATTAGAAAGATAAAACAGAGATCTACAATATTGGAGAAGGAATCAAACTCGAATTCTTGATACTTTGAAAGTTATGAAACAAACAAGTATGAAGAATCTTGTGTTTTCTCCTTCAAAAGAGGTACAAGATCCAAGAAAATAAAAGTGCAAAAAGCATAAATCCCAAAAGGGTAAAATACTAGGTTTGAGAATATATAAAAAGCTGCTCCCTTGTGGCTGCAGAGTACAAGGTCCTTAAATAGGAAAAAGGAGAGGAAGCCCTAAAAATGCTAAAAGAAAAAATAGCCAGGCGGCTCGGCCAACTCGACCCGGTGCTCGGTCGAGTGACCGGTCGAGTTGGGTTTTCTTGTGCTCCTTCCACTCGGTCGAGTCACTCTCAATACACGGTCGAGTGTCTGGTCGAGTGGGACTCTAGACCTTGGTTCTCCAGCCTTAACTCCTTTGCTTTCTCCTCATGATTGGTTCACTTCTCCTCAGCATTGCTTCCATGCTCCTTAGGCTCCAAAATCACCTGTTTATGCAAGAAAAGATGCAAATGCAATGCAACTACACTCTAATGAAAAAAAATCCTAAAACTATGCAATAATGGTAAAAAAGGATAGCCTAGGATGCAAAAATGTGAATATATTAAGGGAAAACAGGGTAAAATATATGAACATCAACACCCCCAAACTTAGGCTTTGCTTGCCCTCAAGCAAATATGCAAGACATAAGAAGGTAGATGAGGGTTGAAAGTGGGATCTCAGCTCCTAAAGCTTGCAAATAAACCAGCGAGAATCAATGTCCAAGTTACTAGTACTATGATGCAAGTTGAATGAGCTGTACTTAAAGACTTTAGACAAACCTATCACAACCTTTACTGATTTGAGCCTTAGATGTCCACATGCATTCAAATCAACCATTTCCTTTAACATTCATTTAATCAAGAACATTGATCAATCTTATGCAATGTTTTAAACTCATTTGGCTTGGAAATAAAGGTTTAGAGACAATGATGGTCTCTGTTTAGAGTGGGGCTTATCAATATCAAGGTTCTCTCATAAAAAAAAAAAATGGATTGAGCTTTAGAAGAATGCTAAAGGTAAGAACACTTAGACACATACAAGAACAAAACCTTGTCTACCCAAAAGTAACCCAAGTGTTTGATCCTATCATTCTAAGCCCAAATGATCCTAGTTCTACCTTTTATCTTCTTCTCTTCTCAAATACCCTTTTCTCTTTTGTTTTCAAGCCTTATGAGAGGTTTCTTATTTGATCTTTCTAGTGGAATGGGAGATTCTTACTTATTTGCTATGGTTCTCTTTTCTTCTTATTCTTAAGACATAAAAGCATTTTGCTATACTCTTCTTTTTCTTTCTTTCTTTTCTTTGACTGAAACCATCTTTAAACAATATCATACTTCCCATTCTTTCACTAGATTTTGATTTTACTTAAACACATTCCCCTCCTAAAGACTCTAACCTTTTCTTTCTCTTTTCCTCTTTTCTTTTCTTTCTTTTTCAAACAACCAAATCCCAAACCCAACAATGAAATCACCTAGTCCTATCTAGTTTGGAAAATGCAAACTAGAACTACAGAAGGCATTATTCTTGTCAGTTCAAACCTAACACTTTCTACCAAGCTCAATCCCAAAATAGGCCTTACACACTCAAGAATAAACATGGCTTGAAAGAAGGGTTGGTTAAGGGTATTGGAAACTGATTTTAATGATTCAATCAGCTACTTGGATCAACAAGAGTGGTAAAAAGGAGAAAGATGATCCAAATATGTATATGGTATCCATGAGTTTAAAGCAATGCACAAACTGATAATTACAAGTCAATATTAGGTTCATATAAATAGGAAATGGCATCAAATCACAACATGCTTCAATTTAGACCAAATGCAATGCAGAAATTCAAGGCTTGGTTCAATCTTATGCTTCTAACTACTCAACTAGCATCAAAGTACTATTAACTTGGGCATTGATCCTAGTTTAGTGAATTAAACAAGCTAACAAGGCAAAACTCATCATAGATCCCTAATGCAAATAATTAACAGTCCTACATGAAACATGCTAAACAAGATGCTATTATGCAATGCAAACTACATGAACACTCTTTTTATAAAGATTTTGCAAAAAATTTCAAATTTTTAGGGGTTTTCTATGTCTTAGATGCTATGCAAATACTAACATGATGATGCTAAAAATTTGAAATAAGAAAACAAAACACAACATCAAATGCTATCTCAAACCCTCCCCCAAACTTAAATCACACAGTCCTCTGTGTGAAAGAAATTTGCTAGAGGATTCAAGACTAAAAACAAAACACAACATCAAATGCAATGATATTTACAAGGAAGGTGATATTGGTACCTCATGGATTCTGGAAGAAGCTGTCCACATCCTCATTCATGCTCTCATAAGTGTAGTTGAGGTCTGTTTGGTGACTTTGAGGGGGAGATGGAGGCAACTCGACGATGGGAATCGACTGGCACTCGGTCGAGTGCATGGTCGAGTGGGGGGGGGGTCGAGTTGGACTGCGAATCTCCTTTTCTTCTTTTAATTAAACTCCCTTGCTTCCCTGACCATGAAAACACCAAAACACAAATCAAAATACCAAAAAAAAATCCTAAGCAATATAAACAGAGATACCTTAGGGACTTCCTCCCTAGTGAGCTTGTTTAAAGTCACTAAGCTTGACTTTTGATGCCTTTTTAGGCTTGATTTAGATACCAAGGAGGTGATGAAATCCTCCCTGTCACCTAATGATCACTGAGAAGTTGATTCTTGATCACTTCACCCTTAATACACAAACCATATTTCTTCTTAATTTTGAGCCTTGGTCTTGCCTTCCTCAAAGTCCTCTTGTTTAGCTTGACTTGGAGATCCTTCACCAATTCAGTCAGCTTTTAAACTGAACCCTTGAGCTTTTCCATTGATTCCTCTTGTAAAGAGAGCTTAGCCCTTGGAGTTGCCACTTCACTTAAAATTTCATGACCTCCTTTGTCCTTGATAGTGAAAGGTTGATCATCAATGGTGGGTAGGTTGGTTGGGTTATAGATGCTAAACTTCATGGTTATCCTCTCAGCAATGTTCAAGGTCACAAGACCTTCCTTAAAATCTATAACAGCTCCAACAGTGGCTAAGAATGGCCTCCCTAGAATGATAGGATCTTCAGGCTCCTTATCCATCTCTAGAACCACAAAATCTGTATGAATTCTTGCCTTTCCTATCTTGACTGGAATGTTTTCCAGCTTACCAACTACATCCTTGTTTGACCCATCAGATAGGCATATGTGAAGGTTGGTGTACTTGAAGTCAGTGTGCCCAAGTTTTTGTGCTATAGAGTAGGGAATCACACTGATAGATGCTTCCAAGTCACATAAACACTGGTTGTAGTGAAGATAGCTAAGTGAGCAAGGCAGATAGAATGGACCTGGATCCTCAAGTTTAATTGGGATGATAATCCCTCCAAGGTCCTCAAGATCCTTCTCATCCTAAGCATGAGCCTTCTTCTTTGACAATTCAAGCAAAAAATCCTTATAGAGAGGATATGGATCATACTGTTCCAAGGCAGGTCCTCTCTCTTCTTCTTGGTAAGCAATTATAACTTCTTTTATGGCCATTACTTCCTTTTTCTCAATCACAACTTCTTCCTTCAAAGCTTTCACTTCCTCTTGTTGCAAAGCCATCATTTCTTTTTTCTCAATGATCTCCCTTAGTTCCTTAGGCTTATGTGCCTTGAAACGCCCTGGGAATGGTAGTGGAGGCTTGTAAGGAGGAGGTATGAACTTAATGGGCTTATCAGCTTCGGAGACTTCAGCTCAATCCGTCACTCGATCACCCACTCGATCGTGTGTGTGTTCGAGTGGTGGGTCGAGTTCACTGCCGGATTTAGTTTGCTTTGCAAATACTTCATTCTGGGCTTCAAAAAATGATGAATCCTCCCCAGCTTGGACTTCACTGTCCTCAGTGACTTCTTCTTCATAGACATGAATGACTTTGGCTGTGAACTCCCTTGGATTTTGAACAGATTTTCCAGGGAGTTGGGTGGGTTTTGGAGCTGAAGTAGATGCTATATTGCTCTCCATATACTTCACTCTAGAGTTAAGACCTTCAAACTTCATGTTGAGATCATTATACTGGGATGTTAACCGCTAGTTCAACTCAGCAAATTGTTTAGCCTCCTCAAGCTTTCCATTGGCTTGCCTAACCAACAATTGTTGCATCATAGCTCTTAAGTCTTGTTCCTGGCCTTGGTTAGTCTGAAACCCTGGTGGGGGACACAATTGGGGCTGGAACACCTGTTGTTGCTGCTTGGGTATATAGTTTTGTTGCTGTTGAGGCTGTTGAGGAGGGTAGAATTGATCTTGTGGGTTAGCCACATTGTTACTCCTATAAGAGAGATTGTTATTCTTGAATCCTCCTTGGTTGTAACCTTTGAATCCTCCCTGGTTTTGCATGTAGCACAACTCAACAAACTCCCTATCTCCTTCTTGGACTATAGCTTCTTCTTCACCAATGAATTGGATGGTCTTTGATTGGCTTAGGAGAATCTTGTCAAGCTTCTCATTGACCATCTTTAAATCCTGCTTGTATTTGTCCTCTTGATCAGTGGAGGTGATCCTTATGGTTCTATCATAATCTTCATTATAATTACCATCTGATTGAGCTAGATTCTTTACCAACTCCAGCCTTCTTCCACATTCTTGTTGAGAAAGTTTCCATTGGAGGCTGTATCAAGTAGCATTCTAAACTTGGGTAGAAATCCTCTGTACAAAGTGCTGAGCAAAGACTCATTGCTGAATCCATGGTGGGGACACTGAGTTTGGAATCCTTTAAATCTCTCCCATGCCTCACAAAAACTTTCATTATTTCTCTGTGCAAAACCTGAGATTTCATTCCTCAACCTAGCAGTCCTTGCATTGGAGAAGAACTTGGCCAGAAAAGCTTGCTTGCATGCATCCCATGTTATTGCTCCAGTAGGAAGAGTCTTCTCCCAGAGATGAGCTTTGTCTCCAAGGGAAAATGGGAATAGCCTTAACTTGAAGTCATCTTCACTCATTCCATTGATTTTTGTGAGTCCACATATCCTGTCAAACTCATCAAGGTGATCTAGAGGGTCCTCCATTGGCAACCCATGAAATTTGTTGGCTTGTATCATGGAGATCAATCCACTCTTGATTTCATAATTATTATTGGCAACTGTAGGAGACACAATACCAGCTCTTTGGTTGTGTGTGTTAGGTGCATCCCCAGCACCAATGTTCCTTGCCCTTGGAGCTTGTTGATCTTGTTGCTCCATTAACACTTGTTGTTCTTGTTCCTGAGTGATTCTTGTTCTCTGCTGTCTCAGGTCCCTTGGTGGTCGGTTGATGTGATCAAGGAGTCTCTGAAGATTGTGGTGACCCTTGGATCTTGTTTGCATCAACAGACTCGAGTACAGACTCGGACAGGCACTCGGTCGAGCGCAGGCTCGAGTGGATGGTCGAGTCGACTGGGAGGTGAGGTATATTTATATCCGGCTTCTGACTCGATCATGAACTCGAGCACTCACTCGGTCGAGTGGTGGTCGAGTTGAAGGTCGAGTTGGTACCTGAAACTCAATCACAAACAAGCAGTAGAAGAATCGAGATCAGTAGCGAACAAGGGGATAAAGGAACTTAATCTTAGACTAATATAGACCCTAATTGTCACAAATAAACACTCAAATGGGCAACGACGCCAAATTGAAACTAGTATCTTTCTTGTGTGTGTGAAATGGAATGTGAATGAATGATATGATGATGAACAATAGTGAAAGCAAGGTGTTTCAATTCCCCTTTTGCAATTGTAGTATAAGAGGTATCAATCCTAAATGAGTGAATGCAAGCAATCAGGGTGTGCAATACTTGTCTAAGTTAAGCCAATTATAGAGAGTGTTTGTCACTAACAACCTATTGCAGAATGTAAAATGCAGAATGTAAAAGCTGAATGGACAAGATACTAAATGTAATGGAACAGAATGATTATGGCAGTAATGAAACTAGAACAGATATCAAACTATAGTAATGTAGGTAATGAACTAATGCAAGGAAAGTAATGAACAGGAAACTAAATGACTGCAACAGAAATGCAACTAGAATGAAATAAGAAACAAGACAGGACATACACAAATTATAAACAAGAGTGCTGGGAATGAACTCGAGCAAGCACTCGATCGAGTGTAGATCGAGTGCAGGGTCGATCTGGGCAAAAACGTAAAACAGAGCAATGCAGACAAAACATAGCAAGACAAAAGTAAATCAAACAACGATCAAACAACAAGATTTAGACTAAGAAATCAATAGACAAGGAAGGTCTTAGGGGTGGATTCATGGGTTGAACTTAGGTTGTGGTTATCTAACTTGATCAATAAACCTCAATCAACATGAACTAATCTCTAGACATTAATCTCTAAGAATATGTTAATCCACTCTCATGGCAAAAACAATCAAGCTCATATATTTCTAGACTTGTTCTCACAAAGTAAAGAATCTATACAAGCAAGCATTAAACAATATGTCAATAATCAAACAAGACTTCTAATCTCTTAGCAAGCCTAATGATAATCTCTAGATCTAGCCTTATCTATGCACCTTAGACATTGGTGTGATGCTAAGAAGCTTGAGATCAAACCCTACCCTCTCAGTTATAGGATCAGCATTAAGAACATCTAGTCTAGAAGAGATATACAACAATCAATCTTGACCAAATCAAATAACCACAACATCCATCCAGCCTAAACCATCCCTAAGAGCTAAGGAAACTAGTCACAATCACACATGATGAACAGCAAAGTCATAAACCCAGAAAAACACGAAACTTGCATGATTAGAAAGATAAAACAGAGATCTACAATATTGGAGAAGGAATCAAACTCGAATTCTTGATACTTTGAAAGTTATGAAACAAACAAGTATGAAGAATCTTGTGTTTTCTCCTTCAAAAGAGGTACAAGATCTAAGAAAATAAAAGTGCAAAAAGCATAAATCCCCAAAACGATAAAATACTAGGTTTGAGAATATCTAAAAAGCTGCTCCCTTGTGGCTGCAGGGTACAAGGTCCTTAAATAGGAAAAAGGAGAGGAAGCCCTAAAAATGCTAAAAGAAAAAATAGTCAGGCGGCTCGGCCAACTCGACCCGGTGCTCGGTCGAGTAGGGTTTTCTTGTGCTCCTTCCACTCGGTCGAGTCACTCTCAGCACACGGTCGAGTGTCTGGTCGAGTGGGCAGTCGAGTGGGACTCCGGACCTTGGTTCTCCAGCCTTAACTCCTTTGCTTTCTCCTCATGATTGCTTCACTTCTCCTCAGCATTGCTTCCATGCTCCTTAGGCTCCAAAATCACCTGTTTATGCAAGAAAAGATGCAAATGCAATGCAACTACACTCTAATGCAAGAACAATCCTAAAACTATGCAATAATGGTCAAAAAGGATAGCAAATGATGCAAAAGATGTGAATATATTAAGGAAAAACAGGGTAAAATATATGAACATCATGTTCGGCAAGGTCGACCGTATAAAGCTTCGTACGGTGACATGCCAATACTCTCATGGAAGCTATTATTGTAAGCAAATTCCGCCAACGGAAGATGCGTGTCCCAATTATCTCCCCCAGTCCAGTACACTTGCTCGCAAAAGGTCCTCAAGTGTCTATATAGTACATTCGGACTGTCCGTCTGTTTGCGGATGATTGGCCATACTCATGTCCAGTCGCGTCCCAAACGCTTCTGCAAAGCCTTCCAAAGTCCGGAGGTAAATTTGGAATCACGATCCGATACTGTACTTGCCGGAATACCATGCAATCATACAATCTCATGTACGTACACTTCAGCCAGTTTCTCAGTCTTGTCCTTCTTGTTTACGGCTATAAAGTGTGCCGATTTTGTTAATCGGTCCACGACCACCCATATGGCGTCCTTCTTGTCACATGTCGGCAAAATGGTAACAAAATCCATGGTTATCATGTCCCATTTCCATTCGAGTATCGGTAGGCTTTATAACAACCCACCCAGAACTTGGTTTTCCGCCTTAACCTGTTGACACGTCGGACAAGCTGCAACCCACTTGGCCACATCTCTCTTCATACCCGACCAGTGATAATACCTTTTCAGGTCCTTGTACATTTTGGTGGATCCGGGATGGATCGCCAATTGGGACTGGTGTGCTTCCTTAAGGATCTCGGTACGCAAGTCCTGGTCCAGTGGAACGCACACTCGACCCTTAAGCAAAATGGTACCGTTGTTCGATGTCCCGTACTCGGTTCCGTCTGCTTTGGACATCCATATCAAATCTGCGTCCTTCTCTTGTGCCACTCGCACCCTAGTCAACAAATCTGCTTGATCCGCGGCTCCAAGGCCTAACGGTGCCGACTGCTCCGTCAACACATTCAACCGCAAGGTTCTGATCATACCAACCAGGTTCTCCACGTCTCTCTCGACATTAATGGCCGACCCTCTTCTGCTTAAGGCGTCCACCACTAAATTGGCCTTACCCGGATGGTAACTGATTTCCAAGTCGTAGTCCGCGACTAACTCCATCCATCTTTGCTGTCGTAGGTTCAATTCTGACTGAGTAAAGATGTATTGCAAACTCTTGTGATCCATGTATATTTTCACCTTCCCACCGTACAAGTAGGACCGCGAAATCTTTAGTGCAAATACTACGACTGCCATCTCCAAGTCATGGGTCGGATAACTCACTTCATGCTGCCTTAGTTGTCAAGAGGCATAAGCGATTACCTTCCCTTTCTGCATTAGTACGCACCCTAACCCTCGACCAGATGCGTCCGTGTAAACAAAATACGGCCTTGAGCTTTGAAAAACTCTGTTCACACTCGGCTTTCCATTCTTTCCCATTAGTTGGGTCAGCGGTTGTGCCATACTCGCAAAACCTTTGACAAACCGCCAATAGTAGCCGGCCAATCCTAGGGAACTTCGGATCTCCGAGGCGTTTTGCAGTCTAGGCAATTTTGCTATGGACCGAATCTACTCCTGGTCCACGGACACTCCATTGTCCGATAGCACATGTCCTAAGAACCCTATCTCCCTTTTGCAAAAACTGCTCTTACTAAGCTTGGCGAATAATTTCTGCTCCTTCAACCTTTCTAGTACTTTTCTCAAGTGTGCGGCATGCTCCACTTCATTCTTCGAGTAAACCAAGATGTCTTCTATGAACACAATCACAAACTCGTCCAAGTATTCTCGGAACACATTATTCATAAGTTTCATGAATGCGGCGGGGGCGTTGGTAGTCCGGGTCCCAGATCGATGGTGAATGGATCCGACTGTGCTGGTGGTAGTCCGGACAGGGGTCCGAACAGCCTCTCATATTCTCGTACCACCGGTATATCTTGCAACCCTGTACCCGTACCCACTTATTTCTATCATGATCGAAGCTAGGTACGCTTCACACCCATTACTGATTAACTATTCGGCTTGAGCTGCCGAGACTAACAGAATTCCCGGTAATGGCCTGATGCCCTAATATTCGACCATTCCCTTAACCGTCTCAAACAGTACTCGCCCGCGGTGGCAGTCCAAGTGTGCCTTCACCCGACATATGACTAAGTCCGCTGGCATATCCATACCACACACCATGACCGAAATGTTCCGCACTACTCCGTACGTCATCATCACTTGGCCGCCCGCTGCTTGTACCCATCCGAAATTGTCTCCGGACTCCTTCCGGAATCCGCCCTTACCAATCATACTCGGACTCACAAAACAATGCGTAGCCCCGGTGTCGAACATAATATGTGTTTCCACACTGCCCATAAGTAAGGTCCCTACACAATGCTGCTTGCTAAGAACTTAACCACACACAAGACACACACACACGCAATGTGCACGCAAAAATTCCACTAAGGTGAGTATTACAACTTACCAGTGATCTGCCGTGAAGTGCTCGCTTCCACCTGCCCGTCCGTGATCGAGTACACCTGAGGCATAATTGCCCGCCATTTCGGCGGTGGCGGCAACGGCAACACGTCGCTGACCTGTTTTTGCCCTTGCGTTTCCAATTGCGGACAGTTTGGGCGGATGTGCCCTGCCTGTCCACATTGGTAGCACACTCGTGTGTCGTTTCCTTTGTGCAGAAAGTTGCTGGCCATGTGGTCCTTTCGTCCGAAATGGCGTCGGCACTGTCCCGAGTGTCTCTTACGGCAAGTCAGACACACACGTACACTGCCTGAAGCCTTACTCGTGGTCTGCTTGGTTCCATTACCCGTTTCAGTTTTTGTCACCGGCGCCTGCTACACCGTGACTCCACCGGAGTGTTGCTTAGATTCCTCGGCCAGTCCATCCTCCAACATGGCTGCCTTCTCCACCAACTCAGCAAGGCTCTTATAGTTCTGAATCTACTCTCATGCCCCGCAAGAACCGACGGATATGGACTTGCTCATCCTCAATACCTCTTGAGCCGGTTGAACTTGATCTCATACTCTCGCATGGTCCGCTTCTCTTGTTTCAGGTTCAAGAACTCCGATTAAGGACGATCAAGAGGTTCCGGCGGAAAATACTTCGCAAGGAACATCCCACGAAAAGTCTCCCAAGAGAAATTTGGGTTGGCCATATGGCTTACCATGCCTGTCCACCACGCATGGGCTTCTCCAAACAGGTAGTGGGTAGCGATGTCCTTCCGATACTCCATCGGACAACGCACAGAGTCAAAACTCCTCTCAAGGCGACTTCTACATTCATTGGCCTCAATCGGGTTTGCTCCCCCACCAAAGTACTGTGTCCATAAAAGGAGGCGTAAGCAAACAAGTTTGCTTAGTGGAGCGGTCATCCCGTCTCACTAGGCTCAGTTCAATAATCTCAATCCAACATAGGTTAGTTTAATCAAGTCATGCATGTCGAAGAACCATGGGATAGCTGTCCAAATCGTTTAGACCAACTTCCCATTATTGCAATAAAAACATTAACAAGACAAGCAAGCAATGAAGACTAAATAACCATCGGTGAAGAGATCGACCACAGAACTCGGCCACAGTCACGCACTCACCTTCGGTTTTGACCTACAGTGTTAAACTCTTGGTTCCTATGCCCAATTCCGATACCCGCCTCTACATGGACAGATCTACATCGTTAATCATCGATGTATGAACCATATACTATCGACGGATCAAGGTGGAAGAAGACTTATCGTACTTTTCTCGATCTACACTTAGGGAAAACTCGGCCAAACTCGATGGAAACTCTTTTCTCTCTCTCTTTCTCTTGCGGCTGCTCAAAAGGTCTTATGCGAATGCTAGAGAATTTCTCTAAGGGTTCCATCCTTTATATAGGATCGACTAAACCGCCTTCAGTTGCCCCAAAACGATAAACCCTATCGTTCCCCAACTTCCATATTTTTCGCATCTATCCTTATCCTACTAATTTTTCCTTTTCCTCGAGTTTCCATTTCTCTCGGGTTTCCTTCCCCGGGCCACCCATCGGCACATAATCTAATTGATCCATCCTCGTCCATCGGCCCAATCCATCATTCACTGATGCGACCATTTCCGGATAGTCCTACTTCACTATCACTCTCACTATCACTATCACCATCACTAGGACTTTCACTCCCACTATCACTCGGACTGTCACTTAGACTTAATACCGAGATCTTCCCATTTTAATCCAGAAACTTGCATGCCTGCATCATCTACAAGGTAAGACAAGGACTTCCTTTTCTTCAGTTCAAACATCTGTTCACTACTTCAGTAGTCTCGAACTCTCCATTCTCTCCAAGTCCCATCGACTATCGATTCATGACCATCGTCCTTTTCGGGCCATGATTCATCCTATTCTTGTCCCAGGTTCGTACCTTTCGATCTCTATTGGCACAGATTGCCGTACCGCTCTTGGCACTTCTCGGCACAGATTGCCGTTCCGCTCTCAGCACTTCTCGGCACTGGTTGACGTACCGCTCTCGGCACTTCTCGCGTATCGCGTACGTACCATCTCACGTACCGCGTACGTACCATCTCACGTACTGCATACGTACCGTCTCACGCACCGCGTATGTACTGCGTACGTACCGTCTCACGTACCGCATACGTACCGTCTCACGTACTGCGTACGTACCATCTCACGTACCGCCGGTTCCGAGAGAGTCGGTCGTTACACCAGGAACCAGAGCATTTTATATGGTCCCCTTCCAAGTGTATGGCTCAACTTTTGATAGCTCAACATTCAATTAACGATGTGTGAAACTCAATTAAAGCTTCTTTACGATAAGGGGGAAATGTGAGTTACTAGGATTTTATTTTCAATGGGAATTTTGTTTTGGAAGCATTGAATTAGTTCAATGTTGATTTAAAAGTATGAACAGTGATGTTTAGAACACGTACAAGTGACAGCGTGCTCTAAAAAGGATGGGTGTAGGCGAGAAATTACGTCGATAATAATCTTGAAGGGGTCCATCACCATTTGTTGCACCAATATGCCGCCATACATGTACACTTACCATCAGAACCGACATATAAAATATTGGGGCCACAATCCTAAGAACCAAAGAAAGGTAAGTTTATCTTGGGGATGTATTCTCTTAGTTCTTGAACTAATATATATTACACAAAGTCACAAACAAAGATCTTTAAGGTACATGTTTCTATGTACGGAAACAGCAACAAATGAACACAAAGGCCTGTTAAAATCGTTGGAGCTGTTAGTTTAATTTGTAATTGCTGTTAGAGCTCTAAATTTGAAAAACTTCATTAGGGGGAAACAATGAACAAACTCACCTTTATATGCCTTTTGGTCGGATTGACCTTTATTATGTGTTAAGACAATAACGCAAAAAAAAAAAAAAAAAAAAAAAACATAACAATTTTGTACGTATTTAAGATCTTCTCTTTCAGTTTTATGCCCTTTGCTCCACGTAAGACCCTGAGAGTCCTGAAGTTCCAAGAACAGTGACCTACAGAAGAAACAAAATCATTGCTTAGCCTTAGGTGATGCATGAAGGTTGACAAAAAGTATGGAAAAGATCGCATATAGAACAAGTGAGAATGCGGAATGTTGATGTCCAAATCGGTCACAATTAGAGATTTGTTTGGTGGAAAGAGGTATCAAAATTCTCTTTATAAATATAAGCCGAGGCTCGTAAAAATCAGGTTAGAAAGCTTAACTAGAAGAGTTAGACACGACGAGAGTTGTATGCTATTGAAAGATGAACGACCTCGAATGGTTCGTCCAATTTATCTAATCGACGAGTCAGCCATCAATTGCTTGTTATTTCTCTAACCGTTTCTTCCCTTTTTTCTCGATCCCCTTTTGCGGTGTCGTACATCAGTATTTATAAGACATTGTATCGGTTTGTCCATTGAAATAACCAAAATACCTTATCGACACTCTAGGAACATGCTCCTTTTCCCTTGGGATTTTACTGATCTCATGGGCCGGGCCTCATGATGGAGCTGAGAACCAACTCCCAACACGGAAGACAAGTTAAATTTGTCAAAAAAATTTACACAACTCATACTTGAACCAGGTTGTTCTAGCTTATCTCATACATTGATGTCATAGATGCACTTTGCAACTTATATCACCAGAGGAGTATAGGTTACTAGAATCATGTGATATAATCTAGGAACAAAAAATGAACCTGGATGATGCATGAAGGTTGAGAAACAGAAGATGGAAATGATCACATATAGTATAAGTGAGAATGTGCATCAGTTATATCATTTGGTAAAGGCTTCACACCCTGCACACACTAAATACAAAGCAATTAAACATCAAATAGCTAGAAAATCAAATGATAGAGAGTGAGGGCATAGAACAAACATCTCCCAACTCATTCCAATACTATCATCGACTTCCATCTTTATGGAAGTGAGAATCCCACCGAATTCTTCTACATGCTTCAGCTGATCGAAACATATTTTTTTAAGGCCTCTTGCCCTGCCTTGTCGTCTTTCTTCAATTTCCCGCTTTTGGCATCTTGAACAACAGTAAATGGAAGCCCAGCCCAGTCTGGAGCCATCAAGTGTTTGATTGGAAATTTATGTCCTGATGACTTATAGAAATCAAATCATTAACAAATATAAACCAATTATAAATCCGAACTCACTTGAATTCTCAGAGATGCATAGCAAAAGCGAAAGAACTCTTAATTTGATATCAAGAAAAAAATGTTGAGAAGATGAATCATCATCTTACACAATAGAAAATAAGATGAAACTTCTTCAAATAATCTAGTCGCAGTTATCAACAATAGAAACTCTAATCTGAAAAAGATAAAATTTAAATTAGAAACTTATGTCGTTGCGATAGAATGATGGATCAACGACATGCAAACGAACAACATTTTATCGATGACGCTGGTTTATGTCTCCAACGACAGGCAAACAACCACATCCATAAAAATGTCAACACTATAACAAATTTTTCATTATATTTTCTATGTTAAGAGAGGCAAAGAGTTGCACAATTTTAGACATCTTGTAGTAGTCTCTCTCTCAAGCCAAATTGATTATACCTTTGCTGGTATATATGAGTCACATGTCTTTATAAAAAGTTTACACACTATACAAGAATCTTGGACATGTATATATAAATCGTCTAATAATGTATAAATGTCTACATTTACACATAAACTAATAATAGAAAATAACTACAATTATGTTTCACATTTACAATTAGTTATAAAATAAATAATGATTTTATGTTATCAAATTAAATGATTTATCTAAATAATTAAATAAACCATTTTATGATATTATACATTAAAACCCCTTAGGTGGCTAGTTTTAGAAATTGTATCTTTTAACTAATTAGAAAATTGTGAAGTAAACAATAATTAGTCATCCACGCCGTTAAATCTGTAAGTCTCCAACATGGTCCAAATCCACATTTTCAAATTATGAAAATTTGATATTTGTTAACGTAGAAACGTGTAAAAGATGCATGTAAAGTTGTCAATATTGATGATTTTGTGGGTTTTTGTGTGGAGTAAATCTAATTATTTTTGCCTCCAACCACTACAACAAATATGGTTATTAATAGCATATGATTAATGTTATGATATGGTTATTATAGCGTTTTCATGTATGCTATAAAAAGTAACGTTATAATAGAGTAACTATATATGATAGTGTTTTTGGGCAGTCGCTATCGTAGGGTATCCTATGATAGCATATTTAAAATGTTATATTACAGTGATTAATAACACATATATCGTGCTATATTTAATTATATAATAGTACTTTTTGCTTGTTATATATACGTTAAACGTAGCAATCTTTTCTTGCTATGATTTAATTTTTAGTAGCTCTATGTTAATGCCATTTGATTATTTCTCTTAGCATTGGTGTTGAGCTATTTGTATCTGAGTTGTAGCTTTTATTATTTGCTACTAAGTGAGTGTACAGCTATAACGATCAATTTGGTTGTTCTTCTGATTACTATAAATTGTTCCCTATACAGCATATTCACATGAAGTTACAATTTAAAAGTATAAAATCCTGTGATGAAGCTGAAATTGTATTCCATAATAGAAAATATCAAACATTGTTATTTCCCAGCAATGAGCATACAATTCAATTCCATAAATCCCAAACAAAGAACACAAGTCTCATTTGCCACAACAACGAAAGTAGAAAATCATACGGTTCTTACTCGACATCAAATGTTGACAATTTTTTCTTCAGACCATGCTATAGTGGTACCAATAGCATCCACCATACAATCAATAGCAAAATTAGGCCTCCAAACCTTGGCATCAGGCACCTTCACTACATCAATCCACACACAGACTACATTATGACCCAAGGGAACAAAATGCACTAACTACTCTGGGTTGTTTGAAAACCAACGTCCTTCTGGAACAACCCTATTCTAACATGTAATGTCCAGCAGTCTGCACTTCTGATACTCCATGACAATCCGTTTTGGAGAAGTATGCTGCATAGTATAAATAATATGTATGGGGTACCAAAGGCATCACTGCTAACGATCATAACATATTCTATAAGTAACAAAAACATTGAAATTTACCCGCTGAGATGAACTTGAAGGAGATTGTGAAAGTGGTTTTGAACTCTTCACATGAGCTGCTGGAGTGAGTACTTGTGACTGCGTACGAGGAGATGTTGTAGATGATGCCTCAATACTTAAATCTTCGAATAAAACTCTCTTGAATGGCCATGCTACAAACAACTTCAAAGAGTCATGAAGATTTGAGAGTTTTTATGATTGACCGCCAAAGAAATATATCAGGTTCATTAATTGCACCCACAAAATCTTTAATGGCATTTGGTCCAAGAGGAAGGTCATTCACCAAAGCTTTGGGATCACTAGTCTGCCAACGGCCTTCAGTAACAGGTTTATCATCATTTGATAGCCAATGTAGAAGTTTGCACTTGTTCATGGAAGTTGTATTTGGGCTTTGCTAAACAAAATAAGTCCAATATAGAAAAATATTACTAGATTTAAGAACACTAAAACGTAGAGATCAAATTCCTAAGTACAATCAATCAGATTAAGAAAACGTTACCTTAGGCGAAATGTCTTATGGTTCTAAATCCTGCTCAATAGATAGTTTCTCCTACATCTTCACCAATACTAAACATATTTGGCGCAGGTCTCCAAAAAAATGCAACTCCTTCAAAAGCCGTCTCAACCAACACCTTCACTGAATTAGGTCCCAACGGTACATTGTTGATGAAGTCTATGTGATCAAAAGACAGAATACGACCCTCAGCTACTTTGAATTTAGATCCAGACCAATCATACAGAATGCACTTAGGCTGCGGTTTTTGGTTTACACTCTACAAATATTATTGAAAATAATAGTTAGAATCTGTTAACTTTTCAATATCAAACATCAACAAATGTCATTATACATTAACGCTTACTCTTGGTGCTGAATGTTCACCAACTTTCGAAAATTGACGCTGTAAAATGAGAAGAAATATAATTAGTTACCATTTTTCTTAGACCATTAATATAATGACACAGACTTACAGGACTATTCAGTTTCGCAAGAGCATCTTGTAATTTATTGACTTGATGCTGCAACTAAATTTGGGTATGTTACATTTGAGTCACATACTTGCTTTTCATCTAGAAACAAGCAAGTTTGGTCATACTCATTCCGCTATGAGTCTATTTGACAAACTCTCATTTTACTTTTAGTAGCGGTTATAATAATTGTGCTATTATAATCTGCTATCAATTCATATTTGTTGCAGTGTACTGTGACTGATTTTTGTAATGTTGTTCTTTGCTATCTTCTCTTGTGACATGTTTTGTTTTTCTTAATTAGCCCTTCTTTTCTTCGGACACCCGTTCTTCTGTGGCTCTCTTTGTGACTGACTTGTTTGTCTTTAGTGAATTATTGGCTCTCTTCTTAATTGTTTTTGTAGTATTCTTATTAGTTAGATATTTTGTTTTCTTCTGACACGTGTGTGCTTCTGTAGTCCACTAAGCTGTTTTGTGTTTTTACAATTTGGGAAACGAAATGGAATCAAAGTTCCATGCTTTTATGTTCCCGTGGTTTGCTTTTGGTCATATGATTCAATTCAGTCAAAGTTCACCTAATGTTTTCCTGATTCCCCTAATCTGTCCTATTTCAATGAAGAAGAATCAAAGCAAGTGGCCAAAGAAAAGAAAAACAAAGAAGTAATTCTTAATTATTGTTGGATCCGTTGTGATTGATTTTTGTAATGTTCTTCTTCGCTGTCTTTGTCTTGTGACATGTTTTTTGTTGTGTCCTTCTTAATTAGCTATTGTTTCCTTTTGACACCTGTTCTTCTTGCTTCTCTCTTGTGACTTGTTTATTTTTGTAGTGAATTATTGGCTCTCTTCTCGAGTAGTGATCTTGTGACTTAGTTTTTGTAGTGTTCTTCTTAATTAACCAATTGTTTTTCTTCTACACATGTGTTTCTGTAATCCACTAACTTTTCACTAAATACTTTAATCCACCAAACCAGTCTCCAGTTTCATATAAGGGTGTTTCACTGCACAACAATCAGAGTAAGAGACGAAGATAAAAAAGAAGCATATACTTGTTTTTGAATTCTTGAATACTTCGTTTAGTTGTTTTGTTTTGTTTCTTTTTACAATTTGAGGAAACGAAATGGATTCGAAATTCCATGCATTTATGTTCCCATGGTTTGCTTTTGGTCATATGATTCCTTTTCTTCATCTTGCAAACAAACTAGCTGAGAAAGGTCACCGTGTTACATTCTTGCTACCTAAGAAAGCTCAAAAGCAGGTGGAACATCACAACCTGTTCCCAGACAGTATTTTCTTTCACCCTCTCACAGTCACTCATGTCAATGGCCTCCCTCTTGGTGCCGAGACAACCTCGGATATCTCAATCTC
This sequence comes from Camelina sativa, assembly GCF_030686135.1. Lineage (NCBI taxonomy): Eukaryota > Viridiplantae > Streptophyta > Magnoliopsida > Brassicales > Brassicaceae > Camelina > Camelina sativa. The sequence goes on along the minus strand of NC_141892.1, from coordinate 20,449,441 downwards.
GGAGGATAATTTATTGTCCGAAGCCTTAGATCTCACTCGCAGTCAGGTTGAAGCTGCGGTTCGTGCTTTGAGACCGGATTTTATCTTCTTCGATTTTGCTCACTGGATTCCAGAATTGGCTAAAGAGCATAAGATCAAGAGTGTGAGTTACATGATAGTATCTGCGACAGTTATAGCTCGTTTACATGACCCTGGTGCACCAGGTGTTCACCCACCGGGTTATCCTTCAACGAAGGTATTGTTCCGTGAAAACGATGCTCATGCCTTAGTAACCAGGTCGATCTTCTACGAGAGACTTTATAATCAGCTCACTACTGGTTTTAAGAGCTGTGATGTAATTGCACTGAGGACATGCAAAGAAATCGAAGGTAAATTCTGCGACTTTATATCGCGTCAATACCAAAAGAAGGTTCTCTTGACTGGTCCAATGCTCCCGGAACCAGCCACAAGTAAACCACTAGAAGAACACTGGAGCCATTTTCTCAGCGGGTTCCCACCTGGTTCAGTAGTGTTTTGTGCACTTGGCAGCCAGATCGTTCTTGAGAAGGATCAGTTCCAAGACCTCTGCTTAGGGATGGAGCTGACAGGTTTACCGTTTCTTGTAGCGGTAAAGCCACCGAGAGGATCATCGACAATCCAAGAAAGTTTACCCGAAGGGTTCGAGGAGAGGGTGAAGGGGCGTGGTGTGGTTTGGGGAGGATGGGTGCAACAGCCTTTGATATTGTCTCATCCATCAGTAGGCTGCTTTGTGAACCATTGCGGTCCAGGAACAATATGGGAGTGCCTGATGACTGATTGCCAAATGGTTTTAATTCCATTTTTAAGTGATCAAGTTCTCTTCACAAGGTTGTTGACCGAGGAATTCGAGGTCTCTGTGGAAGTGTCCAGGGAAAAAATAGGGTGGTTTTCAAAGGAGAGCTTAAGAAATGCGATCAAGTCTGTTATGGATAAAGAGAGCGACCTCGGGAAGCTAGTGGGGAGTAACCACGCCAAATTGAAGGAGATTCTTGTTAGTCCTGGACTGTTTTCTAGTTACGTGGATAACTTTGTTGAGGCATTGGCTGATTTGATTAGTGTCCAGAAACATTATTAGATCTGAAATTATATGCTTTGTACGACTGGCGAGACAAGAGTTCTTCTTGAGTCAAACATATATTTTATGATGAAGGTTGGTAATGATATTAAATCAATATTTTAGTTCGGTTCAGATGCTTACTTTTTAGAAATATTGTTTTAAGAATAATAGTTTTCAAAGTATAATATGCTTTAATGATGTAGTTTACATAGCAAAACTCTCACATTTGTTTATTTTCAAATTTTGAACGTAAATGGGTTGACTCTTTCATCTCAACAAGTAAAAACTAGATGAATGTTCATTCAACTCTTTCAAAATCTTCAACTAATACTACCATTTGCACTCTAAATAAGTTTACCTTATTTTACTAATAAGCTAAACTATTTTTTAAAAAGTTGTTTTAACGTTTTGTATCCATCCAACTCACTTATGTCAAGCGTCAAGCAAATCATTTATCAATCATCTATAGTGTAGGCCACACATGATATTATGAGTTATGAAATTTTATCTTCCAATCTCGAAGAATTATATTCACAAACTCGGCGTTTCAAGAGAACAACCACAATGTCTGTAGGATTTGCGGTGTCTTGCAACTCTCATGGAAAGTCAACACCAATTTCAAGTTCGGTATTGATTATATCCTCGTGGTAAAAAAGCCTTCTTAAGATTAATTATGAGTGATTTCATCTTCATTAGACTGATTAGATTTTTCTTCTTTTGGGTTAAACTTTGGGCTGATTAGATAAAACCAGAAATTATATCCAAGAAAAAAAAAAAAAAAATATATATATATATATATATATATATATATATACGTTAGGATACAAACAACGTCCCAATGTCCCACATCTGAAGATTAGAAAATAAGTTTCCAATATATAAGCCAAGACCAACTCCAATTAGTACGAAGCCTTTTGGGAAAGAGCCCAATCAAAAATCCGTGCGGGCTTTGCCACCTTGACCCAAAGCGGACAATATCATACTAATAGGGGAGTTGGCTTGGGCTTGGAAAACCGAACAATTGGTACCAGAGCCTAGGTCGAAAAGTGGACCTAGGAGAGTGGTTGTGGGCTTTGTGCTCGATGTGGGAGGATCTCTCAAAAAGATGACATGATTAAGGATCCTTCAAAGTATCGTGGTACATAGTTTGAGGGGAGGCTTGTTAGGATACAAACAATGTCCCACATTTGAAGATTAGAAAATAAGTTTTTAATATACAAGGCAAGACCAACTCCAATTAGTATGATGTCTTTTGGGAAGGAGCCCAATAAGAAATTCATGCGGGCTTTGCCACCTAGGCCCAAATCGGACAATATTATACTAATAGGAGAGTTGGTTTGGGCCTGGAAAACCCAACAATATGCATTAGTTAAAGTGTTAAAAACACTTGGACCAAGTAGATCATACCTCAAGATTTATTAGAGCTTTCATCTGAAACATTTTCACTTGGGATGTAACAGACCGCTTACAACGGTTCTTTTTTTTACTTGCTAAAATTTACCGTATATATAGATCATACCGGCTTTAATGTTTTAGTGTATGTCTGCAGGAGTGATGAAGATGAATTCTGAACCTCTCCTTACCGAATAAAGAGTAGGTAGCTTCCTTCTGAATCTCTCCTTCTGAATATTTTGGAAATATTTTTATATTAAACATCTTCAAACTTCAACAACAGGTCATCGTGATTGGCCGTTGAGACAAACGAATTCTAACTTTCTTAGCATGTGGATAATAATTCAAAAACACAGAGACAAACGCTGTGGCGTGGACCAAAACCATTAAAGCGTGGACCACAACATGTGTCGTGAACCGTAAAACATAAATCGTGTAACCAACGGGACCAATATCACTAAGGCGTGTAACCCAACGTAACGTCATAGACCAAAAACTAAGATATGCCTATATTTGGAATTTTTGACCGCACATATACAGTATGTAAGTATATCGTGAACCATAATTATCGTAAACAAAAAAACATATATGTATATATTTATTTAATTATTTATATCGTACGAAAATTCTCTTTTTGGGAATTTGATATGGAATCTAGTTATCTTCTTCGTCAAAACTATACTTGAAACCCTAGCCAAAATTTTAATTGTCATAATCAGAACATATCTTCACTAGTCTCATTCCCAGAATACAAGAGTATACATTTAGTTATGTTGAACAAAAACAAGTTCCATCGAAGACAAAATAATTATTAGTGTACAAAAATAGACGGTGGTGATGCAGTTGATGACGATGCAGAGGAGAAGATGATACACTTCTTGCAAATTTCATGAATCTCGTCATAGATGACTATGTTTAGGCATTTTATACTACGCTTATGGTTATTACGGTTATGATTTATTAACTACTAGTTATAGGTAGAAATTTGTTTAGCCTTATGTTAAATATGGTTCTGGTTAAAGCATTTATGTTAAATACGATTACAGATATTTGATGATATGATATGGTTGATATTATTTGATGATATTATATGGGTAATAATATTTATTTTTAATTAATATATTTTTAGCTTATTCATATATTTATATATTATATGATTCATATTAAATAATTAGCTATTAGTATATTTTATTATGTTTTAAAACAATTAAGGTTAAAAAGTTACGGTTTAACTATGCAATTAATTGTAACACCCATGAACCGAGTTTTCGGTTTGGGTGTCGATCGATGCCAAGGAAGGGCGTCGGTCGACACCACTCTAGGGTTGTTGCTCGGGTTAGTTCTTTTCTTTTTTTTTCTCCGATTCGATGCGGTTTGTTATGCAAATCCAAGAGCTTGTGTATAAAAGGGGGAACTCAACGCCTAGAGGTGAGTGCAGGATAATGGTTTATCTAAGCGATTAGATGTGTGTTTCGTGTGATTTTGTGTGATTGATTGCTTGTGTGCTTGTTTGTGCTTGGTCGTGGTAGTTGTGTCCTGTTGAGGTCGTATTTAGCATCACGAACGTTGTGGCGATGGTTGGAGCCGAGAGAAGTAGAGAGAGATCGTGTTCGGCGATGTTTTGCACGACTACGTCAATCAACATTAGGAGGGTTTTGGTAGAAACATCAGTAAGCATCAACTGATGCCAGAAGGGCGTGACGACGAGGAGTGTCGGTCGACACCATTGTTCAGAGTTGTCTGGTTTGCTTGTATTTATATATTTTTATGTTTTTATCTTCGCTTGTATTTATAGCCCAGTAGATGGGAGAATTGCATCACTGAGTATTTCTGGTAATACTCACGCATCTCATTGTTTTTGATAGTGGAATCAAGGCAATGAAGAGGAGGATGTTCTAGTGGCTCGTTGACGTGTTGTCTGTGTTCTATTAGATTGTTAGAGTGGGTCATTAGTGTAACGCCCGTGAACCGGAATTCCGGTTTGGGTTGTTTATCAATCGATGCAAGGTCGGTTTCTACGAGATGATTTAAGTTAAACGCTCGTTTTCTTGCGTTTTGGTTTGGGAAAACCCTATAGTCTTGTATTTAAAGGGATGCTCGACAACTTTGGCCTCTTTTGGTCGTTTTCCAGAAAGTTAGAAAATGAGAGAAAAGTTCTAAGAGTTCTTGAGAGTTTTGGTCATTGTTTGCAAGATCTGTTCCAGTGGAGTGGAGATATGTGGTTGGGATCGTGTTAAGAGCTTTCTAGGAGACTTTTCGTGAGTTTAGATCCAGTTTTCGTCATTCTCAAAGGTGAGTGCGTGACCATGGCTAATCTAAGCGAATTGATGGTTGTTTTGTTATGATTTTTGGTTGTTATTGGCTTGTTTGATTGCTTGCGGATGTTCCTTGTGAGTTTTGTGGCATTTGGAGGCGATTTCGGTGTATTGAAGCCGAGAGGAGATGGAGGAGCTCAATTTCGGCGTTGTGACGCGCGACATCATCGATGGATGCAAGGAGTGTATCGGTCGATGCAGGAGGTGTTGCATTGGTCGATGCAAGGAGTGCATCGATCGACGCAAGGCGTGCGTCGGTCGATGCAAATTCGCAGAGTTATACGCATTGTCTGGTTTGCTTGTTTTGTATGTTGTTTGTGATTGTCTTTTCGCTTGTGTGTATAGCCCAGTGTACACACGCATCTCATATGGGAAGATCGTCTCACAGAATATTTATGATAATACTCACGCATGTCATATGTGATGTGGTGCAGGTAAAGGCAAAGTGGGATCGTGAGATCAAGGCGATGAAGAGGATTATGTTCTAGTGGCTCATTGATGTGTTTTATGGTTTTCTTTAGGTTGCTAGAGTTGATTCGTTAGAATGTTGCTAGGTTGCTAGGTTGCTGTCTCATGACTCTGTTGGTTAATTTATTACTGTTTGTGAGAAATTTGTTATTTGTTTATTGGTTATTGGTTTAATGGTATCTTTTTATGTTATCCGTTGTTGTTTGATTGGGGTTAGGTGTTAGCGAATATGAGATCACTAGTTTAATATTATATCTAAAACAAAAAATGGGTCGGGTCGTTTCAATTAGAATGATGATAGGTTGTTGGTTTATTGCTTCTTGATAATATTGGATTATTGCTGGTTTAATGTTGGTTAGTTCCGCTGTTTGAATTGAATAATGTTATGATGTTAGTGAGTATGGGATCAATAGTTAATTATTATATTAAAAATTAGATCAGATTATTTCATTAACCAACAGTTTTGATACGGTTACAGTTAATTAACGGTTACAGTTAATTAACGGTTACAGTTATGGTTTTGGTTTTTAACCGTTTTATATAATTATTGTTTAGATACTGTTGGAAATACGATTATGGTTTAGTTTTGGTTATGCTTAAGTTTGTTGATTAATAGACAATCTGGAAATATTTTAAAAATATATATGTATATATATATATACACACTTTTTTTTCATTTCGAGTATTAATCTCTTTTCCAGTTTTATTAAATTTTTGTTTTTCTTTTTTTACTTGATTAAATCAGCAAATAATTTCAAGAAAATGAAATTAAAACTCAAACTATTTGATATTTATAAATTTATGATGATGTGTTAATTCGTGAACCAGTGCCGTGCTCACACTTATAAAGGCCTAGGGCTAATTTTTTGTTTGTTTGTAATGTTTAGTAAAAAATTATCTTAATACTAAATAAAAATAAAATGATAATTATAAAAGCCAATATTATAAATTAAAATCATTTTTGTTAAGTCAAAACGTTCAATAGTAATTTTCTACATAGACTACTATTAGTTATTCTTTTTTTTTTTACTATTATTTTGACTTTGTTATTTTGTATTAGTAGGGAATATGTTTTCTAGATAAGAAAATCTTAATGAAATTTCTAGTATTTTCAAAAATACAATTTCTAATGTAAAGTTTACAATATAAAAACAAATTATATCAAATTAACTAAATATATTAGTTTACATTTTATATAAAAATGTGGCCTAAAATTTTAATATATTTTTTTGTGGCCTAGGGCATTTGCCCTTTTTGCCTGAGGGAAAGCACGGCATTGTCGTGAACACTTTTTCTATTTTATGAAAGTCTTAAGAAGTATATATGCTTTTCTAAAGTTCGAAATCGAAATCATTTAGTTTCGTATGTCTCCTTTATGTATTATATAGTGAGACGAATAAAATGATGTATATTGATGTCTGTGATTTTTAACATCCAGTTTTAGCTTATAAACCACACGAAAAACTGCAAAAATGCATGTGAACAGTTAATAGATTACAAAATTTCTTAGAGGGGTACAAAGATAAGACAAAAAAGAAAATAAGAGTCTTTATTTGGAGATTTTACGACGAAAATAAACAGAAAATGTGAAATAAGCGATTGAAATATCAATATACAAAATGTTAGGCTACGAAGAATTCTGAGGGTAACATGGATTGATTTATGGTAGGAAATTTAATGTCAATCATTTACTATACATGAACTACAAAACATGTGGCTGTGGTAAATCGACTACATGTGTCTAGCAACTTACTTACTAAACAATCGTATGCAACTATCTTGCTGATAGCTTGGCTAACCATGCTTTTTCTTTTTTTAGTCTAATATTAAAATTTTATACCAATAAAAAAGAGTTTACATTTTACAATGAAACCTAAAAAACATATCTAGCTCTGTGATAGAGAGAGCAAAGGAACATTATATTTTTTTTTTAAAATATAAGAGCTTAGCCACAATTAGAGTGGGCTAGAGATACAACCAAAATAGTAACCAAGGAGAGAGGCCGTGGCGGCAGGATCCTCCGGCGAGAAAGATATGAGACGGTTGCGCATGGTACGATCGACAGTAGACTTTGTAGTATGAAGGGTACAAGCTTCCGACGAGAAAATTCTACGGTTCCTCTCCTTCCATATCAAATAGATGGATGTTTGCAATAGAAGCTTGAGAATCTTACTGGCAAAGCGGGCAGAGTTGATGCAATCCCCAAAACCCAAAAGGCAGTTGACGATAAGGAGGTAGGAGGATTCGGTGAGATCCTTCCTGCAAGCCCCACCCAAATAGCTCTGGAAAAATCACAGTGGAAGAATAAATGATCATGTGTGTCCAGACCGGTGTTGCAAAGGACACAAGCATCAGGAACACTCAATCTCCAGTTCCTCAACCTATCCCTCGTATTAAGTCGTCCAAGCGCAGCCAACCAATGGATAAACGAAAACCGTGGGACAACTTCTTTAAACCAAACGGCTTTGTGCCATGGTACTCGCGGCGAAACGTCCCGAGTTTGCAACCATGTACCTTTTGCGAAGAATTTTCCCGAAAAAGATCCGGAGGGCTGCCTCCATTGATACCAGTCTGAGCCTCGTGATGGATCTGGAGGGGGATGAGAGGACAGATAGATGTGTAACTGCTCCGCTTGAGGTGACCGAGAATTGGGAAGGAACCAATGTCCCTCTCGAGTAGCTTCCCCCACCGTGGCTTCCTTTCTTATACGAAGTTCCCTGGGACCCAATTGACCAAACAAGTCAATAAGAGGGCCTAGACTTGTCCAGGAGTCAAACCAGAAGGAGGCTCGAATTCTATTCCTGACAAGACACTTTATCAGGGCCTTAACGGTAGGTTGCAGCTCAATCAACTTCCTCAAGTTTCAAGACAGACGAGGAGATGGTTCCATCAGCCAGTAGTTCCGCCGACCAAAGATATTGTGGTGAAGCCAGTTGACCCATAGCGAACCAGGGCGATCAAATAAATACCACACCTGCTTCAACCTGAAGACTGTTGCAAACTTCTCAAGAGACCGTAGTCCTAGACCACCCTCCTCTTTAGTTTTACACAAATCTTTCCAAGACACTCGAGCCCCTCTTGCAGATGATGTTGCATTCTTCCACAGGAAAGCAGCACACAGAGAATCAACCTTCTTGAAGAAATCCTTTGGGAGGACAAAAACTTGACTCCAGAAATTTACTTTCCCGTAGATAACAGAGACAATGAGTCGTATTTTCCCCGCATAGAACAAATACTTTGCTGTCCACGAATGCAACTTATTGGTAATCTTCTGGAGAAACAGCCGAAGAGTAGCCAGAGACAACTTCGTAGGGCTTAAGGGTAAGCCAAGGCATCGAGATGGAAAAGCACCTAGCTTAACTCCGATTGACTCCGAGATTGCAGCAGCTTCCTCATCATCAAACCCTCCAAGAAACAGTTCAAACTTGGCCGGGTTCATTTCAAGCCCAGAGAGTGAACGAAAACACTGCAATATCTCAGATATACCCTGCATTGAGCTCTGTGAGCCATCTGAGAAAACCAATAGATCATCTGCGAATGCTAAGTGAGTTAGGCAGGGAGAGGAGCACATTGGATGTGCTGAGAACTTGCCTTGCACTGAACCCACATCTAAAATTCGTGAAAGGACTTCCATAACCATGATAAACAGATAAGGAGAAATGCAGTCACCTTGGCTTAGACCCCTCTCTCCTTTGAAAAAACCAGCCAGCTCTCCATTAATGGCAATAGAGAACCTAGGGGTAGAGATACACTCTTTGATCCAGGAACAAAATAGCGGAAGGAAGTTTTGGGCCTTTAGGATCTTAAGAACGAAGTCCCAACAAACCGTGTCAAAGGCTTTACGAATGTCAACTTTTAGGAGAGAGCTTCTTCTACATGAGGCTTTCTCATAATTGCGGATAAGTTCAGAAGCCAGGAGGACATTTTAACCTAAGCTACGACCACTTAGAAAAGCAGCCGGATTAGGAGAGATGCTTTGTAGCAGTAGAGGCTTCAGCCGTGTCGCTAGGATCTTCAAGATGACCTTGTAAGCCAAGTTGCAACAGCTGATGAGGCGAAAGTCAGCGAGTGAAGAAGCCTCAGGGGTTTTTGGAATTAGAGCGATGATAGTGGCATTAAGATACTTGAGGAGACGACCATTGCGGAAGAATTCTTTAATTGCAGAAGTAAGATCCTGTCCTATAGTTGACCAAGCCGACTTGTAAAACTCAACCGGGTAGCCGTCTGGTACCGGTGATTTGTTCAAGGGCATAGCAAAGATAGTGTCACGTATCTCCTCATCTGTTACCTCCCGCAACAGGTTTGCAGCATGGTCTGCCGTGCATCTGAAGGGGAGTAGGTCCTGCAAGTATTCAATAGTTGCAGGCGAAGACTGCAGATCCATGGTCCCAAGAACTGTTGTGAAGTATTCGACTGCATGTTGGTTCATTTCCATAGGATATGTGATCTTCCTTCCTGCAGCATCCACAAAAAAATGAACTTGGTTCTGAGAGTTTCGCTGAATTACCGTCTTGTGGAAGAAAGCAGTGTTCATATCCCCAAGGTGTAGCCATTGAATTCGAGATTTTTGCAAAAAGAACTTTTCCTCAGCTATCTTCAGTGTTTTCCAAGCCTCTGATGCTATATTCTCTTCCCTAGCCAAAGAAGCCGAAGGGGAAGAAAGCAACCTCCGTTGAATGTCCGCAACTTCAGCTTCTTTCTCCTTAACCCGAGATGTAATGCCACTAAAGTGGTTCCTGTTTAGTGTTCGGAGACATGGTTTGAGGAGCTTCAATGCACATGCAAGTTTAAACTGGCTAGATCCGATGATTGATGGAGCAGACCATTCATCTTCAACTGCAGCAGCGTAGTCAGGGTGGTCCACTACATGGCAGAAGAACTTGAAAGGCCTATTGATCGGACGATGCAGAGAGGGAACCAAGAATAAGCACGGGGAATGGTCCGACTGACTAGGCTCGAGAAATTCCACATAAGCATCAGGGAACCTCCTCGCCCAATGCTCATTGATAAGAGCATGGTCAATACGCTTAGAGACAGGATTTGACTCCTGGTGGTTCCACCACGTGAAGGGAAGGCCTTTCGTGGGAGCTTCGAAAAGGTTAGAGTCTTGTAGGGCAAGTTCAAAGTTACACACTCCATGTAGATCAACATCAACAGCCGGGTAGCCAGAGTGATGCTCACCTCTGAGTATCTGGTTAAAGTCCCCTACAACTGCCCAAGGACTTCGGGAGAGTGGAGTAGAGGAGTGGAGATAGGCCAAATCATCCCAAAGAGGTAGTCTTTCCTCAACTAAATTGAAACCATAGACAAAGGAAACTGTGAGATTAATACCTTCTGCCAAAAGGAAGAATCCACAAGTGACAACTTGAGCAGAGACATGATAGATAACGACTGAAAATCTTGGATCCCAGACAACTACAATCCTTGCCGTGTTGTGGCTGTCAAAGTTACCAAAGTACTTCCAACCATTGGGGATCGCCTTACTAATTCTCTCCGAGTGAGTAGGATGTATCTTAGTTTCCAAAAAAGCTCCAAAAAGAGGCATGTGGATATTAATCCAACTTTTTGTCATCTCTTGACGCCTATGGCTATTTAAGCCCCGAATGTTCCATCCAAAAAAGATATTTACATAGAGGATTAAGTACTCGCAGCCTTGCGGCTGCTATTCTTGCGCTTTACTTTGATAAAGGGCGCCTCATCTCCTTGTCCTACTTCTGGTGAAGAAGAAGAGGTATTCTCATAAGGCACGACCTTACCCTTACTCTTCTCACTTTGATAAAGGGCGCCTCATCTCCTTGTCCCATGCTTTTTCTTTGCCTTTAGGTTTTCATGCATTTGATGTTTGTCCTAGTTTTTTTACTTCTATTCTTGTAGCGTATATGAATGGGACTGCGGTCCTGCGCTCTGTTCGATTGTAATTTTTTTAGTTTTTGAACAAAAGTGGGAGACATTATCTCTCCTCCCTTACCAAAAAAAAAAAAAAATAGCATGCAACTGCGAGATTAATAGGTTTGATAAGTTTTACAACTCAACTATCGCAGGTTGTAACACGCTTATCCAGGCTACTACAAGTGACTTTACAACACTTATGATGCATAAAATGACGAACAATTCTTGGGTTCACTCCTAAGGTGAACCCCTTTGCTCACTTCTCCTTATTTTAGCCAATGATAATCTGATATGTCATAATACATTTAAGAACCTATTTATTGACCTCTTTATAAAATAAGAAAACAAAATCTGTATACATTATTATAAAATTCAAAACTTAAACTGCTTTTTTATAAACCCAAAACGATATATAATTTCATTCTATTTGTAAAATCTAAACCCTAACCATCTCATTTGTAAACCCAAACCGACATATAAATTTTGTTTCAATTGGTAAAATCTAAACCCTAACCACTTCATTTGTAAACCCAAATTGACATCTAATTTCATTTTAATTGTAAAATCAAAACCCTAACTACTTCATTTGTAAACCCAAACTGACATATAATTTTGTTTGAATTGTAAAATCTAAATCTTAATCACCTTATTTGTAAACCCAAACCGATACATCATTTCATTCCAATTGTAAAAATCTAAACCAAACCAATATTTAACTTTCCTTAAAAAATTTATACAGAATTTGTTTTTTTAACATGTATTATTTTTTAATTTAATTTTGATTTATTTTTTTAAACAAGATAATGTATAAAAGATTCTGATTGGTTGAAAAAGAAGAAGTGAACAAGAAAGTTCATCCTAAGAACCTAAGTATTTTTCTAAAATGACGATCATAAGATGCATTAAGAACAAACAGAACTAAGAAATAAGATGAACAAAGCTAGATCTAAATAGCCTTAATTAGTTTAACGATCCATGTATCCTTTATTATCAACAATATAGTACATTTTCATCAACAGAAAATTAATGCAGAGAGTTATTACAGGTCTTTTCCTTTGACAGAAAATAGTACTTTTTCATCAACCATAATAATTAATTTCGAGGGTTATTTTTCTTACAATAATATTTTTATTATTCAACGCTTGTTTAATCGTATCTATTATTTAACCGTTTGTTTTAATTCAACCACATATTCACCATGTTTTCTAACCCTCTTTACTTTAACCACTGTTAAAAAAAACAATTAACCGTCTTATTTAAACGATGTTTTTTTTTTTTTTTTTTTTTTTTTTTTTTTTTTTTTTTTTTTAACAATATCTTTATAATTCATTCGGTCCACAAGTTGGAATCATACAAGCAGTGCCTCCTTTGAAGAGTAACACCTACATAAAAGATAGACATTACACACCTTAAAAAGTACTACTAGTGAAAAACTCCAAACCAAATAACTAAAAGGGTAGGAGCCGGAGGAACAATCCGTTGCTTGAGCGTAAGAGGACCTAAGTGAAGTCTGAGGATGGTTTTAATTTGAGATATCAGAACTGAGGCTGGTCTCGATATGGCTGAGTGAAGTCGAGTGTTGCGTTCTCTCCAAATAAGATAAACCGAGGCTTGATAGGCTAACCGAAGGATAAAAGCTATGTTTTTATCCCTCGAAGGACTCTTCAACCACCTAGATCTGATCTCAAAATCAGTGGGAGAAGTGACTTGAGCCTTATCAACAAAATACTTCCATACTTCTCTAGAATACAAACAATCGAAGAACAAATGCTGACGAGTTTCATCCTGGTTGTTGCAAAGCAGACAAACTGAGGGAACCGAGAAACCCCACCTTACTAGTTTATCCCTTGTTAGGAGTCTATGGCGTGCATTAAGCCAAGTGATGAATGAGTGCTTTGGAATCCTGCCTTTGATCCAAACTGATTCGAACCAGTCCACTTTGGTACCCGGAGGGAATAAGAAATCCCAAGTTGCCGCTGTTGAGAAGACATCAGAGGCGGGAGCTTCCCCAATTTTCCAGAGAAACCTATCATCTGCATTATCGTCAAGAGGCATCAGTGACGGCGTGGAAGGGAGGCAAGCTTTGAGCAGTTGTATTATAGGGTTGCGACTACGGGTGTTTGAGATCCACCATTGACCATGAACCACCGCATACGCAACAACAGAAGAGAGTGGCAATCCTGAAACTCTAGGTCCCGAGGGACCCGTAATCTCCAGGAGAGGTCCCAAAGAAGTCCAATTGTCAGTCCAGAAATTACAGGTTATCCCAGATCCAATCTCACACACGATAAATGGTCTAGCCAAAGGTCTGAGTTTACAAAGTCTCCTCCAAATCCAGCTACCTGAGGTAGAACCATTAAGGTCCCAAAAGCAGTGATTACCTATTAGGTGTCTTCTTACCCATGAAACCCACAAAGAGCCCCCTTTAGCAAAGATTAACCATATCAGCTTGAGGCTTAGAATCTTATTCCAATGAACCAATCTTTTCAACCCTAGTCCACCGCTTTCCTTAGTTGTACAGACTGAATCCCAAGATACCTTCGCCCCCCTTGCTGATTCAGTTGAACCCTTCCATAGGAACGCATTGCACATAGACTCAATCTCTTCCAATAAACCATTAGGCAGAATGAATATAGATGCCCAAAAGGTGATGGTAGAATAAATAACTGACTGGATCAGTTGAGTTCTACCTGCAAAGGACAATCGTCTAACAGTCCAAGAAGTGAACCTGGCCGTGATCTTATCCAGGAGAGGCTGATAGTCTTGTCTAGACATCTTTTTTGTTGAGAGGGGGACCCCTAAATACTTGACTGGGAATGAGCCCTGAACAAGCCCTGCATTGTCAGCTATCTGCTGATTTGCTGAGTAGTCCCCTCCATCCAAGTACAACGCTGTCTTGGCTCTATTCACCCCTAATCCAGATTCAACCTTGAACTCCTCAAGAATTTGTAGGATACCCTCCAATGAGGACTGCTGACCATCAAAAAAGATTAGGATGTCATCAGCAAAGCTCAAGTGGGTAATTATCGGTGCTGAGCACATAGGATGAAGACCAAATCGATTGTCCATAGCTCCTTTATCCAACTTCTTGGAGAGGACATCCATTGCAAGCACAAAGAGTAGAGAGGAGATAGGGTCACCTTGACGAAGGCCTTTTTTCCCCGGGAAGAAGCCTATGAGCTCACCATTAAACGCTATACTGAAAGACGGATTGGTGAAGCATTCCTTGAGCCATCCGATGAATTGCGGAGGTAAGCCAATGGCTAACAATACATTCACCAAAAACTGCCAATTGAGATTATCATAGGCTTTAGCTAGATCCACTTGTAAACAACCTCGAGTAGTGGGACCAGTAGCATGGAAGTTATCGACCAATTCTGACGCAAGGAGAACATTCTCACAGAGATGTCGACCTTGGACAAACCCCACCTGGTTTCCTTGCACTGCATCCGAAATGAAAAGCTTCAACTTTTGTTTAAGAAGTCTTGCTATGACCTTGTAAACGGTGGTGCAACAGGAAATAGGTCTAAATAGAGGAATAGTATCTGCTCCCTGAACCTTTGGGATAAGAGTAATAGCAGTAGCATTGAAACTTCTTGGCAGGTGACCCGACGTAAAGAACTCCTGTACCGCTTGGACTATTGTTGGACCCAGAATATCCCATGTTTCCCATAGAAACTCCACTGGAAACCCGTCTGGTCCTGGCGCTTTAGACTTTGGCATTGAGATAATTGTCCTTCGAATATCACCAACAGATGGAAGAGACACGAGTTGATCTGCTAACTCAGACATACACCTGAACTGAACCAGGTCTCTGATCTCATCCACTGATAGTGGTTGAACCTCAGCGTTCTCTGTGCCTAAGAGCCCTTGGTAATAAGCTACTAGAAGATCCTTTATTTGAGCCACATTGTAGATTATCTCATCATCTTGTCCTCGAAGAAACTTAATACAGTTACGACCCTGGTTAGCAATGACTGACTTAAAGAAGAAAGTCGTTATAGCATCCCCTTCAGCCAGCCAACGAATCCTGGACTTTTGTCGATAAAACGACTCCTGAGTACTTGCAAAGAAATCCCACTTCTGACGTGCTACAAACTCAGCTCGAAATAAGGAATCTGATGGTGATCTCAATAAGTCAGCCTGAATAGACTCGAGATGCTCCAAAGACTCCTTTGCCCTCTGCTGTATATTGCTAAACCCCTCTCTATTCAACTGCTTACAAGCTTTCCTAAGATTCTTCATCTTCTGAGCCATAGTGAATAGAGCAGAACCAACAGGAACCTCCATCGACCATGCTGAAGCCATAACCTCTTTGAATCTAGGGTGAGTAGATAGAAACGAGAAGTATTTAAAAGATTTTCTACCCCTCTCCAATGGAGCACACGTATTAACCAGAGCTGGAGAGTGATCGGAATCACCTGGAGGATCAAAAACAGCAATAGCTTCTGGAAAGGAGTCTCGCCAAAGGTCATTCACTAACACCTTGTCTAACTTCCTCAAAACCGGGTCATCCTCTTGATTATTCTTCCACGTATAAAACACACCCCTACTAGGTAGATCTGACAAAGCATTCTCTGACAAGCAAAGGCTGAAATCCGACATACCCGAGATTGGTAAGGGATGTGGAAGGACCGAATAATGCTCATTAGCAGTAAGGATTTGATTGAAGTCCCCCATCACCAGCAAAGGAGAGTCCCTGGCAGGAGAACTTTGAGCTATGGAAGTGAGTTCTTGCCAGAGGTCCCGTCTTTGTAACTGAGTATTGTAACCATACACAAAAGCAACTGCGAAGTTCTCCTCCGTCTCCGGAATGTACACACCACATAATATTAACTGAGCAGACTTATAATAGCAAATGACTGAGATAGATGGATCCCAAACCACCCATATTCTGCCATTCTCCGCAAAAAGGTAGTTATAATCTCCTCTCCACCCTGGAAAGGAGGCCCGGAAAACTTGATCCGCATTCTCCTCCGAGACATGCGTCTCCAAAATACTACCCAAAAGAGGTCTGTTTCTAGACATCCAACTCCTAACAAACCGTTGTCTAGAGAAGCTATTTAAACCTCTAATATTCCAACAAAAAACCTTTGTCATCCACAAAAACCCAAAAGCGAAGGTAGAGCTAAGCTCTTTCAAGGACTAGCAGCCACTAACCGAGGAACTACCTCGATTAGGCTGAGAACCTGACGCAAGAGAGGAAATCAAATATTTCTCTGGACAAGGCTTCCGGTATTGAAGCTTCTTCTCACTCCTTTGGATACCAAATTGTTTCTTTGACTCCATCTTGGCAAACTTTCTGACACTCATAACTCCCGGCATGGAGCTCTGCTTCTCACTTGAACCCTGAGCTTTCTTACCCTTTTTTTTCTTTTTTGAGACAGCCTCGATCCATTGATCCTCGACAGTGAATTCCTCGACCTGCTTAACTTTCTCCTGCACTACCAGAGTCTTAGAAACATCTCTCTCCTTGATCCACGCCTTAACAATCTCCTGAGTTGTAGTTGACATGGAGTCATCACTCTTATGCTTGACTACTCGCTCGATTGGAGGGGTACTTCTACTTCTCTCTTTTGCTTTTACTGGCACAGGGACTACATACTTTGGAATTTTAGTAGGTCTCAGAACCTCGGTAGGAGAACCCGCAACACTAGGCTCCTCCTTGGAATCACCAGGTTTTGGTTCTAAGTGACTGCTCGTCAAACCAGCACCAAGCAGATCTTTTGAGTTAGCTGTCGCAACTCCACCCGCCTTGAAGCCTGCGGTAATAGTGGATCCAGGCTTCTTCTTCATAAGCGGTTTGGGACAGCGATTTAAGAGATGGCCAAACCTATCACAGTTACAACACTTCGGAGGCAATCGTGGGTATGAAACATTAACCCTAACAGAGTTCATAAGCTCATCTCTGACAATAATTTTCGTGGGAGGAGACTTATCCAGAGAAATTTCCACTTTTACCTTAGTGTTTCCAAGATAATATGGATCGAGTCTTGATTTTTCCGTGTGTATTGGCTCGCCAATAGCACTCGCAATCACGCTTATACCCGAGAATGAATACATCTGAGGCGGGACATTATGAAGTACTGCCCAAGTCGGCACCGTCGTGAGTTCTTGCGCCTGGAGAGAAGCATCAGCGGACCAGGGGTACACATTAAAAGCACAATTCCCAGCCTGTCAGTAACCCACTTGAAGAACCCAATCCCGAGTCTTCACACAGGGGATCAGAATGAGGCAAGACGTTTCCGAGACCTGGCGGATGGTTATGTTTCCATACTTGCCCCACACTGGATTGAGATCTGAGTAAATTTTTTCCGAAGGAGGGATTAAGCCATGGAAATTAGCCACTATGTGACCCTTCCATTGATCAGCAGTCTGGAGAAGAATTGAGGCAGGGGCTTGGACCACTGGGATCCCATCCTCTATAGTAACCGGTGAGTCAATCTTTTTTAGGTTGCGTAGAGAGGCCTTAAACCGCTCCGCCTGAGTCGGAGTTGTAGACTGAAGAACAGTCTTAGAGACTGAGTTCGGAATGGAGGAGATTTGGGGAGAAACTAGAGTTGCGGTGGAAAGGGGATCTAGGGTTTGCGACGAAGGAGTAGAAGAGGAGTCAGGGGGATCTGGCGGATCCGACATCCTTAGAATAGCAAGAGATGTACCGCGACAAGAAAGGAAAAAGAGGGAGAAAGGGGGAACTTCTCGGCGAACGGCGTGAGGCCGAACCCCGGCGACGATTTACAAGAGAATCGCCAAATCGCCAGAAAGGTCTCAGGCACACTTATCGAGAAGAATAGTATAATACTTTATAACCGTTAGTCTTATTTATTTAAACGATGTTACTAAACCGAAGTCGACATATATTTAGGTGAAAATATATTAACGATGCAATTGAGATAGAATTTGTTTTAATCGATGCTAGAGAGTCGAGAGATGGAAGAAAATAATGTCAAGATGCATTACAAGTTCATAGTGAGGTTCTTTAACAAACAAAAAAAGGTTTATTTTATGATAGAAGATTCGTGAAAATGTGGTAATTTTAAATAAAGACAACTGAATTTCCATAATGAGGGACTAGTGTCATCATCTAATTGCACAAGTGACTTACTGTCTTGTGACATACTCGATACCATATATAAAAAACGTATTGCACAAGTGACAACTCTTTTTCGGCATCGGGCGATCTAAATAATACAAATCGTAAAACTATGTGACCAAAAGTTGTTCCAACGTTTTAGTTGACACTTCGTATAAACTAACAGAAATAAAATAATTCTGAATTTTAATTTTATTGTATTTCACATCTACTATTAATTAATAAAATAAAGTATGAAATTTGTTTTACTATAAACTGTTCCAACGTTTTACTTGACAATTATATTTCACATCTACTATTAGTTATAAAATAAATAATAAATGTTTCTGTCATCAAATTAATGATTTATCGAAAAGAATAAACCATTTTGTGATCTCATTAAAAAAAATCCAATGAGTAGCTACTTTTATCTATTTTATCATCCAAACTTAAAAATACATGTCTATCATACGAAGTAAAATTTATGTTTTACCGGTCTTCATCGCCGTTAAATTTATAAGTCCTCACAATGAGGAGTTCAAATCCACATTTAGAAATTATAAAAGACTAATAGATAGAAACGAGTAGAACATGCATAAAAGGCTCCTATTCTTCTTTGGCTCTCTTCTCTTGTGACTTGTGTTTGTAATGTACTTCTTAATTAGCCTTTTTTCTTTTTTCTTTTTGACACGTGTGCTTCTGTAGCCCACTAAGTTCTCAATAAATATCCCAACTCATTAAACCAGTCTCCAAGTTCATATAAGGGTGTTTCACTAGAAAGAAGCAAATACTTCTAACAATTTGTTTTGTGTTTTAACAATTTGGGAAAGGAAATGGAGCCAAAGTTCCATGCTTTTATGTTCCCCTGGTTTGCTTTTGTTCATATGATTCCCTTTCTACATCTTGCAAATAAACTAGCTGAGAAAGGTCACCGGGTTACTTTCTTGCTGCCTAAGAAAGCTCAAAAACAGTTGGAACATCACAACCTGTTCCCGGACAGGATTGTTTTTCACCCTCTCGCTATACCTCATGTCAATGGCCTCCCTGCTGGTGCCGAGACAACCTCGGATATCTCAATCTCTATGGACAACTTTTTGTCCGAAGCCTTGGATCTCACTCGCGATCAGGTTGAAGCTGCTGTTCGTGCTTTGAGACCGGATTTGATTTTCTTCGATTTTGCTCACTGGATTCCAGAAGTGGCTAAAGAGCATATGATCAAGAGTGTGAGTTACATGATAGCATCTGCTACAGCTGTAGCTCATTCACATGCCCATGGTAGTGCATTAGGTGTTATCCCACCGGGTTATCCTTCGTCGAAGGTGTTCTTCCGTGGAAACGATGCTCATACCATGTCAACCTTCTTCGAGAGAGTTTGTCATCTGCTAACTATTGGTTTTAAGAGCTGTGATGTCATTGCACTGAGGACATGCAAAGAAATCGAAGGCAAATTCTGCGACTATATATCGAGTCAATACCAAAAGAAGGTTATCTTGACTGGTCCAATGCTCCCTGAGCTAGACACAAGTAAACCACTAGATGAACACTGGAGCCAATTTCCGAGCGGGTTCCCACCGGGATCAGTAGTGTTTTGTGCATTTGGCAACCAAACTGTTCTTGAGAAGGATCAATTCCAAGAACTCTGCTTAGGGTTGGAGCTGACAGGATTACCCTTTCTTTTAGTGGTAAATCCACCCAGAGGATCATCGACAGTCCAAGAAGGGTTACCAGAAGAGTTCGAGGAGCGGGTGAAGGGGCGTGGTGAAGTTTGGGGAGGATGGGTGCAGCAACCTTTAATATTGTCTCATCCATCAGTAGGCTGCTTTGTGAACCATTGTGGTCCCGGAACGATCTGGGAGTGTCTGATGACTGATTGCCAAATGGTTTTAATTCCTTATATAGGTGATCAAGTTCTCTTCACAAGGTTGTTAACCGAGGAATTTGAGGTCTCTGTAGAAGTGTCGAGGGAAAAAACAGGATGGTTTTCGAAAGAGAGCTTAAGAGATGCGATAAAGTCTGTGATGGATAAAGAAAGCGACGTCGGGAAGCTAGTGAGGAGTAACCACGCCAAGTTGAAGGAGATTCTTGTTAGTCCTGGACTATTTGCTGGTTACGTGGATAACTTTGTTGAGGCATTGGCTGATTTGATCAGTGTCAAGAAACATGATTAGACCTAAAATTATATGTCTTGTACGATTGAAGAGTCAAACTTAATTATATGTTTATGATGAAGTTTGGTAATGACATTAAATCATTATTTTAGTTCTGTTGAGAATTGAGATGCTTAATTTTTAGAAATTTTGGTTTACCAATAATAATATTCAAAGTATAAAAATTTTGAAAGCAATTATAGTTACATAGCAAAAGTTCCAAATTTGTTCAATTTTTTTTTTATAATTTATTAAAGTTGATTGGGTTGAATATTTTTTCAACATTTTTTTTTTTGTTTTGGAAGCATTGAATTAATTCAATGTTGATTTAAAAGTATGAACGGTGATGTTTAGAACACTTACAAGTGACAACGTGCTCTAAAAAGAATGGGTGTGGGTGAGAAATCACGTCGATAATAATCATGAAGGGTCGTCCATCACCATTTGTTGCACTAATATGCCGCCATAAATGTACACTTATCATCAGAACCGACTCATAAAATATTGGGGCCACAATCCCAAAATAATGTAGGGCCGATATTTTGGTGAACCAAAGAAAAGTAAGCTTATCCTGGGGATGCAATCTCTTAGTTCTTGAAGTAATATATACTACACAAAGTCACAAACAAAGACTTTTAAGGTACATTTTGTAAGGAAACAGCAACAAATGAAGTTCACAAAGGCCTGTTAAAATCGTTGGAGCTGTGAGTTTAATTTTTTATTGGTGTTAGAGCTCTAAATTTGAAAACCTTCATCTGGAGGAAACAATGAACAAACTCACCTTTATATGCCTTTTGGTCGGATTGACCTTTATTATGTGTTAAGACAATAACGTAAGAAAAAAAAAACTTATGATCACATAAGATGGGATTTCTTAGAAGATACCTTGAAAGCTGCAGGACTGCCTGAAAATTGGGTCAACTGTATTTTGCAGTGTGTTGAAGGACCCTCTATGCAGGTGATGTGGAATGGGGAAAAGACATAGGCATTTCGACCAGAGAGATCTCTGTCAAGGGGATCCTCTATCACCTTACTTGTTTGTGCTGTGTATGGAGCGACTTTATCATCTGATTGAACATGAGATTTCGGTGAAAGCATGGAAACCCATTAGCCTGTCTTGAGGTGGTTCCAAAATTTCTCATATATGTTTTGCTAATGATTTGATATTGTTCGCGGAAGCATCAGTGAGCCAAATCCGGGTCATACAGCGTGTATTGGAAAAGTTTTGTCTGGCATCGGGACAGAAGGTGAATTTGGAGAAGTCGAAGATCTTTTTATAAGATAATGTGTCTCGGGAGATGGGCCAGCGGATCAGTGAAGGAAGTGGTATTAAGTCGACCAGGGAGCTGGGAAAATACTTAGGAATGCCAATTCTCCAGAAGCGTATCAACAAGGATACTTTCGGTGAAATTCTTGAGAAGGTTTATCTAATAGGCAAAGTGGCTGGAAAGGTTGTATGCTTAGTTTTGAAGGTCGTATCACGCTTACTAAAGCTGTTTTATCTTCCATTCTGGTCCATTCAGTGAGTACTATTAAGCTACCTGCTTCTACTTTGAAGCGATTGGATAAGATGTCTCTTGCTTTTCTGTGGGGGAGTGATGAGGTGAAAAGGAAGATGCATTTGGTTTCTTGGAACATTGTTTCCAGGCCTAAGTGGGACGGTGGTTTAGGAATCAGGAAAGCAGGGGAGATGAATAAAGCTCTTATTGCCAAATTGGGGTGGAGGCTGTTGCATGATAAAGCAAGTTTCTGGGCGAGAGTTGTAAGGAGCATATATAAAGTCGGTGAGGTTAAAGAGACTATCTGGTTGGAGGTGAAGAGTAATTGGTCGTCTACTTGGCGGAGTGTTGGTATTAGTCTGAGGGATGTACTTTATCACAGATTATGCTGGGTTATTGGAGATGGCCGAACAATTCTTTTCTGGACAGACAGATGGTTGACAGACCAACCCTTATCTGAGTTGGCAGTTACGGAGCTTCCTCGGGGTTTTGACAAGCTAACAGCCCGCAAGTTATGGAAGGATGGAGTTGGTTGGGATTTCTCCCGAATTGAGCCTTATGTTTCTATAGACCAGAGACTCTAACTTGCTGCGGTGGTAGTGGATACAGTCACTGGAGCGCGTGATAGACTCACTTGGGGGAATACAACGGATGGTTGGTTCATTGTTGGTTCGACGTATGTACTACTGGCTGTAGATGGATCACCGCGTCAGAATATGAAGCAGTTTTTTCGTTTATTTGGAAACTGGAGGTTCCAGAACGAGTGAGGGTCTTCCGTTGGCTAGTCGGGAATCAAGCTATCATGACAAACACTGAAAGATACCGACGACACTTGTGTGATACAAAGGTTTGTCAGGTGTGTAAAGGAGGAGTGGAATCTGTTATTCATGCACTCCACGACTGTCCCATAATGACAGGATAATGGAGCAGAATAGTAGGAGCGAGACAGAGACAAGATTTTTTTACGCTATCATTGCTCGAGTGGTTGTACAAGAACTTGATTTGGGTATGTGGAGAGGAGGATAAATACTGGTCAATAACTTTCTCCATGGCTGTTTGGTGGGCTTGGAGGTGGAGATGTGGGAATGTTTTTGGGGAAAACAGAGTATGAAGGGATAGAGTGAAGTTCATTAAAGACTCTACAAAGGAGGTTTTGGATGCTAGGTTGCGTAGTAAGCAGATCCGTGAAGCACTCGCCAGGGTAGAACGAATGACAAATTGGCAACCTCCAGGGACATGTTGGTATAAGCTTAATACGGATGGCGTTTCATGCAAGAACCCAAGCTTGGCTACTATCGGAGGGGTGATTCAGAACGAGCTGGGTGAATGGTGTGGGGGTTTCGTATTGAATATGGGGAGCAGCAGGTGGATTCGACAATGGTGGTGGAGTTTTTACGGACAAGGATCGGTGAGTCGCATCCGCTTTCTTTCCTGGTACGTCTGTACCATGGCTTTATCTCAAGGGAATGGATGGTCCGTGTTACACATGTGTATAGGGAAGCTAATCGCCTTGCGGATGAATTAGCGGCCTATGCGTTTACTTTACCTTTAGGATTTCACGAGTTTGATATACTGTCAGCGGTTGTGAGTTTGATTTTTCAGGAGGATTTACCTGGACTTGCTTGTCCTCGCAATGTTTCTTTGTAACTTTTATTATTTTAGTTAATAAATAGCTGGGAGGTTTCTCATGGTTTTCCCACCAAAAGAAAAAAAAAAAAAAAAAACATAGCAATTTTTTGCATGTATTTAAGAGCTTCTATTTCAGTTTTATGCCCTTTGCTCCACGTAAGACCCTGGAGTCATGAAGTTCCAAGAAGAGTGACCTACAGAAGAAACAAAATCAACGCTTAGCCTTAGGTGATGCATGAAGGTTGACAAAAAGTATGGAAAAGATCACATATAGAACAATTGAGAATGTGGAATGTTGATGTCAAGATCGTTCACAATTAGATATTTGTTTGGTACAAAGAGGTATCAAAATTCTCTTTATAAATATAAGCCGAGGATCGTAAAATTCAGGTTACAAAGCTTAACTAGAAGAGTTAGACACGACGAGAGTTGAATGTGTTATTAAAAGATGAACGACCTCGAATGGTTCGTCTAATTTATCTTATCGACGAGTCAGCCATCAATCGCTTGTCGTTTCTCTAACCGTTTCTTCCCTTTTTTCTATCCCCTTTTTGCGGTCCCGTAAATTCGTATTTATAGGACACTCTGTCGGTTCTTCCATTTAAATGATCAAAATACCCTTATCCACACTCTATGAATATGCTCCTTTTCCCTTGGGCTTTTACTGATCTAATGTGTCAGACATAATCAACCCCCAACACGGAAGACAAGTTAAAATTGTCGATAAATTTACACAACGCATAATTAAAACAGGCTGTTCTAGCTTAGCTCATATGTTGATGTCATAGATGCACTTTGAAACTTATATCACTAGAGGAAAAGTTCTCAGAGTATAGGTTCCTAGAATTAAGTGAAATAATCTAGGAACAAATAATGGACCTAGATGATGCATGAAGGTTGAGAAACAAAAAAATGGAAATGATCACATATAGTATGAGTGAGAATGTGCATCAGTTATATCATTTGGTAAAGGCTTCAAACCCTGCACACACAAAATACAAAGCAATTAAACATCAAATAGCTACAAAATCAAACGATAGAGAGTGAGGACATAGAACAAACACCTCCTGATTGCTCGAGTAATTACCCGATACACACTTAACCGCAAGTCAGTGTATACAGGGTCGAATCCATAAGGACAAAGGTTTGTTTGTTTGTTTTTCAAGTTTGTAAATAAAAATGCAAAGATATAAAATCAAAAAAACTTATAAGATTAAAACATTGGGTCATAGGGTATTTAAGAGTTCAATGACTAATGAGAAAAATGAAATATGGAATTCAATAATTAAGAACCGTTATAGAATATGGACACAAGAATAAACTAATCCTCTTCCAAGGCATTAGAAACTAAACTTGACTATTAGTTTGCTAAATTTTTATTTGCAACCTCCTAGCCAACTTCGAATTACAGTCAAGTTCATTAAGTTCACAATGCATCCTAACATCAACTTTCTCAGGCTAGAAATACATTCCTCAATTTACACTCATTCAGGCATTCTATCGAACACTTGTGATGCATAGAAAATCCTAGAGTCTAAAAAAAGGTGATCAGTCCTATCTTAGCATTAAGATCATGTGAATCTAAGAACCTCAGGATTAAGAAATCCAAATAACAATTAAAACATCAGTTTATTGAATCTCCTAGTTGGAACACTAAAACCCAATTGAAGAACTACTCACACATAGCAAAAGACAAAACAAAAATCATAGATGAAAAATACATGAGTAAATTGCAGAAATAAGAAGAAAGGGTTTAGAAATCTTCTTCAAATTGTCAATGAAATATATTTTTTTCCAAATTTAGCACAACATCTCTAAAATTTCAAAAATAGCAATATATTTCAAAATTAATCTTTCAAATTTAAATTCTAAAATCAAAATACTAAATCATACCCCTCAAAACTATACCCTAAATGTGAAATTGAGAATCCAAACCTAAAAAAAAACTCTAAAAATTAATTTTAAACATTTTAATGTGTTAAATAGTGTTATTTTTGGAAATTTATGGAATGTGTGCTATACTTGTTCATAAAATTTGTTTTAATGCTATTTTAAGAGTTTTTTTAAAAATAAATATTGTTTAAAAAAGAATAATGTTGTTGTCATTGATAAAGTAAGCACGAATGTGGTGAGTTTTGGCTGCACTAGTTTAGCCTGGAACGTTTATCAAATCCTTTGTCGTGATGTACTGAACTTAACTATTAATCATTTTCTTTAACAAACATGAAAAGCATAAATTTCAATTAATGCTTATAATCTGTGTCGACTTTACATTAGAATGGCATATTAGTAAAAATGAATATCCAACCCAAAACCAATTGGCAAATGATTAAAGGGATTTATATATTATTTATATTGTCCCACAAATGTTATTTCTCTCGATGTAGGATAAATTGTCTAATACACTTCCCTCACGCTCGGGATTGGACATCTGTAGCGTGAAGTTTGAGGGACTGGACATCCACGGGTAAACTCACAATCGAGAGAAATTTTAATCCACAACAAGACATGCCAATTATATATTTTTGTGAGAATTTGCTTGTTGGACCTAACCATAAACTCTGATACCATATTAATAAACATGAATATCCAACCCAAAACCAATTGGCAATTAATAGAGAGAACCATGTACTATTTATATTGCCTCACAAATCTTATTTCTCTCGTGATATATATTGTCTAATATGGCATTAGGAGGGAATATAGCTACCACAAGACAAAGGTATAAACTACAAAAAAACACATGGAAACTCTAAGGTAAAAAACCTGTTGGAAATCGGTCAGAATAAGCCCTTTCTTCGAAAATTTCTAACGATTTAGTGGATGTTTTAGATTTATCTTGCCCTGGACATAACTGATGGGTGATAATCACATCGTATTTTAAGTATCCTTTTAATAAGTTTGCACGGAGAATTCCAAGTGTTATTAGATACTTCAAGGCCATTTTGTTATGTATTTGTGCTTCAAAGAAAGTTATAGGTTTGTGAGAAAAATGGAAAAAGTCGAGCAAAACCCGTCACATAACACTTTGAAAGTGTGTCAAGTTTTGTATCCGTTGATTCACATCAAAAGATCATGAATTCTATAGAAAGTTAGAAGAGTCAAAATTCACCTTTAAATTCGCCTATAAACATTTGTTTCTACACCATGAAGCCTGTGTGAGTGCGCCACCCTATATTTATTACAGAAAATTACTCAAACAACACTTAAAAGTTGTTCGTTTACTCAAACAACACTTGCGACCACACTCTTACTCAAACAACACATAATTTGGATGAAGACGTTAAAATTTTAGATTAAATTATTATTTACAATCATGCCATTATAGTTAAAAATAAAATAAAATAAAATATTTTAGTATTTATGTTATTTACTTCATGCTAGTAGTTAAAAAAATATTAAAGTCAAAAATAGAAACAAATTATTTTGCTCATATCATAATAGCAAACTAAAGAGAAAATTCACACCAAATATCCATGTAATTGGTGGTGGAGCTTACCGAAGATGATGATTTTTGGAGACGATTAAAAGAGTTTAATTCTAGAAGAGGAAGATTTTGACGCATCTCTTGGATGGATCTATGATCGGCAGAAAAAGAAAAAAAATAACAGAAGGAGAGAAGTTCTCCATTGATCAAAAGATGAATCAATCAATCTAAGAACAAATCTCTAGTATTTGTTTGTTAGTTTTTTTTTTATCTTTTGTAATATTTATATTTTGCTGATGATGGATTCGGTTAAAATGCCAATTTTAATGTTTAGGTTTGAACTGGTTTTGGGAGATTTTTGAATCATTTTAATTGTTCATATGTCCCAATTTACTTAATACATACTATTCTGGAAAACACATGAATAATCATATGATTCGTTGCAACAAACCATCACTGGATTCTTTGCAACATCAGGTGATATTCTTATGATTCTGAGGTTAGCGACTAATTCGGCGATGGCGGCTGTTAACACGGTGAGGAGGTGGAGGTTAGTTGTCGGTGACTTAGTCAAAATCGCTAAAATTTTGGCTAAAAACTCATTTGTGAAAGGTATATTTCAGGTTTTTGGACAAGAAATATGAGTAAGTGACGAAGAAAGAAAAGAAAACGAAAAAATCTGAAGAACAAAATGCAGGAAATATGTGGTGGTCGTTAGGGTTTTTGAAAAGAAGATGTTCTGAGCAAATTATGAATTTACCCTTTTCAATTATGTTTTTTTTTAAAACAATCTTTAGCGAATGGTAAGCTTCAAACCGTAATTGAAACACATTTAAAAGACCATTAACCAATGCACTACATTGTTTTACAATGTTATTATCAATTAAAACCGTATATAAACTCAATATTAAATAAAAACGCAATGCTTTGTTTTGATCTAAACATCAATAGTATAAATCTATTACAAATAAATACAACTATCAGGTCTATATATATTAATCTACCAAATTTTTGTCATTTCAGTAAGACTTTGGTCTATCACTACGTTAACACATAAATATGTCGTCATAAATTAAATCTACCAAGCTCAAAATATCTAGCATCGTTAAAAATAATATATGTCACAAAAATATTTCATTGTACGTATCTCTACCACAATGATATATAAATCTGTCAAATAAACCTGCCACTCTCAATACTTCTGGTAGACATAATTAAATATGTCAACATTATAATAAATCTATCAAATATCTCTATCCAGAATACATAATTCTATCATCTTTATGGAATATCTACCAAATAAATCTATCACCCACCAAAAATCTATCACTTTTTCTCATTCTACCATCACTACTATTTGTCTGCCAATTACATCTACCAAAGTACCTAACTCTACCAACCGTATCTGTCAACTTTAATATAAGTCTGTAACATCAGCAAACCAAATAATCGGTTTTGGGGGTGAGTGTCGATCGACACCAAAGGGTGTATCGATCGACACCATCAATTTCTGGTTCGACTGAGTTGATTTAAATTATCGTTTTTTTTATTTGGTTCAATTAGGAATCCGAACCGATATATTTAGGGCAAAACTCGACCTAGATCATGGAAAAATGTTGTTTTTCCGTTCCAGAGAGAAAACAGAGAGAATGAGAGTGTTCTTGGCAGATTTTGGAGTTGTGATGATTTTCCTTGGAGATCTTTTTGTGGGAGTGAAGATCTAGGGTTTGAGACGTGTTAGAAGGGTTGTTTAGGTGTTGCATTCGTCATTTGGGCCAGAAACTTCCTGCAAAGAGGTGAGTGCATGATCATGAATTGGTTGATATAAGCCTGATAATCCTTTGTTTTGCTTGTTTTGTGGGTGTTTGTGTTGTTTTCTTGTATGCTTGTGGTTAATTGTCGGTTCCCATGAGTTTCCAGGACTTTTGGGTGAGTTTTGGACGATTTGGAGGTTTTGGAAAGCGGATCTAAAACTTTCTGCTTCGAGCAGAACGTGTCTACGGAGTCGGTGTCGATTGACACTAGGTGGGTGTTGGTCAACACCAAGGTGTTGACGGTGCCGAGACTTGGCGAGTGTCAAATCGAGGTTTCCGGGTCGAGGAGGGTGTCAGTCGAAACCAAGGAGGTGTGTCGATCGACACTGGTGTCGATCGACACAAAGAGGCAGTGTTGGTCAACACCAAGAGCCAATGTCGATCGACAGCAGGAGGGTGTCGGTCAACACCAGTCCTTTTCGACAGCGGCTGATAGTTGTTTCCCTGGTTTGATTGTGTTTGTTTTATGCTTGTTAAACATTGGAATCTCATTTGCTTGTGTGTATACCCTAGTAGATGGGAGGATTGCCTCACTGAGTGTTTATCACAATACTCATGCATCTCAATTTGTGTTTGTGGTGCAGGTAAAGGCAAAGTGTGATTGTGGAATCAAGGCGATGAGGAGGAGGGTGTTCTAGTGGCTCGTTGATGTGTGGTATGGCTTCTGTTAGGTTGCTAGAATGGTGTCATTAGAATGAATCATTGGTTATTGGTTTATTGGTTATTGTTTATTGGTTTAAATGGTATTGTTGGGTTATTCCGCTATTTGGTTTTATTTTGGTTAGGTGGTTAGTGAGCATGGGAACACGAGATTAACCATATATTAAAAAAAGGGCCGGGTCGTTTCAAAGTATGTCGGAATAAGTATGTTTGTCGTCAAATGAATTATATAGGCGGAAAATTCCCCCCCCCCCCTAAAGCTTTTGAATGGTATCCAACAAAAAAGAATTATGTGGCTTCGTTTTTAATGCCACAATCACTACAAGAAAACAGGTCAATGACCACTGTAGAATTCTTTGACCATTTAGCGACTAAACACTGTTGTAGCTAATATATTGTACTGTTTTTTTTGTCTTTTAATCCTGATTTTAATCATTTTATGAAATGGAGAACAAACCAATATAGAAAAAGTCCAAAACCATGCATACACAAGTAGAAAGTCAAATGAAATGACATTATAAACAAGTCCAAAATCGAATTGAAACCAGAATTTAAACAAGTCCAACATGGAACTAAAACCATAATATACATAAGTCCAAAATAGAATTCAAACCAAAATCAAAGAAAGAAAGAGTTTATAACACATACAAACTGAACAAAAGAACTTGGTTCATGAGTTAAGAAAATAGAGAGTGAGCGAGTAACATATAGGAACCATAATGGAGTTGATCATGGAGCTGGTGATGGAAGAATGTTTGAGACACTATCCTCCTCAGATTATTAAGAGGCCATAAAATCCAGGAAGGCTGGATAAGTCTTGCGCAAATATTTAGCCATCAAGGACAAGTGTTTTATCTCGTTATTTTTCTCAGCCACAAGGAGAGCAGTCTCTTTTTCTCGAGCAGCAGCTTCACCATTGAGAGTAGCCTGAACTTTGATTTGACGTTGGGCTTCCTTTAGTTGCTCTTGCAATGTAAGAAACGCTTTGGTTTGGGATGGTTGCTTGCCCTTTCCAAGAGTATCTTTGGGGCTTCCAACTCTATAAGGAGTTCCTCATGAATCCTTCTCCGTGCACTGTGAAAAGAAAGAGAAAAAAACAGTAAATAAAGAGCATAACAAATGCATGATCGACTATTGGTAATACACAATGCATGAAACATGGCCTTTCTTGTGTAGTAATATGGTAAGAATGAATGTATGATGCAGAATCAAACAAACATGAACTATGATGATCAGGTGCAAGGTGTTTCAATCCCCTTATGTAGTTGTAGCATAAAGGATGTTAATCCATAAAGTGTTTGTTTGCATGCAATCAAGATGAAAATAGTGACTCAAGTTAAGCTAAATATGAAAGTGGTTTTGATGTAACAGTTTGATGAAACAAAAGTAAATGCAGAAAGTAAAATGCTTGAAACAGAAACTAAATGCAAGTGAAACATAGTAAGTAATACTAAAATTAAACCAACAGAAACAAAAGTAGTAAACAAAACAGTAAAGATGCAGAATTTAAACTGAAATGAGACAGAAAGTAAATGAACAACCAGCAGGTGCTCGATCAAGCACTCCACCGAGTGTGTGATCGAGTGGTCAGGTCGAGTTAAGCAATACGAAGAACAGATGCAATCTTAACAACTTAAAGCATAAACAAATGCAATAAGACAGGATAATATGTTGTAATAAACAATCAAATGACAAAAAAGGCTTCCAGAGATGGGTTCATGGGCTGGTGTTCAAGCTGTAGCTATCTAAACTGGTCAACAAAGCTCAATCAAACATGAGCTATCTCTAGACAATGATCTTAGTAACTCACTAATCCACTCTCATGACAAAAGTGATCAAGTTACATTAAACAAGAACATGAATCAGATTATGAAATGTTTAAACTCATTTGGATTGGTAGTAAGGGTTTAGAGACAAAAATTGTCTCTCTTTTGAGTGGGGCTTATCAAACACAAGGATTCTCTCACAAAAAGTGGATTGAGCTTTAAAAGAAGGCTAAAGGTAAGATCACTTAGACACATACAAGAACAGAACCTTGTCTACCCAAAGGTACCCAAAGTGTTTGTTCCTAACATTCTAATCCCATGATGTCCTAGTTCTACCTTTAACTTCATCTTTTCTCTTTTGCCCTTTTTCTCTTTTGTTTTTTTCAGTTCTAGGAGAGGTTTCTTACTGACTTCTCTAGTGGAATGGGGGTTTTGTTTCTTAAATGCTAAATATGTATAAAGTATCCATGAGTTTAAAACATTGCACAAACTGATAATTAAAAGTCAATATTAGGTTCTTATAAGTAGGAAATGACATCAAATCACATCATGCTTCAGTTTAGACCAGAATGCAATATATGAATTCTAGACTTGGTTCAATCTTATGTTTCTAACCACTCAACCAGCATCAAAGTACTATTAACTTGGGCATTGATCCTAGTTTAGTGAATTGAAACAATGTTAACAAGGCTGAACTCATCATTGATCCCAAATGCAATGCATGAAACAGTTTTATATGAAACATGCTAACAAGATCCTAATATGCAATGCAAACTACATGAACACTCTGTTTTTTAAAGATTTTTGTGAAAAAAAATTCAAATTTTTTGGTTTTTTCTATACCTTAGATGCAATGCAAGTATTAATGTGTTTATGCTAAAAATTTGAAATAAGAAGATAGAAAACAATGTCAAATGTTGTCTTAAACTCTCCCACAAACTTAAATTACACAGTCTCTTGTGTAATAAAAATTTGAAAGAGAATTTAAGGACTGAAAACAAACAAAACATGCAACTAAATGGTATAAACAATGGATAAGGTGATGTTGGTACCTCAAGGGTTGTGTAAGAAGCTATCCACAGCATTAGACATGCTGCCATTGGTGTAACTTGAGCATGGGGCTTGATTTTGGCTTGCTGATGGAGAGGGAGGCAACTCGACGATGGCTCTGAACATGCACTCGGTTGGGTGCTCAGTCGAGTGACTCGGTCGAGTGCTTGGTGGTGAATAGAATTGCTGCCTTGCTACCCAAAGTATTCTTGAATGAGTGCAGGGTCCATGAAGTACTGAGGTGGGAACAGAGGGTAAACTTGGCCATAGGGGTAAGGTGGATAACCCTGTGGAGCTGGAAAACCATATTGAGGCCTGGGGAGGTGCTCGGCCGAGTGCATTGGAGGCACTCGGTCGAGTGGTGGTTCGAGTGCACTAGTCAAGTGCCTCGGAACTTGCTGTTTTGGGCAAATTGGACCTCTTCTCCTCTGTGATGGCTCAAATGATGAAGCTCTTGAACGTTCCAAAGGGTTTTCAGCCCTAAACAGTACTGTGGTTGAGATACTCCTCCTCAAATGCTCAGTTGGTGCTGGGGATGAGTTTCCACTCATCAATTCAGCAATCTCTTTCTTCATGCCTTTGATGGACTTAGACATCTTCACCATCTTTTTCTTCAATTTTTCCACTATCTTACCATGCCACTTGTTCCATTTTTGGAGAAGTGTCACCCTCTTGGTTGTCTCTCTCACACCTCTTCTATCTCTTGGTTGGGGCTCATAGTCATTAAAGTAGAACTGTTCTTCCCCCTTAGCCATTTTTACATCACCAGCTTGTTCTTCAGCATAAGGAGCCCTTCACTTATGGTTGTTGCTTCTGGGTTTGGTGAAACAAACTGAGCCTTGCCTACTTTTGGGTGGTTTAAGTTGAACAAGTATCTCCCATGATGCTTCTCCTTGGCTAGAATGAGAGAAGAGGTGAGGTATGGGATGTCAATCCACCTTGGCTTGGTCTTCTCACCTCTCAGTGGGACATTAGCAGCCACAAGGATTGGAGTGATGATGCCTCAAATGGTTAGGATTCCAGTTGAGCCCCTCTTGTATAACTTGCTAACCTAGCTGCTATAGTAAGTCATTTGGTCAATGAGAAGCATGGCAAGGTTTGTTCGCACACTACTCCCAAGAATGCACTTGCCAAAAAGAAGCTCCACATCCTCAGCTATTCCAAGCTCCACCATGGTCTCCTTGTGTGGATATCTGGTCCCTTGGAACTTCATGCTCTTGAAGGTATCATTGAGCTGGGTTGTGGTCAGCTTTCCAGAATATTCTTTTACCTCCTCCTCATCACTATTTCTTGTTGTGTCTCCTCATCTTGTTGTGGCTCCTCAGCTGGCCTCTTTCCTCTTGAAATGTTTCTCCTATGCTCAGAGAAATCTGTGACAACCCATCCCACGGACCCCACTAGCCCACCGCTAGCCGCCCCAATGGACCCCAAGCTGGCCCTGCAGGGCATCGATCCTAACTCCTCACTGTGGATAGGAACTATTCATCCAAATCCACCAGTAGGTTATTGATGCCCCAGACGTTCCTCAAACCCTGGTCCCCACTCTTTAACAACCTTCACACAGGACAAGCTGTCACCAATTGATCTGTAGGTAAATCTGTATATTTTAGAAAGATGGCAATACATTTATCGCTGGTGAGCTCCCGAGGGTGTGAAGTACCATCTGAAAGACATGAATCTTTCTCGAGCTCAGCCAACTTATCTTGCAACTTCTTCTGATAAGCATGATGAATTTTCTCTGCCTTCCCATCAACATGAGAACCATCTCGCTTTGTATGTGTTTTGTAAAAACCTTCACCCATACTGACTTCTCATCCCAATTCCTCTTCCTGCAATGTTACAAATTAAAGAATGGTTATGAAAGTGTTTAAAGTTAGAATGGAGATAAATGTATTAGAGAAATTGGAAACGACTTAGTACCAAATCTTCTAAGCTTTCTCTATATGACTTAGGGCCTGCTAAGTGGATGTGAGGACCGAGACCATTACGGTCAGACATACGACAATTGGAGTAAGTGATACTCCTTTGCAGTTATTCTTCAGTATCCCAGTTATCAACCATCTTTTGCAAGAGAGTACCCTTAATCCATGTAAGTTTAACTCGACTAGTCCTTGCATTTCTAACCATGCCTTTCATCCGTCATTTACAGATGGTGTTGAAATTTTCTTGAACGATTGCTGTTATCAAAGGATCCTAGGTGTGAGTTTTCTACAAAACAAAGAGAGAATGAATTATGTTAGTCAAAACAAGCAATAACACATGTAGAAAACAGGTTACATTACACCATTTTTACCGCAAACTCCATGAAGTATCTATCTTTTCTATTGGGAGGCACACAAGGCCAAGTATAATATGGACCATCAAATTTGTTTGTAAAAATCTTGATAATCTTCCGAACAAGTTGGTATTTTCTGTCCCGATCAAACCTCCACACATGTAAACAATGATAGTAAGCGTCTAAAGCATACCAAAACATTGAGACAATTAATACGAACGTGTATACATTGAGACAACAAATCACCGAAACTAATACAAACTTGATAAGTGATGTCTAAACAAATACAAACTTGATAAGTGATGTCTAAACTAATACAATATACACAACAACTCAGACAATAAAAGTTATTAACTGAGACAATCAAATAGTAAGACAATAACTTAGACAATACTAAGACTATTTGCTAAACTAAAAAACTTACCAAGTAGTGTTATCCAACCGTTTGGGAGTAAAACGGTCGTAAACATCTCAGGGCCAGGAATCGTAAGCAAGGCAGTTAAAGATTGCATCGTGTCATCCTGGAGTTGAGGCTCGTAGATGTTACCTTGAGAAGATGGATGACTATGACCCTAAGAGTGCTGAGGTGGAGACAGTTCTATGATATCATTTAATGTCCCGTAGAAATATGCAGCATCAATATCTTTCGTCCAGCACCGTGATTTTCTGTACGAAACAAATAACCTCTTGTAAAATACATTGGCCATGTTTTAGCCTTATTCAAAGGTACATGGGGATAGAAACAAGTACTTTGTATTCATTCACATACCATGGGGTAGATTATATGTCGTCAATATCACAGGCCATAACGAATGGTGACGAGACATCCCAAATGGATCCAATCCATAAGTACACAATCCCAAATATGCGTTATGTGGTTCTTCAGCAAATTGAGGATTTAGTTCTTGAAATTACCTCCACTTCGCCGCATCAGAAGGATGAGTCATTTCTGCCTCCTTTACTTGGTGCGCGGAATGCCATCGCATTGCTGCGGCAGTCTTTTGACTCTGATACATTCTCTTCATTCTATGAGCAATAGTTAAGTACCACATACGACTATATGGTACTTTGGTTCTGCGTGGGTCATTCTTTGGTGCACCAAAAAACAAACATTTTTTTTTCTTTTCGTCATCTTTCCAGAATAATATACAATTGTTAATACAAACATCAATTGAATGATATGGGAGTCCTAAATTGCGCATCAATTTTTCTGTCTTGTAATGTGAACATGTAGCCTGGTTTCTTTCTGATAAATAATACTCAACATTTCACAAAATAAATCCACTAACTTTTCACTCATATTATAATCTTCCTTATTTTGCATGACTCTAGCTGCTAAGGATAATTGTGAGTTACCTTCACGACAACCATCGTGTATTAGATTTTTTGCACCTTCTAACAAGTCATAAAATTGCTTTGAATGGTTAAGTACTGGTTCTTCTACATTCTGATAACCCTCATCCCAATGATAGTTATCATCAAAACTCACATTAGATGGAAATGCATCATTCACCATATCCACATATCTATCTTTTACAACATTACCCACTTCCTCACTCACACTTATAAATATCGGATCAACAGTACTCGTTTCTATATCCATATTAATTTCTTCCCCATGCATATATCAAACATAATAATATGGCATAAACCCATAACTAAAAATATGATTCCAAATTCTAGTCCCCAGAAAACGATTCCCGTTTTTGCACTTACTACAAGGGCAGTAAACTTACCCTCGTTTTCCTGTGCAAATGGATGGCTATTTGAAAATTCCATGAACTGCTCCATCCCGGTTCTGAACTATTGTGAAAACATTTCGTCACCTCAAAAGTCCTCTTGTATATCCACTGCCGAAAGTTACTATAATTGTAAATTTCTGACATTATTATAAATCTCTATGGCCACGTTTTTTTTTAGTGTAGCTTTGTGTTTTTATGAATGAGGAGAATGATTAGGTGAGTTTCGTTTATATAGGCATATTTAGCGACTAAAAGGTGATTATATCACGTAGTCACCAAAAACAGGTACACCTACCCCGTAATGATGAAAACGTGTTTTAAACCAATATTTAGCGACTCACCGAAAGTGTCGCAATTTAGTTGCCAAATTTACGACTATATTGGGCGATTACGGTATTAGTCGCTAATTTGGCAAAAAATTTGGGACAATATTCACAACTTCCTTCTTCCGTTGCTATTTAGTCGCCATTGTTCAACAAATTTAGCGACTACATGTTTTTGTCGCAAATTAACGAATAATTGACGACTACATTATTTTTGTCACTAGACAGTCGCCACATAGTACCTAAATAGTCACTAAATTTGGTGACTACTGATTTAGTCGTCAGTAGTGGTCGGAAATACCCTGTTTTTTTTGTAGTGAATGTGACATAGGATCCAAAATCACTCTGCAATCTTATAAACAAACGGTGATCAAGAACTCATCAATAAGCGTTGGCGGAAGATGGATACAACGGTAAAGGTGGTGGTGTTGCTTTAATTGACTCTCTCAATCCGTGGGCTTGATTGACTCTCTCAATCGGTGGAGAACTAGGCTTGTTTGAATCACACAAACAATTCTAACCCTTTTATCTCAAGAATCAAATGAATCTCTCAAATCAAACTTTAAGACAAACTTGCTTAAACAAAGACACTCCTTGTATAAAACAAAACAAACTTGTAT
Organism: Camelina sativa; assembly: GCF_030686135.1. NCBI lineage: Eukaryota > Viridiplantae > Streptophyta > Magnoliopsida > Brassicales > Brassicaceae > Camelina > Camelina sativa. Next base: position 20,412,278 of record NC_141892.1, on the reverse strand, counting down.
ATTTCTTAGATGATTGAAAGGTGATCTACAATGAGAAAGAAACTGAGCTTTTATAGGCTCATAGGTAACGGTCCTAAGAAGCTAAAACAAGTAAAGAATCACAAAATTAATTGACAAAGTAACTGTTGGAGATTTAATGAGAAAATCGTCCAAATGAGGAAATAGCCGTTGTTTGTATCTTGATAGCATGGGAAGGAAATGGTGTAGCCTGGGAAGTCTCTTGTTCACTTGGAGGGTCTCTGAAACGCACTCAAACAGATTGGGAAAGAACTGTTGCTGGTTGATCTCCTTAGACTCCAAACAAGGCAAATAAGGCCAGCCTTGTTCCGGATATAGAAAGTGAAGGTGTGGGATGATCCGCCTGATATCTTCTGTGTTGGTGCGCCTTAGAGTGTTGTAAGGATCTTCTAGAAGTATATCATAGTCTCTTGGCCGCCACAGATCTGTTTGATCTTTACCAAACTCGTGAGACTCCAAATAAGGCAAGTCTAGAAACCATTGGTTTAGAAATTGAATAATTTCTAAACCAAAATTGATTTTGGCTTGATTACAAGTCAACGTGTTCCTCTGATGGGTCAAGAATGTAGAACAAGTCTTTTTGTAACTTAATTCCTTTTGATTGGGTTGATATGCTTCAAGTAAGGCGTGTATGTCTTTGGTACGCTCGGGCTGGTTCTCTCCAAATATCTTGGTCGTCTTATTGGTATTCCCTCCCTGATATTTGGCTGATAATGACTTGATGTCCCCATCAGAATGGTAATTCAATTTTTCCTTGTATACCAACTAGAGGGTTAAAAACCCATTAAATTCCTATAAAAACACATCCCATCTAATCATTTTTTAACATTTTTTTTACATTTCTAAGTTATTTTAGTAAAGCTCCCTATTTATTGCGCTGTAATCTTCTTCTCATTTAGTGGATTGTGTAGATAAGTATTCGAAAAAGCGTTTTAGGCATCCGCCTCCGCCCCGTTTAGGCGCTAGGTGCTATACCACCACCTAGACGACCGCTTTGACCGCCTAAAATTGTAGTATCATCATTTTAGTGTATTTTTAAAATTTTAATTGCCCAAAAAAAATTTATAAGGTTTATTTCTATAAACATAATTACAAATGTTTAATATGTTATTTAAAATGAACTGAAATAATGTTTTTATCCATTGTTTTTTTTTAATATTTTTTTCATTATTATACATATTTTGTATAATTATATACATAATATCAGATATATATTAGTTTATAGTGTAAACGCCTAAACTGCCTAAAACTGCCTAGATTCCGATTAGGCGTTCTAGGCGCTAAGCGTTGGATCACTGCCTAGTTAACGCTTAGCGCTTTCTTGAACATTGGACTCTAGATTGATGTGACGTAGTTTCCACCACACACTGATGGCTTGTGATAACATCGTAAATTTTCAATCTCTAGTATTATTTTAATAAGTTTGCAAGGAGAATTTCAAGTGATATTGGATACTTCAAGGTCATTTTAGGTATTTGTGCTTCAAAACTGGTTCTAGTTATCTTATGTATTTGTGCTTCAAAACTGGTTATAGGTTTTGGTGCTTCAAAGCCTTTGAAGTTTGGTATCCTTTGAAGACCTTCCCTGATCCAAATCAAGAGATCTTGAATTCTGTCAAAAACTAGATGAGTCAGGATTCATCTGTTAGTGCAATCAACCTTATCGGTTCATCCATTCCAAAGTTACGCTCGATCTACCAAGCTATGTCGCACACCGGCCAGAAGACATGCGGCTGCCCGTGAGCCTCTTGTCCACACCAGACAAAGGAGCCATGCCTGGTATCCTCCTACAATACACATCGGTCACACCCCACATGACCAGTCTAGAAAGCTTCCTCTCTGCACTGAACTACAACCAAGTTCCGATCTTTCAACCCTTAATTTCTTATCACATTTATGTATGGGTACGGAATATAACAAACTTGATGTTCTTGACATGCTGTTTGCAATATCAACATGTAAAAGTTATACATATTATATATAGATGTTATACTAACAATATATAATTAATATATATATATATATATATATATATACCTAGAATAAATGGTTCATATTTATTGTACTTTCTGGATGAAAGAACATCTACAACACCACCATTACTCCTTCGAGGGCCTCTACCAATAACAGGGTCATACCACTTGCAGTTAAAAAGTGTGGTCTTCAAATTGACCAACCCCTCATACTAAAGTTCTATGATATCAGTTAATGTCCCGTAGAAATATGCAGCATCAATATCTTTCGTCCAGCACCGTGATTCTCGGTATGAAACAAATAACCTCTTGTAAAATACATTGGCCATGTTTTAGCCTTATTCAAAAGTACATGGGGGTAGAAACAAGTACTCTGTATTCATTCACATACCATGGGGTAGATTATATGTCGCAATATAACAGGCCATAACGAATGGTGATGAGACATCCCAAGTGGATTGAACCCATATGTACACAATCTCAAATACGCGTTACGTGGTTCTTCAGCAAATTGAGGATTTAGTTCTTGAAAATACCTCCACTTCGCCACATCAGAAGGATGACTCATTTCTGCCTCCTTTACTTGGTAATCGGCATGCCATCGCATTGCTGCTGCAGTCTTTTGACTCTGATACATTCTGTTCAGTCTATCAGCAACAGGTAAGTACCACATACGACTATATGGTACTTTCATTCTGCGTCTGTCATTCTTTGGTTCACCAAAAAACAAACATTTTTTTTCCTTTTCGTCATCTTTCTAGAATAATATACAGTTGTTAATACAAACATCAATTGTATGATATGGGAGTCCTAAATTGCGCATCAATTTTTATGTCTCGTAATGTGAACCCGTAGCGTGGTTTCCTTCTGATAAATAATACTCAACATTTCAAAAACTGAATCCACTAACTTTTCACTCATATTATAATCTGCCTTATTTTGCATGACTCTAGCAGCTAAGGATAATTGTGAGTGAACTTCACAATAACCATCGTATATTGGATTTATTGCACCTTCTAACAAGTCATAGAATTTCTTTGAATGGTTAAGTATGGTTCTTCTACATTCTGATAACCCCAATCGCAATGATAGTTATCATCAAAACTCACATTAGATGGAAATTCATCATTCACCATATCCACATATCCATCTTCTACTACATTACTAACTTCCTCACTCACACTTATAAATATCGGATCAATAGTACTCGTTTCTATATCCATATTAATTTCTTCCCCATGCATATACCAAACATAATAATCTAGCATAAACCCATAACTAAAAAGATGATTCCAAATTCTAGTCCCCAGAAAACGCTTCCCGTTTTTGCACTTACTAGAAGGGCAGTAAAACTTACCCCCGTTTTCCTGTGCAAATGGCTTGCTATTTGCAAATTCCATGAACTGCTCCATCCCGGTTTTAAACTATTGTGAAAAATTTTCCGTCACCTCATCAATCCTCTTGTATATCCACTGCCGAAAATTACTATAATTGTAAATTTCTGACATTATTATAAATCTCTATGCCACATTTTGTTTTAGTGTAGCTTTGTGTTTTTACGAATGAGGAGAACGATTAGGCTAGTTTTGTTTATATAGGTATATTTAGCGACTAAAAGGTGACTATATCATGTAGTCACCAAAAAACAGGTACACCTACCCCGAAATGATGAAAACGTGTTTTAAACAAATATATAGCGACCCACCGAAAGTGTCGCAATTTAGTCACCAAATTTACGACTATATTGGGCGATTACAGTATTAGTCGCTTATTTTGCGACAATTTTGGGATAATATTCACAACTTCTTTGTTCCGTCGCTATTTAGTCGCCATTTTTCGACAAATTTAGTCGTCATTCCAGCACTAACTGATGGGTTGTATTATTTTAATAAGTTTGCAAGGAGAATTTCAAGTGATATTGGATATTTCAAGGTCATTTTATGTATTTGTACTTCAAAACTGGTTCTAGGTATCTTATGTATTTGTGCTTCAAAACTGGTTCTAGGTATCTTATGTATTTGTGCTTCAAAACTGGTTCTAGGTTTTGGTGCTTCAAAGCCTTTGAAGTTTGGTATCCTTTGAAGACCTTCCCTGATCCAAATCAAGAGATCTTGAATTCTGTCAAAAACTAGATGAGTCAGGATTCATCTGTTAGTGCAATCAACCTTATCGGTTCATCCATTCCAAAGTTACGCTCGATCTACCAAGCTATGTCGCACACCGGCCAGAAGACATGCGGCTGCCCGTGAGCCTCTTGTCCACACCAGACAAAGGAGCCATGCCTGGTATCCTCCTACAATACACATCGGTCACACCCCACATGACCAGTCTAGAAAACTTCCTCCCTGCACTGAACTACGACCAAGTTCCGATCTTTCAACCCTTAATTTCTTATAAATATTTAGTCATCTACTAATATTATCCGAATATAAAAGTGATAAATAGTTATATCATTTTTGCAATATTTCTAACTATTTTTGCTTGCTTAATTACAACTGAATGGTGATATCAGTTTCATAATTACCAGACCTAATCAACCAAACCTGTCACCAAGTCTTTGAAATGATATTTAAATCTTAACATTTGCGTACCCAATCATTTCTTTACACATAAATGACCTATCATCAAAATGTCTTTTATAAGGGTAAAAAAATTAAGGATGTGAAGCAATTAAATCGATTGAGAGCGGTAAGGGAGCTTTAGTATAACACGAAAAAAACCTTCAGTATATATTCAGAATGAAACAAGAGTAGAAACAAACATGAGCTTACAATACTTTGGCGAAAGCAGTGATAAGCTTTGCCCTTGATGTTTTATTTGGAAGCAAAAGAAACTTGAACGTAAACATACACACATGTCATGTCCTTACACCAAATGGAAACAAAAGTTACACTTGGTAATTATAGGAGGTTATTTCAGACATGCTTGTAGCAATGGCAATGTTTGATGGTTCCCTCAACAGCCGACCAACATGGTACATTAGGAGAAGTCTTGTAGGTGTTTTTGCAACACGTACAGCAATCAGCTTCTGTACCTGCGTATGGGTCAGGTCCGCACTCGCCTAAGAACACACGTTCAGAGGCAGTAGAGCATCCACCGGGACAATTAGTACCAGCCTCGCTATTGAGGATTCCTAGATGTTAAAATATTCATCAAAAAGATCATCAGAACAACTGAATAGTATAATAGAGAACTAGGTCAATCAATACCGGTTGAAGCCATCACGAGGACAACCAAGAGAACGCTAAAGCTGATGGAGTTGAGGTTTTTTGCCATTTCTTTTGGTTTTGCTTTGCTTTTTCTTAGACTATGTTTCTTCTTTTTTCTTTTCACTAAACTTTAAACTTTGATGATACAAATCCATAGGTGTGATGATCTATTTATACTCAATATTCTGTTCCATTGTTATACTCTTGTTTGATTAATCCCTCCTCTTCTTTCAGGATTTCCCTAGTTCATAATGTCGCCACATTGTGCATTGCCGTCTTTTTCATTACATTTTGTTTTCAGAGTCTATCCTTTTTTTAATCATGCACTGTCTTAAAATAATCAACCAAAAGGAAGATATTGTTTTGGTCATCTCTCTAACTAATTTCTTATAATAAGTTATTTTCGCTAGTTTGTAAATAACTATTGTTTAAAAATGACATTGTTGTGCATGGATAGACTAAGCACGAATCTGGGCAATTTTTTAATCCAACAATGAAAACGATTTGGCTTCATTGGACCATTAAGTAATAATTTTTAGGGTTTCAGCTGCATTACAGCACAGCAATCATGGCGCCACTATATCGATTCTCTTGACATTTAAGCATCTCCTTATGTGCGACTTTCCAACAAAATGGGTCATACTATCATATAACCGTTACTTAATTACCTTTTTATGTCTGTCCAACAATAATTTAATTTAATTTTAAAACTAAAGTGAATATAATGCAAACTAGTAAGCGGAAAGGGGACACAACGATATATATGTATATATATATTTTGTGAAAAAACGATACATAAACTGAAGCAAAGGTTTTTACATAATACAAGAAGAGAACTCAATCATGCCGTTCGACTACCAAATCAACTGAGTATAATTGCTAAGATTCTTTTCCTGTGTGATTAACAAGTAAAAGCATAAAACTATAAGCGGAAAAATATCACATGGCTAAGTAACCCCTAAATGCACATCCAATGTTGCAGGCTAATTACATCGTATTTTCCTATGGAGGATTAGACGTAATACTAGCATTTGTGCTCCAAAGAAGATTTTATAGATTTTTGACCAACATAGACAAAAAGGCGAGCGAAACCCGTTTCAAGATAGTTTCAAAGCCGTCCTATTATGGGCAATTTTAAAAACCCCTTCTGATCTACTTTTTTGATGAGTTATCTATTGAGCAAAATACAATTCCAGAGAGTTCAGATGAACGAGAAGGAAAATATAAGATAAGTTAGCTGTGGGAACTGCATTCTGTCCAGGTTATGAGTTCAAAACAGTTGTGTTGGCCTATGCTTTGAGCAAAGCAAGATAGATGGGATAAGACAAAAAAAATCCTATAAATGTGGTATTGGAGGGGAATGTAAATGGAGGATTTATTGCTCGTATGATTAGCCGAGCCTGAATTGATTGGTGAAGACTAAGTATGGGCATTACAATTGCACTCCAAATGGAAAATGCAAGCTTCTAAAAGGTCCATTTACTGCAAGGCTTTTCTTAGACCAATTTAGGGAAATGCTAATTTAATTCCTGAAGAAATTCAAGATGTTATTGTAACGCGGCGCACCCAATTGCATTTGGCTTAATGCGAGGAGTTCTAAATAAAAAAATTCACGTGATTGGGATGCCATGAAACATGCATCTTAAAAAAACTGAATTTACAGTGATGAGGTAAAAAATGTATATATCAATTCTTCGGCTGAAAAATTTTGAATGTAGACGGGAGTCAAAATGAGAAACACAAACAGAAAACCAATTTAGTAATCAGAATGAAACAAAAGTGCACACGACATGAGCTTACAAGGAAGCAGTGATAAGCTTTACCCTTGCTATTTTTTATTTGGAAGCAAAAAAAAGGAACATAAACAGAATAACATGTCATTGTCCTTACAGCATATGAGAAAAGAAATGTTATATTTGGTAACTGTATGAGGTTATATGAAAACCTTAGGGATTTTGGTAGCAATGACAGTGTTTGTCGCTTCCCTCAACCAGCCCTTTACATGCTGGAGGACTTCCGTATGTATTTGCAACAGTTAAAGCAATCAGCATTTGTACCCAGGAACGGTTCTGGCCCGCACTCGTCGAGGAACGTGGAGCATGTTTGAGCCTCGGTCTTCAAAATTTCTACCAGATGACATATTCATCAAGATCATCAGCACAAGATAATTAAAAGACAACTGAAAAGTATATTAGAAAACTTGGGTAAATATGTATACCGGTGGAAGCCATCAAGAGGACTACTAAGAGGAAGGTGAAGCTGACACAGTTAAGGTTCTTTGCCATTTCTTTCTTTTTGCTAAAAAAATGTTGTCTGCTTTGTATGATCACTTAAAGTTGATGATACAAATCCATAGGTGTGGTGGTCTATTTATAGTCAAAATTTTGTAACATATGAATAATTGTTTAATCCCTCCTCTCTTTCCCCAAGTTCATAATGTCACCACAATTTTTCATTGCCGGCTCTCGTTCGTTAGGATATATATTTTTGAAGTCTATATTTTTTAGTCATGCATTTGTCTTATAATTATATTATCAAGAAAAGGAAAGTCGTCGCTGTTTTTATATTATCATTTTTTCTTGGGGAATTGGGGTGTATAACCTAAAAAAAATTATAATTTAAAATCATACTAATTATGTATCTACTATATACTCTATATTATATTTATTAATTACAGTTTTTATCCCTCCACCACCCTATTTTCTAGCCACCACTAACACCCCAACCATCCTTTCACCACCACCCCTACCACCCTCCGACCACCGCCCATCACCTCCGGCGAGCATTTCCGGCGAGCATCTCTGGATCTTTGGCGAGCATCTCCGGCGACATCTCCGGCAACTTCTCCGACCACCTACTCCGGCGAGCATCTCCGGCGACATCTCTGACCACCTCCTCCGACGAGCATCTCCGGCGACATCTCCGGCCACCTCCTCTGGCAAGCATCTCCGGTGAACATCTCCGGCGACATTTCCAGCCACATCCTCCAGCGAGCATATGCGGCGACATCTCCGGCGAGAATCTCCGGCGAACAACTGTGGCCACCTCCTCCGACCACCAATCACCGTTGCCGGCTACCGGTCACCGCCTCCAACCAACAACCACCATACCCTCTCTCACCTACAAACACTAAAATGGAAATTTTAGTATACCCCAATCCTAATATAAAACCAAAAGATTCTTGAAATCGGACAAAATTTAGCAAGTTCGGCATGGCTATGATTTTTTTAGAGATTCAGAAGGATTCGAAGAGGGAGAATAAGGCAAACTGATTTTCGCAAATCTACATATGCGATATCCTGTATAAATGTGTTCGGGTATGAACAGGTACTCACGGGTTCTCGAGTTCAGTTCGGGTAATACCTGATACATGTGGTTATTTGAAAACAAAAACTGATCGGTTATTTAGACAGAATCGGTTCGGTTCGGGGTGGGGTATTTCGGATCGGGTTCGGGTCGGTTCCTTAGGTTTGGTTTATTTGCCCAGGCCTACGTAATAGTATGAGTCACAAACCAGTATTCTAGTTTTATTAACTTTGAGATCTAAATACAATAATCGTAAGACTTAGAAGCACTTATAGTCCAATTGTGAAGTATAACTTTAATTTTAAGAGGTAAAACAATCATTTAGTAAGTTTTTTTCTAACTTACATAACCTTACATTAAAAACCTAAGTACCATCTTTTACATGACTTGTTGTTTACAAAGATTTTAACTAAAACATGTAAAATTAAATATTAAGAAAGAGTATATAAATGTATTAGTTCAAATCAACGTAAAAATGGTTAACTCAACATATTACCCATTCAATATTGTCAAATTATATATTTTAAATTCTAAAAAGTTGCTAAGGAGATGCAAAGTTGTCACAACATTAGTAGCAAATTAGTCACAAGAGAGTAGCAATATAGTCGTAAACTTTTTTTGTTGCATTTTCGTCATAAAGAGTAACTATTTTGTGACGCACCAATATGAGTCACAAACCAATATTCTAGATTTATTAACTTTGGTATCTAAATACAATAGCAATAAGCATTTAGAAGCACTTATCGTCTAATTGTGAAGTATATCATTCATTTTAAGAGGTAAAACAATCATTTGGTTAAAAAAAGTCAAGCTCACATAATCTTACTTTAATTCAACATATTAGTAATTCTATATTGTCAAATTGCAATTTTAAAATCTGGAGGAGTTGCTGAAACAAGGCAAAGTAGTCGCAAAATTAAGACTCTTTTGTGACTATAGATAAAATTCAGCAAAACATAATTAGTTTTTCTCGTAGGTTGCAAAATAGTCGGTGAAGAGTCACTTATTTATGACTATTTGCCGACTAACTATATCTATCGTAAATATGTGACTCTTTTGCATATCTTGTCATGATATTCATTAAGTAGTCTCAAAATAGTAACAAAAGCGTCACAAATATTTGCGACCACAAAAAGAGTCACAAAAGATAGTCCCAAAATGCATGTATTCTTGTAGTGTTTCCCTAGTGGACCTAGTTACCAATGACGACTTCTGCCACGGTCACTGCATTTTCCCGCCAATCTCTCACTTATCGGAGAATCCCTCTGCACCACAGATCTCTCTGTCAGTCTCGGGCGGCCGACAGGCTAACCATCCTTTGCGGCGCTCTCTTGGATACCTAAAGTTTTCCCTAGTGGACCTAGGCTTCAAGATAGGCTCATTAGCGCAAAAACAAGCCAAACCTATCTACTATTCTCAGGTTGGTCAAAATAGCAAGCCCAGGCCCATTACTTCATCGTCCATGGATTCTCATTGCCAAGTCCTTTTTCGTTTTCATGGATTCTCATTGTCAAGTCCTATTTCGTTTTCCTCTGCTCAATGGCCAAAGACTCCATTGGAGAAAGGTAATGACAGTTCTGCTTTGGTTATCCTTATCTCTTGCTCGGAACCTGGTCTTAGCTGTTCTTAGGGATTTGAGATTTGGTTTTAAAAGTATATGGATATATGGTCTTTGCTCCTTGAACTGCTATAGCAAAAGTGGTACCCTTGATCTTGAACTCCTTGTGTTCATTGAAAGCTACCAATTAAGATGGCTACCTGATGATTCCAAGCATCACCTCCCAACCATCTCCATCACACGGATCCTGTACCTAACAGTCTTTATTGCGACTTCGCGAAGTGATCCAACCTTTATGCTTTGGGTTTCAAAGCAACTCCTAACTGACTACAACAACATAGTCCCCGGTTTTTTTGATGTCTTGTTATTGTGGGTTCCTATTGCCCCGGTGGACATTGATGCATTGATACTCTTCTTAATATCACAGTGTCAGATGACCGTGACCTTTTAACTGTTCCTTGAAGCTCTCGAGGATGATCTCTCGATGTATCATGATCCCACATGTACCATTAGCTTCCCAAGCCTATGGCTCATAGCTCTCTTTGATTCTAAACTCTTTTTATCACTCCTTTTATTACCTTTTGGCATTGGAGAATGCCCTTTTTATAATGTTTCAAACTTTGACTCTTGCCTCTTCTCTGTACTTGTAATAGTTTTCTATATTGAATGAATGAAGGCACAAGGTTTTGACAAAGAAAAAGAGTATGTACAACTAGTCGAATGGATGGGCCTTGTACGAACACCGAGTAATATAAACCAATCATGCGATTGAGATAAAGTAATTTTTTTTCTTTTTGTAATAGTAATGTTTTTTCTTATTAGCGTGAAACATCCATCCTAAAAACTGATTTTACAGTCCAAGTTTATACCTTCAGATGAGATAAATATTTATATTGAGTTTCTTCGGTCGACAAGATTTTGAACGTAGACAGGAATGAAATGAGAAACACAAACACAAAACAATTTTAGTAATCAGAATGAAACAAAAGTGCACACAACATGAGCTTACATGCAAGCAGTGAGCTTGACCGTCGATTTTTTATTTGGAAGCAAAAGAAACTTAAACATAAACATAATCACATGTCATGTCCTTACACCAAATGAGAAAAGAAATATTACATGTGGTAACTGTACGAAGTTATTTCAAAACCTTATGGATTTTGGTAGCAGTGACAATGTTTGTCGCTTCCCTCAACAAGACCTTTACATGCTGGAGGACTCCCGTATGTGTATTTGCAACAGTTAAAGCAATCAGCATTTGTACCTAGGAACGGGTCTGGCCCACACTCGTCGAGGAATGTGGAGCATGTTTGAGCCTCTGTCTTCATGATTTCTACCAGGTGTGGACATATTCATCAGGATCGATCATCAGCACAAGATAATTAGAAGACAAATGAAGAGTATAATAGAAAACTTGGATAAATATATATACCGGTGGAAGCCATCAAGAGGACTATCAAGAGGATGGTGAAGCTGACAAAGTTGAGGTTCCTTGCCATTACTTTTCTTTTTGCTATAAAATGTTTTTTACCTTTTATGTTCAATAAACTGAAGTTTGATGATACAAATCCATAGTTGTGGTTTTCTATTTATACAAAATTTTGTAACGTTGTATATAATTGTTTAATCCCTAGTACTCTCTTTCCCCCAAGTTCATAATGTCACCACAATTTTGCATTCCTCTCTCATTCGTTAAAAAATATATTTTAAGTCTATAAATTTTATAATCATGTATTTGTCTTATATTATAAACAAAAGGAAAGTCGCAGCTGTGTTTGTCGTTGTATATGATCAATTTTTCTTTAGTTTGTTTCTTTTTAAAAAAAAAAAATTGTTTAAAAAGTAATAATGTTGTTGTCATTGATTAAGCAAGCACGAATACGGTGCGTTTTGGCCTCACCATATTAATAAACTTAAGGGTTTCAGCAAATATGGCGACCATTTCATACCCTATCTAAGTACTTTGGTCAGTTCATATATCTGAAGTTATAAATTTCATACCCAAAATTTTAGATTCACAACTTAAACTCATAAATTTATGTAAACATATGCCTAACCGTGACGGTGTTAACAGTCCGTTTGTAGAGTTAAGAGTAAGAAAATAGTTTCTTGTAAAGGAAATAACAAAAGAAATTGATCACTGAGTGCATGGATAACCGCTACGTTTTGGGGGAGATCTCTTGCTCCTAAGCTTCACTACAAGAAAAATATTATCTTGTGGTGTTATTCTGTTTTACAAGTTCTCACTCAAGGATCAAGATTCAACAAGAAAAAATAACACTCCTTTGTCTCACCCTCTAAAACTCTCTTCACTGTTCATTAGTTTGCCTGTGTGGAGTAGAAGTTTCTAGCTTCTAATTAACCGTATTTGACCACATCTACATTTTCTTGGATTCCACTTCCGCTTAGCTAGAACATATTCCCTCGCTCCTTCACCAATCCACAAAGACATTAATTTTTTTTTCGTCAAAAAAGTGATTTTATTTAGGAACGATGAAAGTCATGATACATCAGTTTGTACAACCAAATCGGTGGAGAGAAACAACTAGAATAGAAATTACAATTGAGACTTCCATGCTTTGCAAGTAAATGAGCCGCATTATTACATGTTCGTTTAACAAATTTAAATTCAACATGTTGAAAATATGTAGACCAAAGGAGTATATCATGGTAAAGGCCATCAATTGAGATGTCGTATGTTTGTCCATTATGAATTTTGACTAGTTTTTCACAATCTCCTTAAAAACAAACAGAAGTGAGGCCCCGAATCCATGACTGTTGCATTGCAGAGAGTAGGACCTTTCCTTCAGCCTCCAGTGGGGTAGTTGCATTTGGTAGTAACGATGAACCCCAACCAAGAGATCCACTCGTGTTGTCTCGTAGAATCCATCCCGCAGTCGTCCTGTTTGATGTTGCATCAAAACCAGCATCATAATTGCACTTAACAAAAGGATGCGTTGGCCGCGGCCAATTTAAGTTTTGAGGTGAAGTATTTGAAAACTTTGTACATGGAGAAGACTGAGTGTGCATAATCCATTCTCGGACATTTCCTTGTGCACGGTGAAGCACCAATAAAGGACTAATTGAGACAGTTTCGAAAATGAAGTTGTTCCTTGATTTCCAAATATGCCAGAGCAACCAGAAGGATATTAATTTTTGTTCTAAAGAACAATTTTGGTTATGGAACTCCAATATTGCAGCTAAATTTGTTTCAAAATCATTTGTTGGAGAGAGTGTTATGGGTATTGGTATGTTTGCCAAACTCCAAATGTGATTAGCATATGAACAAGTGAAAAATATATGATTGATAGTTTCATTCGATTGAAAACATCTTGGGCATACAGGATAGGCAGAGTTTTGGATAATCGCCATAGGAAGTGTTTTAGTTTTGGTAAGATTTGTAGCTTCCAAACAATTTTTTTGAGCCTAATGGAACCATGTGATGCTTGTTCATGGTCACCTATTCATGGAGGGTCATGTGTAGCCAACCAATAACTGGAGCGAACAAAGTATTGACCTGAAACATTATAGTGCCAAACAGTGCGATCTGGGAGGGAAATGTGGGGGAGATACATATCTGTCAAGATCTGTTGATCCGGAGTATGGATATCAATTTGAATTTTTGACTCATCCCAAACCCGAACATTACCTACTTTCAGTATGTAATCCTGAAAAGTGTTATTCATATTGTTCTGTGAGCCATAGATTGGTCTTGGTGGGCTTGTACATGTTACATTATCAATTCCAATTGTAGTTGTTTCGCCATCACCAATTATATACCAGCTACCTTTTTTTATGACATCCAAACCGGCAAGAAGAGAAACCCATCCATATGATTGATTCACTCGTTTCTTGGCATGTAAGATTGTGGTGTCTTTACAATAACGAGCTTTCATGATCTTTGCAAAAAGACAGTCAGGATTTTTAATAAGGCGCCATACTTGCTTCCCAAGTAGATCGTCATTGAATTTTGACAAATCCTTGAAACCTAGTCCACCCTCCTTCTTAAAGTATTGCAGTTTCTTCCATGCAACCCAAGGGATGCCTCTTTCATGTGTACTTTTCTGATAAGCACATGAGAGGCACATGTGAGGAGCTATAAAGAAGAATGAGAAAAATGTAGAGTATAAATAGAGATAGATTACTATTTTAAAGGGCATCTTGCGTGATCAACATTGTGTGTTTGTTAGATCAAACCTGCGACTCTGGTCATGGTGATAAGAGAGGAGAACTGTAACTCTGATATTATCAGTTAGGGTTCATAGTTTGTATTAGGGATTGAGAAGAGATAAGAGAGAAGAGATCGCATCTTCAAACTTATCAATTGGTGCGTCGTGACTGTGATCGGAGTTATCGCAAGTGAAGGTTTACGGTTTGATGAAATTGGGAATTTTACCAAATTGAAGAATCAAAGGATTGGAGATGGAGATACAGCAAGATTCACCGATTAGAGAGCTACCAGGGGCAGAGCAAACAGCGGCTTCATCTATTGAGTTTTACGATCAATTGGCAAAGATGAGTTCCATGGTTCGTTGTGTAGAATCACATTTGGATTCAAGAATCGACGCTCAGGATCAACAGTTTTTGGAGATTAAGCAGAAGCTATATTTTGGGATAAACAATTTATTCGGGAAAGAGACAGTGCAAGAAGTTGGAGGCAAGAGTCAAATTACCACTTCAAGATCGCAAGATCAAGCCAATCAGGTAACACATTCCTTTTCGGAATCTTGCCGTAGTGATATTAGGCCTAGGATCAGAGAAAACCTTCTCAACAACGTGGAGATGGCCGTGTTTGAGGGCGTGGGAATTTATGGTTGGATTGTGGTTGTTGAGCATTTCTTTCGAATCGGTGGATACAATGATGCAGAGAAACTATTCCTAGCTTTAGTGAGCTTGCAAGGAGAAGCATTGAGCTGGTACAACTTGGAAATTAACAGGAGACAGTTTGAAAGTTGGGTTCAGTTTAAGTCGGGATTGATGCTGAAATTTGGATCAAAGATTAGAGGACCAAATATAAGTTTGTTTTGTATCAAACAGACAGGAACAATAGCGGAGTATATACAACGATTTAAGGATCTTTCATCACAAGTATATGGGTTGAATGAGCAGAAACTAGAAGGGATTTTTCTCAATGGGTTAACACGGGAAATGCAGGAGCTTGTTCATATGCAAAAGCCATGTAATTTTCCGGAGATGATGGCTGTAGCTAGAGCTATGGAGTCATGTATAAAGAAAAAAGTTGATAAAGAAGAGTTGATGTTGGCTAGTAAAGAGAATAAGAAGATTTATGGATCTGATTCTGCAGTGACTATGCTAAACGCATCAAGTCAAGAAGCAGGCTCACATAAGACTGGGTCAATATCATATTATGTGCAGAAGATTGAGGATTTTTCATCTCAGGTTAATGGGTTAGAGGATCAGAAGTTAGAAGGGACATTGTTGAATGGATTAACTCAAGGGACTATGAAAGGGAATGGAGATAACATGGTGAAAAAGATCGAGCTGCCAATTT
Organism: Camelina sativa; assembly: GCF_030686135.1. Taxonomy (NCBI): domain Eukaryota; kingdom Viridiplantae; phylum Streptophyta; class Magnoliopsida; order Brassicales; family Brassicaceae; genus Camelina; species Camelina sativa. The sequence goes on along the minus strand of NC_141892.1, from coordinate 20,396,703 downwards.
TTGATGGACTTTATCCATGTAGTTGGATAACACAGATGGAAAGATTACTTCGATCTGATCGACATACTGACATAGAGAAGATACAGTTGGTAACGCAGAAATTAAAAGGAAATGCTCTTAGTTGGTTCAGGAATGTGTCTTTCAAGAATTGGAAGGATTTTAAATCCAAATTGTATGTTCGATTTGGGAATTCGGTTCCAGTTACTCTGCAGCCATTGTCAATTCTGAAACAGGAGCCACTCTTAGCCACAAAACCGATGACAGAGACTGATTTGCATCAAGAACAAGAATCACAGGAAAAAGGATCTTTAGACTTGGCAGCAGATGGAATTCCCCAACCACAGAAAAGTGTGATTTCAGTCTTTAAGGATGTTCACGATGCATCTCTGACTTGTTCTAATGCATCAGGGGATCAGTTTCAGTCACAACCTGGCCTTCTTTTTCATGATCTAAACTCTGGGTTTGTTAGTGATAGTTTGAAACTCAACAAGAAGGAATATTAAAGGTTGTAGATGTCTTTGAAGTGACTGATTGTGGTGAGAAGTCACCCTGTGTAAAGGTTAATTGTTGTGAGCATTCCTTGCAACAAAGGGGACATCAACAGAAGTGTTCTAAAACATGGAAATTTAAGTTCAAAGATAGGTATGATACAAGAGTGCTGAGAAAGGAAAAAAAAAATTTTGAAAAGAAAACATACGAGGATGAAGATATTTTTGCACTTTGGAACACAAATGGTGATAAGTTGTGGCTGTGTGATCATCCGGTGTTTGACAGAGTGTTACTTCAAAGGCAGCGAGTAACACACAAGAAGAGGAAGTTAAATCTTAGTGAGTTTTGGCTGCTCACTACGAGAGATCAAGGGAGAGAGTACAAGAGTCTATGGTTCAAAGTAGAAAGATGCAGCGTTGGATTGTGAGTTACCATTCTTGGCACCGTTGGAAAGCTCGGTATTTGCAGAATTTTGAGCAAAAGTTTGACGTTGGATTAAAATAGAAGTGTGTTGGCAGCATTACTGCAAAACAGAGTTATGAAGGGAACTTTATTGGCTTGTACTCACCATATGGGGATAGGAACGTCTATTATTCGGTGTGGCATTGTTGGAGAAAGAAGAATCTGCAGCTCGTTAATCTGAACAATGGATGTTCAGAGCCATAAAGTCTGGACCTGCACTTTCTTGGAGTCACTTACTATGGTACAGAAGATGATTGTGCGTGCAGCAGCTTGGCCGTGGCAGGAATGGTCGTCTTCTTTGCTTCTGTGGCAATCCTATTTGCTCCTTCACAGCTTGAGGACAAGCTGTCGTCAAACGGGGGAGTATTGATAAGCACATGAGAGGCACATGTGAGGAGCTAAAAAGAAGAATGAGAACAATGTAGAGTATAAATAGAGATATATTACTATTGTAAAAGGCATTTTGCGTGATCAACATTGTGTGTTTGTTAGATCAGAGCTGCGACTGATAAGAGAGGAGAATTGTAACTCTCCGATCTTATCAGTTAGGGTTCATAGTTTGTATTAGGGATTGAGAAGAGATAAGAGAGAAGAGATCGCATCTTCAAACTTATCATCTTCTCCCACCATAATCTCATTAAAATAGATTCTAACTCATTGGTGATGCCAATAGGAAGTTTAAAACATGTCATGGAATAGATAGGCATTGCAAGACCCACTGATGTAATCAAAATCTCTTTTCCTGCTTGTGATAGGTATTTCATTTTCCATGACGAAGTTCGTTGTGAGACTCGCTGAATAATGTAATCAAACATCACCTTTTTTTCTTCCCAAACTGCTCAGGAAGCCCTAGATACTCCCCCCCCCCCCCCCCCACCATGATTCGGAATCCCAAGAATGTGTTTGAGCTTATTTTGCAATTGATCATTCACTCTCGAGCAAAAAGTTATTAGTGATTTACTTGTATTTATCTGCTAGTCGAAGTAGTATTCATAGACCTCAAAGACCTCCTTAAGAACACGGCAATTCGGCATGTTTGCTTGACAGAAAAATAAGAAGTCATCAGCAAATTGTAAATGTGTGATTGTTGGTACACCATTTTCTATGTGAACGCCACGAATATCCCCTGAAGCAACTCTGGATCGGATTAAGTGTGACATTTTTTACATTTCAATAATAATAATGGTATCTAGGTCTTCAGTTAAGTGCAATGCTTTGCATTTCTCATCATTAACATTCAGGGTCCGAATAATAACTGCGGATTTACTAGTGCGGGACAAAAAAATTTGATAGTGCGGTACGGTTTAACTGCGGTACGTGCGGGACAAATGTATTTGCGGGACAAGTGCGGTTATTCCAAATTAAGCGGTACAAAATAATGTTTGATTGGTAAAAAACAATTTGCGGTACGGATTTTAAATTATTTTATTAATAACTAATATAATTATATATTTTCATTTTTTACTAATAAATAAAGTTTTGATTTCTGAATTTTAAATACCAAAATTTATTAAAAATTAAAATTTGATTGATAAAAATATTATTGTGGTTCACAATTAAGAGAATTTTTATGATTTATTTGTATATGTGCTTTTTTGAAAGATAAGTGTCATCTATATCTAGCAAATATAAGTGACTTAAAAAAAATGAAAATTTTAATTTGACATAAATTTTTTGCTTTGTTTTAAATCTTTTTTTATCATAAAGCTAATTATTTAATAATTTATAAATAAATAATGAAGTAACTTTATCATTAAAAATACACATTTAGAAAAGTAAATTATTAATTCTCATAACAGTATTAAATATTTTTATTAGTCATAAATTAAACAGAAAATAATATATTAATATTTATTTTTATTTAGTGCGTATTTGGAAACAAACCGCTACATAATTGATAGTCACATATGTAGCTGCGGTCCGAGTGTTAAATAACTCCCCTTGAAAAAACGCTAATTGACTTTTTCACTTTTTTAAAAAACGCAATGACAACTCTTTTTTTTGTGAATGGTGAATTAAACAGTTTTTAAAAAAACACACTTAGAAAACCGCAAATGTTACCATTCATGGCCTCAATATCGTAATGATCCTATGTTTTGGTGGTTCTTCTAAGAAGAGTACGTTGGTAATTTTTGCTTTCTCCTTGTTGGATACAAGCCGCAAAATTATCTATATCTATCCTTTACGCATAGGTCAAAGTTATGACAGCAACCATTTGCTAGTTGGTCATAAGTAGTTTAACACATGAAAAGTTACAGAGTTAAACAAGTGAAAAGAATCAGACACGATGATTTACATGTGACCTAACCAAATTACCAACACAAACCACCTCCAAGATAAGAATCAATTGTTACATTATGAAGAATCAAACCGAGTTTTTGTATATAGATCAAACATCATTAAACAAGAGTGTATTATGATCACAGTTCTTATTCTGCATGCATATCCATTGAAGAATCAATAGAACCTGGAGAGTTAGATCCCCTGTTCAGTTCACTGCTTCTGGCTCCGCCAGATGTGTAGCCTCCCTGCGGAATTTGGTAGTTCTGAAGACTACGCCGTATTGGGCTTGAAAGGGCGTTTGAGAAAACCGAGTTCTTGGCCTGGTTCTCACATTGCTCAGACCGAACCACTGGAGCAGCTATTGGGCAAGAGGTTCCTGAAGAGGCCATGAGCCCAGAATGTGTGATATGCATTGTTGGCAGCGGTGGCGGTGCTCTTGGGGACATTGGGGGCTCCTCTGTGCAGCATTCGAGCTCACTCTGCATTGGGGAAACCAGACACTCAATCAAGAACAGGAAACAAAATTTGCCAGAATTTCAGATTAGAGTAGATAAATATATAAGAGTCATATGAACCTGAATATAATTAACTATATCCATAGGTGTCACTCTTGACCCTGCTTCTTGTTGTCTCCATATCCATTGGTACAGTTTTTCCTAAAATATGCAACACAAAGCTTGGGTTAAGGGTGCATATAACTTATATGCTTCTCTTAAGCCATAACCTATTTCACATAACTATCCCATGCAGTATGTCATCTTCCAAGTACAGGTTTCACATCACTACTCAATTAAGCCCATATTAAGTAGAAATTTCATTACACCAAAGAAAGACAAAAGCAGACAACACAATATTACTCTAGTCGTCAACATCTTAAGAACAGACGAATACAATCACACTCAATATAGTGATAAGCCAATCAGACTACTGTTCAATTCAAGTAACTAAGAAGTAGCGCTAGAGTTGAAGCAAATGAGATAGCTAGACAACGATAGGGATGTTCTGACAATTGTTTTCTTTATAGTCAGACCCGTTGTAATGTAGGAAAAGAACAAAGAGACACGAGAAGACTACTGTTGAAGTAAATTGGGGAGCTAGACAAGGATGGGATGTTCTGACGCAAGGTGAAAAAGATGGAAACGCATCAATGTAGGTTGGAAACAAGGCTCCAGAGAAACTATTCTTATTTCATATCCATCTTCAAGCTTCATAGCCTTTATTTTTCTTTGTCATCAACTAAATTTCATATTATAAATAACAGTTCTAAATGTTTAGACAGAACACATCACATAAAGGAAAGATATTGGAAGGAGACTCAACTTGATAAAAAAAGAGGCTAACAGATAGCTTTGTTAAGGCTGAAGGGAAGCTAAAGAGACTTAGAGAATCCAAAAGAAGAACACAAAGAAGCAATCAAAAACACTGGTTTACAAAATCTGAATCATTCTTTGTTTAACGATATAGCTACATAAAAACATAACACCTATAAACCATGGAAACTAGAAAGAAAGATGCATTGACTTCATTGGCAATTGAATGAACACAGAGGCACTTCAACAAAAAAGAGAAAAAGGACAAATCATTATGTACTAACACAAGTCCAGAAGAAGAAAAGATGAAATCTTTTCTTCCCAAAGTGTTCCAATTGAACTCAAGAAGTCATAAGAAAATAAACAAGAAACACCAAAAGCAGAACGAAACACATAAGATTACATCGAACACCAAACAGATTAGGTAGAAATGATGAAATTAACCACTCGAATCAAATTGGATTGTACCCTAATAGATAAAAAATCAAAACTTGGAACAGGGGAACACAGTCACACACAAACAGAGAGAGAGAGAGAGAGAGAAAGAGGGTAAAAGGGGTTAAAAGAATCATCAATATACCAGACCATGGCGTTCACCGGCTTGAAAAGATAGTTTCTGGTGATTCATAGACTGAGTATAAAGCTGAGATAAAGAGTTTGCGGCGGTGCGAAACGAAGCGTAAACAGTCCGATCTACCTCATCGAGGCTCGTCGCTGTAGATTTTCTCTTCTTCCCCATCTCTTTCGAATTGGGTTGTCGCCTATTAATATTAAAAATATATTACACAGCCGCCACGATCCCGTCGGCGATGATGACGGATTCGTCGATTCGTCTCTGTAAAAGACGATCGGAGATTGATTGGATTATGAAAAAGAGGAATTGGGCAAGAGAGAAGGGTACTTTCACTTTATACGAAACGGCGAGAGACTAAAACAAACAAGGTTTGGTTTTTTTTCTTTTTTTTTTTCTTTTGTTAAATATCTTATTTATCAAAGTTTATATCAAATTTGTTTACCAATTTTGAGTTAATAATAACGAAAGAAAAATATATTTAACAGAGGTGGTAAAAGAAAAATATATTTAACAGAGAGAAGAGGAGAATTTACAAACCTGTAAAAGGATAGATATATAAGATGTTTATAAATCTATAGTTTAAATATATACTTTTCTGAATAAATGTTAGGATACATATCTTTAGAAAACTAGTTTTTTTTTTTTTTGTAATACTGACAAAAGAAAATTTAAGGTATGTTTTACTAAATGAATATTTTATACGATTGCTTTAAAAACCTAAAACAGTTTAAATGGACTTTTCATAATTAATTTGCAAATATTTTTTTTTGATCAAAGGAAGAACTTCAACCTTAAATACCACTTTTCTTATCTAAAAAATGTAGCTTTTCTTTTTTTGTTAAATGAGACCCAAAGGCCAAAGCTACTATTCCATCAAATTCCTTTTGAGAACTGGTCCTTACAGTCATATATACTCATAATGTAAGGCCGTCTAAGAGGTTATTTGTCAATTGTATGCCAAGATAGTGTATTGACAACAGATGCACTTAAGTGGCATTTGCTCTCCAACTGATGAGCAAAACGAAAGTTGTCACCTTTTCTCCTCCTATTTTCTGATTTTTTTGTGTGTGTGGGCAAAATCCTCTTATTTTCTGACAGTATCTATTTTTCTAGCCAAATTGTTATGCTTTCATCTTACTTTCAAACTATTTTTTTTCGTAGTTTCTCACTTCTTTACTTCTCCTTGTTTCTTGTTTATCATATTCGGTTTGTTAATCTCTGAGGTTGGTTTAATTTCTCAATTCTCATCAACTTCAAGAACGACATTGGATGATCATCACTAATCACATTAGATATGTGAGTCTTTCTTTCTCACTGATTTAGTTTTTGGTTCAGCTTGCTTGAATTTTAAAACAAAACCGATTTTGAATCTAATTTTAGTTTAAATCGGTATTATTTATTTCTGAAATTAAAACCGGTTTGACCTTGGTTTATCTTGACCCTGACCATCAATTTTGGTCCAAGTAGATAACTTTGGTTAATAAATGAAGTTAACGTTGATTTCTAAACTCTACGTACAGTTCATATCGAAATCAAATAATCGAATGGGTCAGTCCAATGTTAATTAAGCATCCTTCTAAGTGGACACACAAACTTGTTTACATTTAAATAAATTTTTTGACGGTAATATTTTTTTGAATTAAAACTGCAAAGAAACTGATCTATTTGTATCCATCCAAAATACGATGTCTTGGTTGCAACTGAAACTGCATCCAAATATAGCATTCATATAAAGTATTAAATTGGACAAACGAACAACATGACATCTAGTACATTTGCATTTATATGTTGCCTCCGTACTCCTACTCGGAACAACCGGGGCCTATATATGTAAGTAACTGATCATATTGCAAGATACGTGAGGCTAAAACAAAAATACGTTTAGTTATCCTTATCTAGAGTTGGCATCAACGAAAAGTTAGGATCTATAGATTAGTATTAATTATGTATAATGACTTGGTGGATGGCTCTTTTGACCTCAACGATGCTTGCTTTCTTCCCTCTTACTTTTGCCCTTATCTCCGCCTCGAAATCACCGTCGTTCACGGCGGTATGAACCGAGCTAGTCTCTATACCAAGATCATGAAGAACCTGAAGAATGTCAAGCAACAAACCATCTCGGTACTCACATCTCATCTCTAACAAAACATCGCTCTCTATGATGGAAACCTCCACCTCCTCCGATGTTTTTCTCTTACAAGTACGTGTCCGCTTATGTTGTTTATCGTGATGAGTAGTCTCAAGCTCGTGTACTCTCTTTCTAAGATGATTTACGTACTCGATAGTGTCTCCAAGGATTGATACTTTATCCATCTTGGTCATAAATGGAACCATTGATCTCAACGTTGTGAATTTCTCGTTCAACTTCTCTCTCCTTCGTCGCTCTGCCACTACGTGGTTCAGGTCTTCTCGAGGAAGACTCTTTTCTTTAGTGTTGTCATGGAGGAAAGGAACTCTCAAGATCATGTGTTTGAGCATCCATTGCGACTCCACTCGCTGATGGTCTTTGACATTCTCAGCCCTCCACGTGGAAAAAGATGATTGGACGTAAGAAGATGTGGAAACTGAATCTGAAAGAAGACTCGTGGGATGCGACATGAGAAGTGTTGTTACTGTCTGAGAGTAAATTCCACCTTCCTCCATTAAGTTCATCATGTCCATGTGTGTATCTATATATATAACATACAGATGATAAGAGTGTTAGATACAGCAAAGAATAAAAATATATAAGCAGCTTAACTGCGTAAGGTATATATATACCTAACGTGTGGGTTGATTCTATATGAAGATCAGAGCGTAGATTTTGATTGGAGACGTTGTCATCATCAGGAGAGCCAAACCTCATCTCCTCTGACATTGTCATCTCTTCTTCTTCTTCTTCTTCTTCTTCTTCTTCTTCTACTTCTGCTTCTTCTTCTTCTTCTTCTTCATGCACTTCGTAGGTGGAGTGTTCAGAAAGAGCAGGCTTTGGGATCGAATTAGAGTAGCCAATGAAGAAACTCTTTACTAGCTCAACAAACTCTACGTCTTCTTTTACCTTCACACACAAATATAACAAATCATGCATCCATGATCCACCAACCTTAATTATCCCTTCCATATTTTAACATCATTATATCTAGCTAGGCTTTTTAAAACAAAACTTATGCACAATTTAAAATTATTATATATATGTTACCCCATATGTAATTATAATATAGGCTATTTTTACTTTTTTTATATATATGTCTCATTAACAAGGGAATAATAAAGAGAGATGTACATAAACACTATTATACCTTCTTCGTTGTGCCAAGTTCCACAACACCATTAAGCATGGGAATACAAACCACTGTCTGCGTTTTTTCAAATTACATTTTTTCATCAGAATACAAAATAAATGTGTAAACGATACTAAAATGAGTTAAATAATAAAGAAAAAAATTTACCTGAATTTTGGCACTCTTAAGTATTAATTATATTGACCGACGTAAAAGGAGCATCCCAAAAACAACAAGAAAAAATTAATTAATTTGAGATAATATATAAAACTGTATTACTAAATATATAGGTATAGTCGTATAGACGTAGATAGATGCGTACTGTTAGTGTACACATAACACATAAATAGGTAAATAGTAGAGATGCATATAGTATAATTGTTGAATGGATAAAAATAAAATTTATTTACCTTAGCGAGAATAGCCCTACAAAACGTTTTACTGTCAACCTCATTTGCACCACTTAGCCATACATGCTTCCTCTTCGCATACGCTTTTCCTGGCATCCTACAAAAATTACTACTTCTCACATTTATATTTTTACCACATAGAGGAAAGCATTAAGTATACCCATAACTAACCCATTTTGTTATGCATTTATGTAATATATTTTCATGCTTCTACTTTAGATAATCAATCACACCAAACAATGAGAATCTCAACGGTCCCAATTATGTTCATCAAAATGGAGTGTGTGTGTGTACATTTGACGTTTTCATTAAGTCACATTCCTTTTCTTATTAAAGTAACTCAACCTCCTCAGTTTCTCTTTAATGTCAACACAAAATTTTGTGATTGCATTTAACACACAATACTATTTTTGTCTTCACTTACAGAAGAAAAATAGTGACCAAATTAAGAAACTTGAGTAGAGAGAAAGTTATGTACCCTGAAGGAGGAGAAAAAGAGAAAGAGACACACATTAGATAAAACCATTCAGTCTCCGTCAAATCCTCCGGCGACAATGCGGTGCATGCTCTCGCTTCCGACGTTGACTCTCCCGCTAAAAGCGTCTCGTAAAGCTCCCTCAGCTGTTGGCTCCTCTCTAGTGTAGCCTCTTCTGCCGTCACCTCCGCTGGTTGAGTTGTCTTTCTCGTCTTTATTGCACCGTTATAGTATCCATTCCCCCACACCAATACCCTAAAAATATTGTTTTGTTACATATTGAAATATAGATAGTATGGTTGTGTTGTGAGAGATGGATGAAATAAATAAGATACGAACCGTTGTTGAGGACAAAATTGCCAGAACAGACTATAAGTCCACTCCACAGATTGAACCGCTTCCTTAAGCAGCCCTTGAAGCTCCCTTTTCTCAGCTCCGGCAGATTTCTCTGTCGGAATAATACTTGATCCATCCATCAATTCCCGGAGATGAAAACTTGTGTGAGACCTCTCTCTTTGATAAACAGAGTAAAATATAATAATTTACAACTTTGAAGGGTTGTTAAAATATAAGACGAAGATATATATATATATATATATCTACTCTCATAAACTATTTCGATTGATGGTGATTTAAAATGGTATGGGACCACATATTTTGCAAATATGCATGTATACATGCGATCTTAATGTTTTTGCGACAGTTGACATAAGTAGAGTTGTGTAATTTAGTTCAATATATTCCTTGTATATATATGAATGCATGACCAAAACTTAAAAGATGTATTCAAAATTGACTTTTGAGTTTTCTGACTGGTTGGTTCACCAGACGTTGGATAAGAAAGTAGTATATATATACAAGTGAAATAATGAAAAGAGATATGTATTTTGTATACGTGTCGTCCACTAATTGGACAAATAAAATTGCAAAGAATGGATATTTTTTTATTATGTTATTTAAATGTTTTTGTTCAGAAAGGCATAACATATTGTAGTAGATAAAATAGCTAACTGACAAACAATAGAAAACAGACGTTGCTTTGACTAGTGTTACTGCTACAAGAAGCAAATAAATTATTTCGTTTTTTACATATTTCTTTTTAATATATTCAGCAAAATTATGCATGGATAAAAATGTCAAATTTGAGAATTATTGGAGGAACATTATTATTCTTTTAATAATGATCAAAAGAGACGTTAACAAAATGGGGAATGGTAGAATTGTTGACCTGACCGGTAAGTAAAGAACGAAGAAAATGGTTTGGTGTATTAAAGGAGAAGAATGAGATGTTTCACACAATTTGAGTTCCTAATTTAAAATTGATGTTAATTTGCTAGCCAAGTAGCTAGCCACTATGGTTTCCAATTAAATAATGTCTTATAAAATCATATTTTGATAGATATATAATTATAGATATAAACTGATACGTACACATGTGAGTACGACATACAGTCGGGGTAATCGTATGGATATGGGTAGTGTAGACCTGGTTAATTAGACAAAACCAACATTGAATGTTTCTTGGCTTGTTTTGTCGACAAAAATAAATGTTGCTTGGATTTTGCTTCTGTGTTCTGTTTATTACTTACTCTTTTTTTTTCTACTTCTGAATTAGTCTTTCACCAGCAATTATGTATCTCTGACGGCCACGTGGAGTGATTTATTGTTGCTTCTGTATCTTTGTTTTTTTTTTTTAAACGTATATTGTTAACTTATTTCTTATTGAAGATGACGATTCAAATACCAAGAACAGAAAAAAAAACAATATGCTTTTTTATATAGAAATGAGAGACTTGAGTTATTCAAAAAAAAAAAAAAAAAAGTGATTTAGTACATAAAGGAGAGATTGGTCACAAATGTTACCAAGCTAAAACCCAAGTTCTTCTATTTCTCAAGTGACAAGTCGTACCAATTATAACAATCTGAATTCTATACTTCGCGTTCTTTGAAAATGACATTAGCCGAAAGTGTTTTAGCAAAGCATTATTCGTTGGAATACAATATTTACAACGAATGAAAACTTGGAGGACCCGGGTTTATGATGAGAGTGAACTAATTGAAAAGTGGATCACATAGTTGAAGAAAAATAATGTATCATTGTAGAGATACTAACAAAAAAATTCACTTTCGGTCTACTGTGTTTTAGACCAGGTCCAAACCGGCTGGTAGGACATGTAAACCCATGATGTGGTCATTAATGTGGTTAAAGATTCACTGCTAAAGTCATCCCGTAAAGTAATCGGTCACGTATATGATACTGCGTACCGGGGTGAAGCGTCTGCGTATTTCACTTACGAGCTAGTGGAAGTTAATTACTTGACCATCCTTTTGCTCCAAAGCTTTGTGTGGAATTGTTCTCTGGCCATTTAAGGCTTCTATTGTGGTTGACAACATCACACCAAAGCAACTAAACCCACCTTGTTGGAAAGTAATATCGTGGTGTGATGCCTCCTCAAAGGAAACCATAAGAAGCACTTTTTACTCTTATCTATCTTCATATACACATCTTCATTAGTTTATGTTCAAATTGTTGCTTCCTTCTAAATATTTCGGTTATCTACAAATATAACAAACCGGAATTTATTAGATCTACCAAATCTCGGTTCGGTTCGGTTCTTAGAAGTTAGAAGTTAGAACAGAGGAAGAAAACAAACTAGAAAATGGTGATTTGTTAACAAATTTAGTACGAGAGTCATTGCGTCAATCTCTTAAGATCAATCACCAAGGTTATCATCTCCGATCTATCCTCTAATCCCAGACGATCACTTGTTTTTTTTTTTAATTTTTCATCTTGATCCGATTTGAGCAGAACTAACCAGTATTTGTTCATTCAAATCGAATAATTTTTATTCGATTTTGGCTCTGTGTAGAATGTGGGATTGAAGAAGAAGGTGTGAAGTTAAAACTTAAAACAATGGCTCCAGTTAAAAAAGCAGATAAGAAAGCAACACTAGATGCTGCTGCTTGGATCTTCAATGTTGGTATCATCATTGTTAATAAAGCTTTAATGGCTAGTTATGGCTTTAGCTTTGGTAATTTATTTCTACTTCATTCATTGAATATCCAAAGCTTGCTCTTTTTCACTAACCATGTGTGTACATTTTGATTTTAATGCAGCAACAACTTTAACTGGTTTACATTTCGCCACAACGACGTTGATGACACTTGTTTTAAGATGTTTTAGGATATATTCAGCCTTCTCATCTTCCATTTTCAGAGCTTCTTAAGTTTATTCTCTTTGCAAATTTTTCCATTGTTGGAATGAATGTTAGTCTTATGTGGAACTCTGTTGGGTTTTATCAGGTAAATTTGTGTTTTGCAAAAACCTATGCTTGAACGCTTTGATGTTGTTGATTTTTTTTTAATGGTGTTATCTTCTTCTGTTTTGGTTTTGTTAGATTGCAAAGCTCAGTATGATTCCTGTGTCATGCTTGTTGGAAGTAGTATTTGATAAGATTCGTTACTCGAGAGATACAAAACTTAGCATAGGACTCGTTCCTGTTGGTGTTGGTGTTTGCACTGTTACTGATGTTAGTGTTAATACCAAAGGTTTCGTTGGTGCTTTTGTTGCTGTGTGGAGTACTGCTTTGCAGCAATACGTAAGCTCTTTGATCTTTTGTTACATAACTTTCAACTTTAGACTAAGATTTTTACACGAAGTTACTCTTTTTTTCTATTGCAGTATGTACATTATTTACAGCGAAAGTACTCGCTTAGCTCATTCAACCTACTAGGTCATACTGCTCCAGCCCACGCTATTGATAGTCGGTCCATTTCTCGACTATTGGTTGACAGACAAACGAGTTGACATGTACGATTACAACTTTGCTTCTGTGGTAAGTGCTCGAAACACTCATATCATACTAAAACTCTATAGTTCAAAGAGTATTTCCAGTAGCTCATGTGACGTCTTGGATAAAATTAGCAATTATGTCCAATACTTGAAGTCATAGTTAGCCTGGTATCTTGACTATATCCTTATTTCAGTTATGACCCTTCATCAAATGAGTCTAAAATGAGTTTGTGATAGTATTTCAGTTGGCCTAGTATGAATTGTGTTCTTTTGTACATAATAACTTGATCATGATTTTGCAGATGTTTATTACCCTCTCGTGCACAATAGCGATCGGGACAAACCTAAGCCAGTTCATCTGCATCGGGAGATTTACAGCGGTGTCGTTCCAAGTCCTCGGCCATATGAAGACGATCTTGGTACTGGTAATGGGCTTCTTCTTCTTTGACAGAGATGGTCTAAACCTGCATGTCATTCTTGGCATGATTATTGCAGTATTAGGAATGATCTGGTACGGTAATGCCTCGTCCAAACCAGGCGGCAAGGAAAGGAAGAACTATTCTCTTCCAACAACCCGACAACAGAAACATGGAGCTGCTTCGGATTCTGATGAACTCCAAAGTAAAGTTTAGCAAGTAGTAAATGATCTGTAAGATCAGTTTCACACACGTAGCTTTTATATCTCTCAGTTTGAGTTATTCTTTCGTAACTGAATTATGTAATCCTGTAGAGCTCCTCACTTTTTTTGCCTGGGTACAACAATTTACCACATTTCTTTCATACGATGTACCAACTGACTCTGTCGTGAGGTTAATTCATATGCAATTGCTGTATGTATATCTTCTGATATTTGTAAATACCAATAGAATTGTTTTCTTTCGATTTTAAGACATGCAGAATCCGCTTAGTTATCTCTTTGCGGTCACAAAAGACAATACAGAGAGTAAGCTGGAAAATGTAAACAAATACTATTCATGGCACTGGAGTATCAAGAATGAAAACAAAGGAATTTGATCACATAAAAAGCCCAAAAACCGTCACACAAGAAGGTCCTAGTACGAAAAAAAAAAGAAGAGGTCCTTATGAAGCATCCAAAACAGTAATAAGTAGCAACATTAGCTAAGCTTAACGCTTCTTTGAAACACCAACAGTCTTTCCTCTGCGACCAGTAGTCTTGGTGTGTTGTCCTCTGACACGGAGACCCCAATAATGCCTCAGACCACGATGGTTTCTGTCAATTTGTCAAACATGAAAGAATCATTATCACCATGATTAGGCAAATTGTATAAGGATCAGAATAATTTCTCGGTTTCTAATTACCTGATCTTCTTGAGACGTTCAAGATCATCCCTCAGCTTCATGTCCAATGCATTGGAGACGACTTGGGAATACTTGCCATCTTTGTAATCCTTCTGTCTGTTCAAAAACCAGTCTGGTATCTTGAACTGACGTGGGTTAGCAACAATGTTCATGAGGTTATCAATCTCGGCAGCAGATAACTCACCAGCCCTGTCAAAATATACATCAAATAAGACAACCATCTCCACAAATTAGCCCAAAAAAACACGATTTGCATTGGAGACTAAACAACAATATTGAAACTGTAAGTCTCCAAGAAAGCATAAATCTTTTTATGCTGAACCATACTACACCTCTCAACAAGCTTTGCTATTTTAATTACTACTTTCCCAGATAAGAGAGAGAGAACTTGAAACTGTACTCATATAAACATTAATCTCCAATCACAACAAAGATATGATCTAGACCTACACGAATCTATATATCAGATGCCCCAATCCATATTCAGTTCCGCAAGCTAAAGAAAAGGGTCAAACCTTTTGTTCATGTCGACATCAGCCTTCTTGCAGACAATGTTGGCCAATCGCCTCCCAATACCTTTGATAGAGGTAAGGGCAAACATAATCTTTTGCTTACCATCAACATTGGTGTTCAACACACGAAGAATGTGCTGAAACTCCTCATTTGCAACCAGAGACTACACAAACCATAACACAATTCAATTAACCCATCAGCAAAATTTACATAAACTAGCAAAAAAAATTACAAACTTCACAAATTCCAGAACATAAAAACTCCAACTTTCTAGAAACTAACACGAACTTTGTAAATCAGATTAAAAGATAACATACGAACTATAGATTCCAGAAACTAACACAACCTAACAATGATTTATCTCACACTGTTCATTGTTGAAACAGTGGATTCGAACCAAGTAGATGAATCTAAAAGCTAGTTTTTTTAATGGCAGATCGATGGATGGAGAACATTTCGGACGAAGTAAATGAGAAATTAGAAAACCCTAATTACCATTTTGATTAGCAGAGATGAGGTTAGTGAGAAGAAGAATAAGAAGAAGCCGTCTTCGAGGAGTAAACGATCGCTGGGGAGAGTGAAGAACAAAAAAGAGGTCTGCTAGGGTTTTCCCAATGATTTATATATGTGATACATTCGTAGGGTTATCATAATCCTAAAATACTCAAAGACCATTTTACCCTTATTATAAAATAAACCATTACTCTTGTTAATTTTTGAGGTTTTTTTAAATTAGAGTTATTTAAAAGTTTTTTTTTTTTTTTTTTTTTTTTTTGTTATGGAACAGTTATGAAAATAGCAAAAGGTTTTTTTCAATAAATTTTATAAATGAACTAATGAAGTCATTTAACATCTAAGTTAAACTAAATTATAAACTCAATATCTTTTTCTTGTCAAAGATAAACTCAATATCTTAAAACTAGCTAGTCCAAAACATTTTAATTTTTTAATCATTAATCATAATCTTAACCTAAGTTAATCATGGATTTGAAATTTAATATCATTTTTAAGAATTCATTTGTATAGACTCACTCAACAAGACATAATGAAACATCAAGAGTTTGTTTGTCTCTAGCTCATAATTCAGGAGGAGATCGATATACAGTATATTGGCTCAAAATCATCTCTTAGTACGTAGTTCCTTTGGACACTCAAAAAGGCATGGAACTGTTAAGCGTTATAATAAAGAGAAAAAAGAGTGGGGATTTGCCCAAATGCTTCCTCTTTCGAAGTTTAACGATCCCGAAAATGGGTACACCGATGGAGATGCTTGTATCATTGGGATGGAGATATTTGTAATAAAGCCTATAGAGAAAGTGGAGATAGTTGTTTTCACACAAAACCCACCAAACAATAAATTCACCTGGAAAATCTCTGATTACTAGATACTAGGAGACCAAAAATATCGTTACTCGGATGAATTTCTGGTTGGAGATAGAAAATGGTGAGTTTGAATTCACGAATATAAATTTACTCAGTTTTTGTTAGTGATCAATGACGATCTATTCTTTTAATAAACATGGATATCCAACTTAACACCAATTGGTAATGAATAGAGTGATCCATGATCCTTATATATTACTCAAAGGAAAACATCCCAACCAATGTGGGATTCTAATAGGCTTTTTCGAAATGTGGGTGAGAAACTATTTTTTTGTGGGAAATTTTTTATTGGATTTAACCATAGGCTCTGATACCATATTAGTAGTGGGCCTATCTCACTCCCAAAAGCTAGCTCAATAGAGCAGGATTGCCACACATCTGTAGTGTGACAATTCTCACGCTCAGGGATGGACATCTGTAGCGTGAAGTTTGTGGAACTAGACATCCAAGGGTGGTCCACAATCGGAAATGGACCTAGGCTCTAATACCATATTAGTAATGGGCCTAACTAACACCTAAAAGCTTGCTCAAGAGAGGAGGGTTGCCACACACCATATATATTTCCCAAGAATCACAAACCCAACCGATGTGCGAAATTGATTATTGGGCCTAACCATGGGCTCTGATACCATATTAGTAATGAGCCTAACTCACTCCCAAAAGCTAGCTCAAGAGAGGAGGGTTGCCACACCCAAGAATCACAAACCCAACGGATGTGGGACAATATTCTAATATATTTTAGTTGATGTTATTATTTATTTAAAGGAGAATGAAGATTAGTCTAAAGGGTGACAAAGATATAAGAGCACTTTCAGTCTATGTTCAAGCGATGGCATATCTGCCTAATGCGGTAACTTCTAGTACTTATGCAAAGCTAAAACTTCGGCTACTAAATAAATAAAAAACTCTAACCACATTGAGAAATGCGCTACGAATTAAACTTCTTTTTCTGGTTTTTGCAAGATAGGCAGTAAAAATGGATATGATCATCCTTAAAGACTGACAATGTGATGTTTTTGTATAGTTTTTCATTTTTATTCAAGAGAGAATCAAGACGGATCAGGGGTATCTGAATTAATATTTGTGGAGGATCTAAATGATGAATCAAAAGGGTACCTTGTGGAAGACACCATCGTTCTTGAAACTTAGTTGATTTGTGTCACTGAGACTAAGTTCGTTGACTCCATCTAAAGACTCTCATTACCTCTTTCTGTGTTTACATCTTTGTTTTGCAAGCAACTAATAGTCCAGCTCCTTTGGTAGTTTATTTTCTGTTTTATTGTTCATTTTTGGGTAAAATATGTTAATGACTGAGTCAAGCTGTGTCATGTGTGTTATGTTTTTTGTTTTTTTTTTGTTTTGGTTTTGTTATTAAATAATTTGCTTGAACATTCATGTAAAAGCAATGCTATTATTGTACCATGAACTCTCCTCACTTCCTCAAGAAAGGTGGAAGATAAGTATCACACCTATCACAAAACCTAAGGCTTGGAATGGTTGTATAGTATGTTGTGAAGCGGACAAAAGTCGGACCAGTCCACACTTAATTCAACATTCATCATTGTGGACCAGTATGCACTACTCCATCTACAAAAGTCCATCCTAGTCTACATTTGAAAAAAAAAACTATGTATTATATATGCCGATTATGTTATTGGTCCAACTTTTTCTGTTTACTCCTTACAACTTTCATACCAACATCATACAACTTCATAGTTCATACCAACAGTGAGACTCGGATACAAATATGTTTTTTCAAACTAGTTGTATCTGAGTACTGATTCAAATGAACAACAGGAGGTTGAGAGATAAGATAGATAATGTATTTCTGGGAAACATTTGAGAAAGTATTATTGATATATATGTTCTGTGAAAAAATGAAATAATAGATTTTGATTTATTATTTTTAAAACTATTTTTTATAAATTATTATTAATTATGACTACAAATTATTATTAATTATGACTACAAATGTTTTCTTTTTCTTTTGTACGCACCACTTCATACTATAGTCTGATTTTTTTGCCATTCATAATAGTCTATACTACAGTTTTACATGCTAAAACTAGAAAGTTACCCGTGTTGTACAATACGGGAAAATGTTTGCGTAAAATTTACTATAATTTCTTAGTTATAAAATAATAGTAAAAGTTTTATTTGATTTACTCTATGCATTTTATAATCTTTTACATTTAATTTACTTAGTTTTATAATCCGATTTCAATCCAGTACATGATACAATATTCAAATCTGTAAATTATATAAATTTAGTAAAATCCATCAAATAAAACAAAACACCTATTGAAGTGGTCGTGTTTAGAAATCTTGATTTAAATTTTTGATTTTTTTAGTTGTATATATTATATTGAATAAAATCTAATATATGTGATTTCTTAGATTTTAATAAGATTTCAGTGCGTCGATGTACAATACGAAAAAAATATTTAATAAATTAGATATAAGATTTTATATTTAAAAAATATAAGCAATATTGTATCTTAGTTTGAATATATATATATATATATATATATATATATATATATATATATATATATGTCATTATTTAACGATTTAGGGATGGAAATATTAACCATTCAAAGTCTAAAGAGGGGGTGTATTCAACTTGACATTTTAAGTGATTTGTATAAAATTTACAAATCTTATGTTTTTCAATCATGGATTTTAAAAAGTCCATAAAAAATCCACTGTTATTGAACTGATGATTTAAAAATATACTTTAAAATCCACTTTTATTCAAGACAGTTTGTGGATTTGGATTTGGATTTTAATAAGTTTTAAGGATTCTGGATGATTTGTTTAGTTAAAAATACAGAAATCAAAATTTCATGGTTTTAGGTGGGATTTGAAAGAATTTTACTATTAATCATATCAACTTCTCTAAAATCTATCAAAATTCCAAATTTCATAAATCCCATAAAATTCTCCAAAATCATGGTTTCAATACACCCCCTCTCAAACTCTAATATCCCAAAATTTCACTTACATGTTAAGTTATTTGACTGAATGCGATGTTTTTTTTTTTTTGAGAAAAGCTTTCTATTAAACTAGTTTAGGACCCGCCCGATGTGCGGGTTTAGAGTTTTTTAAATTAAATTAAATTTAACAAAAAATATAAAGCAAATATTTTTAGTAAGTAAAAACTATCTATAAAAGTAAATAGATACACCGAGGTATTCAATGTGATATTTGGCGTAAAAGATTTGATTATGTGGTTGAGACTATTAATCATGTTTTCTTTGAATGCTTTCGCTCTTGTGAAGTTTGGGATTTATCTTCGACTCCTGTCTCGTCAGAGGGTTTTTCATATGAGTTGGTGTACTCGAATTTGGATTTTGTTTTCTGGAGGGGTGGCTCTCAACAGTGTGATCCTGATCAACTTCTTCAATTACAATGAATTTTAAGGACAATCTGGAAGGTCATAAATAAAAACGTTTTTCAAGGTTTAGAGATCGAGGCGAATGATATAATTGCTCAGGCTTTTGGCGATAAGTTAGCATGGGAAGAGGCCCTATCTTTTACGGCGGTCATGTCAGCTCCATCTGCGTCTTCAGATGTCCAAGTTTCTTCACCTTGTTGCCAGATTGATGGTTCTTGGATAGCAACCAATGTGCATTCAAGATTGGGTTGGTGGTGTTGTGTTGGTGAGGAGTGAATCTTGTTGTTGGAGGCCAAGTGTATAAGACGGATCCCCTTCCCCCTGCATTCGGAGTTAGAAGCGTTCTTGTGGACCATGGAGTGTATACATGTTGTAGGGATCGCTTGTAACATTTCGAGATTGATTGTGCTAAGTTACTCACTATGGTGCAGTCCCCTGAAGATTGATTGTCCTTCTCCAACCTGCTCGATGAGTTTAACTCACTCGAGCCAACTATTCTCCATCTCTTGGATCCCGCGTGCGTCAAATTCGAAGGCGGATTGTCTTGCCCGTGCTTAGCGTTCTTATCTCTGAAGTTTCTTTTGTACACATTTTCTCTCTGGCTTAGGCAACTAACCGAATAATTTTCTTTTAATTTATTGTTTGGTTGATAAAAAAAAAGATACATTTTTTAGTTAAAGAAAATAGTTGTAGATGAGTTCAAAGGTTGACCAAAAAAAAAAGATGAGTTCAAAGTTATTAAATATATATATATATATATATATATATATATATATTTAATTCTTTTTGTAAGTATAAATAATATATAAAAGTAAAGAGATAAACTTTTAGTTAAAGAAAATAGTTGTTTTTTTTTTGCTATAATACACCAATGTATATCCATTTACAAATCTACTATCTACATTACCACTAAAAGTGTATCTGTACACACAAATATATTTTATTGTTAATATATACTCTTTAGTATTTACTACTACGAACAAATCGTCTTTATGAACACATTAAATAACTTATTATGTCTCTTTATTTTAATTTTTTTATAGTTACAAAAATGCATATGTGAATCTTACATACTCCTATCTTATATATTACAATAGCAATTTTTTTTAATAAATTATTTGATTGGTGAAAAAATATGAGACGATCTATTTTTTTTTTTACTTCAACAATGTCTTTCTTTATGTAAAGGTGAGTACTTACATTTTTGTAGAAACAGAAAATAGTTGTATAATTTTCACAATCACATTTTTTTATCTTATATAAAAAGTAATCCTATTTCTTTTAAAATTAGCAACTTAAAATTAAAATAAGTAAACAATCTTATAATTACAAATTTTATGATAATATATATATATATATATAATTTTCTTACAGTAATCTTTTCTAAATTTTAAAGCTGTTTTGAAAACTGTTAAAAACAAAATTTTGGAAGTTTAGAAAGACTTTTTTCTTTAAAAGATTTTAAATAAAATTAGTTTTTTTCTATCTTACTTTCATATAAAACCTTTTTATGGTAGGTTTTAAATTTTTACATTTTTATTTTTTAAAAATTTAATAAATTTAGAACTGACATGTGTCATTTCGAAGTTTAGAAATATTTTTTTGGTTTTCTTTTTTCTATTTTACTTTTATATAAAACCTTTTTATAGTAGGTTTTGAATTTTTACATTTTTATTTTAATTTTTTTAATAAATTTAGAATTGACATATATCAACATCTTAATGATACAATTAACACAAGTCACGATATTGTTAATGAGTAACTTTGACATCAAACTTTAAATAATAATTTATCCTAGTTGCCCAAATATGATTGGGCATAGTTCAAAATTATGGTAACTGTGCCAAAATTATGGTGCACAAATATGATTGGGCACAGTTCCGTATTTTCTATCCTAGGTTAATATTTCCTTCGTATTATAATTTTGAATTTTATGGTATATATATATATATATATATAATTTATCTTATAATTAGATTTTAAATAAAATAAAGTTTTATTTTATCTAGTTACTTTTATATAAAACCTTTTTAGGTTAGGTTTAGAAATTTTACATTTTTATCTTTTTAAATGTTAATAATGAATTGACATGTGTCAACATCTGAATGATATAATTGACATGTGTCACAATCTTATTAATGAGTAATTTTGTCATCAAGGTTTATATAATAAGATTGCAAAAGAGAAAATAAAACATACAAAAGCCAAACCAGGCTTTAAAGTTGTGATTGCAGGCCTTAGCCCAAGTAATAATGAGCACAGCACATTAACAACATAGCGAAATCTTAAAGTTGAACCATAGGAGAAAGCCTCGATAGGCGATGGAACAGTGAAAAGTCACCTTGGATCTGAGTAGATGGAGGAGAACCATTGTCGAAACATCGCAGAGGCGAGTGCAGAATTCAAAGCATTTTATGATGTGATCCTGTTCCGGATATGGAGTCAATGAGCCGCAAAAGAGCATCCATCATGCGATACTTCTGTCGGTGGAGTCTATTATTCCCTTCAGTCCATATGAAGTAGAGGGAGCACTGCCAAGCCAGCAGTGAGAGTCTTTTCTGTGGCTTTGGCTGGTGGAGCGAATGCATGTAGTTGACAGAAGGATCCCAAGAAGTAAGAGCCTGGATTCCACATCTATGTGTGGTTTAGGACCAGATAGACCAAGCGAAACTGCAAGTAAAGAAGAAATGGTCTCGACTCTCCGGATAAGAGTTGCAGAGGAGGCAAATCAGGCTTGTTTGGAAACCCCAACTGAGAAGATGATCTCAAGTCGGGCATCAATTGAGGATTAAAAGCCAAGTAAGAAAGTTGTGTTTTGGTATATCCCCGGAGATCCACACAGCTTTCCACATGGATTGATGTTCTTTTTTTTTGTCTTTGTTTTCGTAGATACTATGGTAGTGATTGGTGAAGAAAGAGAAAGCTGTACAAAGTGGTATAGCTTTAACTTTTACCAATCAAGTATAAAGCTGTACAAAAAAGTAGTCAACACAAACAAGATTAAAAAGCTGAATAAAAATTTCTGTATTTTTTAAATTATTTTAAAATGTAGATAATGTTTCAAAAATCACAATGCTATTGGTGGATGAGATTTTATTTTATCGAAAATAAATTTTTAACGAATTAAAATATAAATAGTCAAAGTGAAGCTTCTTCCTCCTATATATGTAACTAAAGAATCGATTCACATTTTGTAAACCTACTTCTTCTTTGCTCTTGTTCTAAAAATAATAATAATAATAATAATCTCTCAGCCTGAACTTGGGGGAAAAAAGTTAGAAGACATTCTTCCAGTTTCAAGTAACTAGAGCTAAGGTAAACTTTTATGTTATATTTATGTTATATTTTTTCTACAGTATGTCTAATGAAGGTCCTACCTAGCTCTTCACGTAGACGAAAGAATGTAAGTTACATATATATAACATAAGTAGTATATATATAATATAATAAATCTTTATATTCCATATGTGAGTCATTTTTATATATACATAAAAATATTTTTCACATTTTTTAGAAAGAAAATTGGTCACCTCTTGAAGAACGCGTTGTGCTTGAACTATATGAAGCTGAGCTTGCAAAAGTAGACTATAATACATATGGTGTAAAAAAACTTCATCGAAATCGTATATTGAGTGAACTGTTAAAGCGGACAGGGAAACATGTTGATAGTTGGATAAAGTTCAAAAACAAGATAGATACATTGAAGGGAACTTACAAAGAATGGGTCGACCTTATGGGTAAAACAAGTGTAAGTTCGAATCAGAGAACTGTAGTTATCTGTATGGATGACGATTTGTGGCAGTCGCGCGAGGTGGTATGCATATTTTTTGTTATTTTGAATTGTATGATATATTAAAAGTGTTTCTCTAGAAATTCTAAAATTTATATTGTTTTTTTCCATGATAGTAAAACAATTATGGCTTGTCACCGTCAACCGCCAAAACATTGGGATGCACTACAACGTATTTGTGGACAATATGATGTATCAAGTGAACATATGTATGATGTTGATGGAGCACGAAGAGAACTGTATGAAGAAGATGCAAGAGCTGATTTCAGTGGTGGTATTGGTGATGATGCTGATGAAGAAGATGTACGAGCTGACTACACACCTCAAACACATGAAGAAAATACTTATTTTCCAGATAACTCATTTACTGATCCACAAGAAACATATGAAGATGTTCCCTCTGCAGCAACACATGAGACATATGGAGATATTCCATTTGCATTGACAGAAGAAATCCACAATCGTTCAGGTAGACATACGACCCGTGTTGCACCATACAATATTGGACGAGGAGAAAGTAGTCAACGAAGAAGTAATTCACGAGTTCGTTCAGTTGGTAGTAGAGATCATGGGAACCGTAGAAGGCATCAATTTGAACGACGTGCGACTGTATCAACCCTGCGACCTGATAGGTACAGTCCTGAAGAATATGCAAAATTTAAAAATGCATTTGCTATACTAAATTCTTTACCAATTGAGAAGTACAAACCATTTTGGAAAGCATCAGTGAAGCTGCTTAAGGAGGATGCATGGTGGATTAATACATTTTTAGACACTTCTTTTGAGTTAGATGAAGATAGAATCCAATTTTTGGAATGTATAACTGAAGTGGATCGACTAGAAACCGTAACTCCTGCAAATTTGTCAAATTTTGTGTCACTTTTAAGTGGTTCAAGCGGCGGAAGTGTGCCATCATCAGGAAGGTCTGTGGGACATTCGTCAGGAAATTCTGTGGGACGTTCATCAGGAAATTCTGAATATAGGTTTGCTGAAATTCCACAGTTTCAACCATCTCCTGCTATGGGACAGTTATTTTCACCTCCGGGGGTAGGATTTAATATGCCTGGGCATATGATGGGTGCACCTTATGTACCGATGATGTTTCCTCAAGGATTTGATGGTTTTCCTTTCGTGTCCTCGTCACTTGCTACACAAATGATGCAAACATCAACATCCCCTGGAATTTTATTGTTGGGGCATCATCAACAATCGGTAGAATTTCAACTACTCAAATGGGAGAAACTAGTCAAGGAACAAGAACAAATTTTTCTCCTGGTTTTGTAACGCTAACTAGACAGTCAACATATACCGGATATAAGTTTGGTGCACCATCGGGAATTGGTACTCAACTACGATAGTTAAATTTTATTGATGATAGAACATCAAACAATCCCACTGATAACTAGAAACATTGAATAAACAATATGAAAAGTTTATGGTTTTTATTAATGTTTGTATAATATTTATATAACATATATTTTTCTATAATAAATGTTTGTCTACCACAATTTTTTTAGTCGCTTAACTTATTTTTTTCTTAATGGCTAGAAAAATCGGATAAATGAGTTGTACTCTCGGGGACTAAATAATCTAACACACGAAGGATTATGCGAATTATTTATGCTTGAGGACGAAGAAGTCGATGAGGTACTTGTTCAGCCAACGATGCATTATTATGAACGATATTTTTGTCGACAACCCATGCAAGCGGGAGCAGGACTAGGTTGGCTAAATATTAAACACCAGATGGAATATGATGATGCATCATGCTTACATGCAGTAAGGATGCCTCGAGGAATATTCCAAATGTTGTGTCAACTGATGGAAAACGAGTATGGATTAACATCAACAGAAAATATTAGCATTGAGGAAAGCGTTGCAATGTTTTTTTCTACGTGTGGTCATAATGAGGTTCAACGTACTGTAGCGAGGAATTTTGGGCGTAATCAAGAGACAGTCAATCGCAAATTTCATGAAGTGCTAAATGCGATGGAGCGACTTTCATTTTAATAAATTACTTCTCAATAAATATTTTTATTCTATAATACGTAAACAATTATTTTCAATTCATTATTGGATTATTAAATTTATGTACTTATAGTTTCTAAAATTTCCAAAAAAACTAAGAGTAAAACTTATACAAATATTTTTAATTATTGGAGTAGTATATTCTTATACTTTTTCTTTATATTGGAATGATTTAAATTTCATAAATTAATTCAAAATTTTCATAAATTTTACTTCTATAATATGCTAAACTACATTTTTATGTTAATTTTAGTATTTTTTTTAACGATATATTTTCAGTTTTTTTTTGTACAGCTTTAACATACAGTTTTTTCTTACAACTTTGTACTATTCAGTAAAAGTTTACAGGTTCAGCTTAAACCAAAAATGGCCATTAAACCAAAAACACCTTAGACCAAGGGCAGATCTACATGTAAAGTAGGTAGGGCACGTGTCCCACACAACTTTTTAAAATTAGTTTAAATGCTGAGTGAACAATAATATCACTTAGCCCATTTGGTTAATAGTGTCCTATGTTACGTAAGAATAGAGTGGTTCGATGCCCATCAGTTGCCATTTGTTCATATTTAAAACTTTTTTTGTTATATTTTCCATGTTTTTTATTACTGAATTTTTTTTTTAGGGTTAAATATGATGGGTACCCCAGATTTTAGGGTTAAATATGATGGGTACTCCAGACTACTTTTTTTTCTAGATCTGTCACTGTCTTGGACTGAATGCGATGTTCATACATGAGAGAAGTTCGAAATTGGTTCGTCAATAAAAAGAATAGTAGAAGACTATGAGTCGAATGGTAACTGCGGATTTAGTAGTGCGAGACAAAAAATTTGATAGTGCAGTACGGTTCAACTACGGTATATGCGAAACAAATATATTTGCGGGACAAGTGCGATTATTCCAGAATAAACGGTACAAAATTATGTTTGATTGGTGAAAAACAATTTATAGTGC
Organism: Camelina sativa; assembly: GCF_030686135.1. Classification (NCBI taxonomy): domain Eukaryota; kingdom Viridiplantae; phylum Streptophyta; class Magnoliopsida; order Brassicales; family Brassicaceae; genus Camelina; species Camelina sativa. The sequence continues at coordinate 20,370,265 of NC_141892.1, read as the reverse complement.
GGATTTCATCTTATTTTATTAATAACTAGTATAATTATATATTTTCGTTTTTTATTAATAATTAGAGTTTTAATTTCTGAATTTTAAATACCAAAATGTATTTTAAATTAAAATTTGATTGGTAAAAATATTATTGCGGTTCACAATTAAATATTTGAATGGTAATAAAAATAAAGTCGACGGAGAGTACCATTAGAAACATTTTTATACAATTATGAACTTTGAAGATGTACGATACATTTTGTCTAAGAGAAAAAAGAAAAAAGAAAAATGTTTTAAAAAGGAAAGTGAGAGAAGAGAATGAGAGAGAAGAGGAGACAAGAAGAATATAGAGTGAGAGAAAAGGTGTATATATATATGATAAAAGAACATCTATATACATAATGATTTGTAATAATAAAAAGTAAAAAATAATCAAATGGTTATTAGTGACTGCGGTTTTGTGTTGGATCATAGGGTAAGAAGCTGAAAACAGTTAAAAAGCGGTCCATGCATTTTTTCTTCTTTCTGAAAACTGCAGTTTGCTTTTTTATTTTATTTTTTTAACACAGATTTATAAAAAATTGATGATTAGTAACACAGTTATTTCCTGCATACTTGCGGTTTTCAAAAACACAAAATGAAATACGCTAATTTTGTGTTTCCATTCACAACCTATATATGTTCGACTTTACAAGAAAACTTTTGCAAACTATAAAGTATCATTACTCATTAGGCCTTTAGTCTCGGCCTCCTAACTTTACCCTAGAAACTAAAATAGAGGTGCATATAATTTCTCTATAAGTTATTTCCTGCATAACCGAATCCATCCTACTACAAAAATCTAATCTACACCCAAGATCCTTAAGCCATTACCTTTAAAAATCATGTATCTCACCTTTCAATGTTTGACGGAATATATTCTGTGTATTTTTATGGACGAGAATGATAACAAAAGGTAATGGAAAATATTATAAAACAAAAGCACTTAAGAGAATATAATATAAAGGTGGCCAAATCGAAAAAAAAAACAAAAAGAGAGAAACGGTTGAAGGAGAAGTGGAGGATCAAATTTTGTTGAACAAAGGGCAAAAAACATTACGAATTGTTTAAAGAAGAGAGAAAAGACTCATGGAGGGGAATCTTGGCTCTCAACCAGACGTTACTTCTTAATTTCAACCCCATTTTTTTAACCCTTTTGACTTGATTCTCACATCATGTGGAGTCACAAGTAATCATTTATAGAAGAAAAAAAAATCATTTTAAACAAAATAAGTACTTAACTTACCAAAGATTTTACTGAGCATTGCTCTTATTATACAATTTCAAAGCATCATTTTTTTTCCATTTCAACAAATCATCACGTTTGAAAATTTAGTAATATATGTTTCTTTTCTCGTATCATATATATATCAAAATATCAAAATATATATACTGAAAATTTAGCACCACGTTTTTCTACTTTGATGTATCAATATATATATATATATATATATATATATATAAAAAATGGAGGAAAAATTATATAATAGGAAAAACTCTAGGTGAATAGGATCAACGATTTAAAAAATCTCAACGTTATCTTGTTCAATGAGTGTGTGGTACATTAAAACGTGTCGTATTGTCATTTGTTTAGTATGCAAGTGGAAGACAAGTTGAGTTCTGCAATATAACCGCGATATGGAGTAAGTAACGAAAGCTTATCTGTCTGAAAATTAGCAGCAAAAGGTCCGATTCAGTTAACTAAACGCCTACGTTACCCATTTAGTCATTACCTACTTTTGTCTAACTCACTCACCGTCCATAATTTTACATTACGTGTAGACGACATACCAGAGTATGTTACTACTATGTTATATTCCCTGTTTTAGAAATCCCCTCTAACACCAATTATATCATGTATAATTGTTAGATTAATGACTAATCTGTTATTTAATTATATATGTCTAATTTGATTATAACCCGTCGAATCTATTACTTTCTGCTTAATTTTTTTGTATACCAAATATTTTTAAAATCAAATATAAATCAAATATTTTTTTTATTAATTAGATATTTAAATTAAGAGTTTTCGATGTTTACAATAACTAATGTACAAACTTTTGATAAAAATCATAAAATTTTATTTAAGATTATATTTTTATGTGTTTACCATAATTTTAAGGACAATACTATAGTTTTATATTTTATTTGATTTTTTTAGTAGTAATAGAATTATAAATATATATAGTACTATATATTTTTACTTTATTATTAATTTAATAAAATAATCCTAAAACTAATCCTGATTAATTTTTGTTTAATCTCTTATTTTCTTGTTAGGTGTTAGGTCCATGGTGACCGCGCGATTAGCTCCTAACAATTTCTAAAACAAGAGTCATATATGATACCAAGAAGTATGAGTAGAGTTTAAACCAAAAAGAAACAAGCAAAACTGATTAGGGTAGTTAAAAAATAGTATAAATCATTATGATATTGGTAAAAATATCATGGACATGGACGTAAAGCGATCTCGATTTAATATATGTCTGTTTCTGTATCTCTTTTTTACAAGTTCAAAAAGTCTTCAAAATGCTTTCTAGTACTCTTTGAAAGTGTCATTGTCTAATCATGGTAAGATGATATACTATTACATTTTTATTTTGGCCCCAACTGGTCCAATAATGTCTATAATGTAAATGCCATGGCATTAACTATGTTGATTGGTACCTTTTGCGGGTAAATCATGCACCTATATGTTTTGGTCTTATCATCTTCTAACCATGTATTGTTTTCCAATTCCATCCAAACACACTTGACTGATATGGAATTTTGGTGTATTATTGTTGGTATGATCACACATAACTATGTTGGATTCATAGATCTTTATAAATCTGATTAGGATATATAACGTTTAGTTTGTGTTAGTATCGTCATTATATATATTATCATGCAAATTCTAACCCGCATAATGCAATGTTGTTGATAAATTAAAGTATTTTGTTTTAGCAAACTTATGCAATTGTGTCTAAGAAAATGTTGGAAAGAATGACATTAAAACTTTAATAGACTTTTGTTGTTGTCGATCTAAATGTTTTACAAACATGCTCTCGTTGAGAAGTCATTATTTTTAATAGAATTTATTTATTGTTTTAACAGAACGCAAAACGGGTTTCACATAACAAGAAATTTGTATGTTTTGAACTACTGCTATGGATTTCTATATTTTATAAAAAAAAATCAATATATCTTGTTGAAAAATAACAAATGATTTAATAATAACAACATAATAAAATATGCATATTCTATATTCAGAATCAATTACTAATACTACCACTCCAAACTTATCTATCCTTTTTACCTAAACAAACAATAGTTTCTGTTTCTCAATTACTTGTTATATATCTTGTCTGCTAGATTTCTTGAGTTTATTTTAATATTCACAATTCTACAAAATAATACCCTTTTATTTTATTTTATTTTTATTTGTCATGATCCTCTCAAATCGAACCCACCAAGACAATGAAATAGATCTTTCTTCCCTTTCTTGTGTAAAGATAAAAGTCCATAAATACTCTCTTTCAACACCTCTCTCATTCACCATGCAATTTGTCTTTCCTTCTAACCAAGACTTCTCTCCAACAATAACCAAAAATACATAGATATTTTCTTTCTCCGATTTCAAGATTCCCCAACACCTTTTTTTTTCCAAGATCATCTGCAACTCTCTTGGTAAAATAGGCTCTTCTTCTTCTTGCTAAGTTTGATCATACCGAAGACTTCTTGATCTATCAATATCAAAAACTAAGTACTTCTGTTTCAAGAAACAGAGTAGTTCTATTGCAAGAAACAGAGAATTTTCCCCCCTCCTAGATGGCGATAGGAATCTTTGGATTGATCCCAAGCTCATCACCAGACGAGCTAAGGAAGATTCTTGAAAAGCTTTCCACAAAATGGGGAGATGTAGTTGAGGATTTTGAGAGTCTTGAAGTGAAGCCGATGAAAGGAGCGATGACTAACGAAGTTTTCATGGTGAGTTGGCCGAGAAAAGAAACAAAATTTGGAAGTAGGAAGCTCCTTGTTCGTGTCTATGGCGAAGGTGTTGATGTTTTTTTTAACAGAGACGATGAGATTCGAACCTTTGAGTTTGTAGCTCGTCAGGGCCATGGACCTACGCTTCTTGGACGCTTCCCCGGCGGTAGAGTCGAAGAGTTTATTCATGCCCGGGTAAATTTTTTATTCTTTCATTTTTATTTATTTTCCAAGATGCTATAAAAAGAAAAAAGAAAAATTACTACTTTGACCAGTTCTGTACATATTTAGTTTTTGGCTGTGGATTTTTAAGTTTTCTCACCATTTTGGTTTATGAAGAGACCGGATTGAAACCAAATACCAGTTGGTTTTCGGTTTAATATTTCGGTATAAATTCGTTTTTATATAGAAAAGAATTGAGTGATTTTCATGTTTGGTTTTTCTTACGGTGCGGTTCATTTTTGTTTATTGGATTATGAAAAAAATGAAACCGAATAAAGTATACATATCTTTGGTTCATTTTTCGAATTTGGTTTGATCAGATTCAGGTTAAGTTAGACTATAGATTGAGCAAACCTTACCACTAAAATAATTGGTTTACCATTTACAGGAAAAGTTTGGCCTATTTTTAAAGAACTGAGGTTTAATCTGGTTATTTTTCTTCAGGTTTGCTCTGTTCGATATGTACAATTAGTGAAGCCAAATTGGTTTATGTTTTACTTGGTTTAATTTCGGATTCTTTTTCTGGCACAATTCTGGTCCAGACTCCAGCGCAAACCTTATCTTCATCTAATTGGTTCGGGTTTAGCTTGTGTAACATTATCACATATAGGAATTAGAATTTTTTTTGTCCCTTTTCAAAATGTGCTTGCATTAGATTCATCAGCAAATTCCTGTGTTGGCCTCTTTCCATTAAAAGATTGACACAGTATTAATTCTTGAATCTTGTAACTTTGGATCAGACACTATCAGCAACCGATCTACGTGATCCGAACATATCAGGTCTGGTTGCATCTAAGCTAAGAGGATTCCACAGCATACACATCCCTGGAGATAGAACTGTTCTCATCTGGGACAGGATGAGGTATAGAAACTGTAATATTATAAGTTTACCTCAAGCACTAAATGTTTTTATTAGATGAAAGTATGTATATCAATTGGAGCATTGAAATGACAGGACTTGGGTTGGACAAGCCAAGAATCTGTGTTCAAATGAACATTCAACAGAGTTTGGCCTAGATAACATTGAAGATGAAATCAACTCGCTGGAACAAGAAGTGAACAATGAACAAGAGATTGGGTTCTGTCACAATGATTTGCAGTGTGGTAACATCATGATTGATGAAGAAACCAATGCCATTACTATCATTGTAAGTCTCTTACTCATAAGCACAACTGTTCTTAACCTTTTTTCCTTTTTTCAGAATGGGGGAAAAAAAGTTAAAAACCCAATTTTTACTGTACCACTAAGTCGAGGTAAAACAATATCATCACACACATTGATGAACATGAGACTTCTCATTTATCTGTCTATTATAGTTTTTGAGACTTTTGGATTTTGTACAGGATTATGAGTATGCAAGTTATAACCCAATTGCTTACGACATAGCAAATCACTTCTGTGAGATGGTGGCAAATTACCATTCTGACACTCCTCATATCTTGGACTACACTCTATATCCAGGTACAGTAGTTAACTAAATAATAGTTTACCATTGAGAGAAGTAGGGTTTAAAATTCATGGTTTGGGAATTGCAGGTGAAGAAGAAAGGAGGAGATTCATCTGCAACTACCTCACCTCTTCAGGTGAAGAGCCAAGAGAAGAAGACATAGAACAACTCTTGGATGAGACTGAGAAGTATACATTGGCAAGCCATCTCTTCTGGGGATTATGGGGAATCATATCTGTAAGCTCATTCTCTCTCTTTCATTAGTTTAGATGATAACAACAACAGAAGCTTATGATTGTGTGCTAATGTGATTGTGTGCAGGGGTATGTGAACAAGATTAAGTTTGATTATATCGAGTATTCAAGGCAGAGATTCAAACAGTATTGGCTACGAAAGCCCCAGCTTTTATCTTTCTACCCATCCTCATAAGTAATAACTCTCCGTTTACTTTACTGTTTACTCTTTGCGAATAACGCTATACAAAACCGATGATGGATCTGTAATATAGCTATGTGCCAAAGCTAGATAACTGTGTATTCTTGTTTTCTGATACTATGTAATGAATGAGTGAACGTTATCAATACTCAGCACAATAATAATTCCAGTGCTACATTTACATGCAATCGCAATTTATTTTCGAGAAAAAACCATGTTGAGGATGGTGATCTAAGAATCCAGAGCTGCCATGGAATGCACGGTATCAATGACTGAGTCTATAAGGTCATGAGACTTGCTTGTACCTGCAAGCTTTAGATGTTTTGGTGCTTCAGCTCTATCGAAATAGAATGCACCAGAGACCAGCTTTTCTTTTGGCTGCAGTGCTAACCAAACAATTGTGTCTGCTCCTTGTTCACTTGTCCTAAGCTTACCTGCGAACCTGATTCACACAAGTTTAAAACATTCTTTAGTACAAAAAAAAGATGTTTGCTTTAAGCATAAAAGATGTTTTCTTTAGGAGAGTTATCTTACGATTCACTGAAACTTGGCAAACTCTTGGCAACACCAGGTGTCTCAGCCCATCCAGGGTGCATTGAGTAGAACCCTATGCCTTTGTTCTTATACTTATCAGCCCATTTTTCTGTTAGAGCCACCTAATCATTTTGACACAAACGAAATCAGAAAACTGAAAAAAAATAAGTTTCAGATTTTGACTAGTTGATTCTGATTTTACAGACCTGGATTCTTTTGCTCCGTGCATATTGTTCCACTCCATCGAACTTTTCACCATTAAACTGCAGAAGCATTATATGTAGATCTGATATATAAGTGGTTCAAACAGTTTTGAAGAGGAAGCAATTGAACATAATCAACTGTTGAAGATGATATATACTGTCCTGCAGATTGAGTTACCTGGAGATCTGTTGTAAGTGGCGAAGTGTACATTCCACCAGAGGAAACTGTGATGACTTTGGCGTCTGGTGTTGCTTTCTCCAACAGTGGAAGCATCAACTCTGTCACTGTATATGTCCCGAGTACATTCACCGCGAAGCTTAACTCGAATCTGATACAACAGATGAGCATAAGGGTATGAAATAGAAGATCAAATGATATTGGAATGCTCAAGAAAGATAACTGAGACCAACCCTTCAGGTGTAGTAGTACGTTTGTTCTCAAGCAAACCAGCATTATTCACCTAAAAAATTTGACAATCAGATTCAAAAATGTTCTAGACTGTAGAGTTTTATTAAAATGTTTTTCTAGGAAGTAGGAAACGAAAACATACCAGCACATGAACCGGAACATCCTTGGAAGCGAAACTCGAAGCAAAGGACTTTATTTCTTTAATGGAAGACAAATCACACACCTACGAAAATGAATCTGATATATATTATGCATATAAAAAAAATTATAGAACTTACAAAAATGAATTTTAAAGAAGATGATAACATACTTCAAGGTATACATTTTGGTTTCCTGTTGAGTTTTGAATCTTAGAAAGAGCCTCTTGTCCTCTTTCCTTGTTCCGGCACACCATGTAAACAGTTGCTCCACTGGAAAAAAAAAAAAAAAAAGAGTAAGCGGACAATATAAATTTGGATAGCATTCAGCTTCGAGCTTTCAACTATACTTTGGAAATAGCAAACAAACTCAAAAGACTATTCGACACAAGTCTATACAATTTGGTTCTTTCAATTATATAAGAAAGAAACCTTACCGTGAAGCAAGACCCTCTGCAGCAGCAAAACCAATACCAGAGTTAGCTCCAGTAACCACACAATTCTTTCCTTCAATTTGTATCTGCATATCTTCAGGTTTGAACTTCTTCGAATGCTCTCTACCAAAAAAAATCACAACAAGTACATCAATCACTTCTCCATAATAGAGTTCCTCAAGTTACTAATTCAATTTTTGAATCTTTCCACACATTCTAAAACCTTCACTTATATTAATCCACACAATCATATACATACTTCTCAAAATCCATAAAAATCAAAACTTTTCATCTCCACAGGATAAAAAAATGTAGAAACAACAACTTACAAGAGACCATTCTTGGTGAAGTTCATATAGCCAAAAACCCCAAAAGCGGTTGATCTCCATGTCTACAGATCAAAATCAGACAAAAGTTGTCATTCCGACACTGGCTAGACAGAAACAAAACAAGCTATAGGGAAATGAGTGGTTCCGAGGACAAGTAAAAAAACGGACGTACCTTTAAGAGAAACATTTCCGTGAGTTGGAAGATATTGATTCGATTCGAGTTCCTGTGTTGATGGAGAAGAGATGTGTTAGATTTAGCAAATGGTGCAGGAGAGTTATGTCAAATTCGTCGATTGGAAAATAGTGAGAGAGAGAGGTTCCGGTAGGGGTTGTGCCACGTAGAAGAGAGCCTCACCGTGACAAGAACTACTGATGACGTAGCACATCTTTTTCAGAATATTTTTCCTAATATAACTTTTTGTTGAAAAAAAAAAAATTGTTTTCGTAAAAGGACAAGAATTTGTTTAATAAAAAAATTTCTTCCTATTAAATTGGAAAGAAAAAATTCAATTCGACATATTTGTTAACTCAGTAACTCAAATTTTTTCAACCTCGAGGTAAAGAAAAGGATTAGGATTTTGAATCTGATTAATATACATTTTGTATATGTAATAAACTGAATATACAGCTCAGACTTTGAGTAGCAAAGTGAGTTAAAAATAGTATTTGTATATTTTCTGGATATGCAACAAAGTTTGTGTATGTAGTTTTGTGGAAATCAAAAATAAATTTAGTGTATTTTTACAATATTTTTCTCTGTAAAATGCAAAGAAGTTATTTAATAACAAAATAATTTATGGATGAAGTAGTTTATTAAAATGGAATATACAGTAGATAGCACAAAAAACAGAACATAATTAAGAAAATACCACAATTGTACAGTGGTTGTGAGAGAGTATTCTCTCTCTTCAAATACAATTACACTCTACCTATTTCATATATTACATGTTATTTGTTTAAATCTATCTTAACATTTTTAGAGTACATTTTTGTGCCACTTTCTCTTATCTTTGTATCCAAACAAATCCACACTAAATTCTCTACAATTCTTACAATCAAACACAATTATTTCTTTATTTGATAATATTAATTTCCTAATATCAAACACAATGATGGGGTTTGAATTTTTATAAACGGATATATATTTTAAAAATTGTCTTACTATATTTGTAACCAAACAAATATATCCACATATAGAGTTCGGAATACATTTTTGGAGTACAATAGGATGCCATCACTTTTTACCAACTCCGGGTCGGGGTTTTTAACTAAAATTATAACCGATTCAATTATCCGGATCCTCCTTAAGATTTCCGAATATTTTGGGCCCATTTTTAATCAATAGCATATTTATTCACATCGAATTAATGCCACTTATTGCCAATTATTGTCCATTGTATCTTAGAAAAGATCTAATTTGTATGCCGAATTTCTAGGATCGAGTTTAACAAAAAAAATTGATAACACAAATTATGTAATCACATCTTCTTAATCACATCCCTATAATATAACAACTAATTCAAAATAAATACATATTAAGAAATATCTAATTTGTGTTTATTAAACGATTACATATTTGGTAAAATCTTATTAGTTTTATATGTACACTATTAATCCAATAATATTAATTGAGAATCATAATAAGAATATGTCATATCATTCATTCATAAATCATAACTAACCAAATCGTAAAATATATATTCATAACTTGCGAATCAAGAGTTTGTACAAAATCCTACCTACTACCGCTAACAGTATATATATAGATGCAATTCACCATCGATTACAAGCACTTCTAAACTATTTTACAGTATCATATCAACAAAATAATAGACCGTGGTGTACCACGGGGTAAAATCTAGTATCTTGTTATTTTTTTATAGAACGAAATTATATGTCGGTTTGGGTTCACAAATAAAATGGTTAGGGTTTAGATTTTACAATTAGAACAAAATTTTATGTCGGTTTGAGTTCACAAATGAGATGGTTCGGGTATAGATTTTACAATTAGAACAAAATTATATGTCAGTCTGAGTTCACAAATGAGACGGTTAAGGTTTAGATTTTTCAATTAGAACGAAATTATATGTCGGTTTGGGTTCACAAATGAGATGGTTAGGGTTTAGATTTTACAATTAGAACGAAATTATATGTTGGTTTTGGTTTACAATTTAACGCTATTTAGTTCAATATAACATGTAAAATATAAATATTACATGCTATTTTAAAAAATCTAACCAAATCTTTCACTCTTTCTATCTAACACTAAAACAAAAAAAGAAGATATTTATGTCTTTTTACTCCAAAAAAACGTGAGCCTTATGGTATTTTCCTAAAAAAAATGTTGTTGTGGTATTTTCTTTATTTTACTCAATATTTGTGGTATCTACTAATATTACCCTTATTAAAATTAGGTGATGATTCATATAACTCAAAATAGTGTTATTTATCAATTATATAATTTCATTAGTTGCAAGGTTTTTAGTTTTTAATATTCACGATTGAATTGTCTGAGGCTTCCCCTGCTTACTAAGAGAATGACTTTGGTTATCAGAAACCAAAATGGCTTTTGAAAAAAATAGATTCTTGTCATTTGCAGGGAGAGTGGTGCTACTTAGTTTGGCGATTGCAAGTTTAACAAACTCTCGGATTTCAGCTTTTTAATTGCTAAGTGCTTGTGTCCATGTAGTAGAAAGATTTTTTGCAGCGTTTATTTGGTCACGTCATGATCTTAATGTGTGGAAAAATAAAATGGCATGGAAAAGGATGTTTGTATACCTAAGCATGAAAGGTGGACTAGAGTTATAAATGATTATGGAGGTTTACAAAGTGAGTTGTTTCAAGCTAGTATGGAAAATAGTCTCAAGTACAAATTTTCTTTGGGTTAATTAGATCATATGGAATCCACAAGCAAGGGGTCTTGGATGTGGAAGAAGTTTCTCAAATACATTATCACAAGCCCATGATTTTCACTTGATGGAGGTTAAAAGTTTCTCAAATACATTATCACAAGCCCATAATTTTCACTTGATGGAGGTTAAAAGTTTCTCAAGGAGTTTTGCACCCACACTCACTTTCTCCAAAAGTATTAACATTCACACCCACTTTCTACTACCACTATACTTTCTTTCTGTAAAATTACAACTTACCCCTCAGACTAAACAAACACAAACAATTTCTATTCTATCAAACTTTACTTACCAATCTCTATTCCATCTCTTATCACTAGTTTTTATTTACTAATGAACCCACAGTAAAAACCCAAAATCGAAAATTCCCTAAACCCTAAATCACCAATTCGAACAAACCCTAATTTTCAGTTCCGCAAAATCTCAAACCCTTGAATCTCTCCAATCATTCCTTCTATCCGATTACTTGCATTTTGTTCCGTTTTCCCTTTAATTTCTCGCTGGCAACCTCATTCGCAGAGATGACAGAGACCCGCCGTCGTATATCCAAATCGTCGGTCGATGACCCCTCATCGAGCACTGTTGGTGATAATTCTTCCGAGTGGGATGATCTGTTCCCTCGTCGTCTGTTCGCAACTGACCGTTATCCCGACGCTCGGTTGAATGTTTACTCACGACCAGATATCCTGACCGCCATTTACAAGGTCCTCAAAGGCACTCCTCAATTCGATCGGAATCTTAGTTCAAGTCTGGGTGCTTTATTCAGGCTTTGTATTAGTGAGTCTCCTATCTCTTGCAAATTACTCCACGCTCTGCTTTGTAGGCAGGTTTTGTCCAAAAAGAAGTACGAGATGTGGATTTTTTTCGGTGGATACCCTCTCAGATTTTCTTTAGTTGAATTTGGTGTTGTAACTGGCCTTCCATGTGGTGAATTTCCGGAAGATTACGACCCTGAAGACGAACCTGCTCCCGACTCTGATGATGAATGTTATTGGGACAAGTTGATTGGGGAAGATCGTAAGGCCACCCTAGCTGATGTCCACCATACATTTGAAGACCCTACTATCAAGGATCTAGATCGGAAGCTTCAGCTTGTGTTGCTTCTCATAGTCAATGGTGTACTCATAACCTCCAACCAAACGCATAAACCAACTTGGAAGTATGTTCAGATGCTTGAAGACATAGACTCCTTCCTAGCATTTCCTTGGAGCAGAGAATCATTCTTGAAGACTATTTCAACTATGAGACCTGATTTTAAATCCCAATCCAAACCAGTGGCTAAAAGACTTAAACGGCAGGGCAATGTTCACAAACCAACGGACCCCTTGAAGTGTTTCACCGAGACGTTACAACAGAAGACCTTCCGTTTGCATGCCTGAGAACAGGAAACTTCAGGCTCAGATTGACACCCTCTGATTCCGTAGGCAGTTAAGTCTACCACTACGGCGCACCATTAGGAGGCCTGCATTTGTTACTCCCACCACTCGTAAGGATTCATCGCCTTCTTCTGTTGCAGACCAGGTGTTTAATTTTGGTCTAGAGATTCCTGCAGAGAACGCTGGAGAGAATGTCACTGTCTGAACACCACCCACAACTCCTCAACAGTCTCCTACCAAAGCAGTCACATCTCCTGATGATATCCTTTATAACGCGCACGACTGGGAACACTATGTCCACCCGTTTGGGACACCGGTATGTAGTTGTGTTCGACGGTTCTGTTTCTAGCATCTTTGTTTGTATATTGAACCATGTTAATCAAATATACAGGAAGCTTTTGTTGGAAACCCGTCCGCTATTAAAGATGTTGTGCCGGATGTTTCACGTAAATCCGATCAGGACTCTTGCCTCAAGCCCATTTATGACACCGAGACTAAGGCTAGACACACTTTGTTACTCAAATGACTTTTCAATAACAGCAATCCCTGGTATATGAAACTGTCACCAAACCTTCTCCCTTCGATGACCAATCGATACACTCCCAATATCTTCCCGGCTTCACAATCTAATTGTGTAACCGGTGCCAAACTTACACTGTCCATGTGGACACATTTCTTTAAACATGATTTTTCAGATTTTGACCTGAACCAAGTCAACTCCGCTGACCATATATCTCCACAACCCCTACAACCTTACACCAGCTTGTTACAGGGATTTATAGGGAACTCTAATCTCAATCCTGAATTACCTCCATCCAGTCCTGTCTTTGCCGGTACACCATCTGATGGTATTGAGGTATTTATTTACCAAATCCCCTTAACATACTGACCGACTATGTCTCTATCATCAAGTATATTTGACTACCCAGTCGCTTGATGATAATGATGCAGGGAATCGACACTGCTAATGTGTTGGAACCCACTCCCCCACCTTTAGCCATATGTTGGATCGAGGTAAGCAATTATGTCAATTTGGTGTGAAGTTTTATACCTCTCCACATGGACAAGTCTCGATCTACATATCCATTTGATTATAAAATAATGGATGTACCGATTGCGTGCATTCGGTGTCCACATAAACATCATCATTTCCCTACGTCCTTCTTGCAAGACACTAATGTGGGCATTGACAGTGCTTGTCCCCTTGAGGTACTGCGGATACATCTTACCTACCTAACAATTTGTTTTCTTTCCCTATTTCCCCTCATAGTTTGTTTCTTTAGGATTCTGGGCGTCAGTCCCCTCTTCAGAGCAACGAATCTGACAGCGAAGACACAAAGGTATTGCACCCTTATTTACTTTGCCTCACTGCCTAATAGTTTGCTAAAAACAGTCCACCATTTCACTTCAAAGAGCAATGCTACTCCCCCATACCATGTTGCTCTCAGTGATTCTTCGCCAGCCTGACCTACACAAACGAGTGTTCTCTCGGACGCAGAAGTGGCCCTTATCTCGGCTCTTATGCGGTCACCTACCTGTCCACCGTCCCATCTTCCTGAGCCTCTACTCAGTGTCGACAAAGATTTAGCAGCTCTCATGAAAAAAACACTGAAATAATGCCCAAACACGTAATTTTCTACACATCCTATTATGTAATTTTCCCTTTGTTCAAACAATATCAGATCAAGGAACTAACTGTGGATACCCTATTCAAAACTTCCAGATTACACATTACCAAATGTGGTTACCCAATTGACAACTTATTTTTTAAACAACTGTCCAAGCCTAAGAATTGGGTTAGTACTTTGGTAAAAATTTTCTATCCAGCAACTTCTGCATAATGTTTTAGTTTCTTGATTACTTACACATTTTCATCCTCTGTTCTCAGCATATGGAGGTTTTAGTGGATTTACTCAAGAAAAAGCATAATCATGTCCTCTCTATTGAGCTATCTCTGTTCCTTTCCCCCCTGGCTTGGGAACTACTTGCAAGGGAAATATGCTTCCTTCTGTTGAGCCAAAATTAAGTCCAGAGTCAAGTGGGATGAAAAGTTAAAACGTAAAACATATGGCGCTCCATCAGAGTGGTTTGTGGATTAGAGCATGTTATATATTCCAATGATTTGGGACGATTCTCATTGGGTTGGTTTAGTTATCAATCTCCCCAAATGGAGCATAGAAATCCTCGATCCTAATGTCACTCTATACGACGATGATAAGGTCGCCCAACATATAGCCCCGTTCACAGAGCAGCTGTGGTACCTTATTTATAAACTTTGCACACCGCCTTCAACCCAGGAACATGGATTCACTCCATTCACTTGGTCGAGGGTCCAAGATGTTTACGTCAATGAGGGAACTGGTGATTGTGGTCCGCTTGCCATGAAATTCCTAGAAATCGTCGCTACGGGATTTGGTCCAGAACTCATGTCAAAGATCACCGACAAAATCGTCAATGATATCAGGGCTCAATACGCGTTGGAAAGCTATAAGGAATATGTTGTACCCATCTATGATTAGTTTCAAACTTTCAGAAACCTTTTTAAGATTTCCTATCTTTATGTTTGTATCCTACCTGTACTTGTACCATAAACCTATTTGATGTTCTTAACATTTTCCACCTACGTTTTTAATTAATCACTTGTCCACATGGATACTAGAATCGTATCCACTTTCTTAGATACTAGAATTGTATCCACGTGGATACTAGAATCGTATCAAAAGGGTAAAACTGTTTTTTCAACGACCTAACCATGTGGACACACATTTTTGGACACACATTTTTACCTAATCAGACTCTGGATAGCTAAGTTGTCATACTACACATATACAAATGTCTTTTGGTAAACCAATTTTTAATCCGACGAAGTATAACCTTATCTACAAAGCTACAAATCAATGTTTGCGAATGTGGGAGTCAATTACTATACATATACATTTGGTCTTATTGTAACATGTATTTGGTTTTGCGTTGGTAAACATATATATAATGTTACTATTATCAAAGACATGAATTAACAGAAATCTCAACCCCTAAACCTCAACCATCAATCTAAACAGTATATAATACAACCCTACACCATAAACCCTAACCCCTATATTGTCAAACCCTAACCCCTAAACCCTAAATTGTCAAACCCTAACCCCTATATCGTCAAACCCTAACCCCTAAACCCTAAACCCTAAACCCTAACCCTTTAATCAGAAAATCATAAACCCTAAACCTTTCAAGCACAATACATTGAATATATGGCGAAACCAAAACGAATTTCGTTTCACTGCAACTCTACATAATCGTTACTCCCACAAAGACATGGACACAAAAACCAGGTTTACGTTTCATCCACAAAAACCTGACCACGTGGTTTCATTTGTCAAGTCATTCCCACACCCACGAAAACCTACGCCAATGGATTTGTATGCAAATCTACATAATCGTGGACACAAGTACTTGGATGGTTCATTATGTATTCCACACAATGTCGATGGAATACATATGGTCATACATACGTGGATTGCAACCTTTGACTCGTAACAATACCAACAAATAATGATACAGTCCCAATTGATCCACAAAAACCCAACCACGTGGTTACTTGTTGCTACTATAGTTTTAAGGATAACGTTATTCTCACCAAATAATAGAACCTTAATGTAAGTGTGGTGTCTTTCAAATCTAACAAATTAACAACAGACTTTTGTTCATCAAAGATGACACGAAGGAGTCGAACAACAATGGGGATATTGGGGACAACCGAGTCTACACTTCAACAGACTTTTTTTACATCATAACAAACAAAGTAACAGTTTCACCGTGGATATCTAGGATGACCCAGTCGACACTTCGTCTTTGGCTGTGATAATTGATCGAGGGCCATGAATGCACCTATATCAGTAGATCACACATCTACATATGCGAGGGCCCAACTTTGATAACTATATCAGCCACAAACAAATCTGCATAAGCAAGTGTTATTATTCACCCACACTGCGTACGGATTGTCTTTTTCTAGACATTTGGAGAAGAAGCAATAGTAGCTCGACTGTTTATTTGACCACCACAAGATATCTTCCGACTTGTCAAGTCGGACGGTTGAGAGACATTCCTTAGAGTATACAACATCCACTCCTTGGTTACCTGCAATTAACAAGTTCTTCAACGCATTCACACCTTCTTCACCCAAATAAGAGGCAACTTTTGCAAGCACCTCGGATGGCATGTGCAACTCGGTATTGGATGCGACCTGCAAATCATTGTGGAGATTGTCAAACTGTCATTAAGTTACATGATTGGTAGTCTTAAATCAAGTCAACTATGATATGAAATAAAACGAATCTAACCAGTGGCAGATGCAGAAGTCATTTTTATATGGGGCACAATCTTAAAGAAATGATATTTTTGTTGATGTTAATAAATATACTACACAACTTAGCATTTTTACCAGGGGCACGACCTTAAGAAACTGAAAAAATTTCTTGATTTTGATAGATATACCACACAAATTAGCTAATATTTACAAGAATTAAGAAAATGAGTATGGGGCACTTGCCCCACCCCTCATACAACTAGATCCGCCCCTGAATCTAACACTTACGGTCACTTCATGTCGATGAGTATTGTCCATCAGCAACAACAGGTTATTTTAGATCCACAACAGTGTCTTTGCCTTTCAGAGGTTCATAACCTTTATATATGGTGACATTTATAGTTAGGGCTACTTAAGTATTCGTTACACTAAAGGCATCATACTGTATCCATGTGGACTGAACTTAGCTCAACCTCATTCTACCAACTATATCCATGTGGATTATTTGATGACTGTTTGAAAGTTTGCTTTATAAACGGGTTGTTCCCCGAGAGAACACAAAGAAAGGGGAAACATGGTTCTTCAACAAATAACGGCCCTCCTCCTACACCTTTGACAACGACCAAACATTACCCTCTCCCGCATAGTGCTTTGACACGAAGGAGTGATCGTGAACCCGAACCGGAGTCAATCCGCTAGTCTATTGCTCAACTTAATTTATAGTTTCGTTTTACAATTACAATTTCAGATCTGCGAATCGGTATGTTATATATTAAATTTTTTTCTCGATACTACCTCCGGATAAATATAAAGGAGCCTCCCTGAAAAGATCTGCACATTCCAGCCCCTATACTTGCCAAAATAGTGAGTTTGGTATCTCAGGAAGGCCCGATGGCGCTGAAAAACTGGATCCTGGCTGGTCGCGCGGGGAGAGTAGCTACTTTGTCTCCGGAAACATTCTCTTTTGTCAGGTTGGATCGTGATCCCGAGTTTGTCAAATGGTCAAGGCCTACACATGTCTACTATGATTTCTTCGGATGGTGCCTATACGAGGATAATCCGTATAATTTGTATGTAAAAAGCTTGTTCCTTGCGTTTCAATGCCTTCAATTGAAAGAGGCAATAGATTTGCTCGGTACGGTTAAGATTGTGTACACAGTGGCTGAATTATTGTGCGTAATGTTGAATTCCTGTGCTGGGACTCTTGATATGGAACTTCAGTAAGAAGTACGGCTTTGGTCAAGCAAACAAAATGTCGGACTCTTTGATGTACCACATCTACATCATTGGACCTAAAAAAAAAAAAGGTCCTACGAGAAAACTTGGCGTGTTGAAGATTTCCCAGAATGCTGGTGGCAACACGACATGCTTGGTGAATACAATCGGGAGAGATGCATGGAGTGTATCTACTATACCTATCCAGAGATATAATGTCCTTATCTCTAGCTTGTGTATTCCGGTTGTATGTCTCTTATATATTAGAGATATTATCCTCAACTTTCTTATCCTGAAATTTCTTATTTATAACCTTTATAATTCATATTTTTCCTCAGTTAATTGCTGTTGGGGTATTTTCCCATCGGTTAATTGCGACATGTCAAAACCTATGTGGTTAGCAACCTCTGTTTTTAACACCCATACTCACAAATAATTTTACATATCCCCTCATCCATCCACAAATACCTGACCATGTGGTTTCATTTTACACGTATTTCCCACACCCACGAAAACATACTCCAATGGATTTTTATTCAACTCTACATAATTGTGGACACAAGTACGTGGATGGTTCATTATGTATCCCACATTATGTTGATGGAATCCATATGGTCATACATATGTGGATTGTAAGCTTTTGCGTGTTAGAAAACCTACAAACAATGATACAGTCCCAATTGAATCCACAAACACCCAACCACGTGGTTACATGTTGAGTCTAACCCCAAATATATCTCGCATTATGCCACTTAGTTCCACTAACGACATATTTATAGTCCAATGGTTTGGTATGGACGATACATAATCGTGGACCCATTTACCTAGATGGATCAGTAGGTATACAACACTATGTCGACAAGTGGGAATTTCTAGGCATCAAAAGTAATTCCTAAACTTCTAATTTTCATACTCGCATCAAAAGTATTGTCAAAATCTACCTCAATTAAAGAGAACCCACATATCCCAACTTTTAAACCCTTCGATATCTGTTGGACATATATGTCATCCTGATAAATAGGTTGTACTACCTACGTTTTTTTTAAAAAAGATTTCCAACAAAGTTGTGCTATCTACTTTATCTACATGATGTTGAAAACATGTAAGACAAGACCCATACTAACTCGACACATCGACAAAACTATTTACCGACATAAATGTTTACAGATGATCCTTTTGTTGCCTGCTTATTATGCAATTCTCGGTTAGACTTGGATAAATTTTTGATCATCCACGTGGACACCAATAAATTAAGAATCCATTTATTTATGGTTCTACTCGTTGTTATCCTTACATAGCAAATTCTAACTCGCTTATCATAAGTGTGCAGTGCTTACATCAAGAGCTAAGCACATCTAACCCAATATTCCATTCCACCACAGTCGTTTGTTCGAATTAAATTACAAAAAGTACCAAATAATAATACTAAGACAAAAGCATTATATCTCTAGATAGTAAGAAAAAGATACAATCGATACACCTCTCCCCATTGAATTCTTGCAGCGCCTCGTGTTCAAGACTGCACTTTGGCACATCTTCAAACTTCCAAGTACCAGAATAAGTCCCCCATCGCTTAGGCCGCATCTTGTGGATGTGGTACATTAGGGAGTCAGCCAGCATATCAACATCACCAAAACGAGACTTCTTCTTGTACCCCTAGTAAAAATCCATATCCAACGTTCCTTCGCAGGTTTTCAACATTATCCACAACAACTCAGCAACTGGGTACACATGTTTTATTGTACTCACCAATGCAATTGACTCTTTCAAATGACCGCATCGAAAAGCTAAGAATAAGCTCTTCACATACAATGCATAAGGATTCTTCGCATAAAGACACCAACCAAAAAAATCGTAGTACAGCGACCAGGGTCTTGACCATTTCACAAAATTTGAGTTGCGATCCAATCTTACTGAGGAAAGTGTTTCCAACGAGTGAACTGCTACTCTACCGACCCGGCCAGCTATAACCCAGTTCGTCAAATGTTTAATTCCGTCCTGAGCTACCAGACTCACTATTTTTGCCAGAATAGGTGGAGGGATGTAAAGATCTTTAGGTGTAGAAATCTATAGAAGTGATAACAAGGGCACTAAATCAAAATCCCAGATCTATATAATCACTGAAACAAAAACTAAGTATAAAATCCAGAAAACCAAACCTCCGGATTCAGTCGAACAAGAGGTTCCATGATTGGGACATCCGTTGGTTCGCGGTCACTCAACCGTGTACGAGCACTGTGACGAAGAGGGAAATGTCTTCGTCATATTATAACCCCGTGGGAGCATTTACCATGAGAACAGTTCTCACATACGATTTTGTATGTCGGGACCATTTTCGATAACTTTTTATTATCGCATACAAACTTTGTTTATATAGAATCTGAATAAACAAGATAAGTCCAATGGATAGCTCTTATATTAACGGTGGACACTACTACGTGGAATGCCTTACCAGGTATCCCACATAGTGGCGCTCACCTTATGTCATTCTAATATAAAACTATCCATGTGGACTCTTTTGTGTGGACAGAAACCTGTGGGGCTTTTTGCCACCAATTACTCATGGATGGTTCATACGTGGACACGAAGATGTGGCTTTGTTAGCACGACCACATGTGCCGGAAAGATGTAACGTTTCGTTCTTCTAGTTTCATTGTCGCGTTTTATTCGTCTAGTTACATTGCAAGTTCATTGTATCGTTTGGTTCCTCCAGTTTCAATTTGCCGTCTCGTTAACTGTACCTTCAATGTGCCGTTTCGATTCTTCCCTTCTCTTAATCTTCTCCCCGAGGATAGCATCTATAAATATTCAATCATTCTCTTATGAATATCATCAGTTCTTCCTACATCAAAAACCATCTGCAATTTTACTCCGACTTCATCATGCAATCACCAAACTCTACTACTCTTCAGTTTATCCGTTTTTTGTAAACCCACACGCCTTTTAATGTTCGTTTCGGTTGTTTTCTTTTTCAGATTCACGATATGGCCGGTGAGAGTTCCAGTAGACGTCGCCCATTCAATTCCGAGTGGGAAGACATTGAAGAGTATGGTTCCGGTAAACGACCAAAACTCAATTCCGACTTTGAGTGGGAAGAGGAAGCACTAGAGATGATGTTTGAGGCGTTTAGTAAAACGAGAGCAGTGGTTGAGGCGGAAACAAAGGATCGCTTCACATCAATCCTACATATGCTCCATGACCATATGAAGAAGAAGGAGGAGGCTACCGCTCTTAAGCATCAGGTGGAACTGATCGACGCGCAAATTTCCCAGCTGAACCAAATTTTGGGGCAAGAACTTCTCGACCTCGAAGTAGAGCACAAGAGATTAGAACAGACTAGAGTTGTTGTCTATGCCGATGCCGCGCAGTGTAAAGTTCTCCCTCTTATTGACTGGTGTAAACTGGGAGTTAGGTTCCCCGATGTTGTACAGTCTCCTACTGTCTATCTTTTGGATACCGAATGTAATTTCATTATGCAGTTTATTTACATCTCCACAACAACAAACTCCTATGGATTCCTAATGTTGCACTTATTTCATATACCACATGTGTGGTTTATGTATGGATCTATCTACTTTATATATATGGTTTATATCCGAATTCCTTCCCCTTATATTAATGCCTTCGTAAGTATCACACAATGGTTGCTAACTACAGATTAGTGCCTTCGAAATTATCACACATGATTTCGTATAACTTGTTTTAATCAAATATATCACTATTCGTGTGGTCATTATGACGTGGATGGCACCCACACAATGAAAATCACACATCCACTTAAACCATATTCCCTTGTTACAAACTGATTCATGTGATGTTTCCCATTATATCCACGTGGATACACATTATATTCAAATATGTTAAATTCATGGACACTGACTAATGGATGGATGAGTTTTGAGAACACATACCATTCATTTTGTGGATAACATATGGGAATATCGTTTATCCGAAATGAACATTTCAATACCGAAGTAATTTCACTAAACAACCATTGTAATTTCACATTCTTCCCAAACAAGCAAAAAATAGATACCGAAGTCACTTCCAATAGAATGCTACTCTTAGACCAAAATATACCCTTATCCGCGAAACCTATTATCTGTGGATTACCTAATTTCTTTACTACGCGTCATAGTCTTGCAAGATTATGTGTTCCCTTTTACATCAAAAAATATAAGGACACATATATGTCAATCCTACCCGCTCCAAATCCTCCTAGCTTCACGCCAATTCAGCCTCCCAAAATTAGTGTTCGTCGAACACCACCAAACCTCGGTCATCATTATGGCAACAGGTTCGAACAACTTGTTCTATTGTGTCCGGTCTGTCCACATCTACCACAATGATTCACTTTTGTTTTCACGTCTCCATTTTTCTGCATACACGAACCACAACATTACGATAACGCTATATCTACTAACAAACACATTTAAACAAATATAATACAACATTGCACTAACAAGAAACACTTACACGCAACTCTCCAATAGACGGAATCCTGCTCTCTTTTGGACGACCAGCTGGTCGTCTTGCCTTTGGAGGGTACAAAACACGGTTCTTAATTTCATCCGGTATTTCAAAATCACTCTTCTCAGGATTAATTACCCCTTCATAAGTACATCTCCATGTTTCTGTCTTGTAACAGTCAGCCACCAAAGTCCCAGAAGGGATGCCTCGCGTATCAATGCTAGCAATGCATGACCACATGGGATTTTCAATCTATCGTACAGCTTACAAGAACACTGCTTCATATCAAGCAGTACATGGTGCCTCCCGTTAAGTAAACCGACTACTTCATAACTCCAACTGGAGATAGTTCCAACTTTGCTGCCTTTAACACCAACCACATTTTTCTGCATCTGTTTATCCACCTCAGGCGTAGTCAACCCTCTCTGCTTCCCTGATATTTTGCGCCTAGCACTAAACCACCTACTTAACATCGCATGAATGTACTTCAGTAATTCAAAAATATGACATGATCTAGCTTTCCCTACCACATTGTTCAGAGACTCTGCAATGTTGGATGTCATCAGATTGTAGCGGTTACCTTGAAAATAAGCTCGACTCCAGTGAGCTGCTCCAATTTTATCCAAATAGGCGACACAGTTGGCATTTTTCGCTTTGATTTGTCTATAGATATCTTGGTAACCAGTTACCTTATTGGCGAACGCTGCATTCGTCACAAGTTGCGCAAGTACTTTATTATGAAACTTCGCATTAAAATTCCTGGCTAGATGTACTATGCAAGCTCCATGATGTGCCATCGGGAACACCCTCTTCTTTGTAGTGTATATTGAGCTGTTTCTATATGAAATTATGGTCAAACTCTTACTATCCGCAATTATTCGTTCCAACTTCTCAAAAAACCACGTCCAAGCATCGTCATTTTCACTGTCAACCACAGCAAACGCTAGAGGAAAAACCTGGAAATTAACATCTTGTCCACTTGCTGTCAAAAGGACACCATTATATTTCCCATTCAAATGGGTCCCACCCACAACAAGAACACGCCTAAGCTTCTTAAAACCTTCTATGGATGCCCCGAAAGCCAGAAACTTATAAAGAAACCTTTCTCTCTCGTCTTCCATGACTTCAGTTTTAATATCAGTAACAGTTCCTGGATTAGCTTCTTTTAAAACATGCACATAACAAGGAAGATCCTCGTAAGACTCATCATCCGATCCAAATATGCCCTCCAGAGCCTTCCCCTTCGCCCTCCAACATTTGCTGTAAGATGCATCTACCCTCAATTCCTCTAATACCATCTGCTGGAGATCCAAAGGAGCCGGAGTTTTTGTAGGATCACTATACTTCGCTTTGTAAACAGCTGCAATCACCTTCGATGTCGCTTTCTTCAAATAGTTGTTTCTTGTCTCAATTGGGCATGTGTGTTCTAGATTTGCTTTTCATATCACATAGTAGTCGGACTCCTTCATTTCACAAGCAAGTACCCTCTAGTCACACCTCTCACCAGAGAAACTAACTACAAATGACTCTTTCTTTGTCGTCGTCTGAGTAAAGTGGAAAGTGTTTTTGATGGCATATATCGCTAATGCAATCTGGCAATCTTCTCTGTTTGCAAAAACTTTACCCTCATATATACCTTTCTCATCATCCTCAAACTCCAGATCAGGTATTTCTTCCCTAACATACTATGTGTCATCAAACAGAGGAGGAATATCAAACTCCTCGTCATCAATATCTCCAAGTTTGCGACCATCCACCGCAAGAACAGGATACTGACCACTATCCTCTGACCATGTGGATACATTAACAGCATCACCCCCACTTCTCTTCGATTTATCCTCTTCTTTCAAAGGAACAACTCCATTAACTAACATAGTCTGATCAAAGCAAGAGAATGTGTTACACATAACCTCCACCACGTTTACCCGACCAAACTGATCGCCAATGAAGTTCCCCCAAAAGTCCTTATCATAGCTTCTTGGGGTCACATCAACATATGTTACTACAGATTCTTCTTGCTCATCTACATCTTCAAAACTATCCTCCAATACTACACAATCTTCCACACAACCTAATTGTGTCGATGTCAAACCACATCCAATTCCCAAAACCGACCCATTACTTCCCTTCATCTTCCCTTCTATTACTGCCACCTCAACCATCTATTCTTCATCAACCTGGGTTGTCTCAAATTCCAATGACTTTGAACTTGCCGTAGATGCTTCTCTTAAAAACCCTTCTTCACTACCGCTATTAATTAGTCCACCACACGACCCCTAACTACGTTTTTTACGACTGACCTCTCCCCAAACGGAATCCTCTATCGCGTCAGTCAATCCTCTCTTCTTAATCTCCTCAAATGAGACAAACAAATTCAGCCCACGATTCATCCTCAACATCTCAATATAATACTCTAGACCTACATTTGTTGTCATAACCTCCGGCGGCGTCCTCACGCCGTTCGTCAATTCTATCAACGGTTGGATGCAGTAACTCAAAGTTGCCTTCTTGTCCACCAAACCGAATTCAGCAACCACCGAAACTTCTAAATCTTCTAACCTTGTCGTCACAGACAACGGAACAACACGCGACAAAAGTTTACTGTCCACTTTGAAACCCTAGACGCCGTCCTCAGAACAACACCAGCTCCCAGAAATTACTACACAGAAACTAGGATCTTGACCCTGCATCAAAAAACCAAAGAGTATTATCACAACCATCCACGATTCATTTTATTTTACCCTATCCACAGAATATCCAGATCCTACCTGGACAACCATGTCTCTTTCCTGAAAACACAAACCCTACCTGCCAAACCCTTGTTTCTTATCCACTAACAATTTTCTCATCTACTAAAACCTCTAATCTAACGGTGCAGATTAAACAAACTTAAACTTTAGGTAACTTAAAAGTTACCTCTTCACACAAACTTCTTTTGGGGACAAAATTGTCCAACTAACAATGACACATAAACTAAAAACTTAACAAAGTATATAAAATTTGCAAAGTGGGTATGGATGCAACAAATTATATCCAAAGTTGGTGTAGGTGCAATTAACCCAATACATTATCACAAGCTCATAACAAATGGTGATCACTTGTGATAGGGGTTTTGTTGATCTTGGGATGATGCATTTTATTTTTTTGACATCTATTTTATGCATTTTTAATCCCTTTTGTAGTTTAAGTTTAGATGATGTTATCTTTTAAATTTTGAGGTAAAACCCTATTTAAAAATAAAATTAATTATTTAATCTACCATATAGACTTTGACTTTAACTAAAATGTTAAAACAAATGAAATAAACAAAAATATTTATTTGATCTGACATACAGACTTTGATTAATTTTGTCAACGATGTCATTTGTATGGGCGTGTTTAAGAAAAATTATTTCTCAAACAAAAAGCAAATAAAGTAAAGTGATGATTTTTTTTAACTGATCTCATTTGACATAACTTATGTCACATAAGAGATTCTTCTACATTGGTGTTCCATCTCGTGTCTCACGATATTGATGTCACTACCATATATGACCAATGTCTATATTGTTATCCCTTATCAGTTTAACTCTACTGAATCTGTTATTGTCTTTAAATCATTCATTATATTGTTAACAAAAAAAATTTGACATAAAATTCATAAATGATTTTTATTACAAATAATTGTACATATTAGTTTTAAAAACCAATATTCAAACTGGAAATAACATTTGCAAAGAAGAGTTTTTTTTTTTTTGACAAACATTGCAAATAAGAATAAGAGTACATACAGTATAAAATACACAAATACATAAAATACGCACATTTTTTACATTGTTAGCTTTTTAAGAAATTCTCTAAATATCAAATTAATTAATGTGAATAAACTTAGTTGGAGAAATTTTTTTTAACACTTTTGTCTTTTGCTAAATTGAGCCATATTTTTCTTGATACAATAATTGGTACATTCCTGATACACTTACACTTTAGAGCTGTCCCATTCTTCTTCGATGTCCTGTTTATTTTTGTTCTCTAGCGGCTTTTAGATGTTTCCTAGATCCTAGTTCCTCCTCCCCTGTTTTAGGTTCCGTTTAGTAGAAATTGACAAACAAAAGAATTCCAAATAAAAAAACAATTTTAAATTCTATAGAAGAAATGGTTCAGGTCAACCAATCAGTGATCACCATCCTAAACGCCGGCCAATTCCCTGATTAATCATAACTTTTGTGTGTTTTGTCTGAATTTACATTTTCAACAAAACCACAAAGTCAAAACCAACAACAAACAATGGTTCGCTAATATCTTTCAACCGTCTCCTCTCTCCTCACTTCTTTGCTTTTGATTAGATTTGGTCCTTAAGAAGAGTTCTATGGCGCCTGGACGATCCCAATTGCAGCCAACAGAGGTACCGCTCAGATCTCTGTTTTTTTTGTCTTCACTATGCTCTGATTTTCATATTTTAGGGGTTTCTTGAATTTGTGTGTGTGTGTAATGGAGTTGGAATTTGCAGAAGGGTTGGGCTACAACAGTATGTTGTTCTGCTTCTTCGTCTTGCTTACAGCTCTACTGGGCTCGTTTTCTCCTACGAAAATGGTTTAATATCTCAGCTACTGAATCAGATCATTCCCCTGATACTGATGATACTGATGATGATGAAGATGATGATGATAGTGTTGCTCATTCTGACATTGAAGGTTTAGTTTTTAGGAAATTACAAAATTTTACTCAGTTCTGTATAAACCCATTTTGGTTGCTAATTCGAAAAATCTTGTTTTTGAGTTACAGGAACTGAAGATCATGTTGATAATAATGGTAATTTTGTTCTATACCTATAAAAATCGATGCTCCAAAGACAGCGGATTTGATTCTGTTCTTAGATAAGTCTTTGTTTTTGTGGAATGTTTTAGATTCTGAACCAAGGCTGAGAAGAAGGAATTCAGAAACGTTTAGGGGGCAGTATATGGACACTAAAGCTATCAGGTCTTTTGATTTTTGAGATTTGGTTTGAAGTCTTTAGTTTTTGTGCAATAGCCTCTTTATGTATGTGGTGGCTTTACTTCACCCATAGTGTGGTTTTGGTGTAGCTAGAATCTGTGTTGGAACTTGGAATGTTGGAGGAAGAGTTCCACCTGCTGACTTAGATATTGATGGTTGGGTTGACACTATTGAACCTGCAGACATTTATGTCCTCGGGTACGGTTTCCACATGAATCTGTCTTACTTCTAACATGTTCGAGGTTTCTTGATTTGTTTTTCGTTTTTTTCCAGTCTTCAGGAGATTGTTCCACTAAACGCTGGAAACATTTTTGGTATTGAAGATGACCGGCCAGCTTCTGAATGGGAAGACACTATACGTGATGCTTTAAATAGGATTCGACCTAGAAAGGTTAAGATAGTAAGTTACAGTGATCCTCCTTCTCCGTCGAAGTTTAAACCATTTGAAGAAGTCACTGATGTAGTAGAAGATATGATTTTTGATACTTGCAATGTGATTCATTCGGTTAATGAGAACTTTAGCTTCGATGATGGTATTGTGGACACTAATTACGATAAGAGATCTTGCTTGCCAAGACAAGAGTATCTGCAAAGGCAATTCTCATCGCCAAAGACGTTGGACAGGTTGTTTTCGATGCAGCTTGAGAATGGTTCCACACGTGCAAAAAGTTTAAGCCGGTGGTTTAGTTACTCTGAAAGAGTTGGTTTGAGTTGGCCAGAACCTCCATTGAGATTGTTAAATCAACATGTTCGGGAAAGACGTTGTTCCTTAAAGCCTTTCAAAAATTATAGCTCTTTCAAAGCAACTGCCAACAAGAATGGAGAGAACAAGACGCCTCTACTTTCGGATTTAGATCTCAAGCCTCTCATGAATGTGAGAAAACCATTGTATGTACGGATTGTAAGTAAACAGATGGTTGGAGTTTTTCTTACCATATGGGTACGGAGGAGCTTACGTAAACACATACGAAACCTTAGTGTTTCTACTGTTGGTGTTGGTGTTATGGGCTACATTGGTAACAAGGTCTTCAATAGTTCTCTTTGTTAAGCGTGATTTATGAGTACACCTTGAGAGGATTGTAACAATTCACATTTTGGACTTTTACAGGGATCTGTGTCTGTGAGCATGTCAGTCTATCAGACACCTTTTTGTTTTGTGTGCACACATTTAGCATCAGGGGAAAAAGATGGAGATCACAGAAAAAGAAACGCTGATGTAAGTGACATTCACCGAAGAACGCAGTTTCATCCTCATTCTCTTAGCGCGACGAGACTTCCAAGAAGTATCCGTGATCACGAGTATGCTTTTTTATTCCTCATAGTTGCCACTATCTTCTTGATATGAACTTTTAAACAAGATGAATGTATGTTCTTCTACAGAAGAATAATATGGCTGGGAGATCTGAACTATCGGATAAACTTATCGTATGAGAAGACACATGAACTTATTGCAAGGAAGGATTGGAAGAAGTTAGCTGAGAAGGACCAGGTACGGTTACTAGTTCCATACTACTAAACATGACTTTATTTAAACTCATATCTTATTAATCTTTGGTTAGCGTAAAAGAGAAATGAGACAAGGCCGTGTATTCGAGGGATGGTCAGAAGGAACACTAGATTTTCCACCTACTTACAAATACGAATTTGATTCAGAAAATTACGGAGGAAATGATCCTAAGTCAGGGAAACGGACACCAGCCTGGTATGTACCGCT
Organism: Camelina sativa; assembly: GCF_030686135.1. Lineage (NCBI taxonomy): Eukaryota > Viridiplantae > Streptophyta > Magnoliopsida > Brassicales > Brassicaceae > Camelina > Camelina sativa. The sequence continues at coordinate 20,341,160 of NC_141892.1, read as the reverse complement.
CTCACACACTCACACATAATGTGTGATAATGCATTATTATTATAAAAAATCATATGTACTTAAAACTGAATTTTGGTTCAGGTGTGACCGCATTATATGGTATGGGAAAGGAATGAAGCTTATGAGTTACAGAAGAAGTGAAATTAAACTCTCCGATCACCGGCCGGTCACAGCTACATTTGTGGTAGAGGTTGAAGTTTTCTCTCCTCGGAAGCTTCAGCGTACGCTCACGCTTACCAATGCAGAAATTGATAGCCATGAAGCTTTTGTACATGATTAGCTCTATGCTAGAGTCTGATCCATTTTTCTTTGTAAATGACTTGCTGTTTATATATTCTATTTGTAAAATGTGGTTTCAAAGAAACGTCCATGTTTAAAGTTGGAAGTTGGAACGGTGTTTAAAAGTGTTAACGTGATCTTATCTTATTAACGTATAGTATACTACATCTCCATATGAATGACTAGTGGTAACATGCGATCCAAGTAACATTAACGGACGACTATGGAAATCGAAGCTCTTCTCGAGAAGTGAATGTGAGATATTAAAATGATAAGAACACATACTACACTTGATGGAAAAATGACAAAAATTAACTTCAACTATTTGTCAAAACATTTTTTTATATCTAAACTTGAATACTCTGCAAATAACAATCTGAACAGTGTTAAAATTAAAATTTGCTATCTTGAACTATATGAAATGTTGTCAATTTCAACATGTTTGAATGGTATTAGTTCGGAGTTTAACGGTGATGAGTTAGCCGACTTTTGGCGTCCACATGGCACACCGACTAATTAAAACGACGTCGTTTTAGCCATTTCTTAGCAGCCAAAACACACCAAAAATGACTAAAATGACATCATTTTAGTCAATTTCAGTGCTATGTGGACACCACGAGTCGTCTGACTCAGCACTGTTAAACTCCATCTTACCATCGTTCGAACAGATATTGGAATTGACAACATTTCATATAATTTCGATAGAAAATGAAAATTTAGATTTTAATACAATTCAGGTTGCTATTTGCATGATATTAAAATCTCGGTATAAAAAATCATTTAACAAATATCATTTTAGTCAATTTCGTGCTATGTGGACACCACGAGTCGTCTGACTCAGCACTGTTAAACTCCATCTTACCATCGTTCGAACAGATATTGGAATTGACAACATTTCATATAATTTCGATAGAAAATGAAAATTTAGATTTTAACACAATTCAGGTTGCTATTTGCATGATATTAAAATCTCGGTATAAAAAATTATTTAACAAATAGTTGATATTGATTTTGGCGTTTTTCCAATATTACCCAAAAGGCGGAGAAATGTATGACTTTTATTGTCCTACTCGCTTCCTTTTTATAGCCTCAACATTAGTTTCTCTTTCTTTTTCTCTTCATGTGGGATAATTCTCCTTTTTGAGATGAAACATAAATTCCACCTTCCCGTACTCAGTTTCTTTTCATAATTAATAATCAACATATTTTTTATAGAACGCATTAAAATTATAACCCGCTCGTTAGTTTTTTTTATGAATGCAAACCATTGAATATAATTAGAATTGTTCAATATAAAAAATATAAATCTATATAGATGTCAAATTTATTTTATTAAGCGATATATAACTTATCTATTTTTTTTAACATTTCTTACAGTAAATTCTTTTCATTTTTATTTTTTTGGTATACATTCTTCATCTCTTACATCTACTCCCTTGTCATATTTTATTATCTCACTTTAATATATGGGGTGCTTGCAAAATTAGAGCCCTAACTTAAGTCAATTGCAAAACTAACCACCTATTTTTCTCTCTCAACCATTTGTCACTTTCACCCAATTAAATTCTTATGTGTTCATTGTATTCACAAAAATGCCATTATTTCTGATTTATTTGGATTTCTTGCAAAAATGTTTATTACATCCATATCCTCATCTTTTTTTATTTACGGTTGTGCCACCGCCATCAATTTTCCAATAATCATGAACAACCAAATTTAAAGCTCTTAAAGCTTCAACAACCTGAATTTGTAAGCTTAAATAACACCCAATGCTATGAGAACTTCATTTTCTTCCATCTCCTCTCCATTTTAATCCAATAAAATTTACAAGTGCATTCATCTTGTTATATGTCATGGTTCTTGGATAGTGATTAAATTGGTGTTGCGTTTCTTCCGTGGTGACTAAAGACGACGTCCTCGGTGCTTGACATTGCGAAACAACCACCGATAAGGTTATTTTCCGGTAGATTTTGTGATTTTCCTTGATTTTTTTTTTGCGAAATTAGACTTCAGTTGTTAGTCTAACCGTCATAATATCATGTAAAGTCTACTATGTGGTCAATTTTGAAATTAAAACTTTATCGAGTTTCGAGTCCCTAGACTGAAATTTCAGTCTCCTAAATTTCGTTTGAAGATTATGCCCCACCGAACCGAACCGAACCGGTAACCGAATTACCAAATTAATTTCGCCGATCGGTTTGTTGATCCTCTCACAGATGCTGCCGAAAACCGAACATCTCGGTTTAATCAGTTCGGTTCTCTCGGTTCTGACTGAACGCCCAAGACTATTATTAATAGTTGATGGCATAACAAAGTCAACCACCAATAGTCTACTTAATCAAACCCTAAATCAAATAATTTTAACCTAATCAGCCTTTCCTCCCTTAATTTGACTCGTTTATATGTAAATTTATTTTATTTCAATGCAGGAAGTCTATGTGGTTATTATTTGGTCAATAGATTTATCAAATTATTTTTTATGATTTTTTAAATTAAAATTTAAACTATAATTAAGGAGTAGACATATTGCTATGTCTTCTAGTTGACGTTAATTTGCAATCGACCTTAAAGAAATCTATTGCAGACTTTCTCCGGGTTACATCTGTCATTTCGGCTTCTGTTTTTTGTTTGGTCGTAAGGGAGTCAACTGTAATTTCAATACCCTTAGTGGTTATGTTTATCAAATATCGAATATGGGTCTATTATTGCATTCAAGGCCAAATAAAGGTATAAAAAATGCAATTGTCCCTTAATATATATTTTTTTGTATGAATGTTAAATTATATTCACCAAAAAAACAGCAGTCCGAAGAAGTTTTTACAATTCACAACAACGTTTTAAAATCGAAAAGTATTAAGAGCGTAAAGTAGTAGAAAGAGGATGAGTTTGAAACCAAAGTTGAAGACCATCCTCATAGCCAGAGGTGGTTGTCAGTGTGAGTAAACGATTGCGGATATTCTTGTCGATGAAGCGGCAGAGGGAGGATGACGGAGTAGGAGCTTCGCCGTGCCTTCGAGCATTACGTTCCCGCCAAATGCTATGTGTAGTAGACTGAAAGACATAGCGCAGGACAAAGAGTTGAAGCCTTGGAGTAGAAGAGTCAACAAGCATAGGACCCAAAGTTGCCCAGGAAGTGGTGAACCGAACCCCCAGCAATCTCTGAACCATAGCTGACCACACGCTTGAAGAGTAGGAGCAGGAGAAAAATAGATGTTCTCTCGTTTCCCCATAACCCTGACAGAGAACACAAGCTCCATTTGCAGCAGTGTTCCACTTAACCAATTTATCACCAGTAGAGAGTCTATTATGGAAAGCAAGCCAAGCGATAAAGGAAAATTTAGGTGTTGAGTGGGTAAACCAAACGCCTGCAGACCAGTCACAGGGCGCATTTGGTTGCCGTATCAAACACCAGGTATCATAGGATAAAAATTTATTCTTAAAAGAACCGTTCTTCTGTTTCCAGAGAGAGCGATCACCACCTTCAAGTTGCACTGATTGACGGATATAGTCAAGAATATCCTCAATCTGATTCAGTATGTCAACACGGTGCCTACGTCTCCGATGCGAAAGGGCCTCTGCCACAGTACTCTGTTGTAGTATCCCCATATAAATGCTACCCCTGTTCCCAAGTTGACCAAACAACTGACCAAGTGGGTTCCAAACATCTAACCAAAAAGACGTTTCAGTGCCACTTGTTATCTCCTTTTTATGTAAAGTCGCTGCAAGGTCACGATACTTCAGTATCTTCCTCCACATCCATGATCCACCAACGCTCCTCTCATTAACTAACCAGAAGGAGCCAGTTCGGACCAAGTTTTTTCGAACCCAGTTGACGCAAAGGGAGTTACTAGCAGACACAAGAAACCAAATGAGTTCAAAATGCAAACTGTATTTGTATCCTGTAGACGACGAAGCCCCAAACCTCCCTCATGCTTTGGTTTACACACATCAAGCCAAGAGATTTTTGCTTTTTTCGAGTTTAGGTCCGGACCAGACCACAAGAAAGCCGAGAAAAGGCTATCAATCTCCTGAAGGCACCGTTTCGGCAGACGGAAAGCAGAGAGCCAGAAGTTGGTTAAGCTGGATAACACTAATTTGATTAACTGAAGCCTGCCCGCAAAAGACAAGAAACGTCCTTTCCAGGAGGAGATACGAAGGCGAATGCGTTCAAGTAGAGGTAGATAATCAGCATGTTTCATAGAACGAGTGAGGAGGGGAAGCCCCAAATACAGGACAGGGAGAGAGCCAACAGCAAACGGGAAGTGCTGCAGGATGTCTTGCTGATGTTGGGAAGAAAAACCAGCCATGAACAGAGTGGATTTCTCGAGACTAATTTTGAGGCCAGATACAACTTCAAACCAATCAAAAACAGCTAATGTCTCTGCAACAGAGTGTGAGCTCCCATCAGAAAAAATGAGAATATCGTCAGCAAAGCAGAGATGGGTGAGATTCATTGTTTTGCAACGAGGGTGATAACCAATGCGATGATCAGTAGCAGCCTTATCCAACATTAGAGACAACACATTCATACAAATGAAAAATAGATAAGGGGACAGAGAACATCCTTGCCGCAGACCTCTCGTGCTTTGAAAGTAACCAGCTAGCTCCCCATTGACTATCACAGAGAAGGAAGCTGAGCAAATGCAGAGTTCAATCCAATGAATAAAATCCGCTGGAAGATTAATAGCTTTGAGGATGTTCAGTAGAAACGGCCATTGCACTGAATCAAATGCCTTGGAGATATCAATCTTCATCATGTAACGAGGAGAGACAGACTCCTTATGATAATCCTTCACCAATTCTGAAGCAAGCAACAAATTTCCATCATAAGCCTATCCTTGATGAAAGCTGACTGATTTGGAGCGATGAATGAGGGCAATATAAGCTTCAAACGATTAGCAATAATCTTGGAGACGACCTTGTATAACACATTACAACACTATATAGGTCGGTAGTCCTTCATCTCTTGAGAGTCAAATGTTTTTTGGGATAAGGGCCAAGATTGTCGAATTTACACGTTTTGGAAGGAAGCCTTTAAGGAAAAAGGATTGAACAGCAACAACAAAGTCTTTGCCCAATATCGACCATGCTTGCTTGAAAAATTCGACGGTGTAACCATCTGGACCAGGTGACTTACTTACCGGCATCTTAAACAGCGTTCGACGAATCTCTTCCTCAGAAACCACCTTCAATAAACCCTCATGTTGAGCAGAGGAAACACGAAATGTCACCAACTCCTCTATCTGAGCAACACTCATACCCTCATATTCAACTGGCTCATATGTCAGGAACTCCTTAAAGAACCTGACCGCTTCATCTTTAATCTCCGATTGAGTTTTTGCAGTGGAGCCATCCTGAAAAAGTATCTCTCGAATAGCATTAAGAGCTTGGCGAGATTTAACAGCATTGTGAAAAAAATTATTGTTCTTATCCCCTACCAACAACCAGTGCAACTTTGACCGTTGTTTCAAGAAACATTCCTCCAAATCAGACACATGATCCCACCGCTGAAAAGCCTGCTCCTCAGCCTCCTCCGCTGCAGACGTGGGATTAGAGAGCGTAGCAAGCTGTTTCTGACAGAGGTCTTTGTGTGCATTTTCCACCTGCTCTGAAAGATTGCAAAGAGTTTGACGACCTAGAGACCTTAAGAGAGGTTTTAGTGCCTTAAGCTTCTTTGCAAATTGAAACATAGCAGAGGTAGAGTGATAGAGACTCTCCGAACTATCCCAGAAAGCTTGCAGCGTGGGTAAGAACTCCAGACATGACATGATAGCATTTGAAAATTTAAAAGGCCCCCTAGGTTTACAAACTTGATTCCTCACTGAAAATCTGCACCGTAGATAACAGAGCACCCACCAGATTCAAAGATGCCATAAGCATCGACAAAGCAACGACTCCAAACCTCATTAACCAGAATACGGTCTAATTTCTTTCAGATTAATCCTTCATCTCTCTTGTTTCCCCACGTAAATAGAGGGCCATGAGAATGCATATCTGTTAAAGAACAGTGACATACTACATCCTGAAAGTCACGCATTCCACTAGTGACAAAGGGATTATCATCATAAGTAGAGTGCTCGACTCCATCAAGTATCTCATTAAAATCTCCAACAATCAGCCAAGGCTTATTTGCAAAAAGTGGAGAATCAAAATGAGATTTTAGATCCTCCCAGAGCTCTTTCCTTTCTTCAGCCAGATTGTATGCATATGCAAACGAGATAAAAAATTTCGTAGTGTTACAAGGCAAAAGAATTGAGCAGGTGACAACCTGACCACTCTTAAAGATTGGTGTTACACGCACATCTTCCTTCCAGACCATACAAATTCGACCAAGGGTATTGAACTCATAATTGGTAATCGAAGACCATACACGGAACACTGAAGTAATGATCCTAGGGGCCTTAGTTTCCTGGACACGCGTTTCAAGTAAACATCCAAACTGCAGAGATTCAGTTTGCAACCAATCACGAACAATAGAATGTTTTTTAGATTTGTTAAAGACACGCATGTTCCAGAAAAAAAACAGACATTAATGACGATTACGTGAGTTCTTCTTGCTCGAGATACCAGGAGGTGCCCCCTTGCTGAGAAGAAGACTCCGAAGCAGAGTTGTTTAATCGTTTTGTTTGCCGCGGCAATGAGGCTCGAATGGGAGCCTCCATCGCATTTGCTAGCTTAATAGGCTTAGCAGTAGTAACAAAATTCCCTGTGGCATTTACCGGATGATCAGACTTAGCCGCGTCTGAGACACCAACATCCCCGATATCCCCTAGGACTGAGAACCTCGAAGAACCAGAAACAGTAAAGTGTCCAGCAGCAGGCGGACTACGAGCTTTGTCAGAGCTCTTGCACCCCTTTCCTGGGGATACAACCGACCAACCTGCAGCATCATCCACTTGAGAGGGTGTTTCCTGTCTTGCACCATTAGGAGCGAGAGCGGCATACAGCTGAATTGGAACCGGAGGAGGAACCTCTGCCTCTGAAACCTTATTTGGTGAAACGATTTCCCCTTCTTCAGGAGCAACTTCAGAAACCTTTGTTGGCAACACTGGAACAGACATACAATCATCACTAGTGTGCCCCCACCCCTGACATCGAGAGCAATTCGGTGGGATCCAATGGTACGTGAACTCCACAGTAACATCCTCTTATGTGGTCAATTGAAAACGAAACTTGGAAGGCAAGGTTTGTGTGAGATGGACTTGCAGAAATACCTTAGCCTCACCGAACTTACTACAGAGCTCAGTGTCCGGGTGCAACCGAATAGGTGTACCTATTGGACTGGTCAGAAAACCAAGACCCTCCCAGGAAAACATAGTGTGAGGACCATATTAGAGTGACCCACAAGGGCATCGATGAAATAACAGGCTGCGCATCTTCTGGAAGGGGGGACCATTTGGCTAGCATCATAGGTACTCCCCCAATATTCCACATTACTCGTCTCAAAACTCTCCTCCGTGTATCCTCATCACGAATGCGAAACCGGACAGAAGTTGCAGAGTGCTCATAGACATCAATACGGACAGACTTATCACCGAGAGGCCAAATCTTGTTGACTATTACATGAACTTTTACAACGTGTGGAGCCGCTGAAGGAAACCGACCCACCAGAAAGTCATCCCATAGGGGAACCGAACCCTAAAGCACCGCATCAGGAACTGCAATCATTGGGACACCATCAACCAAACTAACTTCATAATCATGTTTCTTAAGCGATGGACGCTTATTCACTGCAGCTGCGTAAGACTGTTGCTTGTTATGCGAAGAGGACTCATCCCCCTGAGGGGGATCCACCTCCGACATGAAGGCACACCAGCTGTAGCCGTCACACAAACCCTAGCGTGAGAGGGGACTCAGCAAAACCTATAATCGCCCTTGAAATCGCACTTTCCTTATTTTCCCCTTGAAATCGCACTTTCCTTAGTGTTTTCTTCCCGGTCCCTTAATATATTGATTATGATGACATATCATAAATATTTTTCATCTTTTTCATCTTTCAGTACTCTTTTTTTTTTATCGGTTGAAAGATCTTTACTTACTATCGTAGAGGTAAGTAATGTACTACACTTTTTGTCGCGAAATTTATTTGACATATTAGTGAATGTAACATGGATATACTTATTTTCACAAATTTCATAATTTTTCGATTATAAAAAAGATAAATAACATGGATCACTCAAACTATTCTAATTATTTATATTATTTAGAATTCAAAATAATAATATGCACTATATCTTTCTGGTTCTAATTGGTAACATGAATTTATAATTTAACACTAACAAAATAGTCTCAAGTTTTAAATACACACACATATATATATATATATATATTAATTATATTACATTGTAATTGAAAATAATAATATACACTGACTTTTAATCGATAACATGAATTTATAATTTAAAACCAAGAATTTAATAACCTCTTGATTTTAAAAACTTTTAAATTTTTGTGTTTGTTTTATTAAAAAATTCTTATTTTCTGTATCATAATAATTGTAACTTTTAAAAGTACTATTGTTTCATTAAATATATGATAGCTATATTTTTCTCCTATTTCGAATCGATAACATGAATTTATACAAATATTTACACAATTATTATGTAACCTCTATTCATATTTTCTTTGATATTTTTATGGTAGTATTTTTTTTTTTCATTTTGTGTTTGGTTTATATTTTATTTTAAATTATTGGGAATTATTATTTTTATAATAATATAAATATTATAAAAATGAGTGAATTAGTTGAAGCATTAACTTTATTTTATGTTCTTTTAATGATAAAAGTGATGAGGTGGAGAAAAGAAAAGAGACAAAAACCAACTTTATATATATAGATACGCTATGGATTGCTCGGTTTTAACTCAAATTCAATTCTTGAAGGAAAAAAAAAAGAAATCAAGAACTGATGGGGGGGGGGGAGGGGGAAAATCATCAGGGACTAACGACAGCGAAGACAATTCCTAGATACTGCGCAAACAGGGGCAATCAAAGAGAGCGTGATTAATAGTCTCTATTGCAGAATCACACCGTTAACACAAAGTATCACATCAGACACCCCGATGAGCAATCCGTTCAAACACAGGAAGAGTACCGGAGGCAATCTGCCAAAAGAAATGTTGGATCTTCGGAGGAACTTCAAGCTTCCAAGCTTGAGCCCGAAGTGCCGAACACATGAGCCCGTATTTGATATCCTTCGTTAATTCTCTTGCAAACCGATAACTCGATTTGACGAAATACTTTTCTGACTTAGTAAAATGCAATACTAACCGATCCAGTTTATAAGTTCTACTGACCGCCATACTCCGAATAAACTGTATATCCATTGGATCCATAAACTCTTCGAGAATAGGCAAATTCCCTTCCTTCGTGAGTGGATTAATTAAATTGTTAACCATCAAATTTGGATGCAACAATCTCCCCGTACCATTAGCTGGACTTGGCCGATGATCCGGTATCCATGGATCTCGCCAAACCGAGATAGAAAAACCAGAACCTATCGTCCACCTCGCTCCTTGTTCCACCAAATCTTTGGTAGAATAAATACTCCTCCATGCAAAAGAAAGATAATTTGGTTTTTTGGCTATAAGATGATGTTTATTCCTAAAATATCGACCTCACATCACCGAGCCATTAAGGATGTCGGATAATGAATTAGCCGCCATGTTTAGACAGCATTGCATCATTAAATTGTTCCAGGGCACGGAAGCCCAAACCCCCTTCACATTTGTCTCTGCATATTTTATCGAAAGGTACCCAGTGCATACCTCGTGCTTTATCATTAGATTGCCACTAGAATTTTGAAATAGCGCTCGCTAGTTTAGGTGTCATCTCCTGTGGAAGTATAAAGCACAACATAACATGGTTCGGGAGAGCTATCGAAACCGATTTTATCATAACTTTCATACCACCTTTCGGTAAATACTTATCAGACTAACCATATACTCGATCATCCAAACGATCATTAACATAGCTAAAAACCTTAGTTCGCGATTAACCACTTGTGTCAGACGGAATCTTCTTATCAAACATAATAGAAGACTTCTCCAGATTAACCTCTTGCCCGAGGCTTTACAATAATTACCTATAATTTCCATTACCGGTCTACATTTTGTCGCCTCTGCTTTACAAAAAAAACAGGCTATCATCAGCGAACAACAAATGCGAAACAGTGGAACAATCATGACCTATTTTGATACCCGTTAATTCCTTCTCCCGTTCAGCCTTTTTAATATTTGCTATTAAAACCTCTGTTCAAAGTATAAACAAATACAGTGACAGGGGATCCCCATGACGTAAACCCCTCTATGGAATAATAGAACCCCGAAGCTGACTATTCAGAAAGACTTGACACGACACAGAAGATACACACCACATAATCCATGAAATCCATTTCCTATCAAAACATAACCTAATCATAACCGCTTCCAGAAAATCCCATTCAACAAGATCATATGCTTTACTCATGTCCGTTTTGAAAGCCAGAAACTCCGAATTACACTGTCGATTAGTATTTAGCCCATGAAACATCTCTTTAGCAACATGAATATTATTTATCTGTAATTAAACGACCAGAAACAAAAGCCGACTGAGTTTCCAACACCAGGGATGGTAAGAATCGTTTAAGCCGAAGAATACTTTGGAAATAATTTTATAACTGACATTACAAAGACTGATAGGCTGAAACTCCGCCATTTGCCGCGGCCGACCAATTGTAGGAATGAGACATATATTCTTCTCATTCAAACGTGACTTTGGCTGAAAAAAATCCTTAACCAATGTCACCAAATCCCCTTTAAAAGACGAACAAAACCTTTGAAAAAACAAAGCCGTCATTCCATCAGGCCATGGAGTTTTCTCCAGATGCATAGCAAACAAGACTTTTCGGACTTCCGTTTCAGAAATGTCTGTAGTTAGATCTCTGTTCATACTGTCTGGAATGTGTGGGGTAATCTCCTCAAGCATCTCTGAAATACCCCTGACATCCGATTTCTTGAAAAGCTCCTCAAATTATTTAGTAGCGATATTCTCCATACCCGAGATCGATTCATTCTAGACATTATTGGCATCAAATAAACCAATAATTCTATTTCTCACCCGCCGCTACTTAGTAGAGGTATGAAAGAATTTTGTATTATTGTCTCCAACTCTTAACCAAAATTTTCTAATTTTTTGTTGCCAGTATAATTCCTCATCACAATACGCCTCTGTTCCCGCTCAATACTCCGGATTTCCCCCTGAGAAATCGAATCATCCATCTTCGCCTCCTGCAAAGCCGCATTCAAGGAAGAGATTAGCGAAGGACTAGTATGAATATTTTTCTTTCGCAACCAAGAAATCGAATTCCTACAGTTTTTTTATCTTATCCACAAACCCTGGTATCTGAGAGTGTTTTGTACTATTCCACCCTGACTCGACCGCCCCTGATAAACCATCCTTTCCCAACTAGCACTTATCAAAACGGAACTGCCTAATCCGTTTCCGTTCTCTTTTCAGACAAGTCGCTAAAATTGGGCAATGGTCATAACCAATCATTTCCAAATAGTCCACCTTTGTGTTTGGAAAAAAGCCATGCTTATCTTCATTACCCAAGGCACGATCTAACTGACAACAAACCACCTGATTATTACATTGGTTACCTCTCCAGGATAGCTGCTCACCGTAACAAGGGAATTCAAGTATCCCGCAGTGTCGAAGCATTAATATAAAAGGCACAAAAAAAGAGGTTGGTTGCAAAGCACCACCCTCTCATGATTCCCAACCAATTCGTTAAAATCACCAATCAAAAACCAAGGTTCAACAGGAAAGGAGCCAATATTCGATAACTTATCCCAAACCTTCTGTCAATGTTGAGGAACTGCATCACCATAAAAAAAAGACAGAAAAACCAATTGTTTTCCAAAGAATGCTTGTGCATCAAGAATTTGATCACTATCATAGAGAATTAAAAGTTTTATTTCATCAATGAAAAATAAAGCTAAACCACCATTAGATCCGTGGGGTTCAACGGTATACAATTTATTATAACCAAACTGATTCTAAAATTTTTGTAAATAAGAAAAACATTTCCTTGTTTCTGATATAAATAAAATGTCTGGAAGAAGCATGCTTCCTCCACAAATCTCCCAAGTAATCCTGTCATGTCTGCCCCAATGCCCTGACAATTCCAACTCAGTCATTTTCTTGATTTGACGACCACCCTAGCCCCTTCTGTTTGTTCCCCGCACCCGGAGGTTTAGACAAATCCTTAGCTAACAAACGTTTCCCAGGAGAAGCCATAGCCATAGCGACCATCCTAGGAACACTAACCCTTTTTAACATGGGGACTACTAAACCTCCATCTATGAGTATTTGGTTCCCCTAAAGTAATATCAGCCATAGCACCATTAACCAAGCCCAAATCAAGATCAACCGGAACTGAAATAAGAGAGGTACGTGGGGGACCATATGTGGCAATTTGATGGTCGGACCCCTGTTCCGAAATAGGCATAGCCTCCTTACCCGACCCATCCTCAATCATTTCCGAACCACAACCCTCCGGATACACACCATCCTCCAACAAATCGTCAGTCTCCTCCATAAATTACCTCTCCCCCAAGTCCTTAATAGACCCGTTGTGTGTGACACCCCCAATATCCGAAACAACCTGAGAATCGGAAACCACTTGCTCATCAATGTCCTCCTCCTGTAACCCCTTCTCAGTGACACTTTGTTTAGCCTTATACAAAGGCTTGGGCCACACCGGCACCAAACCCTTGTGGTTGAGATTGAATAAAGGAGCCTGCCCTAAAGAGTCACCATTTAACATATGTGATCTTCGCTGACCACCAAAACCACTGGACTCAACTGCATTGAACTGTTTCTTCTGACCCCAAACTGAACCATTAGACCTCTCTTGATGTCGAGAACCATAAGGACCGAAGTCACCAACACTAGACTCCTGAATCTGAAAATCAAGGGCCCTCTTAACATTCTTTCTTGGTTTCTCCCATCCACCTTCGTTATGATATCCTCCTTGTTTAATTTGTAAATGATGTCTTTGACCACCCCTCTTATCCGCTTGATGCTCCACAACCTGCTCACCGGACCCCTTTCGCAACTCTGGACACCCTCTCATTTCATGAGTAAGACGACAACTATGCTCGCTGAATCCCACCAGCTTCTCATACTCAATAGAAACAATGACCTCATCACCAGTATCAAAAGGGACAACCAGCTAGAAGAGGAGAGGATTAAAACCATTAACAGTCACACAAAATCCTCATCAATTTCCCTAAGTATACCAACCTTCTTAGCTATTGCTCTTAAAGTGGCAACCTCCTAAAAATGAGCTTTGCCTTTGTTAAGCGACAAATGAGCCATGGTGAACCACCAACAAAGCACTTGATGAACATACCAACGAGAAGAACACGCAAAACCAAACTGCACACCACTCTGGACAACAAACAACTCGCTAAATGATATGTAAGTGTGAGATAGAGAATGTGTGAGTCGAAGCAATCCATTCCAACGGATATATACCCCTTGTACAAACCACCAATCAAACGGAGATACTCGATCTCTGCCAGACCCAAATTTTCCAAAAACAACCAAACAAAATCCCATGAACACTAATGCAGAATCTGGAAATATTCACAATCCGAAGAAACAAGAACAACAACCATACCACCAGATCCTCACCTTGATACACTCGATCAAAGCCTCAATTGGAGAGATATGGATATCTCGACACGATGGCAATAACAATGTTAAGATTTTCAAACAAACTACATCATAGCTGGATAGAATTTCCCAAAACTAAGAGAAGAGAATAATGACAAACTGATGAGAGAAGTTAAAGAAAATAAAAATGCTTATTTGTTTTATTAAAAAAATAATAAAATAAAATAAAAATACATATGTATATCATATATGTATTGTATCGATGATGTGGTTTGCGGCTGAGGAGAGGGTGAATAGCGGCGGACCAGAGGGCGAGAGAAATTGAGAATATGTGGAAGAGATAAGACACATCAGCAGGTAATGAAGTATTACTATTGATAGCAGATAATTTTTTATACATATATAACTGAATCACAAAGAATTCTATTTTATTATTTTTAAAAGTGAACTTTTTGTAATTGAATTAAAATGGTGAATAAGAACACAAGTGCACCTATCTCCAAATGACACGTAGATTAGGTTTTAATATTTATAGGCGGCTAGTGGTGCTAGTAGGAAACAGTATAAATACGTGAAATAAATATTGAAACCTAATCCACATGTAATTTTGAGGTATGACCATATCTAAAATTATGGCTGTGAATGGACACAATGGGGACAAGTTGATTGCATAAGGATAAGTGATCACTAAGATATGAATGGAGACAAGGGATTTTGGATTTTGGAGGTATGACCATATCTAAAATCAAAAGAGGATTTTGGATTTCATGATCACTAAGACTCAGATGGGCAAGGGATTCAGCTGTACTCTAGACATTTTTATTTGTTTGATTTAAAATTCTGTTTTGGTTTTGATTCTCAGTTTAGAAGTCAGGACTGGAAAACGAGTGAATCAAGAGAAAGATTTGAAAAGAGATTATGTCAAAGGGGCCAAGAAAAAAGAGTTCGCATTATACAAGCATGCAATGGTATAAAGAGTAATAAGCCTTGACTTGGATGTTCTTAATTTAATTTATCTTGTCTCAATCACTTATGATTCTGGGTTTTTTGACTAACTAGCTCGTTTTTTCGTCAAAAAACAATGTTAAGATTTTCAAATCAACTACATCATAGCTGGATAGAATTTCCAAAAACCAAGAGTAGAGAATAATGACAAAATGATGAGAGAAATTAAAGAGAATACTCAACGATGGAGGTTTCCGGTAAGAAATATGTTTTTTGAAACCTCTACTGTGGAAGATTCTCTTCAACTTCTTTCATCGCCATCTCGTTATTCTCTGTTCTCCGTTTTTAGAAATTCTATCCAGATTTGACGCAGTTAAAACAAATCATACAATTTTCTTTTGAAGAAAAGACGAGTGAAGTCAGAAGACTTATGTTCATAAGTGATCCAGATTAGTAAATATAATTAAAAAATATCAAAGTGAGGTCTGATTAGTTTTTTATACCCTTGTTCGCTGTATAATGCCAACTCCTTATCATGTCCTCTTTGACTTATATCTTCAAATCTTTTTCTTGATTCACTCGCTTTCCAATCATGAATTTTAGAATCACAAAATAAATAAATAAATAAATGTTAAATCAAACAAATAAATATGTGTAAGGTTTTAGTTTCTTTACCTTTTTTTCATATCTCAATATTTCCATGTCTCTTTTCCAACTGAATCCTTTTCCGGTTTTAGTCTTGGTGATCACAAAATCCAAAGTCTTTTTATTTTCACCCGAGAAATTCATATAAACTCATGTTTCAGTTGCCATAGATTTTCTAAGGATCAATGAACTCAAGATAATTCAGTGTGTACCTCTTCCATTCCAATGGATCAAAGAGAACAATCAAGTCATCACGTTACGGCAAGGTGGTAACCTGTGGATGCTTTACCACAACTCAATCAGATTCAGCAGCTGATGCACAATTGTTATCTCTTAACACAAGAGAATACATTATTAATTATCTCCAACATGCTTGATGGAAGGTCACCAAAAGGGAAAACCTTCTTGTCTTGCCCATTTTTACTGACATCTTCTTTTGACCTACATGAAATACCACAACGCCTTAAATAGTGTATGTCTGAAACTGAAATTTATCATGGAGTCCTGGCCATGAGATTAAGATAACGTCCCATATACATTTCGACAAACAAATTGAAATATAGAAGAACGAAAAAAACATCTAAAATACCACAGCCATGCGTTAAAAAAACATGTCTCCCAAATTGAAAGTTATCAATTTTGGGAGTCATAGCCATTGCAAGATGCTTCTAGAAACTCTAGCCTGATTTGTTGTCCAAAAAAAAAATGTAATTTAATAGAATCACTGGCCACAAACTTCACTTAAGATGCATCAGAGAACAGATCAATAAATCAGGCTAGATTCTTTATTTAGTATGTAATTTTTGTTTCTAAAAAGCCAAGAAAATACTGCAAACGATAAAAACAAAAAAATCTACATTTTGAGATCCCCAAATTTTGTGAGACTACATTTTGAAAATAAATTCTCAGATTTAACAAACAAACCCTACACTATCTTTGATAGGTCTTAGAGTCCCCAGCCAAATCATGTACAAATATATTGCGACTCAAAGACTATAACCAAATAAAATACTTTGAGAAACCATTGATGTATATCATTTTCAATCTGAGAGTATTTAGAGAGATATATAGAGAGAGGGTTGACGTTACTACCGCAGAAGGGAAAACCTTCTTCTCTTGCTCATTGTTATTGACATCTTCGTTTGACCTACATATAGATTTTTTTTTTGATAACTTACCTACATATAGATTTTGATTAACATTTTCCTTCGGAGCCATAAGATCAGCAAGATACTTCAAGAAAGACTAGAACACACAGACACAAACACACACACACACATATATATATATATATGAGATTTAGATCACCAAATTAACTTAACATATGGGTATGCTTTTGGAGCCGTAAGACATGAAATACCACAAAACCATGAAGAATACTGTTTATTACGTCTTAGAAACCCTAAGTTTTTCGTAGTATCAGATCAGATAAATCATGCTAGATTCTACAATATGATATTTTTAGAAAACCCATGGAAAGAGACAGAACCTGAAACATCTTGCATAGGTTTAATTAACCACTAAAAAAAAACATCGTATACAGGTGTCATAAAACCCCTAAATTTGCTGAGTTTCTAGATCTCCCAACCTTTGCAAAATTGTCAGACAAAATTGAAAACCCAATTCAGACTTAACTGAAATTAACAAAAGAGATATATACACATAACGTGTTATAATCCCTAAATCTTCTAGTTACGATTATTAAAACCAAAGAATCGATTACGATTAATAAAACCAAACAACAAAACACTGGACCATGGTGGATTGGTCTTAGAATCCCAAAATCTTCTGATTCCCCTAGAGATCCTTCAAATCATTTGATATTTAACTTTTGTTGATAAGGCCAAAATCTGAAGCTTTCCTATTCGATCAGTCATTTTGAGTCACAATTATTGACACCTATATACTTAACATTTGTAGATAAAAATGACAGAAGTAAAAGTGTTGTCACAACAATTGACACCTATTAGATAAGGCCAAAATCTGAAGCTCAGTCTAATCTGACCATGAAAGATAGCAGATTCATTTTTAGATTTACAAATCCGATCCAAAAGATAAGGGTTTCCGACATATAGATCTCTTTTAGGTTGATCCAAACATGATTCGGACTACGCTGAAAAACATGCAAATATCCAATATGACATAAGAATTTTAGCCAAAAAGGTTTATATAAAACTATATATGTCACATGTACAAAATGTTTAAAAAAGCTTGATTTACAATAACAATTACAATTAGCTAAACTGCTATTTCTCTGATATTTAACGTTTTAAGCTGAAGGTAATAGTTCCAAGACTTAATGAGTGACATCTTTATAGAAAATTCAGATTAATATCAAAAATATGTTTTCTCTATCTAATAATTATCGAGAATATATGTATATTATATTGTTTTAAGCTGTTTGGAGTGGTGGGGTGCGCCAAAAGCCTTTGAAGTGGTGCAACGCATACGCTACGCGCTCAAGAACCCAAACAGTGAACTGCTATCACGGGCTCCCCCCCCTAAAATAATAGAGTTAATATCAAGCAGGACAGTATCCTCACATAACAGATATCAAACATATAAGAACAGATACTACAGGTGACAAAAAAAAAAAAAAAAAAAAAAAAAAAAAAAGAAAAGAACAGATACTACACTTATACTAGCCAAAAGGCCGATAATGGTATGATCATTTGGATTGTCCTACTCGCTTCCTTTTTATAGCTCCAACTTTGGTCTTCTCTTTCTATTGCTTGTCGATGTGAGATAATTCTCCTTTTTAAGGTGAAGCAAAACTCCACTTTCTCATACTCGTTTCTTGTAAATAATTAGTAATTAACATATATTTTTTATAGAAAGAAACTTGCAATCGGTTTCAAATTACCAACCAGGCTATGGATCGTTGAGTTTTGAACTCAAGAATTGATGGTTTTAAAACCCTTCCAAAAATAGGCGTATGCCATTTAGCACAGAGAACACACGGTATTCTTTAGTAAAAAGCGAAAGAATAGTTTGCTTTGTGCTCACCGCACGGCTCGGTAACTTGTTAGAAGCTCACACGAGAGATTTATATAGGAAGTGTATTTAAATATATATTTTGCTGCATGACTATGTGGGACAAAATACAATGGCTACGAAAGTGAAAAAAAAAACTTAAAAAGGGGAACATATCATACCTGCCATTGCGAACAGCTAGCCCGGCAAGGATGATCCAGCCGGCGTAACAATCCTCTACAGCTCCAGACACTCTAAAGAGAGTCGTAGCCGCCAATCATCCTTGCCATATATACATGGCTAATCCACCCGGGTCAGACGCCAGTCGTCTCCTTAGAACTCAAAGACACAAAGGTATAGAACAGATCCTGTTCATGTAATGTTGTGACCGTGGCTGCTCTCACTCTCTTCCCTTTATATTACGTAACTCTTGGCCTCAACACTAAGCGTGGGATACTTCTACTTGCAACTCTTTTTCACTAATTAATTATAGCTTAAGTTTTTTAATTCTTTTATTTTTTTGAGCTAGAACTACTAAAATTTTTTTATAGGTCCCTTTAGGGATCAATGGAATAAATACACGATTCAAAACTTTGTATAGTAGTTTTGTGGAGTTATATATGTTTTCTTCAAACACATCCCACGTGTCTCTACCTATATTTGATGCATGTTTTTGAATTTTATTTTGCCTGTAAAATAAATTTTTGTATTGGGTTGTATTGGGACAATTTCTCGATTTGTGAGTGTCATCCTTGCTCATGGGCCATGTTAATATTCTCTGTATCGATCTCCCCTATGGGACAAACCATGTGGTTCAAGTTTTGTTAAACCAACCAAGGTGGGATATTTTTCTTCTTTTAAAAAGCATACATTTTTTTTTTTTGGTAGGGTTTTAAAAAGCATACATAATAGATGATTAAGTTTACTAATATTCTCTTGGTGGGCTTTTTGTCCCTTTTAATTTTGTCCAATTGGTCTGCTGGATCTATATAGGATCGAAATTAGCCTTAGTTTATATTCGATTTCAAACATTAAGTGCAACACAAGTATTGCTCTTCCAACTCTGTAATTCTCATTAATTACTGATCGGTCTCGATTCTGTGCATTACGCCCTTTGATTAGATTTCTTTGGCAAACTTCGACCTCCCCCACTTCACACGCTCAACTCGGCCATTTTCTTTGGGGCCGCCTCCCCTGAATGAGCCTTGGGCCTCTCTAGGCCGATCTGCCTTCTTGGGCTTTAAGTCGGTTAGCCGATTTTAGTACCAACAATATCAACTATAGAAAATAATTTTTCATTACCTCTCTTCCTATAAATTTCAATTCTCTTATTTAGTCGTTTATTCTTTCATTTTTTCATCCTTTTCCACTAGATCTCAAATATTTATTTTTTATGTTGTGTTTTTAATGTTATTGTTATTGTATGCGTTAAAAAAATCAATTCAAATATCACGCTTAATTCTAAATTTTAATTTTAGAGTTTGTATGATATGTATATCTTACATTGTTTTTTATGTTTTAAAAGATTTATCTTCATTGTCTATATTAGATTAGCATCTTATAAGTTATTATTTTCACACTCTTCTACAATATTAACCACACAATAAGGTCATGAACTTGAAAAGATTCATCTCTAATTCTCTGTTTGTACTGTGGTTATCTCACATATTCATGTATCATTTTTAATATTTTATAATTATCAATATAATGATATATAAAGATCAAATATAACTATCTATTTTTAAAGTATATTTTGTTTTGTAAAGTCTATAAACTATATTTATAAAGTCAATATTGTTTTCTGATCCAATTGATAAATATAACGATCAATATAATATTTATTTTATTTAAATTTGAGGTTTTTGAAAACAAGAAGAACTTAACTAAACAAATTTGGTCTTTATGATTTAAGCAAAATGAAAAAATGATTACAAAAGGAAATAATATTTAACTGGGATTGAAATATATAAAAATAATATAATTCAATACCATTTAACTAAAAATCCTCTAAAGATGAAACAACTAGTATGAAATTTATCAGTAAAAAATAAATTGATGAGTGAAAAGCAAAAAACCAAAAACAAAAAGATAGAAGTTATCCTTGGGGTTTAAAAAATCTTTAGATTGAAGTTCATATAATTTTATAAGAATACTAATTTAGTTTATCACTTCAAAAGTAATATTTTCAATTTGAAAGATTATGTGTGAGTTTTAGTTTATATCAACAAAACAACCAAATCATGTGTAAGTTTAAATTTTGATTGGCCACTTGGTATTCCTTTTCTAAGTCAAAACAAATTAAAATATTTATTTATAATTAACTAACTTTATGAGGTATGTAACTCAATTTAATTCTACACTAGATGAATACCCGCGCTATGCGCGGGCTTATGGCTTACCATTTTTTTTCAACAATTTTTACTACTAATTTGTTTTTTATTGTAGAGTTTATCTACTTTTTAACTGTGGAAATCTTGAAAAATATAATTTTGATTTTGTTTTTTTTTAATACTTCAAATATGTTTTTTTTTTATTTTGCAATTGAATTATTAGATACATGCATCGACAACTTTGTTTTGAGAGCTTAAACATTTTACAATTCTATAGTTATTTATCAAGATTGCAGCTTGGTTAACTCTTTAATCTATATTTTGATCTTCTTTAATCTATATTACTTCCTTTCATGTTAGCTCTTCAATAGATCGAAAGATAAGTGCACTTTGGTGACATAGGTGGCCAAATCAATTCTTTCAAACCTCTCAGCAAGTCCATGAAACCGGGGTGACATATTAGCATTTTTGACAAGACCTAAGACCCCAAGCTTGAGCTGCTCTTGATCAACCAGAACGATTGTTGCTGAAGGTGATTTACACGAACGAACCCCAAGGGAGCTGCCACACTTTTGCCTCATTCGCCTCCCTTAACGACTGTAATCCTAGTCCACCCTCTGCCTTTGGTCTGCAAAATTATTCCCAAAAAACTTTTTCTTTGTGCATACTCATATCTACGCTGGACCAAAGGAAAGCTGAACATATCGAATTGATTCTGTCAATGCAGTTGCTAGGGAGTCAAAATGCAGCCAACCATAAGCTACATATACTGTAAAGAACCAAAGAGATAAGATTTAACTAACCTACAAATGAGAGATATTGACAGTCCATGATCCTATTTGCTTCTGAATCTGTTCCGTTAATGGCGACATGTCTGCAACGGTAAGCTGTTTGGTGACCAACGAGAGGCCTAAATAGCAGACTAGGAGATATCCAACATAGAAAGGTAACCGAGTAGTAATACACTAAGCTGTCAACTGTGTAATGATAGCCAAGAAGAGGGTAGATTTCTCCATGCTAATTTTTTTAACCATGAGAGCCTAGCAAAATTGCCAAACACCAATACAACCCCGTCAATAGACCGAACCTTTCCATCCAAACGAACCATGAGATCATCAGCGAAGCTCCAATGAGTGAGGCCTATGCTTTTGTAGCGAGGATAGTACCCAAACCGAGTTGTACAAGCTGCCTTGTCCAAATATTTTGTCAAAACCTCCATACAAATAACAAATAAATATGATGATAAGAGTGCAACCCTGTCTTAAACCCCAAAAACTTCTAAAATAACCCTCTATCTCACAATTCACTTGAACAAAGAAAAAGGTCGTGGTGACACATAACATGATCCAGTGAATGAACTCCGGCGGGAAACACATGGCATATAGTAATTTGGAAAGAAATAACCATTGAACATAATCGAAAGCCTTAGATATATCAATATTTATTGCACAACGACCGGATAAAGATTAGTTATGATAGTCCTTTACTATTTTTGTGGCAAGGAGAAGGTTCTCAGGCAGTAGGTGATCCTTTAAACGCCAATTGATTTCCTGAGATGATCTTCGGGATATAACTTTTTAGAGGATATTACAGCAAGAGATTAGACGGTAATCCTTCATTTATTTTGATTATAATCTTTTGAGAATAAGCACTAGTATAGTCGAGTTAATCCCCTTGGGGAGAATCAACTTTGCAAAGAGAGAATGCACTGCCATTACAAACTTGGTACCTATCAAGTCCCAGGCTACTTTATCAAATTCCAAGGTGAACCCATCGGAACTCGGAGATTTATCATTTGTCGTAGAAAATAGTACCGACTTAATTTTGTCCCTCGTGACCACACACGTAAGATGTTGGTGATCTTGTTCTGAACAGCGAAAAGAAAGCAGCAACTCCAACTCTGCAATTGTACTACCCTCAAAATCACTCGGAACAAACTTCAAAAATTTACGAAAATGCCTTTCAGCCTCCGCTTTGATCTCTTCTTGTTGTGACACCACTCTCCCATCAGGATATTCTATCTCTTTAATACCATTTATAGATGCCCGAGCTGTTACCGCCCTATGAAAAAATTATTTTTTTTGTCCTCCACTTGCAGCCAATGGAGCTTCGACTTTTGTTTAAGATATCTCTCCTCCAAGCCTGCCAAAAACTCCCACCAACGATAAGCAGCACTCTCCTATTCCATTGCTTCCACAATAGGACTAGCTAAATTCTCCTGCTGCTTTTGACTTAAAGTCTCATAGGCCACCTATATACAATTGACAAGATGACCCATCTGCTCCTTAGCTAGCTTCCGTAACAACAGTTTCAGCCCTTCAACTTGTTAGAGAAGCGAAATAGAGTTGATGTGGATAAAAACAAGGATTTCATCTCATGCAAGTAGCTGTCCACCATTGGACCGTGTTTAGAGCATAAAAAAAAAAAAAGTCCTCCTCCTGATCCTTTAGCTTAATGGAGCAGCTATAATCTGTTCGCTTTTATAAAAGGGATTGAGCCTAACATCCGCTCTCCATAATATCAAAATGCAACCCCAACTATTATACTCGTAATTCGTCATAATTGTCCAATCTTTGAATAAGCGACCTCCTCTCCTTAGAGCCTTCCTATCACTAACCCGAGTCTACAATAAACAACCAAATTGAAAATTCTTGTCTTCCACCCAATGTTTTATTACGAACTGTGTTTTAAATGGCGAGAGGCGAGGTGAGGCTAAGAAGGTGTGGCTTTCTCCTGGAGCCTAGGCGCCAATCGCCCATTGCCTTTACTGCATGAAGGGAATCTACACAAAAAACGTAAAGGTTAGTCACTGAAATAGCTCACTTACTCCTGCAAATGCATCTTTATACTGCTTATCAATGATTGCAAATACATCTTTATAACAAAGAAACAACCAATCCAACAAAGTTTTAAACTGAGAACTGAAAAAACAAAGAAACAACCAATCCAACAAAGTTTTAAACTGAGAACTGAAAACAAAACAAAGAAACAGCTAATCTAAACAAAGTTTTAAACTTAAAACTCTAAAAATCCATCCCATGATTCTCCTCATCATCATACTCAACATCTTCCACATCCACTTGAGTATCCTCATCTCCTCCTGTAAAGTCTTCTTCAATTTCATTCTAATCATCTTCATCTATCAAAGTCAGTGGAGTTGTAGAAGACCTTTGAGATGATTTTGGAGGAGGATTGGAGCTTGAGACTATATTCTTCCCTTTCTCAGCTCTACTTGTCGATTGTGATGATGCTTTTTTAGCTCTAGTAAGATAGTTAGGCTCATTAGCTCCAGATGCTTTGCTTACCACATCTCATGTTAAATCATCATCTTCAAACACTAGATCATATCAATAATAGACTCTTCATCCATTCTTCAACCAGACACTCATTACAATCATCAATATCTTCTAAGTTGATTGGATCAATGGTGTCTTTCAGCTTGTAACGACGTTGTAAAGTGCGATTATACTTAACAAACACTAGATCATTCAACCGTTCTTGAGCCAATCGATTCCTTTTCTTGGTATGGAGATGTTGAAACACACTCCAGTTTCTCTCACAACCAGTTGCACTACAAGTGAGACTAAGAACCTTAATAGCAAAGTCTCTAAGTGTTGGTGTAGATCCTCCATAAGAATACCACCACTCAGTTGGTGCTTTTAACTTCCATTGTCTTTTTGCCATGGGCAACCCAAAGAGTCGTTCAGCAGTTTTAAACACCGTCAACTCTGTGTCTATCTTATCTTGAGCTGCAAGTTCAAGAACCAACCTTTCAATAACATTGTAGAGACCTTTCACAACCTCTTCACAGTTCACCCCAGACTCTAGATTATACTGAAATTCTGGATTCAGAAAGTAACCAGCAGCATGCAAAGGATGATGGAATTGACAATCCCATCGCTTATCAATGATTGCAAATGCATCTTTATACTGGTCTTCCTTCTCATTGAAGAAGGTCTTAGCAATGGCCTCTTTAGCTCTATCCATGACTTCATAAATGTACCCCATAGCTGGTTTTTTCTCTCCATCAACCAACCTAAGAACCTTAACTAGAGGACCTGTCAACTTCAGTGCATACAACACGTTGTGCCAAAATCTGTCACTCATGATGAACTTTTTCACATTCATTGCTCCTAAATCCTTTGGCCACTTTGAATCATTCCATTCTTTAGAAGTTACAAAACTCATAAAGTTTATCCTCTGCCTGTGATATTGGGCAAGTGTGATGAATGATGTAGCAAACCGAGTAACTGCTGGTCTATGTAGATTTGCTTGGTTTGTGAATTTCCTCATCATATTCACAAGATAAGTGTGACTATAGATGTAGTCGTTCATGTAGATGCAGTTCTTGATTGTAGATTTTACCATAGGAAGTTATCCTATATCCTCCAACATGAGATCTTTTTTGTAGTATTTGTTAATTTTTGTTCTATAGAAAAAATTATATATTTTAAACTTTTTATAATAAATAATCATACCAAAAAATGTTGACACAAGTGTAGGGTTTAACTTTCACATCATTGCTATAAGAAATTCTGAGATTCATATTTTAGTTGCAAAAACAAAAATCTTTCTTTGACGTTATTGTTAATAAAAAAAAGAACAATATTTTATTTTAACAAAACTTCATAAATATAAGAAAAATTATTATGCATTCAACCTCACATTGCATACACTAATACGTTGCATATATTAAGATTCTGTTTAGGCAGTTGATACAAAAATTTATGAACGTCGATGAGCTTTTTGATTTTTCTCTTTTTTTTTTTTTTTCTTTTTTTTCTTCTGGTGTAGTGACGAATATTTATTAAGTCATAGTTCACTAATTTAAACTACAGTTTGCATGTAAATTTTGCCAATAAAAAAAACAAAATTCATTATTTTCATTTACCAAAAAATTAACTATTTTAGGTTCCAACAATTTTCTTTTCAGTTATATGCGTATATGATAATTTTGTGGTATATATAATGCCGTATATTGCCTTTAGTCTTTAAAAAATAATGTAATAAAAAAAAGTAAATAGGTTATGGAAATGATAAAATGTGACTGAAAAAGATTAGATTTTAA